>NC_138759.1:132495635-133861373 GCF_965113315.1 Podarcis vaucheri
AAAATGGTGGAGCAAAGCACAAGATGGAAACAGCCCAGTGAACCCCAAAACACCCCAATGAGGACTGAGCATGCTCAGTGCAGGATGGTACTGGCCAAGGGGGAGTGGAAGGCAGTGGCTGGAAACCTTAATAGGAACATTCCACACTGCAACCTGTTTCAGGGGCATGCTTCTCATAAGTATATTTGCCACCTTGCCAATAGACACCTGTTTTGTGCTTTCTAATTGCAGGTGTGCTATAAGATTGACATCATTCAATCTTTTTCTCTGAGAGACAGGGGAGAGCCAATTACCTGCATTCTAATATAGGATGCTTCTTGGGTACAGTGGTACCTCAGGTTACATATGCTTCAGGTTACATATGCTTCAAGTTACAGACTCCGCTAACCCAGAAATAGTGCTTCAGGTTAAGAACTTTGCTTCAGGATGAGAACAGAAATTGTGCTCTGGCGGCGTGGCGGCAGCAGGAGGCCCCATTAGCTAAAGTGGTGCTTCAGGTTAAGAACAGTTTCAGGTTAAGAATGGACCTCCGGAACAAATTAAGTACTAAACCCGAGGTACCACTGTATTTATTAATAGCATTATTTCAAGTTAAAGTGTAGCGCTTCCTCTCATTATTAGTAGTTTTGTGTTACTGGAACCAAAGGGTTGCATGGTAAGCCTGAAGTCTTTGGGCTATAGCCAATGTTAATCCTACTCAGAGAAGACCTAGTCAAATTAATGAACCTAAGTTAGTCATGCCCATTAATTAACCTCATTGGGTCTTCTCTGAGTTGGACAAGCACTGGGTACAACCCTTTGTATCACGTGTCAGATCACTTCTGAAACGTAGGAGATCTTTGACATCCACTTCAAACTTAGACCTTTGATTTTTAAATTAAGGCCTCTTTTATAGCATTAACTCCTAAAATCTAACTATAATCGCTTCCAAAATAATGGGAAATACAGTGGTGCCTCGCAAGACGAAAAGAATCCGTTCTGTGATTCTCTTCGTCTAGCGTTTTTTTTGTCTTGCGAAGCAAACCCATTGACGGATTAGAGGATTAGCGCTATTAGCGGCTTTTAGCGTCTTATCAGCTTATCGGATCAGCTGATAAGCAGCTTAGCGGCTTAGAAAAGGGGGGGGGAGAAAAAACCCCCGCAGGAACTCGCAAGACATTTTCGTCTTGCGAAGCAAGCCCATAGGAGATTCGTTTTGCGAAGCACCTCCAAAACGGAAAACTCTTTCGTCTAGCGAGTTTTCCGTCTTGCGAGGCATTCGTCTTGCGGGGCACCACTGTACTGGATTATGGTAAATATTAAAAATAATCAATTGTGGCAATACATGACTGAGATTCAGAAGGGCCTGGGCTTGTGCACAAAACACTCCCTTGGATGTTCTAGAGGCAGTCAATTAAAATGGCTAGTTTCCTTACTAGTTTCCCCCAGAAAAAAAGATAATGTTCTCAGCCATGCTTGTTGTTCCACCTGCACAAGTGTTCCAGCCTGCCAGACGGAACGATCCCCCGCTGTCCTCTTTGCACTGTTCTGGGCATTCTGCTGACCTCTCCCAAGCCTATTTGGGTGCTCAGGGCTTCCACTGGGGCTTGTTAGGTGAATCCGGCACAATATATACCAGTGGCAAACTCATGATTTGAGTGTGGATCCTTTGGCAGCCAAAGCAGCACTATCTGTGCGCAGGTGAAAAGTAGTAGAAGGCTTGGGAGAGCTCCATGGTTTAGAGAAGTACCAAAATATTTAAAAGACACTCTTAAAGGTTGTGGGGACTCCAAAAAAGCTTATTGAGGGCTGATCGTGCTCAGTGAGCACAGGGTGCTGGCCGGCTGTTAGAGTGCAGGGAACAAAATGGGAGGGGTAAGAGAGAACAGAATGGAATATGCTAGAAAAAGGGTATGGCTGGGATCCAAAACAAGAGCTCTCTATACTGCATCATTTTGTTGGAGTTTCCATTTGTCAGGTTCAAAGTCCACCTTGCACGAGGGTCTCTGGCCAGCTTTAGGTTAGTTAATGGTCTGATCTAGTCTGTAGGGTGGTTGGGAGAAAATGAAAAGTCCATGTATGTAATCTTGAGCTTCAGGGAGGGCAGATTTCGAGACTGATGAATACGTGAATATCTATATGTGGAGCAGGATTAATGTGGCTTTGCTGAATTAATTATACACCAAGGTTGGCATATCTGAAAGATAAAGGCCACAGCAATCTGGAGCCGAGTGAGTGATTCAGCAAAAGGAGCTGACAGAGAAAAGAGAAAAATAGCTCTAAATATCTGTGATTCTGAGATGAAAGACTTCAGTTAATGCAATAGTTACACAGAACCGTGTGTGCAAATCTTGTTTGACATAGGCCTCTTGTCAGCTGGTTCATTGTGAAACATGCTTTACTCCTCCTAGGGGGTGGTACATATATAGAGACTCCTAAAACACACACGCTTTGGCAGTGGCCAAGATATAGATATGGGTGATTTGGAACCTTATCTTTACATCTCAACTAACTGAGAATGTCACCATACTTTGTACCCCTCAGTCCCTTCTTCTGTGGGTGTCAACACTTCAATAAACTCTCCAGTCCTTATGAATCATGCACATAGTCTTGCAGGCTGCTTACCTCTGCTTGACTGTATCTATGCATGTGTCATGACACCAACCATGAGCAACAGCATAGTCTCTGACTCAGGGGGTGGGGGGAAGAGCCAGCCAGATTAGAAGGACTGCAGAGGTGCTATAATGAAATCTCAACAACAAGCCTGAACTGGAGCAAGTTGGCCAGGACTACCCTTGAACTGAGACCCCCCACAGGCAATGCTTCTTTTGCCAGGTTTTGCTGATAGATCAGCCACCTCTTTGCCCTGGACTTGACACTCCCTAGTGCTTGCTTGTTTTTGCGGGTCATGCACCAGATGGAGTAAACCAAGAGGTGGACGAGTGCTAGGCTCAAACCAGAAGTCTCTTCCTCTTAAGGATTTTCAATCCTCAGGAACAGGGTAGAGGATTGGATGCAGGAGTAGGAATGCTTGAGGAATTTCATTTCTGCGAATTCCAATATGAAATAATCTGATTTGCTCCTCCTGAATGAAAGTGTGGATCATAATGTAATTATGCTATTCTTTGCATTTTACACTTCTCTGAATTTTAGCGATAACAGTTTTTAGCTCAAAAATAATTCAAAATAAGTTCTAAAATATGTATTTTAGGATAAAATACGTTTAGAAATGCATACGCTGAAACAGACCTGTTGCTTCAGGGACTGTGCAACACTATCTGGAGCAGGCTAAGCAGCACTTTCAGTATAATCAGTACCATCAATTAGTAGTACTTCCATCTTGTCTGGATTAAATCTCCATTTGTTCACCCACCAATTTCAGTACTCCCAGCCAATATAATTTACAACTTCACTGCCTCCCCAGGACTGGGTGATGAAAATGAGAGACTGAGCTGAGTATCATAAGTAAACTGATGACACCTCAGACCAAATCTCTGGGTGACTTTTCCCAGCGGTTTCAGATAATAAGAATGTGGCTAGTAATCTTCTAAATTGCACCATGCCAAAGGGATCAAGGGGTAGCAAGATTGCATTGCATCTTGTTTACACAGGTAAGTTTGCTTCAAAGATAGCTTGAGAAAATATCAGGAAGCCAGGCTAAAACAGCTACATATCATTTCATGCCATTTTTATTTATTAATTATAATCAGAACATTCTTCACAGTACTGTTAGTTGCGGTTGGTTCCCATTGTGCATTATATCTTTGCCTCAAGAAAGATAAAAGGAAAGGAAAATAAAGGAATTCCAGCATTGTAAAGGGGGGGGGGGGGACAGGAGAAATTGAGTTATATAGTTAATAAGCTATTACTTAAGGTAGCATTGTTAGTCTTTTCAGAATTGACATAGTGTATTCTTTGAAGCAATTTTAAGGAAAATAAAGCCATTATATTCACATTAATATATTGTTGTTGTTTAATCGTTTAGTCATGTCTGACTCTTTGTGACCCCATGGACCAGAGCTCGCCAGGCACTCCTGTCTTCTGCTGTCTCAAGCAGTTTGGTCAAACTCATGTTAGCTGTGCTCTGGCTAGGGGTTATATATGCACATGGAAGCAGAGTCCCTAGCTAGATGGCAAACTGTGTATTCAAACTAGTGTTTTACATGTAGTTCCAGTCCTCTCTTAGATCCAACCGTTGGGCCTTTCTGCATGTGTGATTGCTCATCTCAGTTTTAGGAGATGGGAGCAGGCTAGACCTTTCAAAAGGGCTTTGCATGTGCAATTCCAGCTGCTGTGTAAATACATAGTTGGATTACAGTCAGTGATGATTATTTTTGGCTATAGCAGCTGGAATGCCTGTAGTGAGAGTATTAAGCGCCCTGAATGTTAAGAAGGCTAATAGTCTTCATTGGGTATGCCACAACCTCAGATAAACAAAGAGGTTATCCTGCTTTGCTTACAAACTCTGTTGATTGTTTTAATAGGATTGCCGGTTCAACATAAGCAGCAAACTACTGTAGAATAATGAATTATTTAAAAAGGGATTCTCAAACAATTAAGGGCTAAAATAAGGCTTTGCCACATTAACTACATAGTTACCTTTCCAAAAATGCTGTCAAATTCATCATGTGGGAAGGATGAACTATAAAAAATTCTTAATGGTAGGGTGGAGTATAACTGTGTATTTCATAGGAAGAGGACATAGTGGCATGTAATTTCTTGGGGGTTCATGTTAGTTACACAGCCAGAGTATTTGAAATCATTTTGTCACCATGAAACTTCTAGAGCTGTACAGTGGTGCCCCACAAGACAAATGCCTCGCAAGACGGAAAACTCGCTAGACGAAGGAGTTTTCCGTTTTGGAGGTGCTTCGCAAAACGAATTTCCTATGGGCTTGCTTCGCAAGACGACAATGTCTTGCGAGTTCCTGCTGGTTTTTTCCCCTTCCCCCCTTTTTCTAAGCCGCTAAGCCGCTTATCAGCTGATCCGATCAGCAGATAAGCCGCTAATAGCGCTAATCCGCTAATCCGTCAATGGGCTTGCTTCGCAAGACGAAAAAACCGCTAGACGAAGAGAATCACAGAACGGATTCTTTTCATCTTGCGAGGCACCACTGTATTTTTTAGGTACTTTTGTTTATTTATTTATTTACATACTTACTACAAGGTTTATATGCTACTGTTTAGCTAGTAAGGCAGGGGTCCCCAACATTGTGGGGTCTGTGGGCACAATTGCTCACCAGACAAACTGTGGCAGGTACCCCATCCCCACAACTTGCTCTTTTGGCTACAACAGAATGCTTCTTTCAAGCGTTATTTTCGTGGGGATGGGGAAAGCCCCTGGAAGAGATCAAGGTATGGATTCAGGACCACAGGTAATGTTCCTACCTTTGAAGCCAGTCATCCAAGTTGTCTCTGCAAGGTCCTGGAGCAACTAGCTAAGTTTTATAACAGGGCTGGGTAGATATTGCCTGGGGGCCTGACGTTGGGTACTGCTTCTTGGCTAGTTAAAAGGCTGGTGCTTTCTTCAGCCACTGTTGGTTCCTTCAGATTAATTGGTGTTCTAGCTGTGAAGAACGCTCCTCAGAGTTCTGTTGATTCCCCAAGGTGTTTGTGGACCAGCCATGAGAGTCTGGCAGCAGGGGTATCTCTCCAGGGTTTGGGGAGAGGAGGTGGGCTCCAGTGTCCTTGGACCGACACAGGATAGACCAGGGACTAGCTCCTTCAAAGAACTTCAGTTTGCTGAAGGACACTGCATCTGAAAAGTCCTGGTTCTAACCTTGGCTCCCCCTTAATCCTTGTTTCAGACTTTCATGCCAGGCTTGTCTTCTTCCTCTGACAACACCCCCCAACTTCTCATTGATTGCCATCAACATTAATAGTTATACTTGTCAAATATTTCAAGGAGGAGGCTATGTAGATGGCAGCCAGCTCCGTTTGTTTTTCATTTTGATGTTATATTGAGTTTTCAGCCATTTGAATTTGACTTCAGACCCACTTATGGGATGGAGGCAGGTTTGGATGCTCTGGTGAGTGATCTATGCTGGGAACCAGGAAATGTAGACCTGTTAGTTCAGCTGGACATCTCAGCAGTTTTTGATACTATCAACGATGGCATCCTCATGGATCACTTGCCTAGCATGGGACTTTGAGGCACCATTTTACAGTGGTTCTAGTGGTATGTGTTTGGGGACTTCTGTTGGATGCCTTGTTTCAGGGGTTCCTCCTCAGGTACCAGCTCGGAGGGCCCTTCAAGGGGATCCCCAGCATTGAACTCAGAGGACCCAGCCTAATCTAATCCTATCTCATTGAAACAAGTTTTGTATATTTCTGAGTATACATTTTATTTTATTTATTTATTAAATTTATACACCATCCTATACACAACAATCTCAGGGCGGTTCACAATTTTTTTTTTTAAAAAAATGTCAAAATATTTAATGCGTGTTACACACGCCAGAGGTTTACAATTTTCATACAAAAACACATCAAGCAGAGGAAGAATATAGTGCAAAGTGTCCATGGTTAGGATTCCACAGTTTGTGCATGAGCTGGTGAGCTATGAATAATTTGGCAAACTAACAGAATAACTTTTGTGTGTTTCTCGCCTTCTCCCACTTCCCTCCTTGACTTCAGGCTGTGCATCTGGCTCAGGCAAGTTTCCAGATTGAAGCCTTTGGATCTGAATTTATTCTTGACCTCTCCCTGAATAAGTAAGTGCATGTTTGTGGCCATTTTTTTCTACCTTTTGTATTATTAGCCTTGAGCTGTTTTAGTTTTATGAAATGAGGAGGCTCTGCAGTAATTTCCTGAAATACTGTTTGATAATAATAATAATAATAATAATAATTCCAGTTACAGATGGGTAGCCGTGTTGGTCTGCCATAGTCAAAATAAAAAAAATTCCTTCCTGTAGCACCTTAAAGACCAACTAAGTTATAATAATAGTATAACTTAGTATAATAGTATAATATAGTATACTATTAATATCTTAATAATATAATAATAATAATAATAATAATAATAATAATAATAGTATAATAATAATATCTTTATTGTCATTGCCCCCTTCGGGGACAATGAAATTACTTGACTGCTCCATAAAAACACTAATTAAACAATACAGTATAATACAGCAAGGGAGATTAGATGACTTTCAAAGTCATCGGCTTCCCATTCAGGGCCGAGATCGCTCTGGAGAAGAAGCTGTTCTTAAGACGGCTCGTTCTTGTCTTCATCGTCCTGTATCTCCATCCCGACGGCAAGAGCTCGAAGAGACAGTGACCAGGATGCGATGGATCTTTTACTATGTCCAGTGCCTTCCTATGGCACCTTGTGGCATAAATCTGCTCTAAGGTGGAGAGTGGACAGCCAACAATGCTCTCTGCTGCCTTAACAACCCTGCACAACCCCATCCTGTCCTGGGTAGTACAGCTTCCGTACCACACACATAAGCCATAAGTGAGCACGCTCTCAATGGCACAGGGATAGAAGGCAAGCAGCAGTTTCTGCGGAAGATGGTTTTTCCTTAGAATTCTCAAAAAGTACAGTCTCTGCTGCGGCTTCTTCACAAGCCCCCTTGTGTTGACACTCCAGGACAGATCCTCTTGTAATTCAATGCCCAGAAATCTGAACGTTGTTACCCTCTTCACACAGACCCCCTCAATCAAAAGTGGCTGGACGTTGCTCTTCTGTCTCCTGAAGTCCACCACCAGCTCCTTTGTCTTCCTTGTATTTATGAGCAAGTTAAAAGAGGCAAAATCTGTGGAGGATATGTCTGTCGAAGGCTACTAACCATGATGGCTCAGCTCTAGCTGTGTTTGGGTCCTCCTTGTGAGTTTCCCACAGGCATCTCCTTAGCCACTGTTGAAAGCAGAACGCTGGACTAGATGGTCCATTGGCCTGATCCAGAAGGTTCTTCTTAGGTTCTTATGCTTACCTGTGCTAGGCTGCAAAGAAGTACATGTATTGTTGTTATATATTTATTTTTCCCTGACAAGGACTCAAGGCGGCTTACAGATAAAATAAGAACAGCAAAAAACATAGAAAAGAACTAATACAAATCATTAAGAAATAAGTAAACATTCATAGAATCATAGAATCATAGAGTTGGAAGAGACCACAAGGGCCATGGAGTCCAACCCCCTGCCAAGCAGGAAACACCATCAGAGCACTCCTGACATTTGGTTGTCAAGCCTCTGCTTAAAGACCTCCAAAGTAGGAGACTCCACCACACTCCTTGGCAGCAAATTCCACTGTCAAACAGCTCTTACTGTCAGGAAGTTCTTCCTAATGTTTAGGTGGAATCTTCTTTCTTGTAGTTTGGATCCATTGCTCCGTGTCCGCTTCTCTGGAGCAGCAGAAAACAACCTTTCTCCCTCCTCTATGTGACACCCTTTTATATATTTGAACATGGCTATCATATCACCCCTTAACCTCCTCTTCTCCAGGCTAAACATGCCCAGCTCCCTTAGCCGTTCCTCATAAGGCATCGTTTCCAGTCCTTTGACCATTTTGGTTGCCCTCCTCTGGACACGCTCCAGTTTGTCAGTGTCCTTCTTGAATTGTGGTGCCCAGAACTGGACACAGTACTCCAGGTGAGGTCTGACCAGAGCAGAATACAGTGGCACTATTACTTCCCTTGATCTAGATGCTATACTCCTATTGATGCAGCCCAGAATTGCATTGGCTTTTTTAGCTGCCACGTCACACTGTTGGCTCATGTCAAGTTTGTGGTCAACCAAGACTCCTAGATCCTTTTCACATGTACTGCTCTCAAGCCAGGTGTCACCCATCTTGTATTTGTGCCTCTCATTTTTTTTGCCCAAGTGCAATACTTTACATTTCTCCCTGTTAAAATTCATCTTGTTTGTTTTGGCCCAGTTCTCTAATCTGTCAAGGTCGTTTTGAAGTGTGATCCTGTCCTCTGGGGTGTTAGCCACCCCTCCCAGTTTGGTGTCATCTGCAGAATTAAAAGAATTAAAACTATGTAGACAATCACAACAAAAACAGCATGCCACCAGCCCCCTTGTTAAAAGCAGTTCCCCAAAGCCTTTTGGAACAAGGCAGGAGGACAAGAAGTGGGGAGCCAGTCTAAGGGGAGGGAGTTCCAAAGTTGGGGAGCAGCCACCGAGGAGGCCTTCTTCTGCATCCCTACCAAGTGTCCCTGCGAGGGTGGTGGGACTGAGAGAAGGGCCTCCCTCCAAAGATCTCAGAACCCATATGAGGGAATATGGTCTTTCACTTGGTTGGACCCAAGCTTTGTAGGGCATTATAGGTCATAACCGGCCCTTGGAATTGTGCTCGGAAACAGACTGATAGCCAGTGAAGCTGTTATAACAAGGGAGTCATATGCTTCCCATAACCATCCCTGGTCAACAATTTGTCTGCAGCCCTTTCAGAGAGTTGAAGTTTCCGAGCAGTTCCATGTAGAGTGTGCTATAGTAATCCAAATGGGATGTAACTATGGGTTGTATCTACAAACCCAGACCCAAGTCTGGCCATAGCATTCTGAACTTCAGATAATAATAATAATAATAATAATAATAATAATAATAATTTATTATTTATACCCCGCCCATCTGGCTGGGTTTCCCCAGCCACTCTGGGCGGCTTCCAAAAGAATATTAAAATAATGTGATACATCAAACATTAAAAGCTTCCCTAAACAGGGCAGCCTTCAGATGTCTTCTAAAAGTCTGGTAGTTGTTGTTCTCTTTGACATCTGGTGGGAGGGTGTTCCACAGGGAGGGTCCCACTACCGAGAAGGCCCTCTGCCTGGTTCCCTGTAACTTGGCTTCTCGCAGTGAGGGAACTGCCAGAAGGCCCTCGGCGCTGGACCTCAGCGTCCGGGCAGAATGATGGGGGTGGAGACGCTCCTTCAGGTATACTGGACCGAGGCCGTTTAGGGCTTTAAAGGTCAGCACCAACACTGTGAATTGTGCTCGGAAACGTACTGGGAGCCAATGTAGGTCTTTCAAGACCGGTGTTATATGGTCTCGGCGGCCGCTCCCAGTCACCAGTCTGGCTGCTGCATTCTGGATTAGTTGTAGTTTCCGGGTCACCTTCAAATGATTGTAACTTTTGGTAGTGACCATAACAAGGTAAGATCTGTGAAATGTTATGAGTCGGTTTAGAAGTGGGAAGGCTTCTATCCCTCCACACTCCTGCCCTTTTTCTGCCCTTGAACTCTCTCATGCTTCACTTACCTCTTGCCCATCACTCTTCCTCAGTATTGATTCAAAACCGGGTCTGAAAGCAGAATGAAGTGGGTCTAGATAATCTGCTTATTCGAAGCATATCTGCAGCTGGTTGACTGACACTCTTCCGATCACCTCGGCCATTAAGAGAATATTAGAGACTGAACAGTAGTTTTCTTAAATTGCTGGATCATGGCAGGAGGACATCCTCTTTCAAGGCCGTGGGTATAACTCCCTCCCATAGTGTGCCATTAACTGCTCCATCCAGTAAATCCCTTCCTGCTAGGTTTTATTAGTCATGATGGACAGGATTAAAGGCGATTTATGAAAATAAATAAAACTGGAGAAAAAGTAAAAGGAAATTAAATAATTGCAGAGTGTGGCCCCCAAAAAATCATGGTCAGCTTCTATGGTCCTTGCTTGACTATTTCAGCCATTTTAAGCGAGAATGCATCAGCACAAATATTTGTCAGCTGTGCAAAAGCACCATTCTCTTACTGAAGTTCAGTTAAGATCTGTTTTTGATTATTTTGTTAGTAGCGTGACTGATTTTGGAGCGAGAAAAGAATGTTTATGAAACTTACTGGATTTGCAACCAGTTAAATTATTTTAAAATGTGGACTCGCATATCAGCACATCTTTCACATACTGATAAATTTGTCTCGGGAATTGCGTTTTAGATGAACTAGAAGTTATTTAGGTTCTAACACCTAACTTCTCTGTTCCATCATGGTCAATGAAATGACATTCAGAGTCATGCTTAGCGTTATCTACTGTCACCATAAAAAATGTGTGCATTAGAAAGGTGCGAAGCAGGTAAAAAACAGGAGTTTTGCTGGATAAGAATTGCTTTACTCTAGAGATGGGAAAAGTCAGCAAATAAGTCTGATAGGAAGAAATCAGAGGTAAGAAGGGCTTTTTAAGGTTCTTTCAAGGGAAATTGTGGAGGAAATTTAATGCACAAATGCACACTTTTTAAATTGTTACAGGTCATTGTACAGTATTTATTTTCAAAAATTAGATAGGGCAATAATCTATCACACTAGCAGAATGGCGTTATGACCTGTTGAGGGTAGTTGGAGAGACACTATTTATACTGCAGGGAACACTCAGTGTTCATTTGCAGTGTTCCTTTGCACAGGTGAATTGTCCCCTCTTCCTTTAAGGATTCTTATCAGTTTTTTCAAGGGTAGGAAAGCTTTACAACAGTGTCCTTTAGCTGCACTGCTGTGAAAAATGTTTGTTATTTATTTGAAGCAATTTTATCCTATTGAGAAAAGGTTCTCAGAGCAGCTTGCAAGGACCTGAAGAAAGTCGCATATAAAGTATGCATTTCAAGCAACATAATTGACACGAAGCTGATATATTACCTTAATGATTTTAAAATAAAACATGACAAAGGAGGTAGAATGCACATTCAACGCAGCAAAATTAACAAAAAAATTCTTAAACATTGCAAATGAAAACATTACTAAAGGAAGTCAAATATAAAATGTACATTTAAAGCAGCGTAGTTAGCAAGAGAATAAAATAAAACATCACAAGCATAGAACATATATGCTGCTGTTGCTGCCAATCCTGCCATTGGTGGTTTATGGTGAGTGGTGGCTGTGGAAGCTCAGGCTCAATGACCTGGGTCTGTACTAAGGGCTTATCCACACTTGGCTTTCCTCCATGCTTTTTTGGCAAGGTATGTGCTTTAAAGCTCTGTGAGCACCCTTTTTTCGCCCCAGAGCTTTCCCTGCGTAAACCTGCTCTTTAAAGCCGAATTGGAACAAACGGCAATCCGCAGAAAACTCAACTTGCTGTTTGTTGTACTTCAGCTTTAAAGAGCGGATTATCGCAGGGTAAGGTCTGAGGCGGAAAATAACACTTGGACATAGAGCTTTAAAGCGCAGACCTGTGCCTGGAAAGCACAGGGCAAAAGTTAAGTGTGGATAAGCCCCAAGAGACAGCCAAGATCAGGGGTCAGCAAACTTTTTCAGAAGGGGGCCGGTCCTCTGTGCCTCAGACCTTGTGCGGGGGGTGGACTATTGTTTTTTTGGGGAAATGAACAAATTCCTATGCCCCACAAATAACCCAGAGATGTCGGATTTAGAAGGTGATTGGGCCGGATCCGGCCCCCGGGTCTTAGTTTGCCTACCCATGGGCAAGATGGTCTCTTCAGCAGCCTCAACTTTTGTAGCTGGAGCCAGTCAGGTCCCTGCCCTTCAAGCTAGCTGGGAAAAGGCCTGCAAGGCAGGGAGCAGGTCTTCCAGGACTCACAGCCAAGATTTTTCACCACCTCTGAGTTGACCCCCTTAGTATTCTGTGCGTGTGGGTACAAGCCTTTTTCTTCCAACCTGTGATCTAGTGACTGATCCTCATGTTCTGTTAGAGATACTGATAAAATAATGCTTTCACAAGTCAATACAGTGGTGCCTCGCAAGACGAAAAGAATCCATTCCGCGAGTCTCTTCGTCTTGCGGTTTTTTCGTCTTGCGAAGCAAGCCATTAGCGGATTAGCGCTATTAGCGGCTTAGCGGGCTTAGCGGATCAGCTGATAAGCGGCTTAGCGGATCAGCTGTTAAGCAGCTTAGCGGATCAGCTGATAAGCGGCTTAGCGGATCAGCTGTTAAGCGGCTTAGCGGCTTAGGATCAGCTGATAAGCGGCTTAGCGGCTTGGGAAAAGGGGGGGAGGAAAAAACCCCGCAGGAACTCGCAAGGCATTGTCGTCTTGCGAAGCAAGCCCATAGGAAATTCGTTTTGCGAAGCACTTCCAAAACGGAAAACCCTTTCGTCTAGCGGGTTTTCCGTCTTGCGAGGCATTCGTCTTGCGGGGCACCACTGTACATTTTTTAACTTGTGTTTCCCTACAGCCTTGGTAATATCCACCATCCTCTTTAACAGTTCTGCCATTTCTTTTATTTTCTGGGCTGATATCTGTCCCCATCTTGGTAGCCTTCTCCCTCTTAGTTGAGAATTTCCTTTCCAGCAGGCTTTTGCCTCCCAGGGTTCGCTGATGCATTTAACTTTTTTAACTCTTCTCTTTCCTAATTTGGTGTATTGGTTTCATTGTTATACTATAATGTTGCTTTTGATATGTTGTCCTGAGCATTCAAAAACATAAAAAGCAGTGAACGCTTTGTTCTTATTTTATTGTTTGTATTGTATTATTTGTATGTTTTAAACAAGTTTTAATTCTATTAATGTTTACTTTTTAAAATGATTGTTTTTTCTTTGTTTTTAGGGTTTCTTGTTTTATCTGTAAAACAAGGGGTCCTGTCAGGGAAAAAGCAGGGGTATAAATAAATATATAATAATAATATAATTGTAATAATAATATTTGTTTACACACATGTGTTTCTTAAGATAAAGTTGTTCAGTTGGGTGTAAGTAATGCTAAAATAGCACCATAGTTGAATACATCTAATCTTAATTTTCATAGAAAAAAAGTACAAGTGAACATGGTAGATTAACTGTGATAATCAATAATTAAGGCAAATATTCTTTATTACTTGCAGGATGAATTATGTTAAAATATTGACTGGATAGATAACCATACTGAGCACATTCAGGTTTTCTAGCAGTATTGTTTAAAGAACTATATATATTTTCTCTCATTTCTGTGTAGTGATTTATTATCCTCTGATTATGTGGAGATTCATTATGAAGAAGGAAAACCACAATATTCAAAGGTAATGTAGAAATATTTTATCCTGGCCAAAGAGTGAACATTTACCAGCACATCCTCTACATGTCCCCCCCCCCCTTTTCCTTGCACATTTCAAACTCTAGGCAGTTTTTGAGGTGCATTTCCTGTAGTGACATCTATAACAGGGTCATTTCTGTTCCCCGCATTGTCTGGAAGCATATTGCAATAGTTAGGAAAGGACCTCCACATCGGCAATCTTGTGTCAATTTGACACTCCTAAAATGGTTGCGCCTATAATATAATAATTACAGATTGTATACACTTGGCAGTTAGGAACCACTTAACCAACGTAATTATTTTTGTTTTAGAGGAGCTATATTTAATCATATTTCCCTGTCTGCCATTAAATTGATAGATGTGTATTGAGTGAAACTTCCTATGCCAAGCGTTAACAAAATTACTGTAGCCACATGATGTATATTCATTGCTGAAACCAAAGATCATGCATTTTATGGTTTATGGAACTTACAGCATTAAGTAGGGCTTATCTTAAACGTATCGTAAATGTTTGCAGATTTCTACTAATTCTCACCTGTTCAAGTTCTGTGCAAAAGTGTAGAAGTTGGTATTCTAACTTTACCCATTTCTGTACTGTTAAGTTTGAAAAAAATATTTAAAGTATAGCATGTCAGTTAGGATTAGTGGAACGTAAAACTACGTTGCCTACCTCATTGCAGTGCTCTGAGTCTGGCTGCTTGCATGGAACCATGTGTCCTTAGGTCATAATTATCCTGCCTTTACTTTCAGAGATCGGCATTACCATTATCCTTTGCAGGTGATGGTGCTTCAAAACTTTCCATAAGGATTTGAGAGACTTGAGACTGTGGGCCTGTTTAGATGTTATCTCTCCTCTTGCTTCTGTATATGTGAGATCAGAGGGAAACTTTGGGCTTGTGTGCTTACTCCCTTTGCTTCAGTCACCATGCATGCATAGACAATGTCCAAACCTGGAAGTCCTATGGGTTTTTTTTAAGAGTATGCCTCTAATGTTCAAAAGGGAATCAGTGTTGAAATAATTGTTGGATCTCACAGTTGGATGTTAACTTTTATGTGTGGTGAGGAAGTTTTGGTAATCCTGGGACCATTCCACATTTCTCTGCATGTAGATGTTGTGCCGCCCTCAGTTCCATGTTTCTCTGTTGCACTGTGGAAGGGCTTGGTGTATGTACTGCTACCTCATATGCACAGCTGCAATAAGACTGAAAAATTGGGAACCCAGCAACTTCATTGGCCTTCAAACGAATTTACAAAATACAGATATTGTGTTGTTTTTGTTAAAAAACTATCTTCCTGGCCCTTACTCAATGCTAAAGGGACTATTTGCATTATCAGCAGCTCTGGAGTTGCTGAGTCATGAGTCTTGCATAGAACCTTTGAGTCAGCAATTGCACCATCTTTGCATGCTGCAGTAACTTGATCTAGATTTCCTTGAGGATATTTACAGACTCAGTTGATTTGGAAACACTGAGAAGAACCTTGAAACCGTGTGTTCCATAGCAGGTATCATTACATTCCCCAAATGCAGAACTGATTTATTACCCTGAAGGTCAAAGATAGCCCTTTAATATTTAATTTAAGGATAGATTTTAATTAATTTTTTAATTTAAATTTAAATTGCCCATATGTGGAGACTTGAAACTGAGATGAAATAATTTAGAAATAATTGCTGCAAGACCAACATATAATTGCTTCTTTGTGACCTTTGCAATAAGCCTTTTGGAATGCGCAAACCATAGCATACAATTTTACTGAAAGCACTGGCTGACCGCAGAGGCATTTGGGTCTTCTGTTGTTATCTTAACAGTTTTGTGCCAGAGTAGAGTTAGTAGTATGCTCTTCTTGTGTTCCTTAGTGACCAGAGAGAATAAGTACATCATTGCATATCTGGCTAATTTGCTTTGTCATTTACTTTCTTGATCAGCTAGTAATCATTATTTTGTTCGTCTTCTCACAGGGCAGTGTTTTCCAGAGATCTTTATTTTATGCATTGATCTTAGAAAACAAAGTGAAGATAGCAACTCTGGTTTCAGATAGAAATACAGTGGTACCTCGGGTTACATATGCTTCAGGTTACATATGCTTCAGGTTACAGACTCTGCTAACCCAGAAATAGTGCTTCAGGTTAAGAACCTTGCTCCAGGATGAGAACAGAAATCGTGCTCTGGAGGCAGCAGGAGGCCCCATTAGCTAAAGTGGTACTTCAGGTTAAGAACAGTTTCAGGTTAAGAACGGACCTCCGGAACGAATTAAGTACTTAACCCGAGGTACCACTGTATAATAGATTCAGATTATACGTCACATTACTTAAATCCAGTGCTTTTTTTCTTAAAAAAACAAAGTTTAGGGGTACTCTCATTTTGACTTGAGAAAATAACCATTTTATAGTTAAAATCGGGAAAAATAAATACAGTAAATGGACAAAACTACGAAGATTCACAAAATGTATAGGGGTATGCATCCCCCCAGAAAAAGAGCACTGCTTAAACCACAGACTCCTAGATTATCAGTCAATTGACTGTATTTTTAACTCCTCTGTAAATATTGTGCTCTCCTTTTAAAAGAACAATCAATTATTATAATAAAAACATGTTAGTAGGTATTTTGGCTCTTAAAACATCATAAATGAAGCAGATGCGTCTATAGTTCATTAGAATATAGGACTGATGATTCCTCAAGAACTTTCCTTCGTAACATTAGTTAAAGGTTTGAATTCTTAAAAATTCTAATCCTACTCACTGAGCGGAAAGTTTAGCTGAATCTTAGCTGAATCTGTTTAGAACTGCAGCTTTAATTCAGTGTAGCTTTTTGTTTGTTTGTTTTATTTAGGAGAAGTACATGCTTCTTGTACTTTCCTTAAAAAATGCTGGAATTCAAGGAGACTTGCTTTTTGCCCTGAATAGCCTTTATGCATACACCCAAGCGATTACTTACCTTATACAGTCCAGGTGAACGCTAACCCTTTTATAAACAAATTGTAAAAACCTTAAATGAAGCCGTCCATTTTATTCCCCAGGGAGGAGAACACTGTTACTATCATGGGAACATCAGAGGTGTCGAGAACTCCAAAGCTGCGCTTTCAACATGCAATGGACTCCAGTAAGTACTGGTATTATCCATAGAACTTTAGAGTTGGAAGGCATCCCAAGTCGAACCCTCTGCAATTCAGGAATCTTGCTAGTTTATGTAGTTGCAGGGACGTCTTTACCATTGGGTGTAGTGGTGCGGCGAGCCAGGGCGCCAAGCAGTGGAGGGCACCAGGCGGAGAGTCTGGGGAGGGGAGAGTGGGGAGGTAAGCGAGGCGGAGCGGGGGCTTGGTGCCTGCAAGCCTCCAGCACCCGTCTGAGGCAGGAAGGCTCTGGATGCTTTCCCGCAGTCCAGATGTGCTGTTCCCAAGGGTTAACCGTGAGGCAAGGTCCGAGTCCAGTCCGAGGTCGAGGGTGCAGTATGGAGGCAGTCCGTCAAAGCTGATGCCGGGTCCAAGCAGGGAGTCGGGTGAGGTCAGGAGCTCCGGCAGAAAAGCAGGACAGGGTGCAGGCAGGAACAGGCTACCAACAACGTTGCTCCCACAACTTGGGACTGGGGCTGGCTGGCTTTTATCTGCCCTGAGGCATAGGGCGGCCCCGGTCCACAGGTGACTCGCCTCTCCTGGCCTGGAGGTGAGCACTCCTCCTGCGGAAACTTAGTTCCCCCGCCTCTCTGCCCTGAGCCTCTGCAGCTCAGGAGAGGCTGGAGGGTTACCGGACCCAGAGGCAACCTCACTTTCCCCCTGGCGGGGCTGAGAGTGGAGCACCTGCAGGCAATGGGTCCTCCATCACCTCAGGAGCCAGAGCAGACTCAGTTGGTGCCTGCACCTGAGGATCCAGCACAGGTGAGGACCCTTCAGGCTCAAGCCCCAGCCCCGGCTCAGCTGGTTCTGGAGGCGGGGACTCCTGTGCAGGCTGGAATTCCTCAGGTTCAGCCTCCGAGTCCGAATCCCAGGCCATCACACCGGAGCTCTCTCCGCTGGCTCTGCGACACACCACCTCCTCGGTTGCATCCCAAGCTCTGTGCATAATAAACGTGACTCTATCACCGCTCCTCCCTGTCCACTCCAAAAGATCCCCGCGCTCGAGGCTACACGCTGCAACTGCTGCCCCCAGCGCCCCTCCCTCCTTCCCCGGTTCTCCACCCCATGCACAGAGCCTGCCTCCTCCCGCTGCCACCACCACCTCTGCTCTCCTTCACACGAACCACATTTCCTTCCCCTGTCCATCCCCTCCCAAGCTCTCTCCTCCCCAAGCAAGGACGGCAAGACTGAGTGAGTGTGCTTCTCTGCTGTGGCGACGCGGATGGCCCAGCTCGCTTTGCCTGTCCCTGCCCGGAGGAGACCCCCGCCTGCCTCCCGTCCCGCCCCCATCGTGCCCGGCTGCCCAGCCCCACACCATGATCACACCACGGGAGCCGATGCCCAGCCGTGCGATTAGCCAGTGGCGTAGCGTGGGGGTGCAGGGGAGGCCGGCTGCACCGGGCGCAACATCTGGGGGTTAGGGGGCGCAAATCCACGGGTTAGGGGGCGCAAATTACTTGCCTTGCCCCGGGTGCTGACAACCCACGCTACGCCACTGCGAGTAGCATGCCCCCCCCAAAGGTCAATAACTCTGGGGGAGGGGGGGCGCCGGAGGGATCTTTGCACCACGGCGCCGGATATGCTTAAGACGGCCCTGTATAGTTGCAACATAGTTACAGGATGGGATGGTGGGGAGGGGGGGGAGTCTCCCTCTCCTGATGAGCCCCTCTGATGCTTCTGCTGCCACCTCACAGTCAGTGAATGGCTTAAGGAATTGTGGAGGAAGATGAGAGGCTCGCAGAGAAGGTGCATAGGGTGGGTGGCCAGGAAGGGGTTATTTGGGAAGTCTCAGATTTATTTCCAGTTCAATCAAAGGTGAGCAGCTGATGTGAATGCTTGGACGAACCAAGGGGATCTTCCTATTTTTAACTATGTTTCTGATTCTATGGTTCTGCGGAGCTGAGTGTTATTTTAATTTCAGGTAGGTAGCCGTGTTGGTCTGACACAGACGAAATAAAAAAAAAAAATTGTCGGGTAGCACCTTAGAGACCAGCTAGGTTTGTTCTGGGTATAAGCTTTCATGTGCATGCACACTCCTTCAGATACACTGAAACAGAAGTCACCAGACCCTTATATATAGTGGTAGGGTGGGGTGGGGGTTTTCTCAGGAAGGTAGTAGGAGATGGGTGATTGACCGAATGGGTATAGTAAACCTGTTGACGACTGTTAATGACTGCAATTAGTCCTACAGGAAAAAGCAAGGGTAGTATGCAGATGACCAGAAACAGCTTTAGCATGTGTAATGAGACAAGAATCCAATATTCAGACCAGGTCTTTCCATAGTTTTCAGTATATAAACCCTCCCACTACATTCATACCTCGGGTTGAAGTAGCTTTTGGTTAAGCATTTTTGGGTTGTGCTCCGCGGCGACCCGGAAGTAACAGAGCGCGTTACTTCCGGGTTTCGCCGCATGCGCATGCGCAGACACTCAAAAGGACATCATGCGCGGAAGCGGTAAATCGCAACACGCGCAGACGCGGGTTGCATTTGCTTCAGGATGCGAACGGGGCTCTGGAACGGATCCCGTTCGCATCCAGAGGTGCCACTGTATATATAAGGGTCTGGTGACTTTTGTTTCAGTGTATCTGAATAAGTGTGCATGCACACAAATGTTTATACCCAGAACAAAGTTAGTTTGTCTCTAAGGTGCTACTGGACAATTTTTTAATTTTTTAATTTTTTATTTATTATGTTATTTTAATGTTATTGATGGTTACCACTATTCATTTTTTTCCCCTGGTTTTAAGATTATGTTTTATATATTGCTTAATGGTTTTGGAAGCCTCTTTGGGAGTGTGTGCCCTAAACAGTCTTATAACTATATTAAATAAATTGATGGGCTCTGTACTCAGTTATTCCAGTCTGAAACAGTACTGATGATTCTGTAAATGCCTACTCTGGTGTAGCTTCCTTGACTTGATTATCTTAAATCTATGTTTTTTCTTATATTCTAGTGGTATGTTTGAAGATAGTTATTACCTATATTTGATAGAGCCTTTGGAATTGACTCACAGTACGGTAAGTTAATATTGAGCTATGTTGGTGTTGTTTTGGTTTGTTAACTGATAGGCTTGAATAGAAGATAAGAATTCTGTAGGTTAGTAATATGTTTGCAAACTGCAATTCCATCTACACATATAGTAGTACTCATTTGCAGTTAAGATTTTGAAACAGATGCAAATGCTCAGATTTAAAGCTATATTTCAGCTTACAAAAGAAAGGGGTGGGGAAACAAAAAAGGGGGAGGTAATTATTTGCTTGCTTAAATTACAACCTTATAAACAAAAATGGACACATATATGACTGAAGATCAGAAACATCTTGCCAGCAATCAGCAGGAGAATCCAGGTTTCAGAGACTTTTGTCATCTAAATGCATATTCATAGAATATGAAGATTATTCTTTATTCTTTAAATAAGGTAATTAATATTCAAATATAGCAAACAAAGTCAGTTGTACATAAAGCAGATTCCCCTTTTCTCTTGAAGGCTTCCAGCTTCAGGGAAGCTCTGATTCAGTAGATAGACTTTACGCAAACTTCAGAGGATCAGGACTATTCCCTTGTATCTGAAGATGTGGTGTGGAAAATAGATACAGATGCATGTGAGGCTCTCTGCCCCAGCCTCTTCCTCCTCCCAGTCTTCTCCATCTAACTGCTTACTGTCATCCCACCTCCAGTCTGCTGGCTCTGAGCCTTCTTTCCTTGGGGGTTCATTTAAGGGTTCCCCAGCTGGTGCCTCCCCCCCCCACTCCTCTGCATCTAGCCCCCCACTCCTCTGCATCTAGCCAAGTCCATGACGGAAGGAGAGGGGAGATTGTTTCATCAGCACAAGCATTGCTGCTTGCCAGACAGAACAATAATAATGGCATGACATTGAATTCCTCACTATATCTCATCATGTGGCTTTGCACATTTGGATTAATTGTTGTTGCAATATTAGTTAATTTAAAGGGCGGAGCTTCATACCCATGAACAATATTCCATAAATTAGAATGTCTTGACCTTGAATTTGTCCCATGAACGACAGACCTGTTTTTCTCTTTCATTACAGAGAAGTACAGGTAGACCACATGTCATCCAGAGGACGTTGGGAACAAATACTTCCAAGCAATTGGAAGACCTTGGTATGGGACTTTTGATACCCTGTTGCAGTGATAATTTAATGCTATACAGTGGTACCTCAGGTTACATACGCTTCAGGTTACATATGCTTCAGGTTACAGACTCTGCTAACCCATAAATAGTGCTTCAGGTTTAGAACTTTGCTTCAGGATGAGAACAGTGCTCCGGTGGCGCGGCAGCAGCAGGAGGCCCCATTAGCTAAAGTGATGCTTCAGGTTAAGAACAGTTTCAGGTTAAGTACGGACCTCCGGAACGAATTAAGTACTTAACCTGAGGTACCACTGTACAACGACTTTGTCAGTTATAAATCATTTAACTTTCTGCTGTAACAGAAAGGAAGTTTAGGGAAGTTTTTAATGTTTAATGCTGTACTGTTTTTAACACTTGATTGGAAGCCGCCCAGAGTGGCTGGGGAAACTCAGTCAGATGGGCGGGGTATGAATATATTATTATTATTATTATTATTATTATTATTATTATTATTACTACTACTACAAGGGCTGAAACAATTGGTGGTTGTCTGTATTTGAATGCTGCAGCATTAGAAACCTCTTTGGATGTTCTTTGAACGTGTGCAGAAATAAAATGCGGAGGTGGAGCAGGACTGCGTCTGTTTCCATCAGTGTCTCCATCCTTACTGTTTCCAACCCTGAGTGTGGCATATTGAGCAGAAGATCTGAAGAGGGATCCTTTGCACATTTGGCGTACACACTTAGAATCCTTCCTGGGGTTAAGTGCCTCGTGTAACCAGGGTTCCTGATTGTGGGGGTGATTATAAGCATGTTTAGCCAAACATGTGAAAACTCTCCTTTCAGCCCTTCCTTCTGAATGAGCAAAGGTGGGATGTGGAGTCTGTGGAGATGGATTTGGAGGGTGGGTCTGGCGAATATGCTTCTGCTCGCTCTCCGTGCATTATTCTCCCACACTTCTGAAGAATGCCTGGAGGCAGGGGTGACCTGAGGGGTTTCAGCACCTTAGGGGAAGCACCTCGTTGCCACCCCCATGATGGGGGGCGGGCAAACGCCACAAGAACTTCTGCCCCTGCTGGGCAGAAGGGGAGATTCCCCCCACCCTGGCTTGGCTGCAAAACTGGGGGGCGGAACAACCCCCTTTTGCCAACTCAGCAGGAGGGGAGGTGTTCCACAGAGATTTGCCACCAGTCCCTCTCTGCCCCTAGATTCGGGGAAACCAGCTGGGCAACAGAAAGTGGATGATGTCTTGGAGGGGTGCCATCAGACACAGCTGCCTCACCCTGCCTTATGGGTGGGCTGGCTCTGCCTGAATGAGACCAACATGCTCAATTTCCCTGCAGAACTAGGTAAAGGTAAAGGCAGTGGCGTAGCGTGGGTTGTCAGCATCCGGGGCAAGGCAAGTAATTTGCGCCCCCTAACCCATGGATTTGCGCCCCCTAACCCGTGGATTTGCGCCCCCTAACCCTAACCCCCAGATGTTGCGCCCGGTGCGGCCGGCCCCCCCTGCACCCCCCATGCTACGCCACTGGGTAAAGGGACCCCTGACCATTAGGTCCAGTCGTGGCTGACTCTGGGGTTGCGCGCTCATCTCACTTTATTGTCCAAGGGGGCCAGCGCACAGCTTCTGGGTCATGTGGGCAGCATGACTAAGCCGCTTCTGACGAACCAGAGCAGCGCACGGAAACGCCGTTTACCTTCCCGCCAGAGCAGTACCTATTTATCTACTTGCACTTTGACGTGCTTTCGAACTGCTAGGTTGGCAGGAGCAGGGACCAAGCGACGAGAGCTCACCCTGTCGCGGGGATTCGAACCACTGACCTT
Organism: Podarcis vaucheri; assembly: GCF_965113315.1. Taxonomy (NCBI): domain Eukaryota; kingdom Metazoa; phylum Chordata; class Lepidosauria; order Squamata; family Lacertidae; genus Podarcis; species Podarcis vaucheri. The sequence continues at coordinate 132,518,530 of NC_138759.1, forward strand.
CTGATCAGCAAGTCCTAGGCTCTGTGGTTTAACCCACAGCGCCACCTGCGTCCCACAGAACTAGGTAGACATAAGCAATATGGTTGATGATCTTCCTTTCTTAAAATATCCGTTTTTCTTTTTCAAAAAATAATCATCATTTTTAGTGACAACCTGATATTTACCTTATTGGTGAAAATGTTGGGATTTCATTGGCATCTACAGATGAGGAAATCATGTTCCAGTTCTTTAAAATATTTTTGCCAGTTCTCACGGAACTGTTGCATTTTCAAATGTGTAGCTTTTTTATCTATATAATTTTTTGGTTAGGGGTGCAGTAGTTAAACCCCAGTAGTAAATTCCTCTCTGATTCTGGTAGTGCCATCCATATTGATTCTCTGAAGGAATCTGTCCCTTTTTGATTTCTAGTTAGTTGGACTCTGTGTCCTCTGATGCCACAAGTGATGAAGCACTGGTAGTGTGAATCAGTGTGTAATTTTGGGTAGTCTTGGACACCAGGGATAGGATTAAGGAGGCCGTTCAGTGCTTCCAAGGTGAAAGATCTACATGGAGAAACTGTGTCTGAGAACAATTTTGGTAAACGGCAGTAAATAAAGTTGTCAGCTAAGCACGTAAAACAACAAAAATCATGTCTAAATAAACCTAAATAGGTTTAGCCCTTTTTAAGGGGGTGAAGATAGAGAATTTGGGGGACAGCACAGCTGATTTGGTAAGCTAATCTGCTGCTCCCTACATATGACTCCTGCAGTTGCAACTTGAGACAGCAGTAGTAGTAAGGCCAGCCCTGCATTGAAGGCCAGAAAAAATATCTAGGCAGCCCATTTCTTCAAGAAGCACCACAGTTTGCTTGCACAACATGGCTAAGAATGGCGGATTTGAAATAGACCTCTAGGTTACCAGATCTTGGGGGAAACAAAGGATGGAGTCCATCTGAGAGGAGAAACAGGAGAAGCGCCCGTGCAGGGGTGGAAAGGAGACACAAAATATTAGGTGCACAGGAAATTGATTTATTGGCCAATTTGATAAAGCTATGGGTAATATTCCATGAAGCTGAAACTTCTTTGCTATTATTTTTTTCTTCCATAGATTATGACTCTACTTCTGAATGGCCCTTCCTGTCTGAGTTGCAATGGCTAAGACGGAAAAGAAGGAGGAGAGCTGTGAGTGTTATCAGTAATGCTGTGTCAATGACACAATTTTCAAATAAGTGTATTCACTTCTTCTGTGTTCCTGGCATAAAGGAAAAGAGGCAGAAGCTAAAATTACCTTACATTGGATATATAGCTGCACTCAAATTGATGATTTGCTGTTTCCTACCAGTAAAGATTGAAGAGACCCAGTGTACAGTCTGTATAATTGCATATTTTTGTGGGTTCAGAAAAACCCAGAATCAAGTAAACAAGTTTGAAAGATGCAAAGGAAAAGGAGGTGTGCGTACAGAGATCAAATTGAATTGTTATGCAAATCACTAAAGATATCATGAAATGGTGCACAAAAAGCTGGTGTAAAGAATGAAGAAAATTATAATTTCATCCTGAAATACTGCAAGCACTCCTCTTTAAATAGTAGTTTGCTCAAGGACTGAGTTAGCTAAATCACCATTTGCTGCTGGAATGTATGATTTAGATTTTAATCTTAATATAGAATTAGAGCCTTTTACACCAGGGGTTGCCAATTTTGTGGGGACCAACAGGCACATTGAAATTTTAAGATCGTGCCACCAGTCTCAAAATAGCCAGAGTGGGGAGCATGGCATAGCACAAAATGGGTGCTATGTCTGTAAGAGCAGAAAAAAAATAGGACCACAAAATGGTGTGGGTGTGCACCCCCCATTGGCCTCTCCCATCAGTGGGTGAAAAGGCACCCACATCAGCCTCTACTGCACATGTTCACAGAAGGAAGCTTTCTGCACCTCCCACATGATCAGAGCAGAAGGGAAGGTGGGTGTCTATCCTGACATCCAGTGTAGTGTTGGTATGTTGAAGGGAGGGGTGTTCAGTGTAGGAGAGGCCGAGCCAGAGCAAACAGAAACTGCGCAGGAAGAGCAGTCTCTTGTGTAATGTGTAGTTTTGAGAAGATATCTTCCACTGGGTGCCACTGAATGTACTGGTGGGCACACTGGCATGTGCGGATGCCACGTTGAAGACCCCTGTTTTGCACTGCCAGGCAGTAATGACTAAACACATGAAACTGCCTTATGCCTTATGAATGTCAGATCAACAGTACTACCCTGACTGGTATCTGATTCCAGGCAGAGCTCTTTCCCAGCTCTTAACAGTGGAAGCTGCTCTGTTAGGGCAATGCCCCATTAACCTGCCCTTCGGCTACCACTTGCCTGCCCTTTTACCTGCAACCAGCCCAGGACAGGGGGTAGCCCTGGCTATCAGCTTCCTCCCCAATAGCCTTGGTGTTGCTCTTGTAGCAGGGGGAAGGATAGGGACAAAGCTAGAATCGGTTGGCTCTGCCAGTCATTTGCTCTGCCTCCAGAGCAAACTGTTGGCCCCTCTGCCTTTCCCCCTTACTAGTCCCAATGAGCACCAGCAACCACTGCCCACTGCCTTAGGTATTATTGACTGAAGATGCCAGGGACTAAGCTTGGGACTTCGTAATAAAGTTTAAGCTTCACTCCAATGGATATAATTTGTAAAATGGCCATGGAACCAATCAGAAGAACAAACATGCCAATGAAACGAATATATTATAGTTATATAGTTATAGTATATACAGTGGTACCTTGGGTTAAGTACTTAATTCGTTCCAGACGTCTGTTCTTAACCTGAAACTGTTCTTAACCTGAAGCACCACTTTAGCTAATGGGGCCTCCTGCTGCTGCCGTCCCATCGGAGCATGATTTCTGTTCTTATCCTGAAGCAAAGTTCTTAACCTGAAGCACTATTTCTGGGTTAGTGGAGTGTGTAACCTGAAGCGAATGTAACCTGAAGCATATGTAACCCGAGGTACCACTGTACTGTCATTAAAATATATAATCCTAAACCCTTGAGAGGTTTCAGTTGAGTCAGGTTTAGGTACACAGAACAGCATTGCATGGCAATTGATAAAGCAACCCTAAATTCATTTTTAAAAATCCAACTATAGCTTTTAAAATCCTTCAGGTTTCCCGTGGCATATTTGAAGAAATGAAATACTTGGAGCTCATGATTGTTAATGACTATAAAATGGTAAGCTGGCTGTATTAATTAATTCTATTGTTATCTAATTTAGTTACAATATGCCCTCTTTTTTACACTTATTGTCTGCTGCAAATGTTATTTACTGATACAACTTCCTGTATTTATTACAGTTACTGAAATCCTACCTTTCAGGAGGAGGGGTAGGAAAGAAATGATAAATGATGATAAATGATAAATCCAATGTTTTGCTGTTGTTATCTTCATTTATTACCCATCCTTCGCCTTAAGGCTCTAGGTGGCTCAGAACAATTTAAAATGCAGCATTAAAAATAGTTTAAAACAAATTACAATCACAAGAAAATTGTTGGTTCTAAAAATATACATCTTAGGCCGAGGAAAAGAAGATAAATTGTCACCTTCCTGATTTATGTTCAGAAATGCCCTGGCCCTGACCACCCATCAAATTTGGCACCTGAGACTGATCCTGATAAGGATCTGGCCTGTGAAGCCAAAAATGTTCCCTATCCCTTAAGGCCTACATATTTTAGTTATCATGTTCCGTTTTAAACACTTTACTGATTTTATCTGTGTTTTAGTATGTATACTTGTTTTTTCACCGTACTGTGAATAATACAGTGGTGCCCCGCAAGACGAATGCCTCGCAAGACGGAAAACTCGCTAGACGAAAGAGTTTTCCGTTTTGGAGGTGCTTCGCAAAACGAATCTCCTATGGGCTTGCTTTGCAAGACGACAATGTCTTGCGAGTTCCTGCTGGTTTTTTCCCCTTCCCCCCTTTTTTCTAAGACGCTAAGCCGCTTATCAGCTGATCCGATCAGCAGATAAGCCGCTAAAAGCTGCTAATCCGCTAATCCGTCAATGGGCTTGCTTCGCAAGACGAAAAAAACGCTAGACAAAGAGAATCACAGAACAGATTCTTTTCGTCTTGCGAGGCACCACTGTAGCTGCTTTTATCAATAATTTTATTATGTACACAGGTTATATAGTTTTGTGATTAAGTGGTATATAATTTTTTCCAAGTAATATGTAAATCTGTTTTGATAGTCTGATCCACAGCCTTGCAATAGTATTGTTTCACTTAAAGGCGGAATTGAGAGCAATGCAAAGGAGACATGCGACCACTAGCTCCAGGAATCAAATATATTTTCAACGTGAAACTGATGGGGGGAAGTTGTTGCAGTTAACTATTTTATAGTAGTTCTCCCCCTTTTCTTCATGACACAAATGCTTGTGAATTCCATAAACGTTAGCAGTTCAAGAGGAAAACACTAGCAGAGCCACTGTTTGTTCTTTGCATTGCCAGGAGGCAAACCTCTCGATCGAATTATGATTTGACATTTTTCTTCTAGTTTAAAAAGCACCGATCGTCCCATGCTTACACGAACAACTTTGCGAAATCTGTGGTAAATCTTGTGGACGCTGTAAGTATTGCAATAATTGGTACAATTAATGCCTCATGATTCAACATTCGACTTTGCAGACGTTGGGATGAAAATAGTGGTGATAGAGGATGTAAACTTGCACAACCTTGGGAGCACGAACCAGTATATACCAATGACAATCCTACTAATCCTTATGTAGCCAAAAGGGAGGTATCAGGAGCCCTGGAGGAACCTCTGTAGATCAATATAAAAAATTGGGCTGGGTGGGGGTATCAAATACCCCAAAACAGTGAGGACTAGGTGTGATTAGTGTTCACAGAACTCTGACTGACTGGGTGTGTGGTGGTGGGGGGGCTACAACTAAAAACTAGGAAAGGAGAATGTAATAAAGTATCCTGGAAAAGGTTTATGCAGGCCAAACGGAATAATGAGCGTGAGCGCTCCGCGCTGCAGCATTTTGCTGCAGGTTCCACTTGTGACTTTTTAGTTCTCATTTTATTTACATCCTGCTGTATCATTAAACCAAAAAACATCGGTTTACAACAATATACGATAAAACCAGAACCGAGCAATAAAATTACAAAAAGTTAAAAGCAGAAAGAAATTAAAAATGAAGACCATTGTGGGGGATGTACCATATTTTTCCGTGTATAACACAACCTCATGTATAAGACGACCCCTATTTTTGGAAACCCTCAACAGTTGTTGAGCTTCTTTTGTAAGTTCGCTGAGCTGTTGAGCAGCTTTTCGACGATCCCCTGCTCTGGCTGACAGAACTGGTGCTGTAATACACTGCATTATTATTATTATTATTATTATTATTATTATTATTATTATTATTTACACCCAGCCCCCCCCCAGCCAAGGCCGGGCTCAGGGCAGCTAACAAGCAATAATAAAAACAAGTTGAACGAATACAACTTAAAAACAAGATTAAAATACAACATTAAAATATTGAAACATTAAAATATTAAAATGCAGCCTCATCACTGGAGGAGAAATGAAAAAGGAAAAAGAAAGAGGGGGAGGGAATCAAATTGGCTCCAAGCCAAAGGCCAGGCGGAACAACTCTGTCTTACAGGCTCTGTGGAAAGAAATCAGATCCTGCAGGGACCTGGTCTCATGAGGCAGAGCGTTCCACCAGGCCGGAGCCAGTGTTAAAAAGGCCCTGGCTCTGGTTGAACCTAATTTCCTTAGGGCCCGGGACCTCTAGGGTGTTGCTATTTATGGACCTTGAGGCTCTACTGGGAGAGGCGGTCCCGTAGGTACGAGGGTCCTAGGCCGTGATGGGATTTAAAGGTCAAAACCAACACCTTAAATCTGACCCTGTACTCCAACGGGAGCCAGTGCATACCGGCACTCACCAAATACTCTTCCTAAGCCTGGAAGAGCGGGTAAGCAGCCTCCTCTCCATTTCCCTGCTACCTCCACAGCACCAGCCCTCACTTACTTAGCATATAAGACAACCCTCAATTTATCACAAAAAAAATCAGAAAAAAGGTTGTCTTATACGTGGGAAAATACAGTACTCTTAATGGCAGAATAGAAAAGTTTTCAGCGGGTATTTAGAAGTTGCCACCCAAGACCAATTCAGTTCAATAAGTAGGTCACCAAAAGTTATATGAGACATCAACACATCATGCCCAGTTAAATCACCCAGGCCAAGACACAATCCAAAGAAACATGGAACAACAAACCTGAAGTGATGTGGAGTCTACTGTAATAATGGTGTCTGTGTATATAATACCTTGATTAACATAATTTTCTAAATATTGTTATCATCTTCTGTTATACTTAAGTAAAAGGTTAAATGCTGTGAGACCCCATGATATTAATAACTAGTTAGGCTGGGCCTCCTCCAGAATTCCACCCTGACTAACTGGATAAGTTTATGAAACTAAATGGCACACTAAAGTAAAATCTTATTTTTAAATGTACCCACACACAAAGATAGGATTCCAGGACAAATATTTTACGTCTGCACCCTCGAACATACACAGAACAGTTTCCTCCTTGCCCCTCATCTCTTAACCAGGGGCAGATTTGCAATAGAGTTGGGAAAAGGTGGGATGCCGTGGTGGTGCACAGACTACTATATTGCATTCTACATTATTCCTCTGTAATACACCTCAGGGTTAGGGCAGCTTCCAGATTTGTACGGCAGGCAATAGTGTTGGACTTGCAGGAAGGAATATTGCTGTGCTCCTGCTCCACTGAACTTTCCAAGCTCTGAACGTCCAATCTCACTGAACTTTCCCTTGTTGTTTGTATCAGAGCTTAGCGAGCATTCTGCTGAGCCAAGGAAGGATTCCGGCTTGAGCAGCATATAGTTGCACTCCTCTTCCTCCGCCTCTTCCCAAAGTGAGCTGTGGGGCTTTACACAGCATTTCCCACAGCGTACTGTAGGAACTAAATCAGTTAGGGAATCTCCAGCCTGCAGACCTATTTGGGCCAGCCAGCACCCACTCATTGGGCTCACAAGAATGCTTGCGCCAACCTGTGTCTACCTTCCCTGCATCTGATGTCATCTGAGGGGCAAGTAAGGGGTTGTGCCCAAAGGATACTACCAATTGGCAGTGCCTTCAAAGCCTCTTCTGCACCACTTCCCAAGTGCCTTGCAACCAGTGCTTCAGAAGCACTGCAGAAAGCGCTTTGCAATCCCCACGCTCAGGGATCAGCTAGTTGTCAGGCATTTGAGAAGCGCTGCAGAAAGTACCGTATTTTTAAATGAAGGGGAAATGTGTGTGCATCCTGTGGAGCGAATGCAGGCTCCTTGGCTTCAGCGATAGCAACGCAAAGCCTCCGAAGCGCAGAGGGAGAGCTCCCTATGCACTCCGGAGGCTTCACGTTGCTTTCTCTGAAGCCCCCGGAGGGCAGGGAACGCCCGCTGTGCTCCGGGAGCTTCAGGCAGCTATCTGCAAGCTTTCGGAGCACAGCAGGAGTTCCCACCGTGCTCCAAAGGCTTGCGGATAGCTGCCTGAAGCCTGGAGAGCGAGAGGGGTTGGTGCACACCGATCACTCTTGCTCTCCAGGCTTCGCTTCGCTTCGCTGGAGAGGCGCTGCACAGTTTTCCCTCTCTGCGCAGCGCCCCTTCAGCGAAGCGGGAGGAGAAATGGAAGGGGCTTCATTTCTCCTGCCGCTTCGCTAAAGGGCCGCTGAGCAGAGAAGGGGAGAATTCCCCCCCCCCCGTTCTCCCCCTCCTATGGTCCGGTGCGTCCTATAGAGTGAAAAATATGGTACTTTGCAAGTCTTATGCTCAGTACTTCCCAAGCTTAGGACAGGTAGGGTTGGTGAAAGATGAAGAATTAGTGCAGTAAATAAGATGACTCTACGTAATCATTTGCAGTGTTGAATTTAGTGCAATGTTGATTCTTTTAAAGGAGACTGGAGGTGTATTGGCTAATTGTATTCCAACATTTCCCTCCTGCTTTACCCCTTTTGTCCTTCCACTGGCTCTGACTGGCTAACTGTGCACGTTTTGACCCAGTGTTCTACTCCTGTGCCTATCCTGTATCTGCCCACAGATTTACAAGGAGCAGCTGAATACCAGGGTTGTTTTGGTTGCTGTTGAAACCTGGTCGGACAGAGATCGTATAAATGTCCACCCTGACCCAAGACAGATGCTTCATGATTTTTCCAAATATCGACAGAATTTCATCAAGCAGCGTGCTGATGCTGTACACCTTCTCTCGTATGTAGCGCAAGCTCTGTTTGGTACATGGTCTCTCTTTCCTGAAGGCCTCTTTTTCTAGTTCTTATTCTGTCTGCTTATTTATATCTCATAGGTATATCTTAAATGCTGCTTCTTTTAGGTATTTTATTATATTTTTTTAAAAAATACAGAATGCAGTGGAATCAATTTTATCCTCTCCTTGCTGTTGTCTGAAAGAAGAAAAGCCGCTGTAGTTCAACAGTAAAACACATGCTTTGCATGGGGGGGGGGGATCCAGGGTTGGACCTTGACATTTCTTGCTAGGGCCGTAATGGAAATGAAATTCCTATTAATTTACATGTGACAAATAAGAAAATATTTGTAGGGCATCATATATATGGGAGATAACGCTTTTTAATATTGCTTCGTTTATCTTGTTCTTCAGGAATGTGACATTTCATTACAAAAGAAGCAGCCTGAGCTATTTTGGAGGAATTTGTTCTATGTCTAGAGGTGTTGGAGTAAATGAGGTAACATTTCTCTTTTGGAGGTCTTGTGAGGAAGGGAAAATTTATGAAATAGTTCCCGCATCATATACCTTCTTTTAAACGGTGCTTCTTGTCATATGTTCAAAAATTTCAGATTTTTTTTCGGAGATATTCCTAAAACTCTGAAGCCTGAAATGCAGTCGACTGAAAATAATTTGACCTTTTATTCTAGAGTCAGCTTAGCATAGAACACTTGAATACAGGCTGAAGGCAGCCATATCTCACTGTAAGGAACACATGACAAACCCTCTATGAGAGGTGAATTAGTTCTCTTTATAATGCTATTAATTAGAAAAAAAGAAAGGAAATCTTTAAACATTTAAGGGTCCAGTACACTACTGATTAAGTGGCATGCTTTGGGTAAAGTCTGTGTTGTGGATATTTGCAAAACTGTAAGCCTTGATTTCTGTCAATTAGTTCAACATCAGTTGTTGTGCTTGGAACTTAGGTTTTAAGAAAGATTCCGGAAATAGAATTTCTCTAATGCGTTAGGCCTTTTGGACCATGCTGTCTCCTAGATTCCTCATATTGGAATCAAAATGGCCATTGAGGCATTAGGTAAATACTTCTTTCATGCAAGGTGTCGTACAGTGGTGCCTCGCAAGACGAAAATAATCCGTTCCGCGAGTCTCTTCGTCTAGCGGTTTTTTCGTCTTGCGAAGCAACCCTATTAGCGGCTTAGCGGATTAGCGCTATTAGCGGATTAGCGGCTATTAAAGGCTTAGCGGCTTAGCGGCTAAAAGGCTATTAGCGGCTTAGAAAAAGGGGGAGCGAAAAAAATCGCAAGACTTGCAAGACGTTTTCGTCTTGCGAAGCAAGCCCATAGGGAAATTCGTCTTGCGAAGCGCATCGAAAAACGGAAAACCCTTTCGTCTAGCGGGTTTTTCGTCTTGCGAGGCATTCGTCTTGCGGGGCACCACTGTAGCCTGTTTTAGCTGTTTCTGCCCTACGTGCTGGAGCCCTCTGTGTCATATCCCATGTTGTTCTGGGGGGGATCCCCCAAACCTAAGAAGCATCTTTTCAGGTAGCTTGGGGGAAGGCCTGCAGTGAATAGGGTGAATCGGTGAAAATGAGGTGCCCATCTTTCCACTTCCTTATTGCTTCCATTGAACGGAACCGCATGTTTCTGTTTTGATTTCTTCAAGTCAGGGCACCCAAATAGTTGCATCGAACTGTCGTTTGACTGCAGTTGGAAATCGAAAGATCCTTCGGTTGGCCTGCAACTAAGTGTGAAATAACCTTAAAATAGTCCTCTGCACATACAAAATTTGTTGCTGTTTTTTGAAAGCTCTACGCCAAAGGTGGGGGACTTGTAGCACCAGAGATGTTGTTGAGCTACAACTCCCAACACCCCGTCATTGTGCATTCTGGCTAGGGCTGAAGTTGAGAGTTGCCAACTTGTAACCCTTCAGATATTGTAGATGTCAGGAAAATTGTCTAGAGCAATGCTTTCCAAACTTGTCATGTTGGTGGCATGCATCATTTAGACATGCATCATTTCACAATACAGGAAAGGGTAAAGGGACCCCTGAGCATTAGGTCCATTCGTGACCGACTCTGGGGTTGCGGCGCTCATCTCGCTTTATTGGTCGAGGGAGCCGGTGTACAGCTTCCGGGTCATGTGGCCAGCAGGACTAAGCCGCTTCTGGCGAACCAGAGCAGCGCACGGAAACGCCGTTTACCTTCCCGCCAGAGCGGTACCTATTTATCTACTTGCACTTTGATGTGCTTTCGAACTGCTAGGTTGGCAGGAGCAGGGACCGAGCAACGGGAGCTCACCCCGTCGTGGGGATTTGAACCGCTGACCTTCTGATTGGCAAGCCCTAGGCTCTGTGGTTTAACCCACAGCGCCACCTGCATCCTTCACAATACAGTAGTTCAGTTTTACTAGCAAACTGGAGGAGCATGGGGAGCATGTGCACGACACACCTACACACTGCAGCTGACACACTAATGCGTTGCGACACAAAGTTTGGAAAGCTGTGGTCTGGAGTTTTATTTATGCATGAATTTGGGGTATTCTCGCACACAATAATGAATCTCTCTGTCCTATATGATGTCAGTTTTTGGGGTGAGTTATTGAGGGTTCTTTTGGCTGCATAAATAAAAGTTATTCACAAGGTAACTATGTAGCATATGTTATACTGACATTACTGCTTCCAAGTGAAATCTCTGGCCATTAGCTGCCATGGCAACAAATCACCTGCACAGTACTTGACCAACCCTTTAGTTATGCAAAGGGCCATTCTCTGAACAAAAGAGAATATACCAGGATATCTATTTTAACAAGTAGAGAGTTATCTGCTTCATAAAAGGCTGTCTACTTGTAAAAAAAGAAAAAGAATGTTGAGTATGATTCTTTAAAGTGTAACGAAGACTGTAACTGTTAGGAACAGTGCAAAAACAGTTAAAAGATGGGAAAAATCATATTTTTGCATGTAGAATGGGACAAAAGGGTGCAGAGAGTTGAGGCTTTATGCAAGACAGTGAAGTGGGGATTTACAGTGCCTAAACATATGTTTCCACATCCCTTCTCTGCACTATAGCTTTAAGCTGGTTTTACTTATATGAATGGACCAGCTCCAAAATATCTTATCATACTGTGTGTCAACATTGCTGTTATTTTTTAGACTCTTGTATTCATTTTGTGAAAATAATTATTTGCTATCTTTTGGAGGTGTCACTAATAAAACTGGACCCAAACATACATTTTTCATTTCCAGAAGTAGGTGTTCCTATTGTTTAAGTGTACATGTAGTGAAGAGTTTGAGGATACAATCCTAAACACACCTGGAAATAATTCGGATTAGTGAGATGTTTCCACTGTTTTAGGGTCTGAATTCCATACAGAATAACTAGTTAAGCAAACACTTTCTCCTAGAAATTGCAATAATTGATAGTACTTTGGTGTGCTCTCTACCTGAATCTCCTTTTCCAACAGTATGGCCTACCCTGGGCAATGGCACAAGAACTATCCCAAAGTCTGGCTCAGAATTTAGGAATACAGTGGGAGCCAGGGGCCAGAAAACCAAGTAGGTATTTGGCATACAATCTCTTTTGTTTTTATGTGCAAATTGAATTCGTAAAACTTCTACATATTTTGGACTTTTTATTATGTATAAACAGGGGTCAGCAAACTTTTTCAGGAGGGGGCCGGTCCACTGTCCCTCAGACCTTGTGGGGGGCCGGACCCACCCCCTCCCGAAAGGGCCCCCCTGCTGATGGTACTCACGCTGCAGACGCCAACGCCGCCTCGTCTTTGGCAGCATCAGCGTCCTCTGTCTCGGCGGGGCGCAGTGGCTCTGCGCCGCTGCCTCTTCCTTCCACTTGGCCACCTCAGCAGGAAGGAAGGGGTGGTGCCCAGAGGCGTCCGCAGCTTCTGATTGGCTGCAGGAGCTTCCTGCAGCCAATCAGAAGCCATGCCATGCTGCAGAAGTCAGTCTCCGCGCGGCGAGGCCTCCATGCCTGTTTAGTGCGGAGACTGACTGAGCGGGCGGCAGGGTCTGCAAGGTTCGCGGGCCGGATTAACGAGCCTGGTGGGCCATATCCGGACCGCGGACCTTAGTTTACCAACCTCTGTATAAATAAAGGATTGGGCTGCAACAGCTGTCCTGTCCTTTCCTTGCCATTCCAGTACCAATCCTCTTCTGGGGTTTGTTGGACTCTATGCAAACGCCTGGGATGTAGTGTGCTGAGGTGTGGTGCAGTGGGGAGGGAGATCAACCAAAATCAGATGGAGGCACCTTGCGCAAGCAGACTTTTTACTTGTGCGACTCTGTTCAACACATAAAAGTTCATATTAAAGGTTCTGGAATGACCATTTGTGTAGCAAATGAGGCTTCCACCCATTGCGGTGTTGTAAAACAATGCATTTTATAACCAGCTGCTAATTAATTTTTTGTTGTTATGGAGTAAGGAGATGCTATGACTTTATTATTTTGATGAACTTGTTTGTTTCATATGCTGTGGTGTTTGATGTTACAGTGATTGCAGGGTTGGTTGTTTTTTTAATGGTATCATGATTATTGCAAGCCGCTTTGAGCTAAGCCTTTGTTGTTTGAAAAGTGGAATACAAATATTAAATGAATGTAAATCAACTAACATATGTCCTTAGTTGAGGCTTGCTGTGGCTTACTCTTGCTCATTCATGTTGTGATAAACTGCCATTTACTGTGACATGCAAATGTGGGCACTGGCCTTGAACTGACACATAATAACTTGAGCGTACACTCAGAGGATAGAGAGCTCAAACTGCATTCAAGCTGGCAAAGGAACGATAGAGACTAGAAAAGAAATGATCTCTGCTGGATTTTGTTAATGAACCTCTAATGGAAAACAGCAGCTATTTTCTACTAGGGGTACTTTATCCTAAAACATATCTTTTATTTGGTCATGCAGTGCTTGCTGTATTCAACACTTCAGACAGATACGGGAGCGGAAATGCTTCTTAACCACCCTCCTCTCTTTTACGTGAAGGGTTTATTTTTTATTACTCATATATATTTTTAACTACTTTCATTCTTGGTTTTGCATTTTTCATTTTGTTTCAGAAGGATGTGAGTGCACAGAATCCTGGGGTGGATGCATCATGGAGGAAACAGGGTGAGTTGTAATAATTGGTACCTGTTACAGATTTTGTCCCCCCCCCCCCCCGGTTCTTCAGAACTAAAATAAGCAGTCTATGTTTAGACTCGTTTCTGGGCTGCATGCAGCATAGCAAGAATTATTTACAGGGCTTGGTAAGACATAAACGGGACCGCCTCTCCCGGTATGCCCCACGGAGAGCCTCGAGGTCCATAAATAGCAACACCCTAGAGGTCCCGGGCCCTAAGGAAGTTAGATTAGCTTCAACCAGAGCCAGGGCCTTTTCAACACTGGCTCCCGCCTGGTGGAACGCTCTGCCTCATGAGACCAGGGCCCTGCAGGATCTGATCTCTTTCCGCAGGGCCTTAAGACAGAGTTGTTCCGCCTGGCCTTTGGCTTGGAGCAAATTTGATACCCTCCCCCTCTTTCTTTTTTCTTTTCCTTTCTCCTTCTGCGATGAGGTTTCAATATTTTAATGTTGTATTTAGTTTTGTTTTTAAGTTGTATTCATTCAATTTGTTTTTATTATTGCTTGTTAACCGCCCTGAGCCCGGCCTTGGCTGGGGAGGGCGGGGTATAAATAAAAATTATTATTATTATTAACCATGACTTAACATCAGTGAACAGCAAACTAGTGCGTCCTCCTCAGTCATTCCCACTTTGCTGATATCCTAGCATGAGCCGCAGACTTAGAACCTGGGAGCACCACGTCATCCCAACTGAGATTGTGGTTTGTTTCTCCCTAAACACACAACAGTCAGCAAGCAAGCAAAGAATGTGGTTTATCTAGTGTTTGTCCAGTAAATTATTCACTGTGAAGCATTTTCCTCATTCTTTTTTTCTTTTTCTTTTTCGGCCTTTCAGTGTCTACCACCCCAGAAAATTCTCAAGGTGCAGCATTGCAGAATACAAAGATTTTTTGCTTCGAGGGGGAGGTTCCTGTCTTTTCAACAAGCCAACAAAGGTACATTGATTTTGGGTGGAACTGGATCCCAGCATAATTTATCCCTTTGGGGAGAAAAGTGGCTTAGGGATGGGAGCAATTTTACATGGTTAGGAAAGGGTTAAGTAGTGAAAGCTGGCCCATAAAGAAGGCTGATCGCTGAAGAATTCATGCTTTTGAATTATTGTGCTGAAGGAGACTCTTGAGAGTCCCATGGACTGCAAGAAGGTCAAACCTCTCCATTCTGAAGGAAATCAGCCCTGTGTGCTCACTGGAAGGACAGATCCTAAAGCTGAGGCTCCAATACTTTGGCCACCTCATGAGAAGAGAAGACTCCCTGGAAAAGACCCTGATGTTGGGAAAGATGGAGGGCACAAGGAGAAGGGGATGACAGAGGACGAGATGGTTGGACAGTGTTCTCGAAGCTACCAGCATGAGTTTGACCAAACTGCGGGAGGCAGTGGAAGACAGAAGTGCCTGGTGTGCTCTGCTCCATGGGGTCACGAAGAGTCGGACACGACTAAGCAACTGAAGAACAACAAGGAGCTCGCCCTCCACTGGCGTCTTATTTAATTTGAAGACATTTGTCACTGAAATGCTGGAGCTGGGGGGTCTGCATCGCCACCAGAGGTCTGGTGGAGCTTTGTCACCATGCTGGTTCATAGTGGCCGTGTGCTGTCATGCAGGTGCAAAAAAAAAGTGTTATTATATTGATGGATTGAATTTAGATACTGCCCTATACCCTGAGGTCTCAGGGCAGTTCACAGAATAATTCAGTATGCGCCTGAATCATTTAATGATAAACAGTTGTGATCTTTTAAATAATAGTGCTTTGTGTATTTGTGTTTTTCAGTTGTTTGACACCACTGAATGTGGAAATGGGTATGTGGAACCAGGAGAAGATTGTGATTGTGGTTTCCAAACGGTACCATTTTTTATACACATATACCCAGTTATTTTATCCTTCCTATCCATAAGATGAAGTGTCCCTTAAAATGAAAGCTCAGATAATGCTTGCTTAATCATGGTGTATATTTTAACTACTGTAGCAAAGTAATTGAGTCAGTGGACCCTTATAAAAAGGAAATCATTCTTTCAGTGAGAAATTCATAAAATAATTTTTAAGCTCCATATTGTTTAAAGCCTTGAATTGTTCACCTTAATCGGACCATGTGAATCCAGAATCCTAAATAAAACGTATGTGTTAAAGTTAATTATTATAGATATATTCTTCTTTATTCTTACTTTAGTATATAAGATTCCTTGCACTGGATTGTGGCCTAGTTTTATGGTGCAACCATATATGAACACTGTCGATTTATCATTTTAGTCAATACATGATTGAATTGTTTGTATGATTGTTCGAGGTAGTTAACTTTGATTTTTAGTATTGATTGATCAGAATGTGTTTTCCGCAGGATTGCAAAGCAGATCTGTGCTGTAAGAAATGCTCACTTTCTAATGGAGCTCATTGCAGTAATGGTCCATGTTGTAATGAAACCTCCTGTCTTGTGAGTTTGTTTGTTTTTTAACTTTTTTACCTTTGCTAGAAATATGGGCTAAACTGCAAAACCGTCCTCTCTATGTGCTGCAAATGGCCGAAGCTAATTTAAGAGACTTTTAATGGGGCTCAGTAGCTGATACTATGATAAAACATCAGTATAGAGTGAATTGATAACTACATGTCATAAGCAATGATAGTTCGGCATCTGATGAATTATGTTTACAATGTTCTATCAAAGCTCTTTACATTGGACACCTTTGTTGTATATAATTATACACTCTGATAGAATACTACAAATGCTCTTGTTCTGCTTTCCTGTTCTTTGTTATTAGCAACACAAAAAAACATTAATTGCTCTTCTCCTGGTTTCATGATACAGAGGGAAGAGAAAGCTGAGTGTGGTCAGATGTGCACTCTGGACTTTAAGAAGTCCAATTTCAAAAAGCTTAAAAGTGAGATTCCATGGTCAGAAATAATCAAAGAGAAGGGAGTCCAAGATGGATGGGAGTTTCTTAAAGGTGCAATTTCAAAGACCTAAATGCAGACAGTTCCAACAAGAAAGAAAAGTGGGAGGCATCTAAAGAAACCAGTGTGGCCGCATAAGGAGCTTAGAGATACGAGCTGAGATTTAAGAAGGGCATTATTAGAAATGGAAGAAAGGGGAAATCACAAAGGAGGAGTATACACAAATAGTCAACAGTTGCAGGCTGTCAGGTGGGCCAAAGCTCAGAGCTCAGGCTTGCAAGAGAGGTTAAAAATAATAATAATGGTTGATTCAGCTATGTTCGGAGCAAGAGGAAGAACAAGTGGTAGGTAAGTCTGCGTGGAGAAGGCGAAGAAATGCCATTGGGTGACAGAGAGAAGGCAGATTGAAAAATGACTTCTCCGAGTCCACCCCCTGTCTCTTCAGCAGCTTCTCTTTCCAGTCTATTTCAGAATTTCAGAAATAGACTGGAAAGAATTTCAGAAATAGACTGGAAAGAGAAGCTGCTGAATTGCAACTCATTACCAAACTTAAAACCATGGAGAGACCTGGTCTGAACAAAGACATTGGATTCTTATCTCATTATACATGACTAAGCCATTTTTCACCTTCTCACCCCTTGCCTTTTCCTGTAAGACCTATTGCAGTCGTTAAGAGTTGTCAACAGGCTCATCTCAGCTATCTGCCAATCTCCCATTCCCACCACCCTTCTGAGTAATACCCCTCCCCACCTTCACACTATATAGAAGGATCTGGCAACTTCTGTTTCAGTGTATCTGAAGAAGTGTGCATGCACACGAAAGCTCATACCAAGAACTAACTCAGTTGGTCTTTAAGGTGCTACTGGAAGGAATTTTTTTATTTCAGCTCTATTGAGAAACTCTGCATCTTGTCCAGTGGTTTGAAGTGTGGCTAAGCAGCCCTCAGGCTACTGTACCTTCTCTTCCATCAAGACAGCCAGTTTGCACTTGCTACAAGTGTACTTTTGCACGTTCTCCAGCAGGAAGACAAACATGCCACTAGTGTTGCAGGTCTCTCTCAGCCTCCATGTCTTTTGGTCTTGTGCACACCATGAGACAGTACTCCGCCCACCCCCCGAAACTCTGCTACATGCCCTCGCAAACACCCCTGTTCACAAGCTCCTGGTCGTGAACTCCCAGCAGCTGCAATGAGCTAAATCTAACTGTTGCTGGCTGCTAAACTGCCCCTGACTTCTTTACACAGAAACAACCACGGAGGCTGTCATTGAGAGCAGAGGAGTGATGCCAAGAAGGGCTGCTTAATCTCTTCCTTTCTTGTCACTTTTCCAGTCAAAATCAACACCTCCCCCCCCCCCAATCAATTTGCCTTTTCACCAGTGGGGTAAAAAACGCATTCCTGTATTTAATCATTATTCCTACCCATTAAAGAAAAGCTATGCATGCTTGGAGTGATTTTTATTTAAGCCATCTTAGTTATCAATAAAAAAATCTTCTGATTTCCAGTTCTTTCCCCGAGGCTTCGTATGTCGCTCTCCAGTGAATGAGTGTGATATTACAGAGATCTGTCCTGGGGACTCTGGCCAGGTAATTAAGTTAGATGCTTCCCATACTACCTTGTAAAACAATGAAACCATTATTATTATTACTTTTATGATGACTGTAAGATTCTTTCAGCGAGAGGGAGATGTGGAGAAGATTAATTTATTTTGATCTAATTTATTATTGTGCATTCCTAAAACCTAGCCTGAACTGTGTTTTCCTAAAAGGAAACTCTGGCATCTTTGTACATCTTTGCTCGTGTGTGCGTGTGCTCAGTGAATTATCAAACGAAGAAATGTCAGGGCAATTAATTGTAAGAGAATTAATCAATTAAAGATGCACAGACATGCTTACCCCATTTTTCTCTGATGTAACAGGTATTATTTTAAAAGAGGCAATCATTTTTGTGCGAAAGAGAGGGCAGATGCTCCAAAAATGATATGTGCAGTTTTATAGTTGGTACTCATGCTAAAGATAATTAAGCATTTTAAAAATCTGCTGCCCGGTTAATCATGGGTGTCTTTTCAATCCATTTAATCTAACCAATTAAGCAACCAAATGTTGCAGCCAACCTCAGTATTCATAACATTTTGTTTAATTGCTCTCTCTTGGTATTCTTTTGTCTGCCTGTATGCCAAATGTGTTGTCTTATAATTCAAACCTTTTTAATTAAATGGTCCCTTTCATCCTTCAGTGCCCACCAAATCTTCATAAGCAAGATGGGTTTGCTTGTGATGCAAATCAGGTAAGTAAGTCTTTAAAATATATAGTACAGAATATTTATTTTTTGCCAGGCTGTATTTTTTATCTCTTGGTCTTTTTATTTGCTATTTGCTTCATTTATTGTTTTTCTGTTGTCTTAGTTGTTGTGAGGCTTCTAGCCACTTTATGTTGTTTTTAAAAAGGCAAGTTTTTAATGTTTTATGTTTTGCTGTGTTTGATGTTTTAATTTATTGCAAGCCAGCCAGAGTGGCAGGGGCAACCCAATCAGATGGGTGGTATATAAATAAATTATTATTTTCATTATTAAAGAAGAAAAACTACAAAGTCTTTAGATAAAGAGTGCATGTAAAATTCATGCTGTTCATTAACTCGACCTGTTCATTTTCTTAATGGTTGCACCTGATGGCTAGGTTGTGAGTTGGAGCTGACTCCCTAAAAATTATTTTGACCCCTCAGTACCCCTAACAATTGGGCGATTTAAAATAATTGGGTGTTGTTGTGGTGGTGTTGTGACATCTCTGCTGTAGAGCTATTATGAAGGGCCTTCTAAAACTCAGCCACCTCTGCCACCTTGCACCTTTGCCACCTTGTGAAGTCCTCCACTAACCATCTCCCGCAGTTGTGGTGTCACTGCAAGGTTCTGTGGCTCAGAAAACAGGAAGCACTCCTCTCTGTTTCCTGATCTCCAGCACCATTTTGCCAGGCTCCAAGGCACAGGGAGAAGAGGCTGCTTTGCAAGGTGAGTGGGAGGGCTTTTCTCTGGGATAGAAAGCAGAACGGTAGGGGGGCAGACTGCCTTGAGTGTGTGCATTGCCAATCTCTCTCTGTGTGTCTGCCCCCCTGCCTGTGCGTATGTTTCTGAATGTGTGTGTTCTGTATGAGTGTACAAGGCAGTGTGTGTTGCCCAGTTTTGCAATTCCCACAGCTGACCTATGGGCCTTAAAGAGTTGGACAATCCTGAGCACGTGGCTCTTGGGCTGAAACAGTTTGGCCACCCCTGCAATAGTATTATCCAGTGCTCAGCCTGCATATATACAGTGATGCCCCGCAAGACGAATGCCTCGCAAGACGGAAAACTCGCTAAACGAAAGAGTTTTCCGTTTTGGAGGTGCTTCGCAAAACGAATCTCCTATGGGCTTGCTTCGCAAGACGAAAATGTCTTGCGAGTTCCTGCGGTTTCCCCCCCCTTCCCCCCTTTTTCTAAGCCGCTAAGCCGCTTATCAGCTGATCCGATAAACTGATAAGCCGCTAAAAGCCGCTAATAGCGCTAATCCTCTAATCCGTCAATGGGCTTGCTTCGCAAGACAAAAAAACCGCTAGACGAAGAGAATCACAGAACGGATTCTTTTCGTCTTGTGAGGCACCACTGTACTGTATTTTTCGCTCCATAGGACGCACATTTTCCCCTCCAAAAATTAAGGGGGAATGTGTGTGCATCTTATGGAGTGAATGCAGGCTCTTTGGCTTCAGCGATAGCAACGCGAAGCCTCCGAAGTGCAGTGGGAGGGCTCCCGCCGCGCTCCAGAGGCTTTGTGTTGCTTCCGCTGAAGCCTGGAGAGCGAGAGGGGTCGGTGCGCACCGACCCCTCTCACACTCCAGGCCTGAAACCTCCAGAGGCTTCGGGTTCCTTTTGCTGAAGGGTAGGTGCCCCTTCAGCTAAGGCGCAGCACCCCTTCAGCTAAGCAGGAGGAGAAATGGAAAGGCCTCTGTTTCTCCTGCTGCTTCGCTGAAGGGGCACTGCGCAGAGAGGGGGAGAATTTTTTTTCTTGTTCTCCCCCTCTAAAACAAGGTGGGTCCTATGGTCAGGTGCATCCTATAGAGCGAAAAATACGGTAACCCACCCTCAGCATTTAAGGAATCAGATTCTAACCTGCACTCAGTGTCTTCTAGGTGTGCTTCATTACGCCTGGAATGATCTCTCTCGCAACATTCTCTTCCTGCCCTTCGAATCCCTCATAACTTATAAACGTTAGACAATAGCAACATGACCGTTCTGAGGTTGTTGGATACTGGTATCTGTGCAGCATCTGTCAATGGGGAAACAATCCAATTTTTCGCATGTTAAGATTTTATAGTGCTGTGGGTTAAACCACAGAGCCTAGGACTTGCCGATCAGAAGGTTGGCAGTTCGAATCCCTGTGACGGGGTGAGCTCCCATTGCTCTGTCCCTGCTCCTGCCAGCCTAGCAGTTTGAAAGCATATGAAAGTTCAAGTAGATAAATAGGTACTGCTCCAGCGGGAAGGTAAAGGGCATATCCGTGCGCTGCTCTGGTTCGCCAGAAAGCGGCTTAATCATGCTGGCCACATGACCCGGAAGCTGTCTGCAGACAAACGCCGGCTCCCTCGGCCAATAAAGCGAGATGAGCGCCACAACCCCAGAGTCGGTCACGACTGGACCTAATGTTCAGGGGTCCCTTTACCTTTACCTTTACTCTGAAGAAGCGGCTCTCCCACTGGGAACCATCAAATTGTAGGGTTTGGAAGGGGGCCTGGGGGGCATCCCGTCTCAGCCCACTGCAATGCAGGAATCTACATGGAATACGGAGCAGTATTAATTTACGTTTCCTAAAGAGACTGACCCAGGAAACTGCTCCGAGCGTTCCCTTTGGTAACAGAGCAGCGTTGAAAAAGGGGAAAAGAAAAAAAAAGTATGTCTGTTGCTGATAAAATAGGTC
Source organism: Podarcis vaucheri (assembly GCF_965113315.1). Lineage (NCBI taxonomy): Eukaryota > Metazoa > Chordata > Lepidosauria > Squamata > Lacertidae > Podarcis > Podarcis vaucheri. The sequence goes on from NC_138759.1 coordinate 132,539,694, forward strand.
AGCTTTTTCTTGTCCCTGTCTGAAAGACAAAATGTATATTAATTGCGGTTTGTTTCTATTTAGGGTCGTTGCTACAATGGAGAATGCAAGACGAGAGATAATCAGTGCAAATACATCTGGGGAGCGAGTAGGTTGATTTAAGTATGCTGTATTCAGATGCAATTCTTTCTTGTTTGTGCTGCCTGCTTTTCCCTTTGGTATAATTTTTCAATTAAAATTGTGCTTTTCAGTAATAAAAGGTAATGTTCCAAAAAGTAATTTTTGTAGTTTTTAATACACACACACACACACACACACACACACTTTTTGTTGTTTAGTCGTGTCCGACTCTTCGTGACCCCGTGGACCAGAGCATGCCAGGCACTCCTGTCTTCTACCTCCTCCTGCAGTTTGGTCAAACTTATGCTGGTAGCTTCGAGAACATTGTCCCACCATCTCGTCCTCTGTCGTCCTTGTGTCCTCAATCTTTCCCAACACCAGGGCCTTTTCCAGGGAGTCTTCTCTTCTTATGAGGTGGCCAAAGTATTGGAGCCTAAGCTTCAGAATCTGTCCTTCCTTTCCTCTATTTAAGTTTTCTTAGGACAGGAAAGGCCTGTCTCCATCTGCATTCTAGAGCCATCATGGTACTTATGGCCACATTCCATATATATGAGAGACAGGCCTTTCCTGTCCTAAGAAAAGTTAAATAGAGGGAAGTCTGCTGCCTCCTCCTTTCTCTGGAGTCCTCTCAAAAGCCACTCTGTTTGGAGCCAAGAGACCCACCTGAATAATGTTGGGTGCAGTACCTGGACTGTTAGCAGGAGAAGACAGTAGGAAAAAGTTTCCCTTCATAAACTTCCTCAAATAATCTTAGGCTCTAAACCCATTTTTTTGTGATTCTCCACTTCTGCAGCAGCCCAGTGTCCCATTCTACATTTTTCAGGACGCTCCCTTGACCTTCCTCCACCCAAGAGGCTTATCTTGGAGTAAGGAAGAGGGGAAGTTTTATTTCTGTAACTTTCTTAACTTAACCTTAGGATCTTTCTTCTTACTCATTTTTCACAATGTAATTTAATAAACTTTCAATGTACCGTCACTATGCATCACATGCTTTCCACTATGTGGTGGTAAAAAAATAACCTCCAAGTTCCTGGTGCATGTATTTATTTATTTTTATCAAGTACGTGATTCAGAAAGCGATTTTCAGACACACACGTTACGTTTGTAACATGCAAAGCATTTAGGACATTCACCTTTAAAAAGTAATGCTAGCAACCTCAGCAGTTCCTATTCTCTTGGCTACTTTTTAACAGAAGAAAGTTTTGCTTGCCTGGGTATGTTAGTAGAAATTACTTTCACTTTTTCTTCCATAGAGGCTTCAGGATCTCATAAACACTGTTACGAGAAGCTAAACACAGAAGGCACGAAAAAGGGAAACTGTGGAAAGGATGGAGAGAAATGGATTCCATGCAACAAGCAGTAAGTTTAACCTTTTAGAATGAATATAAATGTCGTGGTTAGAAATTCCAATTAATGTTTTGTTTTTCTGAAATCAGAAACCTGCCTGAGTTCCTTTAGGAGGAAGGGTGAGATATAAGTTCAATAAATATGCAATAAAAGTTTCTGTAGAGAATTTAAACACATTTAGGATACAAGGCACTGTCTGTTGTGCTCAGCGGGGTCCTGAATTTCACAGCCCATTTCTCCATCTGATGCAGAGCTCATACTGTCTTTTAGTTATTTTCATTGCTTAGAAACACTTTGACCTGCTGATTTGTAGTGCTTTGTGTCACTACTCTCTACTATGCTGTGATCTCCTTTTAAAATTCTTTTACATTATGTAATCTGAATAGATGCCTATCCCATAAAGGGTGGAGAATAGGATCTGGCTGGTGAGTCAGGTACTCAGCTAACCCACTATCTACAGGCCACTTTGGCAGGTAGGCAGCGTAACCCACCTGTCAGTGGTCCAACAACACCATAACATCAGGTGGCCAAGCTTCAAATGAAATACTTTTTTCATTTCTTTGCAGCTTGGCTTAGGCTCAAGGGGTTACTGCAAAGGTATGTTCCTTCAGCCTGTATCAGTGGGGATTACAGTCAGTGTCCATCAGCCGATTTCCCCCTTGCTTTTGGCAGGGATCCGTTGCTCTCAAGTTCCTGACCAAGAACTCTAAATGTGTAGTCTGTCCCACTGACCATTGGCTGATCAGTCCTGATTGCAATCTCAGCTTCAGCAGGATTCAACTGCACTTGGGAACAATTTCCATTTTACAAAATAGGTCGTTAATGTAGTATATTTTTATTTTATTTTACAGTGATGTGTTCTGTGGGTTATTGCTTTGTGCAAATCTTGATGGAGTTCCACGAATTGGTCACCTTCAGGGAGAAATCATCCCAACTTCTTTTTTCCACCAAGGTGTAGTAGTGAATTGCAGGTGAGTAGTGTCATATACAAGGTGTATTAAATCATTTTTAGCTGAATAATTAAGGTACATTTTGGAAGTTAACTTCTCAAGAACTAAAACCAAAGTTTTGCTTCATAAGACTTAAGTTTAGTTTACATTTCTGTAGTACATGTCCCAAACATCCTATTTTAAGTATATGTATCATTGCCTTCTAGACACCAATATTTAATATCAATGTTTCTAAAACTTACCTGCTTTTGTTCTTGCTGCCTCATTGAAATAATTCAAAGTTTTACTATTGACTTCAGTGTAGTCAATATAGTACTTGCTTCTCAGAGTATTTTGAGATCCATGAGCTTACTTTATACATTTGCTTGCTTTATAAACTTTTCAGTCATGCTAAGAGCTTAAAAAAACTTCTTCTTCCAGTTGTGCCCACGTACTTCTAGATGATGAAACAGATTTAGGATATGTTGAAGATGGAGCTCCGTGTGGTCCTCAGATGATGTGTATGGACAGAAGGTGTCTGTCTATCCAGTCTCTGAATATAAGCAGCTGCCCTATTGGTGCTAATGGAAAAGTTTGTTCTGGACATGGGGTAAGTCCCAACTAAGTTTTGCCCACTTTCCTAGTCCAGCTAAGATTAGTCCATATTCCTCGTTCAATTAAAAAAACCATTTTGTAGTGTTTCTCACCAGTGGCGTAGCGTGGGTTGTCAGCACCCGGGGCAAGGCAAGTAATTTGCGCCCCCTAACCCATGGATTTGCGCCCCCTAACCCATGGATTTGCGCCCCCTAACCCTAACCCCCAGATGTTGCGCCCGGTGCGGCCGGCCCCCCCTGCACCCCCCACGCTACGCCACTGTTTCTCACCATTAACCTATATGTGTCTTCACACTGGACACCGAGAAAGAGATATTGCTCTTTCCTCTCAGTACTTAGTTCTGTTTACCTGGCTGATATTCCAGCAGGTGCGTTCTGTGAACTGGGTTGTTTTTTTCCAGTTGTGCCTAGAGCAGAACAACTTGCTGGAGATCTGGAAAATAAAGGCCACAATTTCAATTTCATTTAAGAAATGAGTGCTGCTGGATTAGGCCTTTCTCATTCAGCTGTCTCTTGTCAGTAACCAACCAGCTGCTACAGGAAGCTTTCAGTCTGCAAATGAGCACAATAGCACTCTCTCACTCACGTTCCCCAGCATACGGTATTCGGAAGCAAACAGCCTTTGATACTGGAGGTACAACATAGCCATGATGACTAATAGACAATGATTGACGTATCATCTATGAATTTGTCTAATCCTCTTTTAAAATGGATGGCTCTCACCACTCTTCCTCATCCAGCCAGTTCCTGACAGGCATTTTGGACTGCTTCAACTGGATCTGTTTGCAACTCCTGACAACACTCAATTTCTCCAGGTCTTCTCTCATTTCCAGATGAGAGTGGTGAATGCGAGTCCTTGGCCAAGAGTCTCCTTTATGCCTTGATGGGCCATGTTGGCCCTGGTTTTTAGACCTACTCAGGCTCTCAATGGAGCCACCATGACCACTTCCTCTTTGCTTGGATTTGCTGATCCAGCGTCCCATGTGATATCTGGGTCTGAAGTGGGTGAATGTAGAAGAATGGTGTTTGGACAGCAGTGCCTGAAACTCAGGCTATTGATACCTTCATGGCATCCTGCATTCTTCCACAAAACAGATCATTCAAAGTACCTGGAAGGCTTTCATTGCCTTGTGTGCCTCAAAGATGATTTTAGCTTCTTCTGTGTCCATTCGGCAGGTACATTATAGCTTTCAGGACATCATGCTACCATCCTTTCGTCCCAATCCAGTCCACCCTCCTGAGAAAGTTTGGCCTTGGGTGTTTGATAGGCACTTGAGAAATGCTTGAATCAGGGGTGTAGCTAGCTGCTCCAGCACCCGCAGCAGCGGGGACAGGGCGATCTGCCCACAGAGGCAGGGTGGCGATCCGCCCAGGGGGGCACCGTGGCAAGCTGCCCACTGAGTCTAACTAGTGGACACAAGCCCCACGCTGCTGTTTCAGGCAGCGCAGGTCCCGAGGCACTGCGTCACTCCCAGGAGAGACGCATGGCTCAGGCACGCTGTAGTGCTGCCCCTCATGGTGCGCCATTTTGTCACCCCATTAGGGATGACACCCAGGGCGGACCGCACCCTCCGCACCCCCCCTTCCTACACCCCTGGCTTGAATTGTACAAAGGACTTCCAGCAGTCAGAGAGTTTGCATCTCTCTATCCATGAACTCCAAGAAATAAGTTTTCATTCTCCACTTTGGCCAGTTGACTGTGGGCCTGCTTTGCCTGCTTTAAGTGACTCACTTAAACTGCTGGTGCAGTCTAATATCACACCAGTCTCAGGCCACTCTGCTTTCACTGTGGATGCCTTTGCATCTAACGCTTCTGTTTTGGACATTTGCAGAGATGCAGTTTGATCTTCTCCAAGCGCCTGTACAGTGGTGCCCCGCAAGACGAATGCCTCGCAAGACGGAAAACTCGCTAGACGAAAGAGTTTTCCGTTTTGGAGGTGCTTCGCAAAACGAATCTCCTATGGGCTTGCTTCGCAAGACGACAATGTCTTGCGAGTTCCTGCTGGTTTTTTTTACTCCCCCCCTTTTTCTAAGTCGCTAAGCTGCTTATCAGCTGATCCGATAAGCTGATAAGCCGCTAAAAGCCGCTAATAGCGCTAATCCGCTAATCCTTCAATGGGCTTGCTTCGCAAGACGAAAAAACCACTAGACGAAGAGAATCACAGAACGGATTCTTTTCGTCTTGCAAGGCACCACTGTATTTCTTTTTTATTGCTTCTCTAAACCCCAAACTCATTACAAGCTTGACATGTCTGCATCTGCTGGTGCTTCTTTTAGGAGATGTGTGTTGCAGCGGGTGGTTCCACAGAGCTGCACATGCTTTTCTTCACCTATGCTTATCTTGGGACTGCTTGAGTGTATTTCATCTGATGGACAGACACCATAGAAAATGGTCCATTGTGTGCCCCAAAGATGATTTTAGCTTCTTCTGTGTCCATTCGGCAGGTACATTATAGCTTTCAGGACATCGTGCTACCATCCTTTCGTCCCAATCGAAAGGTGTCTGTCCCCATGTTGTTCAGTCTTCGTTCTCTGTCCTCAGCTGTTGCATTTCCTGCCTTTGGGCATGAGGTGGCAGCATAGCCCATCTCATGGGCATATGCCAATGAAAACCACCTTTCAGGTGACTACAACAGACTGTTCTCTAACAGAGGAAATCCTATACCCAGTAGAGTGTTCCAGAGGTTAAGCACATGGGAGATTGCAAAGATCCCCAAGGTTGGCAAACTTCTGATCCCCTTCTGACCCCCTCTAGCCAAATGGTGAAGCTTTACTTAAGAGTAGAAGGAAGGGAAGTCCCGCGGTAGTCTGGGTGTCTCCTGCATCCCACCCAGGGAATGGAACACGGGTCCCTTTCTCTAAAGGCTCCTTCTGTTGGATGTGCAGAAGGCATCCAGCCTCACCCATTTCCTTTGGGCATCTGAAACACCTTTATGTAGAAGTCTGTACTGTCATTTTCTGCTAATTTTGACGTAACAGGTTTGTGTCATGTGTGCCTTTCTTTCTTTGCCTCTGCTAATGCTCTCTTGCTTGCTCATGAGACTGGAAGTAGGGAGGAGCTGGCTGGTTTGTCAGAGTTTAATCATGTGTCACTATTTGTTCAGGACAAGGGGGGCGGGGGAGAGTTAACCCACTGAAAGTAAAGGTAAAGGGGCCCCTGACCATTAGGTCCAGTCATGGCCAACTCTGGGGTTGCGGCACTCATCTCGCTTTATTGGCCGAGGGAGCCGGCGTACAGCTTCTGGGTCATGTGACCAGCATGGCTAAGCCGCTTCTGGCGAACCAGAGCAGCCCACAGAAACACCATTTACCTTCCCGCCGGAGCGGTACCTATTTATCTACTTGCACTTTGACGTGCTTTTGAACTGCTAGGTTGGCAGGAGCAGGGACTGAGCAACGGGAGCTCACCCCGTCATGGGGATTCGAACCGCCGACCTTCTGATCGGCAAGCCCTAGGCTCTGTGGTTTAACCCACAGCGCCACCCGCGTCCCTAACCCACTGTAGCCTCTAGCAAAAGGAGCCTTCACAGCAAGTGAGCAATGTTTCAGTTTCCGTTTATGCTGAAATGCAGTAATAGCATGTCAGTGTGAGTGCTTCAAAGCACACACTGAACCAGCTTCTGCACAAAACTCTTTTTACATTAGTGAACATGCTTAAAGGAATGTGTATGCAGATCAGGTTCTCCTGCGATCAGTAGAGCAGCATGCAGATCTGAGAGCATCTTTTTTCTAGTTCTAAAGTATAAATGGTAAAGGTAAAGGGACCCCTGACCATTAGGTCCAGTCGTGGCCGACTCTGGGGTTGTCTTGCTTTATTGGCCGAGGGTGCCGGCCTACAGCTCCCGGGTCATGTGGCCAGCAGGACTAAGCTACTTCTGGCGAACCAGAGCAGCGCACGGAAACACCGTTTACCTTCACGCTGGAGCGGTACCTATTTATCTACTTGCCCTTTGACGTGCTTTCGAACTGCTAGGTGGGCAGGAGCTGGGACTGAGCAACGGGAGCTCACCCTATCGTGGGGATTCGAACCGCTGACCTTCTGATTGGCAAGTCCTAGGCTCTGTGGTTTAACCCACATCGCCACCCATGTCCCACAAAAATATAAATGGATAGTACAAATGGATTTTCCCCTAAATAGGACTACTTACTCTACCTAGGAACTTTAACAGATGAACCAAGCATATGATTATTTTTTATTATGTGGTAACATGATTTTTCTTTCAGGTATGCAGCAATGAAGCCACCTGCATTTGTAACTATACCTGGGCAGGGACAGATTGTAGCATGCATGACCCCAAAAGGAAAGAAGAAGCAGAGAAACCTAATGGACCAAAGGGTTTGTGTAATTTCAGTTTTTCTTCCCACCCCCAACTCTTATATAAGTACATTTTTGAGCAGGAAAATTTGGAGCAAAGTGCCCATGTACAATGCAGGTGTGTGTGTGTGTGTGTGTGTGTGTGTGTCTAGGTAAATAGCATTTATGCTAGGTATGCTAGGTGAAAAGCATTTATGCTTTTACCTGTAGCATTCCAGAGGTGCTCACAGAAAATCTTTACCTACTGTGAAAACTTTTTAGCTGTTGCCTTTTCTGTTTAATGACGTAGATCTAGGTAATATATTCTATTTGAAACCCATTGATAATCTTATATCCCAGTATGGCAAGGGGTTTGTTTGTTGGTTATTTCTATTTTTGATATATTATAACCATGACAAGAACGCTTCAATCCTTTACAAATCTCTATTAGAGTTAAGTTTGGTATGGAGGAGGCTTACATTCTTAGGGGACATCAAATGCCATTTACCACACAATCCTGTGCATGTCTATTGAGAATTAAGTCCTGTTTAGTACTGTGGGGACTTAGCAGGAGTAGCAAACAAAGTTCCAGTTCTGTTTCACGACAGCTTCCACCATCCCTTGCCATTGGTCATAGTGTCTGGGCTGATGGGAGCTGGGAGGGCACCACGTTGGCCACCCCTCTGCCGCCTTAAATGTTTTGCCCAGTTATGCTATGGAGTCCCTTCTTTCATATGACTTCCTGAAAGTTTTTTGTAGACTATATCGCTGAATAAAAGTAACAAAAGCATCAAGAAATATTCCAAATGTTAATTATTCTTAATTTTTTTGCATGCTGAAATAGATCTTTGTTTTATTGTTGCGTGCTTAGCAGGCTTTAAAGTTTGGGGGTTTTTAAAAGCCCTTTGAATCTATTAACCATAGCATCCCTAAAACCCAGTACTAAAAAGTGAACCAGCCATAGCTTGACATTTTTGGGGGGAAATTGGTTTTAAATTTTCTCATTTTCAGTGCACCCTGTTAAATTTCCCATATTTTAACCTCTAGAATTTGGCGGACCGTTTTTTATTTACAATATAGCCCAGAATAGAGAAGATACCGTTTTTCAATGTATGGATATTTTTACTGGGTTGCGTTTGTTCGTTGTTGTGAGTATTTTGAAAATCTGTATTAGTACTTGGAGTTGATTAAAGTATGGTAGATACACCACTGCATGCAGAATTTACAGTGCATGCACTTTATTATAACATTATCAGTTTCTCTTAACAAAAGAGATAAACATTGGATCCTAGTGGTAATTCAGCATATTAAACTTTTAAAAGTTTTGTAAAATATTAAAGCAAAGTTTCCAGGGGAAGAAATTTGGAAATAGTGCTTGGTACCTCATTCAGTTTGGGAAGTTGACACCCCATGCTTACTGTAAATCTCTACACTGATCTTTTTCAAGGGCCTCCTAATAGTGAGCCACAACATAGGAAGAAGGATAAGTTAAATCTATCTCTTTGTCCAGTCTTACCACCTTCCTAAATGGATGGTCCAACAATGTAGAATGTGCAATCCCTAGGGATTCTGTTCTCTAGCGGGAGGGGCAGTTGCCATCTTCCAGTTTTATTCCTCCTTAGGATACCGTTGGCAGACTTTCAGTGAGCCATTCCTGCTATGAGGTGAGTCTTTATTTCCTGATTCCTGTTTCTAAACCCTTTTAGACATAATAATAATAATAAAAATAAAAGAAATGGGTTGGAAAATGCTTTGGGAATGTGGAAGAAAGAAGGGCATTTGTAACTCGGAACACAAAATGAATCAAGATCCTAGATTCAGGTTAATCGAGACCTGATAGAGAGAGAGGAGGAGCCAGTCAGATTGAATGGGACCAATATGAGGAGGTGTGCTGTGTAGCATTAGGAAGAGAATTAAAACCAGGGTCCAAAGAAGAGACATGTGCTGTGTACATGGCAGAGAATTGTGCATACAAGCCAAGACTTTGATTCTCAATTTCACCGTAGCAGTTCTCAATGCTGAAGAGCAGTTTGAAAGGCACCTTTTATCTTTGGCAGTGTGGTGTGCTAATGCATAATTGGGCAGCAAAACTCTGTTTGCATATCCATACTTGCTTGCATACTTTTCTTGAAAAAAATCCCAGTGATGGTCCATTATCTAAGAATCAAAATGCCCTAGATCTGAAAAGATAATCTGCTTTTGATTTATATTCTGCAGCATTCCAGCATATGCCACTAATTTTTATTTTACTTCTTCATAGCCAACCAGTCACTTATTTAAAAGCATTCATGAAACAAAAATATTTTCTGAAAGAAGTAGGTTAGAAATCATGTTTAAGAGTAAGGTGACAGGGATTCTGTTATGAGAACCTTAAACCTGTTTAGCTGTATTTGGGACTTATGAATAGGTGAACATATAAAATTATCTTCTGAAATCAGAGTGCATTCGACATTCAGACAAAAATATATCAAACTCTTTCATTACATAACATTTTTCTCTGCTCTCCCTATCTTTAAAATTGTGAGCATTCAGCAAAACCTTAACAAGATCTTCAAAGAAGTACTGTATCTGTTAAGTGTTTAACCATGTAAATCAGGAAAAAACCAGATTTGTAGGGTTTTTTTAGATTTGTCTTATAGATTGTCTTATCAATTATAATACCATATATTTATGCATTTTGAATTATTACAGATGTTATATAAAGCAGTAAGTTATGTTAAGATAACTGATTAACTTCTGTTCCTGATGCATAATTGCATTTCTGTCAGAACTTATCATCCATCAGTTGCTTTTTCATTTTTCTGTATTTCAGGATCTAAAATCAGTGTCAGTTTCAGATATAGATAAATACACTGAACTCTGAAATATATAATTAGCCAGAATGTCTCTAATGGATTATAATAAAAGTTAAACTATTTTTCCTGAAAAGCTAATTTTCAGTGGGCTATGGTAACAAATTTAACTGTGAAATCAGGATAATTTGCCAACATTTTGTAATCAGATATCCATATTTCCCAAATTCATCTAAGAATAGAGCTTCTATCTAAAACACAATTTAAATTCAAAAAATCTTTACCCTTCTAGTTGTTTCTGTAGTTGTCTGTAACCAAAACTACAAAATTAGGCATTAGTATGGAGGTTCCATGGTTTTTATTCTAAATTGTAGTTCAAACACACCAAGTCAACCTAATTTGAACTTTAAAATATGAGAGACAATGTTTTATTATTTCATGGAATGGCTTCCTATCTCTGTGAAGGAAATAATCAGTACAAGTAATGAGTCACAGAGATAAAAACGAAAGCCTGAATAATGATTGCATTTGTTTGTTTTTTTAAAAGTCATGGTAGGTTTTTTGAAAAACAAAATGTTATGTGTAAACACAATGCATAAATTGAAATATACCTTCTTTCATTTCTAAGCATGATAAAGATAGAAGGAATTTATTAAAAAAAAGAAATAAACTACATTCAATATAATAGTTGGGGCTCTTGAAGAAGAATAAATGTCAAGAAAAATTATAGGGTGGTGTCCAAATAACATCCTTAAGGACTTGTGCGTGGTCAGTGGGAGTTTTGACCTGCACTACATAATAAATGGTTTTTGAGCCTTTGGTCACTACCAAAAGATGATTGCATGCAGCACAGGGAATGCTGCTAGAGTTCAAAGCATCGCTGACCCTAAAAACTAGTAATACAGTTCTTTAATCCTCGCCCTACTTTTTCAAGAGTTGTTGTCCCCAAACAATTACATATTTGGGTGTTACGTAATAGACCAAATAGACCAAGTCATGTCACTAATCTTGGTGTGCTAAAGAAGAATGTTTTCTGGGTAGCTTGGAGGAAAGATAAGAAATTTGATTTCATTTGTGCTGGATTCTGGAGACAGTAGAGGAAGGTAGAAAGCAGAGCTGAGACCTCCCTTCTCTTTAAGAATGAGCTAAATAGGTAATTAAGTGTCTTCAGATAAGTGCAGCATCTATTAATTCCATTGTTTCCACTTGGAAATATATTAAAAGTTAAAAATAAACTAGTGGTCTTTTTATTTGTCTCTAACATTTCCTTGCTGTTCCCTGCAATCATAAGTAGGCCTTATAATGAAATATGACAACATAGAAACATAGCTGTCAACTTACAGATTTGAAAATAAGGGACCAGCAGCCTTGAAAATAAGGGACCAGCAGCCAAAATAAGGGACCTGCAGCCTCACCTGTTCCAGGCACTCCAGTCTTCCTGTCCTCCTGCAGTCTGGTCAAACTCATGCTGGTAGCTTCGAGAACACTGTCCAACCAACTTTGTAACCAGAGGTTCAACTGGATAGAATCTGAATCACATGCACCACAAGGCCTATGCAGCCTCAACTTAAGATGGCTCCCCGGCCTGGCTTTGCACTGCAAAGTTTGCAGCAGCACATGCAACAAAATGGCGTCCAGCATTCAAAAAACTCTTCAGCTTGCATTAAGTAGCCACACACAAGGCATGCAAGCTCCACCCACCAGTCGTTCTTAGACTTCTTATTGGGTGAGCAACACAGCCAAGCAACCCAGTTGGAGCCTCCCTCCTCCCTGGCCGGCAGGGAGAGACGGAGAGGAGCTGCTTCCTTTGAAATTTAAGGGACATAATTTAAGACATTTAAGGGACATCCATCAATAAGAGACAGCAGCGGGACATGGCGCTGGAATAAGGGACTGTCCCTTCAAATAAGGGACACTTGACAGCTATGCATAGAAACCTTTAGAGAAAGTGGTAGCCGTGAAGTTTATATGATGCACAAGTTTGGTACATCTTCCAGCAACATTGCTACTTGGAATGCTGACTTCCCATAAAATTGGTCAAGATGCTTTGCCTTGCATAACGAAACGTAAGGTGCAGTGAAGAATATACCTGGAATCAAAGGACAAATTCGGGCCATAGTAAGAGAGCGCAAGGAATTTTCAGCCGTGTTTCTAAAACACTCACAAATGTAAACAACGCATTTCTTGTGTGCTTGGCTTTATTGATCAGTATGCAGTATACCGGTGATGTTACAAAATAGTTTCGTTATTTGTGAAGGTTTAAAAATCGTGCCCCCTCTTAAAATGGAAATGGGTACTGTATTGTGTAGGCTGAGAAAATATTTATAAATTCTGGGAGGCCCAAGCCATGGAAGGCATTGCCATAGAGCTTTAATGGCCTTTGGCGATACGCATATCTGCCGTTCATTCTTTACAACAGAAGACCCATGCACACACCTCCCATTTACAGTCTATCCCCCTCTTCCCCAGAATCCTGACCGCTTGTTCTCAGAGCAAGTAACCCTACATGCCAGACCGTGTTAAGGAAAGGGATAGCTCCTTAAATATATATATAGAAGATGGATGGTTTTCTTTCTTTTAATGACCAGTGTGTTGCAGTGTATGGAGCTGAATGCCAGCTTGGGTGGTTGGGTGGGGGGAAGCAAGGAGAATACAGTGGTGCCTCGCAAGACGAAAAGAATCCGTTCTGTGATTCTCTTCACCTAGCGGTTTTTTCGTCTTGCGAAGCAAGCCCATTGAAGGATTAGCGGATTAGCGCTATTAGCGGCTTTTAGCGGCTTTTAGCAGCTTATCTGCTGATCGGATCAGCTGATAAGCGGCTTAGCAGCTTAAAAAAGGGGGGGGAGGGAAAAAAACCAGCAGGAACTCGCAAGACATTGTCGTCTTGCGAAGCAAGCCCATAGAAAATTCGTTTTGTGAAGCACCTCCAAAACGGAAAACTCTTTCGTCTAGCGAGTTTTCCGTCTTGCGAGGCATTCGTCTTGCAGGGCACCACTGTACAGAACTCCATTCCCCCGCATGTGGCTGCACCCATGGGGGGACGGATCACACCTATTATTTACAAAGCACTGCTCAGTTACAAAATAGAGGCAGCTTTTAAATAGGTGACGTGCATCACATTCAGGCAAATATAATCTCTGATAATTCTGTAATTCTAAATGGCTGTAAAAATCAAATGAAAGAAAGTATTTTTTTATCATTTTGGGGTGCCATTTAAAATTCTTCTTTTCAGACATCTTCTGTGTACGTGATGACTTGCTTTTTAAAAAGTGTTCCCTTTTCCCTCTATACAGTGAGCATGGCCACTAACAGACTTATAGGTGCAGTGGCAGGGACCATTCTGGCCCTGGGGGTGATTTTTGGAGGCACAGGGTGGGGAATAGAGTAAGCATATTTCTTAGTCTAAGAGTTTCATGTTTGGTGCCTAGTGTGTGAGGTAACTGTACGCATCTGAGCCCTCTGTGTACTATCCCATTAGCTTTGTGTTCTGTGGTGACCGTATTTGTCATGTGATTTGGATGTCTGTGTCATGTGATATGCTCATGCAGTGTTTAACCCTCTCCTGTCTGGGACAATGTGGGGCATAAAACAATGTATGTGAATCTTATATAATGCAGTTCGATGTTTACATGTTTTCTACGCTCTAAATTATATAAAAAGATTTTTTAAAAAAATTAGTCATTGCCAAATGCTTTCTAATAGACAGACTATTTGATAAAATTTGGTTTATTGCCATTGGAATTAAGGGTAACAGTACGTAAACAATCCAAGTTGAATAATAAGAAAGTAGAATTGCTTGGGAACAATAACCAGCTTTTAATAACTGTTGACTCTTCTTTCTTTAGGGTTTTTAGTAGTCCTAGACCAATAGTGTTCCATGTTCCATGTTATGCTCTGATTCAGTAGGGAAGATCTGTACATGAAAACAGGCTTCTGCACATAAAGCCAACAGATAAACAGATATTATTGCTGGATGTGCAGTCTCATCTGTACCACAACGCTCATCTGGCCTAGCTAGAGGTGTCTTTTGATGTTTATCCAAAGTCATCTGTTACACGTGTCTAAAGATGGGTTGGGGCTTTAAAACTATATGGATATTTGCTATATTATAGTGAGATAGATCAGTTTCTGTTATGAACACATTGATTGACATTTATGCCATCCATCCATGGGATTAGAAATAGATACGGGATAAAACCATTTGGTATTCTTTGTGGAAATATATCACAGACCAGGTTTAACCTTTCACTGCAGTTATTTCTTTGTGTTTCTTTTCATTTTTAACAGTGAGCAACTCACCTGTATTTTGCTGACTGTTCCCTTAAACACAATCTCTTTTTTTAATAGGGTCAATAAGTTATTTTGCTCCTATAATTTCTATAATAATTTTAAAATGTATCTGCACACTCTGTGTATCAGCCTCAGCTTATATAATGGCAGGAAGTTTCAAGGACACTGGTTTCGTATATCCACGATTTTCTATCACTTGTCTTACATTAATGACAGTAGAGTTTGTATTATTATTATTATTATTATTATTATTATTATTATTATTATTATTAAAAATTGAGTTAAGGAAGTTCATAGAAGGTAGGTTTCCCATCTGCTCCACGCTTCCCCCAAGAGGAAGGAGGCTGGTTTGAGGAGAAGGGGACAGGAAACTCAACATTGCATGAATTTCCTTAACTGTGAATCCTACACATTGTCTACTCGTAAGCGAGCCCTGTTAATTTGAGCCGGACTCCCAGGTAGGCGCCTATAAGATTTGCAGCCACTGATTTATCAAAGCCCAGTTTGGGGCATTTCCCCCATCCTAGAAGTTCCCTCTGCTCTTAGTTTTGGAGCATATCCCGCCCCCCCCCCCCAGCCTTGCTGAGTAATGCAGGGAAGGGAGGCAACAGGAATCATTCCTCCTGTGTATGTATTTAAATTAACTTAGTTCAATATGCACATAGTCATTTCTGGTAATAATGATTATAACAATCCAAATTTTTCAATTTTTCTTCTTTGATCTGGAAATTAAGCAAAAAGGCAGAGAAAGCAGGTAGAGATAAACAAATTTTGCATGCTAAAGTAACCCAAGCTCACCTCATTTCCACTGGCAGCTCCTAGGAAGGCTGTGGAATTGCCTTTGGAGTGATAACCCAGGCTTAATCCAGACAAGACTGAGGGGCTAGAGGTGGGGAAGCTGGCTGATCTAGGAGGAGTGACGTGACTGGGACTGCACTCCTCCAAAGGACCAGCTTTGGGGGTTGGCTGTGGAATTGCCTGTGGAAGTGTAGGTGAGGTCTAGGAATGCCTTTTAGCAGCATTACATTAGTTTGTGTGGGCAAAAGGTCCTTTGGATAACTCAGTCCCAAACACATTGAAGGCTTTAAAGATTCAAGACAGCATTTTGAGTCGGGTCTGAAAATGCACGGGTGACCAGTGCAGCTGATACAGATGCTCCGCTCATCTTCCTCTCATCAACAACCAAAGAGCAGCATTCAGTACCGGCTGAAGTTCAGACTGTCCTCAAGGCAGTACCATGCACATCACATTTCAGCCTTAACTGGTGACCGCTGCATAGATTACCAAGGCAAGGTCCAATCTCTCCAGAACAGTGTTGCTATGTGATCAGCATTGATTTCCTTATAGGCAAACTCCCATTCTTGGGTGGCAGAAGGCAATCTTCAGTTCTAGAGTCCACCACATGTTTTATGCCTGCAATTTTTGTCTGCTTAATAATTTCTGGAATGTGTGCCCAGAGGTGCCCAGTGTATCTGTTTTATACAGTGTTTGCTTTCTTCTCTGTTTATAGCCACATTTGGCAAAGATTTGTTTTTTGGCAACAAACGAGGTCTGCTTTTGTGTCAATAATCCTTGTACGGTTGCAGAATATCTGAAACAACAAACATAACAAAATACAGATTATAAAAACATAACCTTTGCTCTACTATCTTATTTTATTTATTTATAATGAAGGTTACAAATCCTTCCAAGACGAATTTACAATTAGCATTAAAATAAATTATTTCGAACCACAATAAACAACCTATAAAGTCAGCAGCATCCTTTCCCACAGGGCAGTTGGTGACAGGTGGCCTTTTGGGTGATGGAACAGAAGAATCCAGATGGAGTAAGCTTATTGGCCCATTTGTTTGGTTGGGTCCTTCCCACAGGGCAGTTGGTGGGGTGGGAGAGAGTCCATCTAGAGCAGACTCTGAGGCCTCCAGGAATCCTTCCCATGGGGCAACTGATGGTGGATGGTGGGAAGGTGAGGAAGATATTTCACCTGGAGCGTTCTTTGATTCCCCCCCCCCACCTGCCTTTCTGGAACTCACTCCAATGCAGCAAGAGTGAGTCTGGTGAAGTGATGGGGTTCTATGCAGAGATTGCCTTCGGGCATGGTCTATTTAGCAGGGGGAGGTAACACAGGTAGAATGTCTCACACTATATTTGCACAGATGGACAAGTGGACAGTGTCATTCTTACAGCATTGGTTATGTTTTGTGGGGAAACTGATATCAAGCAGCTCACACCCACCCACTCCCTGTCCCTCAACAGGTAATAAAATCAGATGTTCCTGTGCTAACCATCTGTATCCAGGAGGGGAAGGGATCTAGGGATAAATTTCCTGCTCCTGGGCATTAGGACCAGGACTAAAGTGAACAGTTGCTTGCTCCACAAAATGATTTCGAGCAGGTGACAATATTCGGCCTACATTTTCTTTCAAATACTGGTGCTTCTGTTTAAATGTGAATTTTTAGCAGCAGCATGCAAACAAAAATATTTTTAGATCACACAGCAATATAAACAGAAAGTCTTAAACCCTATGTAGATATGCTTTTTCTGCCTTGTTCCCTGGGTGGTGCTCTTTTGTTTTTAGAACCAGGTGTATTGAAACTAATCTCACAGCATAATGTTCTTTACAAAATTCATGTACTCCGATAAACAGTGACATTCTCTCATCGATGCAGCTGGAGAGTCAAGGGGTCGAAAAAAAGGGCTCTTGGACTCATTAGTTGCCCCTGCTTGCTCCCCTTCTGTGGTTGCTTCTTCTCCGAAAGTAATTCAAACACTGTTAGAGATTGGATATAAGCTTTTTCAAACGGTTGACTGTCTTATCAAAGCAAAAAACAGCAAAAACACCCTATGACTTCTAATATTTGAATGTTGCAGCATGGTTAGGTATATGTAATAGTAATAAGTTTGGATACATTTGAACTGGAGTTGGAAGTTTCAGTAACAGCAGATATTCTGGTAAGGAATTAATTTGGAAATGCAAACAGGGTGGTATCCAACTAAAACATACTTGGAATTGGCCCATTAAAATCAGTGGAATAGGTCCATTGATTTCAGTGGGTTTATTCTGTGTTTTCATGTTTGAGCAAGAGAGAGATTAAATAAATTTGGCCCTTTTGACAATGTTTGTTTAAAGTAATTGAATAGCACACTTATTTAAAATTGCTTGATTACATTTCCCTTGATGTGAATTAATTAAGTGGTTGGTTCTTATGTCTTTCTTCCCATAATCCTTTGTCACAGGTCCTAGCGCCACCAATCTTATAATAGGCTCCATCGCTGGTGCCATCCTGGTAGCAGCTATTGTCCTTGGGGGGACAGGATGGGGTTTTAAGTAAGCAATGCCGCATGTCTTCTCTTCAGTGGCTATGGCATATCTCTCTTCTGCTTACATCACTAAATTTTGAGTTCCTGCTACAAGATCTCTGGTAATATTTTACTATAATAAATCTGTGTTTAGTGAAGGGGCTAAAATATGCGTTACAAAATCTCAAAGTTGTCACCAGGATGCAAAGTTGTCAAAATGGCAAAACCAGTAGATTAAGATTAATGGCCTCAATGAATGTGAGCCAGAATGCTGGTTTAAAATGGGGAAAGTACAGTGGTACCTTGGTTTACGAACTTAATCCGTTCCGGAAGTCCGTTCTTAAACCAAAGCGTTCTTAAACCAAGGCGTGCTTCCCCATAGCAGCGGGGGACTCAATTTACAAATGGAACACACTCAACAGTAAGCGGAACATGTTCTGCTTCCAAGGCAAAGTTCACAAACCAAAACACCTACTTCCGGGTCTGCAGCATTCTTAATCCAAGTTGTTCATAAACCAAGCTGTTCTTAAACCAAGGTACCACTGTACTGTTTATCTGCTTGTGCTGTTATAAACACCTTATAGGAAGTTTCCCATTGTGGTAGGAATTCTAGAGTCTAGATGTACCTGCGCCTGAACATGCTCAGATATCCAGGAACTAGAATATAAAAATATACACCAGACGGACAAATTGTATGAATTTGTACCTTCTCAGGGGATCTCTTCCAGTGGTAAAGCAGTGAGCTGCTTTAATCATGCAAAGTACAGTCTGCTGGCAGCCTGCCCTCTGCGTTCACAGCAGGCATGGAATGATCAACCTAGCTGTCTGAACTGATTTTTAGAGCAAAATTAGAAAATATGGCGAATGCATGGCTGTTGTCCTGTAAGCAACAGTTGGTATCACTGCAGCACTTTGACATGACCTTGTCTTTTGAAAGTTTCTTTGTCCTCAGTGCTTCTGCTTAGCTGCTGCTTGCTAGCACAAGGGAATTTTCAGCACAATGAAGCCATGTCGTGCATGTTACCTTGCTAGAAGTAACACAAAGCATTTGAGGGGAGGGAAGGAGATGGTGCTGACGGGTTCTCAATAGGCGTGCATTCTCCATCATGCTAGTTCTGCTGTTGAAGACTGTTATGTACCGATGCATTTAAAAGATGAAAAACCGCTTTGGGTAAGGGAAAGGTTGAGACCTAACTCCTTCCCTGCCAGTCTCTACTCAAACTATATATTCCCTTCTCCTCCCCACCCCCAACAGCTTTCCCCACTGTAAGGTTTTGAAATTTGCTAAGGCATTGAGATGACAAAAATTTAAGACATACTCGTCAGTGCCTGGTGAGTAAGTTCGTTTATGGGAACTTGTTTGCAATCTCTGTTACTCTTTTGAGAAATCCTTTTTCTCAGAGAGTTTACTTTGGAACCATCCCTTTCATTTATAAGATAACTGCTAACATTAAGATGCTGTGAGATGTGAACCGCCCTATGGATGAAGGGCAGTATAATAAGTAAATAAATAAGTATGTTTCACCAGTTGTAATTAGAAGTGAAGATTACTGTGACGCAATAGTCCAACAGCATGATTAATAATAATAATAATAATAATAATAATAATAATAATAATAATAATTTATTTATATCCCGCCCTCCCCAGCCGAAGCCGGGCTCAGGGCAGCTAACAACAATAAAATAATACAACATTCTAAAATCATTTCATTATAAAATTAATTCAAATCAAATTGATGGCAACCATTGGGCTAGAGTTCTGTGAAGATTGCCAAAGGAGGGAGTCAGGCTGTGCCCTGACCAAAGGCCTGGTGGAAAGATGTCAAGTCCCGCATGGCCCTAGTCTCTTGTGACAGAGCGTTCCACCAGATCAGGGCCACAGGCGAAAAAGCCCTGGCTCTGGTTGAGGCCAGCCTAACCTCTCTGTGGCCTGGGACCTCCAAGATGTTTTTATTTGAAGACCGTAAGGTCCTCTGTGGGACATACCAGGAGAGGCGGTCCTGTAGTTACGAGGGTCCTAGGCTGTATAGGGCTTTCTTAAGGACACCAAGATGGCTTCCTCTACTGTAGTATCAGAAGCATCTTCTCTTATCTCTTTGCACACCCTTCCTACCAGATGGCTCTTGCTGTCAGTATTTGACAGCACAGATCATCTGGGGAGAGAAGGAAACACTTGGATTTATCTAAGTTCTCCCTTGCTGCATTGCAGGGGGTTGGACTGGATGTCCCTAGGGGTCCCTTCCAACTCTTCAATTCTATGATTCCACCTCCTCCTTCCCTCCCCATTCGGTAGATGATCTGCACTATCTTTCCCTATATATAGCATTGTAGTTTGGGGAAGGTTCTGTGAATGCAGCAGCTACATTACAGTGGTGCCTCGCAAGACGAAATTAATCCGTTCCACGAGTCTCTTCATCTTACGGTTTTTCCGTCTTCCGAAACACGGCTATTAGCGGCTTAGCAGCTTTAAGAAAAAGGAAACAAACTCGCAAGAACTCGCAAGACGTTTCGTCTTGCGAAGCAAGCCCATAGGGAAATTCGTCTAGCGGAACAACTCAAAAAATGCAAAACCCTTTCGTCTAGCGAGTTTTTCATCTTGCGAGGCATTCGTCTTGCGGGGCACCACTGTACTGTTGCTAGGATTGCCTAAGAGCCACATTCATTGTTGGCCCAACAGATTCCACACATACTCTTGCCTATGCACACACATGCGCACACACACACACCCTGTTGCTGATCTGCACAAAGCAGGTGTTATCACACTCTCCGCTCATCAAATGATCAGCCTGATATTTGTGGAGTGGATGATTTGCATGTCTTTCAAGGTACTGGCTCTGCCCACCCCAGTGCAGTGTCTACATAAAAATAATTATTTTGCCGCTGCCACCAAAATTGTGGAGTCTTGGTGGCAAAGCAGAAATAAATTGTTCAGAGGTTGGATTAGGTCCCCAAACTTTATGCCATTCTTCATGCCATTCAAAACATTCACTTGAAGGTGTTAGTTTTATTGAGATGAACCCCATTAAATTAATAACACAGCCAAGCAACACAGTTGGAGCCTCCCTCCTCCCTGGCCGGCAGGGAGGGACGGAGAGGAGCTGCTTCCTTTGAAATTTAAGGGACATCATTTAAGGGACATTTAAGGGACATCCATCAATAAGGGACAGCAGCAGGACATGGCGCTGAAATAAGGGACTGTCCCTTCAAATAAGGGACACTTGACAGCTATGCATAGAAACCTTTAGAGAAAGTGGTAGCCGTGAAGTTTATATGATGCACAAGTTTGGTACATCTTCCAGTAACATTGCTACTTGGAATGCTGACTTCCCATAAAATTGGTCAAGATGCTTCGCCTTGCATAACGAAACGTAAGGTGCAGTGAAGAATATACCTGGAATCAAAGGACAAATTCGGCCCATAGTAAGAGAGCGCAAGAAATTTTCACTTGAAGGTGTTAGTTTTATTGAGATGAACCCCATTAAATTAATAAGCCACCCATCATTCATTCTTAACCACCTGTAATTTATTATCGTTCACAAATGCTCTCAATCTTTCAATGTAAATAGTCATAAATAGTTACGCTAAGATGGTATTGCTTGAGCATTTATTTATCACGTCGTTTTTTTACATACAGAATTATGACATAAATTCAGATGTGATCAATATTGCAGTTTACATACGACCAGGATACATAATGCTTACCTAAATCCAACATTCAGTTTGTGTAACTGAACAGTTATTGGAGCTCAGATCCATGAGGCAAATTACTCGCCTCTTAATGGAGTTCTAAGCTTTCCATGGAAGTTTGTTCATGTTGAGACTCTGTATCACGGGATCACCACAGTAAAATAAAAAATCTTTGTTGCATGTGTTGAATATAGAAAATTGACACAAAACCCCTATCAATGAAGTACATATAAAAGATTCAAATTTTGACTTCAGGCACATATATTTCTATTTTAATAAAGAATGTGTGGGGGGTGTGTGTGTGTGTGTCAATGTACTTACTGGGTTATTAAACATCATGACCTTTAATTTTACCACTGATATTCTAAAAGTGAATAAAGCAAAGTATGTGTTTAAATGAAGGCTTGAGCCATACCAGCCCTCCCTCCCAATTTCCTTATAAACTACATAATACTATGTTGATCCTTTTGACTTTTGCCCATGCACACTTTAGTCATTCATCTGTAGCATATATTTCTCACTTAGATAATACTTTGCATCCTGTGTGTCATTCTAGTGTACAATATATATACAACGAAATAATTTGGTTCCCCGGTATGGACAACGGTTCGCTATAAATATCACAATAGTTCTCTTATTAATTTAAAATGAAAGTATTTTATTCTGTAGCAGAACCTCAAATATGATGGCCTCGCCTAGCTCACAGCTTGAAGTGCATGTTTCTTTGGGGTAAAACTGAAAGAAGTATTCACTGTGTGGAAGAGGCCTAGCCCAGGTAGGCCTTCTTATATTTTGCTGCTTCATTGAGTATGTGTGAGGGTTATTGCGGAGCCTAGAATGCTTATGATAATTTGGTAGGAATGGAAGAAAGAAAATTCACTGCAAAACAGCCGGACACGGCTCTGGTTTCAAAGGTTTTGATGGTGTCGTTCACTGTGTTTCAGAGCTGTATCCAGCACAGCAGGCACAGAACCATACATTTAGTTTATGAATACTCATTTTTCTGAACTTTTATTTGGGTTTGGATCCCGATATGTGCAAGCAGAAGGCCACTCACTCCAGCAGAGCTTTCCTTGCCCCCTTGTCTACATTGCAGCCCAGCATCTTCCGAAAAGCCACTTCTGATTATCTGAACAGGATGGGAGAGGGGGCATGGGGGTCTGCAGAGGGAGGAGGCTGGTGAAATTCAAGAGGAGGCAAGGAGTGGCTTTTCAGGCGGCTCAGAGGACCCCACTGAGGACAAAAAGGGTAGGAAATGTCTGTTTAAGCAGTCTTCTGCTCATGCAGGTCCAGATACAAACCATTTTGTATCCAGTATTTGGATTTTAAAATAATACTGTTCAGTTGAACAGTACAAATTTAGTACAAATTTAGGTGTTCATGTGATCTGTTTTCTCAACTGTGAAAGGTTTCAATTAAATGACCTTTCTGTTTAACTTTCCTAGACACAACCGATTTTCCTGATAATTTCATTCATGATTTTCCCAAACGTTTTGCCCTAAGCAGCCTTATAATAGAGAAGAACATAATGTTGGTTATATTGTATGGGTCCCCAGAGAACATAAGAAGAGCTTGCAGCACCAGCACCAGTTTCAATGTGTGCACCCAGAAATGACTGAAATAATGTGTGCATGGTTTTTACAATCCTTTTAATTAAAACAAGCAAACAAACTTGAATTCTTTGTAGCATAGATAGTTGGAGAGAATTGTACTGACACTGTACATGACGGAATACGCACATTATTCTTTTTTAGCAGTATCTTCTCTCTTGCGGTGTGATGTGGCAGGTACATGTCAAAGTGTTTTTAGTGTCCGTGTTAAGGCAGGAAAGGAATCAGTCTTGACCTCATCCAGGGTGAAGAAGCAGCACTGTGCTTTTGTAAGACCGGCAGTGTTGCTCGATTTCTGTCTCTGTAATACGTTGTGCAGAAGCTTGCCCTCTCCTTTCCTCTCTTTGTACCAGAGATGGTACAACTTTGTTTGTGGGAGACTATATTCTGTTTTCCTGACTGTTGCATTGACCTCAGTAATGAGGCTAACTCCATCACTAAGATTATAAGTGTGCAGGGCATGTAGGCAGACACAGGTGTGGCAACACATTGAAAATCTAAATGAGAGGTGTATCATGGAAGTTGTGTCCCTCAGGAACCACATGAATTTGCTTGAGTAGCAAGATCTGCCCTGTGGACTGTTGGCAACCAGCTCTATCATCTCTTTAAGTCATGAATGAGCAACCTCTGGCCCATAGGTATAGTTAAGGCCTACCCCAGGTCCCAGTTTGGCCCGTGAGGCTGTTTCCCCAAAGCCACACCCATCCACTCTGAACCTGGCATCACACAGGCAGCTACGATGGAACAGTTGCGAGCCTTAACTTCTGATCAGCTGATGGATCATGACAGCAAGCTGCTGGCGTCAACTGCTGTAGTGCAGCCAATGGAAAGTATAATAAACATTTGAGGGCTGACTGTATACCAGTAGAATAATCCCAGGCGGTTTTAAAAGCTGCTGAATGTGTGAAAACTCAGGTCACTCTAGTTTGCTTGCCATGATCTCACATCATGCAATTAAGCCATACGTTTTGCAAATAAGGGGAAGACCACAAGCCTTGTTTCATTGTTGGGCTGATATGCTACAGATACGGCACATCTCTTTTCTTCCAACAGACACAGCAAGTACTGTTTTCTAATGTTAGCCTTGTCAATATACAATAATTAAAGGATTCATTATGAGGGAGGGCAGAGGAGATGCATTCTTTATATTCTTCTCACTCGTTTCATTTTGTATGAAGATCTGCAGAATTTTTTTTTTATAATGGAGGGTGAAATGCTTAGTATTACCAATGTACTATTTTACAAAGAAAGATAAAGTGATGATGTGCAGCCTAGGGTGGTGTGTTTTTTTAAAAAAAGAAGAATAAAGACATTTTTAATATTTTGAAAAGAGGAAAATATTTCCCGGTCGAAAAGACAGTTTCTGAGTCTGCAGGTACATTTATTTCTTGCTTTACAGTGCAGAAAATAGCTACATCCTTTCCCCACCCTCCTTTGCTTTCAGTTTTTAGAGGGACATGAGATAAGATGGATTCTACTTAGCATTTTCTCTGGGGGAGGCAAGAATAGTAGCTTGGAAAGTATGGAAACCAACCTGAGGCCTGAAGATGTGATCACATGTCTACAGCATCACAACTTTTTATGATTTCTTAGAGGAAAAATAACATGCCAACTTTTATTACCAAGACGGTAGTTGGCTTATGATGTAGTCTTGCGCACGCTTACTTGGAAGAAAGTCCCATTGAAGTAAATGAGACTTGCTCTTGAGTAGACATGCAAATGATTGTACTGTAAGTATTAGTACTGAGAGACGGAATCTGTCCTGACAGAGCATTTCTAGCTATGTAGTTTTCACGTCTATTGAGATCTGAGTTTTATAAACTGTCAGTTACATTTTGTATGTTGTAAACCAAAGCAAAAAGCCTTGCCCATAATTGCACTGTTCTGTTGCTCTTGAACCGCATTGTTTTAGTACCTCTATCAATGCAAGGTTAATTGTATTATTGTGAAAAACTGACTTTGAATTCATATAATTTAAAATACAGGTTTTGGCAGTGCTTTCAAACTCTCTCCATCATGAAAAGCATTGTGAGGTATAAAAACATTGTTAGCAAAAACCGTGTCTTTATTATTCACACTAAATTTCAGAGTTATCCATTACTCTGTTGCGGCTAGAACAGCGAGAGTCCTATGGTACCTTTAAACACAAACAGTGCAAACCCGTACATGTCTGCATGTCTACTCATTGTAAGTCCCATTGAGTGCAATGGAGCTTACTCCAAGGTAAGTGAAAATAGGATTGTAAACTAACTGATTCATTATGGTTTAAGCTTTTGTGGATTAGATGCACAAAATGTTATTCTCAGTTATATACGCACGTAAGTACAGTAAAAGAACATTCAGTGAAGCCAGTAGGCTGTGTGATACGAAATGCAACAGGTCTGCAGAGAATCATGGTCTATCCACAACAGCTGCCATTGGTGATACTTATCTTTTGGGCAATTTATGCTGGTATTCCAAGGCAGAAAAGTAAAACGAAAGCAAAACCCTGATCTCACTGCGTTAGAAATGTCAGACCCACCATTGCTGAATGAGCAGTAGCGAGATTACTCCATTCTATGGGAACAGTGCAATCACTGTGGTTAATAGCACATATTTGGGGACATACTTCTGCGTACAAAAGGCAATGAAAAAGGGTTCTTATGCAATAATGTACTGATCTGAAAAGTGCATGTTTGAGTTAGTTACGTGGCACAAAAGCGAAGCCTGAAAACAACTGTCTTTTTGCCGTTATCCACAACTTACCACAATAAGCGCAACAACTGATGTTTAAATTCTATTCACTGCAGCCACCGTTGCAGGAGCATGCAGTGGAGGAGACCCAAGGCTTTATGTTCCTTGCCGTTAGGGAATCTGTGAAATCCTGCTCTATGTTTTACTGCATGACAATTTGGTGGCGGTTAGCGGCACACATGCCCAGTGTTAAGACTAAATGCATGACCCCCTTGCTTGATGCCCCACATAAAGCCAGATTATGGGGAGGTTGCATCCAGTTTTTGTGTTGCCTTGTAATGTCTTGCTGTTTATTTATATACAGTACTGGTATCATAGGAGAATGGACGTTTCTACAAAAAGTTTTGTTTGCTAACAACAGCAGCAAAATGGCAGTGGCGCAACTAACACGTTCTGGTGTCCATTCTTCTTCACAAGCAGTTTCTTGGCATCTGTTGCTGGAGACTGGAAGTATTTTGTGCCCTATTGTAGTAACGGCTTGCGCAGGGGACCCCCAAATTGTTTTACATTTTGGCTTCGTTGGAGCCTTTCAGAACAGCGACCTTTGGCAGCAATAAATAAATAAATCTATGGCATATCAGTGATATTACAGAAAAGGGGGTGAATACAGCTTCATATTCTATAGAATCCTTAAGAATTGGTATCAGAATTGAGCTTTTAAAGCCCATCCTGATACGAAACGGGTTTATTTCCAGTTTACATCTCTAGCGTCTTAGTGTGAGCCCTTACTACATAGTGTGATGATGAAAACATGACCTTGTCTTCAATTCTGCCTAACTGACATATTTCTTGTTTCCCTGTCTTACTATTTGTCTCCTCTTTAACTGGAAGAAATGTCAAAAAGAGAAGATACGATCCAAGTCAACAAGGTATCTAAGGAACTCATTGGAAGAGCTTTTCTGTGCATTACTGGATTCCAGATACGGTGGCTTTTTGTAGTAGCTGCACAGAAAGTACGTCACTGCAGAAGAAAATTAAGACGAGCGATTGACTACAAATGGCAAGTGGAGATACTTATGAAAGGGCTGAAGGAAAACTTGTCCTTTTCGGAGATTCGAATTTAAGGACTCCCTCCACTCATTTCTCCCTTTTTTTAAGGTGATAAGAAACGGGACAGACGTTATAAATGAACTATTTTGGCCGAACTTTTTTAAATACAAAGAACAGAGCAAACAAATCAAGTGCAATAAGAGAACTGTTTCAAAATAGTCCAATAGGTAAAAAGTTTCATAACTGATAACTTGAGTTCGCATGACCTTTTAATATTAACGACAGACTCCAGTGGCATGATAAGCTAACTTTTGAAATGGTAAACTGCATGGCATATATACAGCAAATGAGCTAACAAGCTGGCCCCAAGCCAAGTCTGCGTACCAGGAAAACAAACCAAAACATAGAAATGCTGATTCTGGGTACTTAGGAAATCACGTTCCACCAAGATACACTATTCTCCAAGTTGTACAACCCCTTCCTAATATATATTCCTCATTCATCTCAATTTTATTTTGGGGGCAACCTTATTTATGGTCCTGCAGGTCTTGTATAGTTTTCAATATAAAAATGAGCAATTTTTGCCATGCCATTCTCAGATAATGACACATTTTCCTAAGGGTTTCGTTCTATGTGTGAGTCTATCTTCTCGGGTTGTAACGCTTTCTTAAAACATTGCTCCCCTTTTAAGTTTTTGTAGCATGTTGTATAGCAGGGGTTCTGGGCTTGCTCTAAAAGGCGTATCGCATGCAGACACAGGGAGTTCTAGCAGAAAACAGGCGTGCTTTTTAAATTTGTATGCTTGAAACCAAAAAACAAAAAACAAAAACACCCACCCATCCAAAACCTATTAATATGTATAAAGTGCATATGTATGCAATGAATCTTTTCAAATGCATTATTTGCTGTCATGCAGATATTTTGTATATAGTGTAAGAAGTCAACACCCTCTCAAATCAATCACAGAAGTGCCAAGCTTATAACTCTTTAATTTTACCATCTGTTTTCCTTTCTCTATCTCACATTATACGAAAGGAAAAAAAGCCTAAATAAGCCTTAAATACCCATAAAAATACTGAGAGCTTTTAACAGGTTAAGGCTTTCCCATGTGTTGTTTTATAGTCCCCAGCACCACCTCACCTCCCAGGTCCACATAAAAGTGATCCCAATAGCCATGTCTCTTTGAGTTTACCTGCGTAGTATGTATCTTTCAAGTCACAGCCTCAAACGTTACTTCCTAGACTATTTGTGGTTACTGTCATAGCTCAGCTCCCTTTGGCCAAATAAGAAAGGTACCATTGTATATGTTCAGGTAGTGCTTCTCCACGCTTAAGCACAGCGGGGGGCTTAGGTGTGCATAATTCTCCCTCCCCTGGCCCACAAGCCTCTGAGCACTGCTATCAGGTGTAATCACAGATGCGAAGAGCAGCAATGGTGGCAACTGCCATTAGCATGCCACAGTGAGTTGCATTGTGAACAATTCTGCACGGTGCTTGTGAAAAGGCTTTATGCTGAAGTCCAGATCAACGTCCTTCTGCACTGCTGCTGCAAAAACGCTTGCCAATTTCCCACGCCTTTAGTGGCAAGTCATTCTGCATTCAGCCAGCTCTGATTTTCAAGATGGCAAGTATCTCGTAACCCGATTTCTACTGCATCAGATGGATATGAATAGAGAGTGTTGTACATGCTTAGTCTGGTTCTCATTTATGTCATTGGTGGGCTACTTTCTGATTACAACTGGCCTTTGGAGTAGTGGTTAAGAGTGGTGGACTCGTAATCTGGTGAACCGGGTTCGATTCCCCGCTCCTCCACATGCAGCTGCTGGGTGACCTTGGGCCAGTCACACTTCTGAAGTCTCTCAGCCTCACTCACCTCACAGAGTGTTTTGTGTGGGGGAGGAAGGGAAAGGAGAATGTTAGCCGCTTTGAGACTCCTTAAGGGGAGTGAAAGGCGGGATATCAAATCCAAACTCCTCTTCTTCTCTTCTTTGGTTTGTACTCCAAAAGCTTTTGTTCTGGTTACAATTATTCAGGTATCCTAGTATCATTCAGCTGCTCCGGTAAAAATGACCTCCAGTGTATATTGATGTAAACATTTTACCCTTTTAAAATTATTTTCCCCATCGCATAATTTGGAACGGTCTTTAAAATGAAGAGGGCTGTGATACTTTTACATTTACATTAAGTTAGATTTTGAATTTAACTGTAGGCATTAAGTTAATGAAGTAATGGGAGGGGAGAGATACCGTATTTTTTGCTCTATAACACGCACCAGACCATAACACGCACGTAGTTTTTAGAGGAGGAAAACAAGAAAAAAAATATTCTAAACGAAATAGTGGATATATGATTTTTGTGGTTCATGCTGTGGCCACAGACATGTGATCTGACAGTGAGTTTGGAGTAGCCCAATGCAAAAATCCTGAGGATCCATGTGGATCCATGCTTTGTAACCACGGAGGAGGGAAGGAAGGGGAACCATGGATCCTCTGCTCACGACTGCAGCAGATCCCCCCCCGCCACCCGTAGGCATTCCCTCCATAACACGCACAGACATTTCCCCTTACTTTCTAGGAGGAAAAAAGTGAGTGTTATGGTGCAAAAAAAACACTATACTTTTCATTCCTCAAGCTGCAGTAGCCGTTGTAGATTATCACAGTGGCCCTCACCCTATAATCCTATAACGTTTTATGGGCAAGTCACAGCGGTTTAGTGGGTGACAGTTTTCACAGAGTTATATACCTGATTAAAATGTGCTAAAGACGCAGTGGGAAGGCGGTGTTACTGGAATGCATCTTGATATATAGCTTTCACAATGCTCTGATAAAGGCAGTCTTGCAGGCTGTGTATCTTACTTCCCTTCTTAGATCTGAGTCTCTAAAAGCAAACTATTACCTGGGTCACACTTAGTGGTAAGGCAAACCATAGCTTAGCGCAAGTGCGCTCGTTTCCAGAGAGGAGCTGAAGTCTGCATTGCAGTCTTGCTACTGATCTGTTTTGAGCTGTGGTTTGGCTCAGATGACTTGCTAGACCAAACCATGGCTTAACTCACTGCAACAAGAGGACCGGAGGAGGAGCGAGTGGCTGCAGTCTCCGGAAGCCTTCCTGCTTGAGTTGAACCATAGTTTGGTTTAGCGTTACACGCAAACTGAGCCAGTGTGTTCCCTTTCAGGTCTTCCCACTTGCATCACAATATCGATCAGCAGAGCTATTTCACGTCATGTCACTTTGCTTTTGACCATCTCTGGGATAAGGGTATCTAAATTGGTGCTGGGGTTTCCGTTTTGGTTCTGTTCTGGGAGCGACGTGGTAACCACAGTAGACAACGCCATTCAATATGGTTCTAAAAATCAGATTGTTGTATTTTTAAAAAAATCTTGAAGTGATTCAAAAAAAAAACATTGTAAATGTGCGATGTGATGTTTTTAATCAGACCACACTGGTCCCCAATTATGTATATATGGTAAGAGTTGGTGTAACTTTTTGTTACACTGGCAGTTTCATAAGAAATATTATTTCTTGTCTAAATTTCTCCTCTGCTGTTCTGTTCTGTGTATGTGTGTTTAAAATACACAAATTTTATGTATAGAATGTAAATGACCACGCAACCACATAGCTCACAGAAGTGGATTGTAATGTTTTCTGTGGTACTAGAGTTATATAATCAAACCTTACTTTTTTAGAATTCATTTACCACATTTTTAAGAGAACATATGTTGCCTATGTTGATTGCCTTTTTTTTTTTTTTACCACAACCAGTGTCATTTTAATGGTGTTTTGACAGAATAAATGTTAAGTTACCATTTCATCCACTATTCTTCTGTTCCATAAAAAGGGTTCATCATGACAGGAAAATGTATGGAAATTTTATATAGCTTATGTTGATATGCTGCATGATCCCACTGAACTGAGCAAATTCTCTACAAGGGGAAAGCTCCACTACGCAAATTGAATATATATATATACATATATAAATATTCTAGGTGCATGTTATAATAAATTACATAGAACTGGAGTTTTACAAAGTTTTCTTTACTATGCAATGATAGGTATTGCACAAACTTAAAATTCAAAGACAAATGTCTGAGGAACTTTACAAAAGAATACTTGAATTTATTTTTGATCTAAGAAGCTTTCAGTCATATTTTATATTCATTGTTGCTTCCACTATTAATCTTCCTTTAAAATTGTTTGTAATTCTTTTTAAAATGCACAATATGACGAACCAGTTTTTGTTTGAAGTTAATACTCATTCATACCTTGTTGGCTGCTGATGAATGGAAATTCAGTTGTCATTGTTCTGCATATTAGTTAAATGAGTATTAAAGACTTCATGAACATGGAAAGTTACAACTTCTATATCTTTCTTCCTCAAATTAAATTTCTGTGTTCCACATCCAAAACGTGTCGCAGTTAAAAGATCAGATAGTACTTAACACTGGAGGCAACCGTTAATCAAAACAGTTGATATATTCACTCATGGGAATGCTGTCATAAGTCTCCCCCATTGGTAAAACTGTAATGCTGAATTGGTTTCTATCAGACATCAAAACTAATAGTACGACTGCAGCTTAGCATTACTCGTACCTCTGCAGGGTCATTTCACACATTGCAAAAAAGACGGTCACTGCGTTTCTTGTTCCATATTTCTTGTGACATTTGGAGCACATTCACGTGTCTGGAAACACATAGTGCCCATGGAATTGCAAACAGCCAAGGCTCCCAGGAAAAAGTTCGACGTGTGGTTTTTTTGAGAGACAGAAATTCTATTCAAAAATAATAGTGATGATACGCTTGAGCTGCATTGGTAAGAAGAAGCCTTAATGTTCTGACCCTGTTATTCGGTGGATTAGGAGTACAGTGGTGCCCCGCAAGACGAATGCCTCGCAAGACGGAAAACTCGCTAGACGAAAGAGTTTTCCGTTTTGGAGGTGCTTCACAAAACGAATCTCCTATGGGCTTGCTTCGCAAGACGACAATATCTTGCGAGTTCCTGCTGGTTTTTTCTTAACCTCCCCCCCTTTTTCTAAGCCGCTAAGCCGCTTATCAGCTGATCCGATCAGCAGATAAGCTGCCAAAAGCCGCTAATAGCGCTAATCCGCTAATCCTTCAATGGCCTTGCTTCGCAAGACGAAAAAAACCGCTAGACGAAGAGAATCACAGAACGGATTCTTTTCGTCTTGCGAGGCACCACTGTATAATGTACACCAAGGAGGGAGGAGGGAAAACCAGAAGCCTGCTGGAGTACACAAACATCCCAATCACTCCAATCTGATCTGGCGTTTCCTGAGCACTTGGTGATCACCATTAGTACTCTGGAAACAATAGAAAGTTGGAGTCCATGTTGTTTGCAATGATTACCAAGTGCTCAGGAATCATCAGAGTGGAAAACAGGAAATATCTTGGTGAATGGCATTCCCAGTGGCTTCACTGACTCCATTAAGGAAGGGAAGGGGGCAAGGGAAGCCCGTCATGTTGTATCAGCTGCGGGGGATAGTACACCAGGAGAGGATGCCCCCCCCATAATCCCTTCTGAAGAGTGGGTTCTTTGTGGGTGATTTGGGTGGCACTGTGATCTAAACCACTGAGCCTCTTGGGCTTGCCGATCAGAAGATCGGCCGTGCAAATCCCCGCGACAGGGTGAGCTCCCGTTGCTCTGTCCCAGCTCCTGCCAACCTAGCAGTTTGAAAGCACACCAGTGCAAGTAGATAAATAGGTACCGCTCCGGCAGGAAGATAAATGGCATTTCTGTGCTCCCTGGCTTCCGTCACAGTGTCCCATTGTGCCAGAAGCGGTTTAGTCCTGATGGCCACATGACCCGGAAAGCTGTCTGTGGACAAATGTCGGCTCCCTTGGCCTGAAAGTGAGATGAGTGCCGCAACCCCATAGTTGCCTTTGACTAGACTTAACCGTCTAGGGGTCCTTTGCCTTTACCTTTTACCTTTCACCCATACAAGAATAAGGGGCATCTTCAATCACAACACCTCTGTTGGGATACACAAGAGAGCCTTTGAGCAGAAATGGCTATGCTAGACACAAGCTAGTCCATTACAGTATTACTACTACAGTGGTACCTCGGGTTAAGTACTTAATTCGTTCCAGAGGTCCATACTTAACCTGAAACTGTTCTTAACCTGAAGCACCACTTTAGCTAATGGGGCCTCCTGCTGCTGCCGCGCCGCCAGAGCACGATTTATGTTCTCATCCTAAAGCAAAGTTCTTAACCTGAAGTACTATTTCTGGGTTAGCGGAGTCTGTAACCTGAAGTGTATGTAACCTGAAGCGTCTGTAACCCGAGATACCACTGTACTTGGCCACCTGTTCAACCAGGGGTAGTCAACCTTTTTATACCTACCGTCCACTAATGCATCTTTTTTGATGGTACAATTTCCTTACTGCCCACCTAGAATCCTGAAATGCCCACTAGTGGGCAGTAGGGACGAAGTTGACAACCCCTGTATTCAACCAAAATAAAACCATTACAGTGGTACCTCTGGTTACATAATTTGTTCCAGAGGTCCGTTCTTAACCTGAAACTGTTCTTAACCTGAAGCACCACTTTAGCTAATGGGGCCTCCTGCTTCTGCCGCCCCACCGGAGCCCGATTTCTGTTCTCATCCTGAAGCAAAGTTCTTAACCCGAGGTACTATTTCTGGGTTAGCGGAGTCTGTAGCCTGAAGCGTATGTAACCTGAAGTGTATGTAACCCGAGGTAGCACTGTACTGTTTTGTAATACACACTGTTAACACAAGGAGAACTATGCCCTATATCCAGGCATCCCCAGCCTTCGACCCTCCAGATGTTTTGGCTTACAACTCCCATGATCCCTAGCTAACAAGACCAGTGGTCAGGGGTGATGGGAATTGTAGTCCAAAACATCTGGAGGGCCGAAGGCTGGGGATGTCTGCCCTATCTCTCTCTCACAGACACACATCCGTTTTGCTGAACTGAAGAGGTCTATAAAGCTGCAGGTGGCTGCCGAAGTTTAAAAATATGTAAAGTAACTACTATAGATAAAAGAGTTGTGGAGATGAGCATATTGTTAATAGGATACACACAAGGAGACTTCCTGAAAGAAGTAGCCATGAAATGTTGCAGATAATACCAACAGAGAGACTTCTGCTTTGGAGAATAAAAAGGAAGATATGCTGGGAACTGGCTCCCTTTCCTGGAAATCTCCGTGGCCACGTAGAACACAAGATTCTAAAACGTTATCAAGACCACATGCAACAGGCATGTCTGTATTATCTGACTGCCCCACCCCCATTTGCTTACAAAGCCTCCACGCCAAGTTCATCAAATATTTGTTCCCCCAACTCAACATGATTCCTTTCAAGTGGAATTTATATGTCTGCACATATGTCGCCACTTCTCGACATGATCAGTGATTAAACATGAATAACATGCATATGGCAGAAGTTCAGAAGTGGGCAGGGAGAGCAACTCGGGGGGGGAGCTCCTTATTTTGGGATGCGGTACTTCCCCCCCCCCAAAAAAGGGATGCGGGTGGTGCTGTGGGTTAAACCACAGAGCCTAGGACTTGCTGATCAGAAGGTCGGCGGTTCGAATCCCTGCAACGGGGTGAGCTCCCGTTGTTCGGTCCCTGCTCCTGCCCACCTAGCAGTTTGAAAGCACGAAGTGCAAGTAGATAAATAGGTACCGCTCCGGCGGGAAGTTAAATGGTGTTTCCGTGCGCTGCTCTGGCTCGCCAGAAATGGCTTAGTCAGGCTGGCCACATGACCCGGAAGCTGTACTCCGGCTCCCTCGGTCAATTAAGCGAGATGAACGCCACAACCCCAGAGTCGGACACGACTGGACCATAGCTGTCAACTTACAGATTTGAAAATAAAGGACCAGCAGCCTCGAAAATAAGGGATCAGCAGCCAAAATAAGGGATTTTCCGGGCACAGGTATGTTCAACTTCTGAGCCCCTCCAATCCAAAGGCAGAAAGCCCAGCCAAACAAAGCCTCGTCAATAAGGGACAGCAGCAGGACATGGCGCTGGGATAAGGGACTGTCCCGCCAAATAAGGGACACTTGACAGCTATGGACTGGACCTAATGGCCAGGGGTCCCTTTACCTTTACCTTATCTCCCCCTTTGGCACCGCCCATGGTCCTGGGACCTGCTGTGTGTGTGTGGGGGGGGGAGTTAATACATTTAATACTACTACTGATTATTATTATAATACTAGCCTGCAGGCTCAAGGTTCCCAACCCCTATATCAGACTAAGCCCCATTGCTCACCTCTCTCCCCTGTCCTGTGCTAGGCTTTCATCTTTCCCCCCAGCCTGTGCTAGCTTTTCAAAACTATGCAACATCTTCTGGAAAAGAAACTCCAAATGTGATGCAGAAAGTGGAGGTTGCTGCAGATTCCTCCAGGTGCCATTCTTGGAGTTGTGGAATCTTTTGGGGGAAAAGATCTAAAGTCTACTTGGAGCCAGCAGATGACAAGGAGGCTCTTCGAACACTTCCTAATAGAAGCCACCAACCTTTGAGGAGAAAGGAGGAAACACGAAAAAAATGGTGGTATTGCTGGAGGACCCCCCCAAAAACTAGCCCAAGGAAGCAACAACGCCAAGGGAAGAGTTGTAGCTGAGGCTGAGCCATCTCCAAAAGCTTCTTGCAGGTGAAGAGATTCCCAGGGCTTTGGTAAATTTGTTAAGGGAGGGGCTGGGGAGTAGTCATGCTTTCTTGTTTAGTCGTGTCCGACTCTTTGTGACCCTGTGGACCAGAGCACGCCAGGCACTCCTGTCTTCCACTGCCTCCTGCAGTTTGGTCAAACTCATGCTGGTAGCTTCAAGAACACTATCCAACCATCTCGTCCTCTGTCGTCAGCTTCTTCTTGTGCCCTCCATCTTTCCCAACATCAGGGTCTTTTCCAGGGAGTCTTCTCTTCTCATGAGCTGGACAAAGTACTGAGGCCTCAGCTTCAGGATCTGTCCTTCCAGTAAGCACTCAGGGCTGATTTCCTTAAGAATGGAGAGGTTTGATCTTCTTGCAGTCCATGGGACTCTCAAGAGTCTCCTCCAGCACCATAATTCAAAAGCATCAATTCTTCGGCGATCAGCCTTCTTTATGGTCCAGCTCTCAGTTCCATACATCACCACTGGGAAAACCATAGCTTTAACTATACGGACCTTTGTTGACAAGGTGATGAGTCATGCTTATAGATACTAATTCCAGTCTTGTTTAAGTATCCAAAACAGCACCACCCAGGAACCAGAGAAAGAGAGCAGCAGGCCTAGGGACCTGAAAGTTTGCAGGATAGTGAACACCTTCTCCATGTTGATAAGATAAAAAGGCTCTGAGCTGAAATATTGAATCATTGTCTAGAAGGACTAACTAAAAGCTAATTGATGAATGGGCTGAGCACGGCTCTTTGCTAGCACCTTGCTCATTGGAAAAGAGTCTTCAGCTCTTTGATCTACACTGACAATCAGCTGATCAGGACACTGCAGGGGTCTTGAAAGCACCCCATCAGCTGGCATCGTTGTGATTGACACACCCGCCAAATTTGGCCCAGGAGAGGTGGGGGAGATCTGGCCCAGCAGCCAGAATAATTTCTCCAGCCCTTATGTATAGGATTCCAGCCTACCAAGTTGGAATATGCACAAAATGAAGCAGAGGGGAGGATTTATACTTCCTTTACAAAATGTGGGTTGCTTTCAAGTGATAAGAGTGGCTGGTATGGGGGTAAAAAAACCAATTTATCTTCCTCACTT
This sequence comes from Podarcis vaucheri, assembly GCF_965113315.1. Classification (NCBI taxonomy): domain Eukaryota; kingdom Metazoa; phylum Chordata; class Lepidosauria; order Squamata; family Lacertidae; genus Podarcis; species Podarcis vaucheri. The sequence goes on from NC_138759.1 coordinate 132,576,102, forward strand.
CCTGTGATGGATTTCAACTTGGTTCCACTTACTTTCTCCCACCCGCCCCCAACCAGGGATTTTCTTGAGAATCCATTGAAACAGGGTGACTCACCTCCTTCATGGAGTTGTAATGCGAAATTGGCTCTTTTTATTACCTACAAAGAAAGCTAATGGAGAAAGCAGGAACGGAACAAAGGACCTCTTGCCTTTATTGCCTTGCCAGGAATTCTCAACAAGTGCCCCAGCCATAAGGGCTGACTTCTTCATTTGCAAAGTGGTGCTTTTTGCAAAATGCAAATGATACACTTAAACGCTCCCGGATGCCATTACAATTAATTGTAAAGTACCTTGTAGAATTCCTCTGACCAAAATGAGGAAACTGGCCTTCCAGTCACATCCAGTTAATTGCTGGCACCTTCATTACAGTGTTATTTTTAGGGGCCTTCGAAAGTTGTGGCGTTGCTACATGCAAACAGAGGAGCCTGTATCCAGAAATGACATGGTGGGCTGTGCACCCTGGTTTCATGAATGAGGGCCACAGGTTCTCCATACCTGCTTCAGTACCACAAATTTGCAGGTATGGCTGCTATGTAATCTATGTCTTTACTGTACTGTTGGTAAGATATGAGCGCCTCACCCAGTTTCTTTGAACCACTGTACAGTGGTACCTCGGGTTAATTTGTTCCAGAGGTCTGTACTTAACCTGAAACTGTTCTTAACCTGAAGCACCACTTTAGCTAATGGGGCCTCCTGCTGCTACCATGCCACCAGAGCACGATTTCTGTTCTCAAAGTTCTTAACCTGAAGCACCATTTCTGGGTTAGCGGAGTCTGTAACCTGAAGCGTATGTAACCTGAGGTACCACTGTACTCTAGAGAAATACACTGCTTGGGTACACATGGTCAATGCAACTATTATACAAAGTCTATAAACATTGGGATGGCTCTCAAAATTTATGGACGTATTATATATATTATTATATAAGCACAGTATGATTACAACATTTACACTGGCCCCTAGCTCTTCCGTTGCCTTCCACTCCTCTTGTAGGACAGCAATAATCAAAATCTGGGAATAGGGAGAACAGACTGTTTTGACTCTTCTGGACCTTTCGGTCCTCTTTCTTCATTGCCAGTACTCTCTCTCTCAGAAGATTTCTCTTCCCCAAGCTACAACTCTTCTTCTATAATTTCCTTGTGTTGTTTCCATGTTGGGTTTTCCAGAAATGGTTTCTCCTCTTTCGGGTGACTATATAAAAAAGAAGTTCCCCAAGCCCTTGGCAATGGGACTATACCTATCTAAAATCTTTTTTAGAGGTAGATAGTAGACTTCTTGGCCATTTCCATTCCACCTGTTCCATTCCACCCATGTTTTGCAGGATTTGGGTAGGGGGGGTTTTAAATGCAGGAAACCTTCTGCATTATGTCAGCCCTGCTTTTCCTTGAGATGACGTTAAAAGAAAATGACAACAGATCCCTTTCTGTGTTGTCAGTGACAGCACAGCAGACATCCACATGTGGTTCTTGCAGGAGAGCACAAAATGCTGTTCTTGCTGAGAAGAAAGAAAGAGAAAGAAAGAAAAGAAAGAAAACACGATCCAGTGAAAATTAATCATTTTTTAGTTCAATTGGTTAAAAGGGAAGAGTTATGTGCCTGTTTAAATCTCCCTCCTTGAAACCAACAGGAGAGATGGATGCTTAATTTTGGTTTAGTGTTCTGAATGAATAGTTATTTTTGTTAAAAATTAAAGTCCCCATTAAAATTGACCAAAGAATTCTGAATTTGGTGGTTTACTGCCCCACTCTACTGCTGTCCACTAGCAATAGCTTCTGAGAGTGGAGAAATACCAGGTGGTTGCACAGTTTCAGCCGAGTCTTTGCATTATCTCTTGAGTGAAATCGATGACAAGTTTTCTTTTAAGTGCTTGCAAAATAAACCATCAACCGTAGGAGGGCCGGGAAACAGTCTGCTTCAGGGACTGAACCTGAAAGGGGAGGGGGGTTTCTGCACAGAGCTTTGACGCAAGACAAATAAAAGCTATCCACTCCCACTTCTTTATAAAGGGGGGGAAGGGGGGGCATAAGTCTAATACTGCCTTACAATTCTCAGGAGAGACAAAGTTGGAACCGAGGCTTCCCCTGGGTGCAATTTCAGTCTCCAGAAGAGACCCCCCCACCCACACACCATATTCAGGAAGGTAAGTGGATCTCTTGTAAGTCTTTTTTCCCCCCCCTCCAGAGCAGAGATTGAAAGAAAAACACAAGAGCTTGTGTTGGCTTCAGCACCGAAGAGAGCTCCTAGAAGTCAGGCATGTAGGTGGCGTTTACACAGAGTCTGATGTAGCAGCTATAGAGTCTGCATGCTGCTTTCAAGGTGTGCAAGAGAGCTTAGGAGCGGAGAGTCAGTGTAAATTTGACCCTTCAAGCGAAAATCAAAACTAGTTCATGAAAGCCTATGGCATAATACATTTGTTGATCAGTAAAGTACTGGAGGACTGTTTGTTTCCAGAGTGTGTTGCGGCACAATCCGCAACGTTAGACAGTGATGGAGTCTGGGCTACTCGTATCTCAAGCAGCCTTCACAGGGTATAAGAACTGCTAAGAAGGAACTGCGAGAGAGAGAGAGAGAGAGAGAGAGAGAGAGAGAGAGAGAGAGAGAGAGGAGTGGGGAATGCAGGAAACAGGCAGCAAGAAATGCAAAACATACTTCACTCCTGAGCTTTAAAAGCTAAACGTCCTCTCTTAAGGTAGAGATGTTACGAGTAAGACCAGCAACAACATTTTGTAGTGTCTTCTGCTTCATCAAAGGAGTGTTCCTCTTCATGGTTCCAGACAGCTCTTCCCTCCACGTAGGGCTTGCCCCATCTGTTTTTCTTTTCCATAGTTCACCCTATATTCTACGCCTTCTCAGTCATCATTGGGTGGTTTGGGGGCAGGGGGTGGAGGTTGCCCCATTAGCTATTTTTTTAAAGATTCTTTACACTTCTATAAACCCTTCGTTTCTCACAGTCCAGTTGATACCTCTTTGTTGTTTCCTCAGTTTGCACTATGATCCTGGTGACACTCATCCTGAGTTTGATATTAGGAGAGAAAGAGGGAATTCTGCCTCTTTAACTTCCAATTTAGCAAGGACCAAATATATTTGTAAATCTGATTAGCTGAGATAGCAAAGGCAGGGGAAGCAATGGGAAAGAAAGGGGTGGCAATGAAGGGTTTCCCTATACCTAAAGTACAGCTCATAATCCATAAAGTACTTGTTCATCATATAGAGATTGTGCGTAAAGTTCCTTAAAGACTGGTATGTATATACAAGGAGCATGGATCATAGCTGAAGCGTCTCTCTTGCATTTAGAAGCAGGAATATTGTTGTCTTTATAAAAATGAATTGAGGCTTCTTATTGTTCCAGAAGAGGAATTCAAATACACCCTTCTCCCCGGTCAGACTCATGTTAAAATTTAGAAATACGGCAAGCTGTAAACTCATGAATGCATCTATTCTGCATTATAAACATGTCATGATACAGCGTTTGCCAACTATAGATTCCATATTTCTTATTATAAGAGAGAGAGAAAACAAGTTTTGTAAAAAATATTTGAGAAATGCACAGAAATAGCTGCTGTTTATATACCTGAGTTTCAAAAGCAGTTATTACATATATTTTGATTTTATTCTAATGATCAAGGTGCAAAAAACTAATACTAAATTTATTCTGAAGGACTTAGAAGGCATAGATTTGCAAAAATGAAAGCAAATCAAAAGTGTTAAAATAAAATCATGGGGTGTTATGCCTTATGCTCAGAGATCCCACAGTGAATTACTATACTGAGAGGACTGCACTGTGTTAGCAAAGCCAATGCAGTTGGCGCTGTGCAGAACACAGAAATTGAAGAGGGGAAAGTCTTGAGACAGGAAGAAAGAGTATTCCAGCCACAGAGAGCAGCACTGCTATATAGGAACAGACACAGTGCTGAATAGAGGAGCTAAGAACAGGGGAGTTTGTGCAGGAGACAGATGTTTGGAAGGGACCCAGTCGCTCATCTGATGTGGCTGCTTGCAGGAATACAAGGTAGCTCTAAACCAGGGATGGAGAAAATGGAGCTGTTGCTGAACATCTTCCCTGACAGTTGCCCATCCTGTCTGAAGCTCCATGAGAATGGAAGTCCAACATCTGGGTGGTCACAGGCTCCCCATCACTCATAGAAATTATTCCTGACAGAATAGCCCCAACAGCAAAACCAGAGGGACGTGTCCCAACTTTTCATGGCAGAGGAGCGTGTCACAACTTCTCATGGCTATGCAACTCTCACCTTGTTTCACGGCTGAACTGCTCTTAGGCGCCACATCCCAACACAGAATTGGGTATACTTAGTTCTGTGTCAGATTGCAGCCCAAAGATTTAACTGAAATGTACTTTGTAATTCAAAACTATTGCTTTTAGAACTGGATAGGTGGAATCACAGTTGCCCTGCTGCACTCTCCAGTCATTTGGATTCACAAGATGAAGTCTTTAGCAGGTAAAGGTAAAGGGACCCCTGACCATTAGGTCCAGTCGTGACCGACTCTGGGGTTGCGACGCTCATCTCGCTTTAGTGGCCGAGGGAGCCGGCGTACAGCTTCTGGGTCATGTGGCCAGCATGCCTAAGCCGCTTCTGGCGAACCAGAGCAGCGCACAGAAACGCCGTTTACCTTCCCGCCGGAGTGGTACCTATTTATCTACTTGCACTGACGTGCTTTCGAACTGCTAGGTTGGCAGGAGCAGGGACCGAGCAACAGGAGCTCACCCCATCACGGGGATTCGAACCGCTGACCTTCTGATCGGCAAGTCCTAGGCTCTGTGGTTTAACCCACAACGCCACCCGCGTCCCTAAGTCTTTAGCAACTAGGTGCCAAATAGATGAGGGACCGAAATCCTAACAGGAACAGGGTGAAGCAAAGCACAGTTGCAAGGCTGGTCCCGCCACAGCACAGACAAAATCATGGATAAAAATGCAGCTGGGTGAAGAAATAGTATCAGTGCTATTGGCAACAGGAAAAACTTTACTCACAATTTTATGCCATAAGACAGGAAGGGGAAACCTGTGTCCCTCCAAATTTTTTGGGACTCCAACCTCCAGCAGCCCTAAACAGCATGGCTCTCTAGTCAGGAATCATGGGCAGGGGGGCGTAGGAGGGGGGTGGGGGTGCGTCCCAGGTGCGACCATGGAGCGGTGTGTGGGTGACAAATTATCAAGGGACAATTACTGCCGTACTAGGGCGGTTCATAATTTTTTATTATTTTTTTAATGCCTGCTCCAAAGGTCTTATCTTACTACACTAGCGATTATATAGCTATACAGTGGTACCTCGGGTTAAGTACTTTATTCATTCTGGAGGTCCGTTCTTAATCTGAAAGTGTTCTTAACCTGAAGCATCACTTTAGCTAATGGGGCCTCCCGCTGCCACCGCACGGCCAGAGAACGATTTCTGTTCTCATCCTGAAGCAAAGTTCTTAACATGAAGCACTATTTCTGGGTTAGCGTAGTATGTAACCTGAAGCGTATGTAACCTGAAGCGTATGTAACCTGAGGTACCACTGTATATGAAATTTGATGCATATCAGTTAATATCTTGACCCTCCTCCATGAAAATAGCTGTTTACTTGGCCGTTTTCCTGTGTCGTGAAGGCTGAAATTTCAATTCAGTGGAGCAGGGTCAAGATATTAACTGATATGTTTTTTGTTTTGGTAAACCACTTTGCAGGTTTTTAAAAAAATAAATAAACAATAAATATAAATAAAATAAGACAAGCCAAAACGCAACCCGTCCTGTAGATTTAAGTTTCTGTCCACAGTCGCCTACTTGTTATCAGTTGCCCAGAATTCCCTGTCCTAAGCACACAGGTGTAATAATCAGCCAGGATCAAATAATCAGCCAGGATTAAACAGTCAAGATAAAGGACTGAATAAGGCAATGGCCAGGATTCGAAAAGCTTCCTCAGGCATGCTCATGAGGTTTTGGCCTTCTCTCTGCTTTGCTGAACAGCAGACCCCTGTGCCACACTATCAATTGCTTTTGCAGCTTTCCCCAGCTCCAAAAACCCTTTTGCCATGTGGAGAAAGACAAATCCCAAAGTATCTCGTGGCGCATGGAAGTAGCAGGGGGGCTCTTTGGATCCCAGCCAAAAAGGTTCAAGGCTGCTGGTAAAATGTTAATAGAGAATTGGGACGTTTAAATGGTGTTGGCAAGACTGCAGACAGTGTTAGGGAATTAATCAGGAGTAAATGAGCAGCATGGGACACGTGTGGCGCTGTGGGTTAAGAGGACTTGCTGATCAGAAGGTCGGTGTTTCAAATCCCCGCGACGGGGTGAGCTCCCGTTGCTCGGTCCTTGCTCCTGCCAACCTAGCAGTTCGAAAGCACGTCAAAGTGCAAGTAGATAAATAGGTACCGCTCCGGCGGGAAGGTAAACGGCGTTTCCGTGCGCTGCTCTGGTTCGTCAGAAGTGGCTTAGTCATGCTGGCCACATGACCCGGAAGCTGTACGCCAGCTCCCTCGGCCAATAAAGCGAGATGAGCGCCGCAACCCCAGAGTCGGCCATGACTGGACCTAATGGTCAGGTCCCTTTACCTTTTAAATGAGCAGCATATTTGCATTCTCAGCCCAATTATTATTATTATTATTATTATTATTATTATTATTATTAGTTTATATACTGCCCTATACCTGTAGGTCTTAGGGTGATTCACAGAAAAGATTACAATTTATATAATCAGAATAAAAACAACAACCCAAAAACACCTCCCCCCGCCCCAGAAAAGAGCCACATTTTAAAAGGGTATAGGATGTCAAACAGATCAACTAAAGGCCTGGCGCCTAAAGATGTGCAATGAAGGCGCCAGGAGAGCATTCCACAGATGGGGAGCCACTGCAGAGAAGGCCCCGTTCTCGTGTTGCCACCCTCCAGACCTCTCAAGGAGGCAGCACATGAAGGAGGCCCTCAGAAGATGGTCTCAGCGTCCAGGTAGGTTCATATGGAAAGAGGTGGTCCTTGAGGTGTTGTGGTCCTGACCACAATAACAGAGGAAGTGCCTGACAGGGTCGGATCATTGGTTCCTCTGCACTGAGTGCCATAGGCGCCGACTCCATGGGGCTTGAGGGGGCTTGAGCCCCCTCAAAAAAATTTTTGGGGGGGCTCAGCCCCCCCAATAATCTCGGGCGCCGCCGCCGTCCCCCGCCTCCTCCCCACCTGCTCCCTCGCCAGCCAGCCAGCCGCGCGCCCTAGCCGGAGAGCCCCGGCCGTCCCCCGCGAGATTAGGGAATCCCCGGGGGCGGGGGCTCCTGCCTCTAGCCCCAGGTTTCCCGCCTATCAGCTGTTCCGGAGCTGATTAATAGGCAGCAGCACGCTCTCCCCTATTCGCTCACGAGGGGGCGATGCCACTTTATTTGCATATTCATGAGCTTATTTGCATATTCATGAGCTTATTTACATTTCACGAGCTTTCCCGGGCCCCCCCAATATTTTTTATAAGTCCGCGTCCCTGCTGAGTGCCTTTGGATTCTAGGACTTCACATAAGTCTTTCCCAGACCCAGCTAGAGGAGCCAGGCATTGATCCTAGAGCATATGTTCTAGCACGGAGCTATAGCACTTTCTTAAGACGGGTTGGGGATTGTTATGCTATTTTTGCTCTTGACTGGTTCCAGAAAATCAATGGATTCTGGCGCCATAAGAAAGCTTTTCCTTGATTTGGCAAGAGATGTTGGGCACAATATAATGATGAAAGATTGCGAAAGGTTGTGGAAGGGGTCAGGTTTACTGCATGTACTGTATTAAAGGAAAATATTATGAAAATGATGTATAGATGGTACTTAACCCCGGTGAAATTAGCAAAGATTTATCATACAAATGACAATCAATGTTGGAAATGCAAAGAAAAAGAAGGTACTTTTTATCATAGGCGGTGGAGGTGTCTTAAGGTGAAAGACTTCTGGGAAAAGATTTATAATGTGTTGAAAAAAATATTGAAAAATACATTTATTAAGAAACCAGAAGCCTTTCTACTTGGAATAGGATTGGAATTGCCCCCCCCCCAAATGTTATACTGTTTTTGTATGCCACTACAGCGGCAAGACTTTTATTAGCCAAAAATTGGAAATCGCAAGAAATACCAACAATAGAAGAATGGCAGATGAAGGTGTTGGACTTTTTGGAGCTGGTCGACGTGACTGGAAGAATCCAGGACCAGAAAGAAGAGGAGAGAGGATTGGAATAAATTTAAAGATTATTTAGCTAAATATTGTAATATAAGATAAATAGAAAATTCTTGGAAGCAATAAACAGGCTTAGGGGTAGAATAAGAATATGTGGTAGTAAAGATTAAGGATTAGAATATTAATAAAAGAGAAGAGGATAGTAAATGAAAGGAGTTAATTTTACTAGAAATATGATTTTGGAGAACTGCTACACAGGTGATACAGTGAAATTCAGTTAGATACGAGGAATTCGAGGATTAGAGGAAGTCAGTTATCAATGTAACAAGAATTAGATATTGGAAGAAACAAATTTTCTTTGTGTTTAGTTTATTGTTTATTGTATTGTAATGTGTCTCTCCCCCCCCTTTTCTTTTCATTATAAATGTGGAAAATCAATTTTAAAAATTGGAAAAAGAAAGAAAGAAAGCTTTTCCGCAACATGAGAGTCACCCGCTTCCTTTTCATTGTGGGTTTGCTTCATGTGACGCCTTTCTTCTGCTATAGCCAGATGGACCCCATGGCTCTTGGCCGAGCTGATCCCAAATGCTGGGAATCCTCCTCAGCCGTCTTGCTGGAGATGAGGCAGCCGCGTGTTTCTGACTCTGTCAGCGGCTTTTGGGACTTTATGATCTTCCTGAAGTCGTCTGAGGACTTGAAGCACGGGGCTTTGTTTTGGCACCTGGCCCAGCTCTTCTGGGATATCTACATGGACTGCGTACTCTCCAGAACCCACGGCTTAGGGAAAAGGCAGTTGGCTGAAGCCCAGAGGCAAACTGCAGCTCTTCCATCTTGGCTCATATTGAGTAAGCAAGGTTAGTACTGTGCACCCAGGGGGCAGGAAGGAAGGCAGCAGCAATGTCCAGAACTTTTAGTCAGACAGGTGTGTGAAGGAGGCATTTCATGGGCTTGCTCCCACACGGACCAAATCAGGGACCTCAATCTTTCTGTACCTGGGGGCACATTTGGAAATCCATGGTTTTCCATGGATCTGAGGGCAATGAAACAATCACTGAGACGGCTAGAGCGCCGGTGGTGCATAACTCATTCTGAAGCTGACCGGACATGGGTTAGAGCTCAATGTTGAGCCTACCAAGTGGCGGTAGCAACGGCAAAGAAGACTTTCTTCACCGCCTGTATTGCATCTGCAGAAAACAGCAGCAGGAGACTTTTCCAGGTGGTTCACAATTTAGCGGAACCACCTGCTACATCGGGGCCCAGTACGGGCCCCATGATCTCCTGCAATGATTTTGCTAAGTTTTTTGCAGATAAAGTCGCTCAGATTCGGGAAGAAGTAGACTCCACCGTGGGAGCAGGGCCGGGCCGGGAGAGTGCTAGAGTCCTGTCTAGTCAAGTTGAGTGGGATCAATTGCAATCTGTTACCTCTGAGGATGTGGACAGGCTGCTTGGACGAATGAAACCAACCACCTGTCTCCTTGATCCTTGCCTATCCTGGCTTATAAAAGTTTTGCGGGGTGGTGAATGCTTCTCTCTGTGAGGGAGCCTTCCCAAACCCACTGAAAGAGGCGGTTATCAAACCGCTTCTTAAAAAAACATCTTTAGATGCTGCCAATATGGCCAACTATCGCCCAGTCTCAAATCTTCCATTCTTGGGCAAGGTGATTGAGCGAGTGGTAGCTGAACAACTCCAGGCACACCTGGAAGAAGCGGACCATTTGGATCCCTTCCAGTCGGGATTCAGGCCTCATTATGGGACTGAAACTGCCTTGGTCGCACTGGTCGATGATCTCCGGCGGGCTAGGGACAAAGGTGAGAGCTGTTTCCTAGTTCTGCTGGATCTCTCAATGGCTTTTGACACCATCGACCATAACATGCTTCTGGACCATCTAGAGGGGCTGGGAGCTGGGGGCACTGTCATACAGTGGTTCCGCTCCTTCCTCCTGGGCCGTGTTTAGAAAGTGGGGGGGGGAGGATGAGTGTTCAGACCCCTGGGCTCTCACCTGTGGGGTGCCTCAGGGTTCTGTCCTCTCCCCCATGCTTTCAACATCTACATGCAGCCGCTGGGAGAGATCATCAGGGGGTTTGGGCTGGGTATTCATCAGTAGGGTTTGCGGCGTTCAGGAACCAATTTGTTCCAGAGCCAAGCCATTCGGGAACCAAGGTACCACCACTGTAGCATTAAGACAGAAGAAACACTGGGGATGCATAGAACTACTGCCACCCCACAAAATACCCAGGTAAAGCACCTACAAACACTTTAAAACAAATAAAACCCAGGCATAAAAAGCCCCCAAAAACTAACAAACAGGTAACCCCTCCCCAATCTAGCAACTCCTCCCAAAACCCTCAATTTAAAATAATAAAATTGGGAGGGGCAAGGAGGCTAGGTAGGTGCCATCGGGGTGTCTTAGGGTCCCGTGTTGCCCACGAGTGTTTTGTAGGTCCCATGCAACTAGTGGCAATGTCAGAAGAGGTCCCGGCCAAAGTGAAATCCATGTGAACCAGAAACATGGCTTAAATTTGTCGTTAAATCTATTACTATCGATGGAGCACAGTTGTCACTGTAATTGAATTGTGCCCTTTGTATGGTGGCACAATTCTAGAAATCCAGGGATTACTTCTGTCATGGCAATACATGCTGAAAACTGCAACCAAAGCAGGCATCAAAGAGATCTCAGTGGGGATGGATAAATCACTTGGCTGCTCATAAGATACAGTGGTGCCCCACAAGACGAATGCCTCACAAGACGGAAAACTCACTAGACGAAAGAGTTTTCCGTTTTGGAGGTGCTTCGCAAAACGAATTTCCTATGGGCTTGCTTCGCAAGACGACAATGTCTTGTGAGTTCCTGCTGGTTTCCCCCCCCCTTTTTCTAAGCCGCTAAAACCGCTTATCAGCGGATCCGATCAGCAGATAAGCCGCTAAAAGCCGCTAATAGCGCTAATCCGCTAATCTGTCAATGGGCTTGCTTCGCAAGACGAAGAAACCGCTAGACGAAGAGAATCACAGAACGGATTCTTTTTGTCTTGCGAGGCACCACTGTACATGAGGTGGGCATTAACATAGCTGAAACTCTTTTCTGAGCAAGTTCCTTCAAAGGGAACGGGAACTGCCTTTATTCCCCTTTCAGTTGCTTGAACAGAGAATGTGTAGACAAAGATATGTTGCTCATATTTTACTGGACTGAGAAGTATTCCCCCCAAAAAAATATCTGCTAGATTTCAGTTCATATAGGATGTGTGATTAGACTGAGTAGATATCAGTTTGCAGGTTCAGATTCTGAAACCCTAGCTGGCACAAACCATCGTTCACACTGGCACCAACAATAAATTTAACTGCAATAAGAAGGGTTGAGTTAGCTCCAGGAAGTACAAAAACACATATACACAAAACTGACTCCCAACGTATTAATTATGGTTAGGAGAGAGCCAGAATCACAACGCTGTTCTTCAGTCTCAGATCTCTGTCAGTAAAATGTGAATAATGGCAGGTGTTTGAGCAAATGGGAACTGTAAAATAATGATGTTATTCAGCCTGAGTATTAAATCATAGACTCGGTGAACTAAATTTCAGCTGGATTTTTGTTTCACTACGTAGTCAGTCCACGTTAATTTAACAGAAACATCCACTTCCATGATTAACTGATGAAAAAGAAAAATCAATGGACCACACAACACAGAGAAACATATTATCTAGCATCTTATAAAAATGAAGCAAACTGCTGATTCTTAAGCATGGTAACCATTATAGCAGTAGCACCTTTATTTCATCCGAGGTTCACAATGGCTAGAGCTGTGCAAAATGTTCATTTGGATAGGTTAAAGTTGCCATATTTCAAAAAGTAAGAAACCATGACACAACGAAAGTGTTAGGAAGACCCCAAAATTATTGAGCTTCCCCCCCCCCATGTCATGCTTAGTTAGATTTGATATTTTGTCCTGATTCTTTCCTTACTCAACTGATTGATTAATTCACTGTAGCTTTAGTGGTCATCTGAATGTTGTGTGTGTCAATCCAATGCCCAAGGAAGTGTACAGGTGAGGGATATTCCAATCCGTGTTCATTTACCATGCAAATCACTTTAACATAGATTAAATACCTGTTAACACTTGTTAATTAACCTAACTTGCAGCCACAGGCATGAAATACTTAATTTAAATTAAGTGCTGTACCTCCCCACTTATCCCTGTTAAATTGCTGACGATTAATGTTAATCACTCGTTTATATATCTCGGTCACTAAATGGGAAGCCCTTGAACACTGTGTAAGTTTGCACGTGAAGAGCAGCAGTTTCATTCACTCTGGTTTATTTTACCACATGCAACATTTGATCTCATGATCAGTGAAATATGCTCAGCGTCGAGAGTGGATTTCATGCTCTTTATTCAGCTCATAGTGGTGAGGAGGAATGGAAGTTCCCCCAGAATGTCTGCCTTATATACATTATTTACACAATGGGCCCCACGTGATTGACTTATTCCGGAATTCTCCTGTAGGCCAATCAGGTTGTGGATTCACTTCCATCTGGACCTGGATTGGGTGGCTCCTGCGGACCAATCATACTGCTGCGTTGTTCTAGGACCAATCAGACTGCTGCATTCTGAATCCTATTGTTCTAGGACCAATCAGACTGCTGCATTTTGGATCCTATTCAACTCAGCACATAACAACCAGGATGTTTTGAAGTATGTCCGTTGGGAGGGATTAAGCGTCACACTCCTCTGATTGTCCCATAAGTGCAAGCATTTTGACTTGCCAGACACACTGTCCCCCAGTCCACCCCCTGCACTCTGCTCCAAGGTTTCGCCCAACCTTCCCTACCCCCAAGCCAATTTTTTTGGGGGGACTGGGGGAAGCATCACAGCATAAGTAGAAGTCCTTGTGCACAGTTTCCACTGGCAGAACTCATTCGGCGATTCCCACGGTCTTCTTATAAATTAGCTATCATATCAAATAAGGTATATTTCTAAACCATGGGATGAAATTAAACATGAAACGACATGTTAATGTCAGGAAAAGTACCATTTTCCAAGTGCATCAGAAATACATGTTTATGTTGCTTTCCCTCCCAACATCTAGGCATCATTTCACAAATTCAGATGACTCCTCTATGGAAAAAGAAAGAACTGAAAGAAAACTTCATAAGAATCCATGTGCACAAGAGCAGGTCTGCTTCGCACGGAAAAATTACTGGACTTTTAACAATCAAGGCGAAACTCTTCTAGAGTTGTACAGTTGAGTTCTTCATCCGTCCCTCTTTTCTCCCTTTAAACAAATACTGTTACTGTTTCGGTTTTTGCCTTTAATTGCATTTGAAGTGGTTTCTCGTGGAAAAAGACTGTCTGCACACTATAACTACAATCTAGCAAAAACTTGTTGTAAATTTACATCCCATTAAAATGATTAGGAGTTCTTTGCAACTAACTCCCATTTCATTCCTTTCAATGGTACTTGGTTGAAGCTAACTTTTCCCGTACGATGTTTTCTTTTTTCCCGTACGATGTTTTCTTTTCCCCGTACGATGTTTTCTTTGTTAAACTGGATGTTGGTGCTTGTTTTTATTTTGATTTACCGTATTTTTTGCTCTATAGGACGCACTTTTCCCCCTTCAAAAATTATGGGGAAATGTGCGCGCATCCTATGGAGCGAATGCAGGCTCCTTGGCTTCAGCGATAGCAATGTGAAGCCTCCCAGTACGTTTCCGAGCACAATTCAAAGTGTTGGTGCTGACCTTTAAAGCCCTAAACGGCCTCGGTCCAGTATACCTGAAGGAGCGTCTCCACGTCCATCGTTCTACCCGGACACTGAGGTCCAGCACCGAGGGCCTTCTAGCGGTTCCCTCACTGCGAGAAGCGAGGTTACAGGGAACCAGGCAGAGGGCCTTCTCGGTAGTGGCGCCCTCCCTGTGGAACGCCCTCCCACCAGATGTCAAAGAGAACAACAACTACCAGACTTTTAGAAGACATCTGAAGGCAGCCCTGTTTAGGGAAGCTTTTAATGTTTGATGTATCATAGTATTTTAATATTCTTTTGGAAGCCGCCCAGAGTGGCTGGGGAAACCCAGCCAGATGGGCGGGGTAGAAATAATAAATTATTATTATTATTATTATTATTATTATTATTATTATTATTATCCGTAGCGCAGAGGAAGAGCTTCCCCCGCGCTCCGGAGGCTTCACGTTGCTTTCGCTGAAGCTGCCCGAAGCTCCCGGAGTGCAGTGGGAACTCCCGCTGCGCTCCGGGGGCTTCAGGCGGCTATCCGCAAGCCTTCGGAGTGCAGCGGGACTTGCGGATAGCCGTCTGAAGCCTAGAGAGCGAGAGGGGTCGGTGCACACCGATCACTCTTGCTCTCTAGGCTTCACTTCGCTGGAGAGGTGCTGCACAGTTTTCCCTCTCTGCGCAGCGCCCCTTCAGCAAAGCGGGAGGAGAAATGGAAGGAGCTCCGTTTTTCCTGCCGCTTCGCTGAAGGGGCGCTGAGCAGAGAGGGGGAGATATTTTTTTCCTGTTCTCCCCCTCCGATGGTCCGGTGCGTCCTATAGAGAGAAAAATACGGTAATTATACAGCCCGGGAATTCTGTTTCTTTAATAAGTTTGTAAGTAGCTAGCTTCCCAGTACAGAAAAGAAGAGAATACAGTGGTGCCTTGCAAGATGAAAAGAATCCGTTCTGTGATTCTCTTCGCCTAGTGGTTTTTTCGTCTTGCGAAGCAAGCCCATTGACGGATTAGCGGATTAGCGCTATTAGCGCTATTAGCGGCTTTTAGCGGCTATTAGCGGCTTATCTGCTGGTCGGATCAGCTGATAAGCGGCTTAGCGGCTTAGAAAAAGGAGGAGGAGGAGTTTGGATTTGATATCCCGCCTTTCACTCCCTTTAAGGAGTCTCAAAGCGGCTAACATTCTACTTTCCCTTCCTCCCCCACAACAAACACTCTGTGAGGTGAGTGGGGCTGAGAGACTTCAAAGAAGTGTGACTGGCCCAAGGTCAGGGGGGGGGAAGGGGGGAGGAAAAAACCCAGCAGGAACTCGCAAGACATTGTCGTCTTGTGAAGCAAGCCCATAGGAAATTCGTTTTGCGAAGCACCTCCAAAACGGAAAACTCTTTCGTCTAGCGAGTTTTCCGTCTTGCGAGGCATTCGTCTTGCGGGGCACCACTGTACAATGCCTTTCATTTTCAGGTGCTGGCTGCTACCCAAGTACCCATTGGGTGCTTCTCCCACATGCATGCTGACAAATGCGTAAACTGCCCAGAAGTAAAAATAAAAATCACTTGTATCTCAGCATGCGCGAGACAGAGCTCTCTCGAAGGGAGAAGAGCCCCAGTCAGACAAATCATGCACACCTTACAGCCAAAGTCAGGTTCTGCAACAGTAAACTGCAACCCTTCCTGGATGTGTGCATGTATGTGCATAATTAAAAAAACCCAAACTACTGTGTTCCTTGTGTCATACTTTGTGGTTTCACACTGAATGTATTGATTCAAACAAAACCCAAGGGAGAGCCACACCCACAGTAATGTACCATATTTTTCGCTCTATAGGATGCACCAGACCATAGGACGCACCGGACCATAGGAGGGGGAGAACAGGAAAAAAATTTGTTGTTGTTGTTCTCCCCCTCTAAAACAAGGTGCATTCACCCGAAGCCTCCGGAGCCCAGTGGGAGTTCCTGCTGGGCTCCGGAGGCTTTGGGTTCCTTTCGACCCCACCGCTGCTTTCCCCCACCGCCACCCCCAAAGACAAGGTCGGGGAACAGCGCAAAGGCACCTTCCTGCTGCCCCCTGAGCTTGTGGGACTAGTGTTGCAGCTTCCCCCCCCACACCTTCGTGCAGCCGTCGTAGCCTCCACAGAGCAGTGGGGTGAAGGCACCCTGCTGCCCGGCGGAGGCTTTGCGCAGCTAACCCCAAGCTAAAACAGCGAGACGGAGCGCTCCGCAGCGATCCGTCTCCCTGTTCTGGCTTTGGGCTTAGCCGCTCAGCTCTATAGGACGCACACACATTTCTCCTTAATTTTTGCAGGGGAAAAGGTGCGTCCTATAGAGCGAAAAATACGGTAATCTTGAAAGGCCTAGAGACCACAAATATTTTGCCACAAGCCATTTGGTAATCTTTAAGGAGTCGGCATTTCTGTTAATCATTGTTGGCCTTTAGGGAGGTATTTTTATATGCAAGGGCCGCAGTTCAGACTTTGGTGGCAAAGGGGTGGAAGGAACAAGAAGCCCCGACAATAACGGACTGGCATTGCAAGCTATGAGAATTTGCTGAAATGGCACAGTTAACAAATACCCTGAGAGGCAATTCAAAACAAAAATTTATGGAAAAGTGGGACAGATATAAAACATATGTTCAAAAATACAGTAAAGGTTCGCTATCTATGCTAGCATTTGATTGACGCTGGAGTGAGACTGCGTTTAGAAATAAGACTAAGAGCACATATTGATATAGGAATGTATTAGATAAAATGTAATGAAATATACAATAATAAGAGTACATTCTTTTGTAAAAAAAAGGAATATACAACGGGAAAGACAGGAAGTCTAGAGTGTTGGTATGTATATGATTTCTGGAAAAATATGTTTGTTTTTTCTTTGTTCTTTCTTTTTTTGTTGTTTCATTTTCTTTCTAAGGTATATAAAAATTGTATATAATTTTTTGTATACATGTTGGAAATTATAGTAAGTCCTGTAATGTAATATGACAATGTTTACCGATGTAATATAAGAATGTTAATAAATAAATAAAGTGCAAGGTAATCTTTAAGGAGTCAAAGGACTCTTTGATGTTTTGAACCCAAAGCTGCTCTCGAGGGAAGGACCCAAAATACAAGGAAGAAGATTTCGAATAAACACCAGGAAGAACTTTCTGGCAGTAAGAGCTGTTTGACAGGGGAAGGAAGGTGAAGGGCTCTCCTTCCTTGGAAGTTCTTAAAGAAGAGGCCATGGATTCTTTAGCTGTTATTCCTGCTTTGCAGGGCCTTGGGACTCTTTGGGTCCCTTCCAACTCTAGGATTCTATGAAAATATTCATTTATTCTTTGAAGCCTGAGTTGAGGGAGGTGGAGGCCTCAGGGGTGGTGGCAGGATCCTGATGACACTTTTGCATCAAGTGGCGAAACAGGATGCACCAACTCTGGCCCCCCTCCCAGTTTAAGGACTTGACTTGGGAATGATTTTGTTGTTTAGTCGTTTAGTCGTGTCCGACTCTTCATGACCCCTTGGACCAGAGCACGCCAGGCTCTCCTGTCTTCCACTGCCTCCCACAGTTTGGTCAGACTCATGTTTGTAGCTTCGAGAACACTGTCCAACCATCTCATCCTCTGTCGTCCCCTTCTCCTTGTGTCCTCCATCTTTCCCAACATCAGGGTCTGTTCCAGGGAGTCTCCTCTTCTCATGAGGTGGCCAAAGTATTGGAGCCTCAACTTCAGGATCTGTCCTTCCAGTGAGCACTCAGAGATGAATTTCATTCAGAATGGAGAGGTTGGATCTTCTTGCAGTCCATGGGACTCTCAAGAGTCTCCTCCAGCACCATAATTCAAGAGCATCAATTCTTCGGCGATCAGCCTTCTTTATGGTCCAGCTCTCACTTCCATACATCACTACTGGGAAAACCATAGCTTTTACTATACGGACCTTTGTTGGCAAGGTGATGTCTCTGCTTTCTAACATGCTGTCCAGGTTTGTCCTTGCTTTTCTCCCAAGAAGCAGGTGATGGAGCTTTAGATATGACAGATCTATAGCCTCTCCCAGTCCACCCTGATCTACACCATCCTTTTTGTCCTTCTTATCCCTGGAAAACTGAGGGCAGTTCAGTAATGGTGGCAGAACTTATCACCACCACACTGGAGGACCTACTGACTAGGGAAAAGGAGGTCTGCCGTATCTAATGAGCTTCCAGACACCCTTCCTGGAAGCTTAGGGGTTCTCCCTTAAAATGAGTTACAGTATGAGTATATTCATTGATGGTGTTTGTACATGCTAGTATTGAGCACATTTTGAGAATCTTAGAACATAAAAAAGTAACAACATCAATAATCAACACTCAGACCAATCACTCCTTGTTTGAAAAAACCATCCTTACTATACTACCATATATATATATATATATATATATATATATATATATATATATATATCATAAAGATCTGGCCACTGCTAACCACATTTAGAAAAAGATTGAAGGATGCGCTTTTATTCTGTCACTGAAATCGTTGGGATGATGTAAAAGTGCTCAGTTGATTGGACTTAACCTAAAGATATTGTTTCTTGAAAAGTCATTTGACAGGAGACAGGAACATTGAAAAAATGTTAACATCAATCTATGATGGTTTAATATGCCATTTCAATATTAATATTAAAATTAGAATACAAAACCAGAGGAAAAAACTACTGTACAGAAGTTTTGACTGTAGCATTGCATGAAAATCTTCTGTTCCAGAATATAACCATGCCAACTAACTCTAAATGAATTTCTGGACACTTTTGGAGAATTAGTATCCTGTAGCTGTCTTTTTTACCTTAGGCAATCCAGCAGTGATGGAGGCAGGAGAACCAATATCAGCATAACCATATTTCCTAGTTGGCAAAGTTACTTGGTTGATAAGATCAGAGAAAGACTTGCAAACATTGTTAGCTGTTAAGAGCAATCCTTCCTTAAGAACAGAGAGCTGACCTGGAAAAGAGAGAGAGAGAGAGAGCAGAAATAATATGTGGCTCCAATGCACATTTTAACAAACAAAACAAATCCTTGCCTTGTCATGTAGAGCAAGGAATTTTCAGTTCCCATGTAAGACTGAGATTTCATAATTATTGTACTGGTTATAAATTTCATTTATGAATACAATAGCTTCCTATGCAGCACTGTGAAGCAATCACACACATCATAGAATAAAAACATATTCAAACAACTGCATATATAAAATCAAATAGAAACCGTGATTTAGTGCCAACGAGCAAACGGATCTCAGTGTCTGGGCTGAACGATGGGGGTGAAGATATTGGTGTTTTGCATCTTTGAGCTGTTGCAGGACCTTAGCCAGACCTTAGCAGAGCATACGCAGACTTCCAGAAAGCAATCAGTTGCAGGCAGGATGGATGAAGCAGGAACAAGACGCTGCTACTAGTAATTTGGTTACTTATAAAGGTAAAGGGACCCCTGACCATTAGGTCCAGTCACGACCGACTCTGGGGTTGCGGCGCTCATCTCGCTTTATTGGCCGAGGGAGCCGGCGTACAGCTTCTGGGTCATGTGGCCAGCATGACTAAGCCGCTTCTGGTGAACCAGAGCAGTGCACGGAAACACCGTTTACCTTTCTGCCAGAGCGGTACCTATTTATCTACTTGCACTTTGATATGCATTCAAACTGCTAGGTTGGCAGGAGCAGGGACCGAGCAACGGGAGCTCACCCTGTCGTGGGGATTCAAACCGCCGACCTTCTGATTGGCAAGCCCTAGGCTCTGTGGTTTAACCCACAGCACCACCCGCTTTCCTGTTTACATAGATAAGCCAATATAATTACTCAGAGGAAGTAATGGAAGTGTAAGCATATACCCAAAAGAATGCGCTAATTGCTATACCTGATCTTGATTTATTCTGATTAACATAAGGGTCACTGAGACTGCAGAACGTTACTCTAAACTCATTAGTACACTGGTGCCCTGCATAGCAACAAAGAGCAGTCTTAGCAAGTTTGAGTATTTAAAAGAAAGATATCGTTTATTGGCCCTCATTTATAAAATGTCAATATAAGAGGTATCAGTTCAAAGTACGCTGCTATGTGCGGACAGAACTGCTGCATCTCTAAAGTGACACAAGAGGCCTACTTAATAACACACTTGATCAGGAAAGCTCATTCAAATATATGATAATGAGCCTATAAAATCAGAAGGTGCTGCAAATCACACTCTTGAAAAAGGGACTGGATGCCTTCTAAAAATAATTTTGCCACCAGGGAAATGAATGAAATTTGCATCTTTTAAATTGAATGAGGGACACAAGTGAATGGGAACCCCTTGGGTATGAAAGAGTCCACAGCGCTCCTGAAGCTTATCTAAAAGGTGAAAAATAATGACATCAAAAGACTTAATCTTGTTCCCGGAAAACAGGCATGAATGACATTCAGTAAGTGCTTCAAAAGCTAAAACAACAGGGAAGGTAAACGGCGTTTCCGTGCGCTGCTCTGGTTCGCCAGAAGCGGCTTAGCCATGTTGGTCACATGACCTGGAAGCTGGACGCTGGTTCCCTCGGCCAATAAAGCGAGATGAGCGCCGCAACCCCAGAGTCGTCTGCGACTGGACCTAATGGTCAGGGGTCCCTTTACCTTTACCTTTAACCTAGGCAGGAGACATTTCCCACACCCAACCGCTGTACCTGCTGCACTGACCACAACAGCAAAATCTGTTCTGCTCTGTTCTGCTCTGTTTTGGCTAATACAGATTAATAATACCTAGAGAATGGTCTGAGGTAGGAATGGGAAGATCAGCTTATTTCTAGACTGTGTCAGTTTCCCCATATGTGCCATTTCTGCATTGAGCTCTGATTTTTTTTACAAACAAAACCTGCGGGAATATTTAGATGTTTCTCACAAAATACCCATTTTCTCTCTAAGTTCATACTTCTGAACATTGTTCATCCTAAATATATATTTTGAAATGCATCTTGGTCCATTTTTGGGCCCTGAACTATATTGCCAACCTGGTGCCCTCCATCTGGGGCTGATGGGAATTGCAGTCCAAAATTATTGGTTGGCATCAGATTGGTGGAGGCTGGAAGTATTATGGTATGAACTTCTATAGGCGATGTTGGTTTCTTCAGCACGGCTCCCTATGACATTTGAACATCTCTGCTGCATAATGACTTAGATATGATATATTTTGTGCAGTCACAGATCCCTAACTAACAGGTCCACAGTCTGGTTAGGTAGAATGCCTGGATTTAGGACGCATGTTCTAGGCTTGAGTCAAACTCTACTACATGGGCTAAATCCCAATTACTTCAGATCCACAATGGATTGGATTAGTAATGTACCCATTTATAGCAATGGAAAGTATCACCCACTAGAATAGATTTATATCACCCAGCAGCACAAATATGTTGGTGTCCAGGGTTGGTTTATTTATTAAGAAACAGATGCTGAAGCTGACAGCTATTCTCCGTGACTTGGAGATAGTTCCTCCTCCTCCTCATTCCACAAGGGGCCTCGCTGTAATCAGCCAGGAGAAGGCAGAGATCTTCTCCTTCATAATCACTGCGTAGCTGTGGCATGGAAAATAGAAAGCGGCAGCTAGACTGGTGACTGGGAGCAGCCGCCAAGACCATATAACACCGGTCCTGAAAGACCTACACAGGCTCCCAGTATGTTTCCGAGCACAATTGAAAGTGTTGGTGTTGAGCTTTAAAGCCCTAAACGGCCTCGGTCCAGTATACCTGAAGGAGTGTCTCCATCCCCATCTTTCAGCCCGGACGCTGAGATCCAGTGCCGAGGGCCTTCTGGCAGTTTCCTCACTGTGAAAAGTGAAGCTACAGGGAACCAGGCAGAGGGCCTTCTTGGTAGTGCTGTGGAACACCCTCCCACCAGATGTCAAGGAAATAAACAACTGATTTTTAGAAGACATCCGAAGGCAGCCCTGTTTAGGGAAGTTTTTAATTTCTGATGTTTTATCGCTTTCTTATTATTCATATTCTGTTGAGTGGCGCGGGAAACCCAGCCAGATGGGTGGGGTATAAATAATAGAATAAAAATAATAATAACAATAATTGAAGACTGAGTTGCAAATCAAATCAAGCCCTTTGATGATCCAGGCAGCATTGAGAATTCTTACCTTGCCATACTTGGACAGACAAGGCATCCTTCAACTTCATCATTAACTGTTGCAGTTCCTCCTCCTCCATCTGCATCTCATTATGAAGAGCTTCCGTTGCCGTGGAATAGTTAGGGCTTATGCTCCTAATCCCGTTACTGAGACGGTCCCTGTTTGCTTCAGAGCAGTCTGTTAGTGGAGCAGTTCTCTCTTGGGGGCTTTCATGATGAGCAACCTCAGGGGGAACATTCGGGAAGAATTGGGCTCTCAGCTTGTTCTCCGGTGATCCTCCTGCATTTCTGGCGAGATGACCGCCCTGTGGTTCCAAAAGCCACTTACTTTTAATCCAAGAGGAGAGGAGCTCTGGAGACTTATATTTTGAGTATACCCCACGGTTGGGCTTTAACGAAGTGCAACCAGATCCAGTCTGGAGATTTCTTTCCTTCAAGGGCTCCTTGCTCCATATAGCGATGTTCTAAGAGTTTGCAAAGGAAAGATGAGATGTGACTTAAAACGTTCATGTATGTGCACAGAGAGGGGAAATCATCATTCGGAAAAAGCTATAGAGAAGGGTTGCACTAAATGGGTGGTTTTGATATGCAATAAGGAATCTGGAAATTCCCTTGGATGGGTAGGACTGAACTGAAGGGTTCAGCCAGCCTGCTTATATAGAGCTCCAGTACAATGTAACTGTAACAACTTTCTGTAACTATCCAATCACTGAACATCACTTTTGATCCCTTATTTGCATATGTGGACCTGAACTATCTACAGTATCCCCCTGCTGGCCCAGGGTGAGAACTTCAGTACATAACACCACACCTCCTCTCTCTACACTACACCCTTTCTCTGCAGGCCACACCCCCTCCTCAGCCCCACTCTCTCCTCATGCCACACCTCATTTCTCTAGGCCACACCTTTTCTCTACAGGCCACACCTCCTCTCTCTAGGCCACACCTTTTCTCTACAGGCCACACCTTTTCTCTACAGGCCACATCTCCTCTCTCTACACCACACCCTTTCTCTGCAGCCTTCGAACACCCTCTAGATGTTGCTGGAATACAACTCCCATCGTCATTGACCATTGGTCCTGCTGGTTGCAGCTGATGGGAGTTGTAGACCAAAACATCTGGGAGGGCACCTGATTAGGGACCGCTGGGGTAAAGAATGGCTGTTACGTAACGCTCCCTTAAAATTTTCTGAAGCTCAAGAAACACTGGCTGTCCCTCTTCATAATAAAAAAGGACCAAAAGACTAGTGGTCCTGTTGTCAGGAACTGGCAATGTTAGGAGACTGGTAAGCCAGCGGGCAAAAGGAACAAAATGAGCAAAGCAGTTGCATATTTAGCATTGTGAATACTGCATAAAAACAAAACACAACCTCTGAGTAAAAATGGTGGAATAATGAATATAAAGCACAAGATGACTGGATCTTAAAGGCCCAAGCAAGCTACTTTATTCAGAATCCTATTCTGATAGGTGTGATCCTGTGACATCCCCTCCAAGTTCAGGGTCACTTTCCACTTGATTGATTCCTTTTTACTGCCACAGCTGCCCAATGACTGGCCCTGACAGTCCAACATGAATAAGCTTGTTGGAATGGCAACTGTGACTCATCAACTTTCCCATTGACCCCTGAGCGATGCTGAGATTTTCTCAAATATTCCTGGACTTTAGCTTTTCACCTGTGAAATAAAGGCATCTGAGTTGAGCTTGTTTCACTACTGAACATCATCATCATCATCATCATCATCATAGGGAAAAACTCTCAGACGTGACCTAAATAACATCTTACGATTACTCGAAGGTCATGCTGGCTCAGGGGAGATTTTGATTCTTTTTCTTTTGGACAGTTAATCTCAATGGCACAGCATTGCCTTTGAAGGGCAATGGCACTAACTGCCTTTGAAATTTGCTTTGGTTGGAAAATCATGGCAGACATGAACATATGTATTACTGCTTGAGAAAACAGGTCCATACACATTACACAAATTTTTTCTTCCTGAGTCAAAGAAAAGGTTGATTAGACCTTGCTGCTTTGCCTCAACTTCAGAGTGAAAACTCCAATTATGTATTATACACCATTGTCTCTCCACATTTCAGAATCATTTAATCAGTTATCACAATCTGAGCCTCAATAAACAACTCCCGGGATGCGGGTGGTGCTGTGGGTTAGTTAAACCACAGAGCCTAGGACTTGCTGTTCAGAAGGTCGGCGGTTTGAATCCCCGTGACGGGTGAGCTCCCGTTGCTCGGTCCCTGCTCCTGCCAACCTAGCAAAAGTGCAAGTAGATAATTAGGTACCGCTCCGGCAGGAAGGTAAACAGTGTTTCTGTGCGCTGCTCTGGTTTGCCAGAAGCGGCTTAGTCATGCAGGCCACATGACCCGGAAGCTGTACGCCGGCTCCCTCAGCTAATAAAGCGAGATGAGCGCCGCAACCCCAGAGTCGGCCACGACAGGACCTAATGGTCAGGGGTGCTTTTACCTTTACCTAAACAACTCCCACTATGTTCACAAAAGCTGGAGAGGGTAACAGCCCAAGGGGTAACTGGCTTGGAAATGATTCTCAAAGTATTTAATGGAGGAAATCATATTGTAGATTTTAAAATTGTGTGATGCCCAGAATGGGTGATTCATGCAATCAAATTGTTAGGGTCATCCTGCCAAAAAGAAATCATGCCTATCCAATTGGAAATAATATTATAACTAAGGACATCATTTTAAAAGCTGGAAAATGAAAGCAGGAGACCTGAAATTCTCCCAAAGGAATATATTATGCAAATCTGTCAATAGGGGTATATTAAAATTATTTATTTCATAAACAGGTGAGAAATATGCAAAAGCCGAGGGACAAAACATGGAAAATAATGGAGGCAGGCTTGTAAAGTCCTTGAAGATAAGGCACTCCAACTAACCTGCTTTGGTTCTTTATCCTGCGACTGCAAGGATTTGACCAAATCGTGCCTGGAGCCCAAATGAGGAACAAGCCAAAATTTCCAATGTGACTGTTTTCTAACTGTGTGGCTTTTAATTGTGTTCATTATGAACTGAGCAGCATCTAGCCATTTAGGGCTAGTCCTCATGGAAGTGCCTGGGCCGTGTCACTTCAGACTTCAGAAGGAGACTCTCCCCATGATGGGATGTTCCTCCAGAAGCTCGCTAGATGCATGTTAGGTGGTCAGACCTCACCTGGAGTACTGTGTCCAGTTCTGGGCACCACAGTTCAAGAAGGACACTGACAAACTGGAACGTGTCCAGAGGAGGGCAACCAAAATGGTCCAAGGCCTGGAAACGATGCCTTATGAGGAACGGCTAAGGGAGCTGGGCATGTTTAGCCTGGAGAAGAGGAGGTTAAGGGGTGATATGATAGCCATGTTCAAATATATAAAAGGATGTCACATAGAGGAGGGAGAAAGGTTGTTTTCTGCTGCTCCAGAGAAGCAGACACGGAGCAATGGATCCAAACTACAAGAAAGAAGATTCCACCTAAACATTAGGAAGAACTTCCTGACAGTAAGAGCTGTTTGACAGTGGAATTTGCTGCCAAGGAGTGTGGTGGAGTCTCCTACTTTGGAGGTCTTTAAGCAGAGGCTTGACAACCATATGTCAGGGGTGCTCTGATGGTGTTTCCTGCTTGGCAGGGGGTTGGGCTCGATGGCCCTTGTGGTCTCTTCCAACTCTATGATTCTATGATTCTCCGACATCTTGGATTCTGTGTTGGAGGGATTTATTGGTCATGATGGGGTGGCGATGAGTCATGTGAGGCCATGTCTGCAACTTCAAGTGATAAACAGCAGGCCTACCATGCAAGGGGAAAGCCAGGTCTTAGTCACCCCTTGCTGACCCAGAAGGCTCCACTTGTGAGAAGAAAGGGGATACTTCAAGCAATTAAGGGTGATTTGTCCCTAAGCAAAGAGCCGTTGACCCCATTCTGTTACCTTAATTTCCTCTCTCATTTCCTGAAGTTCCAGCTTGAGGCTTTCCTGGCTTCCTAATAGCTCACGGAACTTTGCTGGTAGCGCACGGTTTCTGTCTTCCTGAGCCGAGTGAAGGAGCTGTATTTTGCCCTTGCACTTGTTCAGTTGCTTCTTTAAGTACCTGCCGGAAAACACAATGTTTCAAAAAAAAAACCCACCCCAAAATAATTAAATAAAGCAACAAGGAGCGCTTTCATACACTGTACATTGGCCTGGGTTTCGTGAGGGCAGATCAGGAAGTGCTGGGAGTCCGATGACTTAAGAATAGTGTACCACCTGTGGGTTAAACCACAGAGCCTAGGACTTGCTGATGAGAAGGTCTGTGGTTCGAATCCCCGCGACGGGGTGAGCTCCCGTTGCTCGGACCCTGCTCCTGCCAACCTAGCAGTTCGAAAGCACCTCAAAAGTGCAAGGAGATAAATAGGTACTGCTCTGGCGGGAAGGTAAACAGCGTTTCCATGCGCTGCTCTGGTTTGCCAGAAGCGGCTTAGTCATGCTGGCCACATGACCCGGAAGCTGTACGCCAGCTCCCTTGGCCAATAAAGCGAGATGAGCCCTGCAACCCCAAAGTCAGTCACGACTGGACCTAATGGTCAGGGGTCCTTTTACCTTTACTTTACCATATACACCAAAGACTTGTGTCTTTCTTACTGGTTGTTGTTGCCTTTCAAGCTATCTTACCTCCGAAACTGCACTGCTCAGGTGTGCTTTCTGTGAGGTTATTCCAGAAAACAGCTTTCAGCTGATATGGAACATGGGTTCTACTTCTCAACAGGGAACAAACATCCCACCAGTGCACCTTTTTCTGTGCTGCCTCTCCTGTTATATTTTATCGATATCTATGTCGCTGGTTTTTACCTATGAACAGCTTGGGCCACACATAACTTAGAGCAGGTGTGAGGAATTGGTCTTCGTTGGTGGGCTGGATCCAGATTTGGCTCATTCTCTGCGAGGCACATAAGACTGCCACCTGAGGCTGCCGCCTGACATTATTTTATTCCAGATGGTTCAACTTCAAATGAAGAATCAAGACTGCACTCAGGTTTAAGTCGAGGTTGCGAAGGGAGAATCTTGGTGACTGCAGCTTGGATTCAACCCAGTGCTGCAAAGTTTCCTGCTCAAAATTTGGCTTGCTTTTGGAGTTGAATTTCTGCCCAGTGCCCCACTTTCAGCAGGAATCAGTGCAGTGCAGTGTTGTTGTTGTACTACGTGTGTTTGGCCTGTAGTGGCAGCAGAGTTATTTGGCTGCAATGTGACCCTTTTACCAGTGGTGGCAGTATAGGATTATAATATAGAGTTATTTGGCTGCAATGTGACCCTTTTACCAGTGGTGGCAGTATAGGATTATAATGTAGAGTTATTTGGCTGCAATGTGACCCTTTCCCCAGTGGTGGCAGTATAGGATTATAATATAGAGTTATTTGGCTGCAATGTGACCCTTTCCCCAGTGGTGGCAGTATAGGATTATAATATAGAGTTATTTGGCTGCAATGTGACCCTTTTACCAGTGGTGGCAGTATAGGATTATAATGTAGAGTTATTTGGCTGCAATGTGACCCTTTTACCAGTGGTGGCAGTATAGGATTATAATATAGAGTTATTTGGCTGCAATGTGACCCTTTTACCAGTGGTGGCAGTATAGGATTATAATATAGAGTTATTTGGCTGCTATGTGACCCTTTCACCAGTGGTGGCAGTATAGGATTATAATATAGAGTTATTTGGCTGCAATGTGACCCTTTCACCAGTGGTGGCAGTATGGGATTATAATCCCCATTATGTCTGCTTTGGTGGCACCTGACCACTGAAAAATGAGCAGTTTGATGATGCCTGACTGTGAGGCAAGTTTTCTTTGAGGATGCTTTCCCCACCAACAGGTTGAACTGAATGACAACATCAGAGCTTGGGACTTTTGTAGGCTCTTTGTCCTCCTAAGACAGCTGAGCGGTAGAAGAGGAGGAGTTTGGATTTGATATCCCGCCTTTCACTCCCCTTCAGGAGTCTCAAAGCAGCTAACAATCTCCTTTCCCTTCCTCCCCCACAACAAACACTCTGTGAGGTGAGTGGGGCTGAGAGACCTCAAAGAAGTGTGACTGGCCCAAGGTCACCCAGCAGCTGCAGGTGGAGGAGCAGGGAATCGAACCCGGTTCACCAGATTACGAGTCCACCGCTCTTAACTACTACACCACACTGGCTCTCCAGTGAATGTGTGTCCAATTTCCTTGATTTTTTTTGTCCAGTTTTTATTTTTTTAGTTTATTTAGGCAGGGTCCTTTCAGCTGCTACTGCTACTCCTGCATGGTTGCCTGGGCAACCTTCCCGCACCGCCATGGCTACCTGGACTGGTTGGATGCAGAGGAATGGTGGGAGGAACTCTGCAGTGGAGAGTTCCCTAATGAAGCCAATGTTAGGATATAGTTCCATTCCACCTTAAAAGGGTACAGGTATAGTTCCATTCCACCTTAAAAGGGTACAATCTGCTGGGAACTTCCGTTGTATGCTGCTTTTGCTATACTGGCTGTTTTGCTGGACACGAAGGCAAGCAGACATGTTTTCCTTTGCTCCTGAACTACGATGAATACCGTATTTTTTGCTCTATAAGACTCACTTTTTCCCTCCTAAAAAGTAAGAGGAAATGTGTGTGCGCCTTATGGGGCGAATTCAGGCTGCACAGCTATCCCAGAAGCCAGAACAGCAAGAGGGATTGCTGCTTTCACTGCGCAGCGATCCCTCTTGCTGTTCTGGCTTCTGAGATTCAGAATATTTTTTTTCTTATTTTCCTCCTCCAAAGCTAGGTGCGTCTTGTGGTCTGGTGCATCTTATAGAGCGAAAAATACGGTAAATGCTGTAAATATGCTTGCACATATTTCTCTGTCCGCCTCTTCTGCTGTGAGGTGATTTACACACTCTGCTGACAGAGCGTGCACGGGTCTCTAAATGTATTTGAGGCTTGTGTCGCTGACTGGCTGATGTTGTTCCACGGGAAACCGGTGATCGTCCGGAGCCAGCTGAGGGCCTGCCTGATGTCCCCGTCTCCCAGGCAGTATCCTAACAGCCAACCCTAGCAAGAGTCGCATTGGATACCAAATCTAAAAGACGCTGCATGCAACCCCATTGACCAAGGAACAATCAGAAGTGTACTTTAAAGCTCTCAATCACAGCCATGGCTAGACCAGGCCCACATCTGGTGTGACATCAGTTAGGACCCCAGGGGTGCCGACTTTGGCATGCAAGATGGAGGTTCCCTATCCCTGCCTTAGATAATGTCTCCTCCCCCACTTCCTCAGTCTTTAACATGAATTGAGCATGCAAAGAGGCAGCCTTGATGGCTGTGGAAATATTTTCCTCTGGAAACCCAACAACACACATGGAACCTTTCTTCTTTTAAATAAAAAAAAAAAGTGCTATAACTTAGGGTTGCACCAAATGTTCAGTTTCTTTAGCTGAAAGTTATGCATTGGCAGAGGGTGGGTTGTGAATGAAATATTTCTCTGGGCTGCTTTGTTGCCTATTTTCCTTCTTAATTGCTGCTTCTTCTCCTTCTGCTCTTGGTTGCAATCCCAGCAATCGCCTTGGTCAGGGATTTTGCCACCACACAGCCAGATCGGATCGTCAGCATGTCATCCTAGTAATTCCCCAACAGCCTATTCCAACTTCTGGCACAGAACTGAACAGATGTTAGGAAGGAAGCCTGAGGAGCTCTGCTTTGCACTGGTATGTTGTGGGTTTGGTGACCAAGACGGCAAAAACTGGAGAGTGGCCAGTGCCTTTACCCTGTCCCGACCTTGGGGCGGCTGCACAGAGCATATGCATGCAGGATTTCCTTCGCTAGTCACTAGCTACCAAGGCAGGATGGATGTGACTGTCATTTTCCCCTGGCTTTCTTTGCTGCCAAGGGACTTTCGTCCCGTTTTCTCTGGCGACGCAACTTGCCGCTGCCCTTTGGTGATTGCAATCAAGGTGCCACCCCCACACCTGAACGGAAGCGCGAGAGATTATCTGCCTACTCTCTATTCAAGATGGACCACCAGACATACCTATCACCCACTTCTCTGACCTAGCGGCCGAACCTGATTGATGATAAGTGCTTCCCCCTTCGAGCCGGCTCAGCCACTTTGCTGCACTTGCTGCTGAGACAGGGATGCGGAGACAAACACTCCTGAACGCTGAGGATGTAAACCACTGATTGAGAGTGCCCCATTCCCCCCACCCCGGCTACGCTCTCCTTTGGCTTCCCACCTGCGTTACAGTCCAAGGCTCAAGGATCTTAATCAAGGCTACAGACGTCTGCATACCCACCTCCTCTTGCTGTGAAGGGCCTTGATGGATTCCTGTGTTTTAGCCAATTCCGCCTTAAGAGAAGCAAGTGTCTGTGGGAAGATGGGAAGATGAAGGGGGGAGGGGGAGTTCATAGCAGATGCACAAAAGAGAAAAAAGTCATGTTTTGCTGGGCAGCTGGGCAAGAACTGCTGCCTTTAACTGTCCTAGCTATGTACAGTGGTGCCCCGCAAGACGAATGCCTCGCAAGACGGAAAACTCGCTAGACGAAAGAGTTTTCCGTTTTGGAGGTGCTTCGCAAAACGAATTTCCTATGGGCTTGCTTCGCAAGATGACAATGTCTTGCGAGTCCCTGCTGGTTCCCCCCCCCTTTTTCTAAGCAGCTAAGCCGCTTATCAGCTGATCCGATCAGCAGATAAGCCGCTAAAAGCCGCTAAAAGCTGCTAATAGCGCTAATCCGCTAATCCGTCAATGGGCTTGCTTCGCAAGACGAAAAAACCGCTAGACGAAGAGAATCACAGAACGGATTCTTTTCGTCTTGCGAGGCACCACTGTACTTCTGGTTAGAACGGGGAAAACAGAATGAGGTGTGGGGGAATCACAGTCTAACACAGGCATAGGCAAACTCGGCCCTCCAGATGTTTTGGGACTATAGCTCCCATCATCCCTGACCACTGTTCCTGTAGGCTAGGGATGATGGGAGTTGTAGTGCCAAAATATCTGAAGGGCCGAGTTTGCCTATGCCTGGTTTAACATTAGTACGCTGCTTCTTCTGTCCAGCAATGGCTTTTTAGGAGGTTTTGCCACATGCTATGCCGGAGGGTTGATTGCCCTTATATAGGAATACAAACACACACACACACACACACACACACACGTCTTGTGGCATGATAAAAGCCAACATAAGCTTTTGTGGAAATTCCACTTTGTCAGTTTGCATGAAGTGTTCATCTCAGGGAGCAGGAATGCATGAGTGTAGCTGGGGAGACGGGGGACAGCACACTGAAAATGGCAATTAAATACAAAATGCACAGCCTATGGATATTTAATTAAAGTTTAAGTGTATGCACAATAATCACAGTGGCCTTTCACAACAGCAGTCATTAGTGATACTATAAAAGCATTGCTATGTCCATTATTATCTCCTACAGGAAACCATTGAAAAAAGTATATAAATGGAGAATTTTCTGGATACCAGGTTTGGGGCAAGTGCTCTTCAGTGAGAGAACCTCAGCGGAGATTTAAAATCATAAAATATGTAGCAAGGTAAAGCATGAAAATTAAGTCTGTAAGACCTTTAAAACATGCCATTGTATGTTCCAAAACTTCCCTCTTCCCTTAGCATAGAAAAGACCACACATTTAATAAAGATGGCTTACTTACAAACTATCCAAAAGTCAGGTTCATGTGCTTTTCCATACACCACTCAGGAAACACAGGCAGTAACACTTGGCTTAGGAGTTACAGTGGTGAAAGTTCCTAAATTATTGGTACAGGAACACAATGGGGTGGGGTGGTGAATGCTTCCCTCCGTGAGGGGGCCTTCCCAGACCCGCTGAAAGAGGCGGTTATTAAACCGCTTCTTAAAAAACCATCTCTAGATGCGGCCACGATGGCCAACTATCGCCCAGTCTCAAATCTTCCATTCCTGGGCAAGGTGATTGAGCGAGCGGTTGCCGAACAACTCCAGGCACGCCTGGAAGAAGCGGACCATTTGGATCCCTTCCAGTCGGGATTCAGGCCTCATCATGGGACTGAAACTGCCTTGGTCGCACTGGTTGATGATCTTCGGCGGGCTAGGGACAAAGGTGAGAGCTGTTTCCTAGTTCTGCTGGATCTCTCAGCGGCGTTCGATACCATCGACCATAGCATCCTTCTGGACCGTCTTGAGGGGCTGGGAGCTGGGGGCACTGTTATACAGTGGTTCCGCTCCTTCCTCCTGGGCCGTGTTCAGAAAGTGGTGGTGGGGGATGAGTGTTCAGACCCCTGGGCTCTCACTTGTGGGGTGCCTCAGGGCTCTGTCCTCTCCCCCATGCTTTTCAACATCTACATGCGGCCGCTGGGAGAGATCATCAGGAGGTTTGGGCTGGGTGTTCATCAGTATGCGGATGATACCCAGCTCTACCTCTCTTTTAAATCAGAACCAGTGAAGGCGGTGAAGGTCCTGTGTGAGTGTCTGGAGGCGGTTGGAGGATGGATGGCGGCTAACAGATTGAGGTTGAATCCTGACAAGACAGAAGTACTGTTCTTGGGGGACAGAAGGCGGGCAGGTGTGGAGGATTCCCTGGTCCTGAATGGGGTAACTGTGCCCCTGAAGGACCAGGTGCGCAGCCTGGGAGTCATTTTGGACTCACAGCTGTCCATGGAGGCACAGGTCAAATCTGTGTCCAGGGCAGCTGTTTACCAGCTCCATCTGGTACGTAGGCTGAGACCCTATCTGCCTGCGGACTGTCTCGCGAGAGTGGTGCATGCTCTGGTTATCTCCCGCTTGGACTACTGCAATGCACTCTACGTGGGGCTACCTTTGAAGGTGACTCGGAAACTACAACTAATCCAGAATGCGGCAGCTAGACTGGTGACTGGGAGCGGCCGCCGAGACCATATAACACCGGTCTTGAAAGACCTGCATTGGCTCCCAGTACGTTTCCGAGCACAATTCAAAGTGTTGGTGCTGACCTTTAAAGCCCTAAACGGCCTCGGTCCAGTATACCTGAAGGAGCGTCTCCACCCCCATCATTCTGCCCGGACGCTGAGGTCCAGCGCCGAGGGCCTTCTGGCGGTTCCCTCATTGCGAGAAGCAAAGCTACAGGGAACCAGGCAGAGGGCCTTCTCGGTAGTGGCGCCCGCCCTGTGGAACACCCTTCCAGCAGATGTCAAGGCGATAAACAACTACCTGACATTCAGGAGACATCTTAAGGCAGCCCTGTTCAGGGAAGTTTTTAACGTGTGATATTTTATTGTATTTTTGGTTTTTATGGAAGCCGCCCAGAGTGGCTGGGGAGGCCCAGCCAGATGGGCGGGGTATAAATAATAAATTATTATTATTATTATTATTATAAGAATGGCTTCTAAAAGCCATGCAGTCTGAGCAATCAGCTCTGACCTCTCTCTTTACATGCTGAGCTTCTCAGGTAGACTGAAGGGGAATAAAAGCCTTGATTGCCTTCATCGCAAGCCTGGCAGGACAGCTTACTCTATGGCATTAACCCCTTCATGCATTAATTAGACTTAAGTATGTTAGTCATATGGGACGCGGGTGGCGCTGTGGGTTAAAGCCTCAGCGCCTAGGGCTTGCCGATCGAAAGGTCGGCAGTTCGAATCCCCGCGGCGGGGTGTGCTCCCGTCGTTCGGTCCCAGCGCCTGCCAACCTAGCAGTTCGAAAGCACCCCCGGGTGCAAGTAGATAAATAGGTACCGCTTACCAGCGGGAAGGTAAACGGCGTTCCGTGTGCTGCGCTGGCTCGCCAGATGCAGCTTTGTCACGCTGGCCACGTGACCCGGAAGTGTCTCCGGACAGCGCTGGCCCCCGGCCTATAGATGTGAGATGGGCGCACAAACCCCAGAGTCTGTCAAGACTGGCCCGTTCGGGCAGGGGTACCTTTACCTTTACCTTTATGTTAGTCATAGGGATGCGGGTGACGCTCTGGGTTAAACCACAGAGCCTAGGACTTGCCGATCAGAAGATCGGCGGTTCGAATCCCCGCGACAGGGTGAGCTCCCGTTGCTCGGTCCCTGCTCCTGCCAACCTAGCAGTTCGAAAGCACGTCAAAGTGCAAGTAGATAAATAGGTACCACTCTGGCGGGAAGGTAAACGGCGTTTCCGTGTGCTGCCCTGGTGCCGGTTCGCCAGAGCAGTTTCGTCACACTGGCCACGTGACCTGGAAGTGTCTGCGGACAGCGCTGGCTCCCGGCCTCTAGAGTGAGATGAGCACGCAACCCTAGAGTCTGTCAAGACTGGCCCGTACGGGCAGGGGTACCTTTACCTTTACTTTATGTTAGTCATAGGGATGCGGGTGGCACTGTGGGTTAAACCACAGAGCCTAGAACTTGCCGATCAGAAGATCGGCGGTTCAAATCCCCGCGACAGGGTGAGCTTCCATTGCTTGGTCCCTGCTCCTGCCAACCTAGCAGTTCGAAAGCACATCAAAGTGCAAGTAGATAAATAGGTACCACTCTGGCGGGAAGGTAAACGGCGTTTCCGTGCGCTGCTCTGGTTCGCCAGAAGCGGCTTAGTCATGCTGACCACATGACCCGGAAGCTGTCTGCGGACAAACGCCGGCTCCCTCGGCCAATAAAGCGAGATGAGCGCCGCAACCCCAGAGTCGGTCACGACTGGACCTAATGGTCAGGGGTCCCTTTACCTTTACCTTTATGTTAGTCATATGAGGCTGGTTATCCCACAGGATCTTCATTATATTAAGAAAAATATGCTTACGGGAATGAAATCAAATTTACACCATTTGCAGCTTACAAAGTACCAGCGCATGCTGAGCTGTTGTTTATTGGA
Source organism: Podarcis vaucheri (assembly GCF_965113315.1). Lineage (NCBI taxonomy): Eukaryota > Metazoa > Chordata > Lepidosauria > Squamata > Lacertidae > Podarcis > Podarcis vaucheri. The sequence goes on from NC_138759.1 coordinate 132,610,820, forward strand.
GCCCCGTACCTGACTGGATGTTTTCTCTTGATATAGTAGGCTATTGTTGTTTGCCATCATCTGTCCTTGGGATACTTTGCCATCTAAAGGACTGCTTAACTGTCGGTCCAAAGTGCACACTGAGCAGATAGGATGAGATGGCACATGCTGCCTTGAAGAAGTGGAATGACGAGAGCAGAAGCTGCAAAAATAAGGTAGAAAGGAATAAAATGAGATGCTGAACAGGCAGACGAAGGTGATAGACTACATGGGACTGGCTGAAATGACTGGCAGAATCCGAGACCAGGGGAAAGAGACGGCGGAAGAAGATTGGTTGAAATTTAAAATTTATCTTAAGAAATATTGTAAAATTAATGAGTGCTAAAATGTTGCGGTTATAAAAAATAGGGGATTACAGCTGTAAAAGATTAAGTAAAAGAAAAGAATAAGGAAAAATTAGATAAAATCAAGGGGGAGGATTTGCTGAAACAAATTTGGGAATTGGGATGCAGAAAGGGGAGGTATGGGGAAGTCGGTGAAGTAAGTTTTAAGAAAAAAAGGATTCGAAATTATACATGTTTGTTTTTGTGTGTGTATGTTTGTATTGTGTATTGTGTGTGTTTTTATAATTTGTGAAAATCCAATAAACATTTATAAAAAAATAAAATAAAATGAGATGCTGAACAAACTCCCTCCTACCCTCATCCATATGGCAGCCAGAACATTTCCATATAAATAATGTTCTGGATCCAAATAACTGCACAGTTGTTCTGCATATGCAAGAGATGTTTGGAAGTCTGATCAGAAGCCCCCCTGCCCACCATATTGCATAGCAAATCCTCCCATCAAATTAAGAAGAGTTTTCATTTTTCCATGGAAGCAAGAAGAGTTACCGTCGATTGAAGAATGGAGGCTGAAGTTAATGGACTATGCAGAATTAGATAAATTAACAGGAAGGATTCGAAACCGGCGAGACCAGAAATTCACGGAAGACTGGAGTAAATTTACGGACTATTTGAAAAGTAATTGTGAAGAACAGATGACGTTTGTAGAGTTGCAAGAAGTTTTGTGAGGAGTATTATTAGAAGCATTGTAAAAATGGACAAAGGGGAGGATGATTTGTTAAGAGATGTAAAGGCAATATAAAGTTAAGAAATGCATAAGAAGTGGTGAAAACGGTGGATCATCAGAGGTGCTGATGGAAGACCAAAAAGATTGTATAAGTGATAAGTTTAGTGGTACATTTTATAATTTATATGTTAAAATTAATTAAAAAATAGTATAAAAAAACAAATTAAGAAGAGTTTGATAATCTGTTTGATTGTGACATGGAATGGCAGGGATGGGATATCTGCCATTCCAAGAAGAAGTCAGACACTGCAGTGAACAAATGCAAGATTTTGCAGGCACCAAACTTTCCCAGACACAGGCTACATTTGAAGCCTAGCTGAAGACCAGAGCATGGTTTATGGCAGCCAGAAGGCAGCTTGAGATACTAAAATATTACAAGGTTCTTCTGTTACTGAAGCAACTGAACTATCGGGAAGGAAACAAAAAGTTCAGAAGACAGTGAAACTGGAGGGCGGCAGAAGATCCATGAATTAGCAAGTACAAAAGCATTCACCATCAACAGAGGTATCCAATTCACAATTGTTATTTGGAGGCAGTAAAGTAAGAGGCCCTGAGTCCTCACTGGAAGGACAGATCCTGAAGCTGAGGCTCCAATACTTGGGCCACCTCATAAGAAGAGAAGACTCCCTGGAAAAGACCCTGATGTTGGGAAAGATGGAGGGCACAAGGAGAAGGGGACGACAGAGGACGAGATGGTTGGATAGTGTTCTCGAAGCTACCAGCATGAGTTTGACCAAACTGCGGGAGGCAGTGGAAGACAGGAGTGCCTGGCGTGCTCTGGTCCATGGGGTCATGAAGAGTCGGACACGACTAAACGACTAAACAACAACAACAAAAAGTAAGAGGAGGCTTTCAGATGCAGCCACCCAATGCTGACTCAGGGGCATGTACTGAAGATAACCTCTGCCTCCAGCCCTGTGATTCCTTCTTGTTGGCATCTGTCTGTCTTGGCAGACAATGCAAGAGGGCACGTTTGGGGGTGAACTGCTTGAATGAGCAAGAATTGAGGGCTCCAGCCAAGGAGGTCTGGCATCTGTGTGCCATTCTGATGAAGCACATCTTATCTTATCCAGAGAATCTTATCCAGAGAAGCGGACACGGAGCAATGGATCCAAACTACAAGAAAGAAGATTCCACCTAAACATTAGGAAGAACTTCCTGACAGTAAGAGCTGTTTGACAGTGGCATTTGCTGCCAAGGAGTGTGGTGGAGTCTCCTGCTTTGGAGGTCTTTAAGCAGAGGCTTGACAACCATATGTCAGGAGTGCTCTGATGGTGTTTCCTGCTTGGCAGGGGGTTGGACTCAATGGCCCTTGTGGTCTCTTCCAACTCTATGATGCTATGATTCTATGATCTATGTTCTCTCCTCCTCATTGTCCCATGGACCAGGTTTACAGGGCAGCCGGGCAGCCAGTTGGCTTCCTCCTTTGCAATGACTCACCAAGTCAAACACATCCTATCAGCCATGCAGGCATGATGATTGCTGCCCGCCTAAGATTACAAAAATGAGGGTTTGTCAGGAAGCTGCCAGACCAGGAGGATACGTGGCTGGCAGAACATGACGCACATTGTGCAAATATGCACACACAATGCCCATGTAGATATATAGAAGCTTATTGAAAGCGCGTAGGTTTGCCTCCTACATAATCTGAAGACATTTCAAGTGGCGTCTGCAAGGGACATTTTTTTCATAAGTAGTGGGATTGCAAAATTGTTAAGAAATATTGGGAAATGATTTATAACGAAATGAAGAAGATGCTTAGAATAACTTTTGTTAAGAAACCAGAAGCTTTTCTATTAGGTATAACAGGAGTGAAAATACCAGGACCACAAAAAGACTTATTTAAAGTATGCAACTACAGCTGCACGAATACTGCTAGCACAGCACTGGAAAGAAGAAGGTGTCCCAGCTAAAGAAGATTGGGAAGTTAAATTAATGGAAAATGCTGAAATGGCAAAATTGACATTGAAACTAAGAGGAAGAGATGACAACGAGTTGAAAGAAGTCTGGAAGGACTCTATTGCATATATACAGAAGCAAAGTACACAGGTTAATACATTAGCAGGATTCTAGAAATATCTGTAAGGAAATATGAATGGACAACAAGTAATTTTAATGATTTTTTAAAATTAAAATGGACATTTGGTATGATGGTAAACCATGGAACCAGGGAAGGGACTAGGGGTAAGTCAACTTTTCTTTTTTCTTTTTCAATTTCTTGATTTTTTTTCTTTTTTATGTTCAATTATGAATATGTATTATTGATGCTATTGTTGATGTTATTTTTTCTTTTCTTTGTTTTTTTTCCTTTGTTCTTTTTCTGTTTTATATTTGGAAAATTAATAAAATATTATAATAAACAAACACACACACACACAAGTGGAGTCTGCAATGGAAACAAAGAGGAACATTTTCCATTTGCGTTGACCCCTCTGCAGACGAGGGAATGACACCCTTAGGGATTCTGGAAATGCTTCTTTTCTTAATGGCCTGCTCAGCTCAGAAAGCTGAGCACAGGGAAGCAGCAAAGGAAGGAATACATTTTAACATGATAAAGCAACTCATTACGAAGTTATTAGGCTGGAAGTGCAATGCTGAAGCCCAGCTGAAGGCTGACCAGAGGAGGCCTTCTTCCCACGCTCAGTGAAACTGCAAGAAAACAAATTTCGGCTGACATTGGTCCAGGATGGCCGTGAGGAGATTTCACCCCTCCCATACTCAAGAATCTCCTGATGATCTCCTGATGGTCTCTGCTGACTCTCCAGAGAGGAGGAGGCGTGTCCTGCCTATCTACTTATTCTGCCCAGCAACATATCTGTGTGTGAGAGAGAGAGTCAGTCAGTCAGTCAGTGTATCGGAGAAAGTGAGAGTGTTGGAGATCCTAGAGATAAGTGCAGCTGCAGACTCTCAGTGTAGCATTGATTTATGCTTAGAATATTCAGCTCTGTATATAGTTTTGTATCATAGTTGTAGTTATAGAATAAAAGGAAGATATTCTACAGAGCTGCTCTCCGAGTGGTTTATACTCTGCAAGACTCTGCAAAACTCTGCTGCGCAACGACTGTATTATTGAGACAGTGAATCCGGTGTTCTCAGCTCTAAGCTGTGAGTCCACAGCACTGTGACCTGTTCCTGCGAGAAGGAGGTCTCTGGCGGTGCTACCCAGCTCGCCTAGCCCAGTCGGGGTTGAGGTGCATGAGTCCAGTTGGTGCACTGGCTCTAGGGCGATGCTGACAGGCCGCACTGTTGAGAACGTGCTGCCAAGGGCCAGAGAGAAGCAGCCTAAAAGCTACAAACACACAGCATCGAATGATGCACTCACTGTGCATGGCTGTCAGCAGAGTCGCCTGCATCCCCCACCACCATCAAGGTCTTCCTTCTCAGAGCTTCCTTCCTCTCGCAGCGCCCTTGGAGCAAGTTGTTTCGGATGATGCGGAAAAACAACTTTGTCCTCTCCTTTGTGGACACCTGTCCGGGTGGCAGGGCGATGGAGAAAGAAGATGGATATACAAAAGGACAGCTCAGAATGTTAAGAGTTCATAGAATCATAGAATCATGGAGTTGGAAGAGACCACAAGGGCCATCGAGTCCAACCCCCTGCCAAGCAGGAAACACCATCAGAGCACTCCTGACATATGGTTGTCAAGCCTCTGCTTAAAGACCGCCAAAGTAGGAGACTCCACCACACTCCTTGGCAGCAAATTCCACTGTCAAACAGCTCTTACTGTCAGGAAGTTCTTCCTAATGTTTAGGTGGAATCTTCTTTCTTGTAGTTTGGATCCATTGCTCCATGTCCGCTTCTCTGGAGCAGCAGAAAACAACCTTTCTCCCTCCTCTATGTGACATCCTTTTATATATTTGAACATGGCTATCATATCACCCCTTAACCTCCTCTTCTCCAGGCTAAACATGCCCAGCTCCCTTAGCCGTTCCTCATAAGGCATCGTTTCCAGGCCTTTGACCATTTTGGTTGCCCTCCTCTGGACACGTTCCAGTTTGTCAGTGTCTTTCTTGAACTGTGGTGCCCAGAACTGGACACAGTACTCCAGGTGAGGTCTGACCAGAGCAGAATACAGTGGCACTATTACTGAGTTGGCCCAGGTAAGATAAATGAGGGGCGATATGGGTTGGAGGGAGAAAGCTCCTTGGCTGATTTGGAAATGGGGAGGGGAGATGACGAGAGAGATATGTGTAATAGATGAGGAAGGGCTGTAGGAAAGGCGGGGAAGTAAGATTAAAGTGGGGCTCTTGGAGGGAACTGGGGGAAGGTAAAGATTTGTTTATGTAAATACAATAACCAGCAGAGGGCCTTCTGGCGGTTCCCTCACTGTGAGAAGTGAGGTTACAGGGAACCAGGCAGAGGGCCTTTTCGGTAGTGGCGCCTGCCCTGTGGAATGCCCCCCCCCAAGAGATGTCAAGGAAATAAACAACTATCTGACTTTTAGAAGACATCTGACTGCAGCCCTGCTGTTTATCACTTGAAGTTGCAGACATGGCCTCACATGACTCATCGCCACCCCATCATGACCAATAAATCCCTCCAACACAGAATCCAAGATGTCGGGCTGCAGTCAGCAGGGCTGCAGTCAGATGTCTTCTAAATTATTATTAGTATTAGTATTATTACAAAATTATTACAAAAACTAAAAACCGCAAAATTATAAATGCAGCCCCGAACAGCAGTATTAGCACTACACCCGAAAAGCTTTCATTCAGAAAGAAAGCCACATTTGCCTGGTGCCAAAAGGACAATGAACCAGGTGTCAAGAGAATCTCTGTGAGGAGAGGACTCCACAAATGGGGTGCCACCATTGAGAAAGGCCCTCTCTTTCTGCTAGGCACCCACTTCGCCTTAGATCAGGGGTGGGGAAACCTCCAGCCCTGGAACCCCTATTCAGAGATTGGGGTGGCATGCAACAATATATTGTGGCTAAAATATCATCCTTTCATTTTCTAGGAAATAACTCTTTCTTAACACAATGATGCATGCCAGAATGTAAACTTAGCACCAACCACCCAGTTAACTCAGGATTCAGTAGACTAGTAGACTGAGCAATAGAAGTGAATGGGTCCACGACTAACCGGCACACAGTGTTCCATCACAGGGTGAGATTTCTTGTGAGGTTTGCAGAGTTGTCCGGTAAAGAAACAGACTTGGCAAATGTCAAAGTTCAGGCACTTCAGGCAACGATACCTGGCCAGACAAGAAATGAAAACCTAGTGAAGACCAGTAGGTATGGAGAGAGAAATGCAATTCAGTCTCCATTTACAGCAAATTTATTAAATCTGCCCTGACTGTCCAAATCAATATGAGAACCAGAATGCAGCCATCCTTCCAAATTCACACTTATCTGAATTTGTGGTGCAGTTCTCCAGTCAATGTTTACAAAAATGCACATATTACCGGGGGGCGGAGGCGGGAGGCGGGATGTGCATTAAAATGAAGATACTAGTGAAATTAATATTCAGGAATGTATTACACTAAGAGAAACTGCTTGGGGGAAATGTGCGCATTTGTTAACACTATATACAGGAATATGTTTGTTAGGAGAAATCTGCACTAAAATGTTGAATAGTTTTCAGGAGGGATTAAAAAAAACAACCTGCAAATTGCTGCAGAAATGTGGAGAACTGAATTTAAGATTGGAAAAAATGAGAAATAAAATGAGAAACTGACTTATCCTCCCATCCCTAGTGGGAGATTCACAGAAACGGCTCAATTCACTTGAGAGGAATATCCATGAGTAAATGAAACAAAAAACACCAAACGAGAATTTCCTATACCTCCACGAAACTAGATTCAGCCACCCCTCAAAACTAGATTTTTTGTGCAATTAAGCGGCTGAATCTTTGAATAGCACTGGCCTAGTTATTATGATACAACACACCTTAGTCCAGTGATGGGAAAGCTCTTGCAGATGTTACATTTGACCTGGTGTTTGACCATTTCTGTTGCTGACAATCTGTAGCAGGTGGGGAGCCAGAGAAGGATGGCAGGTTCAGACTGCAGCCAAGCTAAGAACCTTTCTTCATCAACTGCAGAACCCAGAACCTGAAAGAGAACACTAGTCCTTAGCTCAAACAAGAACTTTGTCTCAGGCACAACATGTAGCACAAAGTCTGGCTTTTCACTGGAAAAGATCACTCTAAAAACTAACCCACAGTTTTTTTTACGAGTCTGTGTTGAAATCTCATCTATAATTGCAAAAGAATCCAAATAAGACATACTTAAAGGTAAAGGGACCATGAGGTCCAGTCATGACAGACTCTGGGGTTGCGGCGCTCATCTCGCTTTATTGGCAGAGGGAGCCAGCGTACATGTGGCCAGCATGACAGTCATGTGGCCAGCATGACTAAGCCGCTTCTGGCGAACCAGAGCAGCGCACAGAAATGTTGTTTACCTTCCCGCCGGAGCGGTACCTATTTATCTACTTGCACTTTGACGTGCTTTCGAACTGCTAGGGTGGCAGGAACAGGGACCAAACAATGGGAGCTCACCCCGTTGTGGGGATTTGAATCGCCGACCTCCTGATCAGCAAGTCCTAGGCTCTGTGCTTTAACCCACAGCGCCACCCGCGTCCCTCAAGATATACTTAGAGACCCGTTAAAACCAATGCTCTTAGGTTAGCCCTCTCACTGATGTCAATGGGTCTACTCTATGACTCAGTTGAATACAGTGGTGCCTCGCAAGACAAAAAGAATCCGTTCTGTGATTCTCTTCGTCTAGCGGTTTTTTCGTCTTGCGAAGCAAGCCCATTGACGGATTAGCGGATTAGCGCTATTAGCGGCTTTTAGCGGCTTATCTGCTGATCGGATCAGCTGATAAGCGGCTTAGCGGCTTAGAAAAAGGGGGGGGCGAAAAAACCCCGCAGGAACTCGCAATGCATTGTCGTCTTGCGAAGCAAGCCCATAGGAGATTCGTTTTGCGAAGCACCTCCAAAACGGAAAACTCTTTCGTCTAGCGAGTTTTCCGTCTTGTGAGGCATTTGTCTTGCGGGGCACCACTGTACAACTCTCTGGTTTTGGAGCTAATCTCTATCATGGCCAGGGCTGGCCCACCCATGAGGCAAAGTGAGGCGACTGCCTCAGGCGGCAGGATCCGCAGCAGTGGATTCCAATGTAGATCTTTACCCCAACCCCTCGTTTCTGATGTAGATCTTCGCTCACTACTTCTTCCTGGCTGGGAGGGGGCACCAGTTGTTTGATTCACCTCAGGTGCCAATGGCTGCTAAATCAGGCTGGCGTCCTTGAAATGGAGAGGCTGCTCTCACTGAGGGTGGAGAAAGCAACTGAGAAAGAGCTGCAGTTCTTTCTGAAGACACAGCTCTCCTGCTGAACCAACAACTCTGCTCTGCTCTGCTCTTATGGAGTCTCCAGCCTGAGTCTTGCATGGAACAATCCAGGCAGGACTGACCCACCCATGGGGCAAGGTGGGGTGACCTCCTCAGGCGTCAGGATTCACAGAGGCAGCAGATCGTAATGTAGATCTTTATTTCCTCCTTGTTCCTGATGAAGATCTTCACTCAGCCCTCCGCATAGCTGTCAACTTTTCCCTTTTCTTGTGAGGAATCCTATTCGGAATAAGGGCATTTCCCTTTAAAAAAGGGAAACGTTGACAGCTATGGTCCTCCTTCCCTGGTGGGGAGGGAGGTGCCATTTTGTGGTTCGCCTCAGGTACCAAAATGTATTGGGCCAGCCCTGTATCCACGGTACCACTGAAGCTTCTACTGGGGTCTTTGCTCAAAAAGGACGGAATGTCTTTTGTGACGGTGATAGCAGTCTTCAAGGTCCATAAGATGCAATCTTAAGTGGATCTGGTCTCTTACAGTTCAGGAAATCACTCTGTTTTGTGACAGAAGAATGAAGGGACTGTGCAATTAAGTAATATAACTCAGAAGTGCATTTTCTGCCAGTGAAGATGGTTATATATGACCCAAGCTACATTTGATACTGTATTTTAACTTACCCCACTGAAACAACTCTTCACTGCAATTTCCACGTTAGACAGGTTACGGCGTTCTCCCACGACTGCCAGGATCTGCAAAACACATTGTCACCATAAACCCTCAGCAAAAGACCACCGCCATCAAACGGAATGAGAAGAGGCTATATAAAAATAAAGGGAAGTGAAAAGGGCATTTCTGCCCTGACAAAAGATGACGGGTTTTATTTAAGGTGTCACACCTGAAACTTTAACTCTGTGCATGTATGTTGGCATGTCAGTGCGTTGTCATGACCTAGGGCTCTGGCTGCCCGCCATGAGAGGAAGAGGCTAAGGATTGAGAGGGCATATTAGACTGGGATTTAGCTTCAAAACGAGCCTTTAAGAGCCCTTCCTCTTCAGGAGTTCTGGCACCAAGGGAGCCCATGGTGACAGTGCCTCCATCTTATTCAAGCATCCTTGGAATCTGATGTTTGCCCTTTCTTAACTAGCCGATTCATTCCTCCTTATTGTCTCACCCTCTCTGATCTGCACATCTCATTTTTCCTATCGGATGACACTCAGCTCTATCTGCTGATGGATGGCCACACCGACTCGGCCCCGGACACACGGACCAGATGCTTGGAAGCTGTGGCTGGATGGTTTCGTGGGAGCCGATTGAAACTAAATCCTTCGAAGACAGAGGTCCTCTGGCTGGGTCGGGATGGTATGGGGATGAGGGACCAACTCCCTTCTCTTGCGGGGGCCCAATTAGTGCCATTGCCTTCCGTTAAGAGTTTGGGTGTAATTCTTGATGCCTCCCTTTCCATGGAGGTGCAGGTTACAGCAACAGCCAAGGTGACATTTTTCCACCTTTGCAGTATCAAGCAGTTGGTCCCTTACCTTTCCCGCCCCGACCTGGCCACAGTGATCCTTGCGACGGTCACCTCCAGGCTTGACTACTGTAATTCGCTCGACGTGGGGCTGCCCTTGAAGCTGTCCCAGAAACTCCAGCGGGTGTAGAATGCTGCAGCGAGGCTCCTCATGGGGTCTCTGCCATGGGAGCATATTCACCCAGTGCTTTTCCAGCTGCACTGGCTCCCGGTGGAGTACAGGGTCAGATTTAAGGTGCTGGTTTTGACCTTTAAAGCCCTTCACGGCCTAGGACCCTCGTACCTACGGGACCGCCTCTCCCAGTATGCCCCACGGAGGACCTTAAGGTCCATAAATAGCAACACCCTACAGGTCCCAGGCCCTAAGGAAGTCAGATTAGCCTCAACCAGAGCCAGGGCCTTTTCAACACTGGCTCCGGCCTGGTGGAACGCTCTGTCTCATGAGACCAGGACCCTTCAGGATCTGATTTCTTTCCGCAGGGCCTGTAAGATAGAGTTGTTCTGCCTGGCCTTTGACTTGGAGTCAATTTGATTCCCTCCCCCTTTTTCTTTTTTCCTTTCTCCTCCTGTGATGAGGTTGCATTTTAATGTTTCAATGTTTTAATGTCGTATTTTAATCTTGTTTTTTGAGTTGTATTCATTCAGCTTGTTTTTTTATTGGTTGTTAGCTGCCCTGAGCCTGGCCTTGGCTGGGGAGGGCGGGGTATAAATAAAATTTATTATTATTCTTATTATCTCTCAGTATTCTAGGAGACTCTGAAGTGAACAAACTAGGATGCTCTGGGAATATCCGTCAATCAGATATCCATGTTAGGGCCATGTAGTTTTTCTCACCGGTCTGCTTCAGGAGATTCACCACTTCTCTACTTCCACATTGCACAGTAGCTGAATTACCTGGAGTAAGTCTGTTAGCAGATTCCTCACACCGTTTCGAGAAATATGAGTCCGGCTGGCGCTCCTTCCTGCACAGGTTGCGTAAAGCTGAAAAAAAGCTGCCAGCATCAGAGAACACCAGTCAGAATTCCTGGAGAGTCAAGAGAGTTACCGTATTTTTCGCTCTATAACACGCACCTGACCATAACACGCACATCGTTTTTAGAGGAGGAAAATGGGGGGGGGGGGATTCTGAATGAAACAGTGGATGTATCATTTTTGTGCCTCATGCTGTGGCCACAGACATGTGATCTGATGGTGAATTTGGGGTGACCCAATGCAAAAATCCTGAGAATCTCTGTGGATCTGTGCTTTGTAACCACGTTTTTGCACCATTGCGGCCCCAGGCAACAGTGGGTGCGTGATTTTTTTGGTGCAGGCTGTAGCCATGGACATGCTATGTGATCTGATGGTGGATTTGGGGTGACCCAATGCAAAGATCCTGAGGATCCATGTGGATCTGTGCTTTGTAACCACATTTTAAGTGGGGAGGGAAGGAAAAACACAGAAGGGACAAGGAGCACGAGAGGGGTGTGCAGAGAAGCAGCTGGCTAAGAATGCAGGAGAAGGATTTAACGGGAGGGAGGAAAGGAAGGCAAAAGTCCCCCCCACCCACCCAAGCCTGCCTTCCCCTCTCTCTCCCACCTGCATGTTTTCCGGCTGCCTGCGAGTCCCTAAAATGCTTCCCTGGACGCAGCAGCACCGGAGAACGGAGAGGAATTAGAAGGAAGGACGCGATCCTTTCCTTTCCCCTCTGCTTGCCTGGAGGGGAGGGGATTTGCCTGCTCTTTGTTCCATTTGAGCAAACAGCAACCGAAACAGAAGAGGGTGGGCAGTAAGACCCTGAGGCAGAATGCAGGAAAGCAACAGCTTCCTCTCTCGCGCGATCAAATTTTTGCCTGATTTTTGCGCCTGCACTCGGGCCAGTCGGCTCCAGGGACCACACATTCGCTCAATAACACAGACATTTCTCCTTACTTTTACTTACATTTACTTACATTACTTACTTACTTACATTTTCTCCTTTTTAGGAGAAAAAAATCTGCATGTTATAGAGAGAAAAGTACAGTAATTCCTAGCCTGCGTTCTTCAGGTCATGTATTTGGAGCTGAATGCATGAGACATGTTATGTACTGAGTTGAATAGGATCCAAAATGCAGCAGTCTTATTGGTCCTAGAACAATAGGATTCAGAATGCAGAAGTCTGATTGGTCCTAGAACAATAGGATTCAGAATGCAGAAGTCTGATTGGTCCTAGAACAATAGGATTCAGAATGCAGAAGTCTGATTGGTCCTAGAACAATAGGATTCAGAATGCAGCAGTCTGATTGGTTCTAGAACAATAGGATTCAGAATGCAGCAGTCTGATTGGTCCTAGAACAATGCAGCAGTATGATTGGTCTGCAGGAGCCACCCAATCCAGCTCCAGATGGCAGTGAATCCACAACCTGATTGGCCTACAGGAGAATTCTAGAATTAGCCAATCATGTGCAGCCCATTGTGTAAATAATGTATATAAAGCAGATACTTTGGGGGGGCTTTCATTCCCCCTCACCACTATGAGTTGAATAAAGAGCATGAAATCCACTCTCGACTCTGAGTATATTTCAAGACACAATCATGAACCTGGGTCTCCTCAGTCCTAACCCAACACTCTAACCCAGGCATTCCCAAACCTGGCCTTCCAGATGCTTTGGGACTACAGTTCCCATCATCCCGGACCACTGGTCCTGTTAGCTGGGGATGATGGGAATTGTAGTCCCAAAACATCTGGAGGGCCGAGTTTGGGGGTGCCTGCTCTAACCACTATACCACCAAAGTGCAGTGACATGGCATGATTACACAATTACTTACAATCCAGCATGGAGCTGAATGTATTTAAGCCTGTCCATTTCACTTCGCTTAGCGCAGTTCACTGTGTGCTGCACTGCAGATTTTGTCTCTCTGCCATTTCCTTACTATACTAAGCCTTTGCCTCCAGGAATGGTAATTTTGGGTAATAATGGCACCCTGAGAGAGTCCAAAACTTCTCAATTATGGATCTTCTCAATTTTGCACCCCCCCCAGCTCAGCATCACATGCGGGGGAAACACTTCTAGCACCCTAAATCCAGCACTGCTTGCCTCTGTAAAGGGACGCCTGACCATTAGGTCCAGTCGTGAACGACTCTGGGGTTGCAGCGCTCATCTTGCTTTATTGGCTGAGGGAGCCAACATACAGCTTCCAGGTCATGTGGCTAGCAGGACTACGCTGCTTCTGGCAAACCAGAGCAGCACACAGAAACACCATTTACCTTCCCGCCGGAGTGGTACCTATTTATCTACTTGCACTTTGACGTGCTTTCGAACTGCTAGGTTGGCAGGAGCAGGGACCAAGCAATGGGAGCTCACCCCGTTGTGGGGATTTGAACCGCCGACCTTCTGATCGGCAAGTTCTAGGCTCTATGGTTTAACCCACAGCGCCACCCGCGTCCCTTCCAGGAACAGTAATTTCGCGTAATAATGGCACCCTGAGTAAGGTCAAAACTTGGCACCCCAATGGATCTTCTCAATTATGGATCTTCTCAATTTTGCACCCCTCGTCTCAGCATCCAGTGCGGAGAACCACTTCCAGTGCCCTAAATCCAGCACTGCTTGCCTCTACTGATGCAAAAAGGGAAACTGAGAGGTGTAAAGGAAAAGAGAAACTGCATTTATTTCTGCTATTCTCTTTGGGCAGGCAGTTCATTTTTCACGTTTTTGTCTGTGCTTAGCAAGACTTGATTGCTTACTGTGCAAAAAAGCGTATATGTTTGTCAGCACTCTGAGCCTGACTTGTTGCGGAGAATAAATACAGAAGAGCAATACTGCTTACCTCTATATTTGGTAAGCAGGCCATCCCCTGAGAGAGCGATTAGAGCAGCTGCAGCTGATCGGGGCTGGATAAAGCCCACCCCATTCCTACAATGTAAGAAAAAGGGGCATGAAACAAAAGGAAAATCAGCAGCTGCTACATGAGTGTTAAGTTGTGGGTGAACATATCAGACAACACAGCGATTCTTCAAACAGCTCTTGTTTATTCACAGGCCAGAACAGAACTGAACTGAAGGGTTCAGTCAGCCTGCTTATATAGAGCTCCAGTACAATGTAACTGTAACAATTTTCTAAAACTATCCAATCACTGAACGTCACTTTCGATCCCTTATTTGCATAACTATCTACAGTATCCCCCTGCTGACCCAGGGTGAGAACATCAGTACATAACAATGAGCTATCTCCCAACTTTGGAATTTGAAGTCCCTTTTCCTGACCAAAAGAAGGAGAAAGGTTCTACACCAGCGCCAGGAATCTGAAGCTCTCTAAATGTAGTTTGTTTTATTTACAGTGGTGCCTCGCAAGACGAAATTAATTCGTTCCGCAAGTTTTTTCTTCTTGCGAGTTTTTCGTCTTGCGAAGCACGGTTTCCCATAGGAATGCATTGAAAATCAATTAATGCGTTCCTATGGAAACCGCTTGCCAGGCTGGCGGTGCGGAGAAGGGCTTTTCTCCCCACCGCAAGCCTTCAGGACAGGTACGGGAACAGAGGGGAAGGGGCGCAGCGCTTCTCCTCTGTTCCCGGGGCTTCCGGTGGGAGGAGGGTTTTTCCTCCCCACCGCCAACATTCAGAACAGCATTCTGAATGTTGGCGGTGGGAAGGAAAACCCTCCTCCCACCGCAAGTCTTCAGGACAGCCATCCGAAGGCTGGCGCGGGGAGAAGGGCTTTCCGCCCCACCGCCAGCCTTCGGAGGAGGTCCGAGGACAGTGGGGAAGACGCGCTGCGCTTCCCCGCTGTCCCGGAGATTTCCCTATGGGCTTTCGTCTTGCGAAGGAAGCCCATAGGGAAATTCGTTTTGCGAAGCGCCTCCAAAACGGAAAACCCTTTCGTCTAGCGGGTTTTCCGTCTTGCGAGGCGTTCGTCTTGCGGGGCACCACTGTAATTGTATGCTGCCTTTCCACAATGAGCTGTACTCAAGATGATTTACGACAAAATACAAGAGGTGTGGGTGTCCTGTAAGTCAATGTACAAAACGAGACTAATTCATGCGGGAGAAAAACCCACAATTAAGGAAACACAGACCCCCCAGTGCTGCAACTTCTGTGTCTTTATGACGCTGAGCTACCAGTACCTCCTCCTTTAAGTAGGTGTTAGTGTTACCTGGCATCAAGAAACCAGGTGTGCAATGTCCCCCCCCTCTGCCAATCTCTGCTAGGCACAGGTTGCCCACCTTAGGTCTAGAGCAGTGGTTCCCAACCTTTTTTTGGTTATGCCCCACCTAAGCACCTCTAAAATCCTGATCCCCCCCCAGTGACATATACAGTGGTACCTCGGGTTACAGACACTTCAGGTTACAGACACTTCAGGTTACAGACTCTGCTAACCCAGAAATAGTATCTCAGGTTAAGAACTTTGCTTCAGGATGAGAACAGAAATTGCATGGCAGCGGCGCAGTGGCAGCAGGAGGCCCCATTAGCTAAAGTGGTGCTTCAGGTTAAGAACGGACCTCCAGAACAAATTAAGTTCTTAACCTGAGGTACCCCTGTAATTCTTATTATTCAAAAAGTGAACTCCCATTCACATGGAGGAAGCTAAAAGGCCATTAAAAGTAAAGGGACCTCTAACCATTAGGTCCAGTCGCAGACAACTCTGGGGTTGCAGCGCTCATCTCGCTTTACTGGCCAAGGGAGCCGACGTACAGCTTCTGGGTCATGTGGCCAGCATGACTAAGCCGCTTCTGGCAAACCAGAGCAGCGCACGGAAACACCATTTACCTTCCCGCCAGAGCAGTACCTATTTATCTACTTGCACTTTTGACGTGCTTTCGAACTGCTAGGTTGGCAGGAGCAGGGACCGAGCAATGGGAACTCACCCCATCACGGGGATTCGAACCACTGACCTTCTGATTGGCAAGCCCTAGGCTCTGTGGTTTAAGCCACAGCGCCACCCACGTCCCATTAAGGCCATTAACTTGGTCTAACTCATTCTCAAATTGCCCCCCTTAAAAATCAAATTGCCCCCCTGTGTGTGTGGGGGGGTGCCCCACACTGGGAACCACGGGTCTAGAGCCCATTACTGAGGCCATGATACCATAACCTGCAACCTGAAAACAAACCAGTATGTGTAGGCAGAGATACATGCCATGCCAAATCACCTCTAGGGACATTTTCTGCACCTGTCGATCTGAAAATTGGCCCTAGTTTGGAATTTCCATATACAGTGGTACCTCTGGTTATGTACTTAATTCATTCCGGAGGTCTGTTCTTAACCTGAAGCACCACTTTAGCTAATGGGGCCTCCTGCTGCTGCTGCGCCACCGCTGCACAATTTCTGTTCTCATCCTGAAGCAAAGTTCTTAACCTGAGGTAATATTTCTGGGTTAGCAGAGTCTGTAACCTGAAGTGTATGTAACCCAAGGTACACTGTATATTTATATCTAGAACCATGGATTTTAAAAAACAAATGAACCAGGCATTTTTGCATCAAAACGTGAAGCTGCCATAAATCTGCCATGAGACACTGGGTGCCTCTGTGTTGTCACCTGTCATATGCAGAGGTCAGGAGGCTCAGAGTTAATTCAGCTGCCTTTGGGTCCACCTGGCCTGGCTTCTCTAATCTGGTTCTCTTAAACAGCTCCTTTAGCAGTCGCATGAGTTGCTCCACAGAGAGAGGCTTCTGCTTCTCCGCCCGGCATTTGTGGTTTGGCAGGATTTGCTGAATCAAAGAGACGTCAGTCAACTTGACTGAAAAATAAAGCAACAAATTAATTCCAAAGTCCCACCAGCTCCGAACGAAGAAATTGTCATTCATTATTTCAGCTTCTCACACTGCCTCCTTCAAGACCTCCTCCAAGTTAACTCAGATTTTGTAACTCTTAGTGACTGTGTTCAGACATCACAATAAACCATGGTTTTCACAATGGCGGGAATGAGTGTAGGCTTCTGCATTTCCGGTCCTCTTCTGGCACAGCTGTGAGGATGAGTCTGGAAGATTTCATCCTCCTTTTTCCCATTAATTACAGCTTGTCATGTCACCTGAATTCAGACAAACTGTGATTAATCTTAACGGTGGTTTGCTTGAAACAAGCTAACTTCAAGCACTGGTTTACGAAGCTGGTTTGATTATCAAACCATGGTTAAGATTATCCGCAGTTTACGATTAGGACAATATGCGAAACTGTGGTTAATCCAAAACTGAAGTGAAAGTTTCTTATCTCCGGTTGTTGGGAGCTTCGATGGTGTTTCATTTCTTTAGGTGTCCTTCCTACCTGTTTATCCAGATGAAAACATAATATGCTGAACCCTTAAGTGCCATGCATTGCAGGTTCAACACTGCATTCAACTCAGCTCCTACCATGAGCCAACAGTGTGACGCGGCAGCTAAAAAAGCCAATGGGAAGTAATAGTGCCACTGTATTCTGCTCTGGTCAGACCTCACCTGGAGTACTGTGTCCAGTTCTGGGCACCACAGTTCAAGAAGGACACTGACAAACTGGAACGTGTCCAGAGGAGGGCAACCAAAATGGTCAAAGGCCTGGAAACAATGCCTTATGAGGAACGGCTAAGGGAGCTGGGCATGTTTAGCCTGGAGAAGAGGAGGTTAAGGGGTGATATGATAGCCATGTTCAAATATATAAAAGGATGTCACATAGAGGAGGGAGAAAGGTTGTTTTCTGCTGCTCCAGAGAAGCGGACACGGAGCAATGGATCCAAACTACAAGAAGATTCCACCTAGACATTAGGAAGAACTTCCTGACAGTAAGAGCTGTTTGACAGTGGAATTTGCTGCCGAGGAGTGTGGTGGAGTCTCCTACTTTGGAGGTCTTTAAGCAGAGGCTTGACAACCATATGTCAGGAGTGCTCTGATGGTGTTTCCTGCTTGGCAGGGGGTTGGACTCGATGGTCCTTGTGGTCTCTTCCAACTCTATGATTCTATGATTCTACCAAGTGGCACAGGAGGCCGGACTATTGCACTTACGTTGGCATAGGCTTTGCACAGCACGGAGCTTCAGGGCTGTTCTGTAGACAGAATTCTCAATGGTATTCAGAGCCTCTGTGAAGAGAACGCAGAACATCAGGTAATCAGAGATACATGATACAACATGATACATTTGGAAATACATGGTTCCCCTTTATTGCGTTCATTAACTTCTCTGTAGAAGGTATACGACCTCTGAGCTCTCAGTCATGGCTTCTTCTTGAGAGACTCACTAGCCTGAAGATGTTTGTTGACCTATTTTGTACCTCATGCTATTATTAGGACTCTTCCCCCCCCCATGTGCATTCCTACGTAGGTACTGATGGTGACCTGAAATGCCGTTCACTTTCTGTTTATTATGTTCCTTCCTTTTTCTTATGTACTTTCATCACATTGTTCTTATCCTAACTCTATGAATACAGTGGTACCTCAGGTTAAGAACTTAATTCATTCTGGAGGTCTGTTCTTAACCTGAAACTGTTCTTAACCTGAAGCACCACTTTAGCTAATGGGGCCTCCTGCTGCTGCCGCTGCACAATTAGCTAATGGGGCCTCCTGCTGCTGACGCACCGCTGAAGCATGATTTTTGTTCTCATCCTGAAGCATAGTTCTTAACCTGAAGCACTATTTCTGGATTAGGGGAGTCTGTAACCTGAAGCGTATGTAACCTGAGGTGTCTGTAACCCAAGGTACTACCGTAGACAGTTTTGAAACAAGAAGGGGGGGGGTGAACTGTTTGAAGGAAGGAACAGTCAGGGACATGAAAGGATTCTAAACTTTTCATAGGGACATTGTTGGCATCTGTCTGTCTCAGGAGACAACGGAGAATGCCTCTGGGGGTGAAGTCAAAGCGCTGCATTAGTAGCACCAAAGTGACCTCCCTGGGGTGAACAGCTGAGCAGTGTGTATGGAGGTTTTGTGAGAAGACTTGCTGATGCGATCCAAAGGAAAGCAGAGCAATACGTTGGGCGCCAGCTTGGCTGCAGGAGTTGCCGGAAGGAGGCGTACAAGGCTGCACCCGAATAGCTACAACCACAGGACTCCCCAGTTTACCGCCTTTATTTACTTATTTGGGGTAGCGTGTTGCATCACGTGTTCTTTCCTCAGTGAATACCCAGCAGTTGGTATTTGTTGGGGCCCCAGTTGGGCAGAAGCTTCACACTTCACCCTCAAATCTGTGAGCCCCAACTCTTTGTTGGACTTTGGCTTGCTTGGCTCACCACTCCAACCCTTTCTGCCCCAACTCTTGCCTTCTTCCTCAGTTATCAGGAACTCTGAGGCCTCCCTGTCAATAGCCCTGTCTCCCTCCCCCCCACTTCTTTCTCCAGATGTTCTCTGTCCAGTTTACCCAGCAGCTGCAAGCCCTGATATTGCATCCACGCTGCCCACCCAGGGGGCAACCTCTCAAGTAAGTGCATGTGCACACTTGTGCGTGTGTGTGTGTGTGTAACAGAGAAAGAGACAGGCAGACCGAAACAGAGACAGAGGATTCAGCTATACAGCTGCAAATGCAACATTTTAAGTACATTTTAATGCATTATTCAAATGTGACACTAGATGGCGATGGTGAGCTTATGGCAAATTCAGTATATTTTTCATAACGTTTTTGAAAAGGCATTTTCACAGCGTTTTTTTATATGTGTCTGGATTCCACCAGAGACACAAAGTGAGTGAATGGTTGTGTACAGATTATAGCTTGGACATGTGCCACAGGAAATGCATATCCCAAAGGCAGGAGGGTGTGTGTGTGTGTGTGTGCGTGCATGAGGGCACTTTTTTCCGGGTGGGCCCATTGCCCGAATTAGCATAAGAGCCCCTCTGCTTTAAAAGCAAACCAAACGTTCAGACAAAGATCCAATTCCATTTGTAACAGGAGGCCAATGCATGAGATAACTGAGAACTTGCTGAGGGGCACAAGGAACCTTTTAATATTTACCTTGTTGGTCCAGATCCATCTTATTCAACTTGGAGACAGGAAAACAACGGTGGTGTCCCTGTAAGTAAATGAGCTATGATAGAAAGTTGCAGCTTTCAAGCAGCCGCAAGAAAATACACAAGCAGCACAACACAAGCAAGGGCACAGAATGATCAGCCTAGATTGAACTAGATCTCAAACTCGTGTCCTGGAAGACCAAACAGCAAAAGCGAGAAGCAGCACCGTGTTAAGTAATGATCAGTAATACCTCTTATTTATGATAGGTCCAATAATAATACTAAGATATACAGTGGTGCCTCGCAAGACGAAAAGAATCCGTTCTGTGATTCTCTTCGTCTAGCGGTTTTTTCGTCTTGCGAAGCAAGCCCATTGAAGGATTAGCGGATTAGCGCTATTAGCGGCTTTTAGCGGCTTATCTGCTGATCGGATCAGCTGATAAGCGGCTTAGCGGCTTAGAAAAAGGGGGGAAAGGAAAAAAACCCAGCAGGAACTCGCAAGACATTTTCGTCTTGCGAAGCAAGCCCATAGGAAATTCGTTTTGCGAAGCACCTCCAAAACGGAAAACCCTTTCGTCTAGCGAGTTTTCCGACTTGCGAGGCATTCGTCTTGCGGGGCACCACTGTAATGTCTACACAACAAATTTAATAATTTACCGTATTTTTCGCTCTATAAGACGCACCAGACCACAAGATGCACCTAGTTTTTGGAGGAGGAAAACAAGGAAAAAAAATATTCTGAATCTTAGAAGCCAGAGCAGCAAGAGGGATCGCTGCGCAGTGAAAGCAGCAATCCCTCTTGCTGTTCTGGCTTCTGGTATAGCTGCGCAGCCTGCATTCACTCCATAAGACGCACACACATTTCCCCTTACTTTTTAGGAGGGAAAAAGTGAGTCTTATAGAGCCAAAAATACGGTAATTTTAAGCACTCCCAGAATTGAAGAAATGCGTGGAACTATACAGCCGGTCATACTAGTGAACTGAAAGGTGTTCAAAATGCTTGCCGATGGGACCTTTAAAACGTCAACACTGATTAAAGAAAAGGCAGTCAAAATAAACTATATAGGCAAACCAATGCCAGCCTTCTCATCCACGGTTCTGAATGCACTGTGTGATAAGGAAAAATACAGCAGTGCCATTTGTTTGTGTAAAAAGAGCTATATCTGACGTTTCAGTAAGGTATGGCTTGCGACAACACACAAGGAACTTCAGTTTCAACTGAGGCTCTTTTGTGTTATTTCCTGGGCCTTTTACACACATACAAGCCATCCTTTTCCCAGGTCTTTATCACTACACAGGTTTCAGGACCCTCAGGTGCAAAGGTGAGGGATCAGTGAAGACGGCAGTTCTGCTGCAGCCTGGAAATACCACATAAAGTACAAAAGGTAAAGTACAGTAATCAAAAATATCACCTCTGTCATCCTTTCTTTCACTCTGCTGCCACCGCATACACGAGTTCTCCTTCAGGGAAGACCTTACCTCTGTAGTCGTCATCTACAAAAGGCCTGCAGGGGGTTCAAGGAAGACAAAACAGTCTGCCCCCCATTATAAACTGACATCCCAGGGTTGGGGAGAAGTGCAAGCCCTTGAAATAATTGGGAGTCTTCACTACTTTTACAGCGAAAACGCCCAGTTTCCTCGCAACTGTTCTCCTCTCACAGCAACAAAACCCCAAGGGCACTCAATTAATAATAAGAGATTCTGAATAATTGAAAACGGGCAGCGTCTTTGAACTGTGTCTCCGAAGGCCATTACGCACAGGTCTGCCCTCTCTCTCTGTCTTTCTGGAAAGTGAGACTTGAGCATCTCCGGGTAGCTGAGAAACATGATGCTGCTATAGAGACCGAGAAGCAAGAGAAGAGCCATTATCAGTAACACAGGAAGAAAAACATGAAAGGGCAGCGAGCTACCATCCTTGCGTCAAATTCACAAACTCCCCCTAAAGCAATAAAGAATTTCTTAAAAGCCGGAGAGATTATTTTAAGGACATAAAATGTACTTTTGCAACTCTCAAGATGAGTGGCCTCAAAAGTCTCAATCAAGCTCTGGAACAATTAGGTTTCCTTAGGAAGGAACTTACAAAAATTGCTGCTTTTGGAATCCGATCCACCATAATCAGTTTTAGGCATTTCATCATATTAGTTTTTTTGACGAATATTAAATATAGTTACAAGCGTCATAGTCCCACGCTGGCTTTAGCTATTTCTGTGTATGCTATTGAAAGACCAAGCCAAAAGACCGATACAAAAGATTTCTTTATTACAGTAATTATGTTGCTCTTGTAGAAGAACAAAATCCTGATTGTAGCAGCCCTTGAAGTTAACCATCTCATCTTCTAATTTCCTCTAATGATGAAGTGGTTGACTATTGACGGGGCTGAAGCCAAGACAGGGTTACTGAAAAACATTAGGATGCTTGGAGAAACCTTGAGGTACCGTATTTTTCACTCCATAAGGTGCACCTGACCATAAGACGCACCTACTTTTGGGGGGGGAGAATTCAAGAAAAAAATTATGCGGCTCTTGGGAGCTTTTGCGGGAGGTGGGGGAAGTGAGAGAGCCTTGCTCTGTCCCTTCCCCCACCTCCCGCAAAAGCCAGGGATAAGCCTCCCCAGGGAAGCAGGATGAAGGCTCCCCGCTGCCCTGCGGAGGCTTCACGGGCTACCCCAGAGCTGCTCGGGAGCTCGTCGGGGGAAGCCCAGGTTTCCCCCACCCCCAGCCCCCCAAAGCAGGTTGGGGAGCAGCGGAAAGGCTGTGTGCAGCCTTCCCACTGCTCCCTGAGCTTGTGGGGCTGGCAGTGGGGGAAGCGCTTTCCCCCACCCCCAGCCCCAAAGAGCAGGTCGGGGCTGGCGGGAGTAGCCCAGGTCCCCCCCCCCCAGCCCCAGGGACCACACATTCGCTCCATAAGACGCACAGACATTTCTTCTTAGATTTTAAGAGGAAAAAAGTGCATCTTATGGAGCGAAAAATACGGTATGCAGAACCCCAAATCATAGTTGTTTTCAATGCTTGCCCGCTGCACTTTTCATTCTGACAAACCCCCTGTGCTTTAGTTTATGTGGAACCTATACAGCCAAGTTCAGTGTTTTTGCACCTTCTTGGATGCCCACACCCACCCCACTCAAATGATCCCCCAAGAAAGCGCCATTCCACAAAGACTTACCTGCCGATCTGCACTTTCTTTTGCTTATAACATAACCGAAACACTTCCTTATTTTAAAAATGGCAGTGTACCTGGGTTGTTCCAATGGAAATAAATCTCAAAGCCTTATTAAGATTTCATCTTTATTAGAACGCACTAAAATGTCGCAAAGTGGCAAGCAAGTTTTTTCATTTCTCCAGAGCTACATCTTCCTGAGGCTGGTTGTTGAGAAAAACACAACAAGGGGATAAGGGAGAAAAGCTGGCTGTGAAGGAAAAGCCCGAGAATCACCAGTCTTTAAAGCTGGAATGTAGAGGGTGCTGGGAAGCCTTGAGTCGATTACATGGTTGGGCGTGCAAAACAGATTTCAGGCTGTTCCAAAGGGTTCATCTTGCTGCTCCATCAAGTATAGTAAGAAGGGAGAAGAGTGCATCATCCAAATTTCGCTATGGATTTGAACATCACCCTCTACAAATTTTAATATAAGTGTTTTGAACTCCTAATGCATTTTTCTCAGCCCACAAAATGATCTTCAAGATGATATTGCTGCATTTAAATGGAGCTAAACTGGTTTGATCCAAATACTCCAACAAAAATGTGCCATGCTTGTTTAGTATGCACACGGAAGACAAACACGCTTAAGTTTTTACACAGTTCCTTAATTCATTACATTCAGAAAGAAGAATTAACATTTTCCTGTTGAGCAACAGAAGCTACCGCATCCAGGGATTTTCTCTGAGGCAGCTGAATTCAGCAGCAGTGAGTTCTGAACTTAATTCTCGATTGCTCAAGTTGGCATCTGCTTAAGACAAATCAGGAGCTGCAGAATAAAAATAAACAAATAGAAGGAAGCATTTTAGTTTCTTTCTTTTTTTGCTTTTCCAAATAGGACAGTCATGGAGACTGCCTAATTAAGTGGTTCTCCAATATGTTTACGGTTTTTATATGTGTCAGAGCTGCTACCAGGTCCCAGCTCACATAGGACCACGCCACACAGCGTCCACTTTAAAAGAGTCTTTATTGAGTTACAGGTTTCATTTCCGAACTGCAGCGTGCAGCTCTACACCTTCTGCCCTAGGTCGGCGAAGACCCATCTGAGTCCCCGCCTCTTGCACACCAGCTTAATACCCTAGCCTTGCTCCACCTCCTTCGCCTCTCCCTACGTCTCTGGGTCCTTCTGCCCCCCTGGGACTCCTCCCTTCTACTCTCCTCTGACGCTGACCCCCCTGATCCTTCCGCTTCCTTTCGGCGGGCTTTGGGACCTGGCTCACTCTCCGGGCTGCTTACTGCTCCAGCTTCCGCTGCATTTGAACTTGGCGCGCGCGCCCAACTCTCTACTTTCCTCTTGACCGTTGCCTCGCTCTCTGAGGAGGGCGTGACCACCCCTGACTCGTGCCCTCCCTCCTGCTGACGGCCTCCGGAACCCGATGCCTGGCTGCCTTCCTCCCTGCTGCTCTCAGTCTTGAGCGTGGGTCCCGACTTCCAGCTGCTGCTCTCTGAATCTCCTCTGTTCCCTTCCTCCTGGGGTGTCCCCCCGGATCCCCCCCTTGCTCTGCTCACTGGGGCTCCCTTTTGGGAGTCCTCTGACTCACTGCTTAGGCTTGGAGATCTCGGTTCGTCATCATCACTCATTCTCCCTTCGGCTTCCTCCCCCTCGCTCTCTGTTTCCACCCTTCTCTGCGTCTCTGCTTCTGAACCCCTGACATCCATCCCCCCCTCGAAGCCCCCCCTTCCCCCCTCCCCGCTGTCAGGTGTGGGTGCTGGGTGCTCCATCATCATGGGAGGGAATGCTGGATACAGGTCGCTCCCCGTGGGTGGCCGCCAACTGAAGACCTCCGAGTCTTCCCCCTCGCGGTCGTCGACGTTGACTTGTTGCTCTTCCATCTCTGTACCGCCGTGCTCGAACCCGAGGTCCTCCCCGAACACGTCCATGTCAGTCTCTGCGTCGGTCGCTCGACCTGGCATCTCCAGCCACTTCCTGCGCCATTGCTCCTCTGGTCGATCGTCCCACCAATACGAGTTGCCTGATGCCGAACCTGCCGGTGAACCTTCTGGGGAACGGGTGCTCCGTGCGGGTTCCCCTTCTGAGTCGAATCCATGGAACGTGCTGGAAGAAAGTGTGGGTGTGAACAACCAGTCGTCGAAGAAGCTCGCTGGCATGGGTTTGTGTGGGAAGAGGGCATGAAACTCGTCCTTGAGCAGGGGTTCCTCCAAAGCGTAGTCTGGTACCCAGCTATTGGCGCTGGCCCGGGTGCCCTCTCTGGCTAAGAGGTATTCGACTCCCTCTTCCCCCCATCTGGAGTCCAAAATCTCCGTGACCTCGTTGATGTGGTCCTGGTGCTTCACCTCCCGCGTCTCCGTCCGTTCCCGGAGCGGACTTGGCGCCGTCCCTGGCTCCTGGAACCTGTGAGGTGCCTTGTAGGGAGTGAGCACCGACCTGTGGAACACCGGATGCATTCTGGAACCCTCCGGCAGCGCCAGTCGGAAGGCTACCGGGTTGATCTGCGCTTCGACTTGGTACGGACCGATCTGCTTGTGCCCCAACTTCTTCTTGGCAAGTGACCTGGTCGGCACTGCGTGGGCTGCCAACCAGACCCAGTCTCCCACTTGGATCACTTCGCCAACCCGCCTGTGCTTGTCAGCTTGCACCTTGTAGGCGTGCTTAGCTAGCTCCAGCTGCCGTCTGAGTTGATCGTGGACCGCCTGCAGCTCTGACGCGAACGCGTCCGCCGTCTGTGGTTCTCCTTCCCCCACTCTCTCCAGTCCCGGGAAGGTTCTGGGATTCCTCCCATTGTTGGCAAAGAACGGCGTCACTCCTGTGGACACGTGCTTCGTGTTGTTGTAAGCGAACTCGGCTAGCGGCAGGTAATCCACCCACGTCGCAGGCTGTTGATTGGCATAGCATCTCAGGTACTGCTGCATGATGGCATTGACCCTCTCTGCTTGCCCGTTGGTCTGCGGGTGTCTTGCTGATGCCAGATTGACCTTGACATTTAGAAAACCCATCAGCTTCTGCCAGAAAGACGAGATGAACTGGCGTCCGCGGTCGGACAGGATAGACCGTGGCAGGCCATGCACTTTGAACACGTGATCTATGAACAGTTTGGCGGTTTGTTCCGCCGTGGCCACCTTCGCACACGGAATGAAATGTGCCATCTTGGTGAACAAGTCCACCACCACTAGCACAGCTGTCTTGCCTCTCGAGCTGGGTAAATCCGTCACAAAGTCCAGGGCCACCCTCTCCCACGGTTCAAACGGTGTTTGCAGCGGTTCTAACAGTCCCGCCGGTGGTCTGTGTACCGGCTTGGCCCTCTGGCAGGTGTCGCACCTCGCGACGTAGTCCGCGACCTCTCCTCTCAGCCTGGGCCACCAGAAGTCTCTCGCGACTAATTCCATCGTTTTCTCTGTGCCAAAGTGACCGGCCGTGGGTGCGTCGTGCAACTGTTGCAGTACCTTGGCGCGAAGGTCGTCTCCTGGTACATAGACAGCCCCTTTGCGTAGGAGCAAGCCGTCCCGCACCTGGAACTCGTCCGTGGTAGCCGTGCCTCTGAGCAGTTCCGCCATCTTGTCTTGCGCGAATGAGTCGTCCCGCAATGCACGTCGCACCGCATCCAGGTCTACTGTAGCTGAGGCACACGCCCACGCCGTCGGTGCGAAGATGTGCATGGCCGCCGCTGGCGTCACCTCTTCTAGGTATTGCGGTTTTCGGGACAGTGCATCCGCCATGATGTTGGTGTCGCCTGGGACGTACTCTATTCGGAAATTGAAGTCAGCAAAGAACTCCGCCCAACGTATCTGCCTCTGGTTCAGGAACTGAGCCGTGCGCCAGTGCTCCAGATTCTTGTGGTCCGTGCAGACCTGCACCGTGTGCTTGGCGCCGATTAGGAAGTGCCTCCACGCCTTGAAAGCTGCATGAATGGCCAGCAACTCCCTGTCCCAGATGGTGTAGTTCTGCTCCGACTTGCTGAGCTTTCTGGAGTAGAACGCTCCCGGCCGCCACACCCCCTGCGGGTCTCGCTGCAGCAGGACAGCTCCCACGGCTCTGTCTGACGCGTCTGTCTCTACCCTCAACGGTTTACTGGGGTCGATATGCAGCAGTTGCTTCTCCGATGCGAAGAGATGCTTGAGCGCTTGAAAGGACTGTTCCGCCTGCTCCGTCCAGATGAATTTCTTTTTTTTGGAGCTGAGCGTGTCCGTAATTGCTGCCGTCTGCATCGCGAACCCCTTGATAAACTTGCGATAGAAGTTGGCGAAGCCGACAAACCGCTGGACCTCCTTCCGGTTGCGCGGGCTCTTCCAATCCAATACCGCACGAACCTTGGTGCTGTCCATGGCTATCCCCTTGTCCGACAACTTGTATCCCAGGAAATCCACCTCCGTCGTGTCGAACTGGCACTTCTCCAGCTTGGCGTACAGTCTATGTTGTTGCAACCTGCTGAGCACCTCCCTCACGTCTCGGTCGTGAGCTTGCTGCGAGTCAGAGAAAATCAGGATGTCATCCAGGAAGCAGACGCATGTCTTGTAGAGGAGTCCCTCCAACACGTGATGCATAAAAGCTTGAAAACAGTGAGAGCCATTTTGTAATCCAAAGGGCATAACTCTGTATTCGTAGGTGCCCAGCGGTGTGAACATGGCCGTCTTCCACTCATCGCCCTCCCGCATGCGGATGAGATTGTACGCCCCTCGCAGGTCCAACTTGGTGAACACGCGTCCCTTGCGCACCGTCGCGAGGAGGTCGTCAATCCTGGGCATGGGGTAATCAGACGGTTTGGTCATCTGGTTCAAAAGGCGGTAGTCCACAACGAGTCTTTTTTGGGGCGTGTCTTCCTTTTTCACGAAGAAAACGGGACTGCCCCCCACTGCCTTGGACTCTCTGATGAAGCCACGCTCCAGATTATGCTCGATGAACTGTTTGAGTTCCTGCATTTCATCTTCAGACATGGAGTATAGCCGCCCCTTCGGCAGCGTCGCCCCCGGTAGGAGGTCAATCTTGCAGTCATATGGCCGGTGAGGGGGTAGCTTGTCCGCCTCCTTCTCGCAGAAGACCTCCAAAAAGCTCGCGTATTTGTGGGGGACCGCTTGCAACGTTCCCAACTGCAGTTGTGATTCCTCCTCCTCTCCCTCCCGTCGGGGCAGGATGCAGTGTTCTGCGCAATAAGAGGAGCCGAAGATCAGTTGTCTCTGGTACCAAGCCAGTGTCGGACTGTGCCTGTCCAGCCAACTCATGCCCAACACAATGGGCGTGTCCGACAGTTGGGTGACATTAAAACTGATGACTTCCCTGTGGTTGCCAAGGCGCATCACCATCGGTGGCGTCTGCTTCACCACCTGCCCCCCTAGCAACTCCCTGCCATCCACTGTGACGACTTGCAGGGGCAGAGTGGCAGGCAATAGCTGTATAGCGTGCTGCTCCACAAAGCTCTGCGCTATAAAGTCTGCGTTGCTTCCAGAATCCACAGAAAGCGGCACTTCGATAGTGACGCCGTCGGGTAGCTGGAGAGATGCTGTGAGCTGCACTACTGGTTTGGGTGGGAGGGGATCCGTGGGTTGCAATATCGCTGGGGACTGCTTCACAGATGCGTCTGGCTGGGCCCCAGTGCCTCCGTCTCCAGCCAGACATCGTCGTTTCCCTGCTGTGGTTCTCCTTGCTGCGTTGCTGCAGTCACCATTGCTGAGGCTGCAGTGTGCTTGTGGAGCCTCCGGGGACACTCCTTCGCCAAATGGCCTGGATCCTCGCAGATGTAACACTTCCTGTTCCCTCTAGGAGGCTTCGCTTTCACTGCTGCCGGTGCTAGGGCTCTGGCTGCTGACTGAGCCCTTGCACCTCCAACCTCCATCGGTTCCCCTCCCCCTCCTGGCGGAGGTGTGGATTGCGCACGCGCTGCTTCCCTCGGAACGAAAGAGAAACTTCTCGCTGCTTCGCGCCCTCCACGTCCTTCATCTCTGCACCATGGACGTTCTTCCAGCCTCACCCCCACAGTCAGCGCCCTTTGGACCACCTCCTGCGTGCTTCGGGGCCTCTCCCCCCTTGCAATTTCATCCTTAACCGCAGAACTTAGACCCTCCCAGAAGAGGTCTCTGACAGGGGGCGAATCCCGATCCCATTCTAAAGCACTGACCAGCGCAAAAAATCGGGCGTGATACTGCCGGACGCTCGCCCTCCCTTGTTTTAGTCCATGAATCTCCCGTCTGGCAAGATCCACATCAATAGTAGACAAAAAACACGCATCCATCGCTTTGATAAAGGCATCTGCATTCTGAAGCGCCGGATCTTTATCCCTCCACAAATTGCGCAGCCAGGCTTTGGCATCCCCATGCAAATGGGACAATATGAACCCCACCTTCTCTTCCTCATCTCTAAAGTCTTTTGCCAGCAGTTGCAGTGCGCACATTACGTCTGCTCTAAAATTAGGGTACTGTTGCAAAGTCCCATCGAAGTGAGCCACAAGCCCTCCTGCTCTCCGTGCCAATCCCACGCCCTCCGGTCTGGGTCCCGGTTGCCCTTGCTTAACAAGCATTTCAAACCTGGCGTGTAGGTCTCTGTAGGCGGCTGTAGTCTCCTCCTCCCGTTTCTTGGAAGCCAATACCTCTGAGGACAACTGGGTCACTGCCTCTTGCAGCGCGGAGATCCTCTGTTCTTCCGTCATCTTGCTAACCTTTGTGAGCTTGCTTACAGACACCCCTCTTCCTCCCCTAGCGGCTTCTGCTCCCGCTGCGAGGTTTCAGGTTTCTGAAGCTTTGAAGAGATGGGTCTTACTGTCAGAGCTGCTACCAGGTCCCAGCTCACATAGGACCACGCCACACAGCGTCCACTTTAAAAGAGTCTTTATTGAGTTACAGGTTTCATTTCCGAACTGCAGCGTGCAGCTCTACACCTTCTGCCCTAGGTCGGCGAAGACCCATCTGAGTCCCCGCCTCTTGCACACCAGCTTAATACCCTAGCCTTGCTCCACCTCCTTCGCCTCTCCCTACGTCTCTGGGTCCTTCTGCCCCCCTGGGACTCCTCCCTTCTACTCTCCTCTGACGCTGACCCCCCTGATCCTTCCGCTTCCTTTCGGCGGGCTTTGGGACCTGGCTCACTCTCCGGGCTGCTTACTGCTCCAGCTTCCGCTGCATTTGAACTTGGCGCGCGCGCCCAACTCTCTACTTTCCTCTTGACCGTTGCCTCGCTCTCTGAGGAGGGCGTGACCACCCCTGACTCGTGCCCTCCCTCCTGCTGACGGCCTCCGGAACCCGATGCCTGGCTGCCTTCCTCCCTGCTGCTCTCAGTCTTGAGCGTGGGTCCCGACTTCCAGCTGCTGCTCTCTGAATCTCCTCTGTTCCCTTCCTCCTGGGGTGTCCCCCCGGATCCCCCCCTTGCTCTGCTCACTGGGGCTCCCTTTTGGGAGTCCTCTGACTCACTGCTTAGGCTTGGAGATCTCGGTTCGTCATCATCACTCATTCTCCCTTCGGCTTCCTCCCCCTCGCTCTCTGTTTCCACCCTTCTCTGCGTCTCTGCTTCTGAACCCCTGACAATATGGATCGCTGTATTTGCTATAGGATGATTTTTTTTTTTTAAAAAAGACATTTTAGTCCCTGTGATAGTTAAGAGAAATGGGAAACCCACAGTCACATTTCTCAAAGGCCACCAATGTATCAGGACTCGGGACACACATGTAGCCATAGACAAAAAGCTGCTTATGTAGCAATACGCTGTGATTTCTGTACTGTATGCAGGGAGGGAAGTGTGCAAAGGATACTTTTATCTCCAAATACAGAGGCGACGTGCGCCTGGGAGCTGCAGCTCATCATAGCTTCCCACCACACATTCTCAAGTATCTGGAAAGGCAGATTTGGTTGTTAGAGAAAGTTGGGAAGGGGCTCAAGAGGGCTCCAAACTCAGAAAAGAAAAGTCTCTATTGTTAAAAATGAAGGGATGGCTCTGGTATTGAGGGATGAAGGAAGCCGAGGCAGGGGCTCAAACTGCGAGAGTTGAAAGAGCTCATTACAGTGGACCCTCTGGATACAAACTTAATTCGTTCCGGGAGTCCATACGAACCCCAAAAAGTCCACAACATGAGGCGCTGTTTCTGCACACATGTAACGCATTCCGTTACTTCCGGATCGCCACAGAGCGCAACCCGAAAACGCTCAACCTGAAGCAACTTCAACCTGAGGTATGACTGTACTGTGAAAGCAATTCTGCTGTTGTTAATGAAAGCCAGAAAGTAAAGCAGATTTGAGAAGATGCCAGGCATCAACAAATACCACAACAGTTTTAAAGATGAAGCCTACTACCAACAAATAGAACAATTTTTTACATTACTTTTTTTGAGTTAAAGAGTCCCAACTGGAAGAAATACCTGGTTTCACAATTAAAATATAAGGTTTACAAATAGTTGGAGCTTACCCCTGTGTAGTGGTTGGGAGTTACTCGTGCGTAATCCTGCTCCGTTTGAGCATCGGATTGCCTGGTTAAACCCTCCGGACTACGCAGCCCATATTTGCGTGGCTGCCCTTAGTCACTCGTAGAATCTGACTGTGGGCGTTTCTTAAAGCGTTGCCAACATAAGAGTTGTTTGACGCCCAATCGTCTCCGCCTCTCACTGCGCGGGAGTCTCCTGCGCAGGGTGGGCGTGGGCAGCGGGGTGCTTGGGCTCTCCTCACTAACTTCCAACGAAGAGTCCTGGAGCCCCTGCACCTCCCTGTCCCGTTGCTCTCCTGGATCCCTGGTGTCACACTCATTCCCTTCCCCTTCTTCCCGGCTGAGTCTCCCTCTAGCGCTTGGACCTTCCCCTGAAGAATCAGAGACCCTCTCCTTCTCCCGTGCCTCTGATGGCAGTTCCCTGACACCCTGTGTGCTTGCTAAAACGATACTGCTGTTTTATCATCTGAAGGAGTAAATTATTTATTTATTTTTAAGCAGCTTGGGCCTACCATCTACAGGATCTTCCGCATTGTCGCCTGTGGGTTCTTTGATGTTTTCTTCTTCAGGATTCTTTGCCTCACTAGGGGAACCTTCAGCCTCTGATGTAGAAAGAATTGTTAGTTTTACATTTCACACATTTCCAACATTCTTCTTTTTATAATCTGTTAGCATATTTTGACCTTCTTTTCACAAGAAGCTAGGAACACAGAAAGGGGCTTTATACTGAGTCAGACAATTTGTCCATCTAGTTCGGCATCTTCTGAACTGATGGGCTCCAAAGTCTCTCCCAGACCTAACTAAAGATGTGAGGGACTGAACCTGCAGCCTTCTTCATGCAAAAGAGATGTCCCACCAGGGAACTATGGCCCTCACCCTCCCTTAAGAAAAGCATGGAGGATTGCCATTTGGGCTGTACCATTGATGCTCATCAGAATGCCTTCCCTGGATACGAGAATGGAAGACACTGAATAATACTGACCTGCTAGACCTGGAAGGGTTCAACAATAGATACGGTTGGCATTCTTATCTAGCTTAAGAGAAGGCCAAGGTACATAAAGGCTTCCTAAACCATGTAATCAAGAGATCATTACACAAAGTGTGGTCTAAATATGAGACTTTATTAGAACCTAAAACGCCGTGGTGGTTGTCCCCGACAGAAGTCTTCCGCGAAAGCCTGCATTCGCCCCATAGGACGCACACACATTTCCCCTTCATTTTTGGAGGGGGGAAAGTGCGTCTTATAGGGCAAAAAATACGGTAAATTAAATTAAATTATTTTTTTTTAAAAAGGCTTTGGGAATAGCATTGCTGGTAATTAAGCAAGGACACGCAAGAGACCAAGGTTGCCAGCTTTTCAGCTTCAAATTCCCTGAGTAAAATTCTCTCTCTCTTCTCTAGTTTACACACACCTGCTTGTCATTTGATAACTGCAAATCAAATAATGACTTGAATGTGTGAATGAGGAATCAGACGTAGAAGCACCTTGAGGGGAGTGATTTTTCAGACAAAAAACAATTTGTGGTAAAGGGACAGTATTGAAGTATGCCTGGACAGATTTGGGTTGTTGTTGTTGTGAGATTTTTTTTTTTAAACTGTGGAGGAAAAGAAATTAGGACTGGGCTAGAAGTATCCAGAAAATAGCTTTTCTTAGCCAGTTTTGGAAAACTTCCCTTACCCAATCTCTTCCCAAAGTATTGGAGAATTGCAGTCATCCCATGGGATGAATACGGTAAAATGGTCCCTCCAATTTTGCCACTTGTTAATTCTGGACGAAACTATGGATCCAGTTTTGATCTTGTCGAATATTATTACAGTGTCATTGAAGGTAGAGGCCTTTCTCTCTTAGCCCACTACTTCCTTCATCAACGTATAAGGACAGAAGCACTGCATTCATCACTGAGTCAAAATTTGAAAGGAGAGAATTGTCTGAAGGGAAAGTGTTGAAGAATTTCACCTCCCTTTCCGAGAAAATTTGATGACTCTTCTTCTGCCTTCAGTTTCACCACCGACAAATGGGAAGGCTATTTTAGCTCAGTCCTAAACACACACGCACATACTTGCAGTTTAAGATTTACCTTCAGAAGTTTCTTCGGTGATTTCTGAGGTGATTCCTTGGCCGCTGAGTGATGGTCCTAGTCCTAAAAGAAACCGGATTCAAGAACAGACCTGTGAGCTTTTGCAATGAGGATAGCAGTGGCACAGAAACAGCCATCAGTGCTACCGTGTGCGCTATTTCCCTCTTGTCTCTGTGAAGCAAGCAGGGCTGGTGAAATATACTAATAGTCAAGAGTGGATTTCATGCTCTTTATTCAGCTCATAGTTGTGAGGAGGAAGTTCCCCCAGAATGTCTGCCTTATATACATTATTTACACAACGGGCCCCACGTGATTGGCTAATTTCGAGATTCTCCTGTAGGCCAATCAGGTTGCGGATTCACTTCCACCTGGAGCTGGATTGGGTGGCTCCTGTAGACCAATCAGACTGCTGCATTCTGGATCCTATTGTTCTAGGACCAATCAGACTGCTGCATTCTGGGTCCTATTGTTCTAGGACCAATCAGACTGCTGCATTCTGGATCCTATTGTTCTAGGACCAATCAGACTGCTGCATTCTGGATCCTATTGTTCTAGGACCACTCAGACTGCTGCATTCTGAATCCTATTCAACTCAGTGCATAACAGCTGGAGCTCATCCCCTCTGAAGGAGAGAATTTTCTGAGGGAAAAGCATTGAAGAATTTCAGCCCCCCCCCCCTTCCTAGGAAATTTGATGTCTCTTCGCCTGCCTTCCAGCCTCACCACTGAAAAAGGGCATAGTTTGGGGAGGCTGTTTTAGCTCAGTCCTAAACACACACACGCTTTAAGATTTACCTTCAGCAGGAGTTTCGCCACCGATTCCTTGGCTACTGGGTGAAAGTCCAAGTCCTAAAAGAAACCAGATTAAAGAACAGACCTGAGAGCCTTTTCGATGAGAAAAGCAGTGGCACAGCCTCTGCAGTGCTATTTTTCCCTTATCTCTGGATAAGCAGGGCTGGAACTCATCCCCTCTGAAGATTTCCCAGACCCATAACATTTTTCCTAGAGTCTATCTCAGGGGTCAGCAAAACTTTTCAGCCGGGGGCCGGTCCCCTGTGCCTCAGACTTTGTGGGGGGCCGGACTATATTTTGGGGAGGGGGAAATGAACGAATTCCTGTGCCCCACAAATAACCCAGAGATGCACTTTAAATAAAAGCACACATTCTACTCATGTAAAAACAAGCTGATTCCCAGATTTAGAAGGTAATTGGGCTGGATCCAGCCCCCGGGCCTTAGTTTGCCTACCCATGGTCTATCTGTTAGCAAAACTATAATGGCTGTTAAGGGTATTATTTATTTTAGTCACCTATTCACCTAGCCCTATAGGTGATGAGTAGGGCAACACAGGCAGTGACAATTGCTCTGCCTTCACTATCAATAATGAGATACCATTTTTTTGCAGTAGTACAAAAACCTGCTATATTCTTTAGCTGCCTGTATGATGAAATGACACATTCACCAGGAAACAGCCTGTTTATTTGCCCAACTCAACCTGGAACTAACAAGCACAACCTGGAATTAACCTGCCTCTTCCATTTCATGTCTTTTTTCTACACATGCAGGCTAATGTGATTACTAAGACCCAGCATGAGTTTCTCCAAAA
This sequence comes from Podarcis vaucheri, assembly GCF_965113315.1. Lineage (NCBI taxonomy): Eukaryota > Metazoa > Chordata > Lepidosauria > Squamata > Lacertidae > Podarcis > Podarcis vaucheri. The sequence continues at coordinate 132,645,826 of NC_138759.1, forward strand.
CCTGTCAAAAACAAGTCAAAATCTGCATCTTGCTGTCTCGTCTGGTTTTTCGTTACATAGGGAGCGACTGGGTCACGGGGCCGTGGGTCACGGAATAGGTCCTTAATTTGCGTTTACAAAAAAAATTCTCAAAACTCAATGGCAGATTTCGGAAGGCAAGCAAAAGATTGAACGATTCTGAAGATAACCAAATGTAAATTCCCCCCCTTTCCCCAAAACCTCATGATATCTAAACTTGGGCCATCATCTGGAGAGCTGGACAATGATTCTGCAAATAAAAGGCAAGGTAAATCTATGTTTTCTAGTCACTTCAGCAGGCAGCAGTCAAATGGCATTTTGCTCACTGTGCATTTCTGACAGCTACGGTGCAAGTTTCACCACAAGCATTCCAGTTTTATCAAATGCATTGCTACTCTGCAGAAATTATGGTGCTCAAGAAGTTGCCCATTCTTAAATAAAGCAAATGTTTACTGCTTTTACGTATTTCTCCCTCCCCGCTCTGTGCTAATGGATATAAAAATCCTCTCTGAGCTCCTCTGGAAAAGTAGTTAGTCTGCACACTTTAAAAAAAATGTTGCATTTTCTGCATATTGACTTGCAAACTTGCGATAGTCTACAGAAACCTCGAAATTTGTCAGTTATTGCAGGGGAGGGGAAGCAGTTGCTAACTGCCCCATTATTCATGTATTTAGCAAAAAACTGTTTTTCTTCGCCCTGTGGAATGCCCTCCCATCAGATGTCAAAGGAATAAACAACTATCTGATGTTTAGAAGACATCTGAAGGCAGCCCTGTTTAAGGAAGTTTTTTAATGTCTGATGTTTGATTGTGTTTTTAATCTCCTGTTGGAAGCCACCCAGAGTGGCTGGGGAGACCCAGCCAGATGGGCGGGGCATAAGTAATAAATTTATTATTATTATTATTATTATTATTATTATTATTATTATTATTATTATTTCTATCATCTTCTGAAGTGCATACTGTAAAAACCAATAAAGTTTGTTTAAAATAAAGAAAGTTCAATAATATGACATCACCATCTCCTTAAAACCAGAGTTCATAGCTGGTATCTTATATATTTTTATCCTGCATAATAAGTGAAGGGGATGGGAATGCTTTTCTCATTTATTTTTTTTACTAATTGTATTTTTATACTGCTCCTCCTTTAAACTAAGCTCAGGGCAGTGTATAACAACAGTTCAAAACAAAAATATGCAGCTATCACATAAAAACCTACATAAATGACTGAAAAGTAGAGTCTCCAATAATTAGAAGCATTCTCAAAACCATCGCTGCTTTAAACATAAAAATATCTTTACCTGTCCAAAACCTGCGTAAACAAATGTGCCCTAAATTCCCCCCCAATAAAATAATATATTTAAAATATTTTGTTGAGTTACCTTCCTCCTCAGCTTGGATGCTTTCCTCCTCTTCTGCTGAATGTGGCACAGGGCTGACTGTAAGAAACAATATCCACGTAATGACATTAACTGTATCAATGAAATGCACTTCGCCAAGCTAAAGGAAAATGTTAATAACAATTGGGTTGTTGTGGCTGGTTTTTGAGGTCAAAAGCTTTAGCTGAAGAAGCAGCCTACAGCAAAAAATAAAATAAAAATAAGGTGATATATAAAATCCCAAGAGAGGCTTCAGTTGCGAACTTACAGGAATTTAATCAGGTGCTATAAGTTATTCGTCATCGTTTAAACTTTTAGGCTGCAATCCTATGCCTTCTTTCCTGGGAGTAAGCCTTGTTCAACTCAGTAGGATTCACTTCTACGTAAACATACCGTATTTTTCACTCCATAAGACGCACTTCTTTCCTCTTAAAACCTAAGGGGAAATGTCTGTGCATCTTATGGAGCGAATGTGTGGTCCCTGGGGCTGGGGGGATGGGACCCGGGCTTCCCTGACCAGCCCCATAAGCTCGGGGAGCAGCAGAAAGGCTGCATGCAGCCTTCCCGCTGCTCCCTGGGGCTGGCGGTGCGGGAAGCTCGGCTTTCCCCACCGCCAGCCCCATAAGCGTGGGAAGCAGCGGAAAGGCTGCACGCAGCTTTTCCGCTGCTCCCCGACCTGCTCTTTGGGTCGAGCAGCTCTGGGGTAGCCTGCGAAGCCTCCGCAGGGCAGTGGGGAGCCTTCATCCCGCTGCCATGGGAGGCTTCACGCAACTATCCCTGGCTTTTGTGGGAAGTGGGGGAAGGGACAGAGCAAGGCTCTCTCACTTCCCCCACCTCCCGCAAAAGCCCCCAACAGCTGCATTTCCCCCCCTTGAATCCCCCCCCAAAAGTAGGTGCACCTTACGGAGCGAGAAATACGGTAAATCAGACCTATATAACATGCAGCCCCTTCAGTGCACCTAGCATTTTGGATCCTGTGCTATAGTCCTTCGAAAAACCCACAAAGTGCTCCAGAATGCCAATCAAAGGGATCCAAGGGGCTGCATATGCAAGGATCTTGTGTTAGGTCTGGGTTTTTGTTTTGGTCTTCAAGCAGCTAGCCTCCAGCTCATTTCACAAACTATTTTTGAAACCTGCCTCAGTTTCAAAAGGAATTTGTCACGTGACGTGGGTGGATTGGCTGATCTTTGAGGGAAAAGTCAGTCAAATCTCCTTGGGCTCCTCAGCCTAGTTTCTTTGGCTCCTGGCCCAGACAATTCTCTATTTCTTAAGATGAAACAGTCTCATATCGTTTTTTGACATTATAACTTGCAGAATTAGAAATGCAACTCAGATGGTATGATCATCGCTCAGATAACTGGGGATTCCAAAGGTCTAGTAATAGGCATGTTCAGTTTAAAAATCTCACCACTGAGAACATCTGATTTTAAATCTGGTCTTCATATTCACTGTGTTTTATCTATTAATAGAAAGCACTCACATCCTACTGATTTTTACCTTTTCTCTCTGGATACAATTCTGTTACTTCACCTAATGCAACTTGCTTTTCCTGCATAGGGAAACAAGAAATTTATTACACAATTATTACCTAAATAAAGTGCATTTCTAGTTGGCATTTATTTGCCAAATAAATTATTATTTATTTAGTTGGTATTTATTTACTACCAGTTTGAGCCACAAAGATAATCAGTCCTGCCCCCCCAAAAAATTAGAGTGGTGTTTTAAGGTAGCATCTTTCATCTCGATAATCTGAAAGTCGAATACTGGGCGGCGGGGGGAGCGTACATAGACACAATACAATAACTGATGAAACAATAATACTATGACCTCAGGGTGATCTTAGTTACTTCCCCAAAGGTTTGATCCTAAATACACTTAACAATTTCTGCTGAAAGTGACGGGTCAGGGTTTATTTATGGGTTATGTTTGTGCCTTTTGTATTCGTGCAAATCTTCTACGCATGACGGACAACTCAGATTTCACTCCTGGTCAAATCCATGATCTTATCTTAACATTTATTTTGGAGCTTGGAGAATCAAGGAAAATTCTAGGGGAAGAGCTGTGAGTTACTGCCTCTCCTTTGTCCCATTATACAGATATAGGAGTTTTTGTTTGTTTCCTGTCTGCAAAACAATCACAATCTGGCCAAATAAATGGGTACAATCTAGGAAGTACTCGGCAGGCTTTCGGTGCTAATGAAATTTGCCTTAACCGCACTTTTTAAAATTAAACTAGTAAAAATGTATTGTTTGCACTAGCAAGTGCTGCCCTCTAAGGATCAATTTAGATGCTGAATCCAATGGCAATCGGACCACCCGCCACATGTGGAGTAAATCTAACATGAAGGGAGTCTCTTGTTTGGAATGTGTCCATAACTAGAAGGAAGAATTATGAAAACAATAGTACAGGACATGAAAGCAGCATGAGGTTACCCGAATCAGATCATAGGTTAGATTCTGAAGACATTCTTGGTTTTTCTCACTAATTTGTAGATCTGTAGAGACCTTCCAGCTGCCATTCTGGAAACTTACAGGCATGGAGTAGACAATTCCCTCAGGAATCCCAAACTGACCTAAGGAACAGAAACAATCCCTCCAAAGTGTATTTTATGCACAGATAACAACACACCCATACATTTGCCATTAAAACTGTGAATTACATGGACCATATCCCAATATTCTGTCACACCGATTTCAGTGGAAGAGATTTAAGCGGGCGTGAAATTCTGCTACTGAAATCAATGGGGCTTTGCTTAAACTTTGGCTGTATTGTACGCAAAGATTTTAATTCGGAGAGAAAAACACAAGCCTTCCACATGGTCTCTGGTGGAAATGAAGCAGTGTGACAGAGAAACATTTGATGATTATTTGACTGAAGAGCAACATTTACCTTCACTGAGTACTCCCAGGGAGACCAGTTCTCCTGGAGGGGAGTCCAGGTACCAGTATCTCAGCACAGTAAAAATGGCATGTGCTGGCGCTATGCCTACGCAATGAATTTCCCAGGAACTCAACGAACTCATTGCAGTCAGAAACTCTGCTCGTATCCATTCACTGTAAAATGAGAAAGCAGAGCTTTCCTTAAATACAAATAAAGAAAACTACAGGAAGAGACCATGTTCCAAACCATTTTTAAGCACGCAGCTCCTCATCAAGAGGCTGAAGTCTCAGACCCCCCCAAAGCCTCATACATTGTCATAGTCTCTTCAGCAAGGTTTGGAATGGTATGGGAATGGTATGAATTTTGTGCCCTTTCACCTCCAGGCATTCCGAGCAAGGAGATTCCTCCTTTGCCTATAATCTGATGCTGAACTGGGAAATGAGACAGCCACCTCCTGTGCTCGCTTCGGCAGCACATATACGAGACAGCCACCTCCTCTCTCCTCTGTTTCCCTTCGAGTTTTATCATCTGTTCCCCTGCTTGCAGGAAGCAGCGGGGCTGCCGGGGGAGAAGATGGTGGACCACAGGAGGAGGGGCAAAAGTTTGGAGAAGGTGTGGCTGCTTCATCGTCCAACTCATTGGCGGGTTTGAAAGTGACAGGGGAGCCTGCAGGTTTCAACAGGGCAGCCGTGTGACGGAAACTCTGATGAAGAGCGCTCAAAAACAAAACAGGAGCTCTCAAATATAGATGTACTTCAAGGCAAAATCTAGAAACCAGCATTTAACGAATTTAATAAATAATAGTAACAATACTACGGTATTTTGGGTGGGAAAATGTGTTTCAGATCCTTACATGGTTTGACTCTAACAGAGCACTGGAGCTATTGCTGCTTATGATCCTTGCCACAACTAGACCATTTATTTCTTAATTAAATACTTTTGAAGGAGGTGAGGACAGGTAACCCCACCTAGGCCGGAAGGCCCCCCACCCTAAAGCAGGCTTCTCAAAGCTTTTCAAAATCATTTTCTCAGCAGCTAAGCATCTGCTCATTTGCTCTGCTGTTGCAAGGCAAAATGTTATTCTTTTATCAGCACAAGAAGGCTTCAAAAAGCTAATGAATAGGCTCTGTTCAAAGCAGGCCTGAGAACTGACTTTTATCTCATTCTAGTTGCAACTTCTTGGACATGCTGAACTGCTCTCATTCCCCCTTTCCTGGGAAGGGTGCCAAGAGTCCAATAGCCCCAAGACAGGAGCTTTCTGTACATGCTCAGGAACCTCAACATGGGACAGGACTCCTGAGGGAGGAGAAAGGAGAGGGAACTGGAAGGGGAATATATGCTCTGTGCAAATGACTGTGAACTCGTGCTTGTTTGTGAACTATCACACTTGCTCCTTCTACCAGTTCATGGATGGTAGAAATAAAGCTTTTTCTCCTAAACTATTCCTTGAGTGTCTGTTGACTCCCATCTCCCTTTCCCGGGCGCAATATTTTCCCCACCCGAGGGCAAAGCCTCATAAGGCTACACTTTGACCTTAATAACTTTAAAGCCTCCAAATCAGGTTTTAAGTAATAATGATTCTGCTCCTTATGTAACATTCCACAGAGGTTCAAAAGAGAAGCTTTGATTTGGAGCAGAGCTCTCTCTGTTGGTGGAAGTAAAGATCAGGAGAGAAGCTTAATTTAGAATACAGTGGTGCCTCGCAAGATGAAAAGAATCCGTTCTGTGATTCTCTTCGTCTAGTGGTTTTTTTCGTCTTGCGAAGCAAGCCCATTGAAGGATTAGCGGATTAGCGCTATTAGCGGCTTTTAGCGGCTTATCTGCTGATCGGATCAGCTGATAAGCGACTTAGCGGCAAAAAAAGGGGGGGGAGGGGAAAAAAAACCAGTAGGAACTCGCAAGACATTATTGTCTTGCAAAGCAAGCCCATAGGAAATTCGTTTTGCGAAGCACCTCCAAAACGGAAAACTCTTTCGTCTAGCGAGTTTTCCGTCTTGCGAGGCATTCGTCTTGTGGGGCACCACTGTATTCTTTTTCACACTTCCTTTGCTTTTCACTTGGAAGCTGCATTTGGTAAACGGAAGCACTGGCATTCTTGTGCCTTTCCTGGGCTCAATTTGGGGATTTTGTCCTGAGAACTGAGTCCTGAAAAGAACAATGCTTCTGCTTCTTAGCACATGAATACTTTTCCCATTTTTCAAGCCTTTGAGTTGGATGCTCTCAGTTTTTTGTTTAAGATTTTTCAAACACCATCACAATGCCCCAAAGCACTGAAGAGTAGACTTTGGGGTTGTAAAATGCAAGAGACTATGAAAGAGGCAAAGGTCTTGGGCCGATGCGTAAGGTGCAAACACCACTTCAGACACTTGGGAGGGATGGCATAAAAGCCAGTTTTTTAAAAAATCAAAAGTATCACAGAAAAATACCGATCAAATAGGACATCCATCAAATCGCGGGAAAAGCTTGGTGGGCCCCAGATGGCGCTGTCGTATCTATAGAGTTGTGTTTTACTCAGATCGATGAAGCTGTTCCCACTGATATTACCCCAGACTACGAGATTTTTTATTCCTGTTGAAGACAACAATCGAAAGATGCATAAGCATAACAGGTAAGAATGGAAGGAAAAACCCCACTGGAACAGAACAAAGGTTCTGCAGGATGCATGTAGTTCAGCATCCTGATTTCCACAGCGGTCAGTCAGATGTCTCTGGGAAGCCCACATGAAGCAGGCCATGAAGGCAAAAGCCATTCCCTGGTGTTGCTCCCTCAAGCAGATTAGCTCTAATCCAGAGGCTCAACATAGCCATTGCTTTTGGGAGCCACTGATCATGGTAACCGTTCACATAGCAAAGTCAACTCATATAGCAAAGGTGTACTTTCAAAAGACATGTCTTCTGCTGTGTCCCATGAGGCAAGAAACTGCCTAAGGTCCTTAACTAAGGCCTGGTGAGGTTCACCATAGTAGAACTGCAGACCTTTTAGAGAGTCTGTAAATTATGGGCAAGATTCAATTAGATTTGTTCCACCAGTGAAGGACATCCACTAGCTCTAGGCCAGGTCAGGAGAACCTCAGAACAGCGCACAACAGGCAGTTTGGATTTGATATCCCGCTTTATCACTACCCGAAGGAGTATCAAAGTGGCTAACAATCTCCTTTCCCTTCCTCCCCCACAACAGGTGAGGTGAGTGGGGCTGAGAGACTTCAGAGAAATGTGACTGGCCCAAGGTCACCCAGCAGCTGCATGTGGAGGAGTGGGGAATCGAACCCAGTTCACCAGATTACGAGACTACCGCTCTTAACCACTACACCACACTGGGTGGGGACTGTTCCATCTGGCAAGCTGAAAAGCTTGTGTTGATGGGATGATTGGCCCAGCGCTACGTTGTGTTTTCCCCCTCTCCCACTGCACCCTAGCTTTGATTATCTTGAGTCAAACTGAGAAATCTTCTAGCATGGACCAATGTTATGATCTCCCAGCCTATTGGTTAGCCCGCATGCATGCAAAGGGTTTGCAGAGATACGTTCTCAGAGGCAGTGTCACACACCAGTACTGCAGAACTGCCTTTTTCCTAAAAGTGATTCAGAGTCTGAGCTCCCTTCAGAGAAAGTTCAAGTCCTCCCATTTCAGTAGTGACTTCGGGCTGTATGGTCTAGAACAGAGGTCAGCTAACTTTTTCAGCAGGTGCTGGTCTACTGTCCCTCAAACCTTGTGGGGGGCCAGACTATATTTTGAATAATAATAATAATAATAATAATAATAATAATAATAATTTATTATTTATACCCCGCCCATCTGGCTGGGCTTCCCCAGCCACTCTGGGTGGCTTCCAAAAGAATATTAAAATACATCAAACATTAAAAGCTTCCCGAAACAGGGCTGCCTTCAGATGTCTTCTAAAAGCCTGGTAGTTGTTATAAAAAAATTCCTTCCTGTAGCACCTTAAAGACCAACTAAGTTAGACCTGGTAGTTGTTGTTCTCTTTGACATCTGGTGGGAGGGTGTTCCACAGGAAAGGTGCCACTACCGAGAAGGCCCTCTGCCTGGTTCCCTGTAACTTGGCTTCTCGCAGTGAGGGAACCGCCAGAAGGCCCTCGGTGCTGGACCTCAGTGTCCGGGTAGAACGAAAAAAGAAAGAAAGAATGAATTCCTATGCCCCACAAATAACCCAGAGATGCATTTTAAATAAAAGGACACATTCTACTCTTGTAAAAACACGCTGATTCCTGGACGGACCATGGGCCAGATTTATAAGGCGATTGGGCCTGATCTGGCCCTCGGGCCTTAGTTTGCCTACCCATGGTCTAGAATATTTTAAACCTTGGTTATTTTTGTGGGTTTTAGTATGGATGTGTGCTTCTATGTTATTTTTATTTTTTCATTTGCTTAACATGATTTGCCCTGAGGCAAGACAATATAACAATCCAAAATAACTAAATAAACATTAGTTAATCTGCAATCATTTGTTACACACCTGCTGGATGCATTCCCATTTTTCTTGCTAGCATGGCCTTGGCTTCATTTTCCAAGAGCAGGGATACAGTGACAATATTCTGAGGGTTGATGGACGGAGCATGTGTAATAAGCATCAATGCCTTAAGGTTGACAAAGGTTTTCCCCATCACAACAACCCTGACATTACTTCTGGCATTCTTCTCTATCAGAGGACCATATATTTCACATTGATTGGTAACTTGCTGGATGCATTCTTCAAGAGACGGGATTGCCTCTTGAAGGACGTCGTCAAGCAAAATGATGACTTCAGCTTCGAGAAAAGTCTGGTCGTCCAGTTCAGTGTACAAAGTGATACCACGAAGGACAGGGGATGCCAAGTCCTCAGTCTCCATAACGATAGCTTCAAGAAGTTCTTCGCAGCCCTTTCTGTCCAGCAAGTGGAGGCTGATCTCAGTTTCCATTCCAAATATTTCCCCATTGATTAACAAAGGGATCAGATGATAGCAGATACTAGCTGATGCTCTGTTAAGATAAGAAAAGTAATTAGCAATGAACAAACACTGGTTTTATGCAGAAGAGAGATATTCCCCCCCCCCCAATCTTTTTATTCTACAGGTTTTCATGGTCCTCACTAATCAACTCTTAGTGCTTGTATTAGAAATGAACAAGGATACCTTGCCATGAAATCTAGTGACATAATCTTCTAACAGCAGGCATTGAAGCTGAATTATTTTTAAGTTATGTGGTTAAATACTACATTAATTTAACTGCATAACTGTTTGATTTTTCTAAACTATAACCTACTTATTTTATTTACTTTTTTATTAAAACAACAACAACTTAACACTGAAGACTTAACAATCACAGAGGCTGATAGACTACTGAGATTGATCCCCCCAACAACAGTCATTCCATAGCAATTCTTCAGGGAGAATGCAGGAAAAGCTGCTTAAAAACATTAACGGACTAGGTCAGGGGAGGGAGGAGTTGTGGCTGCTGAACAGTCAGATCTAAAGGCCTGCTGGACTTGTGCAAGCCAAGTGTGGGGCAGGTAGGACTGTGGCTCTGCCATTTTCTCTCCTCTCTCCTTTCTGTCGCTTGCTGTTTGCTTCTTTATGTAAATATTTAACAATCGTGCATTCATAGAAAATACAGCAAGGCAGTGTGCAACATAAAAAACTTTCCTTTCACGGTGGGAAAATCAGTATTCCAGATCCTGGGCTGGTACACTTTTCTCAACCTCAGTTCGGGGGGTGGGGGCGGGGACATAAGGTCTTTAGATCCAGTGGACCCCAAGCCTCCTCTGGTCTGCCACTGGCACACACCCCTTTTGCTGCTACTGCATTAGCTGAGATTTCCTCTCCCACAGCAGGAAAGCTCATGAAGGGAGGCCTTCTTTGTCTCCCAAGGATCTCCCACTCTGTGGGTGGAAGGGGGGATCAGCTGTACCCTATGGCTGTACCCTATAGGACTGCTTTCCAGTAAGTCAAAACTAAAACCAGAAAGAAAGTAGAGATTAAGGAAGTTGAGGGGGTGGACATAAGGAGTCAGAATGGATAAAAGTGGAAGCATCAGACAGTCTGTCAAGGAAGCTCTGAGGAACGGCTTGGTGGCTAAAGGTAAAGGGACCCCTGACCATTAGGTCCAGTCCAGTCGTGACCAACTCTGGGGTTGCGACGCTCATCTCGCTTTTCTGGCCGAGGGAGCCGGCGTACAGCTTCCGGGTGATGTGGCCAGCATGACTAAGCCGTTTCTGGTGAACCAGAGCAGCACACGGAAACGCTGTTCACCTTCCTGCCGGAGCGGTACCTATTTGTCAACTTGCACTTGACGTGCTTTCGAACTGCTAGGTTGGTAGAAGCAAATTGAAAGCCAGGAGGAATAGTTCTGTCTTACAGGCCCTGCGGAAGGAAGTTAAATCCTGCAGGGTCCTGGTCTCATGGGACAGAGCATTCCACCAGGTCAGAGCAGCCGCTGAGAAGGCCCTGGCCCTGGTGGAGGATAATCTAACTTCCTTAGGGCCCAGGACCTCTACACTATGATTATTCATGGACCTTAAGGTCTTCTGTGGGGCAGACCAGGAGAGGCAGTCCCATATGTACGAGGGCCCTAAGCCACAAAGGGCTTTAAAGGTCAAAACCAGCACCTTAAACCTGACCCGATACTCCATCGGGAGCCAGTGCAACTGGTAAAGCACTGGGTGAATATGCTCCCATGGCAGGGGCCCCGTGAGGAGCCTGGCCATGGCATTCTGCACCCGCTGGAGTTTCTGGGACAGCTTCAAGGGCAGCCCCACGTAGAGCGAAATACAGTAGTCAAGCCTGGAGGTGACCGTCGCATGGATCACCGTGGCCAGGTCGGGGCGGGAAAGGTAAGGGGTCTTTGATGAAATGTTGAGATCTTTGATGAAATGCAAGGCACTGCAGTTGGAAAATTAAAAATGGGAATTATGGTCTGCGCTGTAAGTGCTCATATATACAAATGTGGATCTTTGTGTTACAAGCATAGACTGTGTTCAGTCATGTACAGGTTCCAGATTCTGCTAATTTTCCAGGTCCCCTGACAGCTGCATTGTTTAAAAAGAAAAGGATCAGACTTAAGTTTTTGAGATTCCCTATGCAGTTTATTTTCATCTTTCCCACCTGTTTATCCAAATGTGTAATGGATTGATAAGGCCTTTAAGTTCTTCCTCCTCTTGGTCAATCACTATGTGGGTCTGCAAGTTCTCCTTGGCTATTAAGAGCATCTGTTCTGTCATCATGTCGGATGTGATGTTATAGTATTGCTGAAGATTAAAAAGAGTCATCAGCAGGCATCCAAATATGGCTCAGACATTATCACCATTTAATCAAAAATCTGAAGAACAAAACCTTTTTTAAAAAAAATGTGTGTGTTTGCGGGAGGGGAGAGGAACGAAGGGACAGAATAGGGAAATCCTTCATTAAGTTCCATCTGTGATGGATGCTCCAAGTATCTTGGTAGAAGAGAAATAATAATTTACTATCATCATCAAATCATTGGTGCTGGAAAGATCCTCAAAAGGAATCTAGTCCAAACCCCTCCTGAAGCAAGTAACCCACTACAGTACTACAGCAACCATCCAGTCTCTACTATCAAACAGTTTGCCCCATCAGGAAGTTCTTTCTAATGTTTAGTCTAAATACTTTTCAGGTTATTTGGTTTGGTTCCTGCCCGCTGGAGCAACAAAAACAAAAAACAAATGTGATTTATCATTAGTGTGACAGTCCTTCAAATATTTATAATAATAATTATTAATTATTATTTATACCCCGCCCATCTGGCTGGGTTTCCCCAGCCACTCTGGGCGGCTTCCAACAAAACACTAAACTACAATAACCTATTAAACGTTTACAGCTTCCCTAAACAGGGCTGCCTTCAGATGTCTTCTAAAAGTTTGGTAGTTATTTTTCTCTTTGACATCTGGTGGGAGAGCGTTCCACAGGGCGGGTGCCACTACCGAGAAGGCCCTCTGCCTGGTTCCCTGTAACTTGGCTTCTCACAGCAAGGGAACTGCCAGAAGGCCCTTGGCACTGGACCTCATTTTTGAAAATGGCTACTATTTTGCTTCTCAGTAATCTTTTTTTCAGGCTAAGCACAGCCAATTCCTACAACCTTTCCTCGCAGGACTTGATCTTGATATTTATTGCAATATAAGCTCCTTACAATTGCTGCCCTCTAGACATGCTTCAGTTTGTTGATATCCTTCCTAAATTAAACTGTGTGGGTTCTGATCAAAGCAGAATACAGTAGTACCATTATCATTACCATGGCCAGTCCATTGCAGTAGCAGTATTGCCATAGGCAATCCCTACTGTCAGGGTTACTTCCAGATCCTAGCTCACAGAGGATCACGCTAGCCAGCGATCGTTAAATAAAAGTCTTTATTGAGTTACAGTCTCCATTCTCGAGCTGCTGCGTGCAACCCTACGTCTTATGCTTAGATCGGCGAAGCTCCGTCTGAGTCTCCGCCCCTTGCGCACCAACTTAATATCCTAGCCCTGCTCCACCTTTTCCGCCTGACAGTTCTCCTCTGGGTCCCTCTGCCCCCCTGGGTCTCTTCCTTCCGGGATTCTTCTGACGCTGACCCCCCTGTCTCCTTGCGCCGGGCTTTAGGACCTGGCTCCCTTTCCGGGCTGCCTACTGCGCCACCTTCCTGTGCATTTGAACTTGGCGCGCGCGCCCAACCTTCCACTTTCCGTCTAACCGTCACTTCGCTCCCCGATGAAGGTGTGGCCACTCCTGACTCGTGCCCTCCCTCCTGTTGCGAGCTGCCAGCGCTTGATCCCTGGCGCTCTTCCTCTTTCCTACTCTCTGGCGGTGATGCTGGTCCCGATCTCCAACTGCTCCCCTCTGAGTCCCCTCTGGCTCTATCTTCCTGGGGTGTCCCCCTAGTCTCCCCCCTTGCCCTGGCCACTGGTGCTCCTTTTTGTGAATCTTCTGATTCACTGGAAAGACTCGGAGATCTCGGGTCGTCGTCATCACTCATCCTTTCTTCTGCCTCCTCCCCTTCGCTCTCTGTTTCCTCCCTTGCCCTCGCCTCTGCTCCTGAACCCCTGACACCTACGTTTAGGAATACTTTCCTGATAATCAAATTAAGCCCGAACTCATTCCTCGTTGCCCTTTCCCTGTGTCCTCAGTAATCAAAACTTCTCTCTAATTATGGTAGGTTTTCCAAGCTCCTTATGACATGGATAGGGAACTTGTGTCCGTCCCTGGATATTGTTGGACTACAACTCCCACCATTCCTTACCACAGACTATGCTGCTTAGGGTTGAAGGAGGTTGGAAGTCCATTAAAAGATCTTATGGTCTTTGAGTGTGATTCTAGTGTGGTTACAAAGTAATATAAATTAGCATTTACTATCTCTCTCACAAGCATTCTTCTGATTGTAGTATTTTGTTGGGAGATGGGATATTATTTAGCCAACTGAATACTCACTAAGCGTAGAGACAAGAAGAGAAGAAGAAGAAGCAGACCTGGGCGTGTTCAAGGAATTCATTGAATCCTCCCAGAAGAAGTCCCTTTCCTCCACGGTCCAACAATTCCCTCCAAATAATTGGAGAGCGCTTATGTTTCCATCCATTCTGTTCACAGATCTCCTGCAGCCACTTCTAGAAGCAAAATCCCCCAAAGCAAGCATGAAATGTGTTGTTAATGTGTTAAATCTAGAAAAAGCTTTCAAGGCAATACTGAAACAGTAATTTCCCAAGATGACACGTCCAAACACTTTCCCTTCATATTTTATAACAGGCTCATACATTTTGTACCTGTGCATCTAATGCTAATTTGAATGTATACATTAATAAGGCATTTATGGATTAGTTGCAAGCAAGTGCATTGAACTGGAAGCTGCAGTGAGGGGAAAAAATGCAGACCGATGTCTGCTTGAATGTATGAAAGGACCAGTGTGGACCAGTACTGCTTCAGGAAATTTTAAGAAAGCTTTAGCCAACACACTTTTTAGCAAAGCAGCATGCTAGTCAAATATACAGATGCATCCACTAGGGGGCAGGATTTCAGGTTATAAATTTTCAACAGAAAGAAGACAAAAGAAATAGAAATATATCCCAAAAAGTGTTGGGATACTGCCAGGGAGACAAAGTCCATCGTGGCCCCAAGCCGTCTGCCGGACGATCCATCAATCTCCCGTAGGCACGCAGTATCAGCAATTAGCGACATGAGTTTCTAGAAAATATCTTGCCACATTCCAGAGCTCATGCACACTCTATCAGCAGATAATTCACAGCAAAAGTCGCACTCAGGAGAGCATTATTTACAAGTTTTATTCAGCGTTGATCAGAACAAAGAAAGACATGACTGCCTGCATCAGTGTCTCCAGACACAGGGAAAAAACGAAAGCAACAGAAAACATAAACATCCTGCGAACAGGAAATACGCAAACTCTGTGACTCTCAAAGCCTGCTCCCTTTTAAGGTGGAACGGAAATATCCTAACAAAAAGGGTCAACAGAGGCACTGTGCCCATATTCTCTATAAGTCGGTGCTTGTCCAGTTATACACTTCCATCTAGGGAGCATAAGTGTGCTAGAGAAATACCAGGCCATTACAGGTTTGCCCACATCACATATTTATGTAAAATATTTGTACCCCACCTTCCCTGATAAAAAGGTCAAGATGGCTAACACCACCAACCATAAATTAACACCTTTTACAAAAACATAATCACTATGTTTCACTATCCCTAATGACAGGACCAGCCCTGCGAGGCGTCATTACTGCACTAGTGAACCACATGGATTTATTTTACCTCCCAGTCGTCTGGGTGCTGAGTAATCTTGTGTATCCTGAAGTGAGGCAGATTTTTCTGCAAATAATCAGCAAGGAGTTCTGCCTTAGCATAATAGGGGCAATCTGCCTTCCCTGGAAAGTAAGAAAGCAAGTAAGTATTCATAAGCTCATGAAGTCAAAGGAGTGAACGCTTATTGCAAAGGGGGATGATACACTGAAACAGAAGTTGCCAGATCCTTCTATATAGTGAGAAGGTGGGGAGGGGTATTACTCAGAAGGGTGGTGGGAATGGGAGATTGGCTGATAGCTGAGTTTGAACAAAGACATTGGATTCTTATCTCATTATACATGACTAAGCCATTTTTCACCTTCTCACCCCTTGCCTTTTCCTGTAAGACCCATTGCAGTCGTTAAGAGTCGTCAACAGGCTCATCTCAGCTATCTGCCAATCTCCCATTCCCACCACCCTTCTGAGTAATACCCCTCCCCACCTTCTCACTATATAGAAGGATCTGGCAACTTCTGTTTCAGTGTATCTGAAGAAGTGTGCATGCACACGAAAGCTCATACCAAGAACTAACTTAGTTGGCCTTTAAGGTGCTACTGGAAGGAATTTTTTTATTTATGCTAGCCACAATGTTCTCCCTCCACTGTTGGAGGCAACCAGTATCCCTCTGAGCACCGGCTGCTGGGAATCGCAAGCAGGAAGGAAGGAAGGAAGGGATCTTGGGTCCTGCTTGCAGGCTTTCCCAGAGGCATCCGGTGGGCAGGATACTGGCCTAGACAGAAATAGGGCCAGGTCTTTGTGGCTTCATGTCCCCTTCACGGATCTAACGGGGCTCCTGCTCCATCCTAATGAATGAACAAATAAACATTAGCAGGTGCTCAGAAGCGTCCAGTGAAACTGAGGTGTACAAAACGAAAATCAGTCACAGTGTCATTAACGGCAGAAAGGCGATCACTGTACTATAGTTTTAATTCTGTTAAGATTAAATGGTTTCTTATTTGTTGTTGTTTCCCTGCCCTTGCCACGTTTTTAGCTGTTCTTATTTTTATCTGTAAGTTGGCTTGAGGTCCTGCCAGATAAAGAAGGTGGTGTGTGTGTGTGTGTGTGTGTGTATATATATATATATATTTGCTTTCGTAGATTTTCACGGGTACAGGAATGCAGGTTTTGGTGTCTTCGGGTGTCTTCCCGTGTAAGAGTCGGGGTGTCTGTGCGACGTTTCGACGAGGTCTCACTCGTCATCTTCAGGCTGGTGCTTTCGGCTTCTTGTTACTGGAACAGAGCAGAGTCTGGTGTTTGAGTTCCTATAAATACTGTTGAGGGGTCGCACAGACACCCCGACTCTTACACGGGAAGACACCCGAAGACACCAAAACCTGCATATATATATATATATATATATATATATATATATATATATGAGAGATATGATATCATATATAATATATAATATAATATGTATGTATGTGTATGTGTATATATATATATATATATATATATATATATATATATTTGCTTTCGTAGATTTTCACGGGTACAGGAATGCAGGTTTTGGTGTCTTCGGGTGTCTTCCCGTGTAAGAGTCGGGGTGTCTGTGCGACGTTTCGACGAGGTCTCACTCGTCATCTTCAGGCTGGTGGTCATCTTCAGCCGAAAGCACCAGCCTGAAGATGACGAGTGAGACCTTGTCGAAACGTCGCACAGACACCCCGACTCTTACACGGGAAGACACCCGAAGACACCAAAACCTGCATATATATATATATATATATAGTGGTGCCCCGCAAGACGAATGCCTCGCAAGACGGAAAACCCACTAGACGAAAGGGTTTTCCGTTTTGGAGGTGCTTCGCAAAACAAATTTCCTATGGGCTTGCTTCGCAAGACGAAAATGTCTTGCGAGTTCCTGCGGGGTTTTTCCCCTCCCCCCCCTTTTCCCCAAGCCGCTAAGCCGCTTATCAGCTGATCCACTAAGCCGCTAATCAGCTGATCCGCTAAGCCGCTAATCAGCTGATCCGCTAAGCCCGCTAATAGCGCTAATTCGCTAATGGGCTTGCTTTGCAAGACGAAAAAACCGCAAGACGAAGAGACTTGCGGAACGGATTCTTTTCGTCTTGCGAAGCACCACTGTATATATTATATATATATATATATAAAATCTCCATCCGCCTCAGCATAATAGGGGCAATCTGCCTTCCCTGGAAAGTAAGCAGGCAGCAAGTATTCGTAAGCTTGTGAAGTCAAAGAAGTGAATGCAGTATATACCGGTATATTCACAAGCTTATGAATACTTGCTGCCTGCTTACTTTCCAGGGAAGGCAGATTGCCCCTATTATTTTACACACACACACACACCCCATAATAATAAAAACAAATCGTCCTAAGAAAAACACAATCGTCTATTAACCGGGTTGATCTGCTTCCTAACAGAGGGGGGTGCCGTGGACGCACAGGCGCGGGAAGCGGCCTCCTCTTTCTTTATTCCTGCTTCGACTCGCCCGGCAAACTCAGTCCTCATCCCAGAGCGACTGCCGGGAGTGCAGCGCTCTGTGCATGCTCAGGGGGCGCCAGCCAGCCCACCCCTGCCAAACCCGAGCATGTGTGTGTGTGTGTGACTCCATGGCGGAGCCGCCTCACCTGCGAGCACGAATTTGGCCATCTCACCCCCCCCCCAAAAAAAAAACAACCCCCAACAACCGGTGTGTGTTTTCGCGCGGGCGCCTCGGGAGCTAGGCCGGAGGAGAGCGGGGCGGTTGCCAGGCAACCAGGCACTCGCGGCCTGACCGAGCCGGAAGACGCCATTTTGTCCGCTCCGGGCACTCGTACGTTCGCCGGCTCGGGTCACGTGCCAGTCTGGCGCGATGGCGGCGCCCATGTGAGGAGACCTCGGCAGGTGAGCGATCCCGGGGAGGGGGAGTCGGAGAGAGCGGCGCCAGACCCGCGGCTCCGAGAGAGGCGGGGATCCGGAGGGGCGGCCTGAGGAGGGCAGCGGAGGCCTCGTCGTTGTGGTGGGGGTTTTTTTTGGCCCCTCGACCTCTGCCCATCCCAGGGGAGGGAGGGGGGCTTCCAGGTCTCGGTTGGGCATTCGGGCCAAGGAGTCCTCCTTCCGCAGGAGAAGACAGGCTCTGGCGGATTGAGAGGACGAGACCCAAGAGGGCAGTTTCTGCCCCTGCTATATACAGTGGTACCTCGGGTTAAGTACTTAATTCGTTCCGGAGGTCCGTTCTTAACCTGAAACTGTTCTTAACCTGAAGCACCACTTTAGCTAATGGGGCCTCCCGCTGCTACCGCGCCGCCGGAGCACGATTTCTGTTCTCATCCTGAAGCAAAGTTCTTAACCCAAAGCACTATTTCTGGGTTAGCGGAGTCTGTAACCTGAAGCATTTGTAACCTGAAGCGTATGTAACCTGAGGTACCACTGTAGTAGGAAGTGAGGGGCAGATGGGGCTCGTCCACCTGGGTAAGTAGCCCATCTAAGGGCAAGGAAAACTCTGATCCTGAACCTCTGCTGCTTGCGGGGCACCTTCTGGAGAAGAACAGGCTTGGGAGTAAATAATACAGGGATCTGGGGACCATCCAGTGAAATTGAGGTTGTTTATTATATGGATTGATTGAATTTGTTGCTGTTGTTTAGTCTTTCAGTCATGTCCGACTCTTCGTGACCCCATGGACCAGAGCACGCCAGGCACTCCTGTCTTCCACTGCCTCCCGCAGTTTGATCAAACTCATGCTGGTAGCTTCAAGAACACTGTCCAACCATCTCGTCCTCTGTCATCCCCTTCTCCTTGTGCCCTCCATCTTTCCCAACATCAGGGTCTTTTCCAGGGACTCTTCTCTTCTCATGAGGTGGCCAAAGTATTGGAGCCTCAGCTTCACGATCTGTCCTTCCAATGAGCACTCAGGGATGAATTCCTTATGAATCGATAGGTTTGATCTTCTTGCAGTCCATGGGACTCTCAAAAGTCTCTTCCAGCGCCATAATTCAAAAGCATCAATTCTTTGGCGATCAGCCTTTTTTATGGTCCAGCTCTCACTTCCATACATCACTACTGGGAAAACCATAGCTTTAACTATACAGTGGTACCTCGGGTTACATATGTTTCAGGTTACATACGCTTCAGGTTACAGACTCTGCTAATCCAGAAATAGTAATCGGGTTAAGAACTTTGCTTCAGGATGAGAACAAAAATCACGCAGTGGCGGCAGCAGGAGGCCCCATTAGCTAAAGTGGTGCTTCAGGTTAAGAACAGACCTCCAGAACGAATTAAGTACTTAACCCGAGGTACCACTGTACGGACCTTTGTTGGCAAGGTGATGTCTCTGCTTTTTAAGATGCTGTCTAGGTTTGTCATCGCTTTTCCCCCAAGAAGCAGGCGTCTTTTAATTTCGTGGCTGCTGTTACCATCTGCTGTGATCATGGAGCCCAAGAAAGTAAAATCTCTCACTGCCCCCATTTCTTCCCCTTCTATTTGCCTGGAGGTGATGGGACCAGTGGCCATGATCTTAGTTTTTTTGATGTTGAGCTTCATATATCCCTAAACCCGGAGGTCTCAGGGAAATTCACAGAACAAAATCAAAATATAAAACCACAAAATATATAATCAAAATAAAATCAACAACCCAATAACACCCCCCCAAAAAAGAACCACATTTTAAAAGGGCATAGGTTGTCAATCAAATTAACCAAAGACCTGGTTAAAAAGGAGCACCTAATGGTATATAATGAAGTGTATTACTTCACTAACTTCAAAATGTGGTTATCCAGTCATGCTGTATTTGTTTTGGAAGTTTCAGGACAGTAAAAAGCAAGTCTCCCTTGCAGTGCTGCATACGTTATACGAATTTGCTCCCAGAAGGTGTCATCACCTTGGGGAGCTTTTTAAAAGGGGATTGATTAGGCAAGTTTGTTACTAGCCACATTGATTGTATACACACACAAATAAAAACACTCTCTCTCTCAGATACACACACACAGATATATATGTGTGTGTGTAGACACACATATGCACATATGCATACTGGACCAAGTATGTGTACATTTGATGGTAATATTGCAAGTGTATTATGTTCATGAAACTACCATTTTGAATTCATTTAACAGGTAATCTACACGACCTACTTCTAACTGCCTTATTTGTGTTCTGAGAATTTTATGAAGTTGTTTTCTTTGAACAAGTCATCATAAAGCGCTAAAGAGCAAAATGAACAAGAACCTGGATTGTTTTTTAAGGACAGTGAGACAGCTGCAGGCATGGCATTATGCACAGAGTCCTTTTTCTCGAACCACAAGGAGAGTGTTTGCACTGGGGGTTGATGGGCCTAAAAGTGCTGCACGCAGTATTTACCCGAGGCGACTCCTGTCTTATGCATCTCCTTGCCGGCTGCAATCATCTGTTAGATTTTTTTCTCAAGGTACCGTAAGTATTAATACAGACAGTACCAGTGCAAATGAACAGAAAACTGCTGATGCCCTCTTAGATGACCATGTGCAAGGCCCTGACCTAATGACTGTTGCACCCACCCAACTTCCATCTGGTTTCTTGGGATCCCCAAAGGAAGTCAGAAGTACAGTGGAAGAAAAGGATGAAGAAAACACGCCCCAGCAATTCTTTAAGGACCTTCAAAAATGTACATCTCCCAGTGATGTACTAGACCTGGCTTCAAAATTTCCAGATGCTCCAAAGTACGCCAGTAACTGTCTTGCCGCTATGTGGACGCTCACAAAAAAGCTCTCGGAAGATCAGAAACATTATGAGAGACGGTTGATGTTTGAGCACCCTCAGTTTAGCCAGCTGTGTCAGTGTGTGATGCAGGAGGCCAAATACATGTGGCGTGATGACTTGGCATACAGCCTGCTAGCTGTGGTGAAACTGGGCGTCCCACAGAACACCCGGTTGGTTCAGACCTTGCTGAGAGTATGCCAGGTAAGTCACAGAAATTCTATAGTCTTGCACTGAACATAAGGGATGATTATATAGTAGTGAATTGAGCTCCAGACTTGTCAGTGGGGCCATTCATCTGGCATGGGCAGGGAAACTCCAGCAAGCTAAACTAATGATTTTATAATGAATACTTTGGTTTTCAAAGTTCTCCCACATACATTCTCATAATTGGGTAAAATAGGTCATAGAGCAGCCCTAACGCTCATTCCTTTTCCAACTCTCCTATCTGTTACCTCTGAGGCACACAGTCTTGTGAAATCTGTCCTCCACCTGCTCTTTAAGGATAGATAGGAGAATGAGAGAACCACATAGCAGTTGGCATAGCAGCCCTGTGAAAAATGCAAGGTGGTGATGTGGCACTGCATGTTTGTGGTTCTTTCCCCATAGCAGTAGAAACTTGCCAGATACCATCAGAGGCATGGCAAGCCCTCCTGGTGGACAGGGTGTTGCTGAAGGCTCCTGTTAACTTCTTAATGTACATTTTGCACACGGGAATTTCCACATTGTAAGAATTGCCATACTTACAGTTTGAAGAACACAACAGTAAATAAGGAGTAATCGCACCAAACAAGTACACTTTGTTAATTCGACGTAATTGAGTCATGGTAAAGCTGGAGTTGAAAATGCATTTGTTTAATATTTGTTTAAATGGTAAAATTTGGAATGAATAACTGTCCTTGAGGCTGCAGTTCTCAGACGTACTTCTGAGGAGACGTGCTCCCTTTACGTGAAAGATTGCTGAAAACCGGGTTTTCTTGCGCTTTGAATAGGAACGTCTCAATGAATTTGATGACCGATGTCTCTCAGTTGTTGCAAACACTTTGCAAGGAATGGAAAAGTCCAAGAATGTGGAAGCTCTTCAAGTTGGATTGCAGTAAGGAAAAAAAATACATTGACTTCTAATAGGCATCATGCTTGTAATTGATAATAACTACAAAAACCTTGCTGTCAGGTCACCAGTATATGGATCACACTGGCCAAGCCATCCCTGTCAGGAAAGGGCATACCAAGCAAGTTTTGGAATTCCCTCCTTGTCACAGAGCTCACCTGGGCCTCTAATGACAGTAATGGATCCAGGAGCAACCCCAAGCTATATAACTGTTCTTTCTTTAACTTACAGTGTGTGATATGATCAGGTGGCGATGCCTGGGAACAGATAAGGCAAGCACAATACCAGTCCCCCACTTAAGATCAGTAATGTGTTTTCTCTCTCTTAATGTTTCAGAAACAAAATGATTCCTTTCTGAGAGAGAGTATATGACATCTAAAATGCCACATTCATATATTGCCATTTTTAAAAGGCATTTCCTCTTAAATCCAAGGAAACTGTCTTGGTTCTAAGCCTGTGTCTGTCATCCTTAATGGACTGGATGAGAGTGAGCAAATTGAAATTTAATCCAGACGTGACAGAGGTGCCCTTGGTCGGTCGGAA
Source organism: Podarcis vaucheri (assembly GCF_965113315.1). NCBI lineage: Eukaryota > Metazoa > Chordata > Lepidosauria > Squamata > Lacertidae > Podarcis > Podarcis vaucheri. The sequence continues at coordinate 132,668,205 of NC_138759.1, forward strand.
GGCTGAACAGGGAATTCAGCCTGTGCTGGATGGGGTAACACGCCCTTTGAAGACACAGGTTTGTGCTTTGGGCAGGCTCCTGGATTCAGCTCTGAGCATGGATGCTCCAGGTCTCTTTGGTGGCCAGGAGTGCATTCACACAGTTGAAGCGAATGCTCTGGCTGCGACCGTTCCTTGAGATGTTGATTTGGTCATGGTGACACACGCCTTAGTTACATCCCATTTGGATGACTGCAATGCACTCTATGTAGGGCTGCCTTTGAAAAGCGCTCATAAACTTCAGCTGGCTCAAAGAGCTGCAGCCAGATTGTTGAATGGAGCTGGTTACAGGGAGCATACAACTCCCTTCTTATAACAGCAGCACTGGCTGCTAATTGTTTCTGGGCACAATTCAAAATGCGGGTTACAACCTATAAAGCCCTCTATGTTTTAGGTCTAAGTGATCTGAAAGATTGTATTCTCTTGTGCGAAGCTGCCCAGTTTCTATAGTCTTTGGGCGATTTCCCACCCCTATGTTTTTAAATGCTTTTATTTTGTCTGTAAGCCGTCTTGAGTCCCTGTCACAAGAAGAAGGCAGGGTAGAAATAAGTTGTTTTTGTTGTTGTTGTTGTTAACTGTCCTGTGTGCTTCTTCCCATGTCACGTTCTTTTTCCAAGCTGATTGAATCCCTTGCTCTTTTCAAAAAAACAGATTACTGGTGGAGCAGAGAATCCCCAAAATCTCAAATGTGCTTATGTTGCAAAACATGATGAAGGGTCTTGGGAAGGATGCACCACTCAAGCTTAAGGCAAAACTGGAGGTAAAAAATGGGAGTTATTTATTCAGTGAATCCAGGTATAGGGCCATAACCGTTGCTGCAGCTCTGCTTGCACAATGGACTTCCTCTGTGCAAGAGAGCTTCCTCTTCCACTCCTGTTCCCTCCAGCCTGCTTACATCCTCAAAACCCATGCCAGAGGGTTGGGAGACCAACTGGGAAGGATTTTGGGGGCGCACAGGGGGAGAGGAAATGGAAATACTGTTTCACAAGCAAAACACCACTGGCACAGCATTAGGTAAAGGAAGAGGTATGTAAGTCATTCTACGGCTAGAAGCTTGTATTAGAAGCAGTCCCCAATATGATTCCCACACAGCCACATCCTACAGACCACAACACATTTTAACAATGGAGGAAAATGCTTCCATTATTCTGAGGGTTTTGAGAGTGGTATCATGTAATATAAAGAATCCATTTATTTCATATGGTATTAACTTTTGTAATTGCAGCTGCACAGTAGAAGTAAATGCAATATTGCCTGAAGCTCTGGTGTTCCTTTTTCAACCATTTTGAAAGAAAGCAACTCAGTGTAGAAAAGCAGTCTCAGTGTAGAAAGAAAGGGGAAAACTGATAAGTAATTGGATATAGATATCTGTTCCTTTAAAAAAAAAAAATTTATTGGTTTTTTCACAGTTTTATACATTTTAACTTAAGCATTTCAATCATTAAAATACAAGGTTCTTTTGAACCTTCGGACCCCCTTCCCTCCCTCCATGGGTTCCATGTTTAAGATTAAATTTGCTGCGTTTTTTACCCTTATCCATCTATTAAATATCCATGGTTTTCATAAGCAATTCCACATTATAAGTGTCATTACATCCCTGCTAATGATTTTAACTGTTTACAGGGGTCTTTAAATAAATTCAAATCAAATATCCTTTATTAGGCGTAGCAAACCACACATTATCAAACAGACACCGTATACAAATTGTGCATCTTAAGACATTGATATTTCTGTCTCATTCAAATCTGTTTTCTTTCAGAACAAGATTTTGTATCACATAGACCAACTTACTGTCCCAAATGCTCAGCACATGTTCATCTTGCTGGCTGAAATGAATTACCGCTCTGTTCCAATCCTGAATGCCTGCAGTAACAAAATAATAGGTAAGTCAGAAAGAATGTAAGAATTTTTGTCTTTAACAGAATTTTTGTCTTTGACAGCAGTTTAATAAGAACGTATGGAGAGCAGAGCCATCTGCCAAGGAACACAAAAAGAAGAGAGAAATGGGGATTTGGGACAGTCAAAGGAGAACTGTTCTCTGCAACTCTGCATGTAGTTATACTCTGTTTGAATCTGTCCAGTTGCCATGGTTTGAGAGGGTTGGTCCAAAATAATATGGACTAGGATCCAAGGAACTATCCAGCTAATTCTGTGAGTCCAAGTGTGTGGTGGGTGGGGCTCAATTTACTTTGTAACTGCAGCCCCCACTATCACATGATGTCAGGGAACTGACATCGGAGCGAGAGGCGAAGGGGAGGCTCCCAGATGATGCTGGCGAAGGACCCAGCAGTAGAGGGAGAAACAGCTCAGTAGAGGGGGAAGCCAATCAGCGCAACACCAGGGATGAAGGGAGGCAGACGGGGGAATTGGAGAGAGGGCTCCAGGACTCTTCACTGGACATCAGTGAGGAGAGCCCAGGTCCTCCGCTACCCACGCCTTCCCTGTGCAGAAGACTCCCGCGCAGTGAGAGGAGGAGGAGACTGGGTGTCAAACAACTTTAATGTTGGAAGAGGTTCAAGAAACGCCCACTGACGGATTCTGCCAGTGACTGAGGCAGCCACGATGAGAAGGGGCTGTGCAGTCAGAAAGTTTTAACAAGGCAAATTAACTGAGAAAGGCACCAGTTTACGCACGAGTAATTCATACTCATTACACATGACAAGCAGAATTTGCAACAGAGGAATGTTTTGAGAACGGTTTGTTGTCTGGCATGGCTTCCGCTGTTCAAAGGAGGAATATCAAAAAACTCCTGGGTTAACTCTGGTCCCTTTTATTATCTTAAGCAGCTCCTTGGTTCCATTACCTTTATGTTTTGCTGTGATTTTAGGTGACATTTCTTTTAACAAATGAAATACATACTTCCATCTCAAGGGTTACCTCAATGCAGTTAGTGCAATTTCCATTTTTATTTTTGTGTGTGTATCAGAGAATATCCCTGGAACTCCCTTCCGGCGTCTGCTGAATATTTTGAGGTCTTGCAAAGACCTCCTGTATCGCAACAGCAAGCTTTGTTCTGCAATAGCGGATTATGCAGCATCCGTCTTCTATATGTGGGACACAAAGCAGGTAAACTTTGGGATAACAATATTAATTTGCACATTTCTGGCATTTTAAATAGAAAATTGATGCCAATATGGAGCTGGCTGTAGACTTCAGGAGTTGTAGTTCTCAAACTGCATTCATTCAAGTGTTAACTTCTCAGCATTTTGATTTACATGTAATGCTAAGGCATGGTTTATTCAACTGGTTTATTGGATTGTCCAAACCTGACCCAGCAGCTTAACCATGGTTTATTAACCACGAAGAAGCTTATAAACCTTGATTTGCATTAACTGTGGCTTTTTGTTAGGGACGCGGGTGGCGCTGTGGGTTAAACAACAGAGCCTAGGACTTGCCGATCAGAAGGTTGGCGGTTCGAATCCCCGTGATGGGGTGAGCTCCCGTTGCTCGGTCCCTGCTCCTGCCAACCTAGCAGTTGGAAAGCACGTCAAAGTGCAAGTAGATAAATAGGTACCGCTCTGGCAGGAAGGTAAACGGCATTTCCATGCGCTGCTCTGGTTCGCCAGAAGCGACTTAGTCATACTGGCCACATGACCCGGAAGCTGTACGCCGGCTCCCTCGGCCAGTAAAGCGAGATGAGCGCCGCAACCCCAGAGTCGGTCACGACTGGACTTAATGGTCAGGGGTCCCTTTACCTTTACATTTTTTGTTACTTGCAAACATGGCCGATATCTGCTGGGATAATCTAACGCCGAGGATAATCCAACTCTGAATAATGAGGCCAAGACACCAGATTCCCCAGGGCAGCCTGACAGTAATCCAATTCATTGCAATAATCTAGTCCAGATTGTGTTTACTGGCAATGCTGTTTTGCAGAGCAATCCTAACCCTTGATTGCCTGCTTCTGCGAGTGAAGGAGGTCTGGCATCAGCAGGACAGCCCTGCCAGCAAGGAGCGTCCCAGTGTACCCACCCAAGAGGCAGGTGGGCTTAAGCCACGTCTCGTGGTCTTGCTGACAGCAGTAGCCTGTGGAAACCCCCCGACATGAGGCAGGACTGGGCCACCACGTGATCTGCTGGATCCGTCTTAAGAGGGCAGCGTGCGCAATCCAGGCCTCTCTGCTGTGTCAGCTAGGGTGCTGGTGTGACAAAGGGACACTTTCCCCTCGCTCCACCCCACAACCTGTCCTGGCCAGTGTGAGCACTGCTGCCAACTGGAATTAGGATTGCATCTTTAATTGATGTTTCAAAATGAAGGGGTGTGTGTGTCTAATATTAAATACCGGGGACACAGCAGAGGAGGTGGTGGGAAATTAAGGAAGCCATAAGCTGGGCATTTGTTTCAGTGACACATACCGTATTTTGCGCCCCATAGGACGCTCCGGCCCATAGGACGCACATAGTTTTTTGGGGGGGAAATAAAGGGGGGAAAATTATTTTCCCCCCCCAGGTGCGGGGCTGGAAGAACCAGGTCGGGGAACAGTGGGAAGGCACGCTCTGCCTCCCCGCTGTCCCCCGAGCTTGTGGGGCTGGCGATGGGGAGAAGTGCGCTGATCCCGGCACGGCAGGCAGCTCTGCGCCGCCATCCGGAGCGGGGCGGGCTTCGCCCCGGCTCCCGGTGGCCGCGCAGAGCTGCACTGATCCCGGGACGGCAGGCAGCTCTGCATCACCATCCGGAGCAGGGCGGGACTTAGCGCCCCGCTCCCGATGGCCGCGCAGACCTGTGTTGAGCCGGGGACTGCAGGCAGCTCTGCGCAACCCTCGGAGCCGGTCTCCCGAAGGTTGCGCAGAGCTTCCTGAAGCCTGAATTCGCCCCATAGGACGCACCCAGATTTCCCCTTCATTTTTGGAGGGGAAAAAGTGCGTCCTATAGGGCAAAAAATACGGTATTTCAGCTGAATATAGTTTTATATTAAGAAAAGTTTTCAGCCCAGTTGTCTCAGTAGTGCACTTGATATATGCGTATTATCCTGACTTCTCTTTTGATTTCAGGTAGTCCTGTTTCTTTCTGCCTTTGAGAATGTTGGCTTTCGACCCGTTGATCTGATGGATGCGTTTGCTGAGAAAGTGACGTCCGATCCTGAATGCTTAAGCATGAAGGATCTTGTGACTGTTCTGCGAGCCTATTCTTCTCTCAACCACACCCCCAAAAGCCAAAATCAGGAGTAGGTTCTGGCTTAGAACGTTTATTATTGTGTTACATGGTAGCTAACGGAGAAATTTAGCCCAGATAGCAATATCACCATTTGCCACAGAATTAACCTATCCAATGCTTCAAATGTGATGGACATTGGCATGATGGCTTAGGCCAGCCTTCCTTCCAGATATTTTGGGCTAAGACCATTGCTGTGCCTATAACCAATCGCAGCTAGGAATGGCACCTTCGTATGAATCAGCTCTGTGTGGATTTTAGTGGCTGATTCAGGAATGGCTGAGGGTGCCTCTGGTGTACAAAACTGTATTTCCTACGATTGATACATAAAATTAAAGGCATATAGGACTGTCTGCCTCTTAGAAGTGTCTACATTGTCATGGTACTATCACATCACATAAAAAGATGCAATTAGGGTGACCTGACTACATAAACAAAATTTGGGACCTGGTTAATATTAAAACAGAAGCCCCCACTCTAGTACAGGGCAAACCAACTCACAAATATATAAGATGGGACAGGCTGTGAAAACTAAGTTGCTCTTTGTACACTGGAATCAGTGGGAGATTGCATTTCCATTAGAAAACGGGAACTTGTATCTGTCAGATGAAAACTCGCTGTGTGTCTGTGTGTAGCATCTGTGTCTTGTCAGCCAGTCATGTTTATTAATTACATAGCTCTCTATACCTGTAGTGAGGCAGAGTATATTGTTAATTAAATCATGAATTTCTGCTTGACGGTATTCTTTTCTCACATTTTGAAGGTTCCTTGAGACACTGAATAGTGTCTTGGATAAGTATCTCCCCAAGATATCTGACGTGGACTTACTGAAAGCTGTGTATTCGTTCTGCATTTTAGGATACTTCCCCCAATCTGCACTTAAGCAGCTTCTAGTAGATGAAACCCTCCACAGTCTGGTGGCAACAGGTCAGATATTCATCTCGACTCATATACTTCCTTAAATGAAAGCTGACGCCATAGTTTTAGATTGTGAATGAAATGTGTTATTTGTTTGCAAAATCAATACTGTGTTTTAGAGTTCCTTAAATTAGTCCTATAATAAAAAAGTGCATTAAATGCTCATCTTCGCTTTCAGCAGAAAACAACTGCTTATAGTGCTTTGGTATATTAGTTTTGCAGTTTTCTTCCCTGTGCCCATGTAAGAAACAAGGAAAGTTCGGGTGCGTTTTTATTCTATCGCATTAGGGTGCTTGATTTGCCACTGTGGGTAGCCTCAAACAAAGCACAATAGTTTCTGTTTCCGCAATGGAACTCCCCCCCCCCACACATTATTGTTAAATAATTTAATCTGGGTGACAGATGCCTCAATAAACAAAACAGGAATTCAGTGATCTACAAAATGTAGTTTTCCATGGGTATTTGGATGACTAAAAATCAGAAGCTTTTTGTCAAAGAACACTTACCGTCAGCTGGAGAGAGGTGGCGGTTGTGGTCTGGTGCAGTGAGTTGGGACAGCTGAGGGAGGACATCGCTTTCTTCTCCCCCAGCCGTGCTGCTTGCTGGAGCTCACCCACAACTGGAGCCGATTGCGGGCGAGCTGGGGGGCACAGTTTGGGAGCAGACCAGATGGAAGACTTCTTCCTGCTGGTCCAGTCCCTGGCGATAAAAGCCAGCCATGCCCAGGTCTCAGCCTCAGTCGTTGCTGGATTCCCCCACGTACCCTCCCAATCTTTATGCTTATGGGCTGCCCAGGGATACACCGGCAAGCCCTGTGTAGGACTTCGCTGCGTAGTCCTCGGCCGCTGTATTTGGGGTCAGGAAGTGTCCTGCCATCAGACTAGCATTTTGCCTCCCTCATAGCAACTGTCACAGCTTTGTGGGGGATAAGGCATTGGGTTGGATCCCTAGTTAAATTGGACAGGGGGTGCTTCCCCCCACTCTGCTCTTAGGGATCAGGGTATCTCCTTAAAGGGATCCTGTGGGAGGTGCTTCTGTCCAGACACCAAAATAGGATGCTGATGGGCCACAGCACCCTGCAATGGTCATCTTGGGGGGGGGTGTCACCCTGATTTGGTGTATGCCATAGGGCGATCCTTAACCTTGGTTAACCCTGCCAAATCGACCAGCAGTCAGGATACACACCCATGCCCACGCCAAAACCTGCTGACACCTGTAATCAATAATGTTGGGGCTTGATTAAATCCCAGTTGTTTGTCCTGTGTTTATTGCAACTATTTTCTGCCTCGGTGCCACCATCCGCAGCTCCACTGCACCTGGGCTCACAAATCTTCCTCCCCCCTTTTTTCTTTGCACTGTACATCATTCCCACAGTAAGTAGGCATCACTTATTTCCCCCAGAATGCAAACCTCAAGGTAAAATGCAGTAGAATAGTGGTAACTTCAGAAGATGCCACTGAGTTCTTTTGTGGTGGCTTGTTTATTTTTGCAAGCTGTTTTGGATACTGTTATAGGTAAGCAGTCTAAACAGATTTTTAAATAAATCAGTTCTCCCTGTCAGGAGCTCGTCCTACACTCGAGTAGGACCCTGGCAGAGACACATGCCACTTCACGGAACACAGTAACACAAACATCCTGTCTCCATCACTTCCCACTTTGTGGAGTCAAAACATACACCATCAGGTGATAGACAAAAATCCTATCACTGCAATCATGGAGCAGTAATTCTAACACTCCCACCTCTTCTTTTATAAAACTGTATCCCCCTCCTTCCCCTGTGCTAGTTGCTCACTTTCCCCCTAATTGATGACCAGGTATCCTATAGCCTCTGGGTGGTATTCACCTAAGTTTTACTCAGAGTAGAACCTTAATTTCAGTGATTCTACTCTAGTAAAACCTAGGTGAATACCACCATGCGGTCTAGCCACTTGTTTATCTTATAGGGCATTAGAGCAGGTTTATTTCAATGAAGTCATGTAAAAATATTAAACTACTGTTCATCGAGACTTTTCCTGCTACAGAAGAACTGTATGTTAAGGTTGTTTGAAAATAATATTGCTGTTTCTTTTGTTTTCCCTAGATGGCCAGAATATAGAGCAGAATGAAGTAATGTTGCATACCATAAATGCTTGTATAGAACTCGATAGGAATTGTTTCACCAAGCCAGCAGCCTTATCGGCGAAGGAACTACCATCAACCCCTGCTTTTAGTTTTCCTGACGTTAAGGAGGTTCTGCTTTCACTGTTGGGAGATGAAAGTCTGTTTCGAGCAAACGTATCAGTGGTTCACGGTTTCTCTCTAGGTATGGGAGAGCGCATTACGGTTACTGCCTTTATAAAAAAATGGCAATTTGCGGAAAACTGAGGAGGGCAAAGTGGGAAGAGAGGATCAATGAGCACAAAGAGGCACTTGGCTTGAGCAGAAACTTACCAGTAGCATCTTTGTTGTGATCTGTGGTTGCATGATTAAAAGCAGTTTGTTGTCCTAGCACAACAAATCTAACAAAGAATCTTGACTTCTTGCAATCTGGAAAGTGACCAGGAAATGTAAAGTGTGGCACGAAATGAATGTTTGATGGGAAGACAAGTAAACACCCCACAAGATAATCGGCATGAATGGTATCGTCTCTCCACAAACAGGTGCTCAAAAAAGACCGGAGACAATTTAACCACCAGATTTGCTCATGCAAATCAGGATGAATGCTGGTCATCTGGTGGGGAGAGATGGTTACTTCTGCTGATTTCAGGGGGCCAGAAAGAGAGGAGCTGAGGCTCAGGTCTATCTGGAAATGGTACCTTCTCATTTGGAAGCTCTTGCCCTTTGCCAAATCACCCCTGAGTGTGGGTCCTGTTGAGATTTCTGCATTGCAGGGGGTCGGACTGAATGACCCTCTGGGTCCCTTCCAGAGGTACAGTTCTTTGATTCCTTTCTCAGCAGTGAGAGATATTAGCGTTGCGCATGCCAAAATGCCAATTTATCCATTTGTGCACCTTTCATTTCTGGGTAAAACCGTGGCATTGGAAATAAATGCTTGAATTGCACCTGGCACAAATTAACGCCACTCCATGGTCTGAGGAAAATATCCAGCGTGTGCTGGATTGTGGCTCATATCTCCCTTTCTTTCCATTTAAACCTGCCTTTCCCCAGGCTGCTGCAAGAGTTGTACTTTCCTTTATTAGTGGCTGTAAAAATTTATAGCCCAGATAATGTATATTTGGTATAACTGTTACTAAAACACTAGTGTTTGCACATTTTCTTTTTACTGCCCATTCCTGAATAGAGTGCAATCTTGTAACAATTTATTTTATAAGAATGTAATATTTTCCTTTTTTTCAGATTTTGAAATCTTAATGGATGCAGAGAAGGGAATAGTGATACCAAATGCTGAAGTGACAGATAAGTCTGACATTCAAAGGTACCTTTAGCCTGTGTACAGGGTTTCTTTCCATTTTTATTTCATGGGCTTTTCCCAGCCTCAATGGTTTAGCTTTCTTAATCTTCAAAGACATGAAAAGTTAATTTATTTGCATGAGTGGTCCATATATTTTAGTGAAGAGGTTAGTCAGAATGTGCTGGAAATATAATTTCAGTGGAGAGCTATAACAAACACTTTGCCTTATTTTCTGGCCTATTTGTATTACAAATGTATTTACTAACTAGATCATAGGCACTTTCTCACCTGATAGTTTGTGGCAAGGAATTTGATAACTAAAACAAAAATGTGAGGCTTTGACAACCCCCCACTGGAGACTCTCAAGAGTGCCTTGCGAGTCAGAAGTGGCGACGTGCTTTTTTAAAAGAAAATAAGTGTCAATGTAATTGTCACCGAACACGCATGCCTTCTGCCCCATGATCCTTGTTTCAGTACACTGTTAGCTGCAGTGTCCTTCAGACTAGTGCAGCCAAGTTCATGACTTTTGTAGACATCATTACTGCTTCTCTTGGTTATAGGATAGCCGTGCTGTGTGCTCCTGTGTCCGCGCTCTGTTTTGCATCCAAACATCCCCGCGGGAGGTTGGCCATGAGGATGAGACATCTGCGTCTTCTGGGCTATCGCGTGATTCTGGTAAGGGAAGCCACAATGCTGCTCCATCAGAAAACTTGGGACTCTGTTAATTTCAGTAGTCTTGAGCAGGTTGTAAGAAAAATTTGAAAACAAAACAAGAGACGGGTGACATTCCAGGCCCCCGTGTATATGCACCAAATCACATAAAATGGGGAACACCCTGTGTGTCTGCTGAGAAAATCCCACTGTCTCTCCAGCTCGTGCAGAGACTCTCCCCAGATCCTGAAGGCTCCTGCCCTTAACTGTGCAAGCCCAGGCGTCCTCTTCGGGCCCTGGGCACTGTCTCATGAGTCAGAGGCTTGTTGAGGCTGCAAAGCTAACACACAGGGAACCTTCCCAGCACATCAGCTGACCTGGTCAACCAAGTGCCTCAGTCCTTCCGGTTTATTTCCCCTAATATTTGCACAGCTAACAGGTGGGGGAATGGCTGAGGCTGCTGCGCTACCCCAGATGTCAGCTGTTAGCTGGGGAGGCTGAGCAGTTCAACAAATCCCTGCTGCCTCTCCGGCTTGTGAGGAGACTCTCCGCGGAGCCCAAAGAGGACGTCCTCTTTGGGCTTTGGGAAGGGTCTCCTCACGAGCCGGGAGGCCTCCTGAGGGTGCTCCTCATTTCCGGGTACCTGGCCCCATGCACGCGTGTGTGTTTGTGAGCAAACAGAATGCACGCAAATGAGGAGCCTGTATTAATCTGTGTCTCTGGATAAAAGCACTTTTATTTTTAATACCCGAATGCCTGTATTTACAGGCTTTGCATAAACTTTACAATAAGAAGGCAAATTATTTATATTAGTTTGGAACATGGCTTGAATATATATATTAATTGATATATTAATTCTTGAACTTTGGAAACGTGGGCGTACACATGCAGATGATTCTGCTGTTTATGGAGCAATCCAAGCCCCTTTTCTACCACACTGTTTTGGATGTAGCAGAGGTCTTCCTTTGCCCAGCTCAGCTCTACTGGTAAAGGAGCTCCGCTGCACTCACCAAGGGCTTGGGTGGGCAGATGGGAATTTCTCTGCTGGTAATAGCCAGAGAAAGCTTCTGCAGTGAAGCCTGGTGCTGGCAAAGAAAAGAATGGGGCTGGTGTGAATGACAGGGCTGTGGATGCAACAGTGGCTCCGGCCTGCCACTCCCAGGTGGGAGATTAGGATTCCTGCTTTATTCTTTATATAAATCACCTAAAATGTACAGGTCTTTTGTAATTTGGATGAAAACTGACATGATTTCATTCTTCCTTTTTTCTGTTCAGGTTCATTACCAGGAATTCCAGAAACTGAAGAAAGACGAGGCAGTTGAGTTCTTAAAGGGAGAAATATTTTCAACAGAGGCACACTTGGTTTCTGATTAGAACATCCAGGATCTCTGCTTAAATTAATATACCACATTGCTTTTTTCCTTTTCCTTTTTGCATTTTAAGAAAATAAATGAATGAGATTCCCTCATCGCCTGCCCTTGCCTTAGAATTCTGTTGACTCAGATTTGTTATAGACCGAGGAAGGATGAATTTCTTTGCTTCTGGTAGTATTTATCACTTTTGAGTCCTCACTGTTCAGCGAAGACTGCAGAACATGTTTCAAATAAATAAAACTAATCCTCAGTTGCCTCCATCCTTAGAAAGAACTTGGCTGTGAAACGGTACATTCTTATTTATTGCCTAACATGAGACTTTAAGGACATAATCATCTAGCTTCACAGAGAATCATAGAATTGGAAGGGACCCTGAGTGAGGCTCATCTAGTCCAACATGATGATATTTTGGTGTGGTCCTTTGAGAGCAGAGCAGGCTTCCTCAAACTCGGCCCTCCAGATGTTTTGAGACTACAGTTCCCATCATCCCTGACCACTGGTCCTGCTAGCTAGGGATCATGGGAGTTGTAGGCCAAAAGGATCTGGAGGGCTGAGGTTGACACAGCCTGGAGTAGAGCATCAAGAGTTCACAACAGAGAAGTGCCTGGGTTCAAGCCTGACGAGAAGCCTTGCTACTAAACGCAGGCCTGTTGGAAGTGATTCTCTTTATTGGGTGAGAATGCGTTCTGCATATGCTCAGAGACACTCACTATATTGCTGCTTGACATTCCTAGTATTGAAGGTGGGCAGTTGGTGGCAGAACTTGCTTTTAAGTCCCAGGCTACCTTGTAAGACTCCAAAATAGAGAAGTAGGTTCCCAGAAAGTGCACATAGGGACCCAGAATGACCTGTGAATTGCTTCCCTGGGCTGCAGTCCCACTGGGGAGTATATGTGACTCTCACAGCCGCTTGGAAGAGAGGCTGAAAGCATGGCTCTCTTCTGCCTGATCACCACGTTCCCAGTGGAAGGGACAGCAATAACCACCTGGGGAGACCCAACCCCATTAGCACTGCTTACGTGTTTCCCGTGTGTGCACACACATGACCACCCTTTGATGTGGTGTTGGGTATGCAGTGACTCCCACATGCTGTTTGAAAGGAGCCTTTGCCCGAAGTGATTCCATAAATGGTCCCAAAAGGAATGTACAGTGGTACCTCGCAAGACGAATGCCTCTCAAGACGAAAGACTCGCAAGACGAAAGAGTTTTTCGTTGCTTCGCGAGACGAATTTCCCTATGGGCTTGCTTCGCAAGACAGAAACGTCTTGCAAGTTTGTTTCCTTTTCCTTAAAACCGTTACAGTAATACAGGGTGCATTGCTTGAAGAGGTGCAGTTGCGACTTGACTTCGGGGAGCAACTCATAGCACACGGTGTGGTAGCCTTTTTGGAGGTTTTTGAAGATTTTTTTGAAAAAATTGAAACCGTGCTTCGCAAGACAAAAAAACTCGCAGAACGAATTCATTTCGTCTTGCGAGGCACCACTGTATGATGCTTCACAGGGTCATGTTTGCAAGTATGTAATCCACCATCCTATTTGGTACCATTGGTCCATGCTTACTCCTGACAGGTCTCTCCAGTGTCTGGCTATGGTGTTTCTGGCTGCTGAAAGTAGGTGGGTTATGAGTTCTTTGCAAGGAGGGAGCGACCATGATTAAAAGTGTGCAGGAGCCTTTAAAGACTTTGGACATTGCCCAACCCCTTTAGCCAAAGACTACCGCAAAATCATCACTCATACATCATAGGAGGTGGTCTACAGCAGAAATCCTGTCTGCCAGGATACCTGATAATGGTCACTGGTTGCATTACCTGGGCAGCCTGTGCATTCTTTTGTGATGGTTAATACTCTAGTTCTTGAATCCAGGTCACAGGCTCACCCTAGTCATAAGTCATACACAAATAATAAATAATAATAATAATAATAATAATTTATACCCCGCCCATCTGGCTGGGCCTCCCCAGCCACTCTGGGCGGCCTCCAAAAGAACATTAAAATACCATAATACATCAAACTTTAAAAGCTTCCCGAAACAGGGCTGCCTTCAGATGTCTTCTAAAAGCCTGGTAGTTGTTGTTCTCTTTGACATCTGGTGGGAGGGTGTTCCACAGGGAAGGCGCCACTACCGAGAAAGCCCTCTGCCTGGTTCCCTGTAACTTGGCTTCTCGCAGTGAGGGAACTGCCAGAAGGCCCTCAGTGCTGGACCTCAGTGTCTGGGTAGAACGATGGGGGTGGAGACGCTCCTTCAGATATACTTAAGACCCCTTAAGACAGGATTTTTAAGCAAAAAGAATGGGAAAGCTTCCCCCATTTTCCTCCCTTACTGCAGAGGAATATTTGAGGTCATTGGGAGAGTCAAAACGCTTCAGGATTGCTCTCCTGTCTAGTAAGGCTGTTTCCCATACTATTTGGTACCATTGGTCCATGCTTACTCCTGACAGGTCACCCCAGTGTCTGGCTATGATGTTTCTGGTTTCTGACCTACTCTCGGCAACTAGATGATTGTTTTCTAAAGCTGCCTGGGAGTAACTCTGGCCGAGTGGAGAGCAAGTGGAAGTGGAGAAACAATAGGCTGTTAGCTAGGTGTGATTTTTGCATTGCAGTGTATCGTGCAGGCAATGGTTGTATTAAAAAACCAGTCAGGAATTTGGATGACAGCCTGTGTTCTTGCAACATTTTGGCTTTTGAGCTATAAAATCTGCCTTTTGGGGTTATTGGAGCCCAAGCTATCTTCATTTTTCTGCATGAAACATACACACACATAATAATTCCCTCTTGTAAGATGCTTTTTAAGATTACAAAGCCCATGTTGCAGTGCCACTAGCAATGAAAGAAGAACAGTCAAAAAAGAGCTGAAGTCTTCAGTTGTTAATAATGCTGTGCAAGCACATTTTCTGTCAGAATCTGCTGCTTGCGGATTTACAAATGGAATTCCTCCTTCAAGTTTTAAACTACTTTCCTTGCTGTCTAGCCTTTTGAACACACCCAGAGAAAGTGCTGCTGAATTTAATGAGATTTGCTTCCCAGTAAGTTTGTTCTGTTTCCTTGGAGCAGCTCTGTGCTGAAAGGACATGTTTTGTAGGCGCTTGTTACAGCCCGCAACATTAGCAAAGATTCCTGCGCGGCTGCCAGTTGCATAAAAGAAATTTCCGCGCAAACCCCCAAGAAACCCAGTTGCCATAGCAGCCATGCACTGAGCCTGCTCTGCTGCAAGGTGGAAACTGCGGAAGTGAAACACCTTATCGCCTGCCAGCTTCGTGCGGATGCCATCAGGCAGGCGGCAGATACTGAATATTGTGTCAGAAGACTGTAGTTGGGAGCCATTTCATTTGAACACATTCTTGTCAAGCTTCTGCATTCCTGCCTTATGCTTAGATCTTCACTGGGATAATAATAATAAATAATAATAATAATAATAATAATAATAATAATAATAATAATAATAATTTATATATACCCCGCCCATCTGGCTGGGCTTCCCCAGCCACTCTAGGCGGCTTCCAAAAGAATATTAAAATACTGTGATACATCAAACATTAAAAGCTTCCCAAAACAGGGATGCCTTCAGATGTCTTCTAAAAGCCTGGTAGTTGTTGTTCTCTTTGGCATCTGGTGGGAGGGCGTTCCACAGGGCGGGTGCCACTACAGAGAAGGCCCTCTGCCTGGTTCCCTGTAGATTGTTTTCTTGCAGTGAGGGAACCGCCAGAAGGCCCTCGGCGCTGGACCTCAGTGTCCGGGTAGAACAATGGGGGTGGAGACGCTCCTTCAGATATACTGGACAGGACTCCGATGCTGCAACCCTCCTTTCAGGATACCTACGGCAGCAAGATATCTGGAGAAAAAAAACAGATATGTTTCCCTGACCTAAAACCGTCCTCTGTTCTTAACTTGGCCATTGTGAAATTTCAAGGGCTGGAGGGGCTGCTTTACTCTGTTCTGGCTGGGTGAGAGTGGCAGCCCCTTGTGGGCTGGCTGCCCTTCCCAGTTGCTGGGAGTCGTATCCACGTGGAAGATCGCTGGTCAGCCGCATCGCAGGGCTGGATTGCCTGCCAATTGTCCCAGTGTGAACTGCCCAATCATGGGCACCATAGGGGCAGAGCTTAGCTGGAGGACCAGGATGCTCAAGTTTTCATTCTGGTCCGTCGACTACCTATAAAAGCCAACTGCGCCCAGCACTTACAGCGGAGCAACCTCCCCTCTGCTTTCACGTGGCATTGTATTTTGAAGAAGAAAAAATATATTTATATTTTTAAGGGATGTGGATGGGCACTGTGGTCTAAACCACTGAGCCCTTGGGCTTGCTGGTCAGAAAGTCAGCGGTTTGAATCCCCGCGATGGGGATTGCTCTGTCCCAACTCCTGCCAACCTAGCAGTTCAGAAGCACGCCAGCACTAGTAGATAAACAGGTATCACTGTGGCGGGAAGGTAAATGGTGTTTCCTTGCGCTCTGGCACTCGTTACCGTGTCCCGTTGCACCAGAAGCAGTTTAGTCATGCTGGTCACATGACCCAGAAAACTGTCTGTGGACAAACGCCTGCTCCTTTGGCCTGAAAGCAAGATAAGTGCCACACCCCATAGTCGCCTTTGACTGGGCTTAACCATCCAGGGGTCCTTTATCTTTTTTTTTGTCTTTTGCCTTTACTGTATTTGACTTGTTTTAACCTTGTTCCTGGCGTGCTCTGGTCCATGTGGTCACGACGAGTCGGACACGACTAAACGACTAAACAACAACCTTGTTCCGCCTCCTTTGCACTCTGCTTGACCTTGCTATGGTTCCCAGTGGTTGCCACATTCAGAGCCAGGAAGGAATTTGCTTGCAAGCAGATTGGGCCCGTTTGCAGATTTTGACTTCCGCATAGCAAAATGTCCCAATTTTTGGTGGGTAAGGAATTGGGTGGATTCCTCGTCACCAAGGTCTTGGGTGAATTGGTGCCTGACCTAGGAGCAGGTGCGTACTCTGGGTGACCCATTAGAGGGGTCTAGGCAGAAGTCTCTGTCTAGAAGCCAAGTGTGGGGTAGACTGGGGCTCCCAGCGGTGGCCTGAGAATGGCCTCCTCAGTACATGGCCATCTTGGGGAGGCCACAATCTGCGGCATGACCTTGTAAGAAGTTCCAGCCCCCCAGTAGGAGGCTAAAATAGAGATAAACCCAATGCCTGAACCCAAGTTCACCTACATCTGTAATCAATAAAGTTGTGGTCAATTTTATCCCAGATTGTTGTTCTTTACACCATAACTATATCCTACACACCAGGGGGGTGGGGAAGTAGTGGTGCTGCAACTGGGACTGCAATCTTCTTTTTGTTTTATAATTGCTGTTTTATGATTGGTACAGTCTTTTTTTTACCTACTCTCTATTCCTATTCTGCTCTGGTCAGACCACACCTGGAGTACTGTGTCCAGTTCTGGGCACCACAATTCAAGAAGGACACTGACAAACTGGAACGTGTCCAGAGGAGGGCAACCAAAATGGTCAAAGGCCTGGAAACGATGCCTTATGAGGAACGGCTAAGGGAGCTGGGCATGTTTAGCCTGGAGAAGAGGAGGTTAAGGGGTGATATGATAGCCATGTTCAAATATATAAAAGGATGTCACATGGAGGAGGGAGAAAGGTTGTTTTCTGCTGCTCCGGAGAAGCGGACACGGAGCAATGGATCCAAACTACAAGAAAGAAGATTCCACCTAAACATTAGGAAGAACTTCCTGACAGTGAGAGCTGTTCGACAGTGGAATTTGCTGCCAAGGAGTGTGGTGGAGTCTCCTACTTTGGAGGTCTTTAAGCAGAGGCTTGACATCCATATGTCAGGAGTGCTCTGATGGTGTTTCCTGCTTGGCAGGGGGTTGGACTCGATGGCCCTTGTGGTCTCTTCCAACTCTATGATTCTATGATTCTATGATTCTATGATTCTATTATTTTATTGGGTTCCTTCCCTTCACCACAAGGCCCCAGGGCAGGTCACTACAATATAAATATACAATATTAAAATCTGTTAAAACGATTTACAGTCAAAAGCATCAGGTGGGTCCTAAAATATATGCATCTCAGCTGTCAAAGGACTGGGTAAAGAGATTTTAGGAACGTGAAGAATTGTAACAAACAGCCTCTGTCAAGCACATGGAATATATGTGTTGTTCAAGATTCAAGTGTGCTAATGAGAATGAGAGAGGAAATCTGTATTGTTCAGGGTGGGGTGCCAGAAAGGTGAATTCAGCAGCCTAACCATTGTATAAATGTTTGTTTATGATTCCTTGGATAGCATTTGAATTGACATGATGGACATCAGGTCATGACTGATATACCATATTTGTATCAGATGCCATTCAAATTCTGCACTGATAATGCATTTTCAAGTTGCATGCAAATATCGTTTTTTTGGCAGAAAGTTAAAAATGGTAAATGGACGCCTGACCATTAGGTCCAGTCATGGCCGACTCTGGGCGCTCATCTCGCTTTACTGGCCGAGGGAGCCGGGATACAGCTTCTGGGTCATGTGGCCAGCATGACTAAGCCGCTTCTGGCAAACCAGTGCAGCACACGGAAACGCCGTTTATCTTCCCACCAGAGCAGTACCTATTTATCTACTTGCACTTTGACATGCTTTCAAACTGCTAGGTTGGCAGGAGCAGGGACTGAGCAATGGGAGCTCACCCCGTCACGGGGATTCGAACCGCCGACCTTCTGATCGGCAAGTCCTAGGCTCTGTGGTTTAACCCACAGCACCACCCACGTCCCTTGGCAGAAAGTTAGCCCCTTCTTATTCTTAACTCTGGATCTGCTTATTTGATTTTTTGTAGAATTCTGATTTTTTTATGTGTTGCTGTTGGAAAATATTCACTAGGGAACTCTGTAGACAGAACCCAAATCATTCACAAGCAGTGGAATGCATGCAGGCTTGAGAGTTAAAATAAACATTCTGCTAAATTGAACTGATCATGAGCAGATAATTTACACAGAGAATAAATATATTGCCTGGGCGTTGTGCTAATATCCCAGACCTTTCAACTGCTGTCATTTATACTGTGCTTAAATAGTTAATATGCAGTTTTATTGCTCGTGATAAAAACCTATAAAAACTTAAGTGGCTGGTTATCACGCAGTGCATTGCAGTAATCTCTTTTAGACTGGTATAGAATAATAATGGGTTGCTCTTTTACGGGCAAGATGATAGCAATAAGCTTCCATATACATACAAAATTCCATGAGGTTATTACAAGTAAGGCATTAGCAGAAAGATGTTTTTAACAGAACCACCCAAATGCTTATTTGAATACATCTGTGTGCTTTATGCGTTTCTGTTTCTTTACTGCTTGGATGCTTTAAGATCTTTATTTACTCATGTCCCCAGTGGCAGAAAGGATGACATTGCTCTCCCCTGTGATGGCAGCGTAACAGGGGGGTGGGCTCTCTGCTTGAACATACATTCTCCAGAGCCAGCCCACCCACCCCCCACACTCTGGATAACCCTGATGTTCCCCAGATCCCCAGTGGGGGACTGGGAGGGATAACGCCCAGTGCCTGAGCCAAGGTCTACCTAGATCTGAAGCATAATAAAGTTGTGGCCAATTTTAATCCCATAGCATGTTGCCTTGAGTCGTTATTCCACTTCGGGGCTGCCCAGGGTTTGGGGGACTCCGCCTGTCCACGCAATGAAAGGTGAAGCCTATAATCCTTATGTGTAAACCCAGAGCAAAATCCTGCCGGTCACTTACTGTATTTTTCGCTCTATAAGACGCACCTTTTCCTTCCTAAAAAGTAAGGGGCAATGTCTGTGCGTCTTATGGAGCGAATGCAGGCTGCGTTGCTTTCGCTGAAGCCAGAACAGCAAGAGGGAGAGCTGCGCAGCAATCCCTCTTGCTGTTCTGGCTTCAGGGATAGCCACGCAAAGCCTCTTCAACAACATTTCATTCAGAATATTTTTTTTCTTGTTTTCCTCCTCTAAAAACTAGGTGCATCTTATGGTCGGGTGTGACTTACAGAGTTAAAAATACGGTAATTCTGA
The DNA here is from genome assembly GCF_965113315.1 of Podarcis vaucheri. NCBI lineage: Eukaryota > Metazoa > Chordata > Lepidosauria > Squamata > Lacertidae > Podarcis > Podarcis vaucheri. The sequence goes on from NC_138759.1 coordinate 132,687,722, forward strand.
GGGCCTCGGACGTGAGGGATCCGGGCTGAGAGCTGATGGATTGATGGATATTCTTTGGGGATCGAAACCGGGAAAGGGGGGGGCGAGAGTTTTGGAACCCAAAGGGTCTATAATTATATGTTGTTTTTTGTTATTTTGTTTTGTAAATATTATAAAAATTGGGAAATTCGTGGAAGGGAAACTGGGAAACTGGGAAACTGGGTCGACCTTAGAAAAGTATGTAAAGGGTGTGTATTTTGGTTTAATTGAGGTTTATAAGCTAAATTTGGTTAATTAAGAAGAAGTAAGTAAAATATTAATAAGGTAAAAGTTGGAGATAAGAACTTGCTGAGTTAATCATTGGAGTTGGGATGCAGGAAGGGGAGGTGTGGGGAAGTCAGGGAAAGTGGTTAAGAAATTAGGGATTTGAAATTACATGTGTTTGTTTTTGTGTTTGTATGTCTGTGTTCTGTATGTCTGTGTTGTGTATTGTTTGTGTTTGTGTAAATTGTGAAAACCCAATAAAAATTAAAATATATATATATATACGGTAATTCTGTGTCAAGATGGTGCCCAGGGGTTTAAGGGATCTTTAGTGGGTGATGAGGCAAGACTGGCATTACCCCTGCTATGCCAACTTATAGGGGGCATGGCAGAGCGTGGGTCTGCCAAAGGAGTAGAAAGAGCAACTAATCCAGATCGCAGTCGCTGGTTGTTGTGGATTCCTTTTGTGAATGGCTGAAACTATAAGGCGGAACAAAATTTCAGCCCTCAAATCCCCTGGAACCTAAACCAAAAGCTTTTCTTTTTCTTTTGAAAAAACAACAACAGATCATTGTGAAAAGAAGACGACTTGCTGGAGTTAGCAGACAGTACAGTATCTCAAAGGTGGCCAACTTGATCGGGCTTGAAATGTGTCATAAACTGGAAGATAGCATCTGATTTGCATACTTTAATTAACATAATTAACAGTTTGCATAACATTTGCTTGAACACCAAGGGTGCTGTCAAATGCCAAATGTGGCTTCTCTGCATGCATTGTATTATTACGTGCCTGAGAGGGCCTTTCAATTTCATGGGTTTAAAAAAACAGTCCTGGCAATATGGACAGTGGATCCATGCCCTCTCACCAGCTGAGTTTGCCAACCGGCTGAGATAACCCAGATCCCTGGTGCATCTCGCACCAAATGCTCATATCCATCAGTCACCCCCTCAGAATCAATGCAGTGAGTTTGGAAATTGTGAAGCTTGCGTATATATTCTAAATCGCTGTTTAGTTCTCACGTCATTAAGCTTTTGTGCTTCTGAGTAAGCCTCATCCGTTAATCAGCATTTCAGTATTTTTCTGTGCAATAATAGGAGCTCACAACATAGTTCTGGGTTCTACAATAAAAGCTGATGTTCCCAAAGATTCTATCATGAACCTATAAGTCCCATGACTAAACAGCTTCTGCCGCAACGGGACACCATGACGAAAACCAGAGCGCACGGAAATGCCATTTACCTTCCCGCCACAATGGTACCTATTTATCTACTTGCATTGGCGTGCTTTCGAACTGCTAGGTTGGCATGTGTGGCTGATCGCTTCACTGTGGAAATGATCTACTTTACGGAGACTTCTCATGCCAATTAAGGGACCACTCTGGACCTTGAGAGACAGATTGTTGAATGTCTAGCCATTGTCATGAGCCTCATCCATGATTGTAAACCTAGCCGATAACCATAAATGAGCAGGCAGCCTCTAATTTCAGTGGTACTGTTAAAATAAAACAAAATATAAAAATTTATGTGTCCACCATGGCTACTGTAAAAGGTTTATCAGTCAATAAGTGCTAGCCATCTGGCAGAAATCTGACTTGCAGGCATTTCTCTCCTTTAGCATAATTAAGATGTAATGTCAAGTGGGAAGTCAAAGACATTATGCCGGATATTGTCTCCTGTCAACAAGGAAAGCAAACTGGAGCATTTATGGAAAGTGAAATTGATGTATTTATATTCAAGCAGCAAAACATTTATCCTCCGTCTACAAGGCTTTCTCGTGCTGGCACATCGGCTGTTATAACAACCTGTTAGCAATGCAAACGTAATCATTTCTGCTTAAAGGAGAAGGCTGCAACAAAGTGAATTTTCCCCTACTTGTCAACAATAGTTGGGATGGGTGATTTTTCTTCTTTTTCAGTCAATTAGTAGCAGCAAGCACATGTTTTTTAAAAAAATGAAGAATCAAAGGTGTGCATTGGTTTGTTAATTATTACATCTATATGCTACCTTTCTTGTTTATTATTCATTTATTATTACATATATAGCTCACCTTTCCACCAAGGGCAGCAAATGTACTTATCCCCCTTGCCATTTCTCCCCCTCTGTGCGACAACCCTGTGAGGTAGGTTGGGCTCAGAGATGGTGCCCTTCCTGGTGAGTTTAATGGCTAAACAGGGATTTGAACCCCCCTCTCCCAAGTCCTAGCCCAACACCTTAACCCCTACACCAACCACCATATATCTAGAACTGAGGCTTCTATTGCCATTTCTTATCTTAACCAGAGTAGCATGATTGCTCCTTTTGCATGGGATGTGGGTGGCACTGTGGTCTAAACCACTGAGCCTCTTGGGCTTGCTGATCAGAAGGTCAGCAGTTCGAATCTGCGCGTGACAGGGTGAGCTCCCGTTGCTCGGTCCCAGCTCCTGCCAAGCTAGCAGTTTGAAAGTATACCAGTGCAAGTAGATAAATAGGTACCGCTGCAGCAGGAAGGTAAACAGCGTTTCCATGTGCTCTGGCTTCCGTCACAGTGTCCTGTTGCACCAGAAGCGGTTTAGTCATGCTGGCCACATGATCTGGAGGGCTGTCTGTGGACAAACGCTGGCTCCCTCAGCCTGAAAGCGAGATGAGCGCTGCAACCCCATAGTTGCTTTTGACTGGACTTAACCATCCAGAGGTCCTTTTATTGCTCTTTCCAATGGCTGAGCCCCAAAGGGCAGTCCTATTTGTGTGCCAGAGCAGACTGCAAATAGAAGTGGTCATATTGTCCACCTCACACTGAGCTGGTTGGGAATACTTCTGCCCAGTGCTGGATAACAACGCCGTCTCTACCTATAAAGTGGCAATGTGTCCCCTCCTCTTTGCTAACGTGTGACTCAAGGACTCTCTTCAGTTGTGGTAAATTGGTGAATAGAGGTGAACAGGAGGCTGGATTTCAGCCATCAATTAAAAAAAAATCTTGCTATCATATATCCAAGTCCAAGGGATGTGGGTGGCGCTGTGGTCTAAAGCACTGAGCCTCTTGGGCTTGCTGATCAGAAGATCGGCGATTTGAATCCCCATGACTGGGTGAGCTCCTGTTGCTCGGTCCCAGCTCCTGCCAACCTAGCAGTTTGAAAGCACGCCAGTGCAAGTAGATAAATAGGTACCACTCTGGCAGGAAGGTAAATGGTGTTTCCATGTGCTCTGGTTTCCGTCACTGTGTCCTGTTGCTCCAGAAGCAGTTTAGTCATGCTGGCCACATGACCCGGAAGAACTGTCTGTGGACAAATGCCACCCCCCCCGACCTGAAGGCGAGATGAGCACCACAACCCCATAGTCACCTTTGACTGGACTTAACTGTCCTTTACCTTTACCTTTACCTTTACCTTTACCTTTACCTTTACCTTTCTAAGCCCACAACACACCACGGCCTCTAAGCAGACATGTGTTGGATTTTTAGCAACACGACAGATCACAATTTTGCAGACAGGGAATGCCACTAGGAAAATAATGCCTTCCCTTGTCCATAATAGTACATGAAGTGGAAATCACACAAATTAAACAGGCTAATGTAGTGGATCGTATTTGCATAATTCACCCATCGGATTTAGATAATATGCATATTATGCTTGCCTGCACTTGAGGTGAGTGTGAACGTCTCTTGGATATGGAAGCAGCTGTGAGGAAGTGGCAAGTATACAATGGAGGGGAGGGGACATCTGAGTAAGATTAGCCTATTCCCAATTTCCAGGATGCTTTGCTAGTTCACGGAAATTCAGTATCAGAAAAGTGAAGGGTTATACGACAGGACCCAGTTCTTCAGTCATTTCCTTCCTTTATGAGTGATCCACCACATCCTTTGACAGTCCATAGATATAGAAAAACTCTCCATCGCCTTGGGCTAAAAGGATTCTGCTCAAGAACCTTTCTAGATGTCACGAACTGGCAGGACAATGGGGAGGAGTTAGAGAATACTGGCAAGGGGTGTAGCTGGGACTGGGACACACGGGTCAAATTGGGGATGGGGAAGAAGAGGTTGGTGCAGGTAATACTCACAGAGGATGATGAGGGGACGGGGGCCAGTGCACAGAAAGCCGAGCAGTTGGATCCCTCACCAGAGCCAGAGGAGACCACGTCTCCGTGATGCTGGTTCAGGCGACACACTCCAGGAAGCAGAGGCAGGCCAGGGCCTGCAGCCCAGTTCACTACCTGGCCAGGTGGGGAAGCAGGCATGTGATTCTTCAGCTGGAGGAGGCTGAGCACAGGTGAGGGCCACTTGCCTCATCAAGCCCAGATGCTGCAATCAATCAGCAGAGCTGAGGTGCTGTGTCTACTCAACTGCCCATGTTGAGGGACCTTGTCTTGGATGCTCCTGGACCTCCACAGATTTGTACTTTGGACCTGACACTGGACTGCATCCTGATTTTGGACTTGGACTGCCTGAACCTCATCTCCTGACCTTTGGCCTTTCAACTTTGGATCTCGGACTGTGGACTTTGCTGATGCTGATCAAGCCTCGGATTTTGGACTTGGTCTTGGCACACTGTCTGGCTGCCAGCTAGGCCAGGGGGTCAGGACACTAGAAGGTCTAAGCTTCTTCATGGGGCCATTTTTCTACTGAGACTCCTACTCCGAAGGGCACCTGTTTGTTCCATTCATTTCCTATAGTTCAGGGGCCAAAGTGTCATGAGATTTTAGTCCAGGCACCAAGCTTCGAAGGTGTGAGATCGAAATTAGGGGTACTGCATCTTGCCTTTATTCTGAATGCACAATTTCTTCTCAAATTGCATGGGCCAATCAAGACGTGGCAATCAACTTGGGGTGGGGAACTTGTGGATGCCTACCAGGCGTTGTTGGACTCCAGTTCCCATCAGCCCCAGCCAGGGAAGATGGGAGTTGAAGTCCTAGGCTTGCCATATGTCAGGAAAATTCCTGATACGTCCTGGTTTTCGTGTATAAAAATGGTGCCAGGGGGAATTTTGCAGAATCGGCAAAATGTCAGGGAAACCCCGGGTGTATGGCAACACGATGGAAAAAGCTCCAAAGACTTAAAATCACTATTTTGGGAGGAGGTATGTCCTATGACCTCCTGCCAACCTAGCAGTTCGAAAGCTCGTCAAAGTGCAAGTAGATAAATAGGTACCGCTCCGGCGGGAAGGTAAATGGTGTTTCCGTGTGCTGCTCTGGTTCGCCAGAAGTGGCTTAGTCATGCTGGCCACATGACCCGGAAGCTGTACGCCGGCTCCCTCGGCCAATAAAGCAAGATGAGTGCTGCAACCCCAGAGTCGGCCACGACTGGACCTAATGGTCAGGGGTCCCTTTACCTTTACTATGGCCTATGACTGCTTCATAGAAGTTCAGCCGTGCTTGCTCATGCCATTTTAACTCCCCAAACAAATGAAGAATACTAGTTATGAACACTAGTGGTGGTTATTCCACCTTGTGACAATGTCAGGAAGCCCAACCGCACCACAGGGGCTTCATTTGAAGAGTCAAATTATACCTCCTCATTCTGGAAAACGTGCCTGCTCAAATTAGGCCACGCAGAATGACTTTTGTGCGGTATCTGTTGAACAACCTCATCCATATTCCCGAAGTGTTTTTTTAAAAATTGTCTGTCTCCAAAATAGCCATTGTAAAAGGTTTTATCAGTAAATAAGGGCTAGCCATCTGGCAGCAATTTGAGTAGCTGGCGTGGTTTTCTATGGGTGGTAATTAAAATTGCAATGCCAATGGGGACAGACAGTCATTATCCATCTCGATTGTTTCCCTCCCGATAGGGGGAGAAAAAAGAGCAAGGCAAGTTTATGGGAAATAAAACTTCCAAATACAGGATGAGATGTTTGTTTCCGGCATAAAAAGAAGAGTTTATCCGACATCAACGAGGCTCTATTCTATTGCTCTGGCAAGATTGCTCTATCTAAAGTGACTGTTCCCCACTGAGAAGCAGACAGTCCTGTCAGAGAAAATAGATTCTCTTTGTTGTTCCCGCTAATCTTGTAAGGCTTGCAAGCTGCAAGAAGCAAGGATGCTTGACGATATCTGGTAGCTTTTAATGTTTAATTAGAGCTAATGGAAGAAGGCTGGATTTTTGGAGGGACCTGCCAGGTTGCTGCTATATATCTATTGCATACACTTCCAAATGTCCCGATTTTCCCGGGACATTCCCAAAATCACAGAAGCCACCCCGGCTTCTGATTTGATCCCGGAATATTCCACTTTCCCCTTCCAACGCTGCTGCCACTGAGGCATGTCGAAGAGTGAATGGGTGGTACTATTCACTGCATTTTCAGTACGGGAGACACGGCAAGAAATGTTTTGTAAGACATAATGAAAGTTTGTTCCATTTAAAAAAACGAATGAAAGTAAGAAAATACTTGTATCATTAAGTCGACCTATTACTGCTATTTTTGTGGGAGAGTCGTTTGTTTGTTTGTTTGTTTTCAGACAATGGAATAGCTTGTAGACCACAAAGACATTTTTTTTTAAGTGTTTGCCTTGTGTCATTATACATAACTAAGCCATTTCTCACCTTCTCACCCCTTGCCTTTTCCTGTAAGACCTATTACAGTCGTTAAGAGTCATCAACAGGCTCATCTCAGCTATCTGCCAATCTCCCATTCCCACCACCCTTCTGAGTAATACCCCTCCCCACCTTCTCACTACATAGAAGGATCTGGCAACTTCTGTTTCAGTGTATCTGGAGAAGTGTGCATGCACACGAAAGCTCATACCAAGAACTAACTTAGTTGGTCTTTAAGGTGCTACTGGAAGGAATTTTTTTATTTTGACTATGGCAGACCAACACAGCTACCTATCTGTAATTGTGGGTAAAATGTTTTCTTAAACATGTAACGAAGCACTTCCCATGGCCGCCAGGTGGTGCTGCGCCATAATAAGAGGAAAAACAGCTGTGCAAAGTTCCCTCATCCTTTAAAATATTTCTCACTAGATTTCAAGCGGTCCTTGCCACCTCGTGGGAACAAAATCGGGCATTGGCTTTTGGAGGCTGCCTACCCAAAGTCGAGTATACTTGCCCTCCATCCCTTGTTTCTTAAATTTGATTAAAGGGGGAAGTTTTTGGAAGAAAGGCAAATTAGCCTCAGTTTCTTGATGCAGGAGACTTTTAACATGTCGCTGAAACAGGGAAAGAGAGCAGCAAAACAGCTCAGCCTTCGGGAAAAAGCTCCTTTATAGGATTCCCCAGAATGAAAGGTGTCCTTGCTAGGCTGCTGCTAGGCTGCCAGCAATGTCCATCATCTCCCTGTCCTTACCATTCCTGGGATCTGACAGTGATGCCTCACACACATCCTCCACAGAGGAATAGGATGAGTCAGCCCCCCCCCTCCCCGGGAAGAAGCAATCTCCTGATGGCAAAAACACTGGGGTGATATGCAGAGCCTTTAGGCTGCGGCCCAGGAGGGCAGTGGCGTAGTGTGGGTTGTCAGCACCCGGGGCAAGGCAAGTAATTTGCGCCCCCTAACCCGTGGATTTGCGCCCCCTAACCCTAACCCCCAGATGTTGCACCCGGTGCGGCCGGCCCCCCTTACACCCCCCATGCTACGCCACTGCAGGAGGGGAAAGCGTAGGCCAGCGCGCAAAGGGTTAAAGCTGCAGGGGTTTGCTCCTCTTTGATAACACTCTGCTGCGTGAAAGCTTCTCGGTTTCCGCTCAGCGCCATCTCGAGCAGAACCCTAATGCAGACTGGCAAAAGGCTTCCAGTAAGGTCCGTATTAAGCATCAGCCATGGGGTCAACTGCAGTTTATAGGGGAAGATTCTGAAAGGAAGCCCTCGTGTCTGGCTTGACGGAAGCCGCTTCCTCTGTCCTTGCGCTGGCCGAGTCCCTGATGCGACCTGCGCCTCGCGATTTCTCGTGAGTCCATGGGAACCAGTTCAAGATCAGTTACCATGTTGGTCCAAATACAGTGGTACCTCGGGTTACATACGCTTCAGGTTACACGCGCTTCAGGTTACACACTCTGCTAACCCAGAAATAGTGCTTCAGGTTAAGAACTTTGCTTCAGGATGAGAACAGAAATCATGCTTTGGCGGCGCGGCGGCAGCAGCAGGAGGCCCCATTAGCTAAAGTGGTGCTTCAGGTTAAGAACAGTTCAGGTTAAGAACGGACCACCGGAACGAATTAAGTACCGTATTTTTCGCTCTATAACACGCACCCGACCATAACATGCATGTAGTTTATAGAGGAGGAAAATCCGTAGGCATGCCACCCGTAGGCATTCCCTCCATAACACGCACAGACATTTCCCCTTACTTTTTAGGAGGAAAAAAGTGAGTGTTATGGTGCAAAAAATACGATACTTAACCCAAGGTACCACTGTATACTGTGCCGAGGCTGTTTAGGGCTTTAAAGGTCAACACCAACACTTTGAATTGTGCTTGGAAACGTACTGGGAGCCAGTGTAGGTCTTTCAGGACCGGTGTTATGTGGTCTCGGCTTAGGTGAGACTATGCTTGGTGGGTGGGTGGGTGGGGGAGATCTCGGATCTCGCCACCGCGCGATTTCTGTTCTCAGCCTGAAGCAAAGTTCTTAACCCGAGATACTATTTCTGGGTTAGCGGATTCTGTAACCTGAAGCGTATGTAACCTGAGGTACCAATGTACCTGAAGTAGCGTCTCCACCCCTAACGTTCAGCCCGGACACTGAGGTCCAGCTCCGAGGGCCTTCTGGTGGTTCCCTCATTGCGAGAAGTGAGGTTACAGGGAACCAGGCAGAGGGCCTTCTTGGTGGTGGTGCCCAACCTTTGGAATGCCCTCCCACCAGATATCAGGGAAATAAACAACTCTCTGAATTTTAGAAGAGATCTGAAGGCAACCCTGTTTAGGGACGTTTTTAATTTTTGATCTTTTATTTTGTTTTTAAAAATCCTGTTGGAAGCTGCCAGAGTGGCTCGGGAGGCCTGGCCCGGGTATACGTTATTATTATTATTGTTGTTGTTCCTGCCGTTGTTATTGTTGTTATTATTTGCTTATAGGTGTTTAAAATACCGTATTTTTCGTTCTATAGGACGCACATTTCCCCCTCCAAAAATTAAGGGGAAATGTGTGTGCGTCCTATAGAGTGAATGCAGGCTGCGCCGCTAAGCCCAAAGCCAGAACAAGAAGACAGAGCACTGTGGAGCGCTCCGTCTCGCTGCTCTAGCTTGGGGACGGTGCCTTCAGCCCGCTGTCCTGCAGAAGCTAGCAAGGCTGTTCCCAAGCCAGAACAGCGAGACGGAGGGCTCCGTCTCGCTGCTCTAGCTTGGGGACGGCTGTGCGCAAACCTCTGCAGGGCAGCGGGGCGTTGCGCTCCAAAGGCTTCAGGGATCTTTGAGGCTGGCGGTGGGGGAAAGCACCAGCCCCACAAGCTCTGGTGAATGTACCTTGAACGCACCTTGTTTTAGAGGGGGAGAACAAGGGGAAAAAAATTTCCCCTGTTCTCCCCCTCCTATGGTCCGGTGCGTCCAATGGAGCGAAAAATAAGGTACTAAGATGTTTTAGGTAAATAAATAATTTATGCACAAATCCACTCCATCTTGCAAAAAGTACACTTGGCATTGTCACCGTTCTTTGTCTCTCTCTGCTGAAGAAGGGTTCTGAGGAACTCAAAAGCTTTCTCGCTGCTTTGCATTATTTGAGGCACAAGGAATTACCTTTCTGTTTCCACCCCACCAATGACTCAACTTGGCCTCCTGTGATTTTTTATCTAAAAGGACCAAGAGTATTTGAAATCTAGATGGGGCGGACCTACCTAGAGCTGCACATTGTTGCTGTTTAAATCAAGCCACAGCTCTGAGATGGTTTTATGGATCTGGAGGATCCATTCCTCCGCTCTGAAAAAGCAAGGGAGGCACTATGTTTCTGCACAGATTAGTTAACGTTATGCAAGGAGCCAGACACAAGAGACATGCCTTGCAAGCGCATTATGCTCAAGGGAGATCTGAGGGAGGCGAACTTTTGAACTTGCCATGTCGATGTCTTAGGGTGCAATTCCATCAGTTGTTTGTCCTGCATTCCTTCGTGATTATTTTCTTTGAGGGACTTTTATGCAAGCAAATGGCTTCATATTCTGGATCTGAGCTTCTTTGCCTTTCTTTCCCTTTGGCTGTGCCAAAATGACTGCGAATTATGTTATTTGCTGTTCTCTGCAGAATCCTGGCCTTCAGAAATCAAGGGAATGATACCTTCAGCATGTAACAGTTGCATACAGGGAGTGTGCAACGTAAGCACATTTAACTTGCGTGCATTCTGCTTTACATGCTTGGCAAAAAATAATAATAATTAAAAATTAAAAAGTGGGCTGGCATCTAGAAAAAAAGACTTTGGCAATCCCACCCACCATTGCACCCAGTACTTTTTTTCTAATTTTTTTTTTTAGGGGTGCTCTCATTTTCCTACTCATATTGAAATTCTGCCCCTCAATGAGGCCAAATTTAGATTCACAAAATGTTTAGGGGTAGGCGTACCCCTGCATCCTCCCCCCAGAAAAATAGCACTGATCGTACCCAATGTGTTTTGACTAGATGTGTTTTTGGCTTTATGCGCCATCCTGGGAACTTATGCGCCATCCTGTGCGAGCTGAGAGTTGTTTAGTAGGAACCCAAACATGAAAATCCACTTAATTAAAAGCAAATGAAAAACCCTACACGTAAAATATGCATATTAATTCCAACATTGAGGCCTAGTTTATCTAGGCGCAAGCCCTGGACTTACACACTTCCATTCTCCCCTTCTTTTATCCAGCTTGGCAACAAGAAAATCAGAAGCGCTTGCTCCAATTTCAACCAACCACGTTATCTCATTGTGTCTGAACTAGGAATCATGGTGTTAACTGTGGCTTATTGAATTCCGATTCCATCCCTAAAGTGGAGTTGCCTCCTTCTGCTGAAGTGAGCTGGGTTCCCCTTGTCTGATGCAAAAACAAGAGAGTGAAGTGTTATCAGCTCCCGGAGAAAGCAAGGAACAACTCCTCAAAGCACTGAGAGGTTTGCGGCATGGGGAAATTGTGAAGAATCAGACAGAGGCAGCTTTCGCAAGTGGAGCTTGTATTACAATATTTTGCAGAACGACTTAAAATATTTTTATTTGCCCGCTTATTTAACATGTAACTCATGCAACATGTTGGCGACTAATATACACACAATAATTACCAAAATGACTATACATTCTTTATCAATCTTCTGAGAAAAATACAAACCCTTATGAAAAGCTACAGAGACTTGTGAACTACCCAACCTAAGATGAACTTATAATGTCTGATTTCAATAGATTTTTCAAGCGCTTAACTCAGTCTTTTGTTTTCTTTATCTTTTTAGGTAAGTTCATGAAGATACCAACAAAAGGTAAGTTCGGTGTTGTTCACAATACCGAGAGATGCTAGTGAAGTTGTAGATGGATGTTAATAAAGTTGTAGACAGGGTGACGGCGTTTTGCACCTGTTTTGCTCTGGCAGTCGAAATAATCAAGAGGCCACTGTTTGCCCCCAATGGTGCCCTTTTACTGGGGCTTGCAGGTAGCACACTCCCAAGGTAGTTTTCCGGGCTTCTTCAGTGGTCTAATCTCCAAGCCTTGAGATGTATATTGATATTCTATTTTTTTTAATAATATTTTTTATTGGTTTTACAAAGTTTTTATAAACAATACAAACAAATACATGTATAATTTCCTCTCCTTTTTTCATAAACCTCACTTCTCTGACTCCCCCAAACCTCCCCTTTCTACATCCCAATTTCCGAAATTATTTCAGCAAATCCTAAACTTAATTTTGTTAAATTTGTCCCTTATTTGTTCTTTTCTTTTACTTAATCTTTTGTCACTGTAATCTCCTTTTCTTACTAAAAACCTCAACATTTTAGCATTCATCAATTTTGTAATATTTCTTGAGATAAGTTTTAAATTTCTTCCAATCTTCCTCTGCCGTCTCTTTCCCCTGTTCACGGATTCTGTCAGTCATTTCAGCCAATGTCATATAGTCTATCACCTTCATCTGCCATTCTTCCAGAGTGGGTAGATCTTGGGTCTTCCAATGCTTTGCGATGAGTATTCTTGCTGCTGTAGTAGCATACATAAAAAAGTTCTGTCTTTCCTCGGCACCGATTGGCCGACGATGCCCAAGAGAAAGGCCTCTGGTTTCTTAGGGAAAGTACATTTAAGTACCTTTTTCATTTCATTATATATCATTTCCCAGAAAGCCTTAATCTTTGGGCACGTCCACCAAAGGTGATAGAAAGTACCTTCAGTTTCTTTACACTTCCAACACTTATTGTCAGGCAAATGATAGATTTTTGCTAGCTTGACTGGGGTCATGTACCACCTATAGATCATTTTCATAATATTTTCCTTTAAGGCATTACATGCCGTAAATTTTATACCGGTGGTCAACAACCATTCCCAGTCAGCAAACATAATGTTATGACCAATATCCTGTGCCCACTTAATCATAGCTGATTTAACTGTTTCATCTTGTGTATTCCATTTCAGCAGCAAGCTATACATTCTTGACAAATTCTTAACATTGGGTTCTAACAGTTCTGTTTCTAATTTTGATTTCTCCACCTGGAAGCCAATTTTTGTATATTGATATTCTATAATAATAATAATAACAATAACAGCAGCAGCAGCAACAACAACAACAACAACCAAATCTTATCAGAAATAACTTAATGCACTTCTAAATATTCAATTAAATCAAAAATATTATTTAACATGGGCCACATCCATACCACCCACAATATCACTTTAAACAGTCATGGCACCCCGCAAAGTATTCTGGGAGCTGTAGTTTATTAAAGGCACTGAGAGATTTTCGGGCACCCCTATTGCCCTCACAGAGCTTCAATTCCCAGAGTGGTTTAATAGTCTTTCGCATTTCACGGGGAACTCTTGACCAAAAGGGAATTAATAGAGATGTCCAGTAAGGGCATGTAGAGTTGCAAGAGGTTAACAGCTATTTAGGGTCACTAGCAGCCAAATCACTTTAAATCTAATTAGAGTGTGGTGTTGAAAGAATGTCTGAATGCAAAAACCAATTTAATCCTATGAATCCCATGCCATTATAGAGTAGCAACAGAGTATTATTCATTTCTTTTTTAGTGACCCTGAGTTACCAAGGACGTGCTGGGCTGCCAGCCAAAAGTAATACAAGCTCAATAATGATAATCTATACTTTGAAAGTTAACATGATGGCTCTTCCACAGTGGCTTTTGCTGATTGGGGGAAGGTTAGTAACTGCTTGAGTTCGCACTTGTTTTACTGGAGGAGAAATGCTGTAAGATAAAATACACGTCTTAAAGAGGAAATGTCACGAGGTATAAAAACAGCAAAGATATGTCAATATCAATTCATTTTCCTTCTGACACACCCTTCCTCCTCTGGGTTCTCTCCCAGGGTCCAAACTAACTCTCAAATAGTCTCACAACATTGGAAACACTGAACAAGGTGCAACTCTGCCACCTGTTTGTCCTGCGAGAGTCAATTTGTTTCAGAGGCTGTGAAAGCTAAGGGTTTAGATGGAACCATGTGGTTTAATAGAGGGAGAGGTGCAAAGTTCAATAAATGTTTATTACTTTGCATCAATCGGATATTTCATTTTGCTTCTGCCAAACGGGGCCTACGTTTTTAAAACTTAAAGGTAAAGGTAAAGGGACCCCTGACCATTAGGTCCAGTCGTGACCGACTCTGGGGTTGCGGCACTCATCTCGCTTTATTGGCCGAGGGAGCCGGCGTACAGCTTCCGGGTCATGTGGCCAGCATGACTAAGCCACTTCTGGCGAACCAGAGCAGCGCACAGAAACGCCGTTTACCTTCCCGCCGGAGGGAAGGTAAATACCTATTTATTTACTTGCGCTTTGATGTGCTTTCGAAATGCTAGGTTGGCAGAAGCAGGGACTGAGCAACGGGAGCTCACCCTGTCGCGGGGATTTGAACCGCCGACCTTCTGATCGGCAAGTCCTAAGCTCTGTGGTTTAACCCACAGCGCCACCCGCGTCCCATTTAAAACTTAGAGGCCCGCAAAAGAAGAGTTTGGAAACATACTTTAGGAAGCTGCCTACGAGATCTGGAACGCTTTTCTAAACATAGCTACATTGAAAGCAAAACTTGAAAATAATTTCAGACACCAGATCATTTCATTGCTTTCATCTCTTCCCCCACCCTTTGATATTAATAGATCACACAGCAGCAGGGACAAACATAATAAATACACTCTCATCCTCACAGGGGACTGCAAAATGACTTAGAAATGTGAAAATAAAAAATGACTCCCCATGATCATTCGAAACGGTGATACAGGGAGCAAAATAACTTGGCTGTTTTAACTGTAACCTAACATGTTAAATTCAGCTGGTTTTATTTGAGACTGTGGATAGATTAAATCATCCATCTCTATTACCTCAGGGCTACCCCAGCCCCCTCCCCTTTCATGAGACTATCTTTCTTCTTACCAGACATTCCCATTCCTTTCCCTCAGCCATGTTCAGCTTAATAGCTGAACTGAAAGGCTTTTGGGGGGAAGAAGGCGGTGAGAATTCCTAAGCATCCAAGGAATAGGAAGGAACCACAGTAAAGTGTTGCTCACAGGTGTGTGTAGAGAGGATAGAGAAACAAAAGAGAAGGATGCTTAAAACACACTCAAACACACCAGGACACACTGTTCAATGTTGCAGTTTCTAGCCTTTGCAAATACAGTGGTACAGTGGTACCTTGGGTTACATACGCTTCAGGTTACAGACTCTGCTAACCCAGAAATAGCACCTCAGGTTAAAAACTTTGCTTCAGGGTGAGAACAGAAATCGTGCTCCGGTGGCACAGCGGCAGCAGGAGGCCCCATTAGCTAAAGTGGTGCTTCAGGTTAAGAACAGTTTCAGGTTAAGAACAGACCTCCAGAACGGATTAAGTACGTACCCAGAGGTACCACTGTACCTCAGTTTATGAACTTAATCCATTCCGGAAGTTCCGTTCTTAAACCAAAGCCATTCTTAAATCGAGGTGCGCTTTCCCTAATGAGGCCTCCTGCCGCTTGTGCCCTTCCACCATTCGGCTTCTGTTTGTAGACCGAGGTAAAGTTCACTAAACCTATTTCCGGTTTTGCAGTGGTCGTATACCAAATAGTTCGTTAACAGGGCTGTTCGTAGACCTAGGTACCACTGTACACAGCTGCAGATGGATTTTTAAAACACCAACCTCCCCCTTTCGCCTCCAGGTATTCCCCTGAGAACTGGAATGAGGGCACTGAATTATCTCTGCTGCAATCAGAGCTCTGATCACATCCTTAGCAACGGCTTGGTCTCTATGGTACCTCGAACTTTCCCTTCCAGCCCAGCTCAAACATCTTTTTTATGCATTCTCCTTATGGGCAACAGAGGTCGGCACAGAGGTCACCTGGGCTCGCTGACGCTCCACCTTCAAATGCCATCCATCTCCATTCTCCAAGGCTGACAATCCGTGGCGATAGTGTCTAAGCGGGAGGACTCAAAAGGGAGCCATTAAACTTGGCGAGGGACTCCAAGCTGTTTGGTTTGCAAGAAGCAGCGAGAGAACGACAAAGTAAGTGCTTCTCTTATGGCCCTCTCTGCTCTAATTGTCTTAAATGTGAAGCTAATGAACGTCATCTTTCGACTCCATTGAACTTTGTGATACAGTACATATCCTCTGGGTAAAAACATCTTGCAGTGCTGTTACCCAAAACAATAAGGAAGCTATTGGCGTGAAGTATGGTTCAAAGCAACGCCTTCCTTGGCTTCCTTCCCTCCCCCAAGTAGATTTATCTTTTCACAATCAATGGCTTCCCTGGTGACACAAACGCACAAATGATGGGAATGTGATAGAACCATCTGGGTCGCTGTAGGCAAGGGTATAGGAAGAATCAACAGACCAAGCCATTGGTGGTTCAAATCTTCCATAGGATAGGTGCCAGAACTGAAAAGGCTTTGAAAACAGGAAGGAGAAAGATGAGGAATAAGGGCCTTTTCATTGATGAGCAAATTCACATAGTTATGGAATTGCAGAGCTGAAGGGACCCAAGGGTCATCTAGTCCAACCCCCTGAAATGAAGGAATCTTCACCCAATGTGAGGCTCAAACGCATGGCCTTGCGATCCAGAGGCTCTGCAAAAACAGGGGGGCAAGAGGGGAATGGTATACATTTGGGAAGCCTCCTTGTTTTGTTCACTTGCGGGTATAAGTAGCATCATTTCATTCCCACTTCATAGGGTTGCTTCATTTCATAAACTCTGCTTTGTGTTGAAATGGGGAAATCGCCAATGTGCCTGAAACATTTTCAAAAAAATAAAATTGGAGCAAATCTGCACACCCTTCTGCATGGATGAAGCCTGCCAAATTTCAGCCAGATAGATCCAAGAGATTTTGTGCTAGGCACCTTTAAATTTTAAAGTAAGTAAAGCAGTTTCTTTACTTTAGTTTTTCATAGAGTATTTTGGGCAAGTATTTGCATGACACCGGGAGCACAGAAGTGTCCTTTGATAATGTTGTAAATAAAAATATGCCCTTTTCCCTTATGGGGTATCCAAGAGCCCATATAGAGTCCTTACACAGGTTCCCTATTGGTAGGAGAAAATAACAGAGGCCAACCAGAGAATATTGAGAAGCAAAGCAGCTAGTAAGCTCAATCTTTATTGATCTGTTGCAATAGGGTGCTCCCCTCACACACAGGAAAGGAGGAGGACCCACAAAAATGCTGTGCAAGGGCTTAATAAAGACTTTTGAAATTCCCATCCTAAAGATCAAAACCACCCCCAGAAACATTATACATACAGTGGTGCCCTGCAAGACGAATGCCTCGCAAGACGGAAAACTCGCTAGACGAAAGAGTTTTCCGTTTTGGAGGTGCTTCGCAAAACGAATTTCCTATGGGCTTGCTTCGCAAGACGACAATGTC
The DNA here is from genome assembly GCF_965113315.1 of Podarcis vaucheri. Lineage (NCBI taxonomy): Eukaryota > Metazoa > Chordata > Lepidosauria > Squamata > Lacertidae > Podarcis > Podarcis vaucheri. The sequence goes on from NC_138759.1 coordinate 132,704,832, forward strand.
TTGCGAGTTCCTGCTGGGGTTTTTTCCTTCCTCCCCCTTTTTCTAAGCCGCTAAGCCGCTAATCAGCTGATCCGATCAGCAGATAAGACGCTAAAAGCCGCTAATAGCGCTAATCCGTCAATGGGCTTGCTTTGCAAAACGAAAAAACCGCTAGACGAAGAGAATCACAGAACGGATTCTTTTCGTCTTGCGAGGCACCACTGTACATCACAGAAGGGGTGTAACCTAAGACCACCCCTCAGATACATCACAGAAAAGGCGGTCTTAAAACATAAATTTGAATGTTGTTTTTCTCCTGTCGCTTGTTTATTTCCTGTCTGGCAGGTTACTTGATTGTATTGCCTGGGGAGCCTGGCCAGTCTTTTGTAATGATAAGGCTTACACCCTTATTCCAACACAGACATACCCTTAAGACAGGATTTGTGAAGGAAAAGACAAAGGGGAGGCTTTTCCATTTTGACCTTTCATAGGAAACATTTGGTTAGTTTAGGAGTCAAAATGGTTCCAGGTTGGTCTTCCTGTGTTGATCTATGTATGTGCAGTTATGAACATTACCATATATATAAGACCATAAAATTCCTATCACAATAAGTTCCCTGCAAAAGTTTACATGCATATGTGCCGGGGTTCTGGAGTAATCCAATATCGATCAAAGCTGATATTTGAGGTTTCAGCCAACAATTATATTTAAGTCCAGTTAGCATTAAATAAAACCCATTGGCATAAAGCTGCTTTCTCACTAGCACCAAGGCGAAGTGATTAAGAGGCACAGAAGTTCTCTTAAAACCCCGCCCCCATCACTTCATTGGGCGAGAGGAGCAGGACGTGAAAGAGAACCAACTACTGGGAGCCTTTTGAACGGCAAGCCTGGAGGCAAAACCAGGCAATATTTCCATTGACAGGGAGACCTGTCAATGAGGATTCTGGTTTGATCTTAGCCACCCTTCTCTCTTTCTGGCAATTTCTTTACAAGAACAAAAGGCCACTGGAGATTGTTTCAAAGTTAGGAACAGGCACTGCAAGAAACCAAAAACACCCAGCTTCTCAAATGCAAACAAAGCTTTATTTCCCAAGTGCTTTGATTCCAGTCACTTGTCTCTGCTTCATTTGCCTGCGCTGCTTTGTTTCAGAGCGACTGTTATATTACGAGACATATTTCTTGAGGGCATTTAGGGATGCTCCCCAGATGCACAATTTAGTAATTTTGACATTGCCGCTTAGGAACAAAGCAGTTAGTTCAGTTTCGCTTTGCTCTTTGCTGTTCCTAGTTGGTCGGAGAAGTCTAGCCTTGGCTGTAATGAAGTCCTCAACCCTGTTCAATTTCCCACGTGTGACATTTACAAGAACTATGAAGAACGCCTCATTAGGCCCAAAGAGACGGCAAAACTCTCTGTCCGGGACTCTCACATAGGCCCAAGTCTGGTTGCCACCTAGGGATGCCATTCCTCCTCTGTTTGCAACACTTGTTTTGTGAAAAAAAAATCTGTTGTGGGGCTTTCCTTTGAGGGCAGAACTTCTGCTACAGTGTGCAACACTATCACAAAGCAGGAAGAAGTGCATTGGCCAGGTGGACTCAAGGGCCGATTCCTAGATGCCTTTGCCCCTCAAGAGGTGTTTCTGTGACATGGTAGTGTTTATGAGAATTGCCACACTAGCTTTAGGTTAAGGTTTCTGCTTAGATTTGTAGGGTTGCCATATTTTGAAGAGCAACAAAGAGGGCACCTTTGCCAACTTCTGCTTTTAACAATGGATCGCTCTGACAACTCCCATTTTACATACCCATGAAAAAGAGGACATGTCCTAGAAAAAGAGGACCTATGGCAAGTCGCTATAGGTAGAGGCTGACCTGTTGTAGAGACTCAAGGAAGAGAAGGCAGCTGTATTAAAGCACAGTTTGCTGCTACAAGAGGGATTTGTGAACTCTCCTTGTTTCATCGATCGCAGCAACATGAACAGCCCAACTAATGGATGGAAGGAAGGAAAAGGCAGAAGTTAGGAAGGCCACTGAAGTGCATTCGCTCCTGGCCTGCTCTGTCCAATCTCGTTGCAGGCAGAACAAACTGGCTCATTCCCCTTCCTTTATCCCACCTGGAATCTAAAGTGTTATCGCCCAGGTACAGGTTGACCACCTCTGTGCGATCCAGGGCTTTGTCTCAACAAACTTTCGCTTTGTTTTGCCATTTTGTGGTTACAAGGACTTGCCTCCTTCATCTCCACTGATGCTGAGAAGGAGACATGTCCTCATTCCATAATTCTCGTAAAAAACTAAGTGTCAGGGAACTGCCATCGGAGCTAGAGGCGGAGGGAAGGCTCCAAAGGGATGCAGGAGAGGGTCCCAGTAGGGAGAGAGGCAGCCCATCTGCTGGGGAAGGAAATCAGCGTAACACCAGTGGAGAAGGGGGGCAGATGGGGGGATCGGAGAGGAGGCTCCAAGACTCCTCGCCGGAGACCAGCGGAGAGAGTACGGCTCCTCCACTGCCCACACCCTCCCTGCGCAGAAGACTTCCGCGCAGGGAGAGTAGGAGGAGACTTGGCGTCAAACAACTTTTATGCTGGAAAAGGTTCAAGAATTGCCCACTGACGGATTCTGCCAGTGACTGAGACAGTCACGATGCTGGAGGCTGTTCAGTCAGAAAGGGTTTAACCAGGTAACCTCGCCAGCAGTGGCGGCAACTTACGCACAAGCAACCCCTAAATCCATTACACTAAGTTAATGCACATTATGTTGTAACGGTGTTCCTGGGTGTTGTAGCAGCCAAGAGGCAGCATGTGGATCTGATCTAAATAGAAATGATTAAGCATCACATAAATGTGCTTCGAGAATTAAGCATAAGGTGAATATGGTCAGTGATTGCCAGCATTCCCTATGTACTTTTTTCCCTGAAGGACATCAAATCTCCATTTCCCTAATTGATTCATGTAACACAGACAATCGGAGTGCTGTATACTGTCCACTGATCGCTAGGCAAACATTATTGAAGTGTCAATATTTGCCTTCCCCCCCTGCAGCTATCATTGCTTTGAGAGGCTATAATTCATACAGGACAAAGTGGTGGCTGTACTGCCTTTATTATACAAAGAAAAGTACTGGCTGTTTAGGTTTCTTAAGTATGTTACATCTCAGGAAGAACAATTACACAGAGACGGTTCAATGGATCCTCCCTGCAAAAGATCTTTGACAGAAGCTTTCCAAGGCGCACCTGAAGAACCAGTCAAATAGAAGCAGGGTTGCCATATCTTGAAGAGCAAAAAAGAGGGTAGCCCAAGATGCTGCCAGCCCAAGCCAGGAAAAGAGGCACGCGGGTGTGGATGCCTCTTTCTCCGGCTCAGGCTGGCAGCAGCTGTGGTGTATAGAGCAGCCCAAGCCGCCCAAACACAAGCTGTCTGGGCCTGAGCCCAACCACCCAAATTTGGACATTTCCTTTAAAATGTAGGAATCCGCCCAGCATATTGGCCCCCTAAAAAGAGGGCATGTCCAGGTTTTCCCAGATGTATGGCAACACTAAATAGAGGAGACAGCATAGATGGTGACAGCAGTCACGAAATTAAAAGACGCCTGCTTCTTGGGAGAAAAGCAATGACAAACCTAGACAGCATCTTAAAAAGCAGAGACAAAGGCCAACAAAGGTCTGTATAGTTAAAGCCATGGTTTTCTCAGTAGTGATGTATGGAAGTGAGAGCTGGACCATAAAGAAGGCTGATCGCCAAAGAATTGATGCTTTTGAATTATGGTGCTGGAGGAGACTCTTGAGAGTCCCATGGACTGCAAGAAGAACGTATCCATTCTGAAGGAAATCAGCCCTGAGTGCTCACTGGAAGGACAGATCCTGAAGCTGAGGCTCCAATACTCTGGCCACCTCATGAGAAGAGAAGACTCCCTGGAAAAGACCCTGATGTTGGGAAAGATGGAGGGCACAAGGAGAAGGGGACAGCAGAGGATGAGATGGTTGGACAGTGTTCTCGAAGCTACCAGCATGAGTTTGACCAAACTGCGGGAGGCAGTGGAAGACAGGAGTGCCTGGTGTGCTCTGGTCCATGGGGTCACGAAGAGTCGGACACGACTAAACAACTAAACAACAACAAATAGAGGAGACAGGGGATGGTTCTCTGGAACACAGGTCATCCTTGGCCCATGGACCATGCTAGCTGTTGGAGTCAAGCAACATCTGCAGGGCCAAACATCCCCTACCCTTGTTCTAGGGTTAATTTGCAAAGGGAAATATTAACAAGGGTTGTTGTTTTTTTGTATGGACCACACCAACCCATGAGCTATTAAAACAATAATACATTTGTGTCCTTTATCTCCCAGCAAAAATCTGCGACAACTCTTGCTAGAGTGACCAGTTAAGCATTGTTTAGAAAAAGAAATAGATTTGCATCATTAAAAAGAGAACAGCAGTTTGCATAAAGTTTGCAAATGTTTATGTATATGAATGCAAATTTAAAAATTATTGCTTTAGTTTAAATAGATATGCAGCAGATACCGCTAGAGTGGCCAAGCACCAGGGAACTTGTTTGGCTGCTCATTCTGCTGGACTCGTGCTCCCAACTTCCCTGCTTCTGCTCTCCCTTTCTACAGTTCCTTAACTTTAAACCAGATTTGGAACGGACAGCCCTACAAACAGGGGGCACCTTCAAAAAGACCATTCAGTAGCCTGGAGATGCCAACACTGTGAACATCTAACTTAAAGCTTCTCAGTGGCGTGGCATGGGTTGTCAGCACCCGGGGCAAGGCAAGCAATTTGCGCCCCCTAACCCGTGGATTTGCGCCTCCTAACCCATGGATTTGCGCCCCCTAACCCTAACCCCCAGATGTTGCGCCCGGTGCGGCCGGCCCCCCCTGCACCCCCACGCTATGCCACTGAGGCTTCTTGGAGAGCATAGCTTAGGACTGATATACCTAAAGGAGCTTCTCTCTCCCCCCCCCCCATCGTTCAGCCTGGACACTGAGGTCCAGCGCTGAGGGCCTTCTGGTGGTTCCCTCACTGTGAGATGCGAGCTTACAGGGAACCAGGCAGAGGGCCTTCTTGGTGGTGGTGCCCGCCCTGTAGAACGCACTCCCATCAGATGTCAAGGAAATAAACAACTACCTGACTTTTAGAAGACATCTGAAGGCAGCCCTGCTTAGGGATGTTTTTAATGTCTGATGTTTTATTGTATTTTTAATATTTTGTTGGAAGCCACCCACAGTGACTGGGGAAACCCAGCCAGATGGGCGGGGTATAGATATTATTATTATTATTATTATTATTATTATTATTATTACTATTATTATTATTATGAGTTATAGAGAATGAACCTCCAAACACAGGTATAGGTGTATCACAAAGCAGTGCAGAGTTGGGGTCTCTTGACCAAGAGTTGCCAGGTACGAAATGCCCCCCACAGTGAATAACATATATAATAACATCATAATCATAATTTATTTCTGACACGGCCCCAGCCACTCAGGGTGGCTTCCAACAAAAATACAAAGGGGGGGGGAGAGGTGGAAATCTAGCATTAATAGCTTCCCGCCCAAAACAGGTCTTCAGATGTCTACAAAAAGTTACATAGTTGTTAAACTCTTTGACATCTGAAGGAAGGGCGTTCCACAGGGTGGGTGCCACCACAGAGAAGGCCTTCTGCCTGGTTCCCTGTAAGCTCACATCTTGCAGTGAGGGAACTGCCAGAAGGCCCTCGGAGGTGGACCTCACTGTCTGGGCTGAAGGATGGGGCTGGAGGCGCTCCTTCAGCTATACAAGTATACAATGCTAACATTGCTGAAGCCAACACTCAAATTACATCAAGTCCTTATTCTGAGCAATAGTCCTAAACTGGTGAAACAAAGAACTTTTTCTATATCATGCAAATGTTGTCATGTCAAACTTTTGAAAACAACAACAACCCAAACCGATAGTACTTCAGCATGCAATCTGAAAACTCATCACAATGAGTTTCAATTAACCAATTAACAGTAGAAACCTTTTCTATGGCCAAAATTAAGAATAGTGTGCAATTGTTATTAATGATTAACTTGTTCACTTTTGAATTTTTACTTCAGCATAAAGTCTCCAGGGTCAAACCAATAGCCCTTTTAAAATTCAAAACTTTTTACTGCAATGGCCTAATTTGTCTTGCCTATCCTTTATAGACAGGTATGAAGGCATCTCATCGATTTTTGTCATTCTGAACATTTTTCACTATGTTCAGTCCCTCCTTTTGTTGTCAGAAAACTTAATCTACCTGATGTTTTCCTGTGAATTTTTCCAATGATCTACAGACACTTCTAGCTTATAGTGCTTCTTTGGGACCATAGAACTAAACAAGAGCCCACAACTAGAGTGGAGCCGACATCTCTCAGAAAGTATTTTCCCCTCCACTAAGAAACATTCTGATATTTTAATTTCATATTCCCCTATTGGATTTGTTCCCAGGATAGTGAAGGCCACCAACTTGAGTGGCTTTAAAAGAGGATAAGACAAAATGGTGGAGGATGTTTCTACTTGTGGACTTCTTAGAGGGATTTGGTTTGCCCCTGTGAAAGCAGGATTCTTGATCGGGTGGGTCTTTGGGCTGATTTAGCAGAGCTCTCCTTCTGTTCTTCTGCTAAAATGAGCCAGTGTGGTGTAGTGGTTAAGTGGTAGTGGTTAAGAGCGGTAGTCACGTAATCTGGGGAACCGGGTTCGCGTCTCCGCTCCTCCACATGCAGTTGCTGGGTGACCTTGGGCCAGTCACACTTCTGTGAAGTCTCTCAGCCCCACTCACCTCACAGAGTGTTGTGGGGGAGGAAAGGAAAGGAGAATGTTAGCCGCTTTGAGACTCCTGAAGGGGAGTGAAAGGCGGGATATCAAATCCAAACTCCTCCTCCTCTTCTTCTTCTTCTTCTTCTTCTTCTTCTTCTTCTTCTTCTTCTTCTTCTTCTGTGCTTTGCAAGCCTGCCCAAAGCTGGCCACCTGAAATGGTGACTGGGGGCGGCCGCCAAGACCACATTACACCGGTCTTGAAAGACCTGGCTCCCAGTATGTTTCCGAGCACAATTCAAAGTGTTGGTGTTGCCCTTTCAAGCCCTAAACGGCCTCGGTCCAGTATACCTGAAGGAGCGTCTCCTCCCCAATCGTTCTGCCTGGACGCTGAGGTCCAGCGCCGAGGGCCTTCTGGCACTACCCTCACTGCGAGAAGCAAAGCTACAGGGAACCAGGCGGAGGGCCTTCTCGGTAGTGGCGCCCGCCCTGTGGAACGCCCTCCCATCAGATGTCAAAGAGATAAACAACTACCTGACATTCAGAAGCTTTTAGGGAAGCTTTTAATGTGTGACATTTTAGTGTATTTTTTTCTTTGTTGGAAACCGCCCAGAGTGGCTGGGGAAACCCAGTCAGATGGGCAGGGTACAAATAAATTATTATTATTATTATTATTATTATTATTATTATTATTATTATTTTATTTTTCCCTGTCCCCCCTAGTAAGACGGAGCATGCAGAAAAGGTTGTGCTCAGATTCAGACAGGCTTGCAATGCAAAGAATTGTCTCCTTATGATGTATATCTCTCCGACTCGAACCCATACCTCCAGGACATATAATAAGCTGTTAAGGATTTGAGGCGTTCATTTACCTCTCTTGCACTCCATTCCATTCTCATGGTTTTTTAAATTCATTTTTTAAAAAATAACTGTTAATTTACAAACAAATATGCAAGTCATTCTACTGCCATGGGTAGAAACCTTCACCTTATTTAAGGCAACCCATTTCAGTTCCGAAATGGCAAACATTTTATTGTTAGGCGGAATAATGCCATGTGTACCAGGGAATCTACCCTTCTCCCCAGAGAACTTTTGCAATCAGAGTCTGCTCCCAGTAAATATATTCATCCCAGATTTAGATTCCAGTCAGCCAGTGCCGAGGGAGTGGCTTGAGAGGCCATTGCACAATTGTGGTTTTTTGAACCTCTTAATCATCCTCAACCCTCAAAAGTTTCCTGATATATTAACCGGCTTCACACATTCTTCATGGCTGGCATTTGTGCCCGGAGCGCTCTCCCTTAACACCTACATGATATGTCTTTCAGATTCCTCCTTTAAAAAACAAACTCTTTGTCATGAATTATTTTGCCTCCTCTAGCACCTTTAGTCTCCAGGTTTTTCTACTCAGGGAAATGACCAGCTGTTCTCCCTTCCTGGCATGCCACCTCCCCCTACTGAACGTTCAAGTCACCTTTAAAGACGTCTACCACAAAACTGAGGGGCTCATCTTCCAGTGTCATAACTTTTATATGCCTGTTGTCTTTGTCCATGGAGGTTTCTTGGCAGGGATACTGGAGTGGCTTGCCGGTTCCTGTTCCAGGTGGATCTCGTTTGGTCAAAACTCTCCACTATGTCCTGTCCATCTTGGGTGGCCCTGCATGGCATAGCTTATAGCTTCTCTGAGTTATTCAAGCCTCTTCACCACGGCAAGGCAGTGATCCATAAGGAGCCCTGAGTGCTCACTGGAAGGACAGATCCTGAAGCTGAGGCTCCAATACTCTGGCCACCTCATGAGAAGAGAAGACTCCCTGGAAAAGACCCTGATTTTGGGAAAGATTGAGGGGACAAGGAGAAGGGGACGACAGAGGATGAGATGGTTGGACAGTGTTCTCGAAGCTACCAGCATGAGTTTGACCAAACTGCGGGAGGCAGTGGAAGACAGGAGTGCCTGGCGTGCTCTGGTCCATGGGGTCACAGAGAGACGGACACGACTTAACGACTAAACAACAACAACCACAAAACCCCCTGAAACTATTTGTCTGTAGTTGGCAGGTTTGTTACCTAAGGACACCTCTCTCATGCCTGCTATTTTCAGAATGATGGCCCACAAAACACTTGGGGAGATTAAATTATTCCTATTTTATCCACCCTAAAACTCTTAAGTGCTGCCCTTATGCAAAAACCACAGCAGCTTTCCTCAGAAGGAGCCTGCCTGCAAATTTCATGCAAATCTGTGATGACAAAAGTTCTTGATGTTTTTTCTCTCTTTTTAAATAAAATGTATCTGTTAGATAAGCATTGGACCTCTCTGGAGGAGCCAGTATGCCTGCAAATTTCATTCACACCTGTCAAGAGGAGGGGGAAGTATAGCAATTTTTGATGTCACAGTAGCAAATGTGGGTTGTGAAATGAAGTAGATCTCCAAACTGTAATGGCTGCTGTTGTGCGGAAACCACTGCAGCTCTTCTTCTGAAAATTTGGAGATTTGTGCCCTCAGAAGGAGATACCTTACCTGAAATTTTCATCCAATTCTGCCCCCCAAATCAAAAGGTTTTAGACATGTCCTTCTTTTAAAATAATAAACTTTTAAATGGACTCAACACAAAAACCTCTGCACCTATGTGCCTGCAGTTTGATAGGATTTATCCACCCCACATAGCCTAATATGCATTCAAAATTAATCCAATTCCCCCCCAAGAAGCAGAGGTGATGGCCATTGTCAATTCTCCTTATAAGTTAATGGTGTGAAAACTATGTCCATGCCCTTCTCTCTGCCTATTTCCCCCTTCCTCAATGCCATGAATATAAGAAGGGATGTTGCTTGGCACTCGTTGGATGTGCTCAGGACATTGCGCAATGGCCGGCCTCTCCTGCCACCTTCCCCCAATCCAAAAGGACGTGGACCTTGGCAGTGATGGAGAAACTCACAGATGGAATTTATTTGATGAAGGCATTGGTTAAACAGAACTCTTTTTATTCTGCTAGGAATCTTCTTTTATTGCTTTTGGGAATCGGAATCGACAAGATAAGCACTCACTTCCTCAACATCAATCACTCTGGAAAGGTAAGACTTGCTGAACTGTGGAATAATTTCTTTCTTGCACACGATAGACCTCTTTTAGATATAAGTTTCAAGATGGCATTGATCACTTTGTTACGGTTTGTTAAAAATGTGTTTGTATTGTGTTCTTCAGTCAATCTATATTTCAATGATAGCTCAAGGTCTCTAAACTGGACGAAGACAACTTAATAACAATTGAGGAACAGAATTGGGATCCAATAGGTCACTGCTGGTGCGTGAAGCACAGTATATTTGACTCTCATGAGATTTTATGCTTTCAGAAATACACTTTAAACGTTGGGAAAGTAATGCTTCCTAGGCAAAACTGTAGAAGTACAGTCAGATTGTTCATAGTTTTAACCATAGTATCTGAAATAATGAGATGTGACCTGGGCTTGAATTAGGTATTAATTAATTTAATTTTGTTGATTGAAACTATAAATTATAATAATGAATTTATCAGTTCCCTAAAAATGGTTTGCAACCATTACTGGGGGACATAAACAATAGTCTCCAATAATGAGTGAATGGCTTTTTAACAAGGACAGAGATTGCTAAAATTGTCAAATTGACACCAAACATAGTCATTTGCCAATACCTAATAAATACCACTGGGGAAAAATCTGGTTTTAGTGAACTGTGGACATAGAAACTTTGAAAGGAACTTAATAATGTAAACTGCATTTGCAGCTTCTGTATAGAACTCAAGTTATATTGTTATACACACCCACCCACCCACCCACCCACCGTATTTTTCTGTCTATAAGATGCCCCCATCCATAAGAAGACGCCCCCTATTTTTGGGGACTCAGATTTAAGAAAATGGGGGGAAGATATATCCGTGTATAAGATGCCCCCTAATTTTTGACATTATTTTTTTGAGGGGAACCTAGCCTTATACACGGAAAAATATGGTATATTTGTTAAAATAAATACACGAAATTTCACAAAAATGCAATCCCCAGCATCTCAAGGTAGGGATGGGGGAACCCATTTCAGAAGTCCTTGTGAGCTGCTGTGAGTCATAGTAGATCAGCACTCCCCAACCTGGTGCCCCCCCCAGGTGTTTTAGGTAGGCGCAAAAGTCTCTCGCTTCATTTAGGACAGCTTATGCGCTCCCTGTAAATAGAAATTATCTGGTCCACAGCTCTGGCGTTATGCTATGCTGCCATACCCACGAGCTCCAGCTTGGTAGTGGAAGGATGTCTACAGGTCTCACAAGACGGCTGTTTTCTCACGCTTCATAGTTCCTTCCCCCAAATCTTCCTCATGGGCACCATTGACAGAGCTATCAATAAGAGTTAACACAGAGCCTGCCATTAGCATGTGCATAATTCTGTGCCTCACCCCAGGCTTAGCGGAAGAAACGGAATAAATCACACCAACTCAGTCCAAATTTGCTAGGGCTGAACAATCGGTTAGATCCACAGATTAAAATAAGTTCGAGGGACTTAAAAAGAGCTTCTCTCAGCTACCGTAGTTTTCGCTCCATAAGACGCATTTCCCCCCTCCTAAAAAGTAAGTGGAAATGTGTGTGCGTCTTATGGAGCGAATGCATACGGGAGGCTCTGCTCAGTGCTCCCTTTAAAGAGCTGCATGGAGCGTGTTGTTGGCTTTTCCCCGACGAGAGAGAAGGGACTGACACGGCCCGTCAGTCCCTTCTCCCTCCTCGGGGAAAAGCCTGCAAGCGCCGCACACACGCTCCACGCAGCTCGTGAAAGGGAGCGCTGAGCAGAGCTTGGGATGCATACAGACTCTGCTCAGCGCTCCCTTTAAAGAATATTTATTTTCTTGCATCCACCCTCTAAAAACTAGGTGCGTCTTATGGTCAGGTGCATCTTATGGAGCGAAAAATACGGTAATAGGCCAGAAGATTTAAATTCTGCTTGAGACTGTGCCAAAAAAAATGACAAATTGCAGGCACCATCTTAAAACAGGCATTCTTCTTTTCTCTCAAAGAGAAAGGAAGACGCTTTCTGAGATGATGCCTCTTGTGGCGCATGCATGCATCAGCTGAAACATGGCACGGCACCTGTTGTCCTCTGCTTGTTGCTGGGCCGTGAATGCCATGGGCTGCAGGCTGCATGGTCACTCCTAAAACTCTGTATTTCTCTGAACTTTGCAGTGCGGTTTTCTAGCCAAGTAATGGATACATAAAAGCATATAATAGGGTAAAGTGTGCATAATAATGCTTGTATTAGTGGGGTGTGTGTGTGTGTGTGTCATTAACATGCTTCATAGTAGGGAAAACCGCTTGCAAAAACGTGTATATTAGCCAAAAGCGACATACAAAAATAGGTTTGTTGGGGAAACATTTGTTCAAAGATGCTGATCAATTTTAATGAAGATCTTTTAATTAATGCATATGTGGAGAACTGAATTTAAGGGGGAGGAAATAGAAAACCCGGAGATGCAAAACTGACACCTTTGCCCACCAATAAGGTAAAGGTAAAGGGACCCCTGACCATTCGGTCCAGTTGTGACCGACTCTGGGGTTGCGGCGCTCATCTTGCTTTACTGGCTGAGGGAGCCGGCGTACAGCTTCCAGGTCATGTGGCCAGCATGACTAAGCCACTTCTGGTGAACCAGAGCAGCGCATGGAAAGGCCGGTTAACTTCCCGCCAGAGCAGCATCTATTAATCTACTTGCACTTTGATGTGCTTTCAAACTGCTAGGTTGGCAGGAGCAGGGACCGAGCAACGGGAGCTCACCCCGTCGCGGGGATTCAAACCGCTGATCTTAGTTATTATTAATTATTAATAGTTAATATAAACAAATAAACAAACAAATTTTTACATCACCCTTCATCTTGTAGGTCTCAAGGCAGTTCACAACATTAAAAAATAGCTTATAGTCTGAATACAGTCACAGGAATGGTTTACCTAGGAGTCTGTGGTCTGAAAGAAAAAAAAACTATTATATTAATAATAATAATATCTAGCAGACTAGCAGCAGTGCTGGAAATTGCAGCAGCATCACCACTTTATTGCCCAGCCCCTGGTGGAACCTGGTATCACCTTGCTGCTGCATCTGCAGTGAGGAACGAGGCATTTGCCGTGTGGCCAAAGATGCTCTAGCCCAGGGGTCAGCAACCTTTTTCAGCCATGGGCCAGTCCACCATCCCTCAGACCATGTGGGGGGCCGGACTATATTTTGGAAAAAAATAATGAATGAATTCCTATGCCCCACAAATAACCCAGAGATGCATTTTAAATAAAAGCACACATTCTACTCATGTAAAAACACGCTGATTCCCAGACTGTCCGCGGGCCGGATTGAGAAAGCGATTGGGCTGCATCCGGCCCCCGGGCCTTAGGTAAAGGGACCCCTGACCATTAGATCCAGTTGTGACCGACTCTGGGGTTGCAGCACTCATCTCGCTTTTCTGGCCAAAGGAGCCGGTGTACAGCTTCCAGGTCATGTGGCCAGCATGACTAAGCCGCTTCTGGTGAACCAGAGCAGTGCACAGGAACGCCGTTTACCTTCCCGCCAGAGCGGTACCTATTTATTTATTTGCATTTTTGGTGTGCTTTCGAACTGCTAGGTTGCATGAGCAGGGACCGAACAACGGGAGCTCATCCCGTCGTGGGGATTTGAACCGCCAACCTTCCGATCGGCAAGCCCTAGGCTCTGTGGTTTAACCCACAGCGCCACTCGCGTCCCTGCTCTAATCATTTGCCCATTTGTTTCTGGTCCTATACAAAACAGCCACCAGGTGGAGATGGAAGGCAAATGACCAAGCAGACAAGCAGCTGGCAGCGCTGAGGCTGGATTTTGTGTGTGTGTGTGTGTGTGTGTGTGTGTGTGTGTGAAGGGTTATTTACACTTGCCATTAGGTGTGGAAGAATGGTTAGAAACACTTCCCTCTGCACAACACCCGTTCCCCAATCAAATTATCCTCCCATCAAATTAGGAAATGGCTGCCGATGCTTTGAAATAAAGGTGGGAGGGCATCAAAGGAGGATTACAAGAAGCAGCCATGGCTCTCTCCCACCTTGCAAAGGCCCAAGAAAGGGCTTGTCCACACCTTGGTTGACCTGTCCAAGGAAACACGATTTTACCGCTGATTTGGGCCAGACAGCAATCATGTTTCCCACCGATCGCTGTTTGTTCCAATTCACCGACAAACAGCGCGTTTCACTGGGGAAAGCAAAAATCGCTTGGACCCACGCCTAGGAAAGCCTAGGACAAGCAGCAAACCTCTTGGACCCGTGTTTTCTAGGTGTGGGACAAGCAAAGTGTGTGCGAGCCCCAAGTTGAGCCCAGCACAGACACGCTGACATGAATTGACCCCAATTATTTCACATAGCCATTCATTTTAATGGGTCGCCTCTGAGTAATGACTCCTTCAGAGGTCGGAAGCAGCCTAAGGGTGTGCCAGGGTGTTAGGTTGTGTGAGAGGGTGGCACACCAGGGGTTAATAGCTGTTGCAGTTGAAAATAACTGGAGAGCGGACGCTCTCGATAACTGTTTAGCAACCAGTCTTCTGAGAAAAAGGAAATGGGGACTCAGCAAAAGAGAGAGAGAAAGCTGTGCAGCTGAGGGAGACCACAAAGAATGGAGGACGCAGATTGAGGTCACTGAAGGAGAACATGGGAAGAGAAACTTGCCCTCTTTCCATACTCTGTGAAAGGACTGACCTAACACATGGAGTCCATTTCCTGTGGAGCTTTGCTTCAGCTGTTAAAGTGCTCTCCAGCCCTTTGGGGATTTCCAGTTGGTTAGGGGAAAGTGTCCAAGCTCACTGCACTGTAATGAGAAACAGAAAACATGCTGCAATCTCGCATCTGGAGGCTGTGGGAGCCCGTCGTGAACAGTGATTTCCACTTTGGTGTCGCCACACCAAAGAAGACTTGCCCTCAAGCTAGGGGGCAGGCCACTGACACTGAGTGTGCAGGAAAGCAGGGCGGGAGAGGACTTCTGGAAGCTGAACATGCTAAGATGCCAAGGCACAGTTTATTCGAGGCAGGCCCGTCCTCTGTGCCACTCACGCCCTCTAAGCAGAGGTGTTTTAAACGCTAGGAATGGCCGGGGTGGAAGCAGAGACCTCGGCCTGTGAAGCGAAACAAGTGCCATGAAACTGTCAGATCCTCTTCACTCAGCCATATCCTGTTTTGAGAGACCAAACAGCAGCAAAAGGAACAAAAACTGCACGGGAAGAGGATTTGATGTGCAACATTCATTGTGAGTGGGAGGTGCTGAAAAACAAAACAAAAAAATCTTTCACATAATTAATTGTGTGTTATGTGTGAGGGAGGAATGCAGAAATTCCCAAACATGGGAACACAAAAATCTTTCCAATGGTAGTGGAGGAAAAGGAAGGAAATGTGTCCACTCTTAATCACTGCCTGAGCTGTGTGGGTAGTGAGTTTCCTGACCTCTCTTCCTGCCTGGGCTCTCCAAGAATTGCAGGAAATTAGGCTTCTGCTGTGGAAAGGGAGAGACAGCGAGAAAAACCCCAACCTCCTTCATAACACGGAGTGTAGAAGTTGTCAACATCTCCACCCAGGAGAAGCAACACTTAGCTTTGCTGAGAAAATGACAAGTGAGATTATTTCGATCCTCGCAGATTTCTACGCCCCGTGCTGAAAATTCAATTATCTCCAGTTCTTTTAAGAACAGGAATAAAAGAAAAATGCATACCCACTTCATGATAAGGCAAAATGAACGTAATAGTGGTGGACGGTAAGGAGAAGAAGAGATAAGAATAGTCTTATCGCATCCTAGGAGTTCTTGAACTAAACTGTCGTTTTCTTTCCAGTTAGACTACCTGTTAAATGGGGCGGGGGAGAACGCTTGGGTTTTGCACAGACTGCTAAAAGGTGTGGTTTTGTTCTCCTCATCACCTGGTGACCTCAACCACCCCTATTTGCAATCTCCGCCTCCCTTTTCCAGGCTCGTCCCAACTTTTAAAAGTGCAGTGGAAAACCCAGCAAAAATACTTCCACACCATGCCTTAAAGGACATGACTTACCCCAAAGAATTGTGGGAACTGTAGATTGCTTTCTCCATACGTGGTATATTGCACTTGACCTTTTTTGAGGTTTAAATCGGTGTTAGCCAAACTAATAGAATGAGTGAGCTTTTCCCTCCAATCAGCTGCCCTGGGGCCACTATCTTTTCCGAACCAACGACCTGTTTTCTCCCTGTGGCTGCTGCCTATTTTTAGGGTGCGCATTGGCAGCTTACAAGGGAGCGAGGTCATTTCTCACAGAACCTCCCCCCCCCGGCTGCTGTGTTTTAAATCGCCTTTTAAAATGTTTCTGTACGCACCAGAGAGGGAATGGGAATATCTTCACCCAGTGGGCTTGTTTCCTCACATTAAATTCCTGTTCAGTGTCACCTGCAGTGCCGTTTTTCAAGAAAAAGAGGTGCACAAACTCACCATGAATGTTTCCCTTGTTCTAAGCGAGATGGGCGCCGCACCCCATAGTCACCTTTGACTGGGCTTAACTGTCCAGGGGTCCTTTACTTCTTCTTTTTTTTAACCTTACCTTATGATGGCACTGGCAGCCACCTGAGAGGTGCTGGGACTGAGTTCCAATTGGGAAAAAGCCCTGGTCACCTGTGCATGTGATGTCAGATGTCAAGGAAATAAACTACTATCTGACTTTTAGAAGACATCTGAAGGCAGCCCTGTTTAGGGAAGTTTTTAATGTCTGATGTTTTAATTGAATTTTTAATATTCTGTTGGGAGCTGCCCAGAGTGGCTGGGGAGGCCCGGCCAGATGGGCGGGGTATAAGTAATAAATGATGATTATGTTATCTGAAACGTATACACCTCTGCTTAATTGCAGCTTAAGTTTTCAGATCAGATGAAAGCTAGTTTGAGGTGGAAAGCATCAAAGAGAAATATTGCTAAAGCAAACCCCGACAGGATAGATATGCAATGTGGCTTACACCTGCTTCAAACATCAGCGGTGGGACCTAGTTAGTAAAGGTAAAGGGACCCCTGACCATTAGGTCCAGTCGCGGACGACTCTGGGGTTGCGGCGCTCATCTCGCTTTATTGGCCGAGGGAGCCAGCGTACAGCTTCCGGGTCATGTGCCCAGCATGACAAAGCTGCTTCTGGTGAACCAGAGCAGCGCATGGAAACGCCGTTTACCTTCCCACCAGAGTGGTACCTATTTATCTACTTGCACTTTGATGTGCTTTTGTACTGCTAGGTTGGCAGGAGCCAGGGACTGAGCAACAGGAGCTCACCCCGTCGTGGGGATTCGAACCGCCAACCTTCTGATCAGCAAGTCCTAGGCTCTGTGGTCTAACCCACAGCACCACCCGCGTCCTGGGACCTAGCCAGAGGCTGTGTAAATACAGCTTATGTTATGGGACATGTACATAAATGGCAGTTAGGACCACGGTCATCCTGGCATCTAGCAGTCACTGAACCAGGGACCTTCTGCACCCAAAGCAAGCGCTCTACCACTGAGCTAAAGCTTTTACCCTAAGGATAAAGAGGCTAGGTGTGGTCTCTTGCCTGGTAGCTGCTATCATGCCACCATTTTGCTCCCTGAGGCAGAGCAGCAAATAGATTCATAATATCAAAGCCTGGTCATGCTATTGTGTCTCTTGAGGCAGAATATCTCACAACCTTCCCTCTCCTTTGCAGTGAAAAAATGCAGCAATAAATAAATATGCAAGTAAGATAATTTGCTGCACTGAAAATTTGCTTTCTGAGGCATAGTAGAGACCACCACAAAAAGGGCTGGAAAGGAGGAGGAAAGGAGGAGGAAGTCAGTGCTTTTAATCTTCCAGAAGCTTCCATTTGTGGTCTGAACAGACACATCCCTGAATATAGAGCAGCAACTGCCCACCTTTAGAAACACTGCAACTTTTTCTTGTTGTTGTTGTTTAGTCGTGTCTGATTCTTCGTGACTCCATGGACCAGAGCACGCCAGGCACTCCTGTCTTCCACTGCCTCCCGCAGTTGGGTCAAACTCATGCTGGTAGCTTCAACAACACTGTCCAACCATCTCGTCCTCTGTTGCCCCTTCTCCTTGTGCCCTCCATCTTTCCCAACATCAGGGTCTTTTCCAGGGAGTCTTCTCTTCTCATGAGGTGGCCAAAGTATTGGAGCCTCAGCTTCAGGATCTGTCCTTCCAGTGAGCACTCAGGGCTGATTTCCCTAAGAATGGATAGGTTTGATCTTCTTGCAGTCCATGGGACTCTCCAGAGTCTCCTCCAGCACCATAATTCAAAAGCATCAATTCTTCGGCGATCAGGCTTCTTAATGGTCCAGCTCTAATTTCCATACATCACTACTGGGAAAACCATGGCTTTAACTATACAGACCTTTTTCTTGTACTAAGGAATAAAAGGGTGGCAGGGATCTGGCCCTCTAATAAAACCCTTAAGGAGTTTTATTTAAAAATGAGTAAGGAGGGCTGCCTCTGAAATTCTGAATCAGCTTCCGAAGCAAATGTGAGGAGGGTCACTGTTCCGGCAAAACATCTGACAATTTTTGAGGTAAGACGAAGGGTTTGGATAAGGTGACTGAAAAATTGTTAGGGCAGGTATTGTACATTCCTAGACTGGCATGGTATTTTAAATTAAGAGTGAAATCTGAAGCAAAGTGGGGTGTTCTTCCTCAAACAAGCCACCCAAAAATTCTTGGGGAAGCAAAGTGGGACTACTGAGCTGCCCAAGGACGGCTGAATTAGGGAGGGCCAAATTCATATACTCCTGGGTCCATGTCACGTGTTCCTTCACGAGTTCGTATCCAACTCATTTCTGTATTAATCTGAGTTGGGTGGCTTTTAATGAAAACTCCACACGAAACCCTGCATGTAAATACTATGTGTGGACAGGTCCTCACACTAGAGAGAATTTCTGGATTGGCCACCATGCATGTAGAAAGTTTCCATTCAGTGGGGCTTCACACTAGCAGAAAGTTCATAGCAGGGGGCCTGGCTTCCATTGGTCAGCTCTTTGCATCCCAAGCATCTCCCGTTCCCCATACAGTGGTACCTCAGGTTAAGTACTTAATTTGTTCCGGAGGCCCGTTCTTAACCTGAAATGGTTCTTAACCTGAAGCACCACTTTAGCTAATGGGGCCTCCTGCTGCCGCCACACCGCCGGAGCACAATTTCTGTTCTTATCCTGAAGCAAAGTTCTTAACCTGAAGCACTATTTCTGGGTTAGCGGAGTCTGTAACCTGAAGTGTATGTAACCTGAAGCATATGTAACCCGAGGTACCACTGTACTCCCATGAGAGCTGCAGTTGAGATTTGGGGGATCACCTGTACTAATAGGCATTTGGGGCTTGGTGAGCTGCCATTAAATGGTAATGAAATGGTGAAATTCAAACGCTTAATCCAGTGTATAAGAGTTTCTGCTAGTTCAAACCTACCGCCAAGATGCTACCCAGAAAACTGTACAGCAGCATCACTCTGGTGTGACACGGCCCCCACATCCTATATTTCTATTTCCATCTGTTTTCTTTATGTCCCCAAAGGAGATTTCCAGCACACCTTGAGCCATTTTCAGGCCAAACACATTCTACTTTTTATTACACATATTACATTCTTAAATAAAAATGCGTCACATAACTTTTTTTTTTTTTTGCATAGATATCTTACAATATACCAATTTAAAAAAGAATTATGAAACAGACCAGTAACAAAAATAAATCTTCTTCATTAATAATCTTGGAACATTAACATACCACCATCATATAATACAAATAATATTTTTTTTAAATCTTAAGACTTTTGTACAGCCAAAAAAATTGACAAAGTAATATATTCATATATATATATTTATATATAAAAAAGCTTAAAAAAAATAAAATGTCAACCGAAAAAAGGCAGAACCGAGGGCTACAGGATTGGGTACTTCCGCGATATACTAGAAATACCAGAGAAGGCCTGAGAGAACGAGACGGAAGGGTTCCTCCAAATGCACTTGGCAAACGCATCTGGCGCAAGGGAAGCTGTGCTGTAGTGCAAAATGAAAGTCCTTCAAGTGTTGTTGGTTGTTATGTGGGCATTGCTTCTCTTCTTCTTTTCAAATGAATGACGAAGTTGGAACACACACGCAAAAAAAGAAATTATATATAGATATAAGTATATACAAACGCACAGACGCACACCCCTTTATAACGAAACAGGGACTCTGGTGGGTTTCTATGATTGCTAGAGGTGATGTGCAAAGCCTTTGCTTAGGAGAGAAATGCTGGGAGGGGGGGGACACACATACACATACCTTCTGGTTTCTGGCTTGGTGCTTTCTAACATTATTCTTAAAAATATCCCAGGCCAGGAAATTGTTCCGGGAGATCGACTGATCCTATCAGGCTGCTGAATTCTCAAAAGCCATGTTGCTCTAGCTTAGGAGGCAACAGATCGTAAAGAACAGGCAAGTCAAATCCAATATTGTGACTCACTTCTGCTGCATGGAAGGAAAGCTGTTGGGGGCACCTGTGTGTAGCAAAGGTAGTTAAATGCACAATTTTGGCCCCAATTCGAAATCAAAGCTATGCAGCAGCAGGATAGACACCCATTGCTACATTCATGAAGCTCCCTCTGCGCTAAATCAATGCATGGGACACCCCCCGCCCACAATTGCCTGTCATCTCTATGGCAGGACAGCTGGCTTGTGGGGAAGCTTTGGGGAATTTCAGAGATTGGGGCCTGCAAATGCAAAATGGATAGTATGCTGATCCTTAATTCGCTTGGGGTTTCACCAGCTTGGGCAATCTGGCGGTCAACATATTCTAATGAAAAAACAAAATGAGTAGGCCAATCTTACATTTCTGAATCCAAAAATGTCACGTATAAGCATTTCAAAGAAAGAAAACACAACACTACTGCCCGCATTTGCAATCAGAACAGGTAATAAATACATTATTGATATGTTCCTCCTTCCATCCTATTTTTTTTTTTGGGGGGGGAAAGATGAAATTGCTCTTCTCCCCTTAAAAAGAAAAAAAATAAAGAGAGAGAATGCCAGATTCTAAGTGGCAAAATGTGTTTCATGCCAAATCTTGCCACTTCAAATGAAGACATTATATATACTGTATAAAAAAACATAAATACAACAAGAGGAGACAATAAGCTTAGGGCCACTTTATCACCATTCAGAAAAAATACAAGGAACCTCACTGTGCCCACTATAGGTTGGGAGGGAAAATAGAGAGTTGTCTTTCAAGTCAAATTTTAACATGGGATCCACCAGAGACCAGCGGTCTTGCATACTGGCGCACTGAGAATTGAGAGGCAGAAGCAACGAGAACATTTGCCCCTTCTCCTGCCTTGCTGCTCCTTAACTGTGTGCCCCTCTCTACCAGTGTGATTCAGGCAGTGCTCTGAAATATTGATGGCCAACTGGAATGCCACGAGTCCTCGCCCCACCCGGGCCCTCCCTGCGTTTTTGCCTCCCATGCCTACTTGTGCTGGATTAGGAGACCAGGTGATGCCCAGCTCCCTCTCGTATTGAGAGCCCTGCACAAAGAGCAGCCCCAGGGCCAAAGACGTCCACCATTGCCGATGAAGCAAGAAAGCCCTCTCCTTAAAGAAAAAAACAAATCCCAACTTCTACAGGACAGAGAAGCGAAGGTGAAATGGGGCAAGTGCCGAAATCAAGTTCTCGAACTATTTACAAACGCTCCATTTCAATTTCTTCAGGACTGGTAATATGGAAAAAGGAAACCCCTCCAAAGCATGGCGAACTGTTGTGATGGCACATCCATCAGGCATGGTTCACAGGTGAAAAAGCCAGAGGTTGCAGAACCCAAGTGATGACCAAGGGGAGGGAGCAACCAGGTAGCCTCCGTGATGGTGGCGGCGGCCGCAAAGTGATGGTGACAGCACGAGGCTCAGCTCCTGACTGGCCAGCAGTAGTGTTTGAGCCACTGATGCCATGGGTCCATGTTGGGGGCAGTCTGCCAATTAACAGTTGCATGGTTGGAACCTAGTATTCCTCTCCCCTATCTTGCAATCCCCGCCATTAAAGTCTCTTTCTTCCTTGCTCAACACTTGGGCTGGCTTTACATATTTACTCAGAAGCACATCTTATTTATTTCAAGGAGGTCACACTTTCCAATGTGTGTGCTTTTTCAGACCACTAACTTCGTGAAGCCATTAGACAGGGGACCAGTTTAGGGTTCTGATCTGCTGCAAAAGGGCGGGCATTGAAGATTTCACATTCTGAAGCAGAGATGTTAAGCGAGACCACAAATGACACTGGGGAAGTAAATCAACATTGTTCTTTTCCATACCCATATTTCCCCCCTCCCCAACTCCCACCCACATTGAATTATTTAAAATACAGGCTTATATTAAATTTGTCACCAAGTCTTATAAATGATCTCTAAGAATTCTAGAGGCAATAGGATTTAACAACATTTCAGATGACGACATTCATGGATATTGGTACCCAATGATTACTGTGATGACAGATATGTGTGCAGATTATGTTGGATGCTACAAGAATAATTTCTTGGACAGTATAGATTTTTCAGCTAACACACTGTCTGGATGTTCCGTCATCCACCTCAGCTGATAGTCTAAAACTGCCATACAATATTCAAATAACGAGCTACAAGGCTCTCAAATGCCCATTCAACCCCTGGGTGGAATAGAAAATATGTGAACACAGATACAGAGAACTACAAGATTGTCAGCAAGCAGTGCTCCAATATTTTCTAAATCATAGCTAACCATAAATCTTTGGAATAAAACTTAGATCTCTCCTCCCTCATCCTTAAATGCTCTCGTTCTTTGCCCTCACACAGATGGTTAGATTTTGGTCCTTTTCACATCCCACTGTTAAGGGCTGGGCCTTATATCTGCACTGACAGCCACAGCGTCTGAAAGAACTCCGATGCAAAGAGAGTATTATTTGAAAACTCAGTTAAGTTTGACGAAATCAAAGATGGAAAGAAAGCCAAGAAGGCCAAGTGCTAAGAATCCCTGTGTCTGTACTTACATTATACAATTTTAGATATTCTGTATATAAAAAAAGAACTTTTAAAGTTTTTGCATCCTAAACATAAATTAGGAAATTACTGAACAGTCAGCAAGTCAAAAAAACAGTCAAAAGGGTGGGCAGTGAGCTAGTTTAGAGAGTGGAAGAGCAGCAACCAAGGAAGAATCAACATGCCCATTTCATTTCTCGGCACATCTTGCACGGGTGGTTTTGCATTATTAATTATACACAACCATTCCCAATGACTAACTCTCCACCTGCGTGAGAGATAGTTTGAAAAGGCAGTCTTTGGAATCAGTGCCAGCTCCAACTAACTAGAAGTAGACATAATGTATATATAGAATAGGGTGTGTATGTGTGTGTGTGTAAAGTACAGGGAAATTAAATCCACTTTGAGTCACAACCATCAAATTATCTACAAGATTCAAAAGGTGAGCCTGATACCTCCATTGATCACTAAATGGTTCAACCATTGGTCAGGGTGGACCCATGTGTTTTCTATTTGTTATTTTTGCTTAAACCTGTCATTTGGTAGGAAGTCAGTGCTCACCAAAAAGCCAATCCCTTTCATTTAACCTTATCATGGCAGAAGAGTGGGGAAGTCACATCACCTTGATAAATGGGAAAGGAGAACCTTAAGTAGGTTTCATCTTCAGAGCAAAAATGCCGCGTGGGGTTATTTTAACCAGAAGAGGTTCTCACTTTTCCATTCATGATGATCATCGTATTTCTACAAATCTGCTCAACCCAAAATATATCTTTTTGCAGGTGCCAGACACACAAATCAGTAACCAGGCTTTTGACCGGGTCAAAGGGTCAAAAGCAGCCTGAGCTGCTAACCAATCGTCGTGGGTTGAAGCAAGCGTGCTCCCCACGGTGCAGAAGGAAAATCTGAAGTCATGCCTGAGTGACAGAATCCAAGACAGATATCCAGGTGAGTAAATGAGTTCTGATGAACATGGAGAAAAAGGTTCAAAGCTTCCAGAGAAGCTGTTGTTCAAGTTTTCATTAGGCAATTAAATAGAAAGTCTGAACTATGGCAATGTGGTGAAGGCTCCAAAGATATACTGTGGTGCTGCTCAGGGACATTGCTGGCCAACCACTGTGAAGGAACATCAGTAGTTTTCACAGTCCCCTAGTGCACATGATGTGCAATAACAAAATATCAAAATTTAAGGAACGAAAAGCAAAGCCAAAACAAAAGAAAATATCCTTGACGAAGTCTATACCATCTCAAGCGAAAAAAGTAGGCGTGTCCCAGGTATCACCGCACAGTCTACTGCCAATTAAGGCCATTGGTATTGACTTGAAGGGATCTTGACAGCTCAGTTCTATAAAGAAGAACCATAATCAGAGCAGGTCAAAGTGTCTGTGAGGAGCCTTAATGCATCGTTGTACATAAGGGAGTCTCGAAAACAAAAACAGAAAGGAACCAAGACATTAACGTTTTGGCTACCAAACTGGGATTTGGTTTTTCTAGGTCATTAGTTTCCCCTCCAAAATCCATTTAAAAAGAAAAGTTAGTGCTACAAATATGCAACTCCAAAAGTCATGTTCCCCATCCCCTATCATCCAAGTTGCATCGAGAAGCAAGTTACATTTTCTTCTCTTACTGCGGCAGGGAATCCTCTCCCGTTTGCTTTCATTTCCATTGGCAATAAACGGGGAACAAAAATCCTACGGTCCTGAAGTGCTGTAAGCACCATCCGTGTCTTGCTGACATCTTCTCGCACCCCTTTCCTCCTCCTTCTCCTCAGGTGTCATCTGCCTTCCAGTTGGGCAAGGTGTAGAGAAGACACATATGTAATTAAGTATAGCTGGGTGCATGACGGCATTTAGTGCATGGTTTGCGTACAGGTGATCAAGTTCTCTTCCTCTGAAAGGCAGCAAGAGACAGGCAGCTCCCCTCTCCCCAGGTCTGTCTGCATCTGGGCCATGCTGAGAGATCTATTATTTAGATGTGCCTCTTCATATGGAGGGCAAGGTGATCAGATCTTGAAAAACACCTGCAGAAATAAATACAATATATATATATATCAGAGTTGGACAATAGAAAACTTTTCTGATTTTGTATACCAGATCATCGTCAAACGGGATGGAAAACTCTCTGCTTACAGCTGAACCTTAAAAAGCCAGAATTTGCAAAGCACCTGGTACGTGTTGAACACTCTAGAAATAATGTATGACTGTGAATCTTCCATGCATGCTTGAGCTCAGACTTAGCAAATAAAACAACAATTATGGGTTTTTATGTGGGTGTCTTTCTGCAACTCACAAATATACACAGTTATGAGAAAAGGAATATAAGGGTTATTTCATTATATGGGATGTAACAAGCTGTATTTGTCCTAAATACGCCAACTCTTTTGGCCTCAAAGTGGAGATGACTGCTGCACCCCATAGTTGAATTAACCATCCAGGGGTCCTTTACCTTTGCACCTTTATATATGTTTTTAATGTTTTGTATATTTATAATAATTAAAACATAGAGCACCAGAGGTGCAACCTTTTTATTGGGCCAGTAAACAGGAGTCCAGTATGCCTTCATTTTCCAAGAACAGGAAGTGCATCACCTTCGTTGGCGGGAAGCAACAAAGCTGCGTTATAACTCAAGTGCTAGAATAAGTCGCTGTAGCTAGAATTTTCTATTAGCAGCAGCATATCAAATAAGGCTAGGAGAAGCAATGCACTACCACCCAGTCTGTAAAATCCCGACGAAGCAGCACAGTCTAGCTATTAGCCATGCCACAACAAACAGCAGTTTTGAATGGGTTCCTAATAGTGGGTACAAACCACTCATTTTAGAGCTAAACTTTACTCCTAACATATTTGATTTTTCAATAGAGGCTGGTCATATTTATATTGGGTGGGGGAGACCTTTGGCGCACCCGACAATTCTGAACTACAACTCCCATCAGCCCTAGCCAAAGGCAGGAGAGTTGTAGTTCAGCAAAATCTGGAGGGCCCAGAGCTTCCTTACACCTGATTCATATTTGGACTTGATACCCCACCTTTCACTCCCCTTAAGGAGTCTCAAAGCGGCTAACATTCTCCTTTCCCTTCCTCCCCCACAACAAACACTCTGTGAGGTGAGTGGGGCTGAGAGACTTCAGAGAAGTGTGACTGGCCCAAGGTCACCCAACAGCTGCATGTGGAGGAGCGGGGATGCGAACCCAGTTCACCGGATTACGAGTCCACCGCTCTTAACCACTACACCACGCTGGCTCTCTTTTAAGGGGAAAATCCTGCTGTGTTTATGAATTGTATACTCATTCAGCCGTTTTCATAGACCCATATAAGGCTGTATTTCAGGAAACCTAAAAAAGGTAGATCCACACTATTATTTCCAACAAGGCGCCATTTCCCAGTAAAAACCTCCCTGTAGGAAGTAGGTCTTTGGAACAGTCCAAATCCAATACAGTCCCGTGCAAACCAGTGTGATTTCAACAAGAATGCCAGGCTTGCTAAACCCCTGCAGCCCTGCATCTGCTCCTTGATCAGTAAGGAACAACTGACTGCAGTCCACACAGCATCTACCTCAAAGGTTGGCTTGCAGTTCAACTGCTTGACCCTGAAAAAACTGGCTGAGCGCAAGCCCTGTGCCACAATCCATGAAGCTTCTGTGTTCCTTCCAGTACAGCGGGTGACCTACTGAGCGCTTCAACAGAAATACCTAGCGAAAGCTAGTAGCCAGCTTATTGAAAGGACACCCAAGGGATTCTCTTTCAGTCCCCTCTGGGGTCCACCTCTGCTCCCTTTTCTCTCAACCTAGCTGCCAAAACACACACACACACACACACACACACCCCATTTGCAGTACAGCATGACACTTTGCCAGCTTACATCCATATGCCTCACCTGAGATGCAAGACGCAGCTGGAACAACGAATTGCGGGGTGGGGAGCTGTGTGGGATTCTTTTTCTTCCATTAGGAATAGGCAATGCCATGAAGAATCACAGCGCACAAATTGTGTGCTTGTGTGTATTACATACTCAAAGGCTAAAATTCTGGGGAAATAACATGCGCTGGGCAAGAAAACTCCAGAAGCAGAGCGTTCAGTCTTGCCTCTGTAATGGATTGTTTTTTTGTTTTGTTTTAAACACATTTTATTGATTTCCCAAAGATAATAAGAAACACAAAGAAACAAAAACATACATTCACAAAAATATTTCTAAAAAAAAATAAAACAAAATAAAAACAAAAGTACACTTGTGGGATTCCTAGAATCCCTTGACTTCCTTACCTGGTTCTACTGTTTATCAACTTACTACATGTCCGTTGTTATATTTATATCGTATTTAAATCACCCATTATTCATTCATGAAAAAATCACAAGTGATCTTAAAACCCTACTAATGTATTAACCTGTGTACATTGCTCCTGTATATATGCAGTAAACATATTCCATTCTTACTTGAATTCATTGTCGTCTCTTCCTCTCAGTTTCATCGTCAATTTTGCCATTTCAGCATATTCCATCAATTTAACTGTAATGGATTGGATGAGAGCCAACAAACTGAATCTCAATCCAGATTAAGACTGAGGCACTTATTAGTGGGCAGTTCCCTAGACCAGATGGCTGGGAGGTTGCCTGCTCTTGTTGGGCTACACGCCCTCTGTAGGAGCAGGTATGTAGCTTGGGGGCACTCCTGAATCTTTTCCTGTTGGCTTGAGGCTCAGGTAGCCTTAGTGGTGCAAAGAACCTTCCTTCAGCTTTGACTGATAACCCAGCTGCACCCCTATCTGGACTGGAATAGCCTAACTTCTGTCGTCTATGCTCTGGCAATCTCTAGGTTTAAAAAGGTAAAGGGACCATTAGGTCCAGTCGTGGCCGACTCTGGAGTTGCGGCGCTCATTTCGCATTATTGGCCGAGGGAGCCAGCGTACAGCTTCCGGGTCATGTGGCCAGCATGACAAAGCCACTTCAAGCGAACCAGAACAGCGCACGGAAATGCCGTTTACCTTCCCGCCGGAGCGGTACCTATTTATCTACTTGCACTTTGACGTGCTTTTGAACTGCTAGGTTGGCAGGAGCAGGGAGCTCACCCCATCGCGGGGATTCGGACCGCCGACCTTCTGATTGGCAAGTCCTAGGCTCTGTGTCCCAATCTCTAGGTTAGATCACTGCAATGTGTTATTGCAGCCATACCTTGGGTTACAGATGCTTCAGGTTGCGTTTTTTCGGGTTGCGGACTGCTGTAACCCGGAAATACTGGAACGGGTTACTTCCGGGTTTTGGCAGTCACACATGCGCAGAAGCACTAAATCACGCTTTGCACATGCGCAGAAGCGGCGAATCGCAACCCGTGCGTGCACAGATGCGCCGATGCGGGTTGCGGATGTGCACCCCGCACGGATCACGTTCACAACCCAACATCCACTGTACATGGGGCTGCCCCTAAAGACAGTTCAGAAACTTCAGCTAGTGCATAAATCGACGGCCAGGCTGTTCGTCGGGGTAATATGTGTCAAACATATAATGCCATCCTGCCTCGACTGCATTGGCTTCCAAGGAGTTTCTGTGCCCAATTCTGTGCTGGTTTTTGAGAGCCAGTGTGGTGTAGTGGTTAAGAGCGGTAGACTCGTAATCTGGTGAACTGGTTTCGCGTCTCCGCTCCTCCACATGCAGCTGCTGGGTGACCTTGGGCCAGTCACACTTCTCTGAAGTCTCTCAGCCTCACTTACCTCACAGAGTGTTTGTTGTGGGGGAGGAAGGGAAAGGAGATTGTTGGCCGCTTTGAGACTCCTTCAGGTAGTGATAAAGCGGGATATCAAATCCAAACCTTCTATATATTTTTTTTTTTGTTTCCTGCTTGGCAGGGGGTTGGACTCGATGGCCCTTGTGGTCTCTTCCAACTCTATGATTCTATGACCTATAAAGCCTTAAATGGCTCAGGATTGCAATACCTCAAGCACAGCCTCTTTCCATATGAACTGACCCGGACCCTGCAATCATCTTCTGAGCCTCTTCTTTGTGTGCCTCCTCTGTGAGAGTTCTCGAGGTTGGCAGCACAAGGACAGGCCTTTTCTGTGGTGGCTCCCCGTTTGTGGAATACTTTCCCCAGGGAGGTTTACCAGACGCCTTTATTGCATTTCGTTAGGCCCCAGTTTTCTCTTCAACCTGGCCTTTGGCTGATTAACATTCTATAGAATCTGAAAGGTGGTTGTGGGTGAGGGGTTAATGGTTTGCCTTTGTTTTAGTCTATGTTTTGTGCCCTCATTTTATATTTTTATGTTGTGAAATGCCTGCAATCTTCAGATTAAGGGCAGTACACTTTTTTTTAAAGGAGTGCCACATTCAAAAAGCCCTCTGACAACATGAGGGCACCTATCTGGTACATACATGCAATGCACAAAATTCTGAGTTTTCAACATGTCCAGAATCTGATCTCTTTAACAAACCACATAGCAAGGAAGCTGGTGTGATTGGTATAGGGCGGCAACCACATTCTGGAGAGAATGATGATACACATTCATCTTCACAGGGTCATATGTCATTGTTAGCGGAAATTTATTATTTTCATTTTATATTTGTATACCCTGCCACTTCTTCCAAGGAACTCAAACCAGTGAGGGGTTTTTTTAGCCTACAGAAACCCCACATGGTGGGCTTTGCTGCCCATCTGACTTTCTCAAGATCACCGAAACCTATTCAGGTATTTGAACAGTCAAACAAACAAAGAAAATGACCCTTTTTGGTCTTCACAGTTAACAATTCTTTTGTTTGAAAACATCCCCTCCTCCCTGGGTGCAGCAGGATGAGCAGGTTCTATCCCCAAAGGCAAGGTAGTTTAAACAAAAAGTCTGAAAGCCCACATAGAGCTCCCCCCCCAGTGCCATTTAAGTTTCTAGTGTCACATGTCAATTAAACTTCTGCTGAGCAAAACAGGGTGGAGAGGAAGAGGTTAAAACAATAGCCATCACAAATCACCTTGCGGATATAACAGGACGTTTATCAGCTAGGTTGTCGTTCATGAAAGCATCCTTATTCAGCTAATCAGAGACTTATTTTCTCTCACAAATGAGAGCTTAAAAGAGATTATTGCTGCATACTCCTGGGAATAGGGAAGGAAGAAGAGTAATGAAAGCAAATGTTACAATCACAAGCTGGGACAATTAAATAAAAAGAACTACTATTTTGCCAGTTTGAATGAAGTAAGTTTCTGGATAAGCAGCGAGACTCTCATTTCCTCAGATAATCAAACATTATTATTTTTTTTGGGGGGGGACAAAATATGTACACAGTAATACCTCGTGTTGCGTTCTGCTCTTGTTGCGGACTTTCAGCTTACGAACGCGGCCAACTCGGAAGTGTTTACTTCCGGGTTTGCCGCCCGCGCATGCGCAGAAGCGATCTGCACGCTTCACGTACGCACAGAAACGCACATGCGCAGAAGAGGCGCTCTAGTTGTGAACTTTTCAGGGTGCGAACGGCACCCCAAAATGGATTAAGTCCACAACTAGAGGTACCACTGTATGATTATCCATATGGCAAGGTTTCTCTACATTACACCCTCTCACCCCCTGTGCATTTGGAGATCACGTGTTTACTTAAAGAGTGCTGATAACACACAGCTCTATTTCTCCACCACATCTGAATCAGAAGAGACTGTTATGTACTGAAGTTCTCACCCTGGGCCAGCAGGGGGATACTGTAGATAGTTTTCACTCAGGTCCACATATGCAAATAAGGGATTGAAAGTGACGTTCAGTGATTGGATAGTTACAGAAAATGGTTACTGTTGCGTTCTAGTGGAGCTCTATATAAGCAGGCTGGCTGAACCCTTCAGTTCAGTTCTGTTCTGGCCTGTGAATAAACAAGAGCTGTTTGAAGAATCGCTCTGTCGTCTGATATGTTCACCCACAACTTAACAAAGACGATGCAGTCTTAGGCCATTACTTGGATGTGGTGGGGAGATGGATGTCAGAAAACAAGCTGAGCTTGAATATGAATATTTCCCATAGCCAATAAATTGGTCAACTGCCCCCCCCCCGGATGCCGTTGCACTCCCCCTGAAGGAGCAGGTTCGCAGTTTGGGGTGCTTCTGGACCCAGTGGCTAGAAGCGCCTTTTGCCAACTGCAATTGGTTCGACAGCTATGGCTGTTCCTGGACTGGGGAAGCCTGGAGATAGAAGCTCAGGCCTTGGTTGCTTCAAGACTGGATTACTGCAATGTGCTCTATGTGGGGCTTCCTTGCGCTTGATCCAGAACACTGCAGCGCGATTGCTGAGAGGAGTAAGACCTTGTCAGCATGTAACACCTGTGCTCAGAGATCTGTACTGGCTGCCGATTTGCTACTGGGCCACGTTCATGGTGTTGCTATTAATATACAAAGCACATAGCAACTGGGGACCAGTTTACCTATGAGATCACCTAAGCCCATATACACCCACTCAATCACTTTGATCTGTGAACTGGCATTGTTACAAGTGCCACGTAATACCCGTTCCACACAAGAAATCAGTATTTTAGTGTGGCCACCTCCACATTGGAACTCCCTGGCTATTGATATCAGGCAGGCAACTTGCTATATACCAGGCATAGGCAAACTCGGCCTTCCAGATGTTTTGGGACTACAACTCCCATCTTCCCTGACCACCGGTCCTGTTAGCTAGGGATGATGGGAGTTGTAGTCCCAAAACATCTGGAGGGCCGAGTTTGCCTATGCCTGTTATATACTCTTTTCAGTGCCTGCTGAAAACATTCTGCTTAGACAAGCCTGCCCAGATACCGCTATTTAAAATGTTGATGCATGTTTAATCTGTCTTTAGTTTATTGTTGATTTGCATTTTCTTAAATGTTTTAAATTACTATTGCTATTTTATTGATAAATGTATTGTTTTTTGTAAATGGTTTTGAGGTGGTTTTATATATACACAATCAAGCCATGTATAAATTTTATGAAATTAATAAATATTTTGTCTGCCTGTTCAATTAAGATGCAAGTCTTTATTCCAATGAGGAGGAAAACTCGCAAGGACATGGACTCTCGGACACTAAGTAGAACACTAAGCTGAGGGATGTTCATTTGCTGCATAATGGTTTTGACCACAACCCCCCCCCCCAAAAAAAAAATCTACTACATTTTTATCTCCAGTATTTTGAGGGTGGTGTACGTCAGGAATGTGGAACCTGTGGTTCTGCAGATGGTGTTGGACTCCAGTTCCCATCAGCTATCATGGCCAAAGATCTGGAATTATGGGAGATGCAGTCCCAAAACTTGGTTTTTTTGGGGGGGGCACAGGATCTCTATTCCTGGAATCCCTCTCACTTTGTCCTCACAACAACCCTTTGACTTTGGTTAGACCAAGAGAGTGACTGGCCTACCTTCAAAGGGCGACTTTTTGGCCAAGTGGAGATTTCACAGCGCTCCCTGTAGCCATTACAGTCATACCTCTGGTTGAAGTTGCTTCATGTTGAGCGCTTTTGGGTTGCGCTCCCCGGCAACCCAGAAGTAACGGAGCATGTTACTTCTGGGTTTCGCCGCTCGCGCATGCGCAGATGCTCAAAATGACGTCACATGCATGTGCGGAAGCGGCGAAACGCGACTCGCGCATGCGCAGACGCGCTGTCGCGTCTTACATTCCATTCAGGATGCGAACGGGGCTCTGGAACGGATCCCGTTCGCATCCCGAGGTACCACTGTACTGCACAACTAATGCAGCAAGACCCTGAGGCAGAACACAAGGCGGACTTACCGGTACTCAAAAAGCAGCTGTAAAATCTTACAGCACGGAGCTGAAGCAAACCTCCTCCACTCTACTCTCTGAAGCTAGACTGAAACTGTATTAATAATAATAATAATAATTTATTTGTACCCCGCCCATCTGGCTGGGTTTCCCCAGCCACTCTGGGCGGCTTCCACAGAGACCAAAAATACACTAAAATGTCACACATTAAAAACTTCCCTGAACAGGGCTGCCTTCAGATGTCTTCTGAATGTCAGGTAGTTGTTTATCTCTTTGACATCTGATGGGAGGGCGTTCCACAGGGAGGGTACCACTACCGAGAAGGCCCTCCGCCTGGTTCCCTGCAGCTTTGCTTCTCGCAATGAGGGAACCGCCAGAAGGCCCTCGGCGCTGGACCTCAGCGTCCTGGCAGAACGATGGAAGTGGAGGCGCTCCTTCAGGTATACTGGGCTGAGGCTGTTTAGGGCTTTAAAGGTGAGCACCGACACTTTGAATTGTGCTTGGAAATGTACTGGGAGCCAATGTAGGTCTTTCAAGACCGGTGTTATACGGTCTCGGCGGCCGTTCCCAGTCACCAGTCTAGCTGCCACATTCTGGATTAGTTGTAGTTTCCGAGTCACCTTCAAAGGTAGCCCCACGTAGAGCGCGTTGCAGTAGTCCAAGCGGGAGATAACCAGAGCATGCACCACTCTGGCGAGACAGTCCACGGGCAGGTAGGGTCTCAGCCAGTGTACCAGGTGGAGCTGTAGGCAGCTGCCCTGGAAACAGGGTATTGTGTGTGTGTGTGTGTGTGTGTGTGTGTGTGTGTGGTGTATGGGTGTGTGTGAGAAAGAGAAAGAAAAAGGGAGAGAGACAGAAGCAACTCCCCCTCATCCGTCACATACATCAGGCTGAGTACTTCTGACACCCAAATCCAAAAAGACCACTACCCAAAAAGTGACTTTAGGCAAGCCCAAGGCAACTGTGGAAAGCTCACACACCCGTTCTGTATCATGTCCCCTCAGTTTCAAATGCAACTTGCCACAAGCCATGGAAGGACTTCTGCTGAGGAAAGACAACCCTGTATCTGCCTTGGGCATGAAGGACTAGTTGTGTTTGTCTTTGGAAACAAGCCAGGAGAAAACAGAGACATCAGCCTGTTCAATGGGCTGAATAATATTACAACAAGAGCCAAGCTGAAATTTATCAGAACACTTTTCTTCTGAAAAGATGAGGCATTTCCCCTCACCCTCTTAGGAGGAGGCCACTTTGAAGAATTTTCCCCAACATTTTCTGGTTTTCTTGGGTAGTGTGGCTACCATTTCCCCTTCACAATGTCATGGAACAATGCTAGTTAAGGTAAAGGTAAAGGGACCCCTGACCATTAGGTCCAGTCGTGACCGACTCTGGGATTGCAGCACTCATCTCGCTTTATTGGCTGAGGGAGCCGGCTTACAGCTTCCGGGTCATGTGGCCAGCATGACTAAGCCGCTTCTGGCGAACCAGAGCAGCGCACGGAAACGCCGTTTACCTTCCTGCCGGAGCGGTACCTATTTATCTACTTGCACTTTGACGTCCTTTCGAACTGCTAGGTTGGCAGGAGCAGGGACCCAGCAACGGGAGCTCACCCTGTTGCGGGGATTTGAACCGCTGACCTTCTGATCAGCAAGTCCTAGGCTCTGTGGTTTAACCCACAGCGCCACCCAATGCTAGTTAGATGATACTAAATGATGGGCAGGCTGCTGCTGCTGCAAGCTGTACACACTTACACACACTCTTAGGGGGAAAGGAACGTGTTGGTTCTGCTACTTCCGCTGCTAATGATGAGCCTCACCCCCTGAGAAACCATTGGAAAATTCTTCCTGCCCCTGGGGAGATCTTGTGAAACGGTTCCTCCCAACTTCTCTGCCCACAAACAGGGCAGGTGGTTTTTAAGGGCCGTTTGTGCACAGCTCTAACCAAGATAAATAACTAAGGTTGTGGGAAAGGGAGTTAAACTGCTGTAGAGCACGAAACACAACGCTGAAATGAAACGAACGGCTTCAGCCCAAGGTCAGAAACTTGTCAGCTTCTCCTTAAAGATTACAAGAAAGCAGCGGTCTCACTCCAAGAAGACAATTCCCTCAACTGTGAAGAACTAAGCTACTTCCAGTGACAACAATAGAACAACAATTGTTTAAGGAGTCTCTCACTGCCAACAAAGAAAAGAGAACACATCTTCCTTCGGTTGACAAAAGGCATGCAAAGAAAAGCAAGGCTCCAGAGATCTCCCTCTAAGTTATGTTATCCCGCATTCTGAACAAACTAAAGCACGGCCAAATGTCCAGAAATAAAAAGGAAGGCAGCGCTGTCAGAGGAAAAACCAGGGGGTGTTCATCAGTATGCGGATGATACCCAGCTCTACCTCTCCTTTAAATCAGAACCAGTGAAGGCGGTGAATGTCCTGCCTGGAGGCAGTTGGAGGATGGATGGCGGCTAACAGATTGAGGTTGAATCCTGACAAGACAGAAGTACTGTTTTGGGGGGGACAGGGGGCGGGTGGGTGGGTGGGATGCCCTGGTCCTGAATGGGGTAACTGTGCCCCTTAAAGACCCAGTGTGCAGCCTGGGAGTCATTTTGGACTCACAGCTGTCCATGGAGGTGCAGGTTAATTCTGTGTCCAGGGCGGCTGTCTGTCAGCTCCATCTGGTATGTAGGCTGAGACCCTATCCGCCTGCGGACTGCCTTGCCAGGGTGGTGTATGCTCTGGTTATCTCCCGCTTGGACTACTGCAATGCGCTCTACGTGGGGCTACCTTTGAAGGTGACCCGGAAACTACAACTAATCCAGAACGCGGCAGCTAGACTGGTGACTGGGAACGGCTGCCGAGACCATATAACACCGGTCTTGAAAGACCTACATTGGCTCCCAGTACGTTTCCGAGCACAATTCAAAGTGCTGGTGTTGACCTTTAAAGCCCTAAACGGCCTCGGTCCTGTATACCTGAAGGAGCGTCTCCACCCCCATCGTTCAGCCCGGACACTGAGATCCAGCACCGAGGGCCTTCTCGGTAGTGGTGCCTACCCTGTGGAACACCCTCCCTTCAGATGTGAAGGAAATAAGTAGCTAACCTATCTTTAAAAGACATCTGAAGGCAGCCCTGTTCAGGGAAGTTTTTAATATTTAACGCTGTATTGTTTTTAATACTTGATTGGGAGCTGCCCAGAGTGGCTGGGGAAACTCAGCCAGATGGGCGGGGTATAAATAAATTATTATTATTATTATTATTATTATTATTATTATTATTATTATTAAACTTGGTGGGATGAATGGGCGCAGCCGACAGACAGAATGTGAAAAATGATAATATTTCTTCCCCTGTTAGAGAACAGGTATCTGTTTACGTCCTCTTCTCTATACGTGAACCCCAGCAATCTAAATGTGTTCAGGAACTAAAGAGAGATTTGATTGTATCAAAAGCATTTCCTTATTGCAACAGAAGTCTTGAGGGCTGCTTTAAAAGGACGGGTAATTTTCCAAAACCTGCTCTCAAAGTTACATATATAAATAGGATTTCAGAAGATGGCATGGCCAGATGTAAGATATTATTTGATTATTGCCTCGGCAAGATCTCAGCTTTAGATTGCTCATGGCCAGTCTCTCAAATTAGGTGGTTTACTGCTTGGCAATGACAGTGCTATTTGGTTTTATTACTGGGAAGTCTGATTTTATTTTGCCAATGCTATGCTAACAGTCAGATAGTCTAAAGTACACTGAGCCAAGTATTCCAGTCTGTAAGATCTGTTAAATCTTACAGCAAGTTTTCAAAAGTAACCAAGAGCTCCATAGCTTCTAAGGAAACTGAGTGTAAATGGCAACCACAAATAACAGCTGCCTATAAAGGTAAAAAGTGACTGTGCAGTTATTTGCCTTTATATAAATACACTGTAAGAAGGCTAAATAGCTTGAAAGTGCACTTTTAGCTGCGCTTCCTTTAAGGCTGTGGTGGCTACAGAAATCTTCATAAGCACAATATGCCTGCAGTCCTCTCTGTTTCGTTTCATTTTTTACGTTTTATTTATTAGATGTGGATGCTTTGTGACTTAACTATTCAATTTAGACATGCTTTACATTCTTCAAGCCATTATTTTGTATTAATGGCTTAGATTTGTTTCCATTCCTGCTTTTATTTTTGTGATTGCGAATGGCGATATAAATAATTTTATGCCAAATAGTTTGAAATGTGGTTTGCTCTTTTCTTCTTCAATGTATTTTTATTGTTCTTTTCAAACAAAAACGAAGGGGGGGGGACACCCTTGCAGGCAATTGCAAGTATAAGAACAAGGACACTGACATGAATTAGAAGGTTACATTGTAAAATCATCCGTGTCTAAGCCTGTGTCTCCTGACATGACTATGCGCGGCCAGTGGTTGCCACATCTGTGCTAGTGAACTGGATAAAAGGATAGCTGGGCCCTTAAGGAGCATGAAAACCAAAACCTATAGCCCTCTTAAAAGGTAAAGGGTAAAGGGACCCCTGACCTTTAGGTCCAGTCGTGACCGACTCTGGGGTTGCGGCGCTCATCTTGCTTTATTGGCCAAGGGAGCCGGCGTACAGCTTCCAGGTCCTGTGGCCAGCATGACTAAGCTGCTTCTGGCGAACCAGAGCAGCGCATGGAAACGCCATTTACCTTCCCACAAGAGCGGTACCTATTTATCTACTTGCACTTTGACGTGCTTTTGAACTGCTAGGTGGGCAGGAGCTGGGACTGAGCAACGGGAGCTCACCCCGTCGCGGGGATTCGAACTGCCGACCTTCTGATCGGCAAGTCCTAGGCTCTGTGGTTTAACCCACAGCACCACCCACGTCCTTAGATGTCTAATTAAATTGACTTATCTTAACACTGTTTAGAGGCTTGGCTTCTTTCTTTCTTTCTTTCTTTCTTTCTTTCTTTCTTTCTTTCTTTCTTTCTCCCTCCCTCCCTCCCTCCCTCCCTCCCTCCCTCCCTCCTTTTTCTTTTTTTTCTTTCCTGACTCTCCAAAGACCCTCTCATGTCACCTTCTCAGGGTCATACTATATATATATGACAGGGGAACCATGTTTGTTCTGTCCGGTGGCCCTCAATTATGGACCTCCCTCTCGTCAGAGTTGCTCTTGACACAGTCGTCGTATTCTCCCCCTCCCCCGCCAGGTATCCAAGATACACTTCTTTGCGCCGGCTTTGGGGAGCAGCCAAGTTACAGTGGTGCCCCGCAAGACGAATGCCTCGCAAGACGGAAAACTCGCTAGACGAAAGAGTTTTCCGTTTTGGAGGTGCTTCGCAAAACAAATCTCCTATGGGCTTGCTTCGCAAGACGACAATGTCTTGCGAGTTCCTGCTGGTCCCCCCCCCTTTTTCTAAGCCGTTAAGCCGCTTATCAGCTGATCCGATCAGCAGATAAGCCGCTAAAAGCCGCTAATAGCGCTAATAGCGCTAATCCTCTAATCCATCAATGGCCTTGCTTCGCAAGACGAAAAAACCGCTAGACGAAGAGAATCACAGAATGGATTCTTTTCGTCTTGCGAGGCACCACTGTATTTAAGACTGGACTGGTCCTTCCCCGCTTTTGCGCAGTAATAAACTTTGTAATTTAATTTTGGTTTTAAGGTTATTTAATGTGTTTCATTGAATGTAGGTTCCCTGAAATGGTTCTTTGTCCGACAGCACCCGGTCTTTATCCCAAGCCCTGGCCACTTGGCCTGGCCGTCCAGGATTCAAATAAACAGATGGTGGGAAAGCCCAGTGGCCGTCCTAGGAATTCCCCAATGGATGGTCGCCTAGCTGTGGTGTTGCTTCCCAGCGGTAGGATTTTGGTGCGACGAGCCGCAAAGTGTGTTCTCCTTCACGGAGAGCACGTGTTGCGGTGGGGGCCGCCAGGACACTCCAAAGTTGGGGGCAGGCTAAATTGATCGTTGGCCACTGATGTGATTGGACTTCCCTTGTTGTTGGGAAGAAGTTAATGTTGCCATTTGTTGACTGACAGCCAGAAATGCTAAAACTCCTTGCACGAGGCTAGGGCTTCCTCTTTTCGCCCGTGCATCGGATTGCCCGTCCCCCCTCCCTAGAATAGGGTTGTTTGCTTTGACCTTGCTATGCCTGTCATGGGATCGTCTGCTTTGGGGCAGGGGCCCGGTAGGAATTTTGTCCATCTGGCTGATTGGCTGGGGCCATTTGGTTTTTGCCTACTGCATAGCAAATCGTCACAACTTGTAAGGTTGCGGTTAGGCATTGGTTTATGGTTTGGTTGGTTGAGGGGCATGGATTGGCTGTGCCTGCCCCTCTAATGCTACTGCTGCAAGGGATTCCGTTAAAGGAATCAGGAGCTAACTATTGCTTGTCCACTCTGTCAAGGGGGCTCGGGCAAGAGCCCCTGGTTGCATTTGGGGAGGGCTGAGGGCAGGTTCCCTGCTCCGTCGCTACCCCCAAGTGTATTCCCCTTTTCTGACTTTCGCATCGTGCGGAATGTCAGTCTGTCCCCCATGGTGGGGGCAGATAGTCGCAACCAATGCCTAAGCAAACACTCACATTTTTGTATTTTAATAAAGCTGTGGCCAAAATTATGCCAAAAACCTTAAACAAAAATTCTGTGTGGTGTGTGAGTTATTGGGGTGGCCCTGGGGACCTCGACACGCAATTGTCGCCCGCCCCGTGACCGGGCAAGCGGCCAATCTGGAACCTTGCAGTGGAGGGCAGGTAACAAATTCAAACAACCAAGCAAGCCTGCGCAACTCACAGAGTGTTTTTAAACAAAAGATGTGCTCAGATTGGGGGTGAAGGCCAGCTCCCCCTCCCAATATCTCCCCTTTCCTCCCACTGCTCCCTTTTTTATTTGTTTTTGCTTCCAGTCTGTCTCTCATAATGGAAGCTATCTGAGCTGGGAAGAAAAGGATGTCAAGCGATAGCAAGCAGAGAGGAAGACGGGGGAAAGTTTCATTTCCCTTACAGAATATGCGTTCTATTGCAAATATTACCCCAGGCTCCAGTTTAGATATGAATGAGGAAGGGGAAAGGGGAAAAACCACACACGGACGCCCTCACCAAACATCCTTGTTTGTTTATGAAAGAGGGCTACCCGAAACCAAAGCATTTCATCTGTACCTGTGCATTTTGCTGATGGTCTGGTGCAAATACCAAGAGATTTCCTAGCATGCAATTCCTGTAAATGAAAGCGTGCTCCACTTCCTTGGACTCCGGACAAATGCTCACCCTACCCAGTGGGGCAAGCCAGTCTTGCTTAATAGGGAAAGAAATAAAATATTCACATCTGCGCGAGTAAAATATTTATATCTGCAACAGAATTATGGGCTTTTGAAATGCGCACTCTGTTAATGTATCGGCAACGAACAAGCCAAGCCCCACCAATGTCTAAGCCAGTATTGTCTGCGTTGATTGGAAGCAACTTTTGAATGTCTCCAGAAGAGAGATTTTTCCAGCTGCTAATATCCGAGACTGTTTTAACTGGAGATTCCAGGGACTGAACTGGAAACCTTCTTTCCTTACTGGGCACGGCCTGTTTCCCTTTCCGTCCAAGGAAGTGGAATCAACCTTGAAATGTTTGGAGATGCATGGCTGAAAGGTAACCCTATAGCTCAATCACGGGGGCTCTTGTGTGACCGATTCCCCTTCCTCCAAAATAAGCAGCCAACGTTGCATTAAGCGTTCCTTTTTTTAAAAAAAAAAAAAAAAAAGATTTCCCTCCAAGTTGCCTCGAGGGCAGCTCTTGAACCAATAGGTGGGATGCAAGTTACCTGTCGCAGTGGTTGCACTTGAAGGGTTTCGCCCCCGTGTGTTTCCTGTAGTGTCGCGTGAGCTCGTCGCTTCGTGCAAAACGCCACTCGCACCCTTCCCACGAACACTTGTAAGGCTTCTCACCTGCAAAGAAGACGGAAGAAGTTTTGTCAGTGTCAACCAAAAGCTGGAGTGTCTGGTGTTGTAAACAAAAATGGCCCTTTTCCCTTATGGGGTATCCAAGAGCCCATATAGAGTCCTTACACAGGTTCCCTATTGGTAGGAGAAGATAACAGAGGCCAACCAGAGAATATTGAGAAGCAAAGCAGCTAGCAAGCTTGATCTTTATTGAACTGTTGCAACAGGGTGCTCCCCTCACCCGCAGGAGAGAGGAGGGACCCAGAAAAATGGTGTGCAAGGCCTTATAAAGACTTTTGAAATTCCCATCCTGTAGATCAAGACCACCCCCAGAAACATCATACATACATCACAGAAGGGGTGTAACCTAAGACCACCCCTCAGATACATCATACCTACATCACAAAAAGGTGGTCTAAAACAGAAATTTTAATGTTTTTCTCCTGTCGTTTATCTCCTGTCTGGCAGGTTACTTGATTGGATTGCCTGGGGAGCCTGGCCAGTCTTTTGTAGTGATAAATACTTAGTTCCTGGGCCAGGTCACAGGCGCACACCCTATTCATATCTTAAATGTGCCCTTAAGACAGGATTTGTGAGGAAAGAGACAATGGGGAGGTTTCCCACTTTGACCTTGCAGACAAAACATTGGCTCAGTTTAGGAATCAAAATGGTTCCAGGTTGGTCTTCCTGTGCTGATCTATGTATGTGCTTGGTTGGTACACTTATGAACATTACCATATATCTAAGACCATAAAATTCCTATCACAGTGGTCACCAATATCTTGTATTGATCTTGTATTGCTGCCAGATCATCATGGCCTCTCCAAGTTGTCTATGTACCCTGAACAAAGCAGGATATTTCAGTTTCCAAGCCCTCCTGATATCACCTCTCCTTCTGAAATCAAGGGATTAGGGGGGTGGGGCGCGATTGTGGTGGAGTTTGGCGGATTTTTTTGGTGTGTGTGTGTGTTTTTAAGGGTTTTTCAAGGGCTTCCATAAGTTTAGAGGGTATTTGCGGGCTTTTTCAATGGCGTTCCCAATATACGCAATTTCACTTAAATGCACAGTGCCTCAGAACGCAACCCATGCATAAATAGGCCTGTAATAAGAAACTAGTGCAGGAACCAAGATATTCTGAGGCAGACCCTTAAAGCTGCCTTTGAAATCTGAGACTGTGAAACTCTTATGACACTTATGAAAGTGGCTCATTTACTACAGGAAGCACTGGTTCTATTTTCAATGATTAGCACTGTAATTGATTTCTTATTTTTTTTACCAAAAAATATATATCAAAAAATAAAATCTGACCAACAGCCCAGTTTCATCTATTCTGGATGGGCCCATTCACACATGAAAGTTGCATTCATCTAGTAGTTTAGGTCTAGGTTTGAAATATGTATGTGTGAACTGGTGCTAGGTGATGGTGCAGTTATGTTTTAACCCTAGCTACCGTATTTTTTGCTCTATAGGACGCACTTTTCCCCCTCCAAAAATTAAGGGGAAATGTGTGTGCGTCCTATGGAGCGAATGCAGGCTCCTTGGCTTCAGCGATAGCAACGCGAAGCCTCCGAAGCACAAAGGGAGCGCTCCCTCTGCGCTCCAGAGGCTTCGCATTGCTTTCGCTGAAGCCTGGAGAGCAAGAGGGGTTGGTGCGCACTGACCCCTCTCACTCTCCAGGCTTCAGGGATAGCTGCCTGAAGTCTTCGGAGTGCAGCGCGAGTTCCCACTGTGCTCCGCAGCCTTCGGGTTCCTTTCGCTGAAGCTACGAGAGCAAGACTCTCCTGACTTCAGCTGAGAGGGAGAGCTGCGCATCACCCCTTCAGCCAGGCGGGAGGAGAAATGGAAGGGGCTCCGTTTCTCCTGCCGCTTCGCTGAAAGGGGCGCTGCGCAGAGAGGGGGAGAAATTCCCCTCCCCTTGTTCTCCCTCTCTAAAACAAGGTGTGTCCTATAGAGTGAAAAATACGGTAAATGAGACCTGATTTGCAACAGAAGCAAATGATTTTAACAGCAGGCAATGATGCTTCTTCTGTGGGATGAAACTAGGGGCTCCATAGAGATACTTAAGAGAGATACTGTCATTTCATTTTTGCTCCCCTTCTCTTGCAAAAGTCTGCCAATGTGCTTGTCGCCATCACAACTGACGAAGCATTCTGCTCTTTGAAAGATGCAGCAAATGGCACAGCATCCATTCAGCCTAGGTCTCCTCTCTCCAATCTAGTTGTCATTCAGACAGCACCTAGTTGCAGACAGTGGACGGCTCCAATATCTGCGTATTTTAACATGAGAAAGAATCCTGATACTGAAACCAAACACACACAGTATTCAATACGCAGCTACACATTCAGTATGCAGCTCAGCAAGAACAAAAGGTGGGCCCAATAGCAAAAGCGAGTACACAGCAAAAGAAGAACAACAGTCTTCATTGTTGCTTCCTTAATAAGGAACTGTCAGCACCAGGGAAGAGGAAAATATTTTTTAAATACTGGAAATCACCTTAAAGATGCCCTTTAAAGCTCATTCACAGCCATTGCCTTCAAGTGACAGGCTTCTTGAATCCTAAACACTGATGTGTCTTCTGTGTTTTTTATTATTAGCAAGAGCAAGGAGAGAAATGGGAGATCTGATTGCTTTATAGCCCAAATCTAAGAGAAACCACATGTTCAAGGAGTGGGCAAATGGAGACAGGAGAAAAGCTGAAACAGGCCCAAATTAATCTCCAGTTTAAGCCCCGAAATTATAATGAAGCTAACACAAGCATCTTTCATCAGGGCCCAAGGAAGGCAAAAAGAGAGAGGCTTCTCTGTGGTTAGTCATTTACGAAACATTACTGATTGCAAGCTAGGCTCTGCTACTCCAAAGATAAAGTGGAAATCTGGCACAGGCAGATGAGGAGAATGGGCAGAGATATCTCCTACAGTTCAGCAAGCAGAGCCTTTTATCCTCAGCTCAGATGGGTTTCCAAATGAAAGAGAGAGAGGGGGATCTAAAACTGAAAGGCAGAGCAATGAAGAAAGGAAACTCTATACAAAATTGAAGCAGGTGTAGCAAAGCCAAACACCCATTGATCCACCAGCCCATCAGTCAAGTGATCTCGTCTCTCAAGGCAATAAATGAGAAAGCAGGGTAGCCGGATCATGCGAAGAGGGGTGGGGTTCCTGAGCCTTTAAAGTTATGGGGGACGAGGGGATTTCAGCAGGTGTAGCTTGTGACTCCAGCTACACCTGCTGAAATCCTCACCCTTCCACACAACAGGTGAAGATACAGGAACCCTGTTCCATTTTGCATCCCAGTAGTGATGTATGGAAGTGAGAGCTGGACCATAAAGAAGGCCAAAAAATTGATGCTTTTGAATTATGGTGCTGGAGGAGACTCTTGAGAGTCCCATGGACTGCAAGAAGATCAAACATATCCATTCTTAAGGAATTCAGCCCTGAGTGCTCACTGGAAGGACAGATCATGAAGCTGAGGCTCCAATACTTTGGCCACCAGAGAAGACTCCCTGGAAAAAACCCTGATGGTGGGAAAGATGGAGGGCACAAGGAGAAGGGGGACGCCAGAGGATAAGATGGTTGGATAGTGTTCTTGAAGCTACCAGCATGAGTCTGACCAATATGCGAGAGGCAGTGGAAGACAGGAGTGCCTGGCGTGCTCTGGTCCATGGGGTCACGAAGAGTCAGATACGACTAAATAACAACAACCTTAGGGGAAAGTGAGGAGGGAAGTGGGGGGGGGGGTAGAGTTCTAGGTTGTTGGTTTTTTTAAGTGCATTGTTTCATTTCACATAACGTATTGGAACTCTCTTGAATTCAAGAGTTCTCAATGGCTCAAAACCGCTAAGACATGTCAATACATATAATGTTGGAAATGTAAAGAAAAAGAAGGAACATTTTATCATATGTGGTGGGAATGTAAAAAAGTAAAGAACTTCTGGGAAATGATATATAATGAAATGAAAAAGATGCTGAAATATACATTTTTTAAAAAAATCAGAAGCATTTTTACTTGGTATTATAGGTCAGGACATTAATAGGCAAGATGTTAAATTGTTTTTATATGCAACAACTGCGG
Source organism: Podarcis vaucheri (assembly GCF_965113315.1). NCBI lineage: Eukaryota > Metazoa > Chordata > Lepidosauria > Squamata > Lacertidae > Podarcis > Podarcis vaucheri. The sequence goes on from NC_138759.1 coordinate 132,749,167, forward strand.
CAAGAGTATTGTTAGCCCAGAAATAGAAACAAGAAGAAATTCTGACGAAAGAAGAATGGCAGACGGAATTAATGGACTATGCAGAATTGGACAAAATGACAGGAAGGATTCGAAACCTGCGGGACGAGAGATTTACAGAAGATTGGAAGAAGTATATGAATTATTTGAAGAACAACTGTAATCAACAAATTATGCTAGTAGGACTACAAGAAGTTTTGTAAGGAGAAATATATGAAGTGTGGCAAAGTAGACAAAGATAGAGATATTGGTTATGTGTTTGAAATGTAATAGGGAAGATAAGAAATGTATACTAAGAGATTAGACTGGAAAATTTTCAGGCAGGATTGATGGAAGTCAAAAAAATTGAATAAGATATAAAAGTATGTTTAATTACTGTTGAAAATGCTATGTTAAAAAACTAATAAATTTATATATATATATATATATACACATGTCAATACATATGTGCTCATGAGTGCCTTTGAGCATGAGAAGAATGCCCTCCCCTCTGTACAGTAAAAGGTACGTGTCTTAATGCAATTTAAAATAAAGCAGAACAGCAAGGACAAACAGATTGCTCATTTTTAGGCCAGACTTCACGCCTTCCCAAATGTTGTAACGCAGTTTCCGGCTCAAAACACACTTTGAAATGCATGTTTTAAGACAGAATTTATTATTATTATTATTATTATTATTATTATTATTATTATTATTATTATTATTATTATTACTACCGCACCCATCTGACTGGGTTTCCAGTATTTTAAAATAAGTTTAAAAGTACACATAAAAATGCCAACTTTCATATGGGTTGAATAATTTAAAAAAAGCAGAATAATGTGGAAGCGGGGCACAAATTGTATATTATACACCTTGCACAGCAAACACAACTGCTCCAGCAACACGTTATTTACTCCAGTGCCTTGTGCAACAAATGACCTGGCCATGTGGCTCTCTGACACTGGTTTATAAAAGATGCACCTATTATGTAAACGATATCTTATGCAGAAAATAACTGCTTAACACCATGTATCCAGGAACAGCATCAGCCACATGAAGCATGGACTAGCCTTTCAACTGCCAATCTACTGAAGCCGGGAGATGCATGGTTTTATACCCTACTGTTCCCTGACCTGTTGGGATTGAGGACAGGTCATCAGTCAAAATAACAGAATGCACACCTATTCTCATGAAGACAAGACTAAAAGCATCCACTTTCATAACGGGAAGGCGCTGGAGACAGTATTGTGTAGTTCCTGACTAGGCTAGCTTATCAGACCCCATCTTGTCCAGAAACTGAAGCAACCCGGCTCCTAGCCATCTTCCTTCTAGGATAAAGGATCCATCGTTTTCTACAGCGGCTTGAGATTTTCCAACACTGATTTGCCATGGAAGTGAATAATTCCCTTGGTACCCAATTCAACGATCCAAGATCTAACGTAACAAACAAAATATCTCGCAGCCACTAATTGGGGTGGCCTTCAGCGATACCAGCTGAAAAATACGACCCAAGATGGATAATCTTGACAGCAGTGCTGCACGGACGCTGTTAAAGCCTTCTGGAGTGTATTTTGACTTATTTCAGCGTCAGATATCCCTCCAACATCTATGATAGCTGAGCTCCGGGGGCATTCCAGAGTAGCTTTGCCAAGCACTGAGACTAGCCTTCTTTTCAGATTCTTTTCTTTTGTAACACGAGCTGCCTTGCTGCCAAATGTCAGACAGTGTCTCTTGTGTTCCCAGGCACTGCACGCTTGCATACTGTATGCAGTGCAGAGGACAAAACAGAAAGACAAAGGAAAATGTGACCTTTAAAAGCCGCTGTCTAAAGGAATCCTTGACCCTCAGACCTCAGCCAAGATTCGGCTGCTCCCTGCCCCCCTTGACAGCTCGTCAAAACTTCCAAGCAAAATGCAGGGAAAGGGAACAGTGACAATCTCATTACATAATATCTCATTAATGCTTTCCTTTCCCTGAAAACAATTAAAGAAAGCATCACTTGGTTATCTCACCCTCTGATAAGTGCAATGGCCTCCAGGAAAATAATAATCTAAATTTAAATTTCTTACGGCAAGGATTGCTTTTTTTAAAGGCATGTTACAGTTGCATCCCACAGATTGCAATCTGGGTTTCATAAGTGCTAAATCTTTGGGACCTTCTTGCATCTTCTCACATTGTCTACTGTTGTGCTGTGTTTTACGGACAAGGAGCAGAAGAAATAAGCATTTAAGGAACGAGTGCAGAAAATGTATTCTGAGAGGTTGCTTTATTGTATACTGTAGTCACAATATAGCCATTCTGTAAAGGTAAAGGGTCCTTTACCTTTCATGGGCAACTCTGGGGTTGCAGGGCTCATCTGACTTTATTGGCTGAGGGAGCCGGTGTACAGCTTCCAGGTCATGTGGCCAGCATGACTAAGCCGCTTCTGGTGAACCAGAGCAGAGCACAGAAACGCTGTTTACCTTCCCGCCGGAGTGGTACCTATTTATCTACTTGCATTCTGACGTGCTTTCGAACTGCTAGGTTGGCAGGAGCAGGGACCGAGCAACGGGAGCTCACCCCGTCGCGGGGATTTGAACCGCCAACCTTCTGATTGGCAAGTCCTAGGCTCTGTGGTTTAACCCACAGCACCACCCGTGTCCCATTCTGTAGCATCTTGCAAAAGAAGCAGTTGCTTTCATGAAGGGCCTAGCTTGAATTTAAACTAGGAGCTGAACATTCAACATCTATTCTTGCTTTTTTACATACTGTACTACTTTTCTGAGCTGTCGCGGGATAAAATCAGGAAGCTAAAAGAGGGCAAGTTACTTTCATATAATATCCACCTACAGCCACCTGTTTAGAACTGAAGCGGCTCTGATCTATTTATAATTTCTGTGCTTTCAATTGAAAAAGAGCTTTGTTTCCTGCTTGGCAGGGGGTTGGACTCGATGGCCCTTGTGGTCTCTTCCAACTCTATGATTCTATGATTCTATGATTCTAAGATTGTGTTTACCATCCCAACAACTCTGTAGAAGCAAGCTCATCATTACTGCTATTCTACAGATATATTTTTTTCCTAACCAACTCTGCCTGCCCAGCTTTCCACCTCTGCATGAGCACAGCAGGACAAGCAAGGACACAAGTTTCCAAAATGCAAGGCTCTTCGGGTATTTATTTAACAAAATTAAACAAATTATTTAAAAAGGGGGGAACCCTCTACGCAGTTGTTTTCTATCCATATCCATACACAATCTGTAGCTTTCTGGTAAAAGAAGAACATTAAGTTCAGAGCATATGCCAAGATTTAATCTCAGGTATCTCCAGATACCTGAGACGCGGATGCAGGATGCGGGTGGCGCTGTGGGTTAAACCACAGAGCCTAGGGCTTGCCGATCAGAAGGTCGGCGGTTCGAATCCCCGCAACGGGGTGAGCTCCCATTGCTCAGTCCCTGCTCCTGCCAACCTAGCAGTTCGAAAGCACGTCAAAGTGCAAGTAGATAAGTAGGTACCGCTCCGGCGGGAAGGTAAACAGCGTTTCTGTGCGCTGCTCTGGTTCGCCAGAAGTGGCTTAGTCATGCTGGCCACATGACCCAGAAGCTGTACGCCGGCTCCCTCGGCCAATAAAGCGAGATGAGCGCCGCAACTCCAGAGTTGCCCACAGCTGGACCTAATGGTCAGGGGTCCCTTTACCCTTTACCTTTTTATCTCCAGTTAGTCTGTAGGTAGGAGGACTGTGAGGAGAGACCCTCAACTAGATTTCTTGTACAGCTACTGCCAGAGCGAAAAATACTGAATTTGATGGTCTGATTCTGTATAAGGCAGCTCCAGTTGTTGAAAATTCAAGATTAATGCTGCTTTTTTCTAGCAGACAGTAAAGTGCCATGGAGACTCTGTGTTAAACAGCTCTTCCTCCTCCTCCACTGACTAGACCAGACTCTTTTTGGTGCCAGAACAAGAGCACTTTTCAGATCAAAGTGATCTCGTAGCCTAACCTGGACTGAGTATCACACACACCTAAAAACCCCCACTATTGAGTCATTTACTTGCTACTGCTTTTGTTCAAGATAGTGAACAAAATAAACCAACAAAGGTCACAAAAACAGCTAATACGTATACAAACAATCAATTAAAAGGAGGCATTAAAGAAGAGATAAATTAGCACCAGAGATACAGAACACCCCTCGTGATTCCCTGCGATCTCAGCCGAGCATCACATGGTGAAGTGTAACAGCTAACACACTCAGCTAGCTAAGTCAATCTCAGTTTGAATCTCTGCTTCACTCAAGAGCCCAGCACAGACCCTCTACCTGCAACGCAGAAATAATACTCACCTGCCTTATCGGTAAGAGTCGTGTTCATATGTAGCAATAAACCAAATTTTGTAATAAACCATAGTTTAATCATGAATGTGACTGCCTGCACAGTCCTTAGAATTCTTCGTTTATTTCTGGCTTTCTAGGTTTTGAAGTAAACCACAGTCCACTTTTGGATGACATAACAAGCCGAACTATGGCTTGTTTGAAGCATTTACGTGCCAACGTAGGGGTGGAGGGAAGACTGTCTTTCAAATGTAACAAAACGAAAGCTCTATAAATTAAAATTGCTCCAAATTATCTTGAAGTATTAAGGTTCTTCTAGTTTGATGTGCCCCAGTATATATTTAACATTCATACTTATGACAGATTTATATCTTGGCCCAAACCCTCTGAAGTGACTTTTTGCCATAAATGGATTTCTAAACAAATTCAACAAACAGCTGAGTTTTAAAAATCTGAATGTATGCAGTTTTATGTTATAACCTTAGTGTTTTCCATTTCCAAAAGCTAGAAATGGAAATAATTTCACCTTTTCACAGTACTAGTAAGTTAATGATTGACGATGCAATCATTCCCTCTAATATCCTGGATGTGAAATCCCCCGGGACTTGCATTTAATCTTAAAACACATTATGTAAAAGTAGGGTTCATAGATGGAACAAATTGTTGTTTTTTAGACAAAGAGAGAACAAACAAACAAACAAACAAACAAACAGATACAGCTGTTTAAAAGAGAGAGATATTTTGGAGAGGAAAAATATCACCCGAGCATAAAGTATGTGTGTCATTCTTGAACCAGTCACAGTGAAGCTAATAGAAAAATCTGTTTCGGTTTCTTTTAAGATTCTTTCATTGTTGAATGTGCCTCTAGTTGATTTCATCAGGTAAGAAAAAGTGCAATTCATTACTAAGGTGGCTGGGGTACTGTACCATTCCTATTTAGAGAGAGAAATGGTGTACGGTACCATTTTGGCAAACACCATCAACAGCAATTCACGCATGCACATTAATCTGAAAAATGAAGAGGAGAAACATGGCAGACGTGTGAGAGGAAAAGCAGCACACCACCATTGCGACCATCCTTTCCGTCAACGTATTTGCTCCCACACAGTTTTGTAGAATCAAAACGCCTACCTGAGATGGAATATCACACAGCCTCTAGTTGAGAGACTTGACAGGCAGATCAATGGCACCGAAAGCCACAAAAATGCCCATTGAAGGCAGATTTAGCACCAACATCCCATGCTTAACACTGGCCTGAAAGGCTGTTCTGAATTCAAAGTTCCCAATGAATGGTATGAATGACTACAAAACAGGAATGGTAAGAACTCTGCAACATCCTGCTGGTAACCCATATTATGAACTGAGCCCTCTGAATTCTACTCCAGAAAATGCCTTTTCTCCTTTCAAGCATGCTACTTTGTGGGATCACTTTATGACATCACCTTGCCAACAAAGGTCCATATAGTTCAAGCTATGGTTTTCCCAGTAGTGATGTATGGAAGTGAGAGCTTCATCACTTCCGCATCAAGAAGGCTGATCGCCAAAGAATTGATGCTTTTGAATTATGGTGCTGGAGGAGACTCTTGAGAGTCCCATGGACTGCAAGAAGATCAAACCTATCCATTCTAAACAGAATCAGCCCTGAGTGCTCACTGGAAGGACAGATCCAGTACTTTGGCCACCTCATGAGAAGAGATGACTCCCTAGAAAAGACCCTGATGTTGGAAAAGATTGAGGACACAAGGAGAAGGGGACGGCAGAGGACGAGATGGTTGGACGGTGTTCTTGAAGCTACCAGCATGAGTTTGACCAAACTGCGGGAGGCAGTGGAAGACAGGAGTGCCTGGCGTGCTCTGGTCCATGGGGTCACGAAGAGTCGGACACGACTAAACGACTAAACAACAACACTTTGTGGGATCTTGCAATTTATACAAGTGGCAGGAACATCGTAACCATAGAAAGCCAGGACTCCTTCTGGGGATGGGGGCAGGATCCCAATACATCACCTTCTCTGAGCCCTTCAGCACGGGTACAAAGCCTTGCTGCAGCCAATCTCGCTTTGACGTTTGGGGTTAATTCACACATTACTTGATTACTCAACATTTCAGTGAATCGACTCCACTGAAAAACTCTACGTAAGGGGACAGAATGCTATCCTTTCTGAGGGAATTGGATTTGTGAGAGCTCGCAACACACCAGTCACTGCTTCATGCTGCAGCCATGGAATGGTCAATGCGCATGTCTGAATGGAGACAGGCAGCCCCTTGTGTGGCAGCTACCGGTCGTTCCCATTTAAGGAATGAAAAGGAGCTGTTTCAATCAATTTACCTACATCAACGGCGAATCACATCCTAAGTGGCTCTGTCACTTAAGTGTCCGTGACAACCTTCACATGTCATTCTGCATATAATGTGAAGCATGAAAAGGAGTACGAAATAAGGAAAAATAGACTCTTCCCTCAACATGGGTAAAGAATGCTTCTTAGAAAGAGTAAAATGTCTCAGAGGGCTTAAGCTACCCGCACTCAGTTATCACACCCCCTCACAAGCCCATACGCAGGAAAGCAACGATTCATCGCTTCTAGCCCACTGACACAACGCACATTGAGAAAAGGTCCATTATCCTTCCCCTGCTAGTCACTTCATGAAAGGGACAAAGCTCCCTCAATTCCAATTCCTTTTTAAAGCCTGTTCTTGTAAGCTTAGCAGAAAAAGAAGCTTGAGGCACCTGATGTGCGTTAAGAACAGAAGGATTTTGTTGGGGGTGGAGGGAGAATTAGGAGACACAGGTGCCAGGCCTTCTGCAGAATGTGCCCTTCTGCTCCATTAATTGCTGACATATCCTTCCCCCCCCCTCCAACTCAGCCCCTCGGGAGAACAGCAGAGCAGCAGGCCCAGACTGGTACCCAGCAGCAACACCAGCAGCAAAAGTAGACAATTAGGTGCCAGAAGAAAAGGGGGGGGAGAGAAGATGCAGTTGCCTAGCAACCAGACAGCAGAAGCAGCTGTGTAGCAGGCCCAGGCTGGTACCCAGGCACTGACAAGCTAGCCAATTAGCACACTGTATTTAATGCTGATGTGGTTTCCTAGCAACAGGATGCAAAAGTCTGTCTGCGACACACTCTTCCCTCACATTTCTCCCCCCCCCCATCCCTCATTCAAACCATTACTTTCTTTTCTTCTGCCCTAATTGACAACTCTCCGCTGCTTTAAATTGCCATTATTATTTTTTTGTCCCTGGAGAGGTTAGGAGAACTTAAAAAAAAGAGAAAGTAATAAGAGCTTTTAGTTTCAACTTCACTTTAGCACTAAGAGCTCTGGGTATATGACAAGCCAACAGCTGCAAAACCAGCAAATAAGGAGCAGGGAGACGTCAATATTTCAGCCCACTGTATAAGCTTTTCTTAGAATATCATTCACAATATGGTAACCGCTAGCTTGGACCACCACTCTTACATTGTTTCGCCACACGGCAAAAACCTTCCTGTTTAGGCAAGAGTCTGTTTTATTGGATAGATATGCTTTTTATCTGATGTCCATCTTATTCGCTGCAGTTGTCTCTGATTTTATTATAATGCATTTGAGGAGGAATTTTATGGTATGTTGTGATGGGTTTCAACTGTTGTTAACTGCCCTGAGTAGCACGTAGGCACAAAAAAGCCAGAATATAGATTTTTATATGATTTTGCATTTTTATCCAACAGAAGTCTATTTATGACCTTGTCTGTTAGTACGCAGCGCACAGCATTAAAAGCAGATACCGATATTTTGTGGATCTGTGTCTGGGGGGAAAAAATGCAATCATCAGACCGAACACAAAAGACTAAATATTACCAATATGGCGAGGTAAGCTTGCTACGCAGGGTTAACAGTATCCACTGCCCCATATTGAACATGCTAGTTTGATGCACAGAATAACACACATAGCAGGAAACCTGTACAAATGTGGCTTCCCTAAAACATGGAGCAACTGTGCACTGCTCACCAGAGGAATCTGACGCACTGCAGTTCAGAATCTTTGCCCCATTACTGCAAACTCTTGGCAGCCACTGGTATTCCCCAAGAGCTGGTTTCAGCCCCATGAATATATTCTCCCCAATCCAAAACTCATGATCAGTTTTATTTGCCTAACATGGTCAGAGTACACAAATAAAAACCGTTCTGAAAATGTTTCTTCTTTTTAAGCGTGTTTTTAAAAACCACACTGAGTTTTCCATAAGACTCACCATCACTATCTAGCGTCACATTGTACACTGCATTCAAAACACACTTTCAATGTTTTATTTGCAGCTGTGTAGCTGAGTCCTAGTTGTCTTTCTAGTCGAGTCTTGTTTATTCAGCTCTCTACGGTCTCGGGCAGAGAGAGCGCTCTCCCGCCATCTGCTCTGTGTGCCTTTAAAAAACTGGGGATGCCAAGAATTTAATGTGAGGCCCTATGCACATGGAAGGTAAGCCCTACCAACAACGGTCCCTTCACACACACACACCCCTCATTTTTAAGGGACATTTTGTTGGTGTGACCATCAACACATGCCTCTCTGAGGCAAGTGCCCTAGTGCTAAAATCCGCACAACGATTCTGAGTCATTTTTCTGCATCCCATCAATGATGCCTTTTCCTCACAGCCATTTCAAAAGTGCATTGCGTTTGCACCAAAGTTTATTGGAATTAGTTATGCTGCTTGAGCCGCCGTGTGAGTTAAAATGAAGCAACCCCACCCCAAGTCCCTTTCATCTTCAAGGAACCATAGATGTTGGCAACTGAGCCCAAGGCCTGGTTCCTTTGCATAATTTATGCCATTTTAACAAACGCCATTAATGTTTGTTACCTCCCCTTTACTCTCCATTCTCTCTCTCTCTCTTCAGCCCCCCACCCCCTGCTAGGACTCCCTAGGTGGTCACTCTGGATTCCAGATCCCAACAGGATAAGGCTCCTCATCAACCATCTTGACAGGCCTGCCACACCTGGGACTCAGCTGACTCTGCCTGCCCCTCCTTGCTGCCATTAACTCTTTCTTGACCCAGTGTTGCTTCCCTGTTGCATCAGTCACCCCACTCTTCCATCACGTCGTGCTGCTTCTGAAGAGATGGAGCCTGTCCCCCAAGCTGGCTCCCTGTTCCATTTGTTTCTGCAACAAAAGCACTGCAAGTCTCTACAAGGTGCTGCTCAAAGCATCATTTTGGGTTCGCATTGAGGGCCGAGCCAAACTAACCCTTCCATAGAAGGGTCTTCATTTAATTTTTAAGGCACATTTCCCCATCAAAATATCTTGCTTCCCTTCTAAGACAATGACACATTTATACTCTGTGAATTACATTTTTCTTGCTTTTGTTCAACCTAAATTAGCTCTCCTTCTGTCACTTGATTCAGTGGCATTTGCTGAGATGGGGCTGGAAAATTCTCTTCCACCCCCCACCCCCCCAAGAAGCCAAACTGTCACTGCTTGCAGAAGTATCTGCCATGCAATTAAAACAGGGGGCAAATGTGTTAAAGCTAGATTTATGCCCCCAGTCAATTAAGTACCAGTTCTATTTCAGTTCCTCACACCCACGAAATAGGTGCTCTTTCTCCCAACTGCAGACCTCACTTTCCCCTGCCACCTAGAGTGCTCTTTCGCACATATTTTCCCATATGACAAGCGACTTCTCCATTTTACTCCGGGCCAAAATCTGGTCCCACCTTTTTGCACGTTCGTCCTTAGCAATGTCTCCTTGGCGCAACATAAATTAGCACCACCACTTAAAAAAAAACAACCCTTCAAGTTAACTGAGACCAACAAAATAATTAAAAAGAAGGATCTGCTTCTGCTTCTGCTCAGCTGAATTAAACTCCTTTCCCTACACAGTGGCTCCACCAAACCGTTGCATTCCAAACTCTTCATTTGCCAGAAATTACAATATTCAGAGGGAACTGTGCCTCGTGCCAAAGTCAGACCATGGATCCATCTGGCCCATAGTGACTGGTAGTGGCACACCAGTTTCAGATGTGAGTCACTCGGGAGCCCTGCCTTGAACCTTGGACCCTTGGTTTGCACAACATGATCTACCGTTGAGCTATGTGTCTCTGCGTTTTAACAGAGCGGAAGATTACGAGTCATAGGGGTGTGGAGAGGGTGTGTATGAACTTAACAGCGCTTAAGCTTATTTTCTGATTGCTATTTTCTGAACGTTAACATTGCTTTATAGATTACTGTATTTTCCACCCTATAGGACACACTTTTCCCCCTCCAGAAATGAAGGGGAAATGTGTGTGCGTCCTATGGGGCGAATGCAGGCTTTCGCTGAAGCCTGGAGAGCGAGAGGGGTCGGTGCGCAAGGCGAGAGGGGTCGGTGCGCCGGGCTCCCAAGGCTTGCGGACAGCAGCCTGCAGCCCAAAACCTGGGGAGCGCACCCCGGGCTTCGGGCAGCTCTCCGCAAGCCTTGGGAGCCCGGCGGGGCTTCCTACCGGGCTCCCAAGGCTTGCAGACAGCAGCCTGTTTGGGGGCTTGGGTTGGGGGAAGCTTGGGCTTCCCCTGCCCCAGCCCCACGCCTGGGGAAAAATAATAATTCCCCCCCCTTTATTCCCCCCCCAAACTAGGTGTGCCCTATGGACCAGTGTGCCCTATAGGGCGAAAAATACGGTATAAATGCTGTGTTAATCATATAATATGACTTTTGCTTTAATTGTGACGTTCAGCTTATTTTTTAAAATTGTTGACAGTGTTTTATAGATTGTCATTGTTTCATTCTATATGGTTTAAGCTGTATTTGTGATGTTTTTACTGTGTTCCGTTGGGTTAGCGTTCTTTGCTGTCAGTAAGCCGCTTTGAGGTTCATTTGAATGAAAAGCAGCACAGAAATATAATAAATCAAATCAAGTGGGGAAACCCTCCCTTCTTTCTGTCCTCTCCCCTCTCCTTCTGCCTTCTTCAGTCCCCTCGACAGCAAGGGACCAGGTGTTTTGTGCTTTGCTCCCCCCCCCCCCTTCACAGGGATTGTCAACTTTGCAGTCAGTGGAATGCATATGGATCTTCACAGGCAAAATCAAGTGTGCATTCTGTGGTCACCCCCAAGGCCGCCCTACAGCAAATCTCATCCGTCCACCAGAGTTTGCAAGATGATTGCTTGAGACACTGCGTGGCAGAAGAAACCCATCCACTTATGTTCAAGGAGAGAGAAGCCTTTGTCTTTCCGTTTTATTGTAGAGATGCGGAGCAATTAAGCCACACAGAGCCTCCTCTTCTCCTGCACACGAGAGCGCTACCAGCAGCCAAAGGGAAAAATAATATCTCACAATCTTTTCAGACCTTCAGTTCAGCTGTCAACTGAGCCAAGTGGCTGGCAGCCATTGGCACTGCCAAGCATGTTCACAATTGACAGTGTATTACGCTGATGATGGTTCCAAGAAGCTACGGCTGCGTGGAAAGACAAAGGACCCGGCAAAATAACTGCTCCATGGCTGTAATCTTGGGGACGTGTGCTTGGGTTCCTGACAATACACCCCAAAATTTCCAAACCACACCCCTTTAATACTTCCTATTTTGGTTTTGGAGGCAATTTAGCTCTCTTCCTGCATAAGTAATGCTAGCTTTATTGTCGAGAGGGATCAGACGGTGCAGATTGAGAAAGGCAAGCCATGTAAACATAAGCACAGCTGTTCTGGGTCAGACTTCTGGTCCCACCCAGCCCAGTATCTCATTTGCAATAGTGATCAGGTCCAGAAATGTAACTACACAAGCCAGGTGAGAGGGTGCTTCATTCTATGTATCTAGCATGTGAAGGTGTCAGGGACAACACGTATAGGAGGGCTAGATCCTGCACATAGCCACTGACTTTCTTTCTCTTTCTGATGAATTGGTTCAAGGCTGAAAGGTGTGGCCCAGAGCTGGGGGAGTCAGAAGGTAGACTGGGATTCACTGGTAGATATCTGGGTGATCTGAATGGCAAGGGAAATTCCCAACTGAAAGCTACAAAAAGCATCTCGCCTCACTAAATGAAATGAACCAAGTTTAGAACAGGGCCAGGAAAGACGGAGTTCAGTTCTGAAACTAAATACTGATTCTACTTCTGAGTACAAGCTCTGTAGGAATCAGGCCAGAACCTTAATTTCAAGGGTGTGTCCACTCCCCGAAGTCATTCTTTTACACCTGGTTTCACCTTTTGTTCAAAGAAGTTCTAGTCCTGCATGTCTGAAGGCTGCCTCCTGATGACCTAGAACACGACACAGCTTTCCGCTGCTAGTTGACTGCTGCCAGGAAGTCTCGATCTGACCAGTATCAGGTTTGAAAACTAGACTCACCAAATGTCCATGAAACCCAACCCCCTTGCTCTTCTCACACCAGACCATTCAAATATCAACCTAAGCTGATGGACCAAAGTGTGCCACAATCAGATAACAGTGCTCATCTACAACTTATGAGTAAACTGAAATTATTACCTCCAGTGGCATGAGAAGCACTAATACTAAACAGGGATTATATAGCACTTTAGGGAGTTCAGAGCACTTCACTTTACGTTAGGAACACAAGAATCTGCCTTTTATGGATCCAGACCATCGGTCCATCTAGTTCAGTCATCTACCCCAGGGTTGAGGAACCACTAGCCCTCAGATGCTGTTGGACTACAACTCCCATCATGCCATCAACTCCCAGCTCCATGATGAGCACTTTGGTGTGATGTCCAAACTGACAAAACATAGTTATGAGCATCATTTTGCTAATAGTTTGGATTTTAAATTATTATTAGAGCAAACCATGGTTTGGTGTGCTGCTGGAAAGGAACCCACAGTTTCCCCAGCACCACATGGAAAGCATGTGGCCAAGGTGGTCCTTGATCAAGAGATGATTTTAAGCCACTACAATGCAGAAGCTCTACGGCACAGCGAATAGTTCAGTCTTTGACAATCCTCTGCATAATATTAATTTCTACTAGTCCAGGAAATTTATCTTTATAAGGGTGGAAACCTATCTCTAGGAACTCTCTTTTATAAAGACATATTAATGGCATGGTGGCATTATCATCAAAGACTGCATGTTCAACAGCAAAATTGAGGAAACTGACTCAGCAGTTCCTTTAGAAGCAAAAAATAGCACAGCAGTCATGGAACTGTATCATCCTCATGAGGAAAGCTGAGAAAGAGAGCAGAGACATTAATCAATTGCAGAATAATTATTTTGAGAAATGTTCTGAGAGTAGAGAGAGTGTAGAGAAAGAAGACGGGATAGCTCAACTCATGTAATCTGAATATTTAGAGGGGAAAGAACTTATGGAGAACTGGGTGTTTAAAAGCTCACTCATTTCAATATGTCATTTTCTCCCTTCTTCCACTGAGAAATTCTGACACAAGGACTTTTGCAATCCACATTGTGCATACTAAGACTGTAGAGTTCAGCTAGAGGTTTATACCTTGGGCCTCCTTGAATGTCTAAAATCATTTCTAATGTGATGTAGTTCACACAGCGAAAAGCTCTACATGAAGAGGATACAATTTGCTAGACAAAAAACTAAACTCTGACTGGGACACCTGGATTCAAACCTGTGGTCAGCCATAGGTATCTGTGGCCTTGGGCAAAACACTCTATGTCAGCTGCCATATCTGAGCATGGGAAGAAGCAATGACCTTGCAAGATTACTCTGGAAAGAATTAAGGGGGTGGTGTTTCACAAGTGCGATGGCATGGTCATGATGATGATGCAAAATCAACAGCACAAAATTATTCCTAGGAAAGGGCACATCTCAAGTTTTGGGGTGTTTCTTTTCAATTATTTGAAACCTTTTTTTTTAAAGTACTCTTAAGATACTGAGAGGAAGCCCCAGCTCAAAGGCATACAAACACCACCGCCCAGAAAAATTCCTTGATCCCGGCACAAGTGACACTGAGAAGTGTCATTTCAACTACCAGCCTAAGCACATATATGCACCTTTATAAATAATCACTATAGTTTAAACAAAAATACAGTATGTCTCAGCCCAGTGGGAAAGTCTGTGACCTGTGTGTTTGCCCAGTCTGCTGTCCAGATGTCAACTGTTTGTGGGATGGGAACTACAGTGCAGGTCTTTCGAAGTTTACATTTCTTTTGACAATAGGACTAAAGCCGTTTCCCTGAAGGTTTTTTTACAGAATCCTATTAGTTCACAGACTTCACCACTTGAAATGCATGCGACCATTACAAAGCTAAACTGATTAGAATCCAGCCCACTCTTCTGTCCTCAACTCATTCCATCAAAGAACTGCCAGACTCATAAACCAGGTGTGAAATAAAGCCAATTCACTCACCCCCTCGAGCTAACAGCATTGACAGTGCATTAATCCTGCTACATTAATCCGCATCATTCACGGAGAGAATATATGCTATACTTGGAGGTGCTTTCTGTGACCAAGATATGCAAATCTAGATGGTTCCAGTGGCGTAGTGTGGGGGGTGCCAGGGGTGCCGGCCGCACCGGGTGCAACATCTGGGGGGGGGGGGCGCGCTCGCTGCCTCCGGAGTCGCCGCGCAGGCTGTAGCGGAGCCGCATGTCTCGCGGAACCGCTGAGCTGTGCGCGCGTCCGGGCTGAAGGCGCCCGGCAGGCAGCGGCTCTCAGCGCTCGCCGCGGAGGACGCGCCAGGCAGCCCCTCTTCACAGCCCCGCCTCCGCCGCTGCAGCTGCTGGGCAGTTGCATTTCCCTCGCCTCTCTGCCCCCCTCCTCCTCCGGGCAAGCGGAGTCGTTTGGGCGGCAGCGCTAGCGGCAACTCGTGGGTTAGGGGGGGGGCGCAAATTACTTGCCTTGCCCCGGGTTAGGGGGCGCAAATTACTTGCGTTGCCCCGGGTGCTGAGAACCCACGCTACGCCGCTGGATGGTTCAAACAAATAGCAAAAAGCTTTTCACATCCAATGACCTGTGCACCCCATTGGATGTGTTTGCATGTAACAGTAATCCAGATTTCACAAACAATGTGCTCCCAGCATGCTCTCACTTTGCTCCTCCCCTGGCATGAGTGGGGTGAACAAACCAGCAAACCTTGGCTTTCCATTACCTAAAAACTCAGGATCATGGTTGAAGCCCTGGTTGCTTTGTTCACTTGAGGGTCGTGTCTTGCAAATGCTGCTTGCTCACAGTAAACCAGAAGATGTGGCATAGCATTACATGTGAACACAGGCTTTGTATCCCCAGTGTTTTGGGGGAATTCTGAAACGTGTACCAAATGCAGGGAAACCTGAGACTCTTTCAGGGGTCTTCCACGCAAGCAAGGTCATACTCAGATAGCAAATTCCCACCCCCCACTTCAGAAACACATGGAACACATTGCTCCAAACCGTCTTCCAGTAGACAACTCTCATCTAGGGACTTCAACTCTGAACGTAACAAACAAACAAACAAACAAACAAGCACGAGACCCAAGCATCCAACGTAAGTACCTGTGTGAGTCCTCTGGTGCGCTTTTAAGTGTGAGCTCTTTGTATAAACCTTCCGGCACCCATTAAACTGACAGCGATGAACCCTCTTCTTGTTTTCCGGCAAAGCATCTGCCCCCGTCCCTCCTTGCTCGCTGTCACTGAGCGCACACTTTGTTGTGCTGGCCGGTGCTACCACACCGACTTTTAGAGAGCTGAGGGCAGTCTTCTTTGCAACTAACTTCAGCGTAACTGTGCCATCCACCGCGGAGACAGTCTGTGAGGTTTTTACAAGATGGCGACTGAGCTCAGGGGAGGAGGGAGGCGTTAGTGAGGTCACTGCGTTGAGTTGGGCCTGGTTAACGGCAGTATAGCCCTCCGTGGAGGAGCTGGTAGGCTGCAAGCTGAGGCAAGTCTCGGACAAGAGTTTGTCCCGTGAGACGATAACGTCCATGTTGGAATTCTTGTCGCAAGGACTCATGTCTACAGGTAACGAGAGGGGGTCCAGCTGCTGGAGGGTGTCTTCTGTGTCTTGAGTGGAGGCAGTGTGGAGGAAACAGTCCAAGTCATCACCAAAGCTCTCCGATATCTTCCTGGGCTCCGTCTGAAGGTAGCGTTCCAGCTCAAGGCATGTCTGCAGACAGAGAAGGAAGACGTCATTAGATCACCCAATCCAACAGTTGCCACTGCCGAGAAACAGAAGACAGACACAGGGGTAGGGAACCCACGGGCCTCCAGGTACCACTCGATTCCCATCATTGGCAAGGCCATTGAGAATGATGGGAAGTATAGCTCAGCAATATCTGGAGGGCCACAGCTGCCCCATCCCTTCCCTAATTGGCGGAAACATATGGATAGGCCAAAACAGTCATAAGAAAAGAAAGGAGAAATAAATTATCTGCTGTGCTATAGCTCAAGACTTTTCATTTCAGGGTGGTTGGTTCAAAGCCTATGTTGGGTAAGAGATTCCTGCTTTGCGGACAGTTGGACGCGATGACCCTCAAGATCCCTTCCAATTCCACAATTCTATGAATTTCCCTACAGAATAACAGCTACAAGTGCCACTTCTCCATTCTGGGAGGAAGACGGAGGACAGCAGAGGCCCTTTCCAGTTGCCTAGCAACCCCAGGAGCAACCACTTGTGAACCAACCCCCAAACGTTAGGAGGCTGCGCCACAATCAGTCAAATTCCTTCCCCTCCCCGATCCATCTGAAAGGTTTGCTTATAGCACACAAGCAGGCTATTCGCAGGCTGCAGTTGCATCTTCTCTGGAGTCCTGGCACAAATACCTCTGTACCAAACAGGGGAAGCTTTAGTTTTTGTGGGGTGGAAGGCACAGGAAGTGCTCCTCTGCAGTGCAAACCAGGTTGCTTTCGGCCCAGTGGCTCCTAGCTCCTTTCAGCAGGGCAAGAGGAACCAGCGGGGAAAGCTCCTTGAGGCTCTGCTCAGAACCGCTGGCTGTTGGTGTAAATGCCAGGCCACCGGGACAGAAAAGTGGGGTATCGAAAGTGCTGTCCATTTATATAGGCCAGCCTTTTACATTTTAGCCTTTCCACGCAATGCTGAGTAGTCAAGGAAAAACACCCAGAGAACAGGAGTTGCTATAACATACAAACCAGTGTAAGGTCCACTCCCCCGCCCCCCGGTAGAATTCAGTAAGTATTCTATGCAACTGGTGCACATTTAACGTGTGTGCATTCAGCTTTACATGCCTGCCAAACAAACAAAACAAAACAAAATTTAAAAGGGGGGACTGAGCACAGGAGAAAAAAAGTCTTTGGCAATCCCACCCGCCATTGCACTCAATACGGTTTGACTACACTTGATTTTGGCTTTAGGTGCTATCCCTGGAATGTTACCCCTGTGTAAGCTGAGGGCTTACTGTATTAGGATGAATAAAAAAATTCCTTCCAGTAGCACCTTAAAGACCAACTAAGTTAGTTCTTGGTATGAGCTTTCGTGTGCATGCACACTTCTTCAGATACACTGAAACAGAAGTTGCCAGATCCTTCTATATAGTGAGAAGGTGGGGAGGGGTATTACTCAGAAGGGTGGTGGGAATGGGAGATTGGCAGATAGCTGAGATGAGCCTGTTGACGACTCTTAACGACTGTAATAGGTCTTACAGGAAAAGGCAAGGGGTGAGAAGGTGAGAAATGGCTTAGTCATGTATAATGGGATAAGAATCCAATGTCTTTGTTCAAACCAGGTCTCTCCATGGTTTTAAGTTTGGTAATGAGTTGCAATTCAGCAGCTTCTCTTTCCAGTCTATTTCTGAAATTCCTTTGTAGTAAAACAGCTACTTGTATTAGGATGTTCCTTCTTTCTATCACAGGGCTGATATATTTGCCTCTCTCTCTCTCTTCCTGGCCTCGGTTTACTCTCTGCTGCACAGAAAACTCTTAAGAGCACGTAATCCCCAGGTTAGCAGGCGTGGAGGCTGCTATGTCTAATGCCAGTCATTTAAATTCTCCACTGCCTGGACATTAAAATGCTGGGTTTGGTCTCCGAACTTCCTGTGGAGAGGGCAAGGGGGGGAGCTGTCCCTTTAAGGCATTACTCCTCTTATGACAACCATAGTGGTCCTGACAGACTTCGAGCCTTGTCATTAATTTTCCATAAAGAACAGTTCTCCGCAAGCCCCCTTTGAGGCAAGGCCTGATGCTTCAGAAACCTATAATTATTCTTGTATCCCACCCCCTGTGGTCTTTGCACCTGTGTCAGTTCAAGATACCAGCTGGTCAAGCCTTGCCTTCTGCTTCTGAAACACAAAACCACCTCCTCAAGGCCATCTCCCTTAAAAAATAAAAAATGGGGTGGCGGTAAGGGGGAGAGAACTCAAAAGGTTGGATGGGTGGGGAGGGGAAAAGAACGGGACAGAGTGGAAAAGATACAGCTTTCAACAACAGGAACAAAACCCCAACACACTCCATGGCTGGACAAGGTTCTGATAAAGCTGGGTCTATTTTCAGGATACAGAAAGTATCCATTAAAAAAGAATAAGTTTTTAAGAGGTTGCTTACGTTTTAAAACACAATGCTAATTAAGTGGAGGTGGGAACGAATGAAACAATTTGTTGCATTTTGATTGCTATGATTTCAAAGTTCATATATCAGTATTTTTCCCCAGGTGCTGCCTGTGGCTTGTCCCTCGTTGGAGGAGAAGCTGCTATTGAATTAGGCTGGACACTTACTAGTGACTGAAACCCGCTGAACACAGCAAGACAAAATTCTGAGTAAACCTGTGCGGGATTGTGGTGGAAGACTGTTGTGAAAGCAGCACAACCTGCCTGCCACATTCCCAGGGGTCATCTGCAAATTAATTATATGAAGCCAAATATGCACTGTTATCTTTGGCCTTCCAGTTCACAGAATTCTTCTGTCTTTAACACTTCGTCTGTTCCATTAGAGAAGAACTACAGATAAAATATCTGCAAAACAAAATGAGGAAGGGCCGTCCTCCTTTGAACCCCAATTCTCATCCGCCTGCTCTTCGCTACAAGTTGACGCTTTTTCATGCATTACAGAGATTCTTTCTTCACATGCAATTTTGCTGCTCCGGAAAACATCAAATACCTTACATAACCTTCTTCCTTCTCAGTCCGACATCACAAGTAAAAAACACACACACAAAAACAAGCTCTCCAGTTGCCAAGCTTATGTTATAAAACGAATTTGTTGGCATAATACCGCCACCCTGGCCCCCAAATGGGGCATGAGAAGGAGGTGCTGTTGTTTTATTATTTACCTGCTTGCAAAAATTACCGTCAACCTTACGAAAACCACCATGGTGGTGAACACCATAAAACAGTAAAAGTTGCGTCCAGAAAACAAATTCAAAATACATTGCAAATTGGAGTACAGTGGTGCCTTACAAGACGAAAAGAATCCGTTCTGTGATTCTCTTCGTCTAGCGGTTTTTTGTCTTGCGAAGCAAGCCCATTGGCGGATTAGCAGATTAGCGCTATTAGCGGCTTTTCTGCTGATCGGATCAGCTGATAAGCGGCTTAGTGGCTTAGAAAAAGGGGGGAGGGGGAAAAAACCAGCAGGAACTCGCAAGACATTGTCGTCTTGCGAAGCAAGCCCATAGGAAATTCATTTTGCGAAGCACCTCCAAAACGGAAAACTCTTTTGTCTAGCGAGTTTTCCATCTTGCGAGGCATTCGTCTTGCGGGGCAGCACTGTATCAAATTACTGTATCAACATAGATGGATCACCTTGCAGTGAAAGCCTTGAGTAAACAGGTGAGCACAAATGCCAGGATGGAAGGTGCCTGGTCTGCTGTTTATTGGAAGCATATTCTCAAAGGCAGGTGCTACCACACGAAAGACCCTGCTCTTAGTAGGCGTAAGGTGAACTTTGGGAGAAAACAGAACTACTAAGAGGGCCTCTTGCAAGGGCAGAAGTGACCACACAGGGGTATAAAAAAGTGTAAGGCCTCCCTGAAGGAATCCGGTCCCAAGTTGTTCAGAGTCCCAAATATGCTAATAGGTAAAGGTAAAGGGACCCCTGACAGTTAAGTCCAGTCGCGAACGACTCTGGGGTTGCACGCTCATCTCACTCTATAGGCCGAGGGAGCCGGAGTTTGTCCGCAGACAGCTTCCGGGTCTTGTGGCCAGAATGACTAAGCAGCGCACGGAAACGCTGTTTCCCTTCCCGCTGTAGTGGTACCTATTTATCTACTTGCACTTTGGTGTGCTTTGGTGTGGAAGACCTTAAACCTGACGCACCATCTTACCCAGACCCTGTGGGACTCATGTATCTTTTTGGCTTGGTGATTTAATTTAACATGCTGCTATTATTTTCTGAGGTGTATGTAAAATGACTGTATTTTGCTTTATTCCTGGTGATTGCTACTCATTATTTGGTGTTTACAGTGCTTCATGCTATTATTAGTATTAAAAAAATCTATCTCTCTCTCTCTCACACACACACGATCCACCAGCATACTGGCAGCCAGAGAAGCTCTTTCAGAACAAGTTACAGATAGGTAGCCGTGTTGGTCTGCCATAGTCAAAATAAAAAAATTCCTTCCAGTAGCACCTTAAAGACCAACTAAGTTAGTTCTTGGTATGAGCTTTCGTGTGCATGCACACTTCTTCAGATACACTGAAACAGAAGTTGCCAGATCCTTCTATATAGTGAGAAGGTGGGGAGGGGTATTACTCAGAAGGGTGGTGGGAATGGGAGATTGGCAGATAGCTGAGATGAGCCTGTTGACGACTCTTAACGACTGTAATAGGTCTTACAGGAAAAGACAAGGGGTGAGAAGGTGAAAAATGGCTTAGTCATGTATAATGAGATAAGAATCCAATGTCTTTGCTCAGACCAGGTCTCTCCATGGTTTTAAGTTTGGTAATGAGTTGCGTTAGTCACCTCCTTGAGCAGCTTTGCTGCCATATTCTGCACTAGAAACTTTCAATTCTGCTGTAGAAACTTTCATTGCACAAAATATTCAGAAATGCATTAAGACTCATCTGTCCAATTCTACTCCTACCCACTTGGCTTTTTCTGTTGCATTTTACTGTGCTGTTCAAGAGTCCCACCTTTTGGGGTGTGCTAGCTAGCAATGTGAGGTGATTATTCCCCCCCCCCCGAAAACATTACTTGTAAAACGTGCTTTATCTGTTTCTTCGTGGAAAAATTTATTTCGTAAATTCATTAGTCACAATGAATGCAAGCCAACTGCAACTATAACATTAGACAAGCTTCAACATTCTAGCTCTGCTTGCTAAATACATGTAAACCGAACACAGCAAATTAAAGCACTCTTGGGCCCCAGAAAATTTTCCAATGCAAAGTATCCTAATTTGTATAGGAAAATTTTCCAAATCCCATTTTCCTAGGAAACTTGCTAGTGTTACGGGCCATATTTCCTCCATAACCACCAAAGCTATAAGCCTGTTATGAGTAGGGGAGCTGGTGATATTCTCAGGAAATGTATATTCTGTGCTAGATACTAGAACCAACATAGCAGTGCTCAGAAAACAGAGAAGTCCTGGTGATGGAATACAAAGATAAGTTTTGCCTAACAGATATTTACTGTGTCTGGAATGGGCTTGAAAGCGCTAATGTATGCCAGTGATCTGCACAAAGTAACCTGGAACGGCACAAAGTTTTCTGTCAATTTTCTTGCAGATCTTAGTCTATTACACCAATTTCTGCAATCTACTTGGAATTGTTGGCAACAGCAACACCAAAGATAGTTAAGAGATTAGCCATATTTTTGGAGAAGGTTTTGTGGCTCAGTGCTTCAAAACAAAAGCCTTACTTAAAAATACAGTAGTACCTTGGGTCACAGACGCTTCAGGTTACAGACTCCGCTAACCCAGAAATAGTACCTCAGGTTAAGAACTTTGCTTCAGGATGAGAATAGAAATTGTGCGGCGGCGGCACAACAGCGGGAGGCCCCATTAGCTAAAGTGGTACCTCAGGTTAAGAACAGGTACTATTTCCACTGTACACTAAATCCAACTTGAGCCTTGGCGAATACAGTGGTACCTTGGGTTAAGAACTTAATTCGTTCTGGAGGTCCATTCTTAACCTGAAACTGTTCTTAACCTGAGGTACCACTTTAGCTAACAGGGCCTCCCGCTGCCGCCATGCGATTTCTGTTCTCATCCTGAAGCAAAGTTCTTAACCTGAAGCACTATTTCTGGGTTAGCAGAGTCTGTAACCTGAAGCGTCTGTAACCCGAGGTACCACTGTATCACTGGTGCATCATACCAAAGACCCGTTAGATGGTGGGGAAGGAAAACCTACAGCCTCTAGTAAAAAACCAAAATCCAAACCATAGCTCCACTTTACACTAGCACGCAGCAAGCTGAAAGAGGAGACAGATTTGTACTGTGAAGATTGATACCGAACAAAAGACACCTAAAGATAAATGACGTGGCCCAGCTGCTACAAGATAAAGAGAAGTTGATAGATGTTATTCGTTGCCAGAGTCACTGCATGACGTGATGGACAGGGTTTCAAGAAGAATGCGGTTCCTTAAAGAGAAATGAGAAGTCGGCGCCTGATTGTTCCAGCTTGCGGGGGGTGGGTAGAGATCCTATCTCTCTGTGGGAACTACCATTCTGGGGCATGGGTGAGAACCCTCGCCCATTGCCCCCTCTTCCCAGAAGTTAAAGCTCAGTGCGCTGTAGGTTAAACCACAGAGCCTAGGACTTGCCGATCATAAGGTCGGTGGTTTGAATCCCCATGACGGGGTGAGCTCCTGTTTCTCGGTCCCTGCTCCTGCCAACCTAGCAGTTTGAAAGCACCTCAAAGTGCAAGTAGATAAATAGGTACCACTCCGGCGGGAAGGTAAACGGCGTTTCCGTGCGCTGCTCTGGTTCGCCAGAAGCGGCTTAGTCATGCTGGCCACATGACCCGGAAGCTGTACGCCGGCTCCCTCGGCCAATAAAGCGAGATGAGCGCCGCAACCCCAGAGTCGGCCACGACTGGACCTAATGGTCAGGGGTCCCTTTACCTTTACCTTGTCTTTGAGGAAGATCCTTACCAACCTTAGCTTCTTCTGCCTCGACTCCCCCCCCCCCCGCCAGTATGTAGACCAGGTCTTCTGAGGCTCAGATCCTGAGATGGCTGGGGTGGAACCTCACAGAGCAGGGGGTGGAGTGTGATCGACAGTGGTGAAGTCTAAGACAGGGTTGGGGAACTGGTGCTTCTCCCAAAGTGTTGAACTTCAGCGCTCCAGCCAGACTGCCAATGGGCAGGGTTGATGTGATTTGACTTTTCATGGACTCAGCCTGCTTAATCTGCACTGGGCTTTTCTTTGCAAGGGTTGCCCCTTCAGGTGTTAAAGAAATGTGTTGCTGCTTTTACTTCTGCATAACTCAAGGTTCATCCAAGCCTTCTTACGCTTCCTCTCTCGTTTCCCAGCAGCCCCATTCAGTATTGCCAATCATTTTTATGTCCAGTCAACCACCTGAGTTTCCTATTACAGGGGGAGGGGAGGAAGATTCATGGTTAAGAGCAACAGCAGGAGCTTTTCATAGC
Organism: Podarcis vaucheri; assembly: GCF_965113315.1. NCBI lineage: Eukaryota > Metazoa > Chordata > Lepidosauria > Squamata > Lacertidae > Podarcis > Podarcis vaucheri. Next base: position 132,772,821 of record NC_138759.1, read on the forward strand.
CTCATGCAAAGAAGCAAGCCAAAGATGGTAACACATTGGCCTTTTTTTGGGGGGGGGGGAGTGGAGGTCTCAAACTGCTGCTTAAAACCAGCTGCAATAAAAGCACTCTCTTAAATCTTTCTTATGGAGCCCAAAGCGAAGGAAGAAACACAGGTAGTCTAGACACATATAAGCAGCTGTAAAGTTAGGCCTGGCTTGAAGAGTACCATTTATAGGGATCCACAAGCACTACCTGCTCCTTGTAAGTCTATTAGTATGATACACATGATGTCTGGAAACAGATGCTGGTCACATCCACCCATTCCACATCCATCCATTTTTGCAGCATGCTTAGCACATCTTGGGTACACACCTAGCAAGGAATTTAGTACAGTAGTACCTCGGGATGCGAATGGGATCCATTCTGGAGCACCGTTCACATCCTGAAGCAAACGCAACCCACGTCTGCACATGCACGGGTCGCGTTTCGCCGCTTCTGTGCATGTGTGTGACATCATTTTGACCGCCGGTGCATGAGCACGCGGCAAAACCCAGAAGTAATGCACACACGTTACTTCTGGGTCGCTGCGGAGCGCAACCCGGAAATACTTAACTTGAAGCACATTTATCCCGAGGTATGACTGTATTGCACTAAAACAAACGTTATAGTTGAGCAAGGATTTCTGCTTGTCTAATAGAACTACCTCTCCTCTCCTCCCCTCCCCCTGCATGTTTAGGGGTACTCTCATTTTCCTCCTCATATTGAAATACTGCCCCTCAATGAGGCCAAACTAAGATTCACAAAATGTTTAGGGGTCTGCGTCCCCCTGCGTCCCCCCAGAAAAGAAAGCAAGGAGATTGGCAAGTCCCATTCCACTAGCGGGAGACCTTAGTTGGAACTACTTCATGGAATCTGGCCCCTAATGTTTTTAGCAAGCTGTTTAGGGAATTTTTTACTGTTCGATGTTTTATCGTGTTTTTAATATTCTGTTGGGAGCCGTCCAGAGTGGCTGGGGAAACCCAGCCACGTGGGCGGGTATAAATAATAAATATTATTATTATTAAATTATTATAGCTACAGAAATTTAAATGGTGCAAACCAATCGTGCGTGTTTTATGTCCCATTTTCAAGCGGTTATCGGTGCTCTTCGCTGAGTAGGAGGTGGCCTTCAAGTGAAACGCAAAAGGGCAAGGAAGGAAAGCCATACAGCCATGTGCTTCATGTGACTGTCACACCAATCACTGCAAAAATCCCGGGTGATAACTTTCAATTGCAGCTTTTAGGAAGCCAATGAGAGATTTGCCTTACCCTTGTTGAAGACAGAGACCACATAAGCACTAAGAAGCATAATACAAAGCCCTAGGAATCAGTGCTGCAATATTATCACTTCTATTGCAATATGTGCTGTTTTTATTAATGCCCCAGGCACCAGGCAGGCAATTAGAAAAGAACCTCAGCTTTCATTTTTTTTATAAAAAAAAGTTACATTCTAGCTCTTGAGGTTACAAGAGAATGTCTAAAAAACACGATTCCCTAAGGTTTGGGAGTACGGAAGCAATTAAAAAGAGCACTGGATTCCTTTAAGAAGCATATATGACACACACATATCCCTAAATTGGGAATGTTTCAGGGAAAACTGAAAGATCAAAACTTCAAAAGACAGAGAGAATATGCAGACAGGAAGAAGGTGAGATGAAAACAAAAGTTAGCAGATGAGGTCAAGGAAACTAAGCAATGTTTTTCTGTGGCCAAATGTGATTCCTTAGGAAGGTATCAGATAGTTTAAACTATTAGTAATTGCTAATTCAAATTCTTCTTCACATCATGCACATTCTCCAATTATGTCCACAGTGATACAGTAAAGTGCTAAACTCTTAGCAGAAGTACAAAGTTCAAAAAACCTCTAAGCAGAAATCTAAAAGGCTGTATTTAAAGTATACGGCTCTGTTAAAATGATTGCTTACTTTCGCATCAGCATCCTGAAAACTGTGAAATTATACATGACTGTGCTTTGGCCACACAAAATATCTCAGTAAAGTGACAAAGAAAATTGGGGGGCGGGGAGGAGAAGAACCCAATTTACGCGGCTGGATCCTTGTTCATGACGGCACCTGTTGAAATCTTGTTATGCAGATTTGGCCTTGTAAAAGTGGGTGACCTGTTTGCTCATGCTTTATGATGTGCAATAGAGTGTACACACAGGAAACACATTTGTGATTTGCAAAGGGCAAAAGTGCCCCAGATCTGTTATGTGAAATGCCCACGTTATACTGTAGACACAGTTTCCAATGTCAACCCTTTTTGGATGCTGCATAAGAAAGAATCAAACTTTCTACAGGGAAAACTTGATTCATCGGTTGGTTGGGTGAGAAATCCTCAGTTCATTTCATGAGAAATCCCCAACCATTTCCCATGAAATTCCTACATACTACAGAGGATGATCAATGTATGCTCTATAGCTGCACACCCCATTCAAACGGCATGCCTGAACCTCAAAGTCATGTGTTAGGGGCAGGAAGGAGCAGGGATGCCCTAAGGCAGAGCTTAATAATAATAATAATAATAATAATAATAATAATAATAATTTATTATTTATACCCCACCCATCTGGCTGAGTCTCCCCAGCCGCTCTGGGCGGCTCCCAATCAAATGTTAAAAACAGTACAGCATAAAATATTAAAAACTTCCCTCAACAGGGTTGCCTTCAGATGTCTTTTAAAGATAGGATAGCTGCTTATTTCCTTCACATCTGAAGGGAGGGTGTTCCACAGGGTGGGCGCCACTACCGAGAAGGCCCTCTGTCTGGTTCTCTGTAACCTCGCTTCTTGCAATGAGGGAACTGCCAGAAGGCCCTCGGCGCTGGATCTCAGTGTCCGGGCTGAACGATGGGGGTGGAGACGCTCCTTCAGGTATACAGGACCGAGGCCATTTAGGGCTTTAAAGGTCAGCACCAACACTTTGAATTGTGCTCGGAAACGTACTGGGAGCCAATGCAGATCTCTCAGAACCGGTGTTATGTGGTCCCGGCGGCCGCTCCCAGTCACCAGTCTAGCTGCCACATTCTGGATTAATTGCAGTTTCCGGGTCACCTTCAAAGGTAGCACCACGTAGAGTGCATTGCAGTAGTCCAAGCGGGAGATAACTAGAGCATGCACCATTCTGGCGAGACAGTCTGCAGGCAGGTAGGGTCTTAGCCTGCGTACCAGATGGAGCTGATAAACAGCTGCCCTGGACACAGAATTGACCTGTGCCTCCATGGACAGCTGTGAGTCCAAAATGACTCCCAGGCTGTGCACCTGGTCCTTCAGGGGCACAGTCACCCCACTCAGGACCAGGGAGTCCTCCACACCTGCCCGCCCCCTGTCCCCCAAAAACAGTACTTATGTCTTGTCAGGATTCAACCTCAATCTGTTAGCTGCCATCCATCCTCCAACTGCCTCCAGGCACTCTTGTTGATGACACACTGTTTAGACATGCATCATTTTGCGATGCAGTAATTCAGTTTTACTAGCAAACCGGAGGTTAAACTAACCCTTTTCCAGCCCTGGGAGGAGTGGAGGGAGTGTTTGCACGACACACCTACACACTGCAGCCGACACACTAACATGTCGCGACACGGTCTGGAAAGCTCTGCCCTAAGGGCACAGCTCCTGGCACACAGCCCGCAATTGGCCCTGATCTAGGGGTACCCATGTGTCAGTGTGGCCATCTGCAGGGGGAGAGAGGGAAAGGGAGAGACTGACCGACAGGCAGCGCAAACCATTGGTACCTGGATGCCAATGTAACTGGGTATTCTGGTTGCATGGAAGCTTCTGTAAAAGCCGCTGTTTGTGAACAGGTATGAAAGGGGCAACAGAGGAGTACTGAGGAGCAGGGCTGTGCTCCTAGCCCAAGCTGCCAGGATCGGCCCTGCCTCTAGATTTCCTTATGCTAGCAAGGTCTTCTGCAAAGGAAAAAAAACATTCCCGGTACTAGCATAGCAGCCCCTTCACGCAATTTCCCCAGACTTGGGTTCCCATATGTTATTCAACTACATCTCCCATCATCACTTGCCAAGCAAGCCGGGGATATTTGGCATCCCAGTGTTGGGGGAAACTGCATTGGATTCACCACATTCCAATCAAATATGTCTGTGCATTTCACTAGAACTGTGCCAGTTACAGCACATTCTTCCATTACATGTATTCCTTCTTAAAATTACTAAGGAACAAAAGAAAAGTATCTATATTATACAGTCGTACCTTGGAAATTGAATGGAATCCGTTCTGGAAGTCCATTTGACTTCCAAAAAGTTCGAAAACTGAAGCGCGGCTTCTGATTGGCTGCAAGGAGTTCCTGCAGCCAGTCAGAAGCCACGGAAGCCCCATTGGATGTTTGGCTTCCAAAAGAACGTTCAAACACTGGAACACTCACTTCCGGGTTTCGATCGTTCGGGAGCCAAAACATTTCGAGAACTAGGCTGTCCAAGGTACGACTGTACAGTGGTGCCTCGCAAGACGAAATTAATTCGTTCCGCAAGTTTTTTCTTCTTGCGAGTTTTTCGTCTTGCGAAGCACGGTTTCCCATAGGAATGCATTGAAAATCAATTAATGCGTTCCTATGGAAACCGCTTGCCAGGCTGGCGGTGTGGAGAAGGGCTTTTCTCCCCACCGCAAGCCTTCAGGACAGGTACGGGAACAGAGAGGAAGGGGCGCAGCGCTTCTCCTCTGTTCCCGGGGCTTGCGGTGGGAGAAGGGTTTTTCCTCCTCACCGCCAACATTCAGAACAGCATTCTGAATGTTGGCGGTGGGAAGGAAAAGCCATCCGAAGGCTGGCGCGGGGAGAAGGGCTTTCCGCCCCACCGCCAGCCTTCGGAGCAGCCTCCCGAAGCCTGGCGGCAGGAGGAGGTCTCTCCGCCCCACCGCCAGGCTTTGGAGCAGCCTTCCGAAGCCTGGCGGTGGGGCGGAGAGCCCTCCTCCCGCCGCCAGCCTTTAGAGTATCCTTCCGAAGCCTGGCGGCGGGAGGAGGTCTCTCCGCCCCACCGCCAGCCTTCGGAGGAGGTCCGAGGACAGCGGGGAAGACGCTGTCCCGGAGATTTCCCTATGGGCTGTCGTCTTGCGAAGCAAGCCCATAGGGAAATTCGTTTTGCGAAGCGCCTCCAAAACGGAAAACCCTTTCGTCTAGTGGGTTTTCCGTCTTGCGAGGCGTTCGTCTTGCGGGGCACCACTGTATATGAATGGAGCTGTGAAGCTGTTTTCCCTCACATTCAGGCAGTTGAGCACCTTGGAGAGCTGCAAAATGTGTACTCTAAATTCACTCAATGTGTCTTTTGAGGAACTGGCATGTGCCAATACTTCAGCCATGTTAACCTTGTCAGGACAGGGAAAGGAAACCTGTTTCAGATCCCCAACATCAGTAGGAAGATTCAGAAGCTGCTGGTGCTCAGAATCAACCCAGATCTCCTGCTTTTCAGTCCTTTTCCATTTCTCAAGACCTAGAATCATAGAATCCTAGAGTTGGAAGAGACCACAAGGGCCATCGAGTCCAACCCCCTGCCAAGAAGGAACACCACCAGAGCACTCCTGACATATGGTTGTCAAGCCTCTGCTTAAAGACCTCCAAAGGAGGAGACTCCACCACACCCCTTGGCAGCAAATTCCACTGTCGAACAGCTCTTACTGTCAGGAAGTTCTTCCTAATGTTTAGGTGGAATCTTCTTTCTTGTAGTTTGAATCCATTGCTCCGTGTCCGCTTCTCTGGAGCAGCAGAAAACAACCTTTCTCCCTCCTCTATGTGACATCCTTTTATATATTTGAACATGGCTATCATATCACCCCTTAACCTCCTCTTCTCCAGGCTAAACATGCCCAGCTCCCTTAGCCGTTCCCCATAAGGCATCATTTCCAGGCCTTTGACCATTTTGGTTGCCCTCCTCTGGACAACCAGAGGAGACCTCTCTCATGCCCCACCTCTGCAGGCTTCAAAATACCACAATAAAGGCTCGATACAACGTCATTTTTGATCCTTCCAGTGTCAAGCCCAGATGATCCTGCAACAAGGAACGGTGAAGGACCAAGTCAAGAGTTTCCACCATTCTCAGTCTACAGTTCCTACCTACTGGACTCTACAAGTAGTAAAGCAAATACAAGAAACGTGGAGAGATCTGATGGCATTCCTACTGAGTTAACCAGTGGGGAGGAACGAATGAACCTAGAATGAACAGAGAATGATTTGAATATATATCTGAATTAAAAAGCAACATAACAACCTATTAAAAAAGGTAAACACTCAGATGCCTTTGCACATGCCCACCCAAATTAGAGTCTGAATGCATAAAATAAATGCTCTCTCTTTTCCCCTTTCTCCATGCCCTGTCTCTGCTTTTTATTTCCAGAGCTAATAGTTTGACTAAGGAAAACACTTAGGCCAATGAATAACAGCATGAACATTTGCTCTTATGAGAAATGCCACAGAGTCATTAATTATGGAGGTAGATAACACGGCGCCTCCATTTGCAATGTCTCAGAGAGCATCTTCCATACAGGCATTGGCAAAATCTGCTTTAATCTACCAATGAAGTCTAAAAGGGAACCAGCAGGGCCTTTCCAGGTTCGAAGCCTCAATATTATTTTAGGTATCTCAAGCATGATGAAAATTACGTTAATTTCAAGTTGTCTCCCATGGCTTTTGTTGGCGCCCTCTGCTTAAACCAGGCTTGTAAAATTATTTGCCTGGGCACACCTGAGATAAGGAAGAATCGGCTCAAAGCAGCTGCGCAGGAAAGCTTTATAAACACGGCCTCTCTCTTAGGCCACAAAACAAGCGTCTGTGTAGGAGCAGATCAGCTAGTTGCATGTGTGTTTTAATTTCAGAGGAGTCCAGCGGCATCTGAATGTCTGAACTGGCCCTTGAAGAATATCCTGAAGGACAACCATTGTGAACATTGCCTCAATATTGGACGTGCCCAAGGATTAAGGCTTTCTGGGAAATGATATATAATGAATTGAAAAAGGTATTTAAATATACCTTCCTGAAGAAACCAGAGGCCTTTCTCCTGGGCATTGTCGGCCAATTGGTGCAAAAGAAGGACAGAACTTTTTTTATGTATGCTACAACAGCAGCAAGAATATTAATCGCTAAGTATTGGAAGATACAAGATCTACCCACGCTGGAAGAATGGCAGATGAAGGTGATGGACTATATGGAACTGGCTGAGATGACTGGCAGAATCCGAGACCAGGGAGAAGAGTCGGTGGAAGAAGACTGGAAGAAATTTAAGGACTATTTAAAGAAATATTGTAAAATGAATGAATGTTAGAAAGATGTTGGATGGAAACTAAGTGGTTTCCAGCTGTAATGCTTTAGGAGATATGAAAAAAGGATTATAAATGGGTAAAGGTTTAATGGTAAGGATTTGCTGAACTAACAAATTGAACTGGAATACAAAGAAGGGAAGTATGAGGAGGTCAGAGGAAATAAGGGTATGGAAGTTGTGTCATTGAAAATTAATGTGTGTTTTTAATTGTTTATTATTTTGTATGTTTATTTTTCATTTTTTTTCTTATATCCAAAAACTTTTAATAAATATCTTATAAAAAAATAATGAACATTGCCTCAATATATATTTTCATGATGGCTACTGCTTCTCACGGTCCACGCAGAATGCATATAACTGCCAGGTCAACTGTTTTAGCAAGGGCTTGGCAATACTGAAATTAAAGCCCTTTGTTTTTAGTTCATTCTGTCCCGTACACAAAACTTTAAAAAGCCACCAAAAACGTTGGTCCTTGTCCCTGACTGAAGAAAGCTTTCATAATAATATATAATAATAATAATAATAATTTATTATTTATACCCCGCCCATCTGGCTGGGCTTCCCCAGCCACTCTGGGCGGCTTCCAAAAGAATATTAAAATACTATGATACATCAAACATTAAAAGCTTCCCTGAACAGGGCTGCCTTCAGATGTCTTCTAAAAGTTTGGTAGTTATTTTTCTCTTTGACATCTGGTGGGAGGGCATTCCACAGGGTGGGCGCCACTACCGAGAAGGCCCTCTGCCTGGTTCCCTGTAGCTTTGCTTCTCGCAATGAGGGAACCGCCAGAAGGCCCTCGGCGCTGGACCTCAGTGTCCGGGCAGAACGATGGGGGTGGAGACGCTCCTTCAGGTATACTGGACCGAGGCCGTTTAGGGCTTTAAAGGTCAGCACCAACACTTTGAATTGTTCTCGGAAACGTACTGGGAGCCAATGTAGGTCTTTCAAGACCGGTGTTATATGGTCTCGGCGGCCGTTCCCAGTCACCAATCTGGCTGCTGCATTTTGGATTAGTTGTAGTTTCCGGGTCACCTTCAAAGGTAGCCCCACGTAGAGTGCATTACAGTAGTCCAATAGGCAGACAGTCATATGAAAAAGTTTTATCCACAATTTTGTTATTAGCGCAGCTTCTCAGGTAGAGTAATCTGCCAAGCAAGGTCATGACCAGCAGCTTTTAAAATAAAATACCTTGAACATTTTCTCTCGCACCATTCTGCTCCTGTTGTTCTGCTCACTTCTCCTGTTCCCGTAAGGGCATGTTTATCCACATTCCAGAAGCAGAAAGCACTCACTAACTGCCTCCTTGAGGAGCTTCTCAAGGGCACGGAATCAGATCTTGTTATAATCATCTGTTAACCTTGATGCTTGACTAAATTCCAGTTCAGAAGTATAGAGAAAGCACGTGGTACAGTCCTCACAGAACCGCTCCATTTCAGAATGCGGCTGGGAGAACTGTACCATCCATGCACTTTTCCCGAATGTTCGGAGGAGCTCTTAAAGGAATTCAAAGCAGGAAGTTCTCAGAGAAAGCATGCACAGAGGAGCAAAACTGGACATCTGAATTCTTATAAAAGGACTGCGCATTTTAACCCATCATGCTTTGTTTTAAAGATAAATGGAAAATGCATTTTAAAACTGCACAAGCATTTAAACTAAAGAGAACTACACCTACTGCCTGAAAGCCTAGCTAAAATCAATACTGTATTATAGAGAAAAAGAGGAAAACCACTTTATAAGCTTTGCTGAGCTTGAAGTAGAGAAAAAAGTGCATCTCTCTCTACCTCCACCCCACCCCCTACCGCTAAGAATTTGCCTGAGGGGTTGGGGGTTAGAAATAATTGTCTCTACAGAAACTGTTTCATCAGAGACATTTTCCCTGACACACTGGAAAGTTAATATGAAAGAAACCCAAGGATGAACAAATAAGAAAGCACGAGTCAGAGACTAGGAAGGACTCCAAACAGCCAATATTAGCAAGTTGAAGCTTAGTTAATATAGAGGGTCACTTAAAATGGTGACACTTTATGAGCAGCATGAGAAATGCAGAAATATCCAAACGGAGAAGAATCCTGCCAGAAAAAGACATATCCTGCTGGGGGTGGGAAGAGAGAATGATAAGAAAGGAAGAAATCTGTATTTGTTGCCCTGGTCAGTCTTTAGAAATTAAAAGCCATGAAATGAAAGTGTTAATAGCTTGGACAATTTGTACCTACCACCTGGTATACTCAAGGTTATTTCAAGGTGGCTTATTCAGAATATTTCTTCTGCTGCAAAAATCCCTGTTTACATAAACAGACACTCCCACAGTAACGTCCTCTCCCGATTTACTCAGGCTGATTCCCACTTAACAGGAAACAGCAACCATTTTATCATTTAAAGCCAAGTGGTGACCATCAGAAGAGCAAAGATTAAGCCTAAGAGTCCTGAACACATATTCAAAAACTCATTTCCCATTGTTAAAAATGAAGGAGGCACTCAGTGGACCTCTCTGGGGAGGGCATTCCATTAGCCAGGTGCCCCCACTGAGAAGGCCCCGTCCCTGGCATGGATAACGGGGGCACCTGCAGATCCCTTATGAAGAGCTTAACATATGGGTAGCCAGAGATGCGGGTGGCACTGTGGTCTAAACCACCGAGCCTCTTGGGCTTGCTAATCAGAAGGTCAGTGGTTCGAATCCCCGCAACAGGGTGAGCTCGTGTTGCTCTGTCCCATCTCATGCCAACCTTGCAGTTCAAAAGCATACCAGTGCAAGTAGATAAATAGGTACTGCTGTGGTGGGAAGGTAAACGGCATTTCCATGTGCTGTGGCTTCTGTCACGGTGCACCAGATGTACTGAGAGCCAGCATGGTGTAGTGGTTAAGAGCAGTAGTCTCATAATCTGGGGAACCGGGTTCGCGTCTCCGCTCTTCCACATGCAGCGGCTGGGTGACCTTGGGCCAGTCACACTTTTCTCTGAAGTCTCTCAGCCCCACTCACCTCACAGAGTGTTTGTTGTGGGGGAGGAAGGGAAAGGAGAATGTTAACCGCTTTGAGACTCCTTAAAAGGGAGTGAAAGGCGGGATATCAAATCCAAACTACTACTACTACTACTCTTCTTCTTCTTCTTCTTCTTCTTCTTCTTCTTCTTTAGTTATGCTGACCCGGAAAAGATTTCTGTGGACAAATGCCAGCTCCCTCGGCCTGAAATCGGAGATGAGCGCTGCACCCCATAGTCGCCGTTGACTGGACTTAAGCGTCCAGTGGTTCTATGGGTAGCCACATATGGAGAAAGGGGCACTTCAGGCATGCCAAAGCCATAAAGGGCATTAAAGTCAAAGCAAGGTGGTTCAAAAGGCACTGTCTCAAATCCCAATTGGTGCAGCACTACTGAGTTATGATCATAACGCCCAGTCCGGGTTATTAATCCAGCTGCTGTATTCTGAACTACCTGTATTCTAGGCTACTGATTGCCTGCCTGCCTTTTTTATTCCCACGCTGAAACGTAAGCAGCAATGAGACTACGATTTCGCTCTCAGTAAGTTTTTGCCTGCAATTTAAATATTGACTACTATTTAAATATTAGAGACTAAAGCAGATACACTTTCTCAATAACAGCCTATAGTACACAAGACGAGATAGTTGCACCCCCCTTTTTTAAGAAATAAAAAATCTCCTGTATCTTGCCTGCCATCACGCAGTATCTTGTGTGATTTTGCTGTTCGGCAACTTTCTCTGGTGCCTTTATGCAGCTTCTTGCCCCATCCCATTTTCATAGCAGGTGCTTCCAAACTGTTTAGTCAGAAGCAACCCCCCCCCTCAAAACAACAACAACAAACCAATAACCACCCAGATTTACGAGAAAGGTCCACTGAAGTCTGAGAAGCTGTGTCAGTTTATGGCATTTTGAGCATCTGGCCCCATAAAAGCCCATAAAATCAAACACTGAAGTTTCAACAGCTGAATCAAAGCTGCTCACCAGAGGGTCTCTCATTACAAGCTCTGCCACACACTATTAGTGCAAGACCATAAAGCAAGGGTACCTCTCTCCAACCAACCTCCCACCTCATAAACGTTTCCTTCATTATTAGAAATACACGTTTAAAGGCTTAGGAAAACGGTGCAGATAAACACGAGTTGAAAGGAAGCATGTGCATGCCATCAGGCCCAGGGTGCTGAAGTACAGCAATCTCTAACCGTAGATGCGTTCCCCAGAGGGGGAGAAACGTCTACTGCTGGTCCAGGGCAATTAGATTCCAGGAAATGAAGCTAGAATCTACAAGGCCACAGGGAGGGAGGAGAGCATCCATAGTAACCGTAACAGGCAAGAGGTTGCACAATTCTGTTTCTTCACCTCGCCGCCAATATATGCTCTGCGTTGTCAAATGCCCCCTGCAAATGTACTTTTGAATAGCTGGTGGAAGGTTGATCAAGTCCTGAAAAATCTTTCCCTTCCAGTACAGAAGCAAAGCTAATAAATAAATAAAAACTGAAAGAAATCTAGAATGCATGTGTGTTGAGTATGTGACAATCAGTCTGCGGCTAGAATTCCAGCTCAGCCTGCTTAGAGTAGATCATTGCTTCAACAGACCAAAATATGCAACTTTTGCTCAAACACTGATTTCTGGCATCTTCTCTGACATGAACTTATGAGTAAGCATTTATACGGCAGATACTTTTAACTTGAAATCTCAGCTACAATTGATGTAGCATGCATGACCAGAAAATAAGTAGCAAAAAAGTACTATTGATTAAGTAACACATACAAAGAGAAAGAGAGTTATAGGGTAACCCTAATTTAGAAATTGGGGGCAAACGCTTTTGATACATAAAATAACTTAGAGAATCAAGTACTGAAGATGTGAATTATAAACAGGAATGCTTGTGATCACCTAAAATGACTGCAGATTTAGGCTACAACAGCCCTATAACCACTGACCTAGGAGTACCCAATGAACTCAGTGGAACTTATTTCTGAGTTGACGTAAAAGATGGAGCTGGAAATATTTACTGCCTCCAGACCTTCGTTGGCAATATAGCCACAGTTGCTGAAACCATCAACCGATAGAAGGTTGTTTAGACCAAGTGACTTTGCAGCATCTAACGAGCCAAACATTCATTGTTTAGAGAAAGTTATTTGTTATTGCACAATATGAAATGATGAAAATGCAAACATCCGATTTAGAGTTAGATTTGTTACGTATGGAAAGGAAGACAAAAGAAGATGTTTAAGTTGCTCTGCTACAGTGACCAGCAGTCCTCAAAATCTTGCCTTGGGTATCAATGGATTATAAAAAGAAAAAAAAACCCATTGCATTCTTTATAGGCTCTATTAAGGCTCTAGAGTAGTGGTTTTCCACCAGAGTGCTGTGGCACCCTGGGGTGCCTTGAATGATGCTCAGGGGTGCTGCCTGTGACACTGACCTCTGTCCCTCTTCCTTCTGGTCTCTTGTATCTCTGCCTCCCAAAGGCTTGCGCAGCTGTTTGTTGCAGCAGCCTTGCTACAAGCTCCGCAGGGGAATGGTGCCTCTGGGGCTGGGCAGGGGGTGCTTCCCAGGCCTCTGTGGGGCAGTGTGAAGAGGCACCTCTTTTGGGGGCAGGTGGGGAGCAGCTCAGAGACTGGGGCAGCAGCTGCAGCTGCCCAGAGGTCTCCCAAGGAGAGGGGAGAAGAGAGGAGGCCGAGGGAAAACTCCACCAGGGAGGGTGTTCAGAAAAGGGTGAGGGGCTGCCAGCTCTGCAGGCAAGGGGTGACATAACTGGGCTCCTGAGCCCCACAGGGGTGCTGCAGAAAGAACGTAGTTGGTCAAGGGAGCCGTAGACCCAAAAAGGTTGGAAACCTCTGGCTTAGAGAGAGGCTTATTCATAACTGCTAATTGCCAGTCATATGGAAAGAGCAAGGCAAAACATACACATACGTTGCAGCAAAGCCAGATTGTGATTCTCTATTGGAAAAGAGGCTGTGGGTTTTAATAAAGTTCCTTTTCGTATGAATAGACTATGAGTTCCAATTTAAGGGTGCCATTTCAGAAGAGTTTTCCAGTGTGGGTTCTCTGACAAGCTTCCAGAGAGCCCTCGTTGTGGCAAGCCTTTTCGCTTGGAAGGAGAATGCTATTTCAGGTATGGAAGGAAGGATAAAAATACCCCAGGAGTTAATGTGCGGCTGTGCTCAGGTTGCTGAGCAGGCAGGAAAATGAATGGAGGAAATAAGATAAAGGGATTATAATGAAATACAGTCTGCATTTCTGGATTACAGGGAACTAAACAGAAATGACAATGTTGTGTCTTTTAAAGGTTTATATAATGTTTGAAAGCTATGTTGTAATGTAGGTCCCTGACTTTGCATGGAATTATACATTTGTACATGGAGTTACGGTAGAGCAGTATAGTTTATGAAATGTTTAAAAGGATTTCCATTTCATTTTATTAATGTCTGCTTCAGTGCCCTTCCACACATAGAGTTCCAAGTAGCCTAAGAATCATAATCAGAACAAGCCCTATCATTAGACAGTTGAGACAGTGTTGCCTCGGGCATCAGATGTTAAGGCATCTCTGTACCTGGGCTTGTGACACCTGAGGTGCCTTTTTTTTAGGACCCACCCTATTTCTGAAATTTTAAGTTGTTTTAAACCATTTTTAATACTGTGTCTTAATTGTTGTAAGCTGCCCTGGGACCAGGGGGTGCAGGGTGGTTAATAATAATAATAATAATAATAATAGGCATATTTTTATGGCATTTACCTCCATGCTGAAGGACAGCACCATTCTGATTTTCTGTCTTCAGCAAACAGACAATCTCCAGACACCCTAATGAGTGACAGTCCCATCTGATGCTGAGAATTATACAAATATATTTAAAATAAAAATTAAAAAAAATGCAGCACTCCCTGTAGCATTCACTGGACTTAGGGTTCCCTTACACCAACTCTACTAATTATATTGCTATCCCTTTTTACCAGCCTCCAAAACCTCCCAAACTTGAAGCCTGGGGTCTTTCCCTAATCGCAGCAAATTTGAAATGTGCAGAGACGGAAGACCAAAACCCCCTCGTCCAACTGGCCAGGCGTCTTGAATGTAGTAAGCTCAACAGAAAACTGTGCAGTCAAACTTCTAAAGACAATTATTCACACTGCGTTTCACATCCAGCTTGGATATCCCTTTCTGGTCATTAGCAGCTGGCTGGTGTTAGAGTTATTTACAATCCCCTTAGGCTCTCCGCTCCTCCCGCCAGATATTAAATGGAAATCAGTGTGGATTAGGGAAGGGGTGTTGTTAAGTCATGTGAGCAGCTCATGTGCTTTCAGCACTCTCTCGGTTTATATATCCCCATTAAGTACTGCTTATTTAGCAGTTGGAGTTAGCAATGGCCTGACCGCTGCCGGGATCGTCACGTCTGACAGGTAGCTCCCGCAGAGAGGTCATTTCTCGTACAGAGCAATGTCTAGAGGGAATTCCTGAAGAACTGGACCTAGACCTAGACCGGAGGAACCAAACCAACCAGATGCCCTCCAGATGTTTTGGACATCAGATGGACATGCTGTCCGAGGCCTCTGAGAGAGTGGTAGTCCAAAATATTTGAAGGCCACCAGGTTGACAGAGCTGCTTTAGATGGTTCCAGATGGTCAGAGCATAAAGAATCAAGTTTGTTCCATCCGTTCTAATAGTTTTTCTATAGATAACAATGCCTTGCAGTGTTTTTTAAGGCTCAGTAATACCATTCCTTAGGGACGCGGGTGGCTCTGTGGGTTAAACCACAGAGCCTAGGACTTGCTGATCAGAAGGTTGGCGGTTCAAATCCCTGCAATGGGGTGAGCTCCCATTGCTTGGTCCCTGCTCCTGCCAACCTAGCAGTTCGAAAGCACGCAGTGCAAGTAGATAAATAGGTACTGCTCCGGCAGGAAGGTAAACGACGTTTCCGTGCGCTGCTCTGGTTCGCCAGAAGCAGCTTAGTCATGCTGGCCACATGACCTGGAAGCTGTACGCCGACTCCCTCGGCCAATAAAGCGAAATCAGCGCCGCAACCCCACATTTGGCTACGACTGGACCTAATGGTCAGGGGTCCCTTTACCTTTAATGCCATTCCTACAGTTTATGCACAAGGTTTTTTTAAAAAAATGTTTAATATTGTATTGTGTTTTTAATATTCGGTTGAGAGCCTCCCAGAGTAGCTGGGAAACCCAGCCAGATGGGTCCGGTATTATTATTAATAATAATAATAATAATTAGTGACAAGGGCCACATTCATACATTTAAAAGCACTATGACCCCATTTTTAACTGCCATGGCTTTCCCCAAAGGATTCTGGGAGCTATAGTTCGCTAAGGGTGTTTAGAGCTGTTAGGAGACCCCTATTCCCTGCACAAAGCTACAATTCCCAGAGTTCCCTGGGAAGAGGGATTTGCTGTTAAACTACTCTGACAATTCAAATTCTGTGAAGGAAAGAGGGGTCTCCTAAGAACTCACAACACGCTTAACAAACCACAGCTCCCAGAATTCTTTGGGGGAAGTCACAACTGCTTAAAGGGGCATCACAGCGCTCTAAAATGGATCGTGAGGTTGTGGCAAAGAACATCTTTTGGGTGTGGAATGCACCACTTGTGAATACTTCTATAGTGCAAGATTTAAAGTTGGATTTATCTCCTTTATAAATCAAGCATGCATTCAAATCAAACATTACAGTCATACCTCATGTTGCAAATGCTGCAGGTTATATCTTTTTCAGGTTGTGTCCCGCGGCGACCCGGAAGTACTGGAAAGGGTTACTACTGGGTTTCACCACTCGCGCATGCGCAGACACACAAAATGATGTCACACGCATGCGCAGAAGCGGCGAATCGCGACCCGCGCAGACGTGGGTTGCATTCCTTTCAGGTTGTGAACGGGCCTCTGGAACGGATCCCGTTTGCAACCAGAAGTACCACTGTATTCCAAAGATGGTCTTGCTGCAACTAGGTTGCAAACTCAAGAAAGAGGAAATAGAAAAAAAATGAAATGTATCGCCCAAAAAAACAAAACAAAAAACCTTCCCTGAATTTTGTGGTGCAGAAATAAATATACTATGCAACAGACAATTATAGATTAAATTAAAGTTGGAAGTGACGCCCCAAGGGTCATCTAGTCCAACCCCCTGCAATACAGGGGTGCTCGTGTGTGTGTGTGTGTGTGTGTGTGTGAGAGAGAGAGAGAGAGAGAGAGAGAGAGAGAGAATTCACAAATATAGACAGAACTGGGGAATGGTGAATTTAAGACTGAAAAAATGACAGAGAAACGGAAGTTAACACTTTTGTCCATTCCCAATTCAAGAGCAAAGCAAAGCAGAGACATCACCTTGCCAACAAAGGTCTGTATAGTTAAAGCTCTGGTTTTCCCAGTAGTGATGTATGGAAGTGAGAGCTAGACCATAAAGAAGGCGGATCACCGAAGAATTGATGCTTTTGAATTATGGTGCTGGAGGAGACTCTTGAGAGTCCCATGGACTGCAAGAAGATCAAACCTCTCCATTCTGAAGGAAATCAGCCCTGAGCGCTCACTGGAGGGACAGATCCTGAAGCTGAGGCTCCAATACTTTGGCCACCTCATGAGAAGAGAAGACTCCCTGGAAAAGACTCTGATGTTGGGAAAGATGGAGGGCACAAGGAGAAGGGGACGACAGATGATGAGATGGTTAGACAGTGTTCTCGAAGCTACCAGCATGAGTTTGACCAAACTGCGGGAGGCAGTGGAAGACAGGAGTGCCTGGCGTGCTCTGGTCCATGGGGTCATGAAGAGTCGGACACGACTAAACGACTAAACAACAAATTCAAGAGCAATGAAAAAAGCAGAACCTTAGATAATATAATAATACTGAAGGCAACGGAAACTGATACCACACTATACTAGGCAAAATGGCCATCGATAATAGCACTATAAATTAGGTCCTCCTCTACCTGCCTTTCCCTGCAATACTATACTTAGATTTGTGCACCTCATTGCAGAGCAAAGATCTTGACAAGCTGGCAAACCTCCAGGAAAGATCAACAGAAATTGCTGAGGTAAAGAAAACAGCTATTTATAGGCAAAAATAAATTTAAAAAACACAAGTGTGTTCAATATTCATCCTGTGGCAATGCCTAAAGACCCAGCCACAGATCAAATCTTGACCATGTTAGATGTTGTCAGAAGCCCGACGGATTAGCCAAACTTAATTTCTCCCCAAGTTGCTCCTCAAACTCAGATACAATAAGACAAATATCTAGAAAAGTGAAGAAGAGTGCAATAGATATACAGTACACAAGTTACCTAACCAAACAGGAACAGCCAGGGGGGCATAGAAGTTAGAATATCAGACTAACAAGAGAGGTTCAAATTCCCACTCCGCCACAAAGTTCACTGGGTGATCTTGCTAGTTTTATACCTAAACCTATACAGCAGGGCTGTTGTGAGTATCCATGGGGTGGGAGGAGCCGACCACCTTGAATTCCTCGGAAGAGGAGCAGGACAAAAATATAAATAAATATATACAATCTTGGGCTATCATATCCCCAATCATTAAGTGCATTTACTTATTTACTTCAAGGGAGGGGGTTGGTTGGTTATAGTCAGTATTCATTCTTCCGTTTGGAAAAATTACATAGACCACATGATTTTGTTAATTCCGTTTCAGCCTGGCACAGCCACAGTCGCTGCTGGTGATTAATGAACCTCATTTGGATCTCAGTCTAGATGATGTTGCAGCTTTTTACAGTTGTTGAGATGGAGAAGAAAGAAGAGAAACAAGTGCCGTATTTTTCGCTCTATAAGACGCACCAGACCACAAGACGCACCTAGTTTTTGGAGGAGGAAAGCAAGAAAAAAATATATTCTGAATCTCAGAAGCCAGAACAGCAAGAGGGATCGCTGCGCAGTGAAAGCAGCAATCCCTCTCACTGTTCTGGCTTCTGGGATAGCTGCGCAGCCTGCATTCGCTCCATAAGACACACACACATTCCCCCTTACTTTTTAGGAGGGAAAAAGTGAGTCCTATAGAGCAAAAAATATGGTACTTTATTTGAGGCTGCATCTTTCCATTTCTCATCCCCACTCATTTCATCCTGCTCCCAGAGTTCACTTCTTCTTCTTCTTCTTCTTCTTCTTATTATTATTATTATTATTAATTAACTCCTACTATTCAGACAATACATTGGGCCAATGTACACATTTTTAATAGTTAAGCATAACAAGGACAGAAACCCTGCTACAAGGGACAATGCGACAATTATATGTACTTAGGTGTAAGTTATGCCATTATCTGTGGCCCACAGACAATGGGAGCTTTTCAGCCTGGGCTTTGTTGCCCGTCACAGTTACCGGTCTTTAAAAAGCAACAGGTTAGTCTTTTTTCACCAAAACCTCACTTTTATAGTGGGGAAGGAGAGCTGAAAAAAATCCACACCTGTTAACCACCCCTATGGCTTCAGAAGGTACATAAGCAGAAGAGTCTAAAAAGAATGGGACACAATCTGACCAAACTTTTGATATATATTTTGCTCTAGCAGGTTTAGTTTGGTCAGAACTGAGTATACACCTTCAGGTAAAGGTAAAGGGACCCCTGACCATTAGGTCCAGTCGTGGCCGACTCTGGGGTTGCGGCGCTCATCTCGCTTTATTGGTCGAGGGAGCCGGCGTGCAACTTCCGGGTCATGTGGCCAGCTTGACTAAGCCGCTTCTGGTGAACCAGAGCAGCACACAGAAACACTGTTTACCTTCCTGCCGGAGCGGTACCTATTTATCTACTTGCACTTTTGTGCTTTCGAACTGCTAGGTGGGCAGGAGCAGGGACCGAGCAATGGGAGCTCACCCCATCACGGGGATTCGAACCACCGACCTTCTGATTGGCAAGTCCTAGGCTCTGTGGTTTAACCCATAGCGCCACCCGCGTCCCATACACTAAATACATTACTTTTGGTGAATGAGCCGCCTTAGCCACTAGAGGACTAGAGGACTGTGAAAATTTGTGTCCCCGGCTTTTCAGACTTGTCTACCCAGGTACCACCTGAAGCCAAAGGGGTGCATTGGTTGCCAGGTATAAAATATACAGTGGTACCTGAGGTTACATACGCTTCAGATTACATATGCTTCAGGTTACAGACTCCGCTAACCCAGAATTAGTGCTTCAGGTTAAGAACTTTGCTTCAGGATGAGAACAGAAATCGTGCTCCGGCGGCGTGGCGGCAGCAGAAGGCCCCATTAGCTAAAGTGGTACCTCAGGTTAAGAACAGTTTCAGGTTAAGAACGGACCTCTGGAATGAATTAAGTACTTAACCCGAGGCACCACTGTATTGGCTTTCTACACACACACACACACACCACTATTAGTGTTCCTGCGATAAGCAGACAAGTTTCAAGTCCTCCTTTTAAGGACAGATTAGCAGTGGACAAGAGGGTCTTTTCACAAAGACCCGGTGCAACATAGTAGGGTGAAGGAAAAACCTCAATCCCTAATAGCCAAGAGGACTAACCAGCATTTTTTAAAATCCCGTGCCAAGGAACGCTTTAGAATACTCCAGTGAAGGAGTACCAGCATCACTAACCTGCAGTATTCCACCAATAACATCCCCTCCCCAGCTGATCTTGAAATCAGTGTTTCAGGTTCATCAACGCAATAGATTCCATCCAGTCTGTTGAATGCTCAGAAATGCAATCATTGCCCTTTTAACAAGACAAATGTTGCCATAGATGTTTTCATACTATGAACAGATATAGCATGAACCAACATTCGAGTTTTCCAATCCCTGATGAACTACCGAAACGTTCGGAAACCAAACTGCGGCTTCTGGTTGGCTGCAGGAACTTCCTGCAACCAATCAGAAGTTGCAGAAGCCCCACCAGACATTCGGGTTCCAAAGAACGTTTGCAAACCGGAACACTCACTTCTGGCTTGCGACTTTCAGGAGCAAAAACATCCGAGTACCAAGGCGTTTCGGATCCAAGGTACGACTTTATTTACCACTCTTGCTAAATATTCTGATGCTTGTCAGGATAGGCGCGTTTCAAAGCTCTCCTGCTATGCACCATCACGTTTTTAAAAGGTCACATTCTTAGGGCACCATCCTGAGCTGAGCTCAGAAATGCATTCTTCACGACAGGAGCACTTATCTCAGCCAGTTTGGGCCAACTTCACGAAACTCTTATTAATAATAATAATAATAATAATAATAATAATAATAATTTATTATTTATACCCCGCCCATCTGGCTGAGTTTCCCCAGCCACTCTGGGCGGCTCCCAATCAGTGTTAAAAACAGTACAGCGTTACATATTAAAAACTTCCCTGAACAGGGCTGCCTTAAGATGTCTTCTGAATGTCAGGTAATTATTTATCTCTTTGACATCTGATGGGAGGGCGTTCCACAGGGCGGGCGCCACTACCGAGAAGGCCCTCTGTCTGGTTCCCTGTAACCTCACTTCTCGCAATGAGGGAACCGCCAGAAGGCCCTCGGCGCTGGATCTCAGTGTCCGGGCTGAACAATGGGGGTGGAGACGCTCCTTCAGGTATACAGGACCGAGGCCGTTTAGGGCTTTAAAGGTCAGCACCAACACTTTGAATCGTGCTCGGAAACGTACTAGGAGCCAATGCAGATCTCTCAGAACTGGTGTTATGTGGTCCCGGCGGCCACTCCCAGTCACCAGTCTAGCTGCCACATTCTGGATTAATTGCAGTTTCCGGGTCACCTTCAAAGGTAGCCCCACGTAGAGTGCATTGCAGTAGTCCAAGCGGGAGATAACTAGAGCATGCACCACTCTGGTGAGACAGTGCGGGCAGGGAGGGTCTTAGCCTGCCTACCAGATGGAGCTGGTAGACAGCTGCCCTGGACACAGAGTTAACCTGCGCCTCCATGGACAGCTGTGAGTCCAAAATGACTCCCAGGCTGCGCACCTGGTCCTTCAGGGGCACAGTTACCCCATTCAGGACCAGGGAGTCCTCCACACCAGCCCGCTCCCTGACCCCCAAAAACAGTACTTCTGTCTTGTCAGGATTCAACCTCAATCTGTTAGCCGCCATCCATCCTCCAACCGCCTCCAGGCACTCACACAGGACCTTCACTGGTACACAATAAGAGCATTCCTTGTCTTCTTGAGCATGGGATACTTATGCAAGAATCCCAGCCATCTTTAATAAAAGCAGAACACCCATATTTACACAGATTTCAAAGTGAAAGACTGAGAAACTAACCGGGTATTAAAGAGCGTTTTTACAATGGTCTGGTTCAAAACTGAAGGCGGTGGATTCATGTTTTATTATCTTCTTTGGAAAAAAGCAGCGTTGCCTGCGTAACTAGGCAGATTTATGGTATGGATGCATTCAAGAGAGAATATAGATTAGCCGGCAAAGTTCTGAGTAAACGATCTTGCAAATCAAGGTGGAGGTCAGTGAAAGTGGAATTTGTACTGTGTCACCTTGAAGTTATGTAAAGATAATTTCTATGTCTGAGGCCGCTGGTAGCTTTCCAAGATTGTTCCGTTCGCGGACTTTATAGCTGGTGGGCAGGCGGTGTTCATCAATTCTCAGTTTTAAGGTTCCCCAGCTCAAGGCGGCCAACTCAGGCGGCATAAACCCAAGAGATGGTGCCCCCCCCATGGGTGCTCCTCCCACCAGATATGGGAGGCAATGGCAGCGGAAGGGCAGGACCCCTCGATTTAAGAAATAAAAAACTGCCTGAAATCTCTCCAAATGTAACCAAGGCAAAGCCAAAACTGATTTAAGTTACTTTTTTTAATTCATCATTATTGATTTAAAAGATCATCTTACATATATATTACAGACACTTACATCAAAATTAAATGCAAAAATATCAAAGACTACTTACAGAGACATTGTAAAATTAATGAATGTTAGAAGGATGTTGGATAGAAACTAAGTGGTTTCCAGCTGTAATGTTTTAAGAGATATGAAAAAAAAAAAAGGTTTCACAAATGGGTAAAATTTTAATGGTAAGGATTTGCTGAACTAACAAATTGAACTGGAATACAAAGAAGGGAGGTATGAGGAGGTCCGAGGAAATAAATGTATGGAAGTTATGTTATTGAAAATTAATGTGTGTTTTTAACTGTTTTCTATTTTGTATGTTTATTTTTCTTTTTTGTTATATTTTAAAAACCTTCAATAAATATCTTTTTTAAAAAAACAAACAAAATTAAATGCAAAAATATAATAGGAAAAAGATAAAGAAAATAAAAATAAAAAGCAAGAGTTAACAATGAGGAATGAATGTTGATTATAACATCCTGTCTTTTCTAATAGTGTCGTCTGAAAGAAATTTCCGATCGTTCTCGTTGTACTTTTTCTATTGTCTTAATTTTATCGCACAGTTTTATAACTTTTCCTGTATATTCATCTAGTATATTTATTCCATTTGTTTATTACATACAAGTATCATTCAGTTCTGCTAGGATAATATATTCTTTGAATAGTCTCCATTCTCTGAATATTTTTTGATTTAGGGCTCCTCTGACTTTTCCGGTCAGCTTCGCTAATTGAAAGTACTCTAGCAGGAGTGATTGCCAATCTATTATTGTAGGTGTTGTTTCCCATTTCCAACTTCTGGCTATCAGTATTCTTGCAGCCGTAATTGAATACATAAGCACTGATTTAAGTTACTGGTGGTTTTAATAAACGCGTAAGGTGGCCAGCTACAGCAAATGTGCAAAAGCGCCTCATAACGTCACATGCTGGCAAGCGATAGGAAGACATGAGCTTGGACTCTCTGATCTTCACTATTAGCCTCTTCCTTGTCAAGATAATGTCTTCGAAGGCCACCAAGGAGAAGCTGAAGGTTACTGTGTTGACAGTCCTCCTCCACCTTCCCTGCCATTCACAATTTGCAAAGAAAAAGTAAAGTGTGTTGTAACTTTGAGACTCCTCCTGCCCTCAGTCGACACAAGGGCTCCGAGGTACAAATTCAGAAGAGAGCATTGGCATTCTACATCCAGGTCCAGTTAATAGGCATCCTTACTTTTCCCAGATCTATTTTATATATATTTATGTAAAGTAAGAGGTAGGAGGGAAACCGAAGCAGCTCATGTCTTTCCAATACTTCTTAAGGAGCCTCGCCTCCGTGTCCCAGAACTGCAGCCCTGAGGCATCTTCCTAGGATACCCAGGCAGCTAACACAGGAGCCCACCATTCAACATCAGCCTTGAGGAGTTCCGGTGTAATGTTGTCTACGCCGGGTGCTTTTCCAGGTTTAAGGGATTGGATGAGCCTATAGATCTCTTCAGTTGCTACTGGGGGCCATTCGGCGCCAATATCACTCGGAGCTGGGGGCAGGGCCTGCAGATGTTGATTTGATGTATATAAAGAAAGAAAGTGAGCCTCCCAAATCCCAACTGGTATAGTATAATCAATTTCAATCGGGGAGTCTTGCCAACTTTTCGCGACTATTTTCCAAAAAGTGGCTGAGTCCTTCCTTCGAGAGGCCTCCAATAAACGTTGCCACTCCCCCCTTTGGGCCTGAAGCTTTTTCTTTTTAATCAGGTCTTTATATTTACGTTTGGCTTTGAACCATTCCGCAGGAAGCAAGGGTAAGTTCGCTGAAGCATGGTAGCTGCCGAAAAGCCACCTGCCATGAGAGAGCAGCTGAAAAATCAATGGCACATGGTCACTGTGCCATGCCTGTATATGCAATTGAACTTGTAATGCTGGGGACTCGTGTGAGTGCCCCTTATAAATGCTGATATACAGAGTTTTGGGGTGACCATCATATGCTCAGGTGATGTGTAAATTGAGTCTCAAATAAAGAAGCCACAATCAAGGCTTTCTTTAAAGAATCGAGGTGCCTACATATGCTTCTCAACCCACATCTTACAAACACACACACACAAACACACACACACACACACACACACACAACACACACACCAAAAACAATTAAATTATCAGTTGGCTTTCAAGTGTCTATTCTTCCAAGTCGCAATGTATTGCACCCATATCTTGCTCTCTCCTCCCCACCTCTCTCTCTCTCTCTCTCTCTCATATTATATATGATAAGATAAAGGTAAAGGGACCCCTAACCATTAGGTCCAGTCGCGGATGACTCTGGGGTTGCGGCGCTCATCTTGCTTTATTGGCCGAGGGAGCCGGCGTACAGCTTCCGGGTCATGTGGCCAGCATGACTAAGCCGCTTCTGGCGAACCAGAGCAGCGCACAGAAACGCCGTTTACCTTCCTGCCGGAGCGGTACCTATTTATCTACTTGCACTTTGACCTGCTTTCGAACTGCTAGGCTGGCAGGAGCAGGGACCGAGCAACAGGAGCTCACCCCGTCGCAGGGATTCGAACTGCCGACCTTCTGATCGGCAAGTCCTAGGCTCTGTGGTTTAACCCACAGCGCCACCCTTTATATGATAAGATAGTAAGCATTTTACTTTGCTTGCGTTCAAACAACAGAACAAAACCTAAAACATCAAGATTATCTGCAAACAGGAACATCTAGCAGCAACAAATATTTTAGCAAGGAGGCCTGAAGCATCATATCTACCATCACAGAGGATCAGTCAACACAGTAGTCACAAAACTGTCTCTGATAAGTAGGGAATTATGGATGAGAAATATGTCTATTGTGACTATTAACTGGCACGGCCCAACTCCCTGTAAAAAACAACATTTACTATGGCACCTTAGAGACTAACAGCCTGATCCTTTGTGCATTTTCTTGCACACCTCATTGAATTCAAGGATACCTGGGTCCCACCTGCACCATACAGGTAAAGGATGTTAGTCGTATGCCCCTTTAGCAGTCGTTGCTTCCTTCAAAGAACCCTGGAATCCATAGTTTGTAAGGGATTCGGAGAGTTGTTAGAACATTAATAAACTACAGTTCCCTGCAGTGTTTGAAACCCCCATTGTTCTAGGCGCATTTTGCGATGGGGAATTTTATGAGCGCAAGCAGCTTCTGAGCTCTGGGTGCAGTACTGTGCCTGAGATTTCAGTTTACAACTGCAGAGTGGAAGGAAAGGAAGACCCTTTTCTGCCTCCCCACTACCATTTACTCTCTGAAGACTAGATAAGAGACCCTTTTAAGAATATTAGGGGGGTGGGCAGGGGAAGGACTAGGTAAAAGTAAAGGGACACCTGACCATTAGGTCCTAGTCGTGGCCGACTCTGGGGTTGCGGCGCTCATCTCGCTTTATTGGCCGAGGGAGCCGGCGTACAGCTTCCGGATCATGTGGCCAGCATGACTAAGCTGCTTCTGGTGAACCAGAGCAGCGCACGGAAATGCCGTTTACCTTCCCGCCGGAGCGGTACATATTTATCTACTTGCACCTCGTGCTTTCGAACTGCTAGGTTGGCAGAAGCAGGGACCAAGCAACGAGAGCTCACCCCGTTGCGGCGATCAAACCACCAACTTTCTGATCGGCAAGCCCTAGGCTCTGTGGTTTAACCCACAGTGCCACCCGCGTCCCTTTTAGGGGAAGGACTAGACCATGTGAAAGATGAACATAATATTTTAACTGCAGTTCATTCATTTTAAATTTTGTATTCTTTGTTATATAAATAAAAAGTGCACCAAGACATTATGTTGTTGCGCCCATAACCTTGGTTTAAGGTGCCGTTTAGCTCCTAGCTTTCATATCTCAGTTTCTAACACTGGTTCCCTGGGTTCTTGGGGGGAAGGTATGACTGTTAAAAGTGGTATAAGAGTGCTTTATACATACAGGGCTGGATTCAACCAACCCGGGGTGCTAGGAGAAACCAGCAGACGGACTCCCGCTAGGCTAGGGAAGTGTTTTTCAACCTTTTTGGGGCAAAGGCACACTTGTTTCATGAAAAAAATCACGAGGCACACCACCACTGTGTGCGGAGAGGGAGATGTCACAGCCCCGCTGCTCTCTATGGGGAATCGGATGAGAGTGGACCGCCTGTCCGCTCTCATCCGATCCCATCCAATCTGATCCCCACCCAGGACGGATGGAAAATAGGGTGGACACAGTCCGGCGCCCGCCTAGGGGGCGAAAATTTGACACTTTTTTTTAAAAAAAAATCTTTCGATTTTTTCAATTTTTCCCACGGCACACCAGGCAACATCTCACGGCACACTAGTGTGCCACGGAACAGTGGTTGAAAAACACTGGGCTAGGGCAACAGGGCTTTCCCGCTACTCTCCTCCCCCGGCAAATCATTTGCGCCTTTCCCAAATCTGCTCTGGAGGCTCAAGAGAACCCCCAGAACAACCCACGAGGGGTGGGGAAAGGGGAGATTGTTCCATCAGGAAAGCTGAAGGTTGCGATGCTGGTGCGATGCTGAATTGGCGTGGATGTGGTCTTCCTTTCAAACAAACATACATCAACCACAGATCGTACCTATAAACAGTCCTTTGGGTGACCACCTGTGAGAATAAAGACAAGCTGTCGACCAGGCAAGATTTGCACACCTACGCACACAAAATTACCAACTGCTTTTTCCATTTTAGTTGACAATGACAAACGAGCAAGCAAACCAAAATGTCTCCATGGTTAATCTAATGGGGGGGGGGGGCAGACAATCATGTGAACATCCCAGAAACCTCATGTCAGGGGTCGGCAACCTAAGGCCCATGGGCCAGAAGCAGCCCACTGAGGCCGTTTAACCAGTCCACGAGCCAGTGGCGTAGCGTGGGTTGTCAGCACCCGGGGCAAGGCAAGTAATTTGTGCCCCCTAACCTGTGGATTTGCGCCCCCTAACCTGTGGATTCGCGCCCCCTAACCCTAACCCCCAGATGTTGCGCCCGGTGCGGCCGGCCCCCCCTGCACCCCCCACGCTACGCCACTGCCACGAGCCACCCCTCAACCGAGCTGCTCACTTGGCGAGTCCCCGTGCGCTGTGCTAAACCAGTACAGCCGGGACTCTCTTCCGCGTCTCCAGAAATCGCTTCTGCGCATGCCCAGATGCCGGAAATCGCTTCTGCACAGGCGCGATTTTCGGGGTCTGGGCATGCGCGGAAGTGATTTCTGGCGCTGCGGACATGCACAAACTCAATTTCCAGCGTCGCACTGCGGCGGTCCAGCCTACAGAGGATCTCTGTGGGAGTGATCCAGCCCATGCCCGGTAAGCCTTGCCAACCGCTGCCTTATATTCTCCAGTAAGCACAGCCCAGTGAATATCAGACATCCAGTCTCCCACCCTTGTACAGCGAGAGCAGCCACTGCCTCCAGCCCCTGGAGACTTGACGTCTTCCCGTTTCCTCATTCTCGTCACACAACATGGAGACTCTGGCAGAAGAGGCTGGCACAGAGCCTTGAACACACTCCCGGCTGTCTTTCAGAACCCTAGCAAGGACACGGGAGTGGAAAAGCCTTGCCCAGATAGTAACCCTGAAAGAAACAGTAATAACGCACGAGTCTGCAAGTGCACACAGCACCCATAATTATTTAATGTTCAAATGCAGCGTTTTTTTAAAAAAAGGACCAAGAACGCCTGACGGCAGGTTTTCATCGCCATTCCAATCTGCTCAGTAACGTGCAAAATTTGTCCTAGGTGGCACTCATCCAGGCTTCCATTAGACAGTTAGCACCACTTTTCTAGCCGCTATATGTCAAAGACAAAACAATATTTGAAAGATGCTGGGGGGGGGGGTTTGCATCAAATGCTCCTTTGCACTCTCCCCTTCTTGCTTCTCTGTACCAACGAGTTTGATTTAGCAGCTCTTAGCGACTGGAATCTTTTCAGGGCAATGTAAATTTTCCAGAGCAACTCCGAGATTAAATGGCTACACACACACACACACACACACACAGAGAGAGAGAGAGAGAGAGAGAGAGAGAGAGAGAGAGAGAGAGAAACAGCACAAAAGACACATGACTAGCCGTGAGCCCTTTGAGGAAAAAGCTGGTTTTGAAACAAGGCAAGAAAATAGCCAAAGTGGTTGCCATGGTTAGGACTAGCAGATATTCCCTAAATCCAATCCACACCTCATTGAAGTCAATGACTAAACTCTCATTGGTTTTAATGGCTCTGAACCGGACGTCATGTTTGCAAAATTTGCCCCTGGTTGCAGTTTCCATGACGAAACTGCCGAAAAAGTATCTCGACTTCAGTGAGACCACACACATAGGCAGACCTCATAGTGCAGGGGTCAGCAAACATTTTCAGCAGCGGGCAGTTCCACTGTCCCTCAGACCTTGTGGGGGGACAGACTATAGTGGGCGGGGGGAATGAACAAATTCCTATGCCCCACAAATAACCCAGAGATGCATTTCAAATAAAAGCACACCTTCTACTCATGTAAAAACACGCTGATTCCCAGATCGTCCGTGGGCAAGATTTAGAAGGTGATTGGGCCGGATCTGGCCCCCGGGCCTTAGTTTGCCTACCCATGCCATAGTGCAACCATCCGCAATATATTGGACCTATAGAAGCACATCTAATGAGCTAAAACATTCAAGATTTGCTTGACAATTATGTTATACTCAAAAAAAACAAAAACCACACAAATGAAACCCTTTTTAAAAACTACACGTAAGAACAACTTGTGGGGGAACTCTGATTGCAACATTATCTCTCAGGTCTTGCAGTCCTTTTAATGTTTATTAAAAAAACCACACTTTTGAAATCTTACTAGGAATTACGATTCAAAGCCCTGTCTGAATGAAGATCTTGGATTTGTGGGTCTTTAGGAGAGCAGATCATGTCTGCAGAGTGTGGGGGGGTTTAGAGTGCCAAAGATTCTGCACTTTGGGAATTTCCTTTCAAAAATATTTTATGTAAGACAAAAACAAACTCCTACATTCCTCAGGTATTGCGGGGAGGAGGGAATGCTTTAAAAAAAAGGTTAGCAAACTGTCAGGGAACTGACATCAGAGCTAGAGGCGGAGGGAAGGCTCTCAAATGATGCTGGAGAAGGGCCCAGCAGGGAGAGAGGCAGCTCCGCAGATGGGGAAGCAAATCAGCGCAACACCTGGGATATAGGGGGGCTGATGGGGGAATCGGAGAGAGGGCTCCAGGACTCTTCACTGGAGAGCATGGGTCCTCCGCTACCCACGCCCTCCCTGCGCAGAAGACTTCCGCGCAGAGAGAGAAGGAGGAGACTGGGTGTCAAACAACTTTTATGTTGGAAAAGATTTAAGAAACACCCACTGACGGATTCTGCTAGCGACTGAGGCAGCCACGAAGTGAAGGGCTGCCCAGACTGAAAGGTTTAGCAAGGCAACAAAGCCTGGAGAGGTGGCAACTTACGCACAAGCAACCCATACACATTACACAAACGTTTCAAAATTCACATCATGGAGGTTTTTCCACTTTTGTTTCTTTTTCTCTGGAATAATTAAGGATGTCCTTGAGTTACAGATTTTAAAGAGCAGAGCTGATAAAATGGAATGTTCCTAGTGCTCCCCTCCCCCGGTAAGCTGCCCGTCTACAAAGAGTCACATTTATCCCACAAAGCCCATCGTTTGTTTCTTGAGTTAAAGAAAGATTTGCGACACACAAAAGCAAAATACAAGTCAACAGAAGCACCACAGTTAGCTCAGCTAACAGTAAAGCAGCCTGAGAGAACAGAACCACAACCAAGTTCATCATGGACTGAAAACACCTGAGAAATAAAATGGAGTTTGCTTCATACCAACAAGGTTTAGCCAGGGCACCACCACCGAGAAGGCCTTCACTTCCAGTTCCAGAATACAGCCATCCAAGAAGCTGACCTGGTAAGCAATCCTTCAGGCAGCCTGAGTCCAATGTATTGAAAAGTAAAGCACAGGGCCAACCCAAACATGAGACAAGGTGAGGCAGCCACCTTGGGCTGGGGAAGCCCTAGAGGAGGCGGCGCACCACCTCTGCCACCGGCACAGCGCACAAGATCTCACACAATTTTGGCAAGTTCTCGTACGATTTTGCCAGAACCTATGGTCACTGCCTTGTTTATGGTCCAGCTGGACCATAATGAGCAGGACCATAAAGAAGGCTGATAGCCGAAGAATTGATGCTTTTGAATTATGGTGCTGGAGGAGACTCTTGAGAGTCCCATGGACTGCAAGAAGATCAAACCGATCCATTCTTAAGGAAATCAGCCCTGAGTGCTCACTGGAAGGACAGATCCTGAAGCTGAGGCTCCAATACTTTGGCCACCTCATGAGAAGAGAAGACTCCTTGGAAAAGACTCTGAGGTTAGGAAAGATGGAGGGCACAAGGAGAAGGGGACGGCAAAGGACGAGATGGTTGGATAGTGTTCTCGAAGCTACCAGCATGAGTTTGACCAAACTGCGGGAGGCAGTGGAAGACAGGAGTGTCTGGCATGCTCTGGTCCATGGGGTCACGAAGAATCGTGCATGACTAAACGACAACAATGGTTACTGCCACAGCATTGCGGGTGCGGCAGCGCAACCCAGTGACCAGGTGGGACCCGTGGGCATCTCCAAGCCATGAGCTTGATCCTATAGGCACAGCTGCATAAAAAGCACGTTAGCAACCTCATCCCACTATCAAATGTTTCACCGGCTCTCGCTCTCATCCGGTAAAGGCCGAAGTTCCAAACTAAGGGACAGCTCCTTATGCAGGCAGAAAACCTTCAACATGTCCAATGTTGCTAGTTTTCCTACCACCCAAAGAAGCTGTACCTTGGATCCCAAACGCCTTGCGTCTCAAACGTTTTGGCTCCCAAATGCTGCAAACCCAGAAGGGAGTGTTCTGGTTTGCAAATGTTCTTTGGAAGCCAAACGTCCGACGCGGCTTCCGATTGCCTGCAGGAAGCTCCTGCGGCCAAATGGAAGCCACGCCTTGGCTGTCAAAAGTTTTCAGAAGTCGGAATCCATTCAACAACCAAGGTACGACTGTGCTTCATTATCATTTTGTGCCCAGTAGGCACAGCGCATTCTACAGTTGAAGAAACATTTGCAACTTGAGTCTAAGAGTTCTCATACCATTTGTTCTGAGGATGGGTTCAGTCTAACACCGGCTTTTAATGGGCAGCTGCAGCCTTGGAATGAGACTGCCTTTTCCCATCCTCTTTTCTAATACAGCGGTACCTCAAGTTACATACGCTTCAGGTTGCAGACTCCACTAACCCAGAAATAGTACCTTGGGTTAAGAACTTTGCTTCAAGATGAGAACAGAAATCGTGCTCCGGTGGCACAGCAGCAGCGGGAGGCCCCATTAGCTAAAGTGGTGCTTCAGGTTAAGAACGGACCTCCGGAACGAATTAAGTTCTTAACCCGAGGTACCACTGTACTAGTTAGCTCCCAGACTTCTGGGATTTGGCAGGGGGGAAGCTTCCAGACGAGAAGGAGAGCTTGGGGTCTCAGGCCTCCAGATTTAGAAGCAACCTGTTTCTCCTACAACACAAATCTTCATCTGGTTTCATGGAGTGACCTGCACCTTCGCTTGGCCATAGGGAATACAACTGGCAGTGGCACAGCACAAAACAGAGCCCAAAAAACTCAGAAGGTAACAAAGGTTTGAGTAAGCCAGGGATTTCCTGCTGCCTCTGCAGGGATGTATTATGTGTCGGAGCAACACTAGAACTCATGCACACCCAACCAAGCTGAATGTTGGAAGATTCAGGAGGGATAAAAGAAAGTCCTCCAGCAGAGTCAAACTATGGAACTCGTTCCCTGTGGAAGCAGTGATGGACACCAACTTGGATGGCTTTAGAAGAGGATCAGACAGATTCATGGCAGAGGAGAGCGTGATCAACAGTGTTAGAAGCTGTCCAATGGTGCCAAATAGTATGGGAAACAGCCCTACTAGAAAAAAATACTGTATTTTTCGCTCCATAAGACACACTTTCTTCTTCCTAAAAAGTAAGGGGAAATATCCCTACATTATGAATGTTTCATGTCACCATTAAGAAAAAGAGGTTGGAATGGGCCAATATATATGTGGACTATCCCCGCATCAAGTGACTTTTCTTCTTTAAGTTCTCAAAGTTCTTAACCTAGCTCAAGGTTGTCATGCGAACTATCCAGACAGTGAACTGATAATCAATCACAGCCTGGCCCCAAAACGACAACTAGACATTCCGTTTTTGTGACTGTAACCTTGGTAACCCTTTGGTGCCTGGTTTATAGATCCGAGTTTCAAATACTGATTACAGTATGTGGGAATGAAGACACATCACGTCCTAGAACCCTGGAGAATCCACAGCCCAGTGGCAACTGTGGATTGTGAAGACAGAGTAAGAATCCCATGCCAATCACTTACACATCCCTGCAAACTGTTCTGTACTGCTTAGGAAGATAAGGGACTGAGCACCAGGACTTGCCAATGCAGGCAAACATGCTTCTGCCATCGCCACCAGCCCTAGGAACTGGCATGCATTTAACCCCTTGCCATACCTCATTAACCACCTTGGCCCAACGCCCCTCCATTTCTGCCACTTTTAGCTACTGAGGTTAAATCAATTCCACCTACTTGTTTACACTCAGCAAACGCAAACCAAGCAGTCATGTACAATTTGCAAGGCAGAGAAGGAGCAAGACAGGAGAAGATCGCACCTCCTTCGTCTGAGAGATCCTCTCCCACTCCAGGTAAAAGCCTTTTTTTGCAATGCCTGCAGTTTGCAGAGTGGGAGCTGTCCCACAGTTTCAGGAAAGGCAAGCCCAGAACGGTGGCATGGGGAACATAATCACGATGCA
The DNA here is from genome assembly GCF_965113315.1 of Podarcis vaucheri. Classification (NCBI taxonomy): domain Eukaryota; kingdom Metazoa; phylum Chordata; class Lepidosauria; order Squamata; family Lacertidae; genus Podarcis; species Podarcis vaucheri. Next base: position 132,805,628 of record NC_138759.1, read on the forward strand.
CAATAAAAGCAGTCCCTGGCTATGCTGTAGTCATAATTAAACGTATTTAAAATGTGACACTCAGGTAAAGCGAACGGCACAAAATGTGCTATAGCTGTACAATAATTCCCACATTCTGCCACAGCTCAGAATTATTGCTCTGGAGGAAAGAAGGGAGGAATCACACTTCCAACAGTGACAAAAAACGTTGAGGTTTGAATACAGGAAGAACGTGATTTTCTAGCGGCAGAAACTTTGCCTCAAGGGAAGATGCATGAAATCCTGACAAAAGCTGAACAACAAAGCAATCCCTGTATGCCTGGAAACACCAATATAGGATGTTTTGCTAGAGGCCATGCTGACATTTGTTGTGCAAGTCCAATATTCTACCCGTTGAATTTTTTTATTTAAGTTAAAACACATTAGCTCATCATTCTTATTAAAAAAGCAGGAACAAAGAAACATAACAAACATGGCAGGTTTTTTTGCATTTCAAATTAATCAGGAGTATTATCATAATCAAATTTATAACCCACCCTTCACCAGCAAGCCCCAGAGCAGGGTACAAATTAAAAGTCAGAAATTAAAAGCAATTAACACAAATTACAGTCAGGGGGAATAGGGTGGGCCCCAGGTGAGCCCGAGCAGACTCACCTGGGTGGCAACTTTGTAAGTACAGCACCAACACTGAGGAGGCTCTCTCCTGAACATGACACCACAGACTTAGTGTTTTTCATAGAACTCCCAATATCCATTAACCAGAGCAAGATGCAAAATATTTCCTGCACCCCCTGAAGAGTGTTCAAAATTAGCCAGGTGGCCAGGCGCATTTTGAGAAGAGAAGATTCCCTGGAAAAGACACTGATGTTGAGAAAGATGGAGGGCACAAGGAGAAGGGGACGACAGAGGACGAGATGGTTGGACAGTGTTTTCATAGTTACTAACATGAGTTTGGCCAAACTGCGGGAGGCAGTGGAAGACAGGAATGCCTGGCGTGCTCTGGACCATGGGGTCACGAAGAGTTGGACACAACTAAGGGGCTAAACAACAACAACAACAAAGTGCCATTTTGGGGCCAGACAGCTCTAAAGTCTTATTTTTCAGATGACAGACTGGCTGTGATTGATTATCAGTTGAATGTCTGGCTAGTTCAGATGACAACCTTGAGCTAAGTGAAGAGCTTTGAGAAGAAAAGTCACTTGATCCAGGGGCAGTCTACATATATACTGGCCTATTCTGACCTCCTTTTCTTAAGGGTGATACAGACCATTCATAATGTAGGGATATTCTTCACAGCTGTGGGCAGGGCAGTGGGCAAAGCGATGGCAAGCTCCAACCATTGACTATTAACGTTGTTCACTGCTCCTACTCAGGCCTCACAGAAAAAGCATTTTGGTTCCTGAAATTCATTCTGATTGTGCAGATTTTATATAATTGATTGAATTCTACAGGTTGTAGAAAACAGTCTAGATCCAGTGATCCCCAGGCATGAAGCTTCAGATGGTGGAGATGTCAGGCACTTTCCTGGTGCCCAGGCATCTTCTCTTGGTTGCAAGTGGCTCGTTGTTGTTGTTGTTTAGTTGTTTGGTCGTGTCCGACTCTTCGTGACCCCATGGTCCAGAGCACGCCAGGCATTCCTGTCTTCCACTGCCTCCCGCAGTTTGGCCAAACTCATGTTAGTAACTATGAAAACACTGTCCAACCATCTCGTCCTCTGTCGTCCCCTTCTCCTTGTGCCCTCCATCTTTTCCAACATCAGGGTATTTTCCAGGGAATCTTCTCTTCTCATGAGATGGCCAAAGTATTGGAGCCTCAGCTTCAGGATCTGTCCTTCCAGTGAGCACTCAGGGCTGATTTCCTTCAGAATGGATCGGTTTGATCTTCTTGCAGTCCATGGGACTCTCAAGAGTCTCCTCCAGCACCATAATTCAAAAGCATCAATTCTTCGGTGATCAGCCTTCTTTATGGTTGAGCTCTCACTTCCATACAACTAGACAATGGCAACTAGACATTCCATTTTGGCCACTGTAAACTTGGTTTAAAGAGCCATTTGATGCCTAGCTTATATATCTGAGTTTCTAACACTGCCCCTGAGCTGACAATCTTCTTTGTCCAATAAACACATACAAATACAAATCCATAGATTAGTTACTTCAAATTTACAGTTTGAACACAAATCCTGAAACAGGCGAGTGGACCTGCAGAGAGAACTAGTCAAAGGAAACCAACTAATATTCATATTTCACTGGAGAGGACCACAGAGTCAAGTAAGTAATTCCCACAAGGCCAGTATTGCTTTCTTTTTCCTTTCTTGCAATTTTACTTGGCATTGTTAAATCATTGGGAGGCAGAAACCCTTACTGATCTACTACAAACAACCAAGAGATTGTTGGTACATCCTGGTACATCCTGACCTACCTTTCACCCAGTTCTGATCTACAAGACCTAATAAGATGTCTAAAAAGATTGAATGGTGCACAACAAGCCCTCTCCTGTGGATCCCACAGTTCAAGCAGGCTCACATGGAAGATATTCCCACAGGTCTTTTAGCAAATGTATTTCAGCAATCCATAGCTCTGTTAGTGCATGGAATTGTGTCCTTTGTGCCCTCATGGTGGTCTGGAGACTTGTAACGCAGAGAAACCATAATTTGTAACCAGGGTTTCTGCAGCCAAAACACGTCAAAGACAAATCACCTTAAACCCTTTTACTTTACATCCTGCATTGTGTTCAAGTGTGACAGGAAGTGTTTTAGCTTATTCAACAGCCATTTCCAATCCTCCATAGCTCACAGGTGGCTGCTTGTTCTTGGAAGTCAACTCTTCCTGCAAGCTATTCTCGCGGGGCATGATGTACAATAAGCACTTAGAAATGTGTTTTGCTGTGACTGGAACCAAGATGAAATAGCAATATTAAAGGAGATGAGTTTCGTTTATGGAGTGGCCAAGTATGCCATTATTCTAGAACAATGGGGAATGGCATGAAGGAAGGAATGTTCCGCCCCGTGATTTATTCCTTTCCAGTAGCAGCGGAAAATTTTCAACCGGCCAGCAAAATGGCCCCGTCTGCCAAATATAAGTCAGCTTAATGGCTAACAGAGTTGTGCTAGATTAGTCCTGCCATTGTGATACTTCCATAGCCCCAGACGACCTCACAGCCTCTCCCATCACTTTACAGCAACATCTCAAGAGGGGGAAATATGAGCTGCCCTAAAATTATGACTGCTACTCCCAAACAGCCAATAGGACTGACAGGAAAAAAAACCTTTGCACCTTAACTCAGAAGCAAGTCCCACTGCGCTCAAGGAAGTGTGTTTAGAACCTGCAGCCGGTATGACACGTGAAAAAGCATATTTTGAAATTTCTTGTTTCAAAGGGCAAGGTTAGCCTTCTGAAGGTAAGGTAGAACAGAGGCTCTTTCTAGACCTCTCTCTCTCTCTTCTCCTGAGTGTGTATTGCCAAAGAGAGTGTGTTAATATGGCCCAGTGTGTGTAGATAGTGTTACGATATTGAAGCAATGCAGCCGCGAGCTACTGCTAGCTTGAAAGCAAAACATCAATGGGAATGTTGGGACTGTTCCGTGGGAAACAGAGGGACAGTCAATTCACAGTGCAGAGGGCACCGGAATTAGCTCAGAGTGTAATATGAGCTGTACAGGAAGTACAGGAGGAGTTTGTCTCTTGGCTGTTGGAGTTTGAAGAAAGCAGTCATGTTTTCTGTAACGCTGCAAAGACAGAAATAAAGGCATGTAAATACGTTTCTGTCTATCTCTTTCCCCTGCCCGGGGGGGGGGCAGGAAAGAGGGGGGGTGTTCTTCTCACGCCGAGAAGGATCGCCTATCGCGACCTTGCCTGTATCCTGCCGGGGAATGCAGACAGGGAGGTCAACAGGAGATCAAGCCGGGTGCCTGGAGAGTGGCCAGTTTCTCCTGATAAAGGCTTGATTCCCAACAGATAGGATGATCCTTGTGTTGTTTTTGGTCAACACAGAGAACCTACTAAGCAGACCATTTTAAACAAAAAACCACCAACGCAATCCAGCGTGACGTTTTCTCAAGCAAGCCTCACTGAACTCAGGGAGAGCTCTGCAAAAGTACCACGTGCCGTGTGAATGAAGTCAGCGCTTGGCTAACTTGACACACACCTAGTTATTTGGGAAGTGTGTGTGCATAAAAACAGAAACTACGAGGAGACAAAAAATGTTCTCTAAAATGAAGGTCCATCCATGGGCTAGAGAACCTTTGGTCCTCCAGGAGCCACTGGGCTGCATCCCTCATCACTCCTGAATACTCTCCAGGGTGACTGTAGTACAGTAAGATCTGAAAGAGACACAGGTCCAACCATTCCTGGCCTATCACATACAATTCAAAACTAAGTCTGGCCAATGCAAAGGGTCTCTCCTCCCTTCCAACAAACATTTTTTTACTTAACAGGCCTTCCATCACAATGTCTGAAAAATCATCTGCCTTAAGAGCAGCAACAACCTGGAATTAGCTTGGTCCATTCATACTGTACCTCATTCCTCATGCTGGAGGTCCTGTGGTTTTGAAGAGACCCAAGGAAAGATCATGCCACCTCAAGCCAGCCCAATGTGCTTCTCAACACAGAGAGTCTTTTCACACATTACAGAAATTATCACTTACACACCTGTGCACATCCTGATGTTTCCTATAATGTGAACATTGTAGCCACATTTTTCTGTTTTTGACCACTTGCACATCTCACAGGGGATCAGTGCTTGTCTGCGAGTCATCATGCCATGTACACTAGATGCAGAATAATGCACATAACTATGGCTGCAGCAAGTTGCAAGATACACCGCAAACACCTGTATTATGCAAGGCATGTAGCTGCCCATTTGCACATGGTGAAAATTGTTGCTAAGTGTCCACTGAAACCACATAATTGTGCGTCAAACTTACCCTCTGACCCCAGGAGGAAAACAGACAAACCTGCAGTTGCACACCAGTACTGCCAAAATTATGTGCCAAGAGAAGCTGAATTTGGGATTCAGCAACCTGTGTAAAATATGCAGGCAGCAAATGGGCATATATTGGGATTGTTTTGCAAGATTTATTCTGTTCCTGCTCAGCCTGGTGAGGGACAAGAAGCAACACAGAGCACTGACGCCCCATCATATGAACCTGGCTCAGTGACAGAACACAGGCTTTGAATGTGAAAGGGTTCCAGGTTCAATCCCTGGCCTCACCAGCTGTAAAAGGCTCTCAGGTAGCAGGGACAGAGAAGGACCTTAGACCTGCTGCCCACTGGAGTAAGCATGACCAACTGCCACTCACCAAAGTGTCAAGGAGCAGAGAAGAAGTATGTTCCCATGTGTAGCATGCAGGTTATATCTGGTTATCCTTAGCATGCCTAAAAGGGGAGGGAGGGAAGGGTGCTGTGCAAAAGCCATCTCTTGTGTTTGTGAAATTCCATGATTACAAGAGATCCTCTTCCCACCCTTTCAGAACATACCAAACATAACAGTGCAGAACAGGAAGAACGGTATTGTTTTAAACATCCTCGAGAGGAGATATGATAGCCATCTTCAAGTATCTAAAGGGCTGTCACATGGAAGATGGAGCAAGCTTGTTTTCTCCTGCTCTGGAGGGTAGAACCCCAACCAATGGCTTCAAGTTGCAAGGCATGTAAAAGGTAAAGGACCCCTGACCATTAGGTCCAGACATGGCCGACTCTGGGGTTGCAGCGCTCAACTCGCTTTATTGGCTGAGGGAGCCGGCATGACTAAGCCGCTTCTGGCGAACCAGACCAGCGCACAGAAACGCCGTTTACCTTCCCGCCGGAGCGGTACCTATTTATCTACTTGCACTTTAATGCGCTTTCGAACTGCTAGGTTGGCAAGAGCAGGGACCGAGCAACAGGAGCTCACCCCGTCGCGGGGATTCGAACCACCAACCTTCTGATCGGCAAGTCCTAGGCAGAGGCTGAATAGCCATCTGCCATGGCTGATTTAATGGAGTTTCTTGCATTGCAGGGGGTTGGACTAGAGGACCCTAAGGGTCCCTTCCAATCCTATGATTCTGTGAGCAAGGATCCTAAACACCGATAAGTGTCTGTAGACATAGGACGCACACGTGTCATTAAAATTAAAGTCGAGGGGCTTGCTAGTGGGAGATGAGCTGATCATGAAACAGATAGCAGATCAATGATATAACCAATGCAACCAGTTTTCAGGTGTTGTGCTGTGAGCCTCACCCACATCACGGAGCTATTAAAGATCTGCGCTGAGACCAGGAGTTGGAGCAAATAAGGAATTTAAATGAACAAATTGTAAGCTGCACCCAACATATTATTCCACATCGCAGGCAACAATCTCACACCACAGCCAAAAGTTCACACATACACACACACTCTTTTATAAACATTCCAAGCTTACTTTCTGAACCCACCAACCAATTTTAAAAAGCATGATCAAGGCATGTGTTGAACCCAACAGAACACCCAGCCACAGGATAGCGGCAGATAACAAGCTGTTTCCTGTCCATGAAATATTCTTCTACGTAGGTTCATTCAAGATCTTAGAAGTCTATATTTAATTTCATTCAAGCGATAACATTTGAGCCGAGTATCCTGTCCAACACAGCCATTTGCTCTTTGCCCCACTCCTGTTTCTGTTGCAATGAGATGCTTCAGTCTTGCACAAGAATTTGACAATCTGCCTTGGGAATATCTGCACGAACAAAGATGCTGGCTCTTTTCAACAAATCTAATCTGAGGACAGACAGACTAAGGTGGCGGGGGGGGGGGGGGCGAGGAGACAATATGACCTGCTCAGAGCAACCAAGAGGAGAGACTTGAGAACTATTGGGCTTGGGTCTAGAATCTAGATTGTGGGCTTCCCAGAGATCTCTGTCCAGGCTGCTGTAAGAACAGGACTAGACGGACTTTATGAACCAGCAAAGCTCTTCTATTTAAACTTAGCTCTTCCCAGCCGAAGTCAGAGGGGCTCTTACTCTGGCTCCTTGAGCATTTGGAAACGGCCGAAATGATCCTTCCGACAACAAAACCCCCAAACTTGCTCACTCTGTAAGGGCTAAGAATTCACATTTTTCATTCCGCTCCATAAGGAATTCTGCTCCGCCGAATCCTACTGAAATAAAGCCATCAGTCCAATCTATGTCGCACCTTTTGCTATCAGGTATGCACCAACAGCCCCTGCCAAAGTAATTTGGCTTAAAACCAGCGCGCAACGGACATCAATTCTCTTCCACCGAAAGGAGTCTGCCTGCTCCACATTTAACAAGTTATTCAGAAATTGCCTCATTGTAACTTTCCATGCAACTACTGTACATTCTCAGAAGCAGAGACCTAAGAACTTCCTCTTCCTTCAGCTACAGGGAACGGCAGTGTGTGTGTGTGTGTGTGTGTCAGAAAGGAGGATGGGTGACAGCCAGCGATTATTTAGCAACTGTCTTGGGTTATTGCTGCAGACACAGTACTATAGGGGTTTTAGGTTATGACACTTGACAGCTACACTACATACAACTTTTTCTGTTCTGTATTCACAAAGTTGCTGCAAAGCAGTAGGCAGGCAAGCAGAGAGACAGAAGAAAGATACAGTTCTCCACAGCTGTCAATCACAACCAAATGTCTACTGGGGCACAAAAGCTGCACCTCTAAGCATATTTTATTGAATGCAACTTACACAGATGTAAGTATTTTGAAGTCCCATGGATTTCAGTGGGAGAGATTTAAGCAAGTTCTCAACCTCACCTTTGCCAAGAGTGTGCCTTTAGTATTTACGCAGTGCTTTTCCTGGGTAGTCTAGAAGCAATTTCATGCACACACTCTCAGTCATCCTTACAACATCTCTGTAATTTGACTTCATGTTTCCATGTCCATGTCGCAGGCAGAAACTGTGGCTTGCCTAAGAACTGCCTATTTATTAGCTGGATGATGGATCAGATGGGCATCTGGCCTGATCCATGCTCTTCTTTTGATTTTAAGACCTTAAGGTTCAAACCAGAGTCTTCCCTCGTTCTATTACCTGCTGAAGGTTGAAGATTTCATTTTAGCAAGAAGCTTCGTACAACCACGGCCCTTCAATAACAGAACTGTAACCTTCCACCATTTAGGAACTCCAAGATGGAAGAAGTGGACCAAACCAAGGATGGTGGGGGATTTTTTTGAAAGAGTTGCGCTTTGGGAATCCATGTCTGGAATCAATTGCAAACATCACTTGAACTGCAATCCTAGACCCATATACCTGGGAGTCCATAGGGCTCACTTCTGAATAGAGTGGTAGAGGACGAATGCTGTGATTCTAATCCCTGGAGGACCACTCTCAAACGCTGCTGAGATCTGGCCATGCTGAGGACAGCAGGAAGGGAAAAGGAAGCAGAGCCCCACCCCCACCTGCTTCTCTCCTTCGCCCCCTCTGCCACCTCCCACCAAGGTAGTTTTATTGAATGTTGGGGTTTTCTACTGCGTTGTTAGCTGCCCTGGGCAGCCCACTGGGAGAAAGGGTAGGCCAGAAGCACAGAGATATAAAATGAATAAGGCTTGTCCTAGAATAAATTTCAGTAAAACTGAAAGCAACTGTGGCAATTTTGCTGCACTCCAACCCCCCAAAACCCAGTTTTCATAAGCGCATGAGGATTCCATGGCGGCGCTCCCTTTAAAAACAAAGCTATAATTATCTTTTTCAAACTGTTTATTTATCTTTTACTGGTATTATACAGAACAATAACATTCAAGCTCTCCACACACCCCCACAGAAGAACAGATTCATACAAGTCACCCTACTAAGAGATGTTAGCTAAGAGTCCATAATTTGCAGTGAGTCGCTGATGGCCGATAGCCCTGCTCTGTTAAAAAATCTTAGAAACTTGTTTGTCGTGATTTTTGTGGACACATGTCTGGAAATCGTGGTGCCTGGGGGAAAGTGAGAAAGCAAAACATGTGCCTAGACAAGAATGGGTCCATTTGGTGATCTCAGGCTGTGGACATGCTTGTCTCATGTCTCCCTCTTCTTTAGATGATAACGCTCACTTACTACAAAATGTGATAAGAAGCCTGACCTGCTGCAGTGGAGAGGGGTGTCCCCTGCCCAGGCTGCTGAAAGGGCCACTGGACATCTGCCACCCCACCCCAAAAATCCTTCCACCATGGCACCAATGTCTACAAATTATTTCTGTGCAGCTGAATCACTGCTCCATTTACCCTGTACCCATCCTATTTTTTATGTTTAGTGCCTTTGGCTACAATCCAGTACCCACTTACCTGGGAGAACAGCTCACTGAATTCAATGCAACTTACTTCTAAGTAGACATACTTGGGACTACATGTTCAATGGAATGAAATGCGGTGTCCCGAATTCGAATCTCACTTCAGCTTTACTGAGGTTTTAGAGGAGCCACGATTCTCTAACTTGCCTCCCTCCCAAGACATACCATATTGTGCACTGGCCCTGCCTCTTGGGTTCTTTTTCCTTTTTCTTTCTGTGACGTTTAATGAGATAATGTACATGGGGCACTTGGAAAACTCAAAAGAATACGATACAGCGCGATGAGCTCGTGTAAGAAACAAAAATGGTTCGATTGAAAGGTTCGTGTGATTATGAAACAAAGATGGACTAAAGGATGTAGGTCAAACACCTGAGTTCTTAAAATACAAAGAACAAGCCTTGCTCCTTTAAATGTAGCATTTGGCAGTCGTGTGGCAGAAAAGAGTCAGCTTCCTTTCAGTGCGCTAGGACAACCACACAAAGTGTAGCATACAGTATCTGCCTGAGGCATGCTGGCTATGTCAACAGATTATCTCGCATTGAACTGTCTAGACTGTTATTAATATGCAACTGATTCAACAGCAAGGGCACTGCTGTTGGAAGCAAACTGGAAGAACTGTTAAGTGGGGCATTATTCGCCTCTCCAACTGAATCAGTCCCTTAAAGGAGAAACATGGAGAAACCCAGATGTGACTCATCAATGGCTATGCCTAGCAAGCAGGCAAACAAAAGGCTGCTCTTCCTTTAAGAATAAAGCAGACCTGAACTGTCCCCCATTGCCTGCCAGCGCTGTATTTTGCCAGAAAACCTTTCCCGAAAGAAAGCAGGAACTCAAGGCTGAGATCCCTCTACAAATAATGCCGGTCAACTATCAAAGTGGTTAACAATTCCACGGCAATAATATCCAACAATAGATGCAGACAGCTAGAGCACGTGTGCAGTCTCCTTAAACACACACAAAACACACCTTTAAAAGTACATTGTAGAATCATGCTAATCAATAACATTTGGACAACTGGAAGATAAAATCTGGCACCTCATTATCTCACTCTCCCTACAGCTGTCATGGAGTGGTGGGGGGGGGAGTGCAGTATGCAAGTTACATTTGCAGCCACATGCTTCTTCATCTACACCTATCTCCTAAACTACACAGGCCAGGCTTCCCCCCTCCCCAAATGAAGACACAGTAGTTTGTACAATGGCTAAATAATCTTAGACTTGTAACCAAACCCAGCAGGGCAACTCATAGCAGCACGACTTTAGGTCATATTTTGCCCTAATGAAAAAAGCCCTTCCAGCTGTATCGAAGGATCCCAGCTGATACATTTGGTTTCTAGTCATTTCCTCTTCCCATCTTTGTACATATTTAGGCTAATCAGAGATTTCACACCCAGTCCGCTATCTCTCTCTGGATTCCCCATCTCTCCACCGTATTGTCAATCAGTTTGGTTTAACCTCATTACCCAATTTCCATCTCTGGTCGTATTTCTAAACCCCTTTGCTGTCTAAACTCTCTTCTGCGTGCGCTTGAACTGTCATTGTTCTAAGCGAAAACAAGCTTTCTTTTTTAATGGAAGCGAAGTAACACAAAGGATTTTCTTTTTTAAAAAATTATTGCACTGTGTGCCTTGGCTTCTGCAATCAAGTCTCTCCAATAAAGGAACTGACACACCAATTACCTTGCAAAAAATCTGAAAAATCTATTCAGCTTTCACCAGCTGTTAGTTGTTAACACTGGTTGAAAGCAATCCCCCCCCCCGTTTTATTTTAAAGGGAACAGCGATGAAAGGAGAAGCAACTTTTTTATTTTGAAAAAATTAACAGAACCACAACGTAATATGAAAAAAAAACACACTCCAAAGAACAACTTCCACCAGACCTCAGATGCTCCCTATATGAACTAGGATTTAATGCAAGCAGCTTTCAACAGGACTGCATGGCTACTGATAACATTTATGACAGTGTTGATTATTTTTAAAAGGGGGGGGGGGACGACAAGATCACAGAAAACGAGAAACAAAATCTGATTCTACCAGCGCCTGCATTTAAGAGATTTCACAGGAGTAACGTAAATGGTTCACCTGCTGCCAGTTCTCTTCCAAAGATGGCAAAGCCGAGAAGTAACCGGTGTCGTGGACAAGCTGTAGTTCCTGGAATATACTATAACTAGCCAAAACATCCATGTTGCTGTTGCTGCGGCTTCTGCTGCTGCTGCTGCTTCTGCTGAAAACAACAAACCCCGACCCTTTCCTTTTAGGTTTGTGTTTGCAATTTTGCGGTGGGCTTTTAGTTCTGTTCATTAAAAAGGGAAAGGGGGAAGAGGAGGAGGAGGAGGAGAAGGGGGGGTAAGAAGGACCGTTAAGAGCAATCAACCCAGCTGTCCTTGTCCTCTGTTTTGCTTTTGTTTGCTATATATATGCATATGCTGTTTGTAGTCACACTTTCGGGGACGGACCCAAAGCAGGAACAGGAGCGGAGGAAAGCGGGGGGAGGAAGGAGCCCCATCAACGATCCAGAGAGAGAGAGGCAGAGAGAGAAGGGATAAATGCTCCCGAACGTGTACAGTGCAAGCCGTCAGCCAGGCAGCCAGAGAGGAGGAGGAGGAGGCGGAGAAGGGGGGGGGACACACTTCTTCTCCACTTGTAGTAAAAAAGCAATTGCCTTCCGGGGCTCTCTTGCTGACTCCAGCTCTTGCACCGGCGGGGAAGGAGGGGTGGGGATGCAAACTCACTGACACGAGACTGCCATCTATTTCTGCATTGCTGCTCGCTGCTGAATGCAATCTTTGCTCTTTATTTTTGGGAGGTTGCATTTTCCGCCTTGCGCGCGCGCGCGCGCTCCTGGAGCCAGGCGCGCTCCCATACTTTCCTCTCTCTCTCCTTCCCTCCCTCCCTCCCTGCGCGCAGCCGCGGGATCTTCAGAGGAAACTGTCCATTAAGGCAGCGCGTGACCATGTAAGGCAAGCGGGAGGCGGGCCGCTAGGGCCGCTCATGAAGTCACTGGCGCCCAATGGAGGCCCGGAGCGAGGCGGCGGAGGCGGGGCCGGGCACGGAAGAGCCGCGGCGATTGGGCCGAGGGCTGGATCGACGTCCGCCTTATAAGGCAGTGTAAGGGGAGCTATTTTTAGAGGGCTATATAAAGGAGCCGGAGCGGCTGGTGCGCGGCGGAGTTTGCAGGAGAGAGAGAGCGCGAGCGCGCCCGGGAAGCTGCGCGCGGACCTCGAGCCCGTTTGCAAAGGGGCTCCCGTGGTCAGAGGGTCTTTGCATTGCAGCAGCAGCCAGAAAGCCAGCATTTTTAAAAAAAATTATTTTGCATTGCCAAGCAAAAAAAATATATATATATCCGATCCAGGACGGGAATTGAGAAAGCAGGAATCTCCCGGTTTTTCAATGAGATATTGGCTTGGGGGGGGGGAGCGCGCACAAGTTCAGATCTACTTCCCATTTCCCACTTTTTAAAAAAGAGAAGCCAGAATCCAATGGGAGGGTGGAGATCGAGGAAAGCGTATTTATCCCGGGGGTCGGTGCTGTTTTGTGAACGCCGTTCGGGAAAGTTTCCGGGGGCTTCATTGCACTTGCTGCAAAATGCGTGCATGGACTGGCGATTTAAAAGCGCGCGCGCGCACACTACACACACACACAAAAACACGCTCTAAGTGTCTGCCGTCCTATATACGCGCAATTGGGAGTAAGGACCGTTGAACTCCGAGGGGGCTGGCTTCCGAGTAAGCGCGCACAGGATCAGGCCCCCGCAACGTCTTCAGACATTGCAAGCGCTAGCAAAAGTTGGGGCGTTCGTGGCACTTCCAAGTCCCTGGCATCCTGTCGCGGAGTTACTCCTGGGTATAGCCTCCTCTGCCCTCTGTTCCAAGTCTATCTGCCACTGAAAACAAAGTCAGAAATGTTCTGTTGTGATATGTGGCAGTCTCCGGGGAGCCAGATACTGAACTAGGGAGAAGAAAGCAGAAGATTAAAATCTGTGACAACACTGGGTGAAGATAACCCCTTAAGGGTATCTGAAAGCACTGGGGCCTTATGCCAGAGCCCCTCCACTTGCATATTTTGTTGCCTACCAAGTTCTTCGCGCAAAGCAGTTTAAGTGAGCATGTCAGGCTGAGTTTTTCCATAAATGGTTTGCTTAGGCCACATCTTCCCCAAGCTTTTCAGAGTGGTGGTAAAGGTAGTTTCACTTGGAAGAGCTAGGGATTTGCTGCATGCAATGTGATTTTGTTGAGGGGCAAACAGACAAGTATGTGCTCCTTTCTGTCCGTTTTTAAGGCTTGGCAGTAGCTCAGCTCTCCAGCCAGGGCTGGTCAGAATCCAGAGGTGCGGGTTTCCTCATCCCCTCTGCCTTTTCTGAGGATGGGAGAGGGGGACTGTCACTTGCTGTAGATGCCACATAGTGTACAGTGTTTTGTAACAGTAGCCCTGCCCTTTCCTGTATATATTATAAACAGCAGCCATGCAGAGAAGGAAAATTGCACATCCTAGTTGTAATAGCTGCATGCTGTCTTTGCTGCACCCAGCGGAGGGTTTAAGCTGCTCAGTTTGGATAGGGCAGGGGAGGGTGAACCACAGTGAGGTTGCAAGAATGGGAGCAGGGCTGGTTGAGGCTGTTGGTGGGAGTTCGTGGTCCCAAATATCTGGAGAGCACCAGATATCTGGCGAAGTGCTGGGATATTAAGTGGAAAAGAAGTTCCATTAAGCAGGCATTTCATGACTTGGGATAGGATCATTTTGAATGTCAACAAGCAAGGAAAGAGTAGTATTGAGTTGTCCCTACAGCACTGGGAAGGAAGAACAGATGTCTGCATTTAATAAGACATGCTGTCTAAAATCTATATCTTATTAAATAAACAAGACATAAACTCCTGGTCAAAGTAGGGTTTGCATACAAACAGATTGGCTTGGAATACTGTCTTCTTATCTAGAATAATGGGGGCACACAGTCCAGAATTTTGGCTGGATGTTTTGAAAAATCTCCCCTATTTCAGCCCATTCCAGAGCTGAGCAAAAATTTCTCAAGACATTTTTCTGAGAAACAGAGATTTATCTCGTTCTGATTTTACCTAGAAATATTGTGAATGCATCCCCCCCTCCAAATATGCCCCAGCATCTTTATTTTAAGGCACGTGTTGGCAAGCATTCTTTCCTCCACCATCCATGCCCCAAGATGATGCTAGATCCACTGTGGAAGATGCACAATGGCCAGGCAACAGCAGAAAGGATGAAATCTTTGGGGGGATGAAATTATGGTGCCCTGGGGCGATTTACACTAGCCTTTGCGGAGCCAGCGTGCTCAGCCAGAGTGGACAGGTTACACTCACATATATTTGGTTCAGCCAGGGTTCAGACTTTGCACCCGCTGAGCCAGGGATCAGCTGGCTGAGCTGGAGATCAGATACACGCTCAGCTGCTGATCTTACTGTGCTAGCACCTTGTCACCTGCACGGACGTCTAGTATATTTCCCGGCCCAACTGCTTTGTTAACATGAGCAACTTTGACCCGTGGAGCAGAGCAGCAGAAAAAGCTTCCCGAATACAGTATTCCTGCTGATTATTAGGAGTGGGGAGGTTGGGGCTGTGCAGATGTACTGGTGGACCCAATCCAGCATTCCCACACATGTGTTCACACAGCCCTGACCTTGCTATCACTTCCCACTGTTGGCGTCTGTCTGTCTTGAGAGACAACGGAGTGTGCATCTAAGGCTGAAGTCAAACTGTTGTGTTAGTGCCAAAGTTACCTCCCCTTGGCACAAGCCCAGGCAAAACAACGCTATCAGCCTCCCTGATGTGGTCCAAAAGAAAGGAGAGCAATACATTTGGAACCAGCTTGGCTGCAGGAGTTGCCAGAAGGAGGCGTGTAAGACTCCATCCAACCGTCGTATGGACTCCACTCCAGATATGTGAAGGATTTACTGATTAGCCCTTTATTTTCCCAAAGACGTCCCACAAGGCAGTGGAGGTTTAGGGTCAAGAGTTTTCCTTCTCATAGGTGGGCTACCTTCCTAAGTTGATGAGCCCCATCTGCCCCTCACTTCCCTCTAAGCAGCAGCAATGAATACTCAATGCCTATTTTCTTGGTCTTTTTGCTGTCAGGCAAAGACCTTTCATTTTCCAGGATTTTTCAGTCTGAAAATCTTTTTGGTGATTTTCAGATTTTTGTACCGATGTCGTTCTCTGTTGTTGGTTTCACTCTGGTTTTGATTTGTTGTGGGTGTTATTTTGCTTTACATTTTGTGCTTATGTTTATTTTTAAGGGGAATGAAGGGAAGCAAAGGGGGGGGGACAGAACCGTTTTCCCTACAAGAGTTACTATTGAATTTGAAAATAATTTGCATAAGAATAGCTAACTTTAGCAGATGCATCTATGCCAGATATTCCGCTGAATTCTTTAAAAAGTGAGCTTTCAATTTCTGCACTACACCAATGCAAACTAAGCAGCGTAAACTTGTAACTTCATGGCTAGGGTTTCACGTCAACTCGCTATGGAAGTTCTGTTCACTTCTCATAAAATGACACAATTTAGATCTTCACAGAAGCACCCCACATTGACTATTTTTGTCATTCTGTGAAACCTTTGCTTCAGAATACTGAAAGGGACGTTAAGGTTCGCCAGATAATTCCTTGTAGCCCGATCCTAAATGCATGTACTTTGAAGTCCCACTGATTTCATTGGGTTTGTATCAGGGATATTTTTCTAGAAAAAGATGTGCTGAAACTCATCCTCTCCCTCATTCTCTTAGAATGGCTATGGCACCCAGCTGAGAGGTGCCGGTACTGAGTTCTGGCAAGTTCCCCTGGGGGGGGGAAAGCCCTGGTGCGTATGCAGTGATTAACAGAGGTGCATCCATACTTTAACAAATACCATCATGGAGATTCCACAAGAGCTCTGGGCAATTTGTTTTCATTGACCAATTTTTATTTTTGCACTTGGTGAATCTCTCCAGCATAAAGGAGTTCCATATACATAGAGCAGCTACTAAGAAAAAGAAAAGCCTTTCTCAAATGACCTCATGGCATTGTCATTTGGCAGATGCTAAAGAGAGGGCCTTTTTGGTGGTGGTACTCAGTTTCTTCTTGGGTAAGACATCTGCAGAATGTTGAAGGATGCCAAAAGAGCTTCAGAAATGTCATTGGATGTTTTCACAGGTCCCTAATTATAACCATCTGCTTTAAGTACAGTGGTACCTCGGGTTAAGTACTTAATTCGTTCCGGAGGTCGTTCTTAATCTGAAACTGTTCTTAACCTGAAGCACCACTTTAGCTAATGGGGCTTCCCGCTGCTGCCATGCCGCCGGAGCACGATTTCTGTTCTCATCCTGAAGCAAAGTTCTTAACCCGAGGTACTATTTCTGGGTTAGCGGAGTCTGTAACCAGAAGCATATGCAACCTGAAGCGTATGTAACCCAAGGTACCACTGTACAGGTAAAAAGGTAAAGGTAATGTACCCCCAGATGGTTAAGTCCAGTCAAAGGCAACTACGGAGTGTGGCGCTCATCTCGCTTTTCAGGCCAAGGGAGCTGGCGTTTGTCCACAGACAGCTTTCCGGGTCATGTGGCCAGCATGACAAAACCACTTCTGGCACAACGGGACACCGTGACGGAAGCCAGAGCACATGGAAACACCGTTTACTTTCCTGCCGCAGTGGTACCTATTTATCTACTTGCACTGGTGTGCTTTCAAACTGCTAGGCTGGCAAGAGCTGGGACAGAGCAATGGGAGCTCACTCCGTCGAGGGGATTCAAGCTGTTGACCCTTCCGATCAGCAAGCCCAAGAGGCTCAATGGTTTAGACCAGTGTTCCCCAACCTTGGGCCTCCAGCTGTTTTTGGACTACAATTCCCATCATCCTTGACCACTGGTCTTGCTAGCGAGGGATGATGGGAGTTGTAGTCCAAAAACAGCTGGAGGCCCAAGGTTGGGGAACACTGGTTTAGACCACAGCATCACCCGCATCCCTGCTGTCTTAAGTATGCACAATTCTGTTAAGTGAAATGAGAATCTGGCCTTAGAAATGTATTCCTTTCTTTAACAAAGCCTCTATTTATTCCAGGAGAAGGTATTCCACCTCTTTCGATTTGGTCTGAACAGACAACTAAAATCTCCACAAACAGTACAGTGCAATAAAAGGCACAATTTCCTTTCCTAGAACCAAGGCTTTTTTTCAGGTCCTTGAAGTCCCTCTAATTTCCTCTTGTTTTGATAGCTTCCTCCTCAACCTCTCACCTTCTTGTGAAACTCACCCCCCCCCATTCCCTAAGTGACATTTTTTATTGAGAGAAACTAGCTTCTTTCCCCTTAACCCTGAGGTATTTTACTGATGTGCTGGACGCTCTTTTGCAGTAGCTTTTCTACACTGCTCTCTTAAACCTATTTCAAATGCAAGCAACCATCCCCACCCCAGCTTATAAGAAACAGAAAAGGGTAAAAAATACCATAGGAATTTGCCTTCTTCTATCATTTCATCACTTGAGGTGTTAAACAGGGAGAGGGAAAGGAGCCCCACAAGAAACCTCGTTTTCTAGGGCAAGGAAATCCTTGCAGGCCCATATTTTTAACCTTCCGCTTTTTAATTGAAGGGATGTCTCTGAAGTATTCCTCTTTAAACGTGCTTTTGCTCGCTAAGCCTTTTTGTCCTTGTAGCAATCCGCAGAAAGTAGTTTGTACAGCCAAGAATTTATGTTAGCTCCGCATTCTGCTTCAGAGAGTGTTCCCAAACATCTGATATTCCTGGAAGAATGCTTGGCTTTGGGCTGATACCCTACTAGGGCCAACGCACATGGCTGCTTACAGGCATGGTGGCCTTGTGAAGTCAGTTGAGTTTTCCAATTTAGGATGAGATTCACAAACTGGTCACCATGGTCAAATGACTGACCTTCTGCTTGTGTCCGAAAATATATGTGGAGCAGTTCCTTTCCCTCTTCTATATACTTATTTTTCATTCATTCATTTATTTGTATAGTAAGCTTAAATTCTGTTCCACCTTCTGGCGGAAATGACTGGCAGAATCCGAGACCAGGGAGAAGAGTCGGTGGAGGAAGATTGGAGGAAATTTAAAATTTATTTGCAGAAACATTGTAAATTTTTTGAATGTTGATGACATTGAAATGAACTGCAGGGGTTCTAGCAACAAAGTAAAATGTAAGATTAGATCAATAATGGATAAATTAATAGGATATGAATTTGCTGAATTAATTCTTAAAAGGGATACAAGAACGGGAGACGTGAGGAAGTCGGGAAAATAAGTTAATTGGAGATGTGAAACTAAGAAAGAGAGAATTTTTGGTTTTTGTTATTATATGTGTTTCTATCTCTTTTTTTCCTTTTTCTTTTTTCTTTCGTTGTCTTTAATGTTCGTATTTTTGTACTGTATTTTGCGATCTTGTATTCTTTTTGTTTTTGTATTTTTTCTTGAATTTTTTCTTATTTGTTAAAACTTAATAAAATATTTATTAAAAAAATAAATAAATTCTGTTCCACCTTCAAGGGTGTGTGTAGATCTAGATTAGAAATATCACAAAGTACCTGCTTCCTTATTCAGGAAAACACAAGTTTGCATGGGCCTTGGGTACTACCAGTGGTGGCATTATTTGGGGGTTGCCAATTATGATATTGTATACCACATCACTGCAGGCGTGAGGCCTCACCCAAACCCATGGGTGAGAGAAAGCTTGTCAATATTTTGGGGTGCTTATTACTATTTTTCTAAAACCTACAGTCACGTTTCAGCAAAAAAAGTCAGACACGACTAAGGGATAGCATTTTGGCTTAGTTAGCTACATGAAATCTTGTGCCTGGGCTAGATGACTCCTGGGTTTCCTTCCAAGTCTACAATTCTGTGATTCTATGGGCAGACCACTTCAGAACGAAGGTCGCTTACAAAAATAACTTTTACACTGTAGTCCTAAGCCCCCTTTTCATGGAAATCAACTGCTATTCTTTACCACTATACAGTACTTCATTTTTCAGCCATTACCATAAGGGACACTGAAGCCAATGTCTTATGAATGTAAGTTTGAAATATTTCTGTAAAGGGTGGTTGTTGTTTTTTGTGTGTTATATCTTGAAAATTGAGTTTGAGAAGGGTAGTGTCTTAGCTATCATCTCCGTGGGTGGCGCTGTGGGTTAAACCACAGAGCCTAGGGCTTGCCGATCAGAAGGTTGGCGGTTCGAATCCCTGCGATGGGGTGAGCTCCCGTTGCTCAGTCCCTGCTCCTGCCCACCTAGCAGTTCGAAAGCACATCAAAGTTCAAGTAGATAAATAGGCGGGAAGGTAAATGGCGTTTCCGTGCGTTGCTCTGGTTCGCCAGAAGCGGCTTAGTCATGCTGGCCACATGACCCGGAAGCTGTAAGCTGGCTCCCTCGGCCAATAAAGCGAGATGAGCGCCACAACCCCAGAGTCGGTCATGACTGGACCTAATGGTCAGAGGTCCCTTTACCTTTACATGCTCAGATCATTCTGAAGTCGCCCTATCTTTTGAATGCATAGTTATAGCCTTCTAAAAGTCTGCCTTTGCACATCAAATCTTAGGCTGTCTGTATCTTATTGGATTATAAATACTTACCCTTTTGCATTTTGCGACTTGGTGCTTCATCAGTAGGTAATTAAAAATAAAGACACATGCCTTTCTGGATATTGTACTTCAAAAGCACCTGGCTAAAATGCTGTATCGGTGTCGGTGCATATATTCAGATGTGCATTGGGGGCTATATTTGTTGTGCTTCCTAAATCAACATCCACAAGGACATTTGGCATAGCCATCTTCCAGGTTATATCTTACTTCCAAGTTGTATCATTTACCCAGTTCACAAGTAACGCTAAGCCCAAACAATAGGCACTCAACAAGGAGACTGTGGCCATTTTATTCCTCCAGTCTTCTGCTACTAAGCTGTTGTGAGTTAAGCCATGGTTTGGCTCAGTGTGTCACCCAAACCTGGGCTCATGGTTTGTCTTGCTTGAGAGTCTAGATGAGCCATAGCCAAGATTTGGTCTATTACTTACAGCTTGTGGTTTGTCTGGAGGAAACAAATCGTGTTCAGACAACACACTAAGCACAAACCATGGTTTAGCTCACGGCAGCAGGACCACAGAAGCCAAGTGGCCACAATCTTCTCTTTTGGAAGGCTTCACACTCACACATTTGTGCTAATTCATGGTTTGGCATAGCATGACATGCAAACTCAGTCACTTTGTTCCTTGTCAGACTAGAGAGTTTCTTTGAGAAACATGGTTTCATACAACCTTGTTAGGGGTTTTGCCCTAAACATGAATGAAGGAAATTCTAAAAATACAGCCATACGGCTGGAATCTGCCAGAGTCTGTTACCAAACTGTCTCTACATCCTTGGGGATTTCTCTTCTCTTCTGTTCCTGATAACAAGCTGTTGAAGAGATGACTCCTGAGTATACCAGAGATTTAATAAGGAAATGTTCTGTGTGTGGCAGAGGCAGCAAAGGCTCCCGGATGTTCTGTTCCAGGCCGGCAACATTTAATGACATGACAGGACTCAGTTTTGGCTCACTGGCGGCTGCTTAGAAATCACCCTGGTTTTGCTGTACAACTTGAGAGGAGCGCTGAAGCCACACCATGCTTATTTTGATGGTGTGAAATTTTGACAGTATGAAACTGTCTTGTCTTCTGCTGTAGGTGAAATCCCATCTGCTTAGACCCCTCAGCCTTCTTCAACACTGCGGGTGGAAGATGTCTCACGCTGAAAGATGCTTGTGTGTGCTCAGGCTCCCAGCATCTCACCAGAAAGCTCCTGTGCCTCACAGAAGAGTTCTGAGGAGAGCAAGGAAGGAAGATTTGATACACACGTTGGCAGTTTAGGCTTAGACGCCACCGTCCCACCTTCCTTCATTTTGTTCTGTTTTTTAATGTGACTTTAACGCTGGACTCTCCATGGGTAAAGGGACTCCTGACCATTAGGTCCAGTCATGGCTGACTCTGGGGCTGCGGCGCTCATCTCGCTTTATTGGCCGAGGGAGCCGGCGTACAGCTTCCGGGTCATGTGGCCAGCATGACTCAGCAGCGCACGGAAACACCATTTACCTTCCCGCTGGAGCGGTACCTATTTATCTACTTGCACGTGCTTTCGAACTGCTAGGTTGGCAGGAGCAGGGACCGAGCAACGGGAGCTCACCCCATCACAGGCATTCAAACCGCTGACCTTCTGATCGGCAAGTCCTAGGCTCTGTGGTTTAACCCACAGCACCACCCGCATCCTGGACTCTCCATACCCTGCACTAAAACCATCAAAATTAGTGCACAAATAGTGATCTGAATTCTGTGCCAACTTTGCAACCCACATAATTTATGCGAGGAAAGTAAAGGGAAAAGTGAGTTTATCTGGTTTTGATTAATTTATTATACTGCTTCCACTAGCCTATGGAACAGGAATGTAGGGCAATGTGAAGCCCCATTCTTTTTTACTTCCCTCATCCGGTCCCCAGCTTCTGAGATTTTTTTGCCAGGCATTAGTCAGTACATTTTCAAGCCCATTTTCATAGCCATTTGAGCTAGTAACATTCTTTTTTAAAAAAAGAATTCAGCTTTCATATGAACTAGCCTTCATCATTTCTGCTGGAGGACTACAACCATCTTCTCTTGTTTTTGAAGTTATTTTTCCTTTATCTGTTCTACAAACCTTCTTACAAACTACCACAAACAATGTAAACAGAAAGGTCCATTTATACCATTTTCTTCATTGAGGGGGGTATGACTGTCACGGGGACTGTAGGACTTCATCGAATAAGAGCCAGTTCTTTGTATTTCCTCTTTGTGCAAGGAAATTTAAAGTGTATTTTTTTTTTCAAAATGAAAGCATTTGTTGGAAAGAACAGGTGTACAATTGGAGATTCACTCTCTCTCTCTCTCTCTCTCTCTCTGTGTGTGTGTGTGTGTGTGTGTACCTTTAGGAAGCATGTGTTGTTATTAAGACACTGACATAACAGAATGTGTATTGAGCACATGTATCTGCCTATGTGCAGACCTCCCATTCCCCATCACCACTCCCTATGCAATGTCACAATAATTGAGATGGTTTGCCATGAAAATAAAATGAATGGCCTTTTCTTTAAGTTCACATGTAAGTAGGTTTTATTCTTTTTTTAAAAATGGTCGATTTCAGAACAGAGAGTTGAATTTTTGGATTGGGATTCATTCATTCCCAAATTCAGCCATGATACTTAAGGCAGGCGGTTGTGCATTTCAGCAGCAACTCTTAATTCATTTGTGCACCTTAATCATTCATGATTCCGCTAGAAACTTAGCATTGGCTCAGCATATCTGTGTGTGGCTTGTGAGTATAAATCTTTCCCAGATTTCATCCTGGTATGACTTGTAAGAACACGGACACGGGTAAAAAAGCTGTAATGTTGAAAACAGCCCTTTAAGATCAGACTATTGAAAGATCACAAAATCCTTCCATGACTAATGTTCAGGGAACTATTTGATGAGATATCAATGAGAAAATAATAGCAAGGTGCTTTGTTTTATTATCAAAAAGCTTTCATTATATATTGGAACTCACGCTTGACTAGCCCACTGATGGACAGTCAGCACCGCAGCCCTATCTGGTTCTGACAGTGATTGACAGCACTGGTTTCACCTCTGACAAATGAAAAGAAAACTATCTTAGCATTGGGCTTTATTTCTTAATTGGGTAGCGAGAGCTGCTTCCCCTTTATAAACACTTAAATATTTATTTCAGCATAAGGGGGGAAGGGACGGTCTAAGCCTCCTTCCCCAATTGACTACCCAAGGAACAACAGATGTTGGGGGCAGTGGCAAACAGGTCCCATGTTAGTATTGTTATAGGCTTGGGGGGGACGATTCCCCTAAATCCTAGAAATTAATAAATGGTGGGGTTTTGATTATTTTGGAGTATTGAAGGAGAAATTGCAGGCCAGTAGAAAAATATAGGCTAGGCTTCTTTTCCAAGTCAGGGCATTGAAGTAAACTTTAGTTCCCGTTATTTCTTTTGGGGGTGGGGTTTGAATGTAGGGTGTTTACAGAGCTCAGGACTCCACAACTCCCAGCAAAAGCACTTCTTTGTATCATTAATAGAAACAGGTGAACATTCACTATAGCCTCATTTTCCTAATGTGACAAGGGTTTTTTTGAGTGATGCTATTAACCTAATATAGTGGTACGTCAGGATGTGAACGGGATCCATTCCGGAGCCCCGCTCGTATCCTGAATGGAACGTAAGACGCAACGGCGCATCTGCGCGGGTCGCGTTTTGTCACTTCCACGCATGTGTGTGTCGTCATTTTGAGCGCATGCGCGAGCAGCGAAACCTGAAAGTAACGTGCTCTGTTACTTCCAGGTTGCCGCGGAGCGCAACCTGAAAGCGCTCAACCTGAAGCAAATTCAACCCAAGGTATGACTGTATTTCTTATGGCTCTGTGTGCTGTTATGGAATACATTTCCCTATCATTTTGTCGGGGCTGGATTTCATCAAGAGCAGGAGGTTATGCCAAACCAGACCAAAACCTAGCATGATATTGTTTTGGGTTTGTGGGTGCCAGGCCACTACAATCTGCAGATCAAGGTAGTGTTAGAATTTAATTAAGTGTTAAAACTGGATCCAAACCCATATGTATTAAGTTGTGTGCTAGACACTTCTAATTATTCTGGAACCAGCAAGTGTTAAGAGCTAATTAAGCCAGGGTAGTTGAGTTTTGAAGTAGGAGCTTGGGTCATGAGCCATTAAGACAGCAAAGGGTCAAAAGGGACTTGGTGTGAGATGGCAAATGAGTAGGGTCTCTCCCTCAACAGATAAAGCCAGAACTTAAGAACTTTTGGAGTTAGGAGTTATGTGACCGAGATGCAAAGAATCAGGCAGAGGGTGATGTTTGGTGTCTCTTTGAATCCATGCCTGTGGGACAAAAAAAGATTCTTTTGGGGGTGATTATGCTGTGAACCTCTCCATTGTAGGCTCCGGTTGTGTGTGTGTAAATAAACCATATATCATAAAGACGCCACAGTCTCTGCTGTGCCTCATTCCCAAAAGGAAACTGGAATCTCGCACTGATTGGGGTTGGTGTGCAACAATATGGTGGAGTTTTCATTGCCAGAGGTGTCATTTTTTCCAAGTTCATCTTGCCCTCAAGTGACACGTGACTTTCCATGTTGCTACATTTGTGGTATCATGATATTTGGCTAAAGATGATGTCGGAGAATAAAAAGGCCCACACAGTCAGCTATTTCAGAAAGCATGGGAACTGACATGTTTTTCTGTGTGTCTTTGGTTTCCATATGGCTGCATTTCTTTCTTTCTTTCTTTCTTTCTTTCTTTCTTTCTTTCTTTCTTTTAATCTCCAGTTCAGAAATCAATACAAATCTGCTGCACACTCTTTGGTTTTTTGCAACTCCAGAGGGAATGATTACACCACGGTAAGATTTCTCGTTTCATCCACCTTCCATAAACCAAACTACCTCCTAAGTCAGTTAAGCCAAAGAACACAAATTGAGTCCTTTTGAACCCATCCGCATGGGAGCTTTTCACCTTAGCATGAAAGCAAAATGCAGGAAGCACCAGTGTCAGCCACACTAACAGGGCATTCCCCACACTCAAAGATGTGGAGTAACACAATCAGAGCAGGAATTGGGAGAGTTGTGTGGCTTGAAAAGATCAAGAGGCCTGGGATTGGCTCATCGCAACTGCACTGCAGCGCAGCCCTGATCCTTGGTTTTCATCCATTTCTTGTCAACGTGATCCTTCACATGGGGGGCGCCTTTTGCGTGGTCGCGCGCAGCCCCCCGGATCCCAGTAGTATGGGCTGGGTTCACCCTCCCCAGGCTGGATACCTGGAGGTCTCTGTTAACTTGTGGGTGAACATATCAGACGACACTGTGATTCTTCAAACAGCTCTTGTTTATTCACAGGCCAGGCCAGAACTGAACTGAAGGGTTCAGCCAGCCTGCTTATATAAAGCTCCGCTACATCGCAACTGTAACCATTTTCTGTAACTAGCCAATCACTAAACGTCACTTTCAATCCCCTATTTGCATATGTGGACCTCAGTGAAAACTGTCTACAGTACCCCCCTGCTGGCCCAGGGTGAGAACTTCAGAACATAACAGTCTCTGCCTACCTCAGCCAATCGCCCAATCCTGCCTGGGGAGGTGTTGCCAGGTGATTGGCCAGGTAGGGGGTGGGACTGCCCTGCCCACACAACAGAAGGTGAATCTTACCTGCGAAGCGTCAGTTGGCTTCAGAGCTTCTCCCACCCTGCTCTCCCTCAGTTAAGCCTTCTTTTGCAGGTTAACCTCTTCTCCACAGGTACGTGGGCGCTGCTACGTCATGGTCACTGCTGAAGGGCCGGAAAGGAATTTTCCTGCATTGGCAGTTTGCCTTTCCCATAGCAAAATGTCACAACTTTGGCGGTTTCAGGCTTTGGGCGGAATCCTTTAGTCTATCTTCCTAAATGGGGGGAGGGGTGAAGCGGTGACCCACGCCCCCCTTGATGCGGTGATCCGAGGGTTCCCCGCTAAAGGGGACTTGAGGGGAGGCACTGACCATACGCCAAGAGGTTGTCATTGCTCTCCCCTCCAACGGTGGCGAAACGGGGGGCAGGCTCTCTGCTTGAACATATGTTCTCCAGAGCCAGCCCAATCCCCACACATTCTGGATAACTCTGAAGTCTCCCAGATCCCCGTCTGGGGACTGAGAAGGATAAACGCCCAATGCCTGAGCCAAGGTCTCCCTACATCTGAAACTTAATAAAGTTGTGGCCAATTTTAACCCCATAGCACATTGTCTTGAGTCAATATTCCGCTTGGGGGTCGCGTGAGGTTGGGGGGACTCCGCCTGTCCACGCAACTTGTGGGGTGCACCAGTGTTGCATAGAACAGTACTTGAAGAAGTCCTATTCATTCATTCACAGAATGTAAATTATTGTCCCTACCCCTTATTCCTCAGGTAGATCTTCACGCCCCCTTTCTCCCATGGTGGGGAGGGGCGCCATTTTGTGGTTCACCTCAGGTGCCAAAATGTCTTGGGCCAGCCCTGGGGGGGGGGTGGTTTGAAGAGGGCTAGGCTTTCTACCATACGCAGTCTTGGTTAACTTTCCCCCATACCTAACAAATGAGATTGA
Source organism: Podarcis vaucheri (assembly GCF_965113315.1). NCBI lineage: Eukaryota > Metazoa > Chordata > Lepidosauria > Squamata > Lacertidae > Podarcis > Podarcis vaucheri. Next base: position 132,831,956 of record NC_138759.1, read on the forward strand.
ATCAGGTCTTTAATAGCCCAGGGTTATGCTAATATTTCTGATACCTAAAATAAAGGAATGCATCCTTTTTAGCTAAAGGAAACCTTTCAGGAACAAGGAATCTGCCAAATATGGCAGGCTTTTATGATTGTTTCTGCAATAGGGAATGGGTAGTTAATTACCATGTGCCACTCTTGTTAACCTCTGCAAAAAAAGTATCATTATAACTGATTAATGGAAAGAGCTTTTAGGCACATCTGAAAGAAGTTTCTTCAGAGGCATGTTTCATTATCTTCATAAGCACTACCAATTCCGCACAAATGCTGTTAATGTTCATTTGAATATTGTTTTAGCTGGGCTGGTTGAATAAATATTTCAAACCAGGGTCTCACAAAATTTGCCCGATCTCACATGGAAAACAGAAAAACAAATTCCATTACAAATCCACAGCTTTTATGCTCCATGTTCCTATGTATCCCTGTGTGTGTCTTATTGGACCTTTAGTTGCACCCATCTAGTAATAACTGAACGGGAAGAGTATCTGTGGTAAAGCATACAGTTACCCTATGTGATATCATGAAATTATAACAATTCTACCTAATCACACTGTTGTTGTGTTTTTTTAAGGGGAAGTGCAATCCTTAAATGGATATCTAACTACCGTAGAACTATTTCGGAAGCTTTAGTTGTGTCTTGCTTTAATTCCTGCCCCTTTCCCACCCCCAACAGAAAAAAAAAAATCTTGTTTGCTTTTGTGGACAGCATTTCCAACCTTTTTGTGTTATCTAGGAATTCAACAGATGTGGAAGAGGCTGAGTGGGGATATTAAGCACACTACAAATGGAGCCACAGATTCAAGCTGGATTAATGTGGTGCTCAAATTACAGCTGTCTTTTTTTTTTTTAAGTAGGGATATAAACAAGTAACATTCACTGAATAATAAGAGAACCTGTAAATAACATAGCAGAGTAAAGTAAAGTGGTTTCTCTGCTGGGAAAATGAATTTTGAAAGCAAAAGGCACAAGATAGCACATTCTTTTGCAAACATACCCTCCAACATTTCTCCGATAAAAATAGGGACGTCCCATTCCATAATGATAGTTTTACTATTTATACCCCACACGTCCTGCTAGATTGCCCCAGCCACTCTGGGCAGCTTCCAACATATATAAAAACATAATAAAACATTAAACATTAAAAGAAACCTTCCCTATACTGGATTGTCTTCAGACGGCTCGGGGGTCGAAAAACTCCATGCCCTCCAACATTTCTCCAGTGAAAATAGGGACATCCTTAGGAAAAGTGGGACATTCCGGGATCAAATCAGGAACCAGAATGGCTTCTCTAAATCAGGGACGCCCCTGGAAAATAGGGACACTTGGAGGGTCTGCACAAAGTGTGTTTTTATTTATTTCCTCCCTAAATTGTTGGTACCAGTTTAAAACTGTATTTGGGAGTATTCTGAATCCTTGCACTGCTGTGATAACAATAGACTATACGCTTCACAAAGGAGGAAATCCACAATAGCTTGTCCTATAAATTGTGAAAATTTGTCTTGTTTGCACATGTGCAACGGAAATCTTCATGGATTGTTCATGGTATTGTTACTGCCAAAGGGAGGTGTATACATCCTGTCCTTCAAGAATTTCAGAGTGACTTATATGGGGTTTTAGTTTCACTTTAAATAACCCATGGCTGAGGGGGGGTACCATTTTTTTATTATGGTAAAGAAGCAGAAAGGGTGGCAGTGATGGCTTACAACATATTCAAAGGTAGATTATTGGATGTGTTTAGCAGCAAGGCCATAGTCTTGTGCACACAGAAGAAGTGGACTTTTTGATAGCAGTTAAAACATTTTTTACAGAGTTTTGCTAAGAAAGGGGAGACACAGAGTTTTCCTAAGGTATAATCACACATGTCCTGATATTTGCGGTATATTAGGCTGAGAGTTGGACGCGGGTGGCACTGTGGGTTAAACCACAGAGCCTAGGACATGCCGATCAAAAGGTCAGCAGTTCGAATCCCTGTGAAGGGGTGAGCTGCTGTTGCTCGGTCCCTGCTCCTGCCAACCTAGCAGTTCGAAAGCACGTCAAAGTGCAAGTAGATAAAGAGGTTCCGCTCCGGCGGGAAGGTAAACGGAGTTTCCGTGCGCTGCTCTGGTTCACCAGAAGCGGCTTAGTCCTGCTGGCCACATGACCCGGAAGCTGTACACCAGCTCCCTTGGCCAGTAAAGCGAGATGAGCGCCGCAACCCCAGAATCGGCCATGACTGGACCTAATGGTCAGTGGTCCCTTTACCTTTAGGAGAGTTAGAGTGCCTCCAGATAGAAGTTTATGATGAAATTGGTGCTGCTCATGTACGCAATTTAAAAATGTTCATATGATGTCAAAATACCAGCCTCTACTTTTTAAATTTGGATTTCTTCTTACTGCGGTCTACTAAGACCCCTATATCTTTTTCACATGTACTACTGGCAAGCCAAGTGTCCCTCATCTTATATTTCTGCAGTGTGTTCTTCCTGCCCAAGTGCAGAATCTTACATCTGTCATTTTGTTAGTTTTGGCCCAGTTCTCCAATCTGTTAAAGTCATCTTGAATCCCAATTCTGTCTTCTGCGGCATTCGCTACCCCCTCCCACTGTCATCGGCAAATTTGATGAGCATCCCCTCAATTCCTTCATCCTATGAGTCATCTGGGATGTGGGTGGTGCTGTGGGTTAAACCACAGAGCCTAGGACTTGCCGATCAGAAGGTCGGCGGTTCGAATCCCCGCAACAGGGTGAGCTCCCGTTGCTCAGTCCTTGCTCCCTGCTTGAAAGCAGTTCAAAAGCACATCAAAGTGCAAGTAGATAAATAGGTAAGGTTACCTTACCGGCGGGAAGGTAAATGGAGTTTCCATGCACTGCTCTGGTTCGCCAGAAGCGGCTTAGTCATGCTGGCCACATGACCCAGAAGCTGTACGCCGGCTCCCTCGGCCAATAAAGCGAGATGAGCGCCGCAACCCCAGAATCAGTCACGACTGGACTTAATGGTCAGGGGTCCCTTTACCTTTACGTTTATGAGTCATTTATAAATACATTGAACAAGGAGCCCAGGACAGAACCAGGCAGCACCCCACTTGTCACTTTTCCCCAGGATGACGAGGAACCCATAGCTGTCAACTTTTCCCTTTTCTTGCAAGGAATCCTATTCGGAATAAGGGAATTTCCCTTAAAAAAAGGGAAACTTTGACAGCTATGGTCAGGAACCATTAATGAGTACTCTTTGCGTTTGGTCGGTCGACCAGCTACAAATCCTAACAGTTACCTCGTTCAACCCACATTTAACCAGCCTCTTTACAAGAATATTATGGAGAAGGATTAGCTGTGCTTCAAATTTTTGCTGATTTGAGCTTTCTTGGCAAATGCTAACAGCTCTCTCCCCCCACCCCCATCGCTATTCACAACCCCATATGCAGATTTCCTTTCCTTTCTATATTACCTAGAATAATCTCCAATTACACTCCCCTAATTAACTACAAAACTATAACAGCATGTAGGGGGGGAAACAGTTTCTACCCCCAGGGAGCATTCAACCACTCTTCCAAAATTATACTATCACCATTCTGAAACGGCTTTCCTGTTTATTTAGGGAAGCAGTTTGCTGCTGTAAAAGCTACACTTTGGGAATCTCGCATCCAGAATGGAAAATGATCCCTTATATTCTAGTGTGCAAATATCTGGTGGGGTTATTTTTAAAGGGCAGCACCTACATTATCCCTTCAAATCAATACCTGACAGCTGCTATGGGGATGGCTGTTGCCATGGGTTACAGAAAGGCACATGGCAACAATGGCTTTTAACGTCACATCCTCCACAGAGATGGTGTCTCTCAGGAGAGCTGACCTTTTCTTCCCTCCCCTCCCCCTCCCCACCCCATTAGTGTATATACTTATAGATTCACAGTACCCTAGAATTGCCCTGCTACACATTAAATTCACAAGCAGGTATATCTTGGCACCGGCTGCAAATGATAGCTCCTTGTCTCTTGTGATTAAAGTCAGCACAATACTCATATTTACTTCTAATCTAGTGGAACATTTTAAAATTAGAGCGCCATAAACAAGCAACCCAAACATGTTGCCTTGTGCCTGAACTGTGAGTTTTCCTTTTAGGGGGTGGGAAGTGTAAAGACAAATAAAAGACAAAAAAGCCAGGGTCAGGTGAGAGTGGTATTTAGTATGCCAGCAATCACCATCAACTTTTAATTTACCTTACAGTAATAACACATGGCAGCTGCCTTTTACCAAGGGTCCTGTGAATTCTCCTCTGCTTCCTCCATGGGCTGTATTTATTGATGCAATCAATAATTCAGAGTAATCTTATTTTAAAATACCTAGAGCAGAATTTTGCCCAGAGGTTTTTCCAGAGTAAACCTCATCGCTGACGAGGCGGTACGGCAAAAAACCCACAGGCTGACATGTACAAACAAATATTAAATTTGCCCTGATAATATTTGTTCCTCCAAGTCCTAATGTCTAAGTAGAAGTCCTTTTAGGCTGCAGTCCTGCAAACACTTTCCCTGGGAGAAAGCGCCACTGAAATCAATGGGACTTAATTCTGAGTAGACATGTATGGAATTGCAACATTAAGAATAAGCAACAGACAGTTTTGTGGAACCTTAAGGGGTTTCAAAGATGTTTTTGCTGCAACAGACTAACATGCCTCCCCTTTTGGAAACTGTTAAGATCGTTAGCAAAATAGAGTGGTACCTCAGGTTACATACTGTTATGTACTGAAGTTCTCACCCTGGGCCAGCAGGGGGATACTGTAGATAGTTATGCAAATGAAGGATCAAAAAGTGAGGTTCAGTGATTGGATAGTTTTGTATGCAAATGAAGGATCAAAAAGTGATGTTCAGGGATTGGATAGTTTGAGAAAATGGCAACAGTTACATTGTTCTGGAGCTCTATATAAGCAGGCTGACTGAGCTCCTCAGCTTAGTTCTGTTCCAGCTTACAAATAAAGAGCTGCTTTGGAGAAATCGCTGTGTCGTCTGCTATGTCAACCCACAACTTAACACATACGCTTCAGGTTACATACGCTTCAGGTTACAGACTCCGCTAACCCAGAAATAATAATAATAATAATAATAATAATAATAATAATTTTTATTTATACCCCGTCCTCCCCAGCCAAGGCCAGGCTCAGGGCGGCTAACAAGCAATAATAAAAAGTTGAATGAATACAACATAAAAACAAGATTAAAATACAACATTAAAATATTGGAACATTAAAATATTAGCCCAAATGTATAGGAGAGGGGAGGAAATAGTCTAGACTAGACTCCCCCAAATATATGGGAAGGGAAAGGGGGGCAAAGCTAGATGCCCACAAATGTTTGTCTGTGGGAGGTGGGGTGGAAGGGTCAAGTTACATCCCCCCAGACGCCTATGTGGGGGGAGGTCAATGCAGGTGACGCCAAGGCGGGATTCCACCCGACCCCCCATCTCTCGACCCCCCAAGCAAGAGGCACCACCGCCTGAGCCTTCCATGCTCGCTGAGGGACAACGGGGGACCCTCCAGCACTTCAGGTTAAGAACTTTGCTTCAGGATGAGAACAGAAATTGTGCTCCGGCGGCATGGCGGCAGCAGGAGGCCCCATTAGCTAAAGTGGTGCTTCAGGTTAAGAACAGTTTCAGGTTAAGAACGGACCTCCGGAACAAATTAAGTTCTTAACCCAAGGTAGCACTGTATAGGGACTATGAGCTACAATGGGGACAATCTCTGCCAGTCGAAGCTACTGATCCGATGTGCCCAATTTGTGTAGTGCTTCATCCCATGTGCTCTGTGGAGTTTTCATCTCTCCTACCATTCACACTGCACCATCTCATGTCTGAGCTATCAGCGGCAAAGTCACGGCGATGTGGATTACCACCGATAATTGAGAACAAAATGTAAATGGTGTTGAGATGATTAAGATACACACAGATGGCAACTGGGAGAGCATTGAGCAATGTGTGGTGTAAAGCCATCAATGGAATACAAAGTGGGAGGTGTGAGGAGGTCAAGAAACTAGTGAAGAAAATATAAGATTTGAAAATATTAATCTATTTTTAGTTTTGACTTTTGGCTTTTCTCTTTGTTCTTATTCTTTATTTTTTATTTTTTATTCTTCTTTCTTCTATTAGCTGTTTTTCTACTGTGTATCTTTTATTTGTTTTGCTTTTGTAGTTTAAATGTTGGAATTGGTTTTTATTGTTTGTGAAACATTAATAAATATCATAAAAAGTAAAGCCATCAATGACCTTTGTACCCCAAATCATGCCAAACGGCAAGCAACCTGCATTTTAACACTACGATTCTCTTCCTCCTGGAGTTTTTCTTACACTCATCTCCATCTCCTCGCTGCTGGTTATATATAAAACAAATGTGTATATCAACAACAGATTAAATGGGCATTTTGAAAAGATGAGATATTGGTTTGCATTGCTATAGGTTTTGGGTGTCAGAGTTCATGGGTGCAAAGCACCCATACTTCCTAGATTTAGTAAATGTTAGATTTTAACCAATATTTGGAGTACTAAGAGCATAACTGTCAACGTTTCTCTTTTTAAAAGGGAAATTCCCTTATTCCGAATAGGATTCCTCACAAGAAAAGGGAAAAGTTGACAGCTATGACTAAGAGAAGGTGCAGAACATTTGATTTAGCAGCGTCAAAATACAGGCTAAGCTTGTTTTTTTTCCTGACCAGGGAATTGGCTGGGGATAAGCCATTAAGAATCCAAGACAGAAACCAAGATGGGCCAACAGCAAAGTAAAGTTTGCCAGCTGCAAACAGGGGGTAGTTAGTAAGACAAAAGATGTGGGGTTGTGATCCACATCTGAGGGCACCAGTCTAGGGAAGGTTGCCTTAGAGCAGGGTTTCCCGAACTTGGGTCTCCAGCGGCTTTTGGACTACAATTCCCATCATCCCTGACCATTGGTCTTGCTAGCTAGGGATGATGGGAGTTGTTTGGCTGGAGACCCAAGTTCGGCAAGCCCTGCCTTAGAACATTCACAGCACTTCATTTTTTTTTTTTATAATAATTTTTTATTGCTTTTTTTCCAAGGTCAGAATGTATCGTCAATAACACAGCAAAAGCGATTTTACAGAAAAAAAGAAGAAATTATAAAAGAAAATTCATTTTTCCAAATCTATTTTCATAATCAACTGGACTTCCCCACATCTTCCATCCCCTGCTTTCTTTACAATGAAAATAAACAGCAAATTGATACCTTATTTTATGTGTTTTTGTACTTTCAATTAGTTATATAATCTGTAATTTATACTTTTGAAAATCATATCTTAATTTCCATCATTTACAAATCTCAATACTGAAGGATGTTTTTCCCAATAACTTAGCAAAATCTCAACATTCGTATAACTTATAGTGTTTTTGTAAATAGTCCTTAAATTCTTTCCAATCCTCTTCCACTGCCTCTTCTCCCTGATCTCGGATTCTGCCGGTCATTTCGGCTAGTTCCATGTAGTCCATCAGCTGCGAATGCCACTCTTCCAGCGTGGGTAACTCCTGTGCCTTCCAATATTTGGCTATGAGGATTCTTGCTGCTGTAGTTGCATATAAAAAGAAAGTTCTATCTTTCTTTGACACTCTCTGGCCTACAATGCCCAGGAGGAAGGCCTCTGGTTTCTTATGAAAGGTGTACTTAAACACCTTTTTCAGCTCATTGTAAATCATTTCCCAAAAAGCCTTCACCCTCGGGCATGTCCACCAGAGGTGAAAGAATGTTCCTTCAGCCTCCTTACATTTCCAACATTTATTGTCAGACAGAAGTTTGACTGGGGTCATGTACCACCTGTATACCATTTTCATAATGTTTTCTTTTAAGGCACTACATGCCGTGAATTTCATACCGGTGTTCCATAACCTTTCCCAGTCTTCAGACATAATGTTGTACCCAATATCTTGTGCCCATTTTATCATAGCTGATTTAACTGTCTCATCTTGAGTATTCCATTTAAGCAACAAGTTATACATTCTTGAAAGCACTTTCGTCTTAGGTTCAAGTAGTTCTGTCTCTAATTTTGATTTTTCCACCTGGAAACCAATTTTTTTGTCCTTTTTAAAGATCTCTAAAATTTGGGCATAATGAAACCAGTCTCGCACCTTTCCTTTCAATTTTTCAAAACTCTGCAACCTCCAAGTATCGCCAACTCTTTCTATTATCTCACAGTATTTTACCCAGCCACTCTCCATGTTACGTAGTTTTATGGCCTTAGCCTCCGTCGGTGATAACCACCTCGGGGTCTTACTTTCGAGTAAGTCCTTATATTTAGTCCAGACAATGAATAGAGCTTTCCTGACAATATGGTTTTTAAACATTTTATGAAACTTTATCTTGTCGTACCACAGGTATGCATGCCACCCAAAAGCATTGTTAAACCCTTCCAGATCTAGGACATCAGTGTTTTCTAACAAAAACCAATCCTTCATCCAGCAGAAGGATGCAGCTTCATAATACAATCTTAAGTCCGGCAGGGCAAACCCCCCCCCCCTTTCCTTTGCATCTGTTAGTATCTTAAATTTTATTCGGGGCTTTTTGCCCTGCCAGACAAACTTTGCAATGTCCCTCTGCCACTTTCCAAAACATTCCACTCTGTCCACGATCTGAAGGGTTTGAAACAGAAACAACATTCTTGGCAATACATTCATCTTGACTGCTGCAATTCTTCCCAACAAGGAAAGTTTCAATCTTGACCAAGTTTCTAAGTCCCTTTTAATTTCCGACCAACATTTTTCGTAATTATCTTTAAACAAATTCAAATTTCTCCCGGTCACATTAACCCCCAGGTATTTCACTTTTGTTACCACATTTAATTCTGTTTCCTTCTGAAACCCATCTATTTCTGAAGGTGTCAAGTTTTTTGCCAAAACCTTAGTTTTTTGTTTGTTCAACTTAAATCCCGCTACTCGACCAAATTCAGAGATTAGCTCTAAAGCTCTTTTTGTGCTAGTTTCTGGCTCCTGTACTGTCAAAACCAGATCGTCTGCAAAGGCCTTCAGTTTATATTGTTTTTCTCCGACCTGTATTCCTTCCACCTGCTGGTCCTTCCTAATCAAGTTCAGCAAAACCTCCAGGACAGAAATAAATAGCAAGGGTGATAGGGGGCATCTCTGTCGTGTCCCTTTTTCAATTTTAAACTCCTCTGTCACCACATTGTTTACTATCAATTTGGCTTTTTGTTCTGAATAAATTGCTTCAATACCATTTTGGAACGCCCTTCCCACACCCATCCCTTCCAAATTTTTCTTCATAAATTTCCAGGATATGTTATCAAAGGCCTTCTCTGCATCTATAAAAATCAAAACTGCTTTTGTATTCAAATTTGTCTGTAATAACTCCAAAACGTCAACAATATTCCTGGTATTGTCAGACAAATGCCTGCCAGGGAGAAAGCCAGCTTGGTCTTTATGGATTACTTCGTTTAAAACTTTTTTCAATCTATGTGCCAAAATATCAGCGAAAATTTTGTAATCCACGTTTAGGAGTGAGATGGGACGGTAGTTCTTAAGTTGAGCCTTTTCAGATTCCAATTTTGGTATCAAGGTGATGAATGCCTCTTTCCACGATTCTGGTGCCCCCTTCCCTTCCATAATTTGATTACATACCTCCATTAATGGCTGTACCAAATAATCCTTCAATGTCTTATAATATTTGGAGGTAAGTCCATCTGGACCTGGGGATTTGCCTAATTGCATGTTCTGAATGGCACTTTCAATTTCCTGTTGTGTTATTTTATAGTTCAGGGCTGTTTGTTTGTCTTGTGTTATTTTTTGCAGGCCGTAACTTTTTAAAAATTGGTTTATCTCAATCTCTGCTTGGGGTCCTTGGGTAAACAATTTTTTGAAATATCTCTGGAAACACTTTCTAATTTCTTCTGGTTTCTGAATACATTCTCCTTCAACCTCTAGATTGGTAACAAAGTTCAGTTTTTGTCTCTTTTTCAGCTGCCATGCCAACAGCTTCCCACATTTATTTGCCGATTCGAATGATCTTTGTTTCATCTGTTTAATTTTCCATTCAACTTCTTGATTTATCAGTTTCGCATACTGTGCTTGATGAAATTTTATTTCTCTTAGAACTTCTTTTGATTTTGGATTTAATCTCAACTTTTTCTCCCCGTCTCTTATCCTGTCCAAGATCTTGTCCTTTTTACCATTCCAGAGTTTTTTCTTAATAGAGTTCTGTTGTATCAGAAACCCTCTCATAACAGCTTTACTCGCGTCCCAGATTATTTTCTTTTCCACCGGAGTATTCAAATTTATTTCAAAATAGTCTTTCAGCGTTTTTTGGGCCTGCTTCACAATCTCCTGATCTCTAAACAAATAGTCATTCATTCTCCATCTGAAGGATCCAGCTGGTGTAAGTCTCAAGTCCATTTTCAAGGCGTTATGGTCGGAGCAGGTTTTAGGACAAATCTCTATTTTTTTAGTCTTAGGTGCCAGTCCTCTGGATATCCAGATTTGGTTGATTCTTGTCCAGGATAGGTGGGCTTCAGAAAAGAATGTTCCCTCTTTACCTAGAGGGTTTTTTGTTCTCCAAATATCAATCAAGTCCATATTGTCTGTAAGTTCAAAAAAAGTATTTGGCAGTCTGCCATCTTTGGTCAGGTTTTGGTTTTGTGACTTATCCATGTAGGTGGAGACAACCCCATTCATATCTCCTGTCAGGGCTGCTACCCAGTCCCAGCTCACATAGGACCACGTTAGCCAGCGTTCACGTTAAAAGAGTCTTTATTGGGTTACAGGTTCCATTTCCAAACTGCAATGTGCAGCCCCACGTCTTCTATGTCAGACCGGCGAAGACCTGTCTGAGTCTCCGCCTCTAGCACACCAGCTTAATACCCTAGCCTTGCTCCACCTCCTGCGCCTTTCCTTCCGTCTCTGGGTCCTTCTGCCCCCCGTGGTCTCTTCTTTCCTACTCTCTTCTGACGCGGACCCCCCTGACCCTTCCGCCTCCTTGCGGCGGGCTTTGGGACCTGGCTCACTCTCCGGGCTGCTTACTGCGCCAGCTTCCGCTGCATTTGAACTTGGCGCGCGCGCCCAACTCTCTACCTTCCTCTTGATCGTTTCGTCGCTCCCCGAGGTGGGCGTGACTACTCCTGACTCATGCCCTCCCTCCTGCTGAAAGCCTCCGGAACCCGATGTCCGGTCCCCTTTCTCCCCGCTGCTCCCGGCTGGGCACGTGGGTCCCGATCTCCAACTGCTGCTCTCTGATCCCTCTCTGGACCCTTCTTCCTGGGGTGTCCCCCTGCTTTCCCCCCTTGCTCTGACCGCTGGCGCTCCCTTCTGGGAATCCTCAGACTCACTGGACAGGCTCGGTGATCTCGGGTCGTCATCTCCACTCATCCTTCCTTCGTATTACTCCCCCTCACTCTCTGTCTCCTCCCTTCTCTGCGTCTCTGCTCCTGAACCCCTGACATCCATCCCCCCTCGAAGCCCCCCTTCCCCCCTCCCCACTTTCAGGTGTGGGTGCTGGGTGCTCCATCATCACGGGAGTGAATGCCGGATACAGTTCGCTCCCCGTCGCTGGCCGCCAACTGAAGACCTCCGAGTCTTCCTCCTCGCGTTCGTCAACGTTGATCTGCTCCGCCTCCATTTCAGTGCCGCCGTGCTCGAACCCAAGATCCTCCCCGAACACGTCCATGTCAGTCTCTGCGTCGGTCGCTCGACCTGGCATCTCCAGCCACCTCCGGCGCCACTGCTCCTCTGGTCGATCGTCCCACCAATACGAGGAGTCTGACGCCGAACCCTCCGGTGACCCCTCTGGGGAACGGGTGCCCGGTGCGGGCTCCCCGTCCGAGTCGAATCCATGGAACGTGCTGGAGGAAAGTGTGGGCGTGAACAACCAGTCGTCGAAGAAGCCTGCTGGCATGGGTCTGTGTGGGAAAAGGGCATGAAACTCGTCCTTGAGCAGGGGTTCCTCCAAAGCGTAGTCTGGCACCCAGCTATTAGCACTGGCCCGCGTGCCCTCTCTGGCTAGGAGGTATTCTACTCCCTCTTCCCCCCATCTGGAGTCCAAAATCTCCGTGACTTCGTTGATGGGGTCCTGCTGTGGCAATCTCCCCGCCTCCGTCCGCTCCTGAGACGGACTCGGTGCTGTTCCTGGTTCCTGGAATCTGTGAGGTGCCTTGTAGGGAGTGAGCACCGACCTGTGGAACACCGGATGCATCCTGGAACCCTCCGGCAGCACCAGCCGGAAAGCTACTGGGTTGATCTGTGCTTCGACTTGGTATGGACCGAGTTGCTTGTGCCCCAACTTCTTCTTGGCTAACGATCTGGTCGGCACTGCGTGGGCTGCCAACCAGACCCAGTCTCCCACTCGGATCTCTTCGCCAACCCGCCTGTGCTTGTCAGCTTGCACCTTGTATGCGTGCTTCGCTAGCTCCAGCTGCCGTCGGAGTTGATCGTGGACCTCCTGCAACTCAGACGCGAAAGCGTCCGCCGTCTGCGGTTCCCCTTCCCCCACTCTCTCCAGTCCCGGGAAGGTTCTGGGATTCCTCCCATTGTTGGCAAAGAACGGCGTCACCCCTGTGGACACGTGCTTCGTGTTGTTGTAGGCGAACTCGGCGAGCGGCAGGTAATCCACCCACGTCGCAGGCTGTTGATTGGCATAGCATCTCAGGTACTGCTGCATGATGGCATTGACCCTCTCCGCTTGCCCGTTGGTCTGCGGGTGTCTCGCTGATGTCAGGTTGATCTTGACGTTCAGGAAGCCCATCAGCTTCTGCCAGAAATTCGAGATGAACTGGCGTCCGCGGTCGGACAGTATAGACCGCGGCAGACCGTGCACTTTGAACACGTGATCTATGAACAGTTTGGCTGTTTGTTCCGCCGTGGCCACCTTCGCACACGGTATGAAATGTGCCATCTTGGTGAACAAGTCCACCATCACTAGTACAGCTGTCTTGCCTCTCGAGCTGGGTAGATCCGTGACAAAGTCCAGGGCCACCCTCTCCCACGGTTCAAACGGCGTTTGCAGCGGTTCCAGCAGTCCCGCCGGTGGTTTGTGCACCGGCTTGGCCCTCTGGCAGGTGTCGCACCTCGCGACGTAGTCCGCGACCTCCCCTCTCAGTCTGGGCCACCAAAAGTCCCTTGCGACTAATTCCACCGTTTTTTCTGTGCCAAAGTGTCCGGCCGTGGGTGCGTCGTGCAACTGTTGCAGTACCTTGGCGCGAAGTTCGTCTCCCGGCACGTAGATGGCCCCTTTACGTAAGAGCAAGCCGTCTCGTATCTGGAACTCGTAGCTCTTCGCCGTGCCCTTGTGCACCTCGGCCATCTTCGCCTGCGCGAATGAGTCGTCCTGCAACGCCCGCCGCACCGCATCCAGGTCTACTGTGGCTGAAGCGCACGCCCACGCTGTTGGCGCGAAGATGTGCATGGCTGCCGCTGGCATCGCCTCTTCGAGGTATTGCGGTTTTCGGGACAGTGCATCCGCCATGATGTTGGTGTCGCCTGGGACGTACTCTATTCGGAAATCGAAGTCAGCAAAGAACTCTGCCCAACGTATCTGCCGCTGGTTCAGGAACTGCGCCGTGCGCCAGTGCTCCAGATTCTTGTGGTCCGTGCAGACTTGCACTGTGTGCTTGGCTCCGATCAGGAAATGCCTCCACGCTTTGAACGCTGCATGAATGGCCAGCAACTCCCTGTCCCAGATGGTGTAGTTCTGCTCTGACTTGCTGAGCTTTCTGGAGTAGAACGCTCCCGGCCTCCAGACCCCCTGCGGGTCTCTCTGCAGCAGGACAGCTCCCATGGCTCTATCGGACGCGTCTGTCTCTACCCGCATCGGTCTGCTGGGGTCGATATGCAGCAGTTGCTCTTCCGACGCGAAGAGACGCTTGAGTGCTTGAAAGGACTGCTCCGCTTGCTCCGTCCAGATGAATTTCTTTTTCTTGGAGCTTAGCGTGTCCGTAATAGCCGCCGTCTGCATCGCGAACCCCTTGATAAACTTGCGATAGAAGTTGGCGAAGCCCACAAACCGCTGGACCTCCTTCCGGTTGCGCGGGCTCTTCCAATCCAACACCGCGCGAACCTTGGCGCTGTCCATGGCTAGCCCCTTGTCCGACAATTTGTAGCCCAAGAAATCCACCTCCGTCGTGTCGAACTGGCACTTCTCCAGTTTGGCGTACAGTCTATGCTGCTGCAGCCTCTTCAGCACCTCCCGAACGTCTTGGTCATGTGCTTGCTGCGATTCGGAGAATATCAGGATGTCATCCAGGAAGCAGACGCACTTCTTGTAGAGGAGTCCCGCCAACACATGATGCATGAAAGCTTGAAAACAGTGAGAACCGTTTTGCAATCCAAACGGCATCACTCTGTATTCGTAGGTGCCCAGAGGCGTGAACATGGCTGTCTTCCACTCATCGCCTTCCCTCATGCGGATGAGATTGTACGCCCCTCGCAGGTCCAACTTGGTGAACACGCGTCCCTTGCGCACCGTCGCTAGGAGGTCGTCAATCCTGGGCATGGGGAAATCAGAGGGCTTGGTCATCTTGTTCAAGAGGCGAAAATCAACTACAAGTCTTTTTTGGGGCGTGTCTTTCTTCTTCACGAAGAAAACAGGACTGCCCCCCACTGCCTTGGACTCCCGGATGAAACCGCGCTCCAAATTGTGATCTATGAACTGTTTGAGTTCCTGTAGTTCGTCCTCAGACATGGAATACAGCTTCCCTTTCGGCAGCGTCGCCCCTGGTAGGAGGTCAATCTTGCAGTCATACTGCCTGTGAGGGGGTAGCTTGTCCGCCTCCTTCTCGCAGAAGACCTCCAGAAAGTCTGCGTATTTGTGGGGGACTGCTTGCAACGTTCCCAACTGCAGCTGTGATTCCTCCTCCTCTCCCTCCTGTCTGGGCAGGATGCAGTGCTCGGCACAATAAGAAGAGCCGAAGATCAGCTGTCGCTGGTACCAAGCCAGTGTCGGACTGTGCCTGTCCAGCCAACTCATGCCCAACACAATGGGCGTGTCCGACAGTCGGGTGACATTAAAACTGATGACTTCCCTGTGGTTACCAAGTCGCATCACCATTGGCGGCGTCTGCTTCACCACCTGCCCCCCCAGCAACTCTCTGCCATCCACTGTGACGACTTGCAGGGGCAGAGTGGCAGGCAGTAGCTGTATAGCGTGCTGCTCCACAAAATCCTGCGCTATAAAGTCTGCATTGCTTCCAGAGTCCACAGAAAGTGGCACGTCTATAGTGATGCCATTGGGTAGCTGGAGAGATGCGGTGAGCTGCACTACTGGTTTGGGTGGGAGGGGGTCTGTGGGTTGCAAGATCGCTGGGGACTGCTTCACTGATTCGTCTGGCTGGGCCCCAGTGCCTCTGCCTCCAGCCAGACATCGTCGTTTCCCTGCTGGGGTTCGCTGTGCTGCGTGGCTGCTATCACCGTTGCGGAGGCTGCAGTGTGCTTGGAGTTCCTCTGGGGACACTCTCTCGCCAAGTGTTGAGGACTGTCGCAGATGTAACACTTCCGGTTCCCTCTAGGAGGCTTAGTCTTGACTGCTCCCGGTGCTGGGGCTCTGGTAGCTGACTGAGCCCTGGCGCCTCCCACCTCCATAGGTTCCACTCCCCCTCCTGGCGGAGGTGTGGATTGCGCACGCGCTGCTTCCCTGGGAACGAAAGAGAAACTTCTCGCCGCTTCGCGCCCTCCACGTCCTTCGTCTCTGCACCATGGACGTTCTTCCAGCCTCACCCCCACAGTCAGCGCCCTTTGGACCACCTCCTGCGTGCTCCGGGGCCTCTCCCCCCTCGCAATTTCGTCTTTAACAGCACTGCTCAGACCCTCCCAGAACAGGTCTCTGACTGGAGGTGAATCCCGGTCCCATTCCAAGGCACTGACCAGCGCAAAAAAGCGGGCGTGATACTGCTGTACGCTCGCCCTCCCTTGTCTCAGTCCATGTATCTCCCGTCGAGCAAGATCCACGTCAATGGTAGATAAAAAGCACGCATCCATCGCTTTGATAAAGGCATCTGCACTCTGAAGCGCCGGATCTTTATCCCTCCCCAAATTGCGCAGCCACGCTTTAGCATCCCCATGCAAATAGGATAGTATAAACCCCACTTTCTCTTCCTCATCTCTAAAGTCTTTTGCCAGCAGTTGCAGTGCGCACATTACGTCTGCTCGAAAATTGGGGTACTGTTGCAAATTCCCATCGAAGTGAGCCACAAGCCCTCCTGCTCTCCGTGCCAACCCAACCCCCTCCGGTCTGTGTCCCGGTTGCCCTTGCTTAACCAACGCTTCAAACCTGGCGTGGAGATCTCTGTAGGCGGCCGCAGCATCCTGCTCCCTTTTCTTGGATGCCAGTACCTCTGCGTTCAATTGGGTCACTGCCTGTTGCAGCGCTGAAATTTTTTCTGCTTCCGTCATCTCTGCCAACCTTTGTGAGCTTGCTCCCAAACACCAATTTCCTCCTCTCGCTGCTTCTGCCTCCGCTGCGAGGTTTCAGGTGTCCGAAGCTATCAGAGACGGGTCTTACTGTCAGGGCTGCTACCCAGTCCCAGCTCACATAGGACCACGTTAGCCAGCGTTCACGTTAAAAGAGTCTTTATTGGGTTACAGGTTCCATTTCCAAACTGCAATGTGCAGCCCCACGTCTTCTATGTCAGACCGGCGAAGACCCGTCTGAGTCTCCGCCTCTAGCACACCAGCTTAATACCCTAGCCTTGCTCCACCTCCAGCGCCTTTCCTTCCGTCTCTGGGTCCTTCTGCCCCCCGTGGTCTCTTCTTTCCTACTCTCTTCTGACGCGGACCCCCCTGACCCTTCCGCCTCCTTGCGGCGGGCTTTGGGACCTGGCTCACTCTCCGGGCTGCTTACTGCGCCAGCTTCCGCTGCATTTGAACTTGGCGCGCGCGCCCAACTCTCTACCTTCCTCTTGATTGTTTCGTCGCTCCCCGAGGTGGGCGTGACTACTCCTGACTCATGCCCTCCCTCCTGCTGAAAGCCTCCGGAACCCGATGTCTGGTCCCCTTTCTCCCCGCTGCTCCCGGCTGGGCACGTGGGTCCCGATCTCCAACTGCTGCTCTCTGATCCCTCTCTGGACCCTTCTTCCTGGGGTGTCCCCCTGCTTTCCCCCCTTGCTCTGACCGCTGGCGCTCCCTTCTGGGAATCCTCGGACTCACTGGACAGGCTCGGTGATCTCGGGTCGTCATCCCCACTCATCCTTCCTTCGTATTCCTCCCCCTCGCTCTCTGTCTCCTCCCTTCTCTGCGTCTCTGCTCCTGAACCCCTGACATCTCCCATCAAAATGATGTTAGAATAATCAATATGGTCCAGCATCATCTCATGCAGCTTCTTATAGAATTCCGACTTCCCATCATTTGGAGCATAGATTCCTACTATCAAAAATTTTTCTCCTTGTGCTTGTATTTCAATCGCCATAATTCTTCCAAGATCATCTTGAAACACCAACTTTGGTGCTAGGCTCTCTTTTGCATATATCACTACTCCTCTTTTTTTAACTTTGTCTGATGAAATAAATTCTTGGCCTAGTCTCTTGTTAATTAATACTCTCCTGTGGAGCCTAGACACATGAGTTTCTTGGAGGCAAATGACGTCTAATTGTTCTTTTCTCAATATGTGAAAAATCTTTTTCCTTTTTTCGGGAGAATTTGCGCCGTGAATATTCCAACTGAGAAGCTGCAGAGACATCCTGGATCGGTTTATTAGCCAGTGGGGGTGTCTCCTTTGTCGTCTTTCACTGGAGGTGGAACCGGGTTGAAGCCAAACGAAGGAGGTGGCCAGGCTCCTACCCCTTTCCGGAGGTCCTCCCCGTGGTCGTTTAGGAACTTTTCTTGCTCTTCTGCTGTTCTGATTCTTACCTTCTTCCCTTTCCAGTTAAAAGATAGTCCTTGAGGGAATTCCCACCTGTAGGGTATTGTGTTGTTCCTCAATAAGCTTGCCAGGTCTTTATATATGACTCTTAAATCCAGTAGCTGTTTTGGTATGTCTCTGAAGATTTCTGCTGTCTTTCCCTGAATTACCAATGAGTTTTTAACATGTAGGCCGAGTATATTATCTTTTTCTTGCTTAGATCTCAAAATGATCAAGCAGTCCCTTGGTTTGTCCTTCTTGGCCACTCTTCCTAGTCTAAAGGCAGTGACAATTTTAAAGTCCTTCTCTTCTGCCAGACCCCAGAACTTGGATATTTTTGTTGTCAAAAAACCAATCAAGTCTTCTTTTTCTGATTCTGGGATGTTTCTAAGCCTAAGATTGCTTTCCCTGTTTTTCAATTCCGCCATGGACAGGTACGCTTGCTGTTCAGTGACCTGTCTGCTCAGTGGTCTTACTTCCCCTCTTAATTCCTCTATCCTCTCTTTGTTTTGGTCTGCTTTAGTATTTGCTTCCTCGGCTAATTTTCGATTTTCTGTTGTAATCTTTTCAATGTTACCTACTGCCTGTGTATTTTGAGCGACTTGATCTGTCAGTTTGTTAATTGTAGCTGTCACCTTGTCAAATTTAGCCGCTTGTTCCTCAAATTTAGCTGCTTGTTCATCAGCTTTCTTATTTAATGCTGCCAGCTGCTCCAATATTTCTTTAGAGACAGAGTCTAACCCTCCTGCGGCCATATCCCCAAAAGCTGGCTGCTTGGGTTGTCCTTCTTGCAGACCTGTCACAATAGGAACAGATGATCTGCGTGGCTGCACAGGCAAAGTTGATTGCAAGAGTTCAGTTTGTTTTGCTTTCTTAGCAGCCCTTGTTTTTCCTGCACCACTCATTCCACAGCTGTCCAAGCGTCAAGGTCAAATTGTAAATCCCATGGGAAAGACAATCCAAAAAAAGTAAACATCCAGACATAAAAATTCCAAATCAAACAGCAGTTCTCAGAGACTAATAATTCTACAATCCAGCAGGGGGAGCTCCCCAAAAATTAGGGAGAAGGATAGAAAATTTCCACCATTAAGTTCCCACAGAAAAAATTAAATAAAATCCAGAACAGGGGGGAGCCCTCCAAATTCAGTTTTAACTGCAGAGAATAAAAGTTCTTTACAAAGGTGCATGCAACAGTTCCTTTTTTACAGCTTACAAAGTAGCCCAATGTGACTTTATGTTTTTATATACAGTTACCGCAGTCCGATGTTACTTGTATCCAGACAGACCGAGAGCAGGGTTTCATAACTTTGTAATCCACAGGAAGATAGAAAGAGGAATCACAGTCTTTGTCCACTTATAAAACTGTTATAACTTTTCTTTAGCTTTTAAACAGTTAAATCCAAATTTGCAGAGTAAATTCCAACTTCTTTTAAACTCCTTTCAACACTTCCGCTTTAAAGAGTCTTTGCTCGATGCTTTAAACAGAGCCGGAAGACTGACTTCCTTTTTAGCGTCTCCCGCTTTCAGCCAAAATTCGCCAAATTAGGTTCAAATAAAGCCTCAGATTTCTTACTCACGAGTAAGTTGTTTCAATTCAGTTGTTCAAAGAAGAAAGGTCAGCGCTGATCAGCAGCAGCCGCGCGGCTTCACTTCCGCGGAAAGAGCGATGGATTCACAGCACCGCTACCCCCTCCACGTTCCGAAACCCCTTACGGGGTCTCTTCTGCGTTTCCGAGGTCGCTCCTGGTGCCCGCCGAACCCCACGGCCACGGGCTCACTCTACCCGTGGTTTCTCTGAGTGGGTCGTCGCTGTGCCGCAGCGCACGACCCTTTTCCGCGGAGCCCCTCTTCAGCAGCTGAAGAGGACCGCCATTGCTGAACGCGCCGCCTCCGGAAGTCCACAGCACTTCATAAACATAGTAGTAAGAGTCATGACAACCTTGTAATGTACGCTGCTGTTATAAGCCCCATATTATTAGTGGTTGAGGTTGTGACGTTGTGGTTGGCATTTGACAACACTTTATTTATGGAGGGCTGAGGTTTCTGCCAAGCACTTCCCATGGCTGATGCACTTATCCTCTAGGCTGTATTAACTCAATCAAACCACCCAAAAGAATTCAGAAAAATACGATGAGAATTAACATTCACCCAGTCAGCTAAGGCAGTGTTTCCCAAACTTTTTTGGGCAACGGCACACCTGTTTAAGGAAAAAAATCTCGCGGCACACCACCGCGGCACAGCCCCGTGACGTCAGCGCGCAGCGTCACGCCGGGAGGGATGCACGAAAGTGAAAGTTTTTTCCCTCCCCCTTGCCGGGAACCTCCAAGCTTTGGGGGTGGGAGGAGGCAGCAGAGCGAGGGACTGAGGGACGGCGGCAACTGAGGCGGTGGCGGCTGTTGTGGTGGTGGCGGCGATAGCGGGCGGAGGAGGGGGCGGCGGCGGGGCTTGAGGAGCCGTCGCCGGGAGTTGCTGCTGCTGTTGTTGCTGCTGCTGCCCGGACATGCCGGCCTTCTCCTCCTCTGCTGTCTCGCGCTCCTCCCTTTTGCACGCGCTGCCCCGCCGCTCGGCACCACCACCGCGGAGCCGCCCCCGGCTCGACGCGGATCCTCACCGCCGCCGCCTCTCACCGCCCGACTCCCTCCCACGGCACACCAGCCAGTGTCTCACGGCACAGTAGTGTGCCGCGGAACACCGGTTGGGAAACACTGAGCTAAGGAACTATATGTATGCTATTGCTTTCCCTATACCCAAGTCTGCAAAAACATTGGATCCAGTCTTTGCGGTTCCAACTTATGGCATCTTGTGAGTTCATATTTCTCTTCACAAGTTCTTATCATTTCTTCCTGCTGCCCTGCACAGAGAGATCCTGAAAGGGAAATTAGGAAGTTGGAATTCAAAAGTGTTTTCTGCATTATTTTTTTAAAGATGATGATTTATTCTGAGCATTATTTGTTTATCATGATGGGCCTTTATTACTGTGCTTTCTAATATATTACAGGCGTGATCCAACTGCCGTTAAGTTTTAAGCCTCGTTCATTTCAATAGGAGAGATTTCAGCATTTGCTTAACTCGCTTATCAAAATCGGACTTAGAAGGAGTGCTGCTGGACCCTGTGGCTTCACGCTTTC
Source organism: Podarcis vaucheri (assembly GCF_965113315.1). NCBI lineage: Eukaryota > Metazoa > Chordata > Lepidosauria > Squamata > Lacertidae > Podarcis > Podarcis vaucheri. The sequence goes on from NC_138759.1 coordinate 132,852,910, forward strand.
ATATGCTTCCTTCTCCCTTCTTAGCTGCTTTATATTATTTTAATATGGGGCACGTCAAAGTGCAAGTAGATAAATAGGTACCACTCCGGCGGGAAGGCGTTTCCGCGCGCTGCTCTGGTTCGCCACAAGCGGTTTAGTCATGCTGGCCACATGACCCGGAAGCTGTACGCCGGATCCCTCGGCCAGTAAAGCGAGATGAGCGCCGCAACCCCAGAGTCGTCTGCAACTGGACCTAACAGTCAGGGGTCCCTTTATCTTTACCTTTACTAAAGGAACGGTGGGATAAAGCTTTTATAATAAAATAATACATATTGAAGCAGCTAGTATGCTGACATTAATATTGCTAAAACCCAGATCTCTCCAATATATTTATACGGTTTTTTAGGCCTGCTATCGGCGATTTTACTGTGGCAATGGGCCCATCATTCAAGGTGATCTTAAAAGAATGTGTCTAAACTTTCTGATATTCACATTTGGTTACAACTAAATAAAATGCAGAGCTTTGGCGAGATGCTGTTTTACGGCAATTCAAAAGGAAACAGCTGTAAACTTCCTCAAGAATACAGGTTCGTCTGTTGCATCTGCCCATCCTGTTACATAGCCAATCGCCATAGTTTTCTAAGCTGTCCTGCTGTAAATCAAATTGCTTTATGTTTAGAACAGTATTTAATAACACACACCATGAACACTTTAAAGTTAACATTTTGTATTCAGAGTGATTAATAGCACCATATTGTATTTCAATTACTACAAGATAGGTCTTGGTAATAAACAGTGGCAATAATATTCACATTAAGCCAATAAAAAAAAGCATCTGCAACGTGTAATGTATAAGAGCTGTTATCACAGCATAATTTGATGGCACCATACAATGAATTATCAGCATGGTTACAGGGAAGATTCTGGCAGCAAGTGGTATATTTTGGTCCTGATCATCAGGCCGTTGAGTCTGTAACCCTTATTTTCACTAATTTATCCTCACACACTGCAAAGGAATATTATAGCTAAGCCCATGTGAGATACAAAAGGAGTGCTAAGCCATTAAAGCATGATTTATAGCTCAGTTCTACACATGCCAACCCAGAGGTCCCACTGAGTACAAGAAGACTTCCTCCCAGGGAAATGCATGCATAGGACTCCAGCCCTAGGAATGCGCAGAGCAAACCAGAAAGTGGTTCATTTCAGTGTAGCTCATGTCATTCATAATATATCTACCAAGGATGAGCTGAAGGCAGACAATGGCTCACCAATGGCCAGTTCTACCTTATGAGCTCCCGGAATTTTGCAAAGTGAAGTCAGATCACTTTTGTGGCAAGGAGTTCCATAGCTCAGCTCCCCTCAAGCGAAGTAAAGACATATTGTGACCCGGCCTCCCCATTTTGTATTTTCCCATTCCCACGTGCCTCTCAAAGTATTTTTTTATCCATTTCAATTCCCAGTTAGTCCCCCCCCCACTATTAGCTAATTATTATTAACATGTTTTGTAGAGGGTTGGAGTAAATGACACTCAGAGACCTATCCAACCGTACAATTTTTCCACAATCCATATTTTGGATTGTCCATATTCATTGCATTACATTACAAGTGTTATTAAAATCCTGCTAGCCTTTTCACCTGTTTACAGTGATCTCCTAGATCATGGGTAGGCAAACTAAGGTCCGGGGGCCAGATCCGGCCCAATCACCTTTTAAATCCAGCCCACGGACAGTCCGGGAATCAGGATGATTTTACATGAGTAGAATGTGTCCTTTTATTTAAAATGCATCTTTGGGTTATTTGTGGGGCATAGGAATTTGTTCATTCCCCCCCCCCGCAAAAAAATATCGTTCGGGTGCCCACAAAGTCTGAGGGACAGTCAACTGGCCCCCTGCTGAAATAGTTTGCTGACCCCTGTCCTAGATAAATTATAATTTCCCCCATTCTTTATTGAAGTTTAGGTCTTCGGGGTTCCTGAGTCTTCCAGACAGTTTTGCCATTTCCGCATAGTCCAACAGCTTGATTTGCCATTCCTCTCTGGTTGGGACTTTATCTTATTTTCATCTCTGGGCTAGTAACATCTGTGCGACTCTTGTCGCATACAGAACACGTCTTTTCTGTTCCTGTTAAAAAACAAAACAAAACCCTCCCAACATCAGGGTCTTTTCCAGGGAGTCTTCTCTTCTCATGAGGTGGCCAAAGTATTGGAGCCTCAGCTTCACGATCTGTCCTTCCAGTGAGCACTCAGGGCTGATTTCCTTCAGAATGGATAGATTTGATCTTCTTGCAGTCCATGAGACTCTCAAGAGTCTCCAGCCCCAGAATTCAAAAGCATCAATTCTTCGGCGATCAGCCTTCTTTATGGTCCAGCCTTCAGTACTCATTTGCTTTAGCCTTCACTAGTTCACTGCATCCTAGATATAGGAAATTCATATAATTTCCTTTATCTAGGACGCAGTGGGACTAGTAGCTGGATAGATGTGTGTACACAAACACAAGATTAGGTGTCTTGCTATATCCTACCCCAACGTCCTCATTCCCGACATGAAAATGATGTCATCTTTCTTTGTGGTTGGCTGGTCTTGCTGTATTTGCCTCCTGCAGTGCCACAACCAGGAGACAGCTTGGGGGACTCTAGCCGTGTAAATAAATGATGACCCACTGGATAGAGGGAGGCAGCCCAGTCCCGCTCAGGACACATTAAAGCTATTAGCCAGAAGAAAGAAAGAAAGACAGGGGGAGGGAACAGGTGGGGGCACCATGTCTAATCTCAAAGTCAACAAAATCCATTGGATTAAGGGCATACGGACTGTCAAAGAACCCAAACAGCCACATGTCACCGACAGGTATGTCATTAGCGAGCATCTCTGGGAAAAGTAAAAGCGAGAAATGTTTAAGGTAATGTGCAGCAGCTGCGTGCCTGATGGCTGGAGGGCATGTGGATGGAAGCATTTGGCTTTTGAAACAGGCACCAGGCCCCTGCCGCGTTTTCCTGTCTGCTTGTCGCCAGCCTCCTGGGTGTCTTGAAGATGCTTGTCTGCGATGCCCCCCCCCCTGTGCACTCCCCTCCCTCCCAACTCCAACCGGTCACAGCCACCTTGCACAAAGCAAAGGGAGGACAGCACAGAAATAAGTGCATTGTTCTTCGCTGCTCATTTTTCCAGTTTGGGAGTTCTCTGACCTTCCTTCCCTTTCCAGTTAAAAAACCAGGAATTATTTCAACGAGGCTGCGTATATTCCAATCAGCCACAGCCGGTGCCAGATTTACGTATAAGCTAAACAAGCTATAGCTTAAGGCCCGACTCTCTTGGGGGACCCCAAAAAAATTAAAAGAAAAAAACTGGATGTACATTTCCAAAATATAAGATAAAAAACAAACAACATAAAACCTACATACAGCAACAGTGTGTTGTGTTGTGTATGATGTAAGTAATAGGCCTTGCCTGCTAGCCTGCTCCCTAAAATATCACTGGTTTGCTCATTTCTATATATAGGGTGCCTACATTCTGCATGTGCAAATGGCTCTAGATACCTATTAGGTCCATAAATTACCATATAGCATATATTCAAAACAAAAAACAGTGACAAATCGTGTACTCCAAATCATGGAGAGCCACATGTTGTGGTGAGATCACCAAACTGACTTCTTGTTGCTGGGGCGGGCCTGTTTGGATGACCTCCTTGCCTCATTGGTCGCCCCTTTGTTACTGGGGCAGACTTCTGTCATTTGGGGGTTGATTGGCACATAAGGGGCTATTTAAGGGGCTGCACGTGGCGAAGTACTTCTTCTTTCGCATCGTGCAGTGGATCTCCCGCCCTACCTCCCTCCCTATAAGTTTAGGTTCTGTTTTTGACCTTGCTGGCGCTGTGGGTTAAACCACAGAGCCTAGGACTTGCCGATCAGAAGGTCGGCGGTTCGAATCACCGTGACGGGGTGAGCTTCCATTGCTCGCCCCGTCACGGTGATTCGAACCGCCGACCTTCTGATCGGTCCCTGCTCCTGCCAACCTAGCAGTTTGAAAGCACATCAAAGTGCAAGTAGATAAATAGGTACCACTCCGGCAGGAAAGTAAACGGTGGTTCCGTGCGCTGCTCTGGTTCGCCAGAAGTGGCTTAGTCCTGCTGGCCACATGACCCGGAAGCTGTACGCCGGCTCCCTCGGCCAGTAAAGCAAGATGAGCGCAGCAACCCCAGAGTCGGCCACGACTGGACCTAATGGTCAGGGGTCCCTTTACCTTTACCTATGCCTGTCTAGGGGTTGTCTGTTTTTGGAACAGGGGCCTGGTAGGAATTTTGCCACTTGGCTGATTGGCTGGTGCCATTTGGTTTTTGCCTACCGTGTAGCAAATCATCGCAATTTTATTTTTTTGTTTTTTATAATATTTTATTAGGTTTTGACAATAAAAAAGTTTAGAAAAATAGAAAAAGATACAAAGTTATAAAATACAAAAATACAGACATTAAACACACCAAAAAGAAAAAGAAAAAACACATATAAAAAAAGACAAAAATTCCCTCTTTCTTAATTTCTCCTCTTTAGTTAACTTATTTTCCTGACTTCCTCACGTCTCCCATTTTTGTATCCCTTTTAAAAGTTGGTTCAGCAAATTCATGTCCTAGCAATTTTGTAAGGTTGGCAGTTAGGCATTGGTTCATCCTTTGGTGGAGGGGATTATGGATTGGCTGTGCCTGCCCCTCAATTTTGTTGCTGCTGCTAGGGAATTCCGTTAAAGGAATCCAGGGGCTCCATTTGCTCTGTCCGATCCTCTCTCAGGAGTAGGGCCAGGCCAGAGTTCCTGGGAACATCTGGGGTGAACTAAGAGGTGGAAATCTGCCTCTGTGCCCCCCCCAGTATATTTTCCCTTGCTGACCTCTGGAGGTTCCAGCTGTCAGTCCTGTTCCTGCCGGTGCAAATTCAGGTAGTCCGAACCAATGCCTAAGCCACCTCTCACATGCTGTAAACAATAAAGTTGTGGCCAAATTAATGCCAAAAATCCTAAACAAATATTCTGTTTCCTGTGTGATTTATTTTGGAGGGGGTTTGGGGGTCTTCACACGCAATTTCTTGTTGACAAAGGACAACTGGGCATCATATAAAGGGCTTCATTACCTTCAGTAGCTTAGGGCCTCATCAAACCTAAATCCGGCCCTGGCCACAGCTTAGAGGAGAGTGAGGCACAAGGTTTGCATTTCATTTAAGAGATCTTCATGGAAGAGATCTTAACATAGAATCGTAGAGCTGGAAGGGACCCAAGGGTCATCTAGTCCAACCCCCGGCAACGCAGGAATCTCAGTTTAAGCATCCATGACAGATGGCCATCCAACCTCTTCTCTAAAACCTCCAAGGGATGAGTGTGTTCTCTGGGATGTGAAGTGCTTCCTGATGTGTCCCCCACTACTGCAGAACAACATTACCAAACAACAGGGGTGTGGGGGGGGGGTGCTCTCTCTCTGCATAGAAATTAAGCCCCAAGAGGCAAGATGGCTGATATTTGTTCACCCTTGGACTACTTGCTTGGACTACTGCAATGCGCTCTACGTGGGGCTACCTTTGAAGGTGACCCAGAAACTACAACTAATCCAGAGTACAGCAGCTAGACTGGTGACTGGGGGCGGCCGCTGAGACCACATAACACTGTTCTTGAAAGACCTACACTGGCTCCCAGTACGTTTCCGAGCACAAGTCAAAGTGTTGGTGCTGACCTTTAATGCCCTAAATGGCCTTGGTCCAGTATATCTGAAGGAGCATCTCCACTCCCATTGTTCAGCCTGGACACTGCAGTCCAGCACCCAGGGCCTTCTGGTGGTTCCCCCGCTGCGAGAAGCCAAGTTACAGGGAACCAGGCAGAGGGCCTTCTCGGTAGTGGCGCCTGCCCTGTGGAACGCCCTCCCACCAGATGTCAAAGAGAAGAACAACTACCAGACTTTTAGAAGGCATCTGAAGGCAGCCCATGTTTTAATGTTTGATGCATTACTGTATTTTAATATTTTGTTGGAAGCCGCCCAGAGTAGCTGGGGAAGCCCAGCCAGATGGGTGGGGTATAAATAATTTCTTCTTCTTCTTCCTCCTTCTCCTCCTCCTCCTCCTTCCTCCTCCTCCTCCTCCTTCTTCCTCCTCCTCCTCCTCCTCCTCCTTCTTCTTCTTCTTCCTCCTCCTCCTCCTCCTTCTTCTTCTTCCTCCTCCTCCTCCTCCTCCTCCTCCTCCTTCTTCTTCCTCCTCCTCCTCCTCCTCCTCCTTCTTCTTCTTCCTCCTCCTCCTCCTCCTTCTTCTTCTTCCTCCTCCTCCTCCTCCTCCTCCTCCTCCTCCTTCCTCCTCCTCCTCCTCCTCCTCCTCCTCCTCCTCCTTCCTTCTCCTTCTTCTCCTTCTCCTCCTTCTCCTTCTTCTCCTTCTCCTCCTTCTTCTCCTTCTTCTCTGGCTGCCCAGTCTCCATCTCCTTTCTCAGGGCAACTTCAAAACTACCCACTCTCCCCATGTTGTGTCTGCAATATTATTGATGTGATGTCCGTGACTGGCACACGTTCTTTCCATGTCTGGTAGGAAGGGCACTTGCAGGGGGGTGGAGCTTCTTTCTCCTAAGCGGCCACCCAGTGGAGATGACCTCCTCTTCAGAATCCTGGGCTAGATGAGCCTCAGGATCCCTTCCAACTCTACAGTCCTATGATTCCTATAAGCTACCCCCCCCCCCTTGCAAGACACTGCTTTGTCTCGTTTAAAACGCACCGGGGGAGGGCTGCCCTTACTTAAATCCAGAAGACTAGGCTAAACACAGGCACGAGCTTTGAAACACGTGCAATCCCATTTAATGATTAAGTCTACCTGTATCTAATTACATCTCCATCCTGAACCCATTTTTATCCCATTGATTTAAGTGGGATTGAAAGCACAGGGGACGACAGAGCAGCTTCTAAGGCAGAGACATCTCCAAAAGCATCTAAGGTGTTGCAGCCTCCTTCCCTTTCCCTTTTTTAACCATCAAAGAGACTGTGGGGACGTGGAGGTCTGCCTTGCATCCCGACTGCTATTTTTAAGGCAGAGAGAGCCCTGTTCAACTCACTAGATCATGCTGGCTCTTTTCAGTTTCTACTCCAATGGAATCTGAGGTGACAAGTTCAATTCTCTGCTCTCTCAAAGCTACTTTCCATGACCTACTTTTTCACTCTGCAGTGCTGGAACAATGCCTTGCTACATTCCTCCTTGCTCAGATCTGCATGTGTACAGAAGCCTAGTTGGTTGCCAATACTTCCTAGCTGGGGACTCTCCATAATACACACCTTTGCAGAGTACAGCCAAGTCTTCCTATTAAACACTCTGAGCGCACCTTGCACTCAGGAAGGAAAGTGGGCATCAGCTCAGTCCTCCAATGTACTTTCGCTTCATGATAACACTTAAAAAAAAAAAAAACCAACAACACCCGAATTGATAGGAAATTATTGTTCTTGCACTTTTGCTGTCTCTCATAGCTTGTTAAACATTATCACAAATTCTAATTCACAATCTACTCTGTACTTTGGAAAGTTTGTTAGCTATGCATTTGGGCTCCTTTTAAGGTACTCTAACTATGCGGGTGGCGCCGTGGTCTAAACCACAGAGCCTAGGGCTTGCCAATCAGAAGGGTGGCGGTTCGAATCCCCGCGACGGGGTGAGCTCCCGTTGCTCGGTCCCTGCTCCTTCCAAACTAGCAGTTCGAAAGCACGTCAAAGTGCAAGTAGATAAATAGGTACCGCTCCAGTGGGAAGGTAAATGGCGTTTCCGTGCGCTGCTCTGGTTCGCCAGAAGTGGCTTAGTCATGCTGGCCACATGACCCGGAAGCTGTCTGCTTGGCCAGTAGAGCGAGATGAGCGCTGCAACCCCAGAGTCGGCCACGACTGGACCTAACAGTCAGGCTACCTTTACCTTTACCTTTACCTTTACCTTTAACTACATTTTGCATGATGGATTCTGAGATCAAGGAACAAATTCACATCTATGTTAAGGTTACCAGACGTCCCCCTTTCCCGGGGACAGTCCCTGGATTTACAAATCAGTCCCCATACAAAATCCACTGAAGTTGACAAGTGTCCCCAGATTCATTGAAAAAAATCTGATAACCTTAATCCATGTTTGGATATGATTGGCTGCCGTTTTGAATCAAGGTCATGGACTGAACCTTTAAATATTGCACTTTTTTTGTTTCTTAGAATTCCCAAGCATTGCCAAGTACCAGTCTGACTAGTAATGGATAAATAAAAAGTTTTAACGTATTGAACTTCAAAATCCCGATCAGTTGCTATTTGCAAATAGCCACAAGTCACCTAGTATCACACCAAGTTCAAAACAGATAAGAGGAAGTGAATCAAGGATATATTAGGGCTGCTTCACTTCTTACTGTTTTCTACTTGTATGCCTGAGACCTGCAGGTCTTTTGAGAGTTGTAGTCCATCAACTGGGCCCATCACCTTCTGGCAAATAGAAGGGGAAGAAATGGAGGCAGTGAGAGATTTTACTTGGGCTCCATGATCACTGCAGATGGTGACAGCAGTCCCGAAATTAAAAGACGCCTGCTTCTTGGGAGAAAACTGATGACAAACCTAGACAGTATCTTAAAAAGCAGAGACATCACCTTGCCGACAAAGGTCCGTATAGTTAAAGCCATGGTTTTCCCAGTAGTGATGTATGGAAGTGAGAGCTCGACCATAAAGAAGGCTGATTGCTGAAGAATTGATGCTTTTGAATTATGGTGCTGGAGGAGACTCTTGAGAGTCCCATGGACTGCAAGAAGACCAAACCTATCCATTCTGAAGGAAATCAGCCCTGAGTCCTCACTGGAAGGACAGATCGTGAAACTGAGGCTCCAGTACTCTGGCCACCTCATGAGAAGAGAAGACTCCCTGGAAAAGACCCTGATGTTGGGAAAGATGGAGGGCACAAGGAGAAGGGGACAGCAGAGGATGAGATGGTTGGACAGTGTTCTCGAAGCTACAAACATGAGTTTGACCAAACTGCGGGAGGCAGTGGAAGACAGGAGTGCCTGGCATGCTCTGGTCCATGGGGTCACGAAGAGTCGGACACGACTAAACAACAGCAGGCCATCAACATCTCGAGAAAACCAGGTTGGCAAAGGCTGGCTCGCATTTTCTTGCGCACATTAGCTTTGATGTAGAAAAAAAGAAAAGGTTTAGGTGAGAAAACTCTCCATTATCACACTGTCACAGGACTGTGGGCAAAACGGTCTCAGTACAATAGCTCCGTCTGCAATGTTACAGAACCTTTGGCTTAATTAACCCCTCCAATATTCTCCTTTAGCAGAATTCACTTGAAACCCAAAGGCAGTGAACCCAGACTTGGCACCCCTGTCATTTTGAGAGAGTCAGCCAGACGTCAAGAGGGGTCTCTAGGCTTTTATCGCAGAGGAGGAGGGAGTGAATGCCAGTCTTTTTTTTCCTAGCCTTGCATGGAGATGCTTAACTCACACTCATTCTTGCTGAAAACAAGGGATGGAGGGGGCGAGTTGGGAAATGTTTGTGAAAACTGGGCACCATTGATTCATTTTGTAAATGGTATAATTTGGATGTGAATCTATATAAATCATTTAAAATTAGGTAAGGAAGCAACATCATACATGCAGTTGAAAAGAAACATTGCCAAGAATGGGAGATGTTTTTAATATGTTTTCTGCTGTGCATGGACTATTTACAAAAATAAGTATGATGGTCTTGGGGAAACATTATTATGTTCTTTGTGGTAATTATATGCACTTTAAATCACAGTGTATAATTTTCAAGGTCAAACTGCAAACCGATGATATGCATGACTTCGATCTGAACTTTGTGATGGTTTATACATACTGTGAAGAGCATTAACCTGTTTGGGATTTGTGTTCAAATCAACTGAATATAGGACTCCGTATTAAGGTATTTTATCAATTAATTAATTTACAGCAGTCCCTTCTCAAAATAAGAATGTACAATAGACACTGTATCACATTGTAGTTTATTAAAACATTGTTAGCAATTTAAATTTTCATACAAATCATTTCTGCATATTTTGAAAACAGTGGTTGCTTTCCATAGATATTGTCGTCATTCCTGTTGAGGTCAATTGCATCGCATTACTATGAAATAATTGTTCACTGTTCCTCCATACTTCTGTCATGAATGCCATATTTTCCCTTTCAAACAATTCTCTTATTTAGTGTCCTTCTCCTAAGAAATGCAACACACACATGGTATTGAGGCAATGTGCCCATAGAATGAAACGGCACACATTCTGTTAAAGAGACTCACAGTTCACGCTGACTGTAAATGTGCAAAACTTTATAATAAAACTACTTTGCAATCATACAGCATTCTAGAGTATCTAGATCACATTCATTACGCAGCAATCCTAACAATAAGTCTGTAAGGCGGCTCAGTATTATTACTGGCAGACTAAAGATGGGTTGGCTAAGCGCTTAGCCTTGTTGGCATCCGTCTGCCTCTAGAGACAGCGGGATGTGGCTCCGGGGACAAAGTCAAACTGCTGGGGAATCACAGCGCCTGCTGTGGCCGCAGAGACCAGTAACTCACAACTGCTGCTTCCTGTGTTGTTTTTGCTGCATTCCCAGCGATGAAGTAACCTCTCTGGGGCACAAATCCTGAGCAGTGCGTTTCGAGGCCTGCCCAGACAACAAGAGCTCCCTTTCAGCCTCGCTGACGTGGTCCAAAGCAAAGCAAGACTCTGCCCCTTGGGCTCCCCTATTCTCATTCCTTTTGTGTGTGTATTGGTGTTGTCACGATACAAGATAAAACCTGGTTGTTGTTTTTTGAGAAAACAAGCTCCACATTAGTTTGTAACTTCTTAGTAACAGCACAAACTATTTCACACCTTTTTGATATCCCCTTGTTTGCTGCATCCTTAACATCCTTTATTCTTAAGTCATTTAATTCCTGGCATTCATACTACATCTTCTGGTACCTTGACCTTTACATAACCCATTATGTAAGCTAACGCATTCTGTGCACGGAGGAAGAGTGAGGAGGAAGATCACAGCTTTTCTCTGGCCTGGCCCTGACATCCTCTCCACCAATTGCAGGAGGGCAATTGGCTGGTGTTACGCACCTGCTCCCACCCCAAATGTACCACCTAATAAGGAAAACTGCCCTGACAACTGGCTGTCAGACATCACTATGTAGACAAACCGAAAGAGAGAATTGGTGTTGATGCTTTAGGGGGGAAAACCCTCTTCCTCGTTCTCCCAAAGGAGACATCAATGAGATTTTGAACACTTTTAAAGAGCTGGTTTTCTCTAATATGTGCTGACAACTAGGTGCGCTTCCTGTTTCATTTTGTTTTGCTTTTATACCCAGAATACTCCCTCTTGGTATCATGAAAAACAGAGAGGGAGAATTTGCTGGGCAGCTGCAGATTGTTCAGCTCTGTGCTACAGACATGGCAAGCTTATATTAATAACAAGCTTATACCATTGCCTTGTGGGACAAGAGAGGAAATCTTTCCCAGCCTCCATTTATTGGAATTAATTTAGGGAAGAGTCCATCAGCACAGTGTGACCTTCAGTTTCCTAGATCTTACTAGAGCCTGTTTTCCATAATGATTGTGTTTGGACGCATTAGCACTGCTTCTGTAAATACAGTTTCCACCGTCTCCAGTTTTATTAAACTATTAAAGAATTTATGCCCCATTTCTCCATCTTTGAAGGTCAAAGCAGCTAACCATTTTTAAAGGAACAATGGGATAATCCATATTTTCAAAACTGCTGATAAATGGCTACTACAATGCCCTTTAAAGGAAAAAGAGCCAAAGGCTCACAGATGTAAAACAGTTTTCACACTCAGCCCTTGAAAAGCAAGCAAAGAGGGAGCCAGGCAAGTGGTCTGGGAGGCACTATAACTGAAAGGTCCCAGCAGGAACAATTCCAGAGTAAGTAAAACTTTTTCTTTCTTTCTTTCTTTGCTACAAACAGGTTAGTGTGCACATTTAAGTCTGTTGACAAGGTACAGTCCCCTGGGGCTGTCAATATGACAGCTGATATTTCTGTTCCAATAATTAATTTCATCATTTTACCCAGGGGTAGGCAACCTAAGGCCTGGGGGGTCGAATGTGGCCCAATCGCCTTCTCAATTCAGCCCGCGTTCAGTCCGGGAATCAGCGTGTTTTTACATGAGTAGTGTGTCTGCTTTTATTTAAAATGCATCTCTGAGTTATTTGTGGGGCATAGGAATTCATTCATTTCTCTCTCTCCAAAATATAGTCCAGCCCACCACATGGTCTGAGGGACAGTGGACCAGCCCCGGCTGAAAAAGGTTGCTGACCCCTGGTTTTACCTCTCTAAAGTATACTTAGCCTAGCACTGAGAGCAGGCAGTGAAATAATAACTGACTATGCCTGTATGGGACGCGGGTGGTGCTGTGGGTTAAACCACAGAGCCTAGGACTTGCCGATCAGAAGGTCGGTGGTTCGAATACCCGTGACGGGGTGAGCTCCTGTTGCTCGGTCCCTGCTCCTGCCAACCTAGCAGTTCAAAAGCACGTCAAAGTGCAAGTAGATAAATAGGTACCGTTCCGGCGGGAAGGTAAACGGCGTTTCTGTGCGCTGCTCTGGTTCGCCAGAAGCGGCTTAGTCATGCTGGCCACATGACCTGGAAGCTGTACGCCGGCTCCCTCGGCCAATAAAGCGAGTTGAGCGCCGCAACCCCAGAGTCGGTCACGACTGGACCTAATGGTCAGGGGTCCCTTTACCTTTACCTTTATGCCTGTATGTGTGATGTCTCTCCTATGGACCAGCTCTGTGTCAGCAATTCAGTTAGGATGGAAACAGGGATGCCTTTCTTTCTTGGTATCTGTGGTGTGTGTGTGTGTGTGTGTGTGTGTGTGTGTGTGTGTGTGTGTGTGTTTTGAGCTGTGCTCTGTCTGCTGAAGCAGCACTTTTGTGAAGGTCCTTTTCAAAAACTGAACATTTTCATAACGCTGGGCAAAGTTATTTTAGAGTGCTAATGGAGCAGGGGTCCGACTTCAGGCCTCACCTATGAGTCACTGTATTGAGGCTGAACCATGAAGTATACAATTACTACTATGCAACAGGACTTGCACCACTTGGCCTTGGTGTGTTCTGTATCCTTTTGGTCCCCCTTCCGCTGCATCAGATGAGCTATTGAGGTCCTTGAGAGCAACAGAGGCTAAGGGAGGAGTGGGCAACTGGTTCCTCCCCCCCCCCTTCAGTCCCCAGGTGTTGTTGGACTACAATTCCCATCATCCCTACCAACCAGTAGTCAAGGATGATGGGAGTTGTAGTCCACCAACATCTGGGGACCCAGGTTTGAGAAAGGCTGCCTGGGAGGTCACAAAGGTGACCCAGGGCAGAGCTGGGGAACTCGTGGTCCTTCCAGCTGTTGTCGGACTCCATCTGCTCCTGGCAGCATGGCCAACGGTTATGGGAGGATGAGAGTTGGAATCCAGCACCCACATCTGGAAGGTCACAGGTTCCCTAGCATCGCCCTGGGGGCGGGGGATAACTTGTTGGGTGCGCCATGTGGGTGAGGCTGAAGCCAGGGTGGGCAGGGGCAGAGCAGACCTCGTTCCCCATGAACGTACCCCACTTAGTGTTTTGCTTAATTCCACCCCATGGAAGTTTGTGTCCAGTTAAGTAATATTCAGAGTGGTCCTGATGCTTTCAATTGACTTAGGTTAGTCAAGTCCATTGGTTTCAGTGTCCATTCTGAGTACAGTGGTACCTCGGGTTAAGAACTTAATTCGTTCAGGAGGTCTGTTCTTAACCTGAAACTGTTCTTAACCTGAAGCACCACTTTAGCTAATGGGGCCTCCTGCTGCCGCCGGAGCACGATTTCTGTTCTCATCCTGAAGCAATGTTCTTAACCCAAGGTACTATTTTCTAGGTGTTACCTTTTCCCAGTAACTGGGCACCTGTGATTTTATTTCTCTTGTCCCAGCTAATTTGTCTTTTTTCCCATTTCATCCATTATATTTTCTTTGATGGAATACATATCTCTCAAGCAATACATGCACACTTTCTGAATGCATCCTTCTTAATCCTGAAACTATTTTTAACCCAGAATATTAAGCCTATAAGAGACCAGGAAACATTTCCTTTAAGGGGGGTGGAATACGGGATAAGAAAATGTTAAAACACTAATTATGGACATTGGTCTTTTTCATTACACTTACGGTTTTTTTAAAAATGCACATCTCAATAATTACTGACAGCACAATCCTAACCATGTTTACTCAGCAGTAAGTGATATTGAATCCAATGGGGCTTACTCCCAGGTAAGCATAGTTAGCCCAAGCAATTCTCCAATTCAGCTTTGCACACCTGAGTGTGGTGGAACTCTCCCCCCCAACCATATATCAAGGCAGGTTTCTCATCTCTATTATCTTATTGAACACTTTCCTTTTTCAGCAAGACTTTTCAGTGGAGATCTGTATCTTAGTCTGTATCTGCGTTGAATTTGAAATTGTCTTTACGTACGGAATTGGTTTTAACTGTTTTTGTCTATGACGCTTCTGCTGTGCAATTGCTTTGAGATAGTACATATGGAATGCAGCTCATAAACTGCATCAAATAAATAAACACAACCTCCTCCCAAATTTGTGCATCCAGTCAGCTGTTTCATTCATCTTTCAAATTTCCCCTCCTCCTATTTCTTTCTCTTCTTGGCTCTCTATCATGCATCTTTCATCCCCCAGGGAGAAAAAGGAGGGAGAGAGATGTCTCTAAGAAACCTGCTCTCTCTTTCCCCAAAACCTAACCTTACCCTGGATTCACAGAAATGGAAGAGGAAACCAGCAGATCGGCATAAGCAATCCATATAACAGCACAAAGTCCCCACCTGCCAGCTCTCCATCCTGGGGTTTCGGTGCTAAAAGCCACAAAGGCAAAGATGGAGGAAGCAGCAAAGCTCCCCTAATACCCATAGACCAACCAGTCACAATTAATAAAGAGCTACTGGGGGACATTAAAAACATAGTGGCAATATATTGCTATCTGTCGCGGTGTTATTGGGAAAATCAGGGTTCAGGGTAAAAATAATGGAAGCAAAGGGCCCAGTGGAGCAGGGAGCATCCTCAAGAGGATACAATGCGCTGCAATATCTCTCCGTTCTGAAATACTCCTTCTAGCTCTGGCTATTAGTGAGGGAAGCGGGTTTCCCTAAGGAGGCAGGAACAATTGTCAGGTGTTAGTGAGGAGCGGGTGTTTGGTTTGGCCTTGGAGATGGAGCTGTTCTCCGGATGTAATTCACATTCTATTTGCATTTTGCATCTGCAGAGGCTTCATTACTGGCTTATTGGTTTTTGCCTCTGCCTGAGACCCCGGAAAGCCATTGCCAGTTGGAATAGATTTAAGGTTACAGGACTGGTGCAGGTTAGTCTTTGTGTCATCTTGGGGGCCCAGCCAATAAGTCCTTGGGGTTATATGTTTGTTTTATTTAATAAACTTTGTATACCGCTTGATTGTGCCAAAACCCCCCCCCCAAAAAAAATCAAAGCAGCTCACAAAAAGATAAAACAATAAAATTGTGGCCTTTCTTGCAAAATGGCTCTAGGTACCAGCAGAAAACATTTTGCAAATGGGTTCTGAGAAACAAGCGCTGTGCCAGATATTAAAAGTACCGTATTTTTCATCCCATAGGACGCTCCGTCCCATAGGACGCACCTAGTTTTTTGGGGGGGAAATAAAGGAAAAAAAATTTCCCTTTATTCCCCCCCCCAAAGCAGGTCGGGGAAACAGAACCAGGTCGAGGAACAGCGGGATGGCGGCGCTGCGCCTCCCTGCTGTCCCCCGAGCTTGTGGGGCTGGCCGATGTCTGCCCTGCGCCAGGGGCGCTCTGCATCAGGGCGCCCCCCCCTGCGGGGCAGCAGGCTGCTATCCGCAGCGTGGGGAGCCTTGCGGGGAACTCCTGCAAGGCTCCCCACGCTGTGGATGTCTGCCTGAAGCCTGGAGAGTGAGAGGGGACAGTGCGCACCGACCCCTCTCGCTCTCCAAGCTTCAGCAAAAGCCTGCATTCGCCCCATAGGACGCACACACATTTCCCCTTCATTTTTGGAGAGGAAAAAGTGCATCCTATAGGGCAAAAAATACGGTAGCTTGGAGTTCTGTCCAAGTTATTGTTTTGACTAAAAAGTCACCTCTACTGGGGAAGAAAAATTATTCATCGCCATTCTTCAAAAATGTGTAGCACCTCAAAAGAAAAAGGGGGAAACCCCACAGTAGAACAGGGAATAAGAAGAGTTTGGTGTGGGGTGGATGTTGAGCTTTGTGGTGGACTTTCTCTTGTCTAAAGCATCAAGCTTTACCTGGGGCTGAAGTATTAAAAGGTGCATTTTCACCAGTGCCTCTGTTTTGGATAGCAGTTTTCCAGCAAAGCCTTAAATTATTACTGATTTAATTATACCTTGTCATTATTTTTCTCAAGGGGTGCCTGGGGAGTACACTACGTATCCAGAAAGGATACTTTTATTATTAAAAAAGGTGGGGTTAATGAAAATTCAGAATGTGTTGAATCATGTACTACTCAATAAACAGCTGCATTTTGTCACTTCAAAAAACAAAAAAACAAAAAAAAATTACAGCCATAATTTTAAACACAGAGAAGGTTATGATCAAAATAGAATAAATTAAAACAGTTCATCCCAGTTCAGGAAAGGCCGTAGCTGTCAAACCAGTTGCAGTTGGTAAAAGGAATTTCCAGTCACTCAGACTACCTCAGGTTACCTCAGGCTTGTCCATATTTGAAAATTATTTAGTTGTGTACAGTCGTACCTCAGAAGTCAAATGGAATCTGTTCTGGAACTCCGTTTGGCTTCCAAAACAATTGGAAACCAAGGCGCGGCTTCCGATTGGCTGCAGGAAGCTCTTGCGAGCCAATCGGAAGCCGCTTCAGACGTTCGGGTTCCAAAGAACATTCGGAAACCGGAACGCTCACTTTTGGGCTTGCAACATTC
Source organism: Podarcis vaucheri (assembly GCF_965113315.1). Classification (NCBI taxonomy): domain Eukaryota; kingdom Metazoa; phylum Chordata; class Lepidosauria; order Squamata; family Lacertidae; genus Podarcis; species Podarcis vaucheri. The sequence goes on from NC_138759.1 coordinate 132,869,821, forward strand.
AGGAGCCAAAACATTTGAGTCACAAAGCGTTCGACTTCCAAGGTACGACTGGATCTACTTTCCTCCCATTTGAGTTAAGCCAGATAAGTCCACATGTATCTGAATCTGTATATGAGGAGCAACATTGGCCTTTGTTATTCAAACCTGTTAAGTTGTTAAGTTGTGGGCGAACATATCAGACGACACAGCGATTCTTCAAACAGCTCTTGTTTGAAGGCCAGAACAGAACTGAACTGAAGGGTTCAGTCAGCCTGCTTATATAGAGATCCTAGAACAACGTACAGTGGTGCCTCGCAAGACGAAATTAATCCGTTCCGCGAGTCTCTTCGTCTTGCGGTTTTTTCGTCTTGCGAAGCACGGCTATTAGTGGCTTAGCGGCTTAGCGGCTATTAACGGCTTAGCGGCTTAGCGGCTATTAATGGCTTAGCGGCTTTAAGAAAAAGGAAACAAACTCGCAAGACGTTTCGTCTTGCGAAGCAAGCCCATAGGGAAATTCGTCTTGCGGAATGACTCAAAAAACGGAAAACTCTTTCATCTTGCGCATTTTTCGTCTTGCGAGGCATTCGTCTTGCGAGGTACCACTGTAACTGTAGCGACTTTCTAAAACTATCCAATCACTGAATGTCACTTTTGATCCTTCATTTGCATAACTATCTACAGTATCCCCCTGCTGGCTCAGGGTGAGAACTTCAGTACATAACATTTCCCTACTTTCGAATTTGTTGATTCTGTTATGCCAGATCAGTGCAGCAGGGCATGCATGCAGATAGCTGCTTGTACACCCTGTTTGCTTCTTTAAAAAGAATTTTCTGCCCTGAAGTGCGCAGGAGCACATGGTCAGGCAGCCGCAAATTCCCAGCGCAAACCTTTGCAGTTTTTTTTGTGCAAATCTGAGGCAACAAAAGAAATCCTATCCGAAAACAGCAACAGCTGTGTGACCTGTTCACCAATGACACCAGGAGTGCTGTGTGGAAAGTGTCGAGACACACCCATGACTGCAGTCCAGACAGCAAATTAAACAACAGCTCAATAAACATAAGGAAGAAATGCCTTTTCCCTTTAATGGTAGTGCAATTCTCCCAAGTGTGAAAGGTTGTCTGAAGAGAGGCATCTGGATCCTATATAAGAAATCAGTACCAACAACACTTTGAGTATTCTGTTATCTGGAAAGGCCTGGCATGTGCAGGTGTATCTTGGAACATTATGGACCAGACCAAAGACTGATCTAGAGCATTAGTGGCTAGCTAAATGCTGCCTGTGGTTTGGTCAAGGCATCCATTACCCAGGGAAATACTGCTTCAGTGCGTAAAGGTAAAGGGACCCCTGACCATTAGGTCCAGTCGTGGCCGACTCTGGGGTTGCGGTGCTCATCTTGCTTTATTGGCCGAGGGAGCCGGCGTACAGCTTCCAGGTCATGTGGCCAGCATGACAAAACCGCTTCTGGCGAACCAGAGCAGCGCACGAAAACGCCGTTTACCTTCCCGCCGGAGCGGTACCTATTTATCTACTTGCACTTTGACGTGCTTTCGAACTGCTAGGTTGGCAGGAGCTAGGACCGAACGACAGGAGCTCACCCCGTCGCGGGGATTTGAACCGCTGACCTTCTGATCGGCAAGTCCTAGGCTCTGTGGTTTAACCCACAGTGCCACCCGCGTCCCTTGCTTCAGTGCATAGAGGTTGCTATCATCTGCTGTGACTATTGCAGAGAGAGTCTTGCTCTTCTTGAATTTGTCTCTTTTTCCAAAGCCATCACACCGCCATATTATCTGGCAGAGAATTCCATATATGAAAACTATGGCCAGGAAGAGAGAAGAGGCACAAATTCCTCCTTGCCTCTTTCCACCTTTACAGAGCGCCCATCAGCAGATTGTTCTGAGGACCACTTTGGGGGGGTCCGGACACGCACAAGGAATTCTGCTGAATTGTTTCCCAAGACATGTATTCCTCTGGCATTGTATAAGATTGGGGAGTGAGCGGGGCAGGCAAACCCTTTCCCCCTGAGCAGCCTTAGCCAACTGCGGGGTGGAAATCCCGACCCCTGGAACGAGCTCGAAAGCTTTGCTCTCTCCATAAGTGGAGCTTGCTAGCTGACAAAGTTTGGAAATGCAAGGATGTGTGGGTGTGGGTTTGGAGAGGGGGGTGTCTCTCTTTCTGCTTGTATCTATCAAGGGTGGACATAGCGTAGAATACAGAGTTCCAGTGCATAAATAATGCAAATGCCACGAAAGGGTTTCTTTCCCTCCCTCTCTTCCTCTTTCCATCCGCTCCCTGGCTTATAACAAATGTTAATTTAATCAATTGGCAGTAAATCTGCTCAATGCTGACTCATGCCAGACAGTGTCTCTTGGGGACTGTACAGAGCTTTTGCTGTCTCATTTAGAAATGAACAATGCAGAACAGTGCAGTTCCATCTTCACCTTCTCCTTTTGAGAGATTTTTTTAAAAGGGGGTGTACAACAGCAAGAAAACTGCCAAGGGTTTGCAAGTTTATGAAACGGAGAAGTCAGGCAATTTAAAATATATATATATATATATTTTTAAGGATTCAGATATACGTTACTGTACATCCTTTGCAACTTTTGCTAACAGGGGATGAATATGAAATGGAAAAGTAAAGCAAAGATACATTTTAAAACCACATTGGTTGGCCGGTATTAAAGCAGATTAAGACTGAAATGCTAAGTGGATTGAAGCCATTTCTTTCTTCTTCTTTTTAAGACATTTATTTATTTATTTATTTATTTATTTATTTATTTGTCCAAACTGCAGGAGGCAGTGGAAGACAGGAGTGCCTGGCATGCTCTGGTCCATGGGGTCATGAAAAGTCGGACACGACTAAACGACTAAACAACAACAATTAATTTTACAAATAAAAAAATACAGGTAAACGCACATCAATAAAGTACAAAGGTACCTCGGGTTAAGTACTTAATTCGTTCCGGAGGTCCATTCTTAACCTGAAACTGTTCTTAACCTGAAGCACCACTTTAGCTAATGGGGCCTCCCGCTGTCGCTGCGCCGCCGGAGCACGATTTCTGTTCTCATCCTGAAGCAAAGTTCTTAACCCGAGGTACTATTTCTGGGTTAGCGGACTCTGTAACCTGAAGCATATGTAACCTGAAGCATATGTAACCCGAGGTACCACTGTAACACTATATGTGGAGATTCTCTGTATCTCACGACTTCCTCCCCATCCCATTCATGGAGTCTTGTTTTAAAACATCTACAACTGCATACTAGTCTGTACTCCAGTAATTATATCAAAAAGTATTATCCATAATATTTTTTACACTACAAGTGTGTCAAAATCCTGCTCTTGTTTCCATCCGCTTGCAGTGGTCTCCTAAATAACTTGCAAAATTTCCCCATTCTTTTATAAAGTTTTTATCCTCTTGGTTTCTGAGTTTTCCAGTCTGCTTTGCCATCTCACCGTAGCCCATTAACTTGGCTTGCCATTCTTCTCTGGTAGGGACTTTATCATCTTTCCAACTCTGGGCCAATAACATCCACATGGCTGTTGTTCCATACATAAAAAGTCCTTTCTGTAGACTGAAGCCATTTTTTTTTATTCCTTTCCTAGTTGTGCTACTCTAGAATTTGCACTGAAGGGCATGTTCCTAAGGACTGCTGCAGCATGCAAGCATAGCCAAAGATTGCTTGAGACTCTCTGGACCTGCAGATTGATGTTCGAACTCTGCACCAATGTAACATCACTAGCATACCAGTATCAACACCTGCGACAATGATCTAAGGTAAAGGTAAAGGGACCCCTGACCATTAGGTCCAGTCGTGACCAACTCTGGGATTGCGGCGCTCATCTCGCTTTATTGGCCAAGGAAGGCAGCGTACAGCTTCTGGGTCATGTGGCCAGCATGACTAAGCCGCTTCTGGTGAACCAGAGCAGCGCACGGAAACACCGTTTACCTTCCCGCCAGAGCAGTACCTATTTATCTACTTGCACTGCTAGGTTGGCAGGAGCAGGGACCGATCAACGGGAGCTCACCCCGTCGCGGGGATTCGAACCGCCGACCTTCTGATCGGCAAGTCCTAGGCTCTGTGGTTTAACCCACAGCACCACCCGCATCCCATCACTAGCATATCACATCACTAGCATACCAGTATCAACACCTGTGGCAATGATCTAAGAGGGATATACAAATCACAGACTGGAATAATATGGAAGGAGTCATCGCAGGGCATTGACTAACCCAGTGGCTCTCAAAAGGTACGGTGTACCTCACTGACGTGGCAGGAGAGGATGACAGTTGTAGCAGAAATATGGAAGATCAGAAAAGAGAAATGCTTCTTTGTTTCAATGAGGATTGAGAGTTTGTTTGTCCCAAATTAGACCTAATATAAATAAGATTACCTGGCAAAAGCAACCTCATGCCTCTCATAAAGTTTGTGTACACACTTAAGGTACATGTGTAAGAGGCTTGTTTATAATTATATTTTGCAACGATGTTCTTATGCAGCTGCATTGCTTTATACTTTCTGGATGTTCCATGAACATATTGTAAAGTGCCGTACTTTTCCATGTATAAGACGCCCCCTATTTTGGGGGACTCAGATTTAAGAAAATGGGGGGAGATGGCCCAAAGGGTTGTTGAGCTTTTTCTAGGGGGGAATGCCAAAAATCGCTCACCCACACGTTGCAAAATCCACCTCTTGTCTGTCCCATCGCCGGCAGAAGCTGCCAGTCGCCCGCCAATTTGCCACAGTGTTGGCCAATCAACACCACCTATTGATGAAGCAACCAATAACACGCACGATAGCCTCTAACAGCCATGGCAGCAACCAATCAAAAGTTCACCCTATGCACTACCCATGTATAAGACGACCCCCACTTTTTAGCATGATTTTTAAAGAAAAGAACCTAGTCTTATACATGGAAAACTATGGTAGTTGTGTTCTGTGTTATAAATTGAGCACAGCTAGGAGTTGTTGTTTTTTTGTTTTCTGGTGTATTTCTTATCAATAATTTTTTTGGGAGTGGCTTGAGCCAATTTTTATTCTGAAAGTGTTGTTCCAGAGAAAAAAATGCTTTGATTTCAGCATCTTGAGTCCTGCTGATGCAGGTGTGAGTCTGGTACACTTTCCCTTTTTGGGAAGGGGTGGAGAGTGAATTCATTCAGTACATGCCCATCTCACATGTTTACTGTTCTGCTGAAAAGCTGGTTGATTGGTTGCAACAGAAATATGTATTTGAGTGGGGCATGTGGTGAAATACCGTATTTTTCGCTCTATAACACGCACGTAGTTTTTAGAGGAGGAAAACAAGAAAAAAATATATTCTAAACGAAATAGTGGATATATGATTTTTGTGGTTCATGCTGTGGCCACAGACATGTGATCTGACAATGAGTTTGGAGTAGCCCAATGCAAAAATCCTGAGGATCCATTTGGATCCATGCTTTGTAACCACGGAGGAGGGAAGGAAGGGGAACCATGGATCCTCTGCTCACGACTGCAGCAGATCCCCCCCGCCACCCGCAGGCATTCCCTCCATAACACGCACAGACATTTCCCCTTACTTTCTAGGAGGAAAAAAGTGAGTGTTATGGTGCAAAAAATACGGTAATTCTGCAGCTGCCTCATCAGTTGTCAGTGATTGCTGAACGAGTCTTGTTGAAGAAGATTCAACATGGCTTCCACAAAGATACGCCCTATCTAACTAACCTTTCTTTTAGAGGGTTGTTTTTTATTAACAGTTTCAATAATCATGTAAATAAGGTTGAACCAATTAGACATTATTGTGTCTAATTGCTTTGACGATGTTCCTCACTAATAGCTCCTGAGCAAACATGCCATGTGGTAAGAGGAGAGGTCCTTTTCTCTATTATTTTTTGATTTGGTTTTTCCAATTAATATTTACATTCAAAATCACATATAAATAAAAAACAAATACAAGATTCTCTCGAATCCATAGACTTCCCTCCACCCTTCCATGGGTTCCATACTTATCCTTTTCTACTGCATATTTTAAGTCATCCAATTACTTAATTATCCATTATATCCAAATGTGTTATTTAAGTCCTGTTAAAGGGTTCGTTTGTTTACAGTGGTCTTTCAAGTACAATAGAAATTGTTCTCACTCTTTATTAAAATTTTGCTCTTCCTGGTTCCTGATTTTCCCAGTCAGCGAAATTTAATTGATTGATTAATTGATTAAATTGAGGAGAGGTCCTTTTATCAATTGGTAATTGGCTAAAGAAGCAGAGAGTGGGAAGAAATGGACAGTTCATAATGGAGTGATGTAAGAAATGTCGTCCTCAAGTATCTGTATTAAGATTGGTGCTTTTTAACTGGTCCGAAATTGAGCTGGAGTTGTGCTAGATCCATGCACCCACCTTGCTTCATTCCGCAGACGTCAAGAGTGATATGCTTTATATCTGCATCATCATCTGTCAGGGGACAGAATCCTGATTTGATAGGGAGCAGAGTCAATTATCTAATACATCCATCCCATCACTTGTTGTTAAGTTTCTTTCGTGTACAAAAACCATCTGCCTACTGACTGCCCATCCCTAGAGAAGAATGACCAATGAGCACTCATCTGGTTTATACCAGTTGCTGGAAACTTCAGGAGCAGAGAGTGCTCTGGTACTTGGGTCCTGCTAGTGGGTTTCCTACGGGCATCTAGTTGGCCACTGTGAGAACAGGGTGCTGGGCCAGATTGGCAATTGCCCTGATCCCGTGTAGGAATCGGGGGTCCAGCCCCAGCTGGAGCGTCTCCCCTCAGCTTTGCCGCTGCGGAGATCCATCAACCTCTGCTCCAACGTGCATCAGTGACTCAAGCTTACAGGCTTGAGCACGCTTTCCTCAGCAGTGCAAACTGGGCAACAGAAGAGGCTTGAGGCTGTAGACACATACTAAACTACGCATTTATTATACATAAATCAGGGCAAAGAAAACATCTCTCCTTGCCGTCTTCTCGGAGAGAGGCTAAAAAGCAAAAGCAATACAGAGTGGAAGTTCCGCTCACGCCAGCAATCTGTGCTGGAATGTAAACAGACATGTGACATGTAACAATCCCGTGTCTGCAGCAAAGGGTGGAATGGAATTCCCAACATCCCACAGACTCTTCTTGTAAGGTGTTAATAATAATAATAATAATAATAATAATAATAATAATAATAATAATAATAATTTATTTTTTATACCCCGCCCATCTGGCTGGGTTTCCCCAGCCACTCTGGGCAGCTCCCAACTGAATATTAAAAACACAATACAGCATTAAACATTAAAAACTTCCCTAAAAAGGGCTGCCTTCACGTGTCTTCTAAAAGTCAGATAGTTGTTTATTTCCTTGACATCTGATGTGAGGGCGTTCCACAGGGCGGCCGCCACCACCGGGAAGGCCCTCTGCCTGGTTCCCTGTGACTTGGCTCCTCGCAGGGAGGGAACTGCCAGAAGGCCCTCGGCGCTGGACCTCAGTGTCCGGGCTGAACGATGGCATGCCCGGATGGTCTGAAATAAAAATGCACGACAATCACTTAAAATGGATCACTATCATGAAAAGGATCGTGGGCGTTCAATCTGGTGCCCTCCACCCTTTTGTAGGGCAACTCATAGGACTTTTGCTGTGTAGCAAGATGGGAAGATGACATTTTAAAAAAACTGGCAATTGTCCATCGAAACTTTTAAGACGCAGGTTAGGGAGAGAAGGGTTGGTGCTGCAATTCAATGGTGGCTTTCCATGCTTTATGTGCAAAAAGCGACATTTTCAGTGTCTGGCATCTGCAGGCCGGACTGGGAAATTCTCAGGTCTGAAACCCTGCAAAACCAGTGCCAGACACTGGTTCTCGATGGTACATGCCCTGGTATAAGGCAGCTTTAGTTAAGGCAATTATTGCTGCTATCACTTCAGTTGGTTAACTGCTGTTAGCTGGCTCAAACCATTTTTTATGGAAAGGCAGGGTGCAAATATTTTGCATAAATACATTTGAATATGTTTTGCAAGCTCTTGACAAGGTTGTTTGTCTCAGATCTTTAACTAGGAAAATGAGATATTTGCTACCCAGGGTAGCGTGCTGCTTAGGCAACAACCTCACAAGAGAGATTGGCTGAGAGGATCACACCATTTTTTTTTCTTCTTTCTCTGGTTTTTATCCACATTGATTGAATCTGCCCTCCTGTAAAATTGTATTAAGTAAGTTATTTAAAAAATCGTATTTATTATTTCTTTCTTTCTTTTTAAATAAAAGGTGACTGTGTAGCCGTCTTTACTGCTGCTGATTTTTAGTTTTTTAATTGCATCATGTCATTCTTCAATGATGGTGTGATTATTTAGATCGTTTTTCTCTTTATCTGGTACAGCGGTACCTCTGGATACAAACGGGATCCATTCCGGAGCCCCATTTGCATCCTGAAGTAAACACAACCCACATCTGCGGGTCGCAATTCACCGCTTCCGTGCATGCGCATGATGTCATTTTGACCATCTGCGCATGCACAAGTGGTGAAACCCGGAAGTAACACGTTCTGTTACTTCCAGGTCGCCGCAGAACGCAACCTGAAAGCATTCAACCTGAAGCAACTTCAACCCGAGGTATGACTGTATTTGTTTTACACTTGCATTGTTGATATAATTGATTATTTCTTCGGGGTTAGCTGTTCCTGGCGAATAGAAATGAGGAGCAAAAAGTCTATAAATTGGTCTATGATTTCACGGTCTTTGTAAATTTTAATTTTATTTGGTAATTCTAAGGAGACCATATTGTTCCTTTTATGTGATTTTTAAAGGCAATGTGCCAACAAGTTTGGAAATGTTATTATACCCACAGTATTTAAGAACTGCAAGGCTCCTGCCATTCTATCAGTTTCAAGAAAGTCTAATTCAGCTTTCTTCCTTGCTATAACACTTTTATGTCAAGCTTCAGCCCATCTGATGTGTGAGTCATGAGGCTTAAAGCTGATTGACCTCAAAGCATGATGATGAAAAATAGCAGCACAACTGTAGCAGGAGGTTCGCTGGCTGCATGCATGAGTAAAGCTTAGGCGAAGACCTCTGGCAGTGAGACCAACAGGGAGAGGAAATCAGAGCTAATGGCAGGCGCAGCCAACTACTTCTGGTTTGGTCTCCGTCATCCTCCCTGCTGAGTTCTGCAATGGCAACACCAAGACGAAGGAAGAGGAAGTTGACAGGCGGCGTCACTGCTCCCCACCTGGCGTGGTTGTAGGAAGGTAGGCCGGCAGGTCGTTGCTGGCTGGCTGGAGATGCACTTAAGTGGCAAAGCAGCACTCTATTTGCCCTAAGGAACCAACTTCCTTAGGAACAAACATTACCATAATGTCTCATCTTCGTACTGCTGAGGCTTGCTGTTGATCCCCAGAGCTTCCAGAGCTGCTTCTCTCATATCCTCCGATGAAAATAGGGACGTCCTATTCTATAATAATAATAAGAAGAAGAAGTGTTAAGTTGTGGGTGAACATATCAGATGACAGGGAGATTCTTCAAACAGCTCTTGCTTATTCACAGGCTGAAATATACTCAGAGTCGCAAAGTGATTTCATGCTCTTTATTCAGCTCATAGTGGTAAGGAGGAATGAATGAATGTCCCCTCAAAGTATCTGCTTTATATACATTATTTACACAATGGGCTGCACATGATTGGTTAATTCTGGAATTCTACTGTAAGGTTGTGGATTCACTTATATCTGGAGCATGATTGGGTGGTTCCTGCCAATCAATCATACTGCTGCATTGTTCTTGGACCAATCAGACTGCTGCATTCTGAATCCTATTGTTCTAGGACCAATCAGACTGCTGCAATTTGGATCCTATTGTTCTAGGACCAATCAGACTGCTGCAGTTTGGATCCTATTCAACTCAGTACATAACACAGGCCCAGAACAGAACTGGGCTGAAGGGTTCAGCCAACCTGCTTATATAGAGCTCAACTACAAAGCAACAGTAACAACTTTCTGTAACTATCCAATCCCTGAACGTCACTTTCACTTCCTTATTTGCATATGTGGACCTGAGTGAAAACTATCTACAGTATCTTCTGCTGGCCCAGGGTGAGAACTTCAGTACATAATAATAATAATAATAATAATAATAATAATAATAATAATAATAATTTTATCATTTATACCCCACTCTGGGCGGTTTCCAACATAGATAAAAACATAACAAAACATGAAACATTTAAAAACTTCCCTATACAGGGCTGACTTCAGATGTCTTCTAAAAGTTGGAGTTCCTTATCTCCTTGGCTTGGTGCGCCACACCTCCAACATTTCTCTGATAAAAAAGGGAACGTCCTACCATACCCACCAACATTTCTGTGATGATAATAGGGAATAGTGGGACATTTCAGGATCAAATCAGAAACTGGGATGGCTTCTGTAAATCTGGGACTATCCCTGGAAAATAGGGACGCTTGGAGGGTCTAGGTCAGGCATAGGCAAACTCACCCTCCAGATGTTTTGGGACTACAATTCCCATCATCCCTGACCACTGGTCCTGTTAGCTAGGGATGATGGGAGTTGTAGTCCCAAAATATCTGGAGGGCCAAGTTTGCCTATGCCTGGTCTAGGTCTCTCTGACAGTAAAATGGGATTTTGCCAGCAGCTAGGTATGACCTGAAGTGGAAAACGTTAAGAATAAATTGTGTGTGTGTGCACATGTTGGGGAGGGAGAGGTCTGTTAGGGTTGCTGATATCTCTAGGTTTACATCCAGTAGAAAGATACATGACTATTAAGGTAGCATTCATGTCTCTGTCTGAGACAGAGAGTAAGTTGTGTGCAGGGCCCTGTTGTGGATGTGCACCTAAAATACACAATGACCAAATGTTGCTTGATGCTGTATCCCATAAGTTGATAAGAGTTCCTATAGTTTGTTGGGGCGTGGGGGGAAGTCTGTTCATCGTCATCGCACCCCCCAACTTTGTCATCAGAAGAGAGACTCTCAGAATGGGCCTGTTCAAAATGGAACACAGCCATGGTACGCTGGTCCTGGGGGCTAACCGAGAGGCAAGGTCCGAGTCCAGTCCGAAGTCGATGGTGTGGTATGGAGGCTGTCCGTCAAAGCTGTAGCTGGGTCCAAGGCAGGGAGTCGGGTGGGGTCAGGAACTCTGGCAAAAGAGCAGGACAGGGTGCAGGCAGGAACAGGCTACCAACAACGTTGCTCTCGCAACCTGGGACTGGGGGTGACTGGCTTTTATCTGCCCTGAGGCATAGGGCGGCTCCGGTCCACAGGTGACTTGCCTCTCCTGGCCTGGAGGCGAGCACTCCTCCTACGGAAACTTAGTTCCTTCCTGTGGGATGTAAACACAGGAGCAGTCAATGACAACATTCCTAGAGTGTACATGTTAGAACATGGGGAGGGATGTCTGTCCAGCAAGCAGGTAAACTTCCTGGGGACGAACTTCCTCCACATGTGACCAGAGGTGGGTGTGGCCTCACCTGTGCAGGTAAATGATAAAAGCACAGGGCAGGCAGCCATCTCTCTCTCTCTGCCATTTTTCTTCAATGAGGAAACGTCTAAGGATGCTCTCTTGGCTCCCAGCCAAGAGAGGAGATAAGGACTATGTTGCTACAAGATAGATTCTAAATGTATGTAACTTTTTAAGCCTGCCTGCCTTCCGGGATCATATTGTGAACGGGACGTGAGTAAACTCTTTTATACTTTTATAAAGACTGTGTTGTGTCTTGTATTTTAAGAGGGAACAAAAGGGGAAATTACCAGAGTAATTATTATAGAGGTTCTAGCGAACCTGTGCACACGTTACCGTTGCAAACTTAAAGGGGAATGTCTATAAACTCTGCTAATATTTTGGGAACTTGTTAGCACAAGTTGGATAAGGATATAATTAGTCAATATATCCTCTCCTGCACCCCAGAACATTCCCACACTTCCGCCTCTCTGCCCTGAGCCTCTGCAGTTCAGGAGAGGCTGGAGGGTTACTGGACCCAGAGGCAACCTCACTTTCCCCCTGACGGGGCTGAGAGTGGAGCACCTGCAGGCAATGGGTCCTCCATCACCTGAGGAGCCAGAGCAGACTCAGCTGGTGCCTGCACCTGAGGAACCAGCACAGGTGAGGACCCTTCAGGCTCAAGCCCCAGCCCCGGCTCAGCTGGTTCTGGAGGCGGGGACCCCTGTGCAGGCTGGGATTCTTCAGGTTCAGCCTCTGAGTCCGAATCCCAGGCCATCACACATGGTTTTTATCTCTTCCATTCAGGCGCACAAACTGTTTCAGTGGAATGAGCATTACATACTTCTAAGGAAGAGATCACTGTGGACAACAACAGAGTTGGCAGGTTGCAAACAGTATGAGATCTTCTAGTTTTCCATCCCTGGAAAAGGGGTTGGGGTAAGCGGCCTTCTACAATTCGGATTTTATCAGCATGGATCAAAACATCAGTTCATGAAAGAGTTTCCCCTGGAGAGTAGAACAATCCACTGGTGCTGTGTTTTCGGATCTTTGAAGATGTGTTTGTGTATTGTTGTTATTTTAATCACAACCAGAGTGTTCATGCCTACTAATTCAGAGAACAATGCGGGGGGGATAATCCCAGGTTTTTATTAAGTCACAGAAAATGGAAAATCCTGTTATTGCTGTTGTTTCTCCCCGGAGAACCAAGATGTAACATCCAAATATATATTTTAAAGAATCCATTTAGCAGCAAGTGTTGCAGGGAGCCTGGGGCAGATGCATTATTCATACGAGACAACTGGACCAAACATCTAATCTTTCATAGAAAGGCACATTGAAAGGCATAATGTTAGCACTTGTCTATGAATGATGAACAAGTTGCAACAGTTCCTTGTTCAAAGGATGCTTTTGAGTGTCTTCGTTTCTGCATGATCAGACAAACTGGGCTGCAAAGGATGCTTTAGCCTTTACTCCCACATGGCTATTTTGACTGCCAATGGTGCAATATTCTTACACGTGGAATGGAGTGTGGTGAATAATATCCTCTTTTACTCTGCAGCTTCCCTGTTTTGAGACAGATGGTGCATTGGCCCTGGAGTATGTCAAGTATAGTGGTGCCCCGCAAGACGAATGCCTCGCAAGACGGAAAACTCGCTACACGAAAGAGTTTTCCGTTTTGGAGGTGCTTCGCAAAACAAAATTCCTATGGGCTTGCTTCGCAAGACGGCAATGTCTTACGAGTTCCTGCTGTTTTTTTTCCCTCCCCCCCTTTTTCTAAGCCGCTAAGCCGCTTATCAGCTGATCCGATCAGCAGATAAGCCGCTAAAAGCCGCTAATAGCGCTAATAGCGCTAATCCTTCAATGGGCTTGCTTCGCAAGACGAAAAAACCGCTAGACGAAGAGAATCACCGAACGGATTCTTTTCATCTTGTGAGGCACCACTGTATAGTGATTTAATCTGCTGAATTTGGGAATGCTCAAACGCATTACTGTGTGTTTAATTCTGGAATGTTCCCCAGTAACTCTCATGTGATTGGTTCACTCTGGACACATGGGACATTCTCCAGGAGCCAGTGTGGTGCAGTGGTTAAGAGTGGTAGTCTTGTAATCTGGTGAACCAGGTTTGCGTCTCCTCCACACGCAGCTGTTGGGCTGTGGGCTAGTCACAATTCTTGAAGTCCCTCAGCCTCACTCACCTCACAGATTGTTTGTTGTGGGGGAGGAAGGGAAAGGGGATTGTTAGCCGCTTTGAGACTCCTTAGGGTAGTGATAAAGCAGGGTATCAAATCCAAACTCCTCTTCTTCTACTTCTTCTTCTTCCATTTTGTTTTGTGTGAGAGTGACTTGACTGCAATGGCGGCATCTTTGCAAACCCTGAAGAACAAACCATGTTAGATAACCCTCTCTCTGAATGCAACAGAGGAGAGGAATGCTAATGTTTCTGTGTGAATGTGTGTGAGAGAAAGAAGTGCAGAAGTCGGCGTTCTCCCACAGAAGCAGTAAGGAGAAGTCTGCTGGAGGGCGAAAATGGAAATCTCTCTGCATGCAACAATGGCCATCCCGGGAACAGTTTCAGATCGCTGGCTAAACCAGCTGAGGGTAGCCAATGGGTCACAAACCCTCAGTGAGTTAGGGTTTTCCTTTGTATGTGAAGACAAGCTCCAGCAGATTGAGCAAACGTGACCAATAGTGGGTCCAGCAGTCGAGAAGGCAGTTTCTACACATGCTGCAGAGGGAAGGGAGGAGCAGATGGAGCTGGAAGATAGCCCATCTAGGAGAAGGAAAACTCCGATCCTAAAGCTGCCTTGTGGTGTATCTTCAGGGGAAGAAAAAGCTGAGGAGTAAACCCTACACAGATTTGGAGTGGAGTCCCTAAGCCGATTAGATGGCACCTTGTACACCTCCTTCCAGGCAGCTAAGCTGGTGCCAAACATATTGCCCTGCTTTCCTTTGGACCACATCAGAGAGTCAAAGGGGTGGGTGGGTGTCTTGTCGTCTGGGCAGGCCAGGAGCTCCATACACACCACCCAGGCTTGATATTTCTGAAATTCTTTCCAGTCTATTTCTGAAATTCTGAAATAGACTGGAAAGAGAAGCTGCTGAATTGCAACTCATTACCAAACTTAAAACCATGGAGAGACCTGGTCTGAACAAAGACATTGGATTCTTATCTCATTATACATGACTAAGCCATTTTTCACCTTTTCACCCCTTGCCTTTCCCTGTAAGACCTATTGCAGTCGTGAAGAGTCGTCAACAGGCTCATCTCAGCTATCTGCCAATCTCCCATTCCCACCACCCTTCTGAGTAATACCCCTCCCCACCTTCCCACTATATAGAAGGATCTGGCAACTTCTGTTTCAGTGTATCTGAAGAAGTGTGCATGCACACGAAAGCTCATACCAAGAACTAACTTAGTTGGTCTTTAAGGTGCTACTGGAAGGAATTTTTTTTATTTCAACTCTCAGTAGTTAAATCACACAGTCCTGCACTTGAACCCAGTTGAGTTCAATGTAGCTTATTCAAAATACAGTGGTACCTTGGGTTACAGACGCTTCAGGTTACAGACTCCGCTAACCCGGAAGTAGTACCTTGGGTTAAGAACTTTGCTTCAAGATGAGAACAGAAATCGCACAGCGGCAGCGGGAGGCCCCATTAGCTAAAGTGGTGCTTGAGGTTAAGAACAGTTTCAGGTTAAGAACGGACCTCCGGAACGAATTAAATTCTTAACCTGAGGTGCCACTGTAGGTGCGTATAGAGTTTCGGCCTAAATATATGGAAACAGATTTTTATATAATCTCAAATGCATTCTTTACTTTCCATCCTCCCAACCCTACATAGGGCAATGTTTTACATTGCCTATATATTACATATAATATGCAGCTATGCCAAATATATACCATCATAAACTTACACAGTATCCCTTTGTGTGTAGATTTAGGTGCTCTTACATAATAATAATAATAATAATAATAATAATAATAATAATAATTTATTATTTATACCCCGCCCATCTGGCTGGGCCTCCCCAGCCACTCTGGGCGGCTTCCATAAAAACCAAAAATACAGTAAAATATCACACGTTAAAAACTTCCCTGAACAGGGCTGCCTTAAGATGTCTCCTGAATGTCAGGTAGTTGTTTATCGCTTTGACATCTGCTGGAAGGGCGTTCCACAGGGCGGGCGCCACTACCGAGAAGGCCCTCTGCCTGGTTCCCTGTAGCTTTGCTTCTCGCAATGAGGGAACCGCCAGAAGGCCCTCGGCGCTGGACCTCAGCGTCCGGGCAGAATGATGGGGGTGGAGACGCTCCTTCAGGTATACTGGACCGAGGCCGTTTAGGGCTTTAAAGGTCAGCACCAACACTTTGAATTGTGCTCGGAAACGTACTGGGAGCCAATGCAGGTCTTTCAAGACTGGTGTTATATGGTCTCGGCGGCCGCTCCCAGTCACCAGTCTAGCTGCCGCATTCTGGATTAGTTGTAGTTTCCGAGTCACCTTCAAAGGTAGCCCCACGTAGAGTGCATTGCAGTAGTCCAAGCGGGAGATAACCAGAGCATGCACCACTCTGGCGAGACAGTCCGCAGGCAGATAGGGTCTCAGCCTACGTACCAGATGGAGCTGGTAAACAGCTGCCCTGGACACAGATTTGACCTGTGCCTCCATGGGCAGCTGTGAGTCCAAAATGACTCCCAGGCTGCGCACCTGGTCCTTCAGGGGCACAGTTACCCCATTCAGGACCAGGGAATCCTCCACACCTGCCCGCCTCCTGTCCCCCAAAAACAGTACTTCTGTCTTGTCAGGATTCAACCTCAATCTGTTAGCTGCCATCCATCCTCCAACCGCCTCCAGACACTCACACAGGACCTTCACCGCCTTCACTGGTTCTGATTTAAAAGAGAGGTAGAGCTGGGTGTCATCCGCATACTGATGAACACCCAGCCCAAACCTCCTGATGATCTCTCCCAGCGGCCGCATGTAGATGTTGAAAAGCATGGGGGAGAGGACAGAACCCTGAGGCACCCCACAAGTGAGAGCCCAGGGGTCTGAACACTCATCCCCCACCACCACTTTCTGAACACGGCCCAGGAGGAAGGAGCGGAACCACTGTATAACAGTGCCCCAGCTCCCAGCCCCTCAAGACGGTCCAGAAGGATGCTATGGTCGATGGTATCAAACGCCGCTGAGAGATCCAGCAGAACTAGGAAACAGCTCTCACCTTTGTCCCTAGCCCGCCGGAGATCATCAACCAGTGCGACCAAGGCAGTTTCAGTCCCATGATGAGGCCTGAATCCCGACTGGAAGGGATCCAAATGGTCCGCTTCTTCCAGGCGTGCCTGGAGTTGTTCGGCAACCGCTCGCTTTTCATGGAAAAGTTATGTATTTAATTCAAGTGAGAAGGCAAAAATATTTAATTCATTTGAACCTATACACCCATGAATTATGAATCCACACCGCTGCAGTACATGCAGTCTTGTATAGCAGATATGAGGACTGAATTTGTTTTCCCCCTGCCTTTGTTGCAAGGTTAATATAAAGTGGCTTTCCTTTCTCTCTCTTTTGCTGCTGCTGCTGCTGCTGCTGCTGCTGCAAGACTCTTCAATTCCCACTGCAGATTCTGAACAAAGTATGTATGCCCAGACATGGTTTCTCTTGGGGGGCGGGGTGTTCCATGTAGGATCAAATACAAAGAGATATCAGACGGGAGAGGGAGAGCACACAAACACTTGAAAGTGACATTTTAGATGGGTTGGAATATCCAGAGCCCAAATCCTTAAAGACCAATTCCTCAAGCATAAAATATCCATTGCTGTCACAAGGATCTCAGCAACAGGAAAAGTATTGCTTTGTAAATTGCCTGAGATTGTTCTCCAGGGAGCTGGGTGATGCAGGCATGGGGGACGGGGAGGGAAAAGCAAGCCCTGGTCTTAGGAGGGAAGGCAAAATTTGATAAAACAGCCTGCTAAATCAGTTTCCCTTAAATGCCAGCTGTCAGCCTTCTAAGCTGCGAGGTGTCTGGATTCAGAGGCAGGCATTGTCATGGGACGGCAGGCAAGGATCAGCAGGTTAGAGGGGAGATGGGATCTTGGTGAATAAAACACACATGCATAGCGACGGCTCTTGGTGAGCGTCTTGCCAAATGCAAGGTGATTCTTTTAATGAGATGCAGAAGCAACACAAACACAAGGGAGTGAGAAGATTAAAGATTTTATTCGAAACAGCAAGCATTATGTACATTACCAAGCAAGCCCTTCGATCTGCCACTGGGAATAATAATAATAATAATAATAATAATAATAATAATAATAATAATAATAACAACAACAACAACAACAACAACAACAATTTATTATTTAGACCCCGCCACTCTGTGCGGCTTCCAACACAATATTAAAATACAGCAATGCATCAAGCATTAAAAGCTTCCCTAAACAGGGCTGCCTTCAGATGTCATCTAAAAGTCTGGTAGTTGTTGTTCTCTTTGACATCTGGTGGGAGGGCGTTCCACAGGGCGGGTGCCACTACCGAGAAGGCCCTCTGCCTGGTTCCCTGTAACTTGGCTTCTGGCAGTGAAGCCCTCAAGAAGTGGTGAAGTGAACCCCAGGTAGCCACAGGTTGCACGACCCACCAGCCATGAGTTCATACACGCACTTCGCACAGAACTCCTGCCCAACACCATCTGATTTATAGATAGCTAACCCGTTAGCTTATGTGCCTTGCCCGACTAGCTAGTACAGATTATTAATTAGCTAAGCCCCCTCTTCCAATACTGGACGTTCCTCCAAACAACATCTAACATCAAAGGAGGTCAGCAGGTTGCCCATACAGAGAGACAGATATTATTTTGCGCATGCAGCCCAGGCTGACAAGCATGGGGATACCCAAAGCAGCCTCTGGAACCAGGACAAATGATGGTTTAGGGAGAAGGGGGGGGGCTGATGGATATTATCGTCCCTCAACCCCCAAGGAAACTACTGAAGCTGGGTCGGTTAACACCTAATATCTGCTGAGAATCCGTATGTTGTTTCTGTTTTATATGCACATTGAGGCTGATGGATAGAGTTTTTAAGGGTTGGCCCGTTAAATCATTTGTGAAGGAATGGTGCACACAGTGTGTGCATCCCTTTCATGACTGGCTGGGTGAACCTTATAGACATTTGCAGAGTCAAGGGCACCCAAAAGCAGAAGTGGAGGGATTTTATTGGGCACTGAAAGCAGCATTCAATACTGCATCTCCAAGGAATGCTAATAAGAAAGGAGATGGGAGTAGACACATGTTCTGCTGGAAGGGCTTCCAGACCGTCTCTGAAGCTGCTTCGGCTAGAGATTTACGTCTGGTGCATAAATCAGTGAAGACCAGTCAAAACAAAAAGAGATTGCCAAGAGCTCCAAAAGAACCTTTCTTAACGGTGCAAATGGGTGGTAAAATGCACTTCAATGTAAGCGAGGGAAAAGCAGTGCATGTTAGGGCAAGGAAATCTTATGTTTGCATATGGCTCGTGAGGTCAGAGCTGGTGATGACTGATCAGTTGGTCCAGAATCCGAAAGTACTTCACTGTCTTTTGCAAATCAGGAGTTTGCCACGTAGGGCAGCCAAGCACAGATCCAGACTCAATGGCACACAGAATCAGCGGGGATTCTTGATGACACATTCGTAGAGCCAGTGTGGTGTAGTGGTTAAGAGTGGTGGTCTCATAATCTGGTGAACAGGGTTCGCTTCCCTGCTCCTCCACATGCAGCTGCTGGGTGACCTTGGGCCAGTCACACTTCTCTGAAGTCTCTCAGCCCCACTCACCTCACAGAGTGTTTGTTGTGGGGGAGGAAGGGAAAGGAGAATGTTGGCCGCTTTGAGACTCCTTAAAGGGAGTGATAAAGCGGGATATCAAATCCAAACTACTACTACTACTACTACTACTACTACTACTCCTCTTCTTCTTCTTCTTCTTCTTCTTCTTCTTCTTCTTCTTCTTCGCCATTTGCGTGTGTTATGTGTCACAGCTTCCGCAGTAAGGTATACAGTCTAAACATCTGACTTGCTTACGGCAATATCTTGTGTGTGATTCTCAGTTTGGCAATGCAAAAGATTCAGGAAGAGTTGCTGGATTCAAGAGCATCCCAGGGAGCTTCTGCTGTGCTGCAGGTAAAACCTTGTGCCAGGCAGAGGTCTGAGTCAGCTCTTTTCCAGCCAGAGGATAATCGACCCAACGAGACAGTGACACAGCAGAAATAAATGGGTAAATATAGACTTCTAAACTTTAAAGCTTAGTGTCTACCAAATAGTTGGTTGCTTTCTTCAGTTTAATAGGAAAAGGCATCATTTCCCAGCAGGAAACTAAAGCAGGGCTGGAAAATGCAGAGATACCTCACAAAAGGCTGGTAAAAGAGTATTTCCTCTCTGTGTTTCCTTATTTTTCATGTTTAAACCTTCCATCTAGCCAAGGACCCTTAAGGTCAGGTGGGTGAGGCTCAGGTTGGTCCTATAGTAAAGGTTACATTGAAAAGGGACTCTCGCTGCACTGAGAAGGTGCAGTTCGTAAATATAAAAATGGTTAGTCTTCCGAAGATAAAGCTTGCTTCGTTTTCTGTTAATGCAAAACATACGGTACATTCTAAAAGTAATAAAATTTGTTGTTGTTGTTGTTTAGTCGTGTCATCTGAACTAGCCAGATGTTCAACTGATAATCACAGTCAGTGTGTCATCTGAAAAATAAGACTTGAGAGTTGTCTGGCCCCAAAATGGCACCTTCTTGTTGTTGTTTAGTCGTTTAGTCGTGTCCGACTCTTCGTGACCCCATGGACCAGAGCACACCAGGCACTCCTGTCTTCCACTGCCTCCCGCAGTTTGGTCAGACTCATGCTGGTAGCTTCGAGAACACTGTCCAACCATCTCGTCCTCTGTCGTCCCCTTCTCCTTCTGTTCTCAATCTTACCCAACATCAGGGTCTTTTCCAGGGAGTCTTGTCTTCTCATGAGGTGGCCAAAGTACTGGAGCCTTAGCTTCACAATCTGTCCTTCCAGTGAGCACTCAGGGCTGATTTCTTTAAGAATGGATAGGTCTGATCTTCTTGCAGTCAAGAGTCTCCTCCAGCACCATAATTCAAAAGCATCAATTCTTCGGCGAAATACCCTTTATAATATTTCAGAAGGGCAATTTCTGCTATCTGAAGTACAGTGTTTGGTGTGCTTTTGCAGTTAGTCAGTTCTGAACAAAATGATTAAGCTGCCTCCTTATTTTTATGCATATAAAGCTAGTTTTAGTGTTATAACAAACAAAATCCCATTTGAACCATGATTTACTTCTGAGTAAGACATGGGCTATTAAAGGTTCCTGATACCTTACATGGCATGCTGCCATACCCTCCAACATTTCTCCAATGAAAACAGGGGCGTCTCATCCCATAATGATAATTTTACTATTTATACCCCACACATCTTACTGGGTTGCCACAGCCATTCTGGGCAGCTTCCAACATATATAAGAACATAATGAAACATTAAACATTTAAAAACACCTTCCCTATACCGGATTGCCTTCAGACGGCTCATGGGTCAAATACCCTCTAACCTTTCTTCAAGGAAAATAGGAACATCCTAAGGAAAAGTGGGACATTCTGGGGTCAAATCAGAAACCCGGACAGCTTCTCTAAATCAGGGACGCCCCTGGAAAATAGGGACATTTGGAGGGTCTGTGCTGCTACGAATACATATGGTATCAACCAGTGTTTTTTTCCTTAAAAAATGTTTAGGGGTACTCTCATTTTGACTCAAGAAAATCACCATTTTATAGTTCAAATTGGGAAAAATAAATACAGTAAAAGGACAAAAGGACAAAGATTCATAAAATGTTTAGGGGTATGCGTCCTCCTGCGTTCTCCCAGAAAAAAAAGCACTGGTATCAACTCCTGGGTACATTCTTAAGAAAGGAAGGTTTATATTAATCATGGTTTCAGTGTGTTTGTTCACAGTTTTCCACCCTCTTTGGCGACTCTCACATGTCCGCCACAGATTGGTGGGTTAGAGGTGGGAGGAAGTAGATAAATAGGTACCGCTCCGGCGGGAAGGTAAACGGCGTTTCCGTGCGCAGCTCTGGTTCACCAGAAAGCGGCTTAGGCATGCTGGCCACATGACCCGGAAGCTGTCTGCAGACAAACGTCAGCTCCCTCGGCCAATAAAGCAAGATGAGCGCCGCAACCCCAGAGTTGTCCGCGACTGGACTTAACAGTTAGGGGTCCCTTTACCTTTAAAGTCAACCTGGTTGAAGCTAAATAATGCTTACATGTGGGATGAGGTGTGGGGCGACCTTTGATTGATTTGGGGGGATCGCCCATACCACCTCATTCCACATTGTCCAGACAACCCCAAACTCTCTGGGGAGGCTTTCTGGGTGGTACAGGAGGAGGCAGAGGAAACAGGAAACTTTCCTCCCACGAATTTCCTCAAATTAACTCATTTTCTCATTCAAGCCAATGCATACAGGACAGACACTGATTTTGCTTAAGTGCCTTGAATAGAGAACCAGCTGGCTTTGCCTTGCATACAACGTTTTATTCTCCCTGTATCTCTAGCGTCTTCTAGAAGAAGATGGAGCTTTAAGCATCTGTTCCTTTAATAAAAAAAATGTAACCAGGCGGTGGTGGAAATCCTAGTTACAGTGGGCATTTTTGAGCTAAGCAGAGTTTGTGTGCTTAGCTTTGGATGAAAGAAGCGGCTATTGTTCGGAGGCATTGTGGAAGAAGCTTGAGCAGGGGGCGGCTGCATCTGCAAGTGCCAGCCAGATCTATTTATTATTGAGTAACTAACAGGCTGTGCTTCGGGGCAGCAAAAGCTCACCATTTATCAAGCCAATCAATTAGGACTGTATCAGAAAGGAAATGGCCACTTCCAGGTGGAAGTATTTTCAGGTACATGAAGTCAGCAAGTGAACTGTGCTCAAGTGTGTGTGTGTGTGTGTGAGAGAGAGAGAGAGAGAGAGAGAGAGAGAGAGAAGGAGAAAGAGAGGGACAGAAGTCTAAGAAGCAGATTGAAATCTAGCAGCACGCCTTGGGGTTCTAGCAAAGGGTCGTGGGAAAGATGGCCAAAATCTCACTTCAGCCACAAACAGGTGACAAGCCAGCCATCTGCGATACACAGGAAATGATACTTGGCTTCTTTAAAGGGCTGCTGCAAGGATTGCGGAATTTACAGAATAAAGGGGGGGAAACAACACTAGGCGACCCACCTGGACCCCCAGCCTCCTACGCCTGGAGTAGAAGCATACTGCAATTCTCTTTGCACATGAAAGAACTAGAAACTCGGTTCTTTCGTGGTGTGAGATTCTAGTTTTTTGCTGTTTGCAGTATAATCTCGGTTGTGCAGACTCCTAGACCGCCTCTCTGCAGTCTGGATGATTACAGGTTATGGGTCAATTTATTCATCATGCTAATTGGGTGGAAGCTCAAATTCCTCGCTGCCACCAGAAACATAGGTGCATTTATTTCTTATCAGAAGCACCAATTGTGCAACTTTGTTGGGCTCTCGTCTGCAACTCCAGCCCCTCCCATTGCACATATATGCTTCAGCAGACACACACACACATGATGCAATCCAAGCTGGAAATTAATCAGGACCCCCAGGGAAAAGGTGGGTGACTCATGCTTTTGAGGACTTTTGTCTCCACAGATCTCTAAAGGGTTCAGAATGGAATGATGCCCTGGCGTTACGAGGCTACGTGGGGAATAACTCAAAACGGGGATGAACGGCTTCCATGTTGCAATACCTAATATTGTTCCCACCTCCACTTTCAGGATTAGGAAGATTGTTTACGTCACGACTGGGTTTCAGTTGCTGGTTTCTTACTGTTCCGCAGAGTGTTTGTTTGATTAATTCCACTTAAGAATTGCTTCCAATACGACATCTCAAGAGGGATTTCATGGGAAGCAATTGGTAAATGGAATCAAATAGGCAACCAGCAACTGAGATAAGACTGGGCGCAAAGCTGTAGGTAGGTGATTTTGCACCCCTGACAGAACCGTCCAGATTGTGCCCACTAAAGGTAAAGGGACCCCTGACCATTAGGTCCAGTCGTGGCCGACTCTGGGGTTGCGTGCTCATCTCGCTTTATTGGCCGAGGGAGCCGGCGTACAGCTTCCGGGTCATGTGGCCAGCATGACTAAGCCGCTTCTGGCGAACCAGAGCAGCGCATGGAAACGCCGTTTACCTTCCCGCCGGAGCGGTACCTATTTATCTACTTGCACTTTGATGTGCTTTTGAACTGCTAGGTTGGCAGGAGCAGGGACCAAGCAATGGGAGCTCACACTGTTGCAGGGATTCAAACCGCTGACCTTCTGATCGGCAAGTCCTAGGCTCTGTGGTTTAACCCACAGTACCACCCACGTCCCATTGCACCCCCTAGCCATGGACAAATTAGCTCTTCCTTCCGCCTCTCCTCCAACCCTCCACCCATTCAATTCACCCTCTATTTAAAACCATTTCTTATGAGGCAATAATCAATATTTTTATTTATAGACATATTTATGGACATATTTTTAAGCCAATTTTGTGGGGGGGGGCTTGCCTGCGCCCCTGGCGGTTGCCCACCTCGCCACCCCCTACCTATGGCCCTGACTGGGAGAAGGGTGTTTCTGAGTCAAAACAAAACAAGGATACAGTCAAATCTCTGATGTTGAGCGTAATACATTCTGGAAGCCTGTTCAGCTTCTGAAATGTTCAGCAACCGAGGCACGGCTTCCGATTGGTTGCAGGAGCTTCCAACACTCAAGCAGAAGCCGTGTCGGACATTCAGCTTCCGAAAAAACGTTTGAAAACCAGAGCATTTACTTCCGGGTTTTCGGTGTTCAGGAGTCGAAACGTTCTAAAACGGAGGCGTTCAGTAGCCAAGGTTTGACTGTACTTCAGTTAGAGGCCAGTTTGCATAATCGGTAGTAGTGGTTGCCGCCACATTTCATACTTAACGGCCTAAGAAAATATACAGTAACCGTGAGAGTGCGCAACCTGGTCTTGTTCCCTCAGCAATAATGCATTTTTCTAATAAAAAACCCTTTTACTATGATGTTTGCAAATTGCTCTGCATATAATGCCTTTATTCCTGCCACAAATTTTTCCCTGAACCCCATTATATCCAATAATATTTTTCCAAAAAAAAAACAAAAAACCAGCAACCCTTCTGCCGCTTGGCAAATTGTCATGTGGTTCAGGCATTTCCCCTGAAAGTGGTGGCGACAGCGACTGTTTGCAATGGCAGGATGAAACTCCCTTTCTTTACAGTGAGCCACTGGATAAAAACAAAGGGTTATCATGGAGGTGGAGAACCTCCGACCCAGACAGTAAATGTGTCACCTCCTGAAATCTCTGTGTGGCCCTTGACACTGTCCGCAGTCTGTATCCAACAGTGACCCTGCCTGATGCCCTGAGAGTTTTCCCTGTCTGGAATGCTTCATTGAACTGTGACAATGCTTCTTGCTGGATAGACTCTGACAGAAGAGGCTGCTGGAGTGGTCAGACAAGTTTTATCCTAAGAGAAAAGGTCCCATAGTGGGGCTTGAAACCCACCTGGAAGGGAACCAAATGGTCCACAGCCATCAGATGCGCTCGGAGTTGTTCCGCTCTATCACCTTGTCCAGGAATGGAATATTTGAGATTGGACCATATAATTGGCCATAGTAGCCAGGTCAAGAGGTGCTTTTTTAAAGAAGCAGTTTCATAAACCCCTTCTTTAAGGGGTTCCGAGAAGAACTCTCTCATAGAGGAAAGCATTCGCCACTCCACGGAGCCCATTGCCCAGCCCTGTATGACTCGCTTTTAAGTGATGGTGTTCTCCAGGAAGGGGACAGGCATTCTCTCCAAACCCTCTCCCCCTGGCTGGAAGCCAGGTCATTGTCAGGAATGAGCCAGCTCCCAGCAAAGGTTTGTAGCCAACTGCAGAAAGCAGCCAGGAACAGAGAGGCTTAGATGTTAGTCAGGCAGGGGAGAGTGGCAGCTGCAAACTTTGGCTCTTCTTGACCTTGATGGGCAGGCTGATAAGGCAGTAGCTGAGAGCATGCTAGAACACAGCCAAAGCTCGCCGGAAGCACAAATCAGTGCAAATAGATTCAGAGACAGCCTCTCAGATCAGGACGGGGTTGGAGCTGATCCGCTAAGTCCAAAGAGTCAACAAATGGGAGGGCTGCTAGATAGGAAATGAAACAAGAGACGTAAAAGCCGTAATTTCAGTATCTTCTGTTGATGCCGGAAGGAGTCTTCAGAAGGGTCATCTTCTGAAACCCAGCCAGATGGGCGGGGTATAAATAAATTATTATTATTTTGAGTAATGATGCAGGAGACTTTGTCAGAGCCATCCGGAGCTATCTGTTTTTGCCATAAATCCTCCTTTTTAATTACCTGCGGGTGGCGCTGTGGGTTAAACCACAGAGCCCAGGACTTGCTGATCAGAAGGTTGGCGGTTCAAATCCCTGCGATGGGGTGAGCTCCCGTTGCTTGGTCCCTGCTCCTGCCAACCTAGCAGTTCGAAAGCACGTCAAAGTGCAAGTAGATAAATAGGTACCGCTCTGGCAGGAAGGTAAACGGCATTTCTGTGCACTGCTCTGGTTCGCCAGAAGCGGCTTAGTCATGCTGGCCACATGACCTGGAAGCTGTACGCCAGCTCCCTCGGCCAAGAAAGCGAGGTGAGCGCCGCAACCCCAGAGTCAGTCACAACTGGACCTAATGGTCAGGGGGCCCTTTACCTTACTGTGTTATCAAACTGGGAACCTGAACTCCTGACAGTCATCCTAGGATGGAGAACCATAGTCCAAGGAGTGAGTTGGGCAGAAGCTTTGGTATTCTACTTTTACTCCTCCTGCCTCCATTCTTCTCAAGGCTCAGGGTGTCCGAATCGAATCAAAACCCACCGCACAGAGATGAGCATTTTTTTCTTTTTTAAAAAAAGATATTTATTAAAAGTTTTTAAGATATAACAAGAAAAAAGAAAAATAAACATACAAAATAAAAAACAGTTAAAAACACACATTAATTTTCAATAACATAACTTCCATACACTTATTTCCTCAGACCTCCTCATACCTCCCTTCTTTGTATTCCAGTTCGATTTGTTAGTTCAGCAAATCCTTACCATTAAACTTTTACCCATTTGTAAAACCTCTTTTTTTTCATATCTCTTAAAGCATTACAGCTGGAAACCGCTTAGTTTCTATCCAACATCCTTCTAACATTCATTAATTTTACAATGTTTCTGTAAGTAGTCTTTGAATTTCTTCCAGTCTTCTTTCACCGACTCTTCTCCCTGGTCTCGGATGCACAGAGATGAGCATCAGTCAACATTCCCTGAGCAGCCATTTTGTTAGGAAGTTGGATTTGTGGCTTCATTTTCCTCCCAGATTTCCCATGCATTGCTAGCAATTCTAGGCCGCCCGGCATCCCTCTCCCACCCCTGTATCTCCATCCCCCTCATGCGCTCAAAAAGCACCCACATTGATCTGAGCTGAGGCTGCTAACTGTCTTTCAAAGGGTGACTGCAAAAGCTATTAAAGGGTAACCAGAGAGCTCTTGTAGCGGAGAGGGAGGAAGTTCATGTTTCCTTGTTTGCTTGTTAGAGACTGAGCTTTGGTCACCTCGGATCTGTTAGGACCATTTAGAAAACATCCTCTGCGGCTGTGGATTCAGAGGAGTTCTCAGATTGTTCCCTCCCCTGTCAACAACGACACCTGCCCCCCGCCATCAACAATTTCCTCCACTTCCTGGAGTTCTGTGAGGGGACCAAAAACCCACAATCGAATATCCACAGTGGATCAAGTGAAAAATGGATGGAATGGATGTGGTTTCTGTCACAGGGGTGCCGACATAGTTCATAAGCTTCTTTCCAGAGCAGTGAGCAACTCACAGGACAGTTTGAGAGCAGATGTACACTATACATTTAAAGCACACCCAATTCACATTTAAAGCGCATGAATCCCAGGAACCAGTGCTACTTTTCTAGAAAAAGAGGTGCCGGAACTCATCAAGAACACTTCTCTTGTTCTCTTAGAATGGCAATGGCACCCACCCGAGAGGAACTGATTTCCAGTGAATTCTGACTGAAAAAAGCCCTGCTGTGAACTGTAGTTTAATAAGGATGCTGGAGACTGTAGGTCTGTGAGGGGTAAACTACAGTTTCCAGGATTCTTCAGGGGGAGTCATGTGCTTTAAACAAGTGTTTAAATGTATGGTATAGTAACTCTGAGACAGAATCTGTATATTATATATATATATATAATACACACACACACACACACACACACACACACACATACACACACACACCCTGGCAACTTCATTAACAGAATTTATCATTTCTGAACAATGAGGATAAAGTAATAGTCAAACAAAAATAATAATCGAGGAAACAGGGGACATGGCTTAAAGTGTTGTGACCTGGAAATCAAGTATCCTGATCAAATGTTCTCTTGATTCTTTTCTTTACCCTCCCATTGATCCTTTGCCAGCTGAAATAAGGAGTGCAAGTCATTACTCCGTTGTTGAATGGAAGCTGACCATGAGTGTGCCTGGAACCAAGAACCCATAGTTCACGGTCCTTTGGTAAATTGCAAATATCAAGGATTTCATTTAGTAAAATATGCATGCCTTTGAAATGCAGCAAGGTTTCCAAGAACAAGTTAATAATTCCCAAGGCTCCATCCCCCAAGGGGTAGCTCCACATCATGCGGGTAGGAGACCTGGGTTGTAACTCATGTCAGGAACACCTCAAGGACTGAGATCATTTGTGATGTCCAGTATGCCAGAGGTTTCCAACCTGTTGGGGTCTACGGCTCCCTTGACCAACTACGTTCTTTCTGCAGCACCCCTGTGGGGCTCAGGAGCCCAGTTATGTCACCCCTTGCCTGCAGAGCCAGCAGCCCCTCACCCCTTTTCGAACACTCTCCCTGGTGGAGTTTTCCCTCGGCCTCCTCTCTTCTCCCCTCTCCTTGGGAGTCCTCCAGGCAGCTGCAGCTTCTGCCCCTGGTCTCTGAGCTGCTCCCCACCTGCCCCAAAGAGAGGTGCCTCTTCACACTGCCCCACAGAGGCCTGGGAAGCACCCCCTGCCCAGCCCCAGAGGCACCATTCCCCTGCGGAGCTTGTAGCCAGGGCTGCTGCAACAAACAGCTGTGCAAGCCTTTGGGAGGCAGAGATGCAAGAGACCAGAAGGAAGAGGGACAGAGGTCAGTGTCGCCAGCAGCACCCCTGAGCATCATTCAAGGCACCCCCGGGTGCCATGGCACACTGATTGAAAACCACTGCAAGGAGCCCATTGTTTTTGTTGGATGAGACACATTGTCAGGTCAAAGGGGAGGACCTTTCAGTCGATGAGAGTGCTTTGGGCATAACATTATGTTTGCTGACTGGGAAAAGTTATGGACCACCAGTGTGAGGTTTACGACATGTAATGCCTTGAAAAAAAATATTATGAAAATGATATATAGGTGGTACATGACCCCAGTCAAGCTGGCAAAAATATATCACTTGCCTGATAACAAATGTTGGAAATGTAAGGAAACTGAAGGAACATTCTTTCACCTCTGGTGGACGTGTCCAAGGATCAAGGCTTTCTGGGAAATGATTTATAATGAGTTAAAAAAGGTATTTAAGTATACCTTCCTTAAGAAACCAGAGGCCTTCCTTCTGGGCATTGTAGGCCAAGGGGTGTTAAAGAAAGATAAAATTTTCTTTATGTATGCAACAACAGCAGCAAGAATACTCATTGCAAAGTATTGGAAGACCCAAGATTTACCCACACTGGAAGAATGGCAGATGCAACTGATAGAATACATGGAGTTGGCTGAAATGACCGGCAGAGTTCGAGACCTGGGAGAAGAGACGGTGGAAGAGGATTGGAAAAAATTCAAAGACTATTTACAAAAACATTATAAGTTGTATGAATGCTAGGAGAATGCACGACCGAAAGAAACATGGCAGCAGTAACTTTATTGTAAGACATATGAAAATAAGTGAAAATGATGTAATTTGAAGTAATATTATGTTCGAGTCAAGTATTTTAATCTATGATAAAACCACGCAAAAGTTGGAACATAATATTGGAGACTTATATAATAAGAATGGAAGTAAGGTAACAAATTGCTGCATGTAACTATATGATTGAGAACGCAGGGAAGGGAGATGTGAGGAAGTCTAAAGATTATGAAAATATGATCTGTGAACAACATTTATTCTAATCTGTATTTTCTTCTTTTCTATTTCTTCTTTATTCTATAATTTTACTGTATATCCTTGTATGTTATATGGTGATGGTGATGTGTATGTTTGGTGTTTTAAAAATTGTAATAAATATCTTTTAAAAGAGAGTGCTTTGGGCAAACGCATGGCTGGTGCTCAACAACCATTTCTGTTATTCTGACTTATTCTGACTTTATGGAATTGTATTAATTATTTTGATGAATCTGTTGTTGTTTGCTTTTGTTATATGCTACTATGTTTGATTATAGTGATGGCAGTATTTATTTTCTAATGCTATTGTGAGCCACTTTGAGCTCAACATTTGCTGCTGGAATAGCAGAATACAACCATTACATCTAATCAGATCATAGCACTGTTTGGGTTGAAGAATCCATATACAGTGGTACCTCGGGTTACATGCGCTTCAGGTTACATACACTTCAGGTTACAGACTTCGCTAACCCAGAAATATTACCTCGGGTTAAGAACTTTGCTTCAGGATGAGAACAGAAATCATGCTCCGGCGGCACAGCAGCAGCAGGAGGTCCCATTAGCTAAAGTGGTACCTCAGGTTAAGAACAGTTTCAGGTTAAGAACAGAGCTCCAGAACGAATTATGTTCTTAACCCGAGGTACCACTGTATTCTTTGATCTGGTTCATGCACTGCCTTGGACCACTTTTTAATTTTATTTTGGGTTGCCCTATACCTGGTTTAGGGACGCGGGTGGCGCTGTGGGTAAGAGCCTCAGCGCCTAGGGCTTGCCGATCGAAAGGTCGGCGGTTCGAATCCCCGCGGCGGGGTGCGCTCCCGCTTCTCGGTCCCAGCGCCTGCCAACCTAGCAGTTCGAAAGCACCCCCGGGTGCAAGTAGATAAATAGGGACCGCTTACCAGCGGGAAGGTAAACGGCGTTCCGTGTGCTGCGCTGGCTCGCCAGATGCAGCTTTGTCACGCTGGCCACGTGACCCGGAAGTGTCTCCGGACAGCGCTGGCCCCCGGCCTATAGATGTGAGATGGGCGCACAAACCCCAGAGTCTGTCAAGACTGGCCCGCAGGGCAGGGGTACCTTTACCTTTACCTTTATACCTGGTTTACGGGACATGGGTGGCGCTGTGGTGTAAACCACTGAGCCTTGGGTTGCCGATCGGAAGGTCGGTGGTTCGCACCCCTGCGACGGGGTGAGCTCCCATTGCTCGGTCCCTGCTCCCGCCAACCTAGCAGTTCAAAAGCACGTCAAAGTGCAAATAGATAAATAGGTACCACTCTGGCAGGAAGGTAAACGGCGTTTCCGTGCGCTGCTCTGGTTTCGCAAGAAGCAGCTTAGTCATGCTGGCCACATGACCTGGAAAAGCTGTCTGCAGACAAACGTCAGCTCCCTCGGCCAGTAAAGTGAGATGAGCGCCGCAACCCGAGTCGTTCGCAACTGGACTTAATTGTCAGGGGTCCTTTACCTTTACCTTTATACCTGGTTTACACTACTTTCTATTCTCAATCATGGAGAGGCTTATTATTTATACCTGTTCCCATGCACGTGAGTAGATGGACCTCTGAATATTCACTATCTCGGAAATATATTTGGATTCCAGATATTGTGATCCCGCTTTCTGTCCAAGGGGCTCAAGGTGCTTTCCTTCCTCCCAACTATGTTGTGATTGGTTCAAGGTCACAGAAGGAGCTTCATAGCTGAGTAGAGATTTAAACACTGGTCTCTCTGCTTGTAGCTCTTTGCATGATACAGTGGTACCCTGCAAGACGAACGCCTCGCGAGACGAAAAACTCGCAAAACGAAAGGTTTTTTCGTTTTCGAGTTGCCTCGCAAGACGAATTTCCCTATGGGCTTGCTTCGCAAGACGAAGCTTGCCCCGGGGACAGCGGGTCTTCTCTTTTGAAGCAAGGGGCTGCAGGGAGATCGCTTCTCCCCACTGCCCCTTGCTTCAAAAGAGGTCCGGGGGCAGCGCGAAGCTAAGCACTTCTTCCCCGCTGCCCCCCGACGTCTTTTGCAGCAAGGGGCTGCAGGGAGATCGCTTCTCCCAGTGCTCCGAAGCCGGGCGGGGGGCAGGGGACACCTCCCGCCGCCGCGGGGACACCTTTTGAAGGCAGGCGGGGGGGAGCAAAGACTTTCGCCCCCCACCTGCCTTCAGAAGAGGTCCAGGACCTCTTCTGAAGTCTGGCGGGGGGCAAAAGTCTTTGTCCCCCCTGCCTGCCTTCCCAGGGGCTTTTAAATCGCCCCGGACAGCGGAGAAGTCCTCCGCTGTCTGGGGCGATTTTAAAATGCCGCCCGCCAGCATTTTAAGATCGCCCAGACAGCGGAGAAGTCCTCCGCTGTCCAGGAGTTTTTTAAAATGCTGGGGGTGGGAAGAAAAGCCCTTGTCCCCCCCCCAGCCTTCAGAAGAGGTCCGGGGACAGACTGTCCCCGGACCTGGTCTGAAGGCGGTTTCCCTAGGAACGCATTAATTGATTTTCAATGCATTCCTATGGGAAACCGTGCATCGCAAGACGAAAAAACCGCAAGACGAAGAGACTTGCGGAACGAATTAATTTCGTCTTGCGAGGCACCACTGTATAGCTAGTAGATTTCTGGACTTGGGCTGGCAGGGGTCTAGATTCCAGTCCCTGCTCAGTTGTGTAGTTTTCTTGGTGCCCCTGTGCAAGTTTCTCCACCTCTCAGCCTTGCCTGCTTTAGAGGGTTGTTGTGAAGATAAGACGTGCTCATCCCTGTGCCCACGGGAAGAAGGGCAGGAGAGAAGGAAGTAAATGTCAAATTGCATGTGTGAATGGATGACTCCAGGGAGTGAACCAAGCAACACAACTGTCATCACGGGCTGCTTCAATCTGTTCACACATTAAGAATGAGCCGTTCGAGGGTGTGTGTGAAAAGTGGAGAAAGCAAAGAACTGATAAATGAATGACTTTCTTTGTCCCAAGCATTAATTATGAAACTAAGTGCTGTGGTCCGTATGTGTGATGAATTCAAAAACAATCCAATGAAGAGCGAGCGAAGAGGCCAGAGTGGTCATGATTTCCCCATCAATCAGAAGATCAATCTGATAATTTCTGCGCAGTCCACATTATTGTGCTATTAAGGTGCTATTAGGGCAAGCTCCAGAGCTGAGCACGGCCAGTTCGGTGGGTTAATATTAGCAGGCTTGGAAAGCCTTTAACAAGCTACAATCCTTCACTGGCCTTTTAAAGGGCCTTGTGTGCCCCTTAAAAAGCAGCCCTTGCTTCAGCCAATACAGCTTTGAAACCTTGACCTATTGCTTTGCTACCGCAGGTGCTTTTGGTCCAAAATTAATCACAGCTGGGGCTCAATCAATCTGCTGGATCAATAGAAGCCATTTAGGCTGCTCCTTCCTGGGGGCTACCCCTAGGGAATGCGGAGGGACCTTTGACCTATATTATGGGGCTTCTCGTGATGGAAAGCATGAGAGATCCAATAAGAAGGTTTCAGCTAGTAACTCATTGCTGGTGGTGGGAGCAGCTTCATATGACCCCTGATTGAGCCCTAAATCTACCAGTGGAAAACGGACCCCATCCATTTCGCCCGGTGCAGTTCGGTTCTCATTAAGTTCCAGTTACTGGCAGAAGATAAGCAGAAGAGGTCTTCCTACACGTACAAGCAACTGGTCATGAAAAATAATAATGCAGACGTCCTATTCCATCATAATAATTTTACTATGTATACCCTGCCCATCTGACTGGGTTGCCCCAGCCACTCTGGGCAGCTTCCAATATATATATATATATATATATATATATATATATATATATATATATATATATATATATATAACATTTTAAAATTTCCCTATACTGGGCTGCCTTCAGATGGATTGGGGGCCAGGTAACTCCATGCCCACCAACATTTCTCCAGTGAAAATAGGGACATCTTTAGGAAAAGCGGGACATTCCAGGATCAAATCAGGAACCAGAATGGCTTCTCTAAATCAGGGACACTCCTGGAAAATAGGGACACTTGGAAGGTCTGGCATCAGAGAAACTTTGGTGATATCTCCCCCCCCCCAAACCTGAAGCCAACCTTGACTGTGAACTTGGCATGAGTAGATGCAAATATGTTGTTGTTGTTGTTGTTGTTGTTGTTGTTGTTAATCCCATATGGGACTCCGTTTTTATCCAAGGCCTGATTCCACCTCTTAATATTTGGACTGAGTTCTAAAGCATTGCTTGGCCTCTTCTGGACACCTCAACCCCTCTCTGGGCATCCCTGACCGGAACAACCCCAGAGATTCTTGGTGTTGTCAGAGGACCGCAACACCTCCTTGCTCATCCACCGTCTCCCAGCTATGGAACTCATCGCTGACTTCACAATGGGCTGGGTTTGCTGAAATGGCCAGGCTGCTCCTGTTTGGTATGGCAGTTTAGTAAGAGGGTGGCATCACCTAGAAAGAGGAAGGTAAAGGTAAAGGGACCCCTGACCATTAGGTCCAGTCGTGACCGACTCTGGGGTTGCGGCGCTCATCTCGCTTTATTGGCCGAGGGAGCCGGCGTACAGCTTCCAGGTCATGTGGCCAGCATGACTAAGTCACTTCTGGCGAACCAGAGCAGCACACGGAAATGCCATTTACCTTCCCGCAGGAGTGGTACCTATTTATCTACTTGCACTGGTGTGCTTTCGAACTGCTTGGTTGGCAGGAGCTGGGACCGAGCAACAGGAGCTCACCCCATCGCGGGGATTCGAACCGCTGACCTTCTGATCGGCAAGTCCTAGGCTCTGTGTTTTAAGCCACAGCGCTACCCGCATCTCTTAGAAAGAGGAAAGGTGTCACAAAAAAAACAGAGTTTTGCATAACATCTGTGTGTACTAATTTATACATGCAGATGCAAATTCAGAAACAGTCACTGTAAATTTAAGTAGAAATGTCATACATCTCAATGTAGTGGGGGAGAATGTGAACAGGTGACCTGTCTGCGTGTTCCACCTGCTGCCCAGGTGTTAAGTGCTGACGACAGCTTGAAGGCCTGTCCTGCATTCCCTTCTCAGTGTTTATCTTTAAACCAGAGTTTGGATGGGCTGATAGAGGACACATTCAAATAAAAGACTGTGAAACAGGTCACATGGCCACCCTCGTTAATGGATACCAATTAGCTTCTGTTTATCTCTTGAATATTGCATACAGCCTTTTCCAACTGGGGAGGTGGGAAAGGAGAAATGGTGTAACGTTGGAAAGTGTCAATCATTTCTTCTACCTGGGCAGTTATCTTTCCACAAGGACCGACATTGATGCCAAAATCCAGCATTGTCTGAGCTCTGTGAGTGCAGCTTTCTCCCAATTGAGGTGTTTGAGGACCGGGACATTCACAGGGAAACCAAAATGCTCATTTACAAAGCTATTGCACTACCAACCTTATTGTATGCTTGTGAAGCATGGACCACTTATAAACGCCATCTCCAACTCCTCGAAAGATTCCATGAACAGTGTCTCCAAAAAAAATTACACATCACTTGGGAAGACAGACGAACTAATGCCAGTGTACTGGAAGAAGCAAAAGATCACCAGTGTTGAAGCAATGATTCTTCAACATCAACATCGTTATACTGGTCATGTTGCTGGGATGCCTGATTATCGTCTTCCAAAGCAACTACTCTATTCCAAACTTTAAAATGGAAAGCGTAATGCTGGTGGTCAACAAAAGAGGTTTAAAGACTCTCTGAAGGCAAATATTAAAAAATATAGTATAAACACCAACAACTGGGAAACACTGGCCTGCGAGTGCTCCAATTGGAGAACAACCTTTTCCAAAGGTGCAATGGACTTTGAAGATGCTTGAACTCAAGATGAAAGGGAGAAACATGCTAAGAGGAAGGCACGTTTGGCAAATCCTCACCGTGATCAACTCCCGTCTGGAAATCCATGTCCCCACCGTGGAAGGACGTATGGATCCAGAATTGGCCTCCACAGTCACTTACGGACTCACTGTTAAGATCGTGTTCATGGAAGATGATCTTACTTGGCTATGAGTGATCGCCCAAGAAGAAGACAGACTTTTCCATCTGGTGAGGTGGGAAAAGAATAATGAATGCCGATTGGAAATTCTAGAGTAATTGCACTGTGGTTCTGAAATGGAGGCAAAGGGATTAACAGCAAACCTTGGATTTACCAGTAAGTAAACGGGCTATTTTCACTTGCATTTTATTTGATTTAAAAGGAAAGCCCCTGGTTCCTTCTATTCAGGAGCAGAAGATGAAAGATGACATACAGGGTGTTCTCCACCTAAGTCTTACTCAGAGTAGACCCACTGAAATCAAGTCAGCTCTTTTTAATGGGTTTGCTCAATGACTAATATTGGATATCATTACATTTTGTCCCCATCATTCTCAGGCATCTGATGGGTCCTGCTGTAACTTGGTGCAGCCGATTTCCCTTGCAACCCGATTCACAAAGGGTTGAAGGGGCTTTTTCCAACACGGTTGTGCCCTGGAGATGTTAATTAATTGCAGAACTTTTCGATTGCTAATCTTCCTTTCCCTCTGCTTTTAAAACACCGTTCAGCTTTTTAGGATGCAGGCCCAGTCCCGACGGGATGTGAGCTTTCTTAACTGTACATACATGGTAAATAATTGATACCTGCCATATGTTACTAACCTTCTGCCCCTCCTTCCTTTGGCTCCCCTTGGATGTCCATTTCTTTCTTTTCTGCTTTACCCTAACCACCATTTTTCTTTCCTTTATCAATCGTGCCCTTTTCTTATTGGTTTAGTCCGCAGTCACCTCCGGTCCTTTTGTCCTCACAAGGCTGCATCCTGATTTCATTAGCTCCTGAGTTCAACGAGGCTGTCGCTGATTTTATTCAAGTAGAAATGGGATTAGACTCTCACTCTGCAGGTGAGCTCCTCAATGTTTTAAATCGTGGGTGAGTCTGAGGCTTACTTTAATGAAACAGGATTTTAGCAGCCTCTATCAAATATTTTTTCTCCATTAGGGCTGCCTCATACACAGCAAGCTTCAATATGGATATCACTTTCGTGTAGGGAAAAGGCACACACCACATGAGTTTCACTCCTGCATTCAGAAGCGACGGGAAACAATCCTGGTTTATTTGCATTTTAGTTTTCGGGGGGGGGTTGTTGTTTCCATGGTGATTTAGGATTAAATCTGATTATTGATCGCATAGTTTGCTCTCAACCTGTTGAAATCCACCTCGAGGGGGTGTAAAAAAATAAATCTATAATTATCTTATATAAGTAATATTTCTGTTCAGATTTATTGCTTAAAACCATTGGTCATCACAATACAAACCAAGGGAAATGCATACCAAATGAGATGAGAAATAGAACAGAATAAAGTACAAATCAATTAATTTAGTTTTAAGCCTGGCAGTCGCTCCAATAAATTGATTAAAAATACGAGATTCACACATGACACTGTATCAGAGTGCGTATGTTTTCTCCCTCTCCCTCCATCAACCTATGTATTCCGATGTAGGAAAACATGTGAGCTGACCGGAGGAATAAAGATAGCAATGTAAACATTTTCACTTTCTTAATCCAACAGTTCTATTGGTTGAAATGGGTGAATTTTAGATAAAACCAAAGCAATTCACTCAAAGGTTTCAAAGCTGCGGGAAAAGAGGGGCAGGGAGAGAATAATAACTTGCTGTTGAAATGGAATACTCAGGATGAAACGGTGAAGTCTGCTATGATTAAATGGGCACAAGATGTTGGACATAACATTATGATGGCTGACTGGGAACAGTTATGGACTACAGGTATGAAGTTTACGGCATGTAATGCCTTAAGAGAGAATATAATGAAAATGATCTATAGGTGGTACATAACACCAGTCAAGCTTGCAAAAATTTACCATTTGCCCAATAATAAATGTTGGAAATGTAAGGAGACTGAAGGTACATTCTTTCACCTTTGGTGGACTTGCCCAAGGATTAAGAACTTCTGGGAGATTATCTATAATGAAATGAAAAAGGTATTTAAATATACCTTCCTGAAGAAACCAGAGGCCTTTCTCCTGGGCATGGTCGGCCAATTGGTGCCAAAGAAGGATAGAACTTTTTAATGTATGCTACAACAGCAGCAAGAATACTTATCGCAAAGCACTGGAAGACACAAGATCTACCTACCCGGGAAGAATGGCAGATGAAGCTGATGGACTACATGGAACTGGCGGAAATGACTGGCAGAATCTGAGACCGGGGAGAAGAGTCGGTGGAAGAAGATTGGAAAAAATTTAAAGTATATTTACAGAAATATTG
The DNA here is from genome assembly GCF_965113315.1 of Podarcis vaucheri. NCBI lineage: Eukaryota > Metazoa > Chordata > Lepidosauria > Squamata > Lacertidae > Podarcis > Podarcis vaucheri. The sequence continues at coordinate 132,907,632 of NC_138759.1, forward strand.
CAAAATTAATGAATGTTAGAAGGATGCTGGAATGAACTTACATGGTTTTATCAGAAAGGTTACAAAGAATTAAGTAAAAATGGATTGTTAATGGGTCAAAGTGTAAAATTTAAGGTTAAATTGCGTTAAGATAAATTAGAGAACAAAATCTGAGAAAGAGGGAAAGGACTTGCTGAAACAGCTAATTGAATTAGAATACAAAAAAGGGAGGTGTGAGGAAGTCGAGGAAATAAGTAAATGAAAGATAAAGATATGAAAATACCGGATGTGTTTTTATTTTTCCTTTCAAATGTTTTTGTTTTTATTTTTTTTATTGCTTTGTTGTACTGTTTTTTATTGTATTTTCTTTTATTTTTGAAGTATTGTAACTCTCTTATTGTTTGCTTTTCTTTCTTGTAAATGTTAAACTTTAATAAACATCATTTTTTTTAAAAAAGGAGAGAATATTGGAGCCAAGACTTTTCTTCCCTCCCCAGTGCTTCTGCTAGGAAATCAAAAACCCCAACCTAACCTAGGGCAGCAGGGCGCAGGTGGCGCTGTGGGTTAAACCACAGAGCCTAGGGCTTGCCAATCGGAAGGTCGGCTGTTCGAATCCCCGCGATGGGGTGAGCTCTCATTGTTCAGTCCCAGCTCCTGCCCACCTAGAAGTTCAAAAGCACGTCAAAGTGCAAGTAGATAAATAGGTACCGCTCTGGCGGGAAGGTAAACGGCGTTTCCGTGCACTGCTCTGGTTCGCCAGAAGTGGCTTAGTCATGCTGGCTACATGACCCTCGGCCAATAAAGTGAGATGAGCGCCGCAACCCCAGAGTCGGTCACGACTGGATCTAATGGTCAGGGGTCCCTTTACCTTTACCTTTACCCTAGGGCAGGATAGGATACGTTCCTTCACGTGGGCTGCAGAGACAAGGAAGTACAGTGGTACCTCAGTTTTCGAACGTAATCCGTTCCGGAAGACAGTTCGACTTCCAAGTCATGTTCGAAACCCGAAGCATTTACTTCTGGGTTTATGGTGTTCGAGTTCTGAAACGTGTGTTAATGGAAACGTTCAGAAACCGAGGTACCACTGTACACAGTTGTTATGTATGCTGGCGTGGTTGCTCGAGAGCGAACAGGCAAGACTCCCACTGGTCTTTTCAAGGCGTTATTATCGGTGCAAAACATTTACAGTGCAGAGCATTTCAATTCCATGTCTGCTCAGTCGCTAGCAGAATCTGGGAGTGGGCGGTCCTTAAACTTTCCCCAGCATAGCAGTCTTTTGCCCCCATCCTATGCCCCCCCTCTCTGCGCGCAAACCGACTGCACAGAGAGGGCGTGGGCAAAGGGGGACCTGCCTCCCCCCCGCTTTGCTCAGGCTCGGTGTTGCGTCTCTCTCTTGCATCTTCCGAGCCCTGGATCCCTTCCCCACTGGAGGCGGGGCTTCCCTCCTCCCCAGAGGAAGAGCTGCTTCTCACAATCTTTGGAGACTCCCTGTAACCCAACTGCCCTTCCACCTCTCACCTCTGAGCTGACGGCACTTCCCTGACAACGGTATTTGTTGTTGGTGCTGTTGTTTTAAGATTTCTTCTCTGCCCTTCACCATAATGTCCAAGGGTGGGTTACAACAATTTAACAATACAATATTCAAAACCATTAAGTCAGATTTAAACACATTGTAGGCTGAGCACACCAGTTCTTGCTTCTGAGACTGAGCACTCTCAGGCTTCAAAGTGTGTGTGTGTGTGTGTGTGTGTGTGTGTGTGTGTGTTATGGGTAAGGGGAGGCCCTGGATTTTTGTTTTGTTTTGTTTTTGGATGAGAGATAACCCTAGAATAGAGTTAGCGGGTTCCATGTCAGGATACCGTTGGGGAATATTTTTGCAAGAAGACTGTTCAACATGGGCACTGATCTGTGGTATACTGCAACACACAATTTTCTGGTTCCCATATCAAACAAACAAACAAACAAATTATTCATTCATTCATTCATTCATTCATTTATTCATTCATACATACATACCCCATCCATCTGGCTGGTTTCCCCAGTCACTCTGGGTGGCTTCCAACAAAATATTAAAAATACAATGTAATAATAATAATAATAAATTCTATTTATATCCCGCCCTCCCCAGCCGAAGCCAGGCTCAGGGCGGCTAACAACAATAAAACAGTACAACACAACACAACACTCTAAAATCATTCATTATAAAATTAATTCATATCAAACCAATGGCAACCATTGGGCTAGAGTTCTATGAGGTTTACAGAAGGAGGGGGTCAGACTGTGCCTTGGCCAAAGGCCTGGTGGAACAGCTCTGTCTTGCAGGCCCTGCGGAAAGATGTCAAGTCCCGCAGGGCCCTAGTCTCTTGTGACAGAGCATTCCACCAGATCGGGGCCACAGCTGAAAAAGCCCTGGCTCTAGTTGAGGCCAGCCTACCCTCTCTGTGGCCATCAAACATTAAAAACTTCCCTAAACAGGGCTGCCTTCTAAGAGTCAGATAGTTGTTTATTTCCTTGACATCTGACGGGAGAGCTTTCCACAGGGTGGGTGCCACTACCGAGAAGGCCCTCTGCCTGGTTCCCTATAGCTTTGCTTCTCACAGTGAGGGAACTGCCAGAAGGCCCTCGGTGCTGGACCTCAGTGTCTGGGCAGAATGAATGGGATGGAGACAGTCCTTCAGGTATACTGGGCCGAGGCCATTTAGGGCTATCAAACAAAGACCCCACCTGCCCTATGCATTAAAATCTGTATCGTATCACTTTAAACAATTATGGCTTCCCCCAAAGAATCCTGGAAACTGTAGTTTGTTAAAGGAGTCATTTGGAGTCTACTATTCCCCTCACAGAGCTACAATTTCCAGAGTGCCCTAGGAGGAGGGCTTGATTGTTAAACCACTCTGTTGTCCATTGTGTCATGTTGTACCCAAATGAAAAATAAAGGAATCTGTTGGATCATCATCAGAAGGCTGGATGTTCTGCTTAGTAAGTGAATTTCAGCTAAGAGTTTTAATAATGTCAGATGCTCCACTAAAATCAGCGGAAGATCCTGATGTATCCTTTGGTTCCTTTATATTTCATGCCTCTCTTGTAACAACAGCGGGTTTCAGGTGTTGTAAATAAAAATATGCCCTTTTCCCTTATGGGGGACACAAGAGCCCTTATAGAGTCCTTTGTAGGTTCTCCATCGGTCAGAGAAAAGAACAGAGGCCAACCAGAGAATATTGAGAAGCAAAGCAGCTAGTAAGCTTGATCTTTATTGATCTGTTGCAACAGGGTACTCCCCTCACACGCAGGAGAGGAAGAGGACCCAGAAAAATGCTGTGCAATGGCTTATAAAGACTTTTGAAATTCCCATCCTCTAGATCAAGACCACCCCCAGAAACATTATGCATACATCACAGAAGGGGTGTAACCTAAGACCACCCCTCAGATACATCCCACCTACATCACAGAAATTTAAATGTTGTTTTTCTCCTGTCACAGTTTATCTCCTGTCTGGCAAGTTACTTGATTGGATTGCCTGGGGAGCCTGGCCATTCTTTTGTAGTGGTAAAATACTTATTTCCTGGGCCAGGTCACAGGCTCACACCTTATTCAAACAGACATATCCTTGAGACAGGATTTGTGAGGAAAGACAATGGGGAGGCTTTTCCAGGTTAACCTTGCAGAGAAAGGTTTGCTCAGTTTAGGAATCAAAATGGTTCCAGGTTGGTCTTCCTGTGTTGATCTATGTATGTGCAGTTATGAACATTACCATATATCTAAGACCATAAAATTCCTATCACACAGGAAAGCACCACATGGGACTGAGTTATAAAGGGAAGATGAATCATCAGAGACTAGCAGGGTGCCTAAAAATGCAAGAATAAGGAGATGTGAGAAAACGCACATATGTGTGACTCACAGAAGGGCAGAGCCTTTAAGTTACTGGATGGGGGTAAGCCCTCACTCCAGGCTCATCATGTGTGTGTAGGTGTTAGATGCTGAATGTGGATTTAGATCTTTTAAAAACCAACTCACGTTGTAATGTTGTAGGCCAGTTTATTAAGGTTTATTTGGAATCAGCATACTGCGAATGGACCACAACGTACAAAAATGGATTCAAGCAAAAATCTGAGCTTTGTCATGGAAGCCTGAAAATCCCAAGTTTTTAATTTTTAGAAGGAATGTGTTTGGAGACCTCGTGGTAGTAGTTAAGAGCCAGAAATAGGGCAATTTCTGCTAAATTGCACACAAGCATGAGTTTTGGCATAATAATGCAAAGTTGTTATCCATTTGTTGTGATCGTACCAGGGCTTCTTCCATACTAGTCATTTAGTCTGGAACTGAATTCTTCATTTGCTCAGATTATATGGACAATCCAGATGTTATAATTACCACCCATTGAATTCCAATGTTCCCCTTTATTTTTTAAAAAAAAAATAATGTATGACTTACAATTGCAACAATGGCCTGCCCAGTGTTGGTTAGCAAAATTCTCCTGAGACTTTTCAGGGCTATAGTCCCTTTAATTGGTAGCTTTGTCCTTGCCTCTTTCTATGAGAGTGCTTCATTTTTGTTTCCTACTCAGTCCTGTGGCTATGATATCCCTGAATTGCCCTTAATGAGTTCCTGTTCCCTGAGGGGGGAGGTGTTAATTACTGCTTTCCTCTTTGCAGCTAGAGCAATTGTTCATTAATTTTATTTTTAATTAGTGCTATTTTGCCATTTTACTTCCTTTTGTCCGCCCTAGGCCTACTGACAATATTATAATCCATTTTATTTTTCACTTTTTTTTGTTGAATTAGTATATTACTTTTCATCTGAAGAACACAGGGTGGCAAACAACATAAAAATACAAAATGAGAACCCAAAATACGTAGCAAAAAGAAGAACGGAACCAAAAAAAATCAATAGCCCCACTAGATTGATGTGGACTCTTAATATGGTAACAGTAGATTGAGTGTCTCTAACCCACTGGTTCCCAGGGTATAGCTAGCTGTAATTATTATTATTATTATTATTATTATTATTATTATTATTATTATTTTATACCCCACCCATCCTGATGCTGCAATATAATATTTTATATTTTATATTTTATATTTTATATTTTATATTTTATATTTTATATTTTATATTTTATATTTTATATTTTATATTTTATTATATTATATATTATATATTATATATTATATATTATATATTATATATTATATATTATATATTATATATTATATATAATATAATAATTATATATATTATATAATATATATATAAGTGCATGCTTTTTAAAAATGTAAATAGTAGGTGAAAGGGAACCCAAACAACATTAGAACCTTAGGGACCAGAGAGAGACCCATAGACGCCCAACTGTTGTTTGCATCAGGAAAGCAACCTGTATTAGTACTAATGAGGAGTTTCCCTCCATTTACAAATTGTTGTTGTTGTTTAGTCATTTAGTCGTGTCCGACTCTTCGTGACCCCATGGACCAGAGCACGCCAGGCACTCCTGTCTTCCACTGCCTCCCGGAGTTTGGTCAGACTCATGTTTGTAGCTTCGAGAACACTGTCCCACCATCTCATCCTCTGTTGTCCCCTTCTCCTTGTGCCCTCCATCTTTCCCAACATCAGGGTCTTTTCCAGGGAGTCTTCTCTTCTCATGAGGTGGCCAAAGTACTGGAGCCTCAGCTTCAGGATCTGTCCTTCCAGTGAGCACTCAGGGCTGAATTCCTTCAGAATGGAGAGGTTTGATCTTCTTGCAGTCCATGGGACTCTCAAGAGTCTCCTCCAGCATCATAATTCAAAAGCATCAATTCTTCGGTGATCAGCCTTCTTCATGGTCCAATTTACAAATAGCAACTTTGGATTTTGGGCTGGCAGGTGGTAGTTTTGATCAAGCTATTTGGATCAGGCTTGCTATCCTTTTACTTGCCATTTTCTATCATTTCCCCAGCTCTAAAATATCTGTCCCCTGCCTTTCTTACCTGGGATGCCCAGAACTGCTTACATTATTCTAAAGGTAGTTAAAAACCATAGATTTATACCAGGCGTAGGGAACCTGTGGCCCTCCTGGTGTGGGTTGGATTCCAGCTGCCATCAATCATAGCCAGCAGGGCATCAGGGATGGCAGGAGTTGCAATCCAACCCGGAAGGCAGTGATATCCCCACCCTTGATTTCTAGAATGGCAGATATCGTATCTGCCATCTTATTTCCAATCCAAATTACTCTCAGCACCAAATTTTCCTTTCCCCCCTCCCATAGCACACAAGATTTAGTCATGGAAAGTGCTAGTTTGTGAATTACAGAAAAAGCTGCTCCTGTTTCACAAGTCTTCCCCCTCTCCCACCCTTGGAGGTATATGCGATCTGCCAGAGCTCTAATTAATACTTGGGAATAACCCACATGAATTCTCATCGATATATTTTGGATATCCTCTTTATCAGCTTCTTGGAGATGCTCTGAGGCATCACATTGTGAAGCACGCAGATTCCATTATGTGCCTCTGTGTCTCTGTACTACACGGGCCAGTTTTATCACCCTTTCCCCTTAATTAACAAGTGGAGATAAGGAAATGTGATTCTGCGACATGAAGATAGCAGGCGTGTCCATGGAGGAGAACATGCCGCTTTGTGTCTTTGGAAGGTTTCTACAGGAGACACCCAGAAAATAATAAAAAGGCTTAGACAGATTCCCCTTGAGCTGACATTTTGTGGACTGCCCTCCCCACAATACTGAACCATCAGTCATACTTGGCCAGCGAAGTGTCAATAATTGAATAACAGTGTGACAAGCAAGGGAAAGATCTCTAGATAAACGCTCAGTTCTATCTGCACCAGTCTCAATGTTCCATCTCCAAAGAACTCACTTCAGAGAATGCATTGAGTCAGAAATGCATTGAGTCAGTTTTGTTTTCCCTAAGTCTTCTTGACTCTATCCTTTAGAGGCCACTTGTTCTCCTCAGAGGACCTGTCTCTCAATATGGAGGAGAGCTCCTCCTTAGCACAAGCTCTGAACCTAATCCTGAGAGGTGTAACAAGTACAAATGTGTTTTACACACACAGAGAGAGCAAGCATTTATGAACTGCTTTAAGAATGTGAGAGAACACTGGCATTCTGCACTAGAGCTTAAATTTGCATCTCTTTCTAAAATGCTAATTCTTTATTATGACCATTAAGGTTTCTTCTCCCCCACCGTTCTCCAAATCTGGTCACTGGCTTCTATCTTGGTAAACAAGGTAAAGGGAACCCTGACCATTAGGTCCAGTTGTGGCTGACTCTGGGGTTGTGGCGCTCATCTCACTTTATTGGCCGAGGGAGCCGGCATTTGTCCGCAGACAGCTTCCGGGTCATGTGGCCAGCATGACTAAGCCGCTTCTGGCGAACCAGAGCAGCACACGGAAACGCCGTTTACCTTCCCACCGGAGCGGTACCTATTTATCTACTTGCACTTTTGACGTGCTTTTGAACTGCTAGGTTGGCAGGAGCAGGGACCGAGCAACGGGAGCTCACCCCATCGCAGGGATTCAAACCGCCGACCTTCTGATCGGCAAGTTCTAGGCTCTGTGGTTTAACCCACAGCGCCACCCGCATCCCTTGTTTAGTAAACAAAGAGCAGGGATATTTCTGTCAAGGCTGTGTTCCAAGTGTGAGAATTCAAAATGGTATGTTTTCTTTTGCTTCTTGGTTTCCCGTTTACCAGTTCATTGATGTCTACCCTTTAATTATTATTTTTTAAGGGAATTTGAGAAGCGCCCTGCCATTGTCAGGTGTGTGTGAAGGAGCCAGGCCCTGTGACCAATAGCACTGTGCAGGACTGGGGCCTTCCTAAGTTTGTTCTGAAGAGGCAAGGCGAGGCCAATTGGTAACTCACAGCACCTGGTGGCAAGAGCTGGGAAGAGAGATAAGGTCAGCATTTCCCTTCGGCTCTTTGCCACAGCAGCACGCTTCCTGCCTTGCTGCGTTTGGCGTCTTGTTTCCTGATCCTTGAACCTCGGCTTCTTGACTCCTTGCTTCCTGGCCCTCGGACCCTTGGCTTCTTGTCTCCCTGCTCCCTGACCCTTGGACTCTTGGCTCCTGGACCCCCGTTCCTGCTCCCACCCTGCCATCTTGTCCTGACGTCCCCTGCTGGGACTTCGATTGCCCATGAACTGGACCATGACACCCATGCTGTAAGTCCTTCTAAGCGTTCAGTAAGCTGGTCAATGAAAACCTCCAGTGACCTTTCCAACGTTTCTACAGGTATTTTGTGGCAGTGATGGCTATATTTTCAACTCCAGATAATGAAGAGTCATTTGTGGCCAACGGTCAGGGATGATGGGAGTTGTAGTCTAGCAACCACACCTGGAGGTCTGCAAGTTCCCCACAACTGCAGGTAACCAGATGCAACAGATGCATCTGGTTACCTGAAACCTATGATTTTAATGTGGACAGCTTATTGTGTAGAAGCAAGGGATGTTGAATGGGATGTAGAAGTAAGGGAAGCGGGTGGCGCTGTGGGTTAAACCACAGAGCCTAGGACTTGCCGATCAGAAGGTTGGCGGTTCGAATCCCCACGACGGGGTGAGCTCCCGTTGCTTGGTCCCTGCTCCTGCCAACCTAGCAGTTCGAAAGCACGTCAAAGTGCAAGTAGATAAATAGGTACTGCTCCAGCAGGAAGGTAAACGGCGTTTCCGTGCGCTGCTCTGATTCGCCAGAAGTGGCTTAGTCATGCTGGCCACATGACCCGGAAGCTGTACGCCAGCTCCCTCGGCCAATAAAGCAAGATGAGCGCCGCAACCCCAGAGTCATCCGCGACTGGACCTAATGGTCAGGGGTCCCTTTACCTTTAAGGGATGTTGCATCTTCCGACATTCCCACTTCCACACGGCTATAAAAGTCCAGGATGCCTGCCTTGCTTTGCATCTGGAAACCCTTGGTTTCCTTCCTGGAGATGGCTCTCAGATGGGCATCAAACTGCCCACCTGAAAGAAGCAGGCTATACTCTTCCCCTGCCCACAATATTCAGCATATTAGACCTGCTAAAGACACTCCCAGCTAAAGTTAGGGGTAAAATCAGGCATCTTAATGGGAACATTCTGTAAGTAAATGTGGGGAGGGAGGGAGCCACTGCAAAGGCATAACCCAACCTTATTTAAGCACTGTGCACATGCTTAAATGTTTCCTGTTGCCATCAGACTGCTTTGCCTTGCCTGGATTGAGCTCAATTGTGTATATGAAAAGGCATGTAAATGCAGCCAGAGCTTTTTGCAAACACGAATGAATTCCCACCGTGACCCTTTGGCATATGTAAATATTAATGTTAATCGCTAAGTCCAAGGACAATTGAGACCAGTCATGAGATGGTTCATTAAGTTCCTATTGTGTTTACATCTTCAAATGTCAATAAGCCAAAGATCTGGAACAATGCTAACCACATCAAATACCAGTGAGTATGTTTCAATTGACTATATAATGAATTCCTCAGACGAGCTACTATGCAGTTCTCAGGCAGTGCTGTTGTTAGAGCTGAGGGCAAACTATGCTGCTGTACTGGGCAATGCAAGCAAATCTTGGAAATTCAAAATGGTAGGGTATGATATTGGGAAGACTGTTAAGTTATGGGTGAACATATCAGATGACACAGCGATTCTTCAAACAGCTCTTGTTTATTCACAGGCCAGAACTGAACTTCAATACATAACACCCCTCCCCACCGATATAAGGCATTAGTTACAATCATAGTGGTTCCATTACATACAGCAATACCCTTATTGGTTTCAGTAAGGCACATAAGCATGTTCATAGAATCATAGAATCATAGAGTTGGAAGAGACCACAAGGGCCATCGAGTCCAACCCCCTGCCAAGCAGGAAACACCATCAGAGCACTCCTGACATATGGTTGTCAAGCCTCTGCTTAAAGACCTCCAAAGTAGGAGACTCCACCACACTCCTTGGCAGCAAATTCCACTGTCCAACAGCTCTTACTGTCAGGAAGTTCTTCCTAATGTTTAGGTGGAATCTTCTTTCTTGTAGTTTGGATCCATTGTTCCATGTCCGCTTCTCTGGAGCAGCAGAAAACAACCTTTCTCCCTCCTCTATGTGACATCCTTTTATATATTTGAACATGGCTATCATATCACCCCTTAACCTCCTCTTCTCCAGGCTAAACATGCCCAGCTCCCTTAGCCGTTCCTCATGTTAATTGACCCTATTCACCATACAGCTTTACATGTGCAGTTTGTCCAGTGAACATAGTCTTTTAAATACGCTGGGCGCTTGGAAACCCTGCTGGATCGCTGAGGGCCAGTACCAGAGTCCGGGTGGCCTTGCGGATTTCCTGGGCGGAGAGTTCAGCAGCTTCTGAGGCCACAGCCTCCTCAGTGGCTTTCTACAGCGTGAGGTCTGGCTTGGCGAGGAGACGTCGTTGCAGACGGATGTCCCGGACCCCGCAGACGATTCGATCCATCAGGGCATCATCTAAGTCTCGGAACTCGCAGTGCATTGCAGCCTGCCGCAGGGCGGCGGTGTAGTTGTTGATTGACTCCCCCTCTGTCTGGTTCCAGTGGTAGAACGCATGGCAGGCAGCAATCTTTTTTAAAAAAAAGATATTTATTGAAAGAATTTTTGAATATAAGAAAAAATAAAAAATAAACATACAAAATAATAAGCAGTTAAAAACACACATTAATTTTCAGTAGCATAACTTCCATACCCTTATTTCCTCCGACCTCCTCATACTTCCCTTCTTTGTATTCCATTTCAGTTTGTTAGTTCAGCAAATCCTTACCATTAAACTTTTACCCATTTATAATCCTTTTTTCATATCTCCTAAAGCATTACAGCTGGAAACCGCTTAGTTTCTATCCAACATCTTTCTAACATTCATTAATTTTACAATATTTCTTTAAGTAGTCTTTAAATTTCTTCCAGTCTTCTTTCACCGACTCTTCTCCCTGGTCTCGGATTCTGCCAGTCATCTCAGCCAATTCCATGTAGTCGATCACCTTCATCTGCCATTCTTCCAAAGTGGGTAGATCTTGTGTCTTCCAATACTTAGCGATGAGTCTTGGACAGCTTTGGCATGTAGTGGTTACAGAGCTTCTCTCTACAGACCCTCTTGTCAGCTCATTTGCTTAGAGGTAGCAGTTGAACCGAGCGAGGTAGGAGTCCCATGATTCAGAGGCTGGGGCAAACGGCGGAAGAGACGTGGAGGCGATGGATGGAACACAGTGCTCTAGCCAGAACGGTCAGCTCTGAATTGGTTCTGCTCCGTGATTTCCCTCAGTGTTTCAGCTCATCTCAGAGGGTGGCTGCGTCTGGCTGTGCTCTGATGTCCATTGATCCCATCCTCGTCGCCAGTGTTAAGTTATGGGTGAACATATCAGATGACACAGCGATTCTTCAAACAGCTCTTGTTTATTCACAGGCCAGAACAGAACTTCAATACATAACAAAGACAGCTTCCCTAGTATTCATATTGTTATAGGTGAGACACCAAGAAGCAATGCTGTTTACTTAAGAGTAGACCCCACCATGTACAACATGCTCACTCCCAGCCCCAGGCAAAGATGCATAGGAATGTACTGTAAAGGTATGATCTGGTTAGACAATCCTATCCAAACATATCTGCCACTCCCTCTTTCTGAACATTATTGCCTTCAAAACAAAAGGTTGGAGAGAGATTTCGACCTAGTAGGAAGGCTTCTTCTTCTCCCTCTCCCTCTTCCTCTTCCTCCTTCTCTCCATGCCTGGTGAAGTTATGACGGTGTAGAGACAACTGGACTAGTGGATGGAACTGTCAGAGTCCTCAAAACTGTGGGCCTTCCTGTACCTTTAATAGCCAGTAGTTCATCTTTGGGGGTCGTATTAGCTTCCTTCATGTGCTATAGTTCAGGGCAGTGGGAGCACATTCCTGGATTTCTGCAGGGAGAAGGAATCTTGCTTGCATGATGGGAATTCTATTCACATGTTATTTGCAAACGGTATTACAGGCTTCAGGGTCACAACTCCTACCTCAAAGTACTGTGTGTCGCACACGGTTGTCTGCAGAGGAACCCAAATTTACAAGCTGCTGCTCCAGGGTGGATGCGATTTAAATCAAATTCATTTAAATCACGATTTAAATCACTAGTCAGCAAGACACGATTTAAATCACTAGTCAGTAAGACTTGATTTCAATCAATTTTTTTACAGAAAGGCTCATTCTTGCTGGTATAATCTTTATATTTACAACCAGAGGAAGGTTTCATTTTTGGAATAATACATTTTCAGAGTAGTTTGTTTTTACAGTTATATCAAAAATTACTCTTTGGTTATACTATTAGAAATACATAGACAGATAATTATGAAATTATTGTGAGGTTTAATAAGTTAACTGTTTATATTGGGACAACTTTTCTGCTGTACTTTATTAGAAGGAGAAAAATAACCAATTCCTTAATAACAATTTAAAGAATTTATTGGACTAAAGCAATAACATTATAGCATATGTATCCATGTTTGTTAACTGATGTGGTTAAACGTGTGTTGTTGTCGTTTTTAATAAAACTTAGACTGAGTTTGAGCACACATGAAAAACTTTTTTAAAAATCCTTATTTCCTGATGAATAGCCTTTGGACTATAATGTAACTTAAACAGAAAACTATCTTTAGAAAGATTTTTCCTCCAAAAGCATTTCATTTTAAAAATCCGATTTAAATCAAGAAAATCTAATTTAAATTTTTAAAAATCCTATTTTTTAATTTTTTTAAAAAATCATTTAATTTTATCTACCCTGTGCTGCTCATATGAGGGGACTCTGCGTGATTGGGGCATATTATAGAGCAGGCCTTCTAACCAGATGGATCCTTACATGTTTGGGTTCTGAAGACAACCACACACAACACATGGCTGTTGCTAGAAGAATACATTACGTCGACTCAAGCTCCACTCTGGAGCAGAAACAGGGCAAGGGACATAGCAGGTCCAGTTGTCACCACCTGATTTCAGGGGCAAAGGACAGCAATGTCCTGGGACTTAAAATTTACAGCATGCTGTGCGTTGAAGGAGAACTATATGAAAATGATGTATCAGTGGTATTTAACACCTATAAAATTATAGCAAAGAAAAAATTCGGGCTGCAGACTGCTATCCGCAAGCCTTCGGAGCCCGGCAGGAACTCCCGCCGCGCTCCGAAGGCTTGCGGATAGCTTCCTGAAGCCTGCATTCACTCCATAGGACGCACACACATTTCCCCTTCGTTTTTGGAGGGGGGAAAGTATGTCCTATAGAGCGAAAAATACGGTATGTTGGAAATGCAAGGAGAAGGAAGGCACATTCTACCATATGTGGTGGACATGCAAGATAACAAAAGCATTCTGGGAAATGATTTATAATAAGTTGGAAAAAAATGTTTAAAATAACGTTTGTGGGGAAAGCAGAGGGTTTTTTATTGCGTGGGCAGGCGGAGTCCCCAGATCCTGCACGGTCCCCCCGTCATGTGGAATAACGACTCAAGACAACGTGCTATGGGATTAAATTGGCCACAACTTTATTAAATTTCAAATGTGGGTAGACCTTGGCTCAGGCATTGGGCGTTCTCCCTCCCTGGTCCCCAGCCGGGGACCTAGGGAGCATCAGGGTTATCCAGTGTGTGGGGGGGGGATGGGCCGGCTCTGGAGAACATATGTTCAAGCAGAGATGGCCGCCCCCGTAACGCCGCCGCCGCAGGGGAGAGCAATGACGACCTTTCGGTGTACGGCCAAAGCCTCCCTTCAGAAAACCCCTTTAACGGGGAACCCTGGTATCGCCGCCGCAAGAGGAAGATGGACAAAAGGATTCCGCCCAAGGCCTGATACCGCCAAAGTTGTGACGTTTTGCTACGGGAAAGGCGAAACCTGCCAATGCATGTAAATTCCTTTCCGGCCCTTTAACAGCGACCTTAACGTAGCAGCGCCCGCATACCTGTGAAGAAAAGTTAACCTGCAAAACCTGTGAAGAAAAGTTAACCTGCAAAATAAGACATTAACTGAGGGTGGGTAGGGTGGGAGAAGCTCTGGAGCCAAGTGAGGATTCCCAGGTAAGATCCTCCCTCTATTGTGTGGGCAGGTAATCCTTCCCCTACCTGGCCTGGTCTCCTTGGCAACGCTTCCCCCAGGTGGGATTGGACAACTGACAGAGGTAGGCGGAGACCTCCAGGTATCACACCTGAGGGAAGACAAAGCCAAGCCTATGCTGTTGGGGCCGCTCCAGATCTAGGGGCTGCACGCGCCCACGCAAAGGGCGCCCCCCGTTTTAAGCGGGGAGCGGTCATTAGGAATTTTAGGTACAGAGATACTAAAGGAGCAGAAACGATTATTTATGTACGCAATGACAGCAGCGAGGATACTACTGGCCCAGAGATGGAAAGAAGATAAAGTCCTGAACAGAGACAAAGGGCTGATGAAGATGATGGACTACGCCGAAATGGCGAAAACAACTGGGAAAAATTAGAAACCAGGAAGAGAAGAACTTTAAGAAGGATTGGGGGAAATTTACAATGTAATTAAGAGAACAATGTAAACAACTAAAAACTTTGGCAGGATTTGAGTAACACTTGTAATGTACTAAAAATTATGGTAAAAATGGATTATTTGGGGAAAATTGAGGAAATAAGTGAAGCAGTTGGGGGGGAAATGATAAGGGTAACCATGGAAGTGGGGGGTGGGGGAGTCAAAGAATTCAGGGAATCCTAAATGAATTTAAATTTGCGATGTAAAACTCAATAAAAAAGATTTTTTTAAAAAAAAGACAGCAATGTCCTTGAATGGTCCCTTCGCTCCTTTTTCTTCTCCGCATCTTTTCATCAAAGGGCTTCTACCATACTCAGCTCTTTGGGTTTAAGCCAAAGAGGCAAGTAATTAGGGGGGAAACCCCAGGCAAATTCTGCTAGAAACCTCGCAGAAATGAAAGGAGCTTGAACACAGAGCTGTGCCGAAGCTGTGAACACGAGAAGTTTGCGGTATCTTACACGCTTCCGAACCCATCAGTCTAATACGGTGGGCTGCTCCCTTGTCACTGCAGAGGAATTCAGAGTGGATATTTATGACTCCTTGATACGTTTAATCTTTTGTTATTATGCTTTTTAATTAATACAAAATTGCTTTAAAAAGAAACTGGTAATTAATCATAATCTTAAGCAATTAAGAGGAAATAATCCTACTTTGTTCGAGTCATAATGAGCGAGGAGTCATTTGGAGGTGATTATATGGATAATCCAATTGGATTTATTCCAGCGTAAGACTGTAGCTCCCATTCATTAGGCCAATTATGTTACAGTGTAGAATTTTCACCTCATAAGTTTAAATATAATAGTAACATTGATTGTGTGAGCTAATGCAGAAGGCTGTACAATCTTCAGCTAGTGCCAGGACTGAGTTTCTGCCCTATATAGACATCAGCACACAGTTTGCCATTCCAATAGTAACTACATCATGGGACGGAACAAAACGTCAATAAATTCAGTATGCTTTGTGGAAGGAAGGAGGGAAGGGAGGGAAGAGGAAGGGGAAAGAAGAAAAGCTACGATTTTGAATTATTTCAAAATTTCAGGATACAAGCATTTTACAGTCTTAATCTCACCCTAACACCAAGCTCTGATCAGAAACATTTATTTGATTGAACATCCAACTTTTCAGGATAAGGATCCCAACAAGATGTTGCACAAATCATTAATAAAACATGCAGAATCTATAATTGAAAACCTACCATTGCACTCCTTTAAAACAAGCAGCTGTGACAATTGTTAATCAAGATACAAGAGATGGGAGGGGGAGGAGGAGGAGGTCGTGGAAAGAAGGTAATGGAAATTGGAGAATTTGAAAAGGATGGTTTTATTTTTGTTTTTTCCTTATATTTTTTTCTTTTTTTCTTTTTTGTAATGTTGTCTTTTTTTGTGTACTTTAAAAAAAATTCTTCTGTCTTAATAAATATCATTTTAAAAAAATAAAATAAAACAAGCAGCAAATATATTAGGATGTCAAGAACAATTAAAAAAGAATTAATAAGAAGTGTGTCGTAACCCTGACCCCTGTGCAAGTCTAATATGCTATGCCTGGACTGACAATAAGTGCCGGGGGTGGTTTACATGTACAGGGGAGAAAGCAAATTATTTATGAAGTGTTAAAGCTTTTGTGTTAATTTACAGTTACATTTAATTTGCAGTATACTTGATAAAATGAAATCATACCTTGCAAATCACTCACTGCTTTGTTCGCTGCCACTTGTTATATAAATGAAGAAAAGATTTAGATCTTCCCTTTTGTCTCAAGGCAACATATAAAAACAGTCGTAAAACATAAAATTCACGATTACCGAAAACCTCAGTAAGACACAGCAATTAAAAAATAAAAGCCAGAACAACATAGAAACATTACTGAGAGTATAAAATTTTTTTTTACAAATGGGCTGTGCATACTTCACAGGGGATTGCATTTATTAAATATGGGGCAGTCACAGAAAAGGCCCTGTCCCTGGGACCTGCTCCTACCTACAAGTCAGAGAGCAGGGCTTCTGAAGCCTATAGTAGAGGTTGAGCAGGTTCATAAGAGTGCAGGTAAGGTAAAGGTAAAGGGACCCCTGACTGTTAGGTCCAGTCGTGACTGACTCTGGGGTTGTGGTGCTCATCTCGCCTTATTGGCTGAGGGAGCCGGCGTACAGCTTCTGGGTCATGTGGCCAGCATGACTAAGCCGCTTCTGGCGAACCAGAGCAGCACACGGAAACGCCGTTTACCTTCCTGCTGGAGCGGTACCTATTTATCTACTTGCACTTTGACGTACTTTCGAACCGCTAGGTTGGCAGGAGCAGGGACTGAGCAATGGGAGCTCACCCCCTCGCGGGGATTTGAACTGCCGATCTTCCGATCCGCAAGTCCTAGGCTCTGTGGTTTAAATTAAGGTTGATCTTAATTTTGTTTCCTGACATCTTGTGGCTGCACCAAATATTAATCCACGTTTGTCAACAATTTTATTAGAAGAAATCTCAGGATGCAGTAGGTGGAAATAGTCCACGCCGTAATGTTTCACCCGTCTTTGGGTTTTGTGGTTAATATCCTTCTTTATACATGAAATGCATGTGTTTCATAACTGTGGACTGAATCGATAAGAGCAGCCCAGGCTGCTTTGATTTCCCCCCTTTTCTTCCTCCCATCACCATCTTCCTAAGCCTTGAGATTGCACATATTTGCATCAAGGAGCCTTTTGTGTCCCCTCTACGGTATGGAAGCTGAGGAGGTTCTGATCCGCCAAGTGTTTTATGTGGTGTCATGATCTTGTCTCCAAAGTTAAAGGCTGAAATATGCTTCTCTGTTTCAGTAATATCACAAGGCGGCTTGACTAGCAGCAAGATTTACACATCACTCCCTCAAGGATCCTGTCAGGAGAATAGATCAGTCAGCAAATGACGTATCAGCAGCCAGGGAAAGAACACAAACGTGGACCCAGGGTCAATTATATAGTCTTGCCACATCCAGCGCATGTCTGCTGAGAGCCAGAGACTTGGCAATGGCCCACCCCAACATCTGGACAGCAGCAGCAACGGTGTTGCCCTTCTAAGATGAAAGGAAATCACACATGTGAAACAAAACAAGCTGAAGGTTTGAAGGTTGGGAGAGAAGGATCATGAAGCAAGAAGGAAGACGAGTGACTTTGCTTTTTTGAAATAATTTTTATTGGTTTTACAAAATAAATCTCACATTTAACACATTTAATTTTTGAAATCAAACAAGATTCTTCCAAATCCTTGGACGTCCCTCCTCCCCTCCGTGGGTCCTTTGTATATCTAAATCAACTGCATATTATAATTCCTCCATGTTATAGTCCTCCGAAATGTCTAAGTCTTTGTAATATTGCAAGAGTCATGGAAAGCCTGCCAAAGAACTTAAGTGATTACAGTGTTTTTTGAAGTACAGTCTGTCGCATTCCCTATTAAAGTTTTGATCCTCCTGATTTCTGATTTTCCCTCTCAGTCTCGCCATCTCTGCATACTCTAGTAGTTTCATCTGCCAGTCTGCTTTTGTCGGCATCTTCTCCTCTTTCAATCGCTGGGCAAGCAGCATCCTTGCAGCTGGGGTCCCATACATGAATAATCTTCTCAAATCCTTCAGTATATCTGCACCTGAAATTCCTAAGACAAAGGCTTCTGGTCTTTTAACAAAAGTTTTTTGTTTAAAAAAATTAATTCATTATATATCATTTCCCAGAATTCCTTAATCTTTTTCCAATTTTACATATGATAAAAGGTGTCCTCTTTTTCCTTACAATTCCACCATACATTTGAGTTAGTCCTATACAATTTCACTAACTTACCAGGTGTTAAATACCAATGGTACATCATCTTCATGTAGTTTTCTTTCAGCGTATAACATGTTGTAAATTTTAGGTCTTCTTTCCATAATTTTTCCCATGCTGCCAACTGTATATTATATCCAAAATCTCTTGCCCATTGAATCATTACACATTTAACTTCTTCATCTTAGAAAGATGGCAAGTGACTTTGAAGCCTTCCATACTTTATTTCATTGCTTTTCAGTTGCTGGATGGCCACGACCTAAGATGGGTTTCACGGAAGTTTCCCGAGTCATTTTCTTTCAGTTAAACAAAAAAGAAAATGGCTCTGGATCCTTCAGTGCAACCCATCAGTGCCGGAGGGAGAGAGCAAAATCCAGAGGGATTCTGGAGAGCGTCCCGGGATTGGGAGAGGCAGCCCATCTTCTGGGGAAGAGAATCAGTGTAGCACCAGTGGAGAAGGGGGGCAGATGGGGAAAGCGGCGAGGCGGTCCCATGACTCCTTGCCAGGGACCAGCGGGGAGAGTAGGGGTCCTTTGCTGCTGTCAGGGAACTGACATTGGAGCGAGAGGCGAAGGGGAGGCTCCCAGATGATGCTGGCGAAGGACCCAGCAGTAGAGGGAGAAACAGCTCAGTAGAGGGGGAAGCCAATCAGCGCAACACCGGGAATAAAGGGGGGCAGACGGGGGAATTGGAGAGAGAGCTCCAGGACTCTTCACTGGACACCAGTGAGGAGAGCCCAGGTCCTCTGCTACCCACGCCTTCCCTGCGCAGAAGACTCCCGCGCAGTGAGAGGAGGAGGAGACTGGGTGTCAAACAACTTTTATGTTGGAAGAGGTTCAAGAAACACCCACTGACGGATTCTGCCAGTGACTGAGGCAGCCACGATGGGAAGGGGCTGTGCAGTCAGAAAGGTTTAACAAGGCAAATTAACCGAGAAAGGCACCAGTTTACGCACGAGTAACTCATACATATTACAGCTGCCTACGCCCTCCTTGCGCAGAAGGCTTTCGCGCAGAGAGAGTAGGAGGAGACTAGGCGTCAAAGAGCTTCTTTGCTGGAAGAAGTTTAAGAAACGCCCACTGACAGATTCTGCCAGCGATTGAGTCAGCCAAGGGTGAGTGGCTGTCCGAACAGAAAAGGTTCACTCAGGCAATCCAGCCAGCTGTTTGCACTGGCTTACGCACGAGTAACCCCTAGAACCATTACACCACGCAAGGTGCTTGTTGTGGTTGTTGTTAGGAAAAGAGAAAGAGAGTGACTGAGAGGCAGAGTAATTGGGGGAAACCAGACAGGAGAAAAGTTGATATTCCAGTAAAAAAGGGGGAAATAAATGCAGGTCCCAAATGGAGATGTAATGTCAGACTGCACTGTAATATAAAATGACTGCCATACCCTCAAGGATCTCTTCTCTGTTTCAGAGAATAAGCTTCTGGGTATGTGCACATCCGTAAGGGACCCACAGACACGTAGTTTTCCATAGTTCCTGTGTGTTGCTGTGTTTTTTTCCGCCTGGGACCCTGCTAAGGGAACAAGAGCACCCCGGGCACAAGAGACCCTGATATGGACACTACCCAGGGAACCTGACATCCTGGCTGGCTTGCTCGGGTTCCATGAAAAAGTACATATCTCTGTGTCCCAGGCCCCAGGAAGTAAATCGAAGCCTTGCAAAGAGGCTGCTGTTAGTGGCACCATCTCTAGTGTGGGTGAAGGGCATACGTAGTTGAGAAGGGGTGCAGAGTTTGGAGGGATTGCAAGGGAGGTTGGGGTGGGCATCATATTTCTGAGGATGTGTGATGGGCTTTCTGAATTTCAAAATTGGACTTGGGGGGAAACCCGGGTTACTTCCCTCCCTTGATGGTTGCTGAGCCCAATTTCAAATCAAGCAAAGGACTAGTCCCATATCTCAGGTTGGAATTAAAAGTAGTCACA
The DNA here is from genome assembly GCF_965113315.1 of Podarcis vaucheri. Taxonomy (NCBI): domain Eukaryota; kingdom Metazoa; phylum Chordata; class Lepidosauria; order Squamata; family Lacertidae; genus Podarcis; species Podarcis vaucheri. Next base: position 132,927,805 of record NC_138759.1, read on the forward strand.
GTTTTGAAAATGTTGGAGGCTACCGTTGGATGTTTCTTGGGAAAGAAAACGAGGTTTTTCCTGGGATATCCCCTTGTTCATTGCCGAGACCAAGACATGCACAACAACGGCATATTTTTGCTCTACCCATGTCCTTCCCCCAAATGCCATTGGTTCCATAGGACCCATATGTTTCTGCTTAGTTACTTATGTGTAGTCATCTTTCCTATATTATTTAATGACTCTCTTGAAGCACTCTCTGGCTGAGAGCCAGCCATCACACAACAGGGAATACATTTGACCCATAACATTTCCAACTTGTGACCGTATCATGCGCTCTCTCGGAATACAAGGGTCTCTGTTGTGGGACCTTTGGCTTAGAAAGTCACAAGGCAGAAGCTGCTCTAGGCTGCCATGTGCGTTTTTCAACAGCTGTGTGGGATGCCGACCATAACTGAATGGTGGAGCACATGCGTTGCCTGAGGTTCAGTCCCTGGCATTGCCAACTGAAAGGATCAAGTAGCCGGTGACGAAAAAAGCCACTTCCTGAAGCGTCAAAGAATAAAATGCAGGGCTTGACACACAAAGCCTTTTCCATACTACACTACCCAGAAGGCTAAATGTTAACATTTCCTTGATTTAAAGTCAGCAGCCATCATTCAGTGTCACCGAGTTGTAATATGCCCTGTTTTATTGCCCACTCTATTTAAGGGGCTGTACAAACTATTAAAAAGTCTTTGCACGATGACTTCATCTTTAATGGGATCTTCTTAAACGAGGCGAGTAAATTCTCTCTACGTTTTAACAAAGAATTTTGCCAGACCCTTGAGGAGACTTTTAATATTAGCTTGACTGTACCTAATTTACACATGTTTGATCCAGTTAGCTGTAAAAGGTGTTCATGTGTGAAAGTAGAATTGCATTATTTTTGCTACGTGAAGTATTGAGTTATGCCTGATATTGCTGCATTGGTTTATGGGATGCAGTCCAATACACACTTACCTGGGGAAAACTGCATTGCTTGCCTGGCTAGAGAGGTGTGTGTTAAAATGGACTGGCAAGCAAAAATGAGAGAATATTTACAACTTGCAAAGATGACAGGGAGAATAAGAGGAAGTTCTATACAGAAAGTCAATAAAGAATGGATAATATCTAAAGAGTATTTTAAAAACTGCTGTGACAATGTTAATCTCCTGGCAGACTTAGAATAAATCTTGAAATACATTCCAAAATATAGAGAAAGTACCCTATATAGGAAAATCTTCCTGATAACAAATGGGAAAAAGAAAAATAATAAAGAAATGTGTATAGACTAACCAAATGTAAAATAGCACAATAAGATGAATCGGACGTTAGTGTTTAGGGTGTGTATATGTCGTAGTGTGTGTAGTGTATACGGTGTGTATTGTCTAAGTTAAATGTTATGTCATATATAAATTGATATTAATTGATGTATAATAAAGGTTATTTTATTTTATTTTTAAAGTGTAGGGATTCACAAAGCTCTGGTTTTTGCATGGTTGGAATGTAGCCTTCTGCAGAAAGCTAAGCGTTATACCTGCTGCTCTCATCTCATTTGCCCATTATTTACTTACAAGTAAATCTGCACAGGATCGCAGCCCATTTAGGAGAAGTAAAACTCTGATCCTAAACCTCTGCTGCCTTGTGGGATATCTCTGGGAGGAGAAAAGGCTAAGGAGAAAACCCTACACAAATCTGGAGCCCTAAAGCCGATTGGAGGCTGGCTTGTATGCCTCCTTCCAGCAACTCCTGCAGCCAAGCTGGTGCCAAACGTATTGTTCTGCTTTCCTTTGACCATATCAGCGAGGCTAAGATGGGGTCTGGGCCGCCCAGGACCTCCATACACAGTGCCCAGGCTTGCACCCTGAGGTCACTTTGGCGATGCTAACGCAGCAGTTTGACTTCACCCCTGGAGGCACACTCCATTGTCTCTTGAGACAAATGGCTGCCAACAATATGAAGTCCAGTGCAACTAAGGGTCCCTTCACATTATCGAGGAGAGCAATGAATTTGTTGCTTTTTTCAGTGTGTCTCACAGCTTTCTCCCCCAGTTGTTCACATCAACAAAACTTCATTAGGGTCAGATTCATTTTTGTGTGTGCGCGCACCAGAGAATGTTGACCAGGAGGGGATATTTTTTACTCTATGTAAAGGTGTTCAAAGGCCCGTATAGTTAAAGCTATGGTTTTCCTAGTAGTGATGTATGGAAGTGAGAGCTGGACCATAAAGAAGGCTGATTGCCAAAGAATTGATGCTTTTGAATTATGGTGCTGGAGGAGACTCTTGAGAGTCCCATGGACTGCAAGAAGCTCAAACCTCTCCATTCTTAAGGAAATCAGCCCTGAGTGCTCACTGGAAGGACAGATCCTGAAGCTGAGGCTCCAATACTTTGGCCACCTCATGAGAAGAGAAGACTCCCTGGAAAAGACCCTGATGTTGGGAAAGATGGAGGGCACAAGGAGAAGGGGACAACAGAGGACGAAATGGTTGGACAGTGTTCTCGAAGCTACCAGCATGAGTTTGACCAAACTGCGGGAGGCAGTGGAAGACAGGAGTGCCTGGCGTGCTCTGGTCCAGGGGGTCACGAAGAGTCGGACACGACTAAATGACTAAACAACAACAAGAAGTGGTTCTTTAATTCCTCCTCACTTTCTTCCATCAAAGTTGTGTCATCTGCATACCTGAGGTTGTTATTTCTTCCGGCAATCTTAATTCCGTCTTGGGATTCAACCACTCCAGCCTTTCGCATGATGAATTCTGCATATAAGTTAAATTAGCATTTGGACGGTGGCTGCATATAACCAATGGTGCTATTCTATGGCGCTTAATAGGGTTTCCTCCCAGATAAGTGGGTCTAGGACTGCAGTCTAGGCTTGCACAACAGCCTACATGTGAAGAGCAGACTATGTGCATTATGTGGCCTGCAACATCAGAACCACAAACAACACACACACACACACACACACACACACACACACACACACACATTGATCCAATAATAATGCTGCTGTTACTACTACTTCTAATAATCATTATCAAGGGACATATATACTGATTGTTAGGACCTGTGAGAGCACTGGGGAGTCTGGAAAAGAGAATTCCAATGCAGAACTCTAGGGACTGCCTCTGATTATTTATTAAATTTGGACATCACCCTTCATCCGACGATCTCAGGGTGCTTCCACAGCATAAAAAAATATACAGAACAAAACCACAAAGAACATAATAAAAAACAAGAACAAAAAAACTGGTAACCCCCATTTAAGCAACGCATTTCAAAGGACATAGATGGTTAATCAGCCCAGTGCCTCCAACTCTTCCCTGCAACCAGGCTGAGCTCTCGCACAAGTCAGCTGGAGCCTGGCACCAAAAGATGTGCGTCTTCCGTGTGAAGGAAGGCAGCCAAGCCAGAGCCCACGGGGGTGGTGGAGGAGAAGCTGCTGGTGCCCCAGGCCAGGCTGCCCCCACGGGGCCAAGATGCCACACCTCCTCTGCTCCATGCCACCCTGCCAGAGAAGATGACAAAGACAAGGATGGCTGTGGGGAAGAGGAAGAGGAGGAGGAGAAGCTGGAGATACCGGTTCGGCACTCGCTGAGGGAGCTGCTTCTGGTAACGGAGGGAAGGGTCTGGGGAAGTCCCAGCTGGCTCGCATGGGAATGTGGCACTGAAACACACACGCACCCCAATTTTGATTGGTGGATTTTTGGAGGGTATGCTTTAGACTGCCCTGTGTGGAGCTGATTCATTTTGAGCCATATATTTCCATCTCTGTCCCCCTATTCTCCCGAAAAGCAGCCATCTCTTCTCTTGTGAGGCGCAGGGTTGGACTGTGACAAGGGCAAAATGGCCGCCCTGAGGACTAGCCAATGCTTTAAGAACTAAATGGATAGCTCAGTGGGTACAGCACAAGACTTTTAATCTCAGGGTCATGGGTTCAAGCCCCACATGGGCCAAAAGATCCCTGCGTCGCATGGGGTTGGACTAGAAGACCCTCAGGAGCCCTAAAATTCTACGATTCCTTGATCCTATGGCAGCTTCCAGGCTCCTTCGTTTCTTAAGCGGCTGCCTCTCTGTTATGTACTGACTTGAATAGGATCCAAACTGCAGCAGTCTGATTGGTCCTAGAACAATAGGATCCAAAATGCAGCAGTCTGATTGGTCCTAGAACAATAGGATTCAGAATGCAGCAGTCTGATTGGTCCTAGAACAATGCAACAGTATGATTGGTTGGCTGGAACCACCCAATCCTGCTCCAGATAGAAGTAAATCCACAACCTGATTGGCTTACAGTAGAATTCCGGAATTAGCCAATCATGTGCAGCCCATTGTGTAAATAATGTATATAAAGCAGATACTGTGAGGGGACATTCATTCATTCCTCCTCACCACTATGAGCTGAGTAAAGAGCATGAAATCACTTTGCGACTCTGAGTATATTTCACTCTCCTTCACCTTAATGAGGCGACGGAAGCACTGCTGCCCTGAAGAGTGAACAGCTTCAAAGGACCCACCTGCCTCTTTCTCTCCAGTGAATCAGAGAATGGAGCATTCTCATACTCAGGAGCTGTTCCCGAGGGAGCATCTTTGACAGGAGGTTGGGTTGAATCAGAAGTGGGGGAATTATTTCAGCCTGAGGTCCACATTCCCTTCTGGGCAAGCTTTTGGGGGCTGCAGGCCAGTGGTGTGCAGGGCCGGGGGCAAAAGTGGGCAGAGCAAAAAATGCAAAATTGACCTTTGTAGCTAAAACCAGGCTAATTTCTACACAAATTTGCACATCCTTTTCCATCTGGGGAAGAAAGAGACACAGAAACTTTCCACCCACCCTCCATGCCCTTTCCCGCTTCCTGAAAGATATTGATGGTAGAGACAAACTAAACGTAGGCAGAGTAGCAGATTCCCACGGCATATTTGTGGTCTGTCTTCTTGGGCATTGCATTGCTGTGCTCTTTATTTTATTTTTTTAATAATATTTTATTAGCTTTTATCAATAGAAAAATTAGAAAAAACAAAAAATACAAATACAAAACAAATACAAAATACAAAAATACAAAAATACAAAAGTACAAACATTAAACACAAAAAAGAAAAAGAAAAAACACATATAAAAGAAAAGCAAAAATTCCCTCTTTCTTATCTCCACTTTGATTAACTTATTTTCCTGACTCCCTCACGTCTCCCATTTTTGTATCCCTTTTTAAATTTAGTTCAGCAAATTCATATTCTATTAATTTATCTATTATTAATCCCCTCATACTTTTTGCCTTGTTGCTAGAGCCCCTTCAATTCATTTCGATGTCATCAGCATTCAGAAATTTTACAGTGTTTCTGCAAATAAGTTTTAAATTTCCTCCAGTCTTCTTCCACCGACTCCTCTCCCTGGTCTCGGATTCTGCCAGTCATTTCCGCCATCTCCTTGTAGTCTATTAGTTGCATCTGCCATTCTTCCAAGGTGGGTAGGTCTTCTGTCTTCCAATGCTTTGCGACGAGAATTCTTGCTGCTGCTGTAGCGTACATAAAGAAAACTCTGTCCAATTGGCCAACAATGCCTAGGAGGAAGGCCTCTGGTTTCTTGCATTGCTGTGCTGTTTATTGAGCACTAAGTCTGAAGAAAGAAATGAGTGGAAGACTGGCTTTCCCAGCATGCTCTGGTGGAAGGCATTATCCTGATGTTAAGAACTCCTGTTTAGGAGACTCAGAGAAATTCATGGTAAGGAAAATTTCTGTTTCATCAACAGGATGTTGAGATGCGGAAAGCCTCCTTACCCCACCCCAGCAGAACGATCTAATGGGGAAACTCTGTGGGTTGGAGAGAAATTGCCTCCAACACTTGGCTGGCCCAAACGAAGATGCTCCTGGCTAGAGCTCTTAATGGACTCTCTTCCTTTAATTCTTACTGCCTAACTGTCTAAGAAAACTGATAACGCTTCTTTCTCCCACATGGGACCTACGAGCATTAAATCCATTACTTAAGATTCTCAAATATGCTCAGGCTGAGGGCTACATACACACTTTCACACAGAGATCATGTTGCAAATGTATTTCTTTGAGAGTTCTGGGTATTTCTGCAAAGCTTGTGGGATTGGCCCATGTGCCTGTGTTTGGATAACCCAATTAAACCCTCATTTAAATTAGGTCAGAATTGATAGATTAATTTGTACTTTTATACAATTAGACTGTTACTAATTGGTTTTTAATCAGAGTGTTCTGTTCTGCATTCATGAAAGGAGTTTCAGCTCCAGTGGTAGGCCTTGAAAACAAAAGGCTTACGAGTCTTCTCATATTCTGGTTGTGTTCACATTCCCATTCACTGTGTTTCTAGGGCTGGGGTTTTAACCTGTGTTCACATGATGTTATAAAAATGCATATGCGTCTTGTACTTTGTCTGATGAGTTGTTTCTCAAACCAGCTTCACGCCAACCTGCGTTCTTAAGCTGTTCCTAATTCGTCTCTAAACCAAAGTGTGAACACCTTTTGTTGTTGTTGTTTAGTCGTTTAGTCGTGTTCGACTCTTCATGACCCCATGGACAACAGAGGATGAGATGATTGGACAGTGTTCTCAAAGTTACTAACATGAGTTTGACCAAGCTGCGGGAGGCAGTGGAAGAAGAAGAAGAAGAAGAAGAAGAGTTTGGATTTGATATCCCACCTTTCACTCCCCTCCAGGAGTCTCAAAGCGGCTAACAATCTCCTTTCCCTTCCTCCCCCACAACAAACACTCTGTGAGGTGAGTGGGGCTGAGAGACTTCAAAGAAGTGTGACTGGCCCAAGGTCACCCAGCAGCTGCATGTGGAGGAGCGGAGACGCGAACCCGGTTACCCAGATTACGTGACTACCGCTCTTAACCACTACACCACACTGGCTCTCACAGGAGAAGACAGGAGTGCCTGGCGTGCTCTGGTCCATGGGGTCACGAAGAATCGGACATGACTAAACAACAACAAGAAGAAGGCAACACAGAGTTCCCAGTTCTCATATATTTCCTCTCCATCAAATCCAGGTCTCAGATATTGAAAGGACTCCTCTCCCCCATAGCTTTAAGTAAGAAAATTCTTCCAGGTAGGGCTTCTCCCATCACTTGAACACTCTGGTGGAAACAACCGTACTAGGTGAAATTCTTCCAGTCCTTTCTGGCTTGAACAATTCCATTTAAATCTCTATTTAAACGAGCAAACAAACAGAAACCCAAACACACCCACCATTGCTCCGGGTGATTAAGTTTTTCCTGACATAACATTTTCAGTTTTGACTCTTACTGGAAGAAGGTATTACTTTAATTAAGAAAACTGCAGAATTGGAGAGAACAGTCCAGACTGCTTGTGGAAGCCAAAATGGCTTCTTCTATCAAATGTCTATGAAATGGGCTGCTGGGATGAGACTTGCCTTAGTCAAATCTTGTAGCATGCTGACAGACACTTACTCATGCATTTGTCATTTCCTTGGAAAGGCAAGAAGCTTATCTAGTTCATGATTTCAGAAAGCCCCATTTGCTTAGCAATTGCAAAGTGCTCCGACGGTGGCTGGTGAAACCCAAGGACTACCAGACTGAGTCAGAATTCTTCAAGGAGTCCTGAGTACCTGACTTGTATTGGGGAGAGTAAGCAAGAACAGCGAGAAATGCAAGGGAACCCACAGCGCAGTTTTGCTCATTTGTTTCTTCCTAATTTAACAAAAATCATGCAATTTTCGAAAATAAAATAAAATACAAGATGCAGCATAGAAGCAACAGAAAAGAACCATTCACGTAACCTTTGAGCCCCTTTCTTCTCGGGTGACTATTGGCCCTGCTGGCTGGGAACCTGAGAGTATAATAACATTTGGAGGGCCACAGATTCCCTGCTGCTACCTTGGAAAAGTGACTAACTTAAAATAAACTGACCTAGAGAGAATTTAGCAGACTGCACCTCTAAGATAAATCCAATCTGCCAGAGAGGTCCAGAGAACAGTGTTCTATTTGATTTGCTAATTGAAACTAAATTTGCAATATAATGTTTAATTTTATCGATTGTCTTTCCGACAGTATAATTTGGATCTAATTTGCTGGGAACATAAGCTGCATTCTGCACACTTTCTTAATTTCACTGGCCACAACCTCCTTTTATAATTGCTAAAACACTTCTCCTCCATTCTGATTTTAGGCAGATGTTGCCAGCATCCCGAGAACTATGGGACTCCTTGCTCTCCTGGCAATAAAGCCAGAGTATATGTTTAAGTAAGAGCACTGCCGCGATGCCAGAAATTAGACAAACTCAATGTTAATGGTGCTAATAATAAGCAAAGCAATAGCTCCTAGGTGAGAAATCCACTCTCAACACCATTAGGAATATTGGGATCAGCAGCCTTCCCTAGTACCATGCAGAGTTATCAAAAGAGTTCCTCACAATGCTTGAATGACAGGAGGGATAGGAGTGGGGCCAGACCCGTTATCTTTTGAAATGACTCCCTTAGCCACTGTTTCTAGAAGACTATGGAAACACGATTAGCTACAATTTGGTGGGTGGGTGACTTTTGTTAAGGGCCTCCCTGGACCCTTTCTCCCATTATTTGAGCACTGGCTTCTCTCTCTCCGGCTGGATCGAGACATGTCAAAGAAGCGATTCAACTAAATGCGTTGTAAACTCATACAGGGAAATCCGGTAGGGAAAGACAAGACTCCACAGTGCCATCTGGTGTCACAGAGTTATATCACATATGTTGTTGTTGTTTAGTTGTGTCCAACTCTTCATGACCCCCTGGACCAGAGCACGCCAGGCACTCCTGTCTTCCACTGCCTCCCGCAGTTTGGTCAAACTCATGCTGGTAGCTTTGAGAACACTGTCCAACCTTCTCGTCCTCTGTTGTCCCCCTCTCCTTGTGCCCTCCATCCTTCCCAACATCAGGGTCTTTTCCAGGGAGTCTTCTCTTCTCATGAGGTGGCCAAAGTATTGGAGCCTCAGCTTCAGGATCTGTCCTTCCAGTGAGCACTCAGGGCTGATTTCCTTCAGAATGGAGAGGTGTGATCTTCTTGCAGTCCATTGGACTCTCAAGAGTCTCCTCCAGCACCATAATTCAAAAGCATCAATTGTTATATCACATATACAACATATATAAAATGCTTTTTATTTACCAATCTGAGTTTTGTTGTTGTTGTTTTGTGTGTGTAGCACATATATATAAACTTTTCATTTAGAAAACTGTTCAGTGCTCTACATCATCTTGCAGCTCTGAATCAAATGCCTTGCCTAACTCAGATTCAGAAAAAATAATTCTGTTTGTTTTGCATCTCAAGCTTTGTATGGCATGGTGCACCTTTCTGAAACTTTCTCAAACACTCTCCCCACCTCCTGCCACAATCACATATGCGCTCCCTGTAAGAATTATGCTTCTTTGGCAAAGCTGGCCCCTTTAATAGTTTTGGATGGAGTCTTTAGAGAGGATGTCCTTCCTTGTTCAACCTCTTGTTCATTTCTCAACTCTGCATCGCACACAGACCTTGTGCAGTCAATATTTGACTCTTGGCATCTGTTCATCATTCCACTTTTCTGGGAGTGAATAAGCAAGTGAATAGCAATCAGCTTTCCCGTTAAAAGTTTCAGAAGATAATTGCAATGATGGGAAATGTGCTACAGTCATGCTGTGTTTGTTGTGATGCCACTAATCATATTGAATTTTCTGGTATTCATGTAAATTACACATGTGCCGTGTTGGACATTCTGTATTAATCTAGCCTTGTAGTAACAGCCATTTAAGAAGTCAGTCCCCCTTCCAGCCGCCTCCCATCCAAGTGTTCTGTGGGAAATAGTCCAATATAAAGTCAGATATATAGCAGGAAGATTAAATTTTTCTTACCTAGCCTTCTTCTGTGCTACAATTAAGGTTTTCAAATTCTGTCCTTCAGCAGCTCAAGACTTTGCAAAAACAAGGTGGATGATGAAGAACAATATTTACTCCGTTTGGCTGACGTTCCACTGCGAAACATGACCTGTGAAGCTGTGAATCACTTCTTATTTCCCCTTTTACTAAAACAAAACGTTTGCCCCCTGCTCCTGATGTCCTGAGTGAACTTGGCAAAACGTGTTCTCCCTAGCAGAGAGCACGTGTTGCGGTGGGGGATACAAGCCACCCCAGTGTTGCTGGGCGGATTTGCGGAGTGACCCAGGCAGTGAACTGGTTAATTGGGTCGCTGGGGAGAATTGCTTGTTGCTAATTTTGAAGGAGGGGTCAGAGATTTTAAATATTGGTTGCCCAACTTTGGGCGTCCTCTTGGCTGCTTGCACTGGATCACCCGCCCACCCTCCCTGTATGGGGGGGGGTTCTTCGCTTGACCTTGCTATGCCTGTCATGGGGTCATCTGCTTTGAGGCAGGGGCCTGGTAGGAATTTTGTCCATTTGGCTGATTGGCTGGTGCCATTTGGTTTTTGCCTACTGCATAGCAAATTGTCACAACTTGTAAGGTTGGCGGTTAGGCATTGGTTCAAATTGGTTGGTGGAGGGGTACGTGCCTACCCCTCCAATGGTGGTGCGGACAGGGAATTCCGTTAAAGGAATCCAGGGGCTTGCCATTCTTTTTGTCCTTGTCCCTGGCATCGAACTTGGGCCGTGCAAGCCACCAGGAGCATGAGGGTGAGAAGTGAGGGACTGAGGCCCAGCTTCATTTTCTCCCCAAAATTGTTTCCCTCACTGACTTCCGCTGGAATCCGGAAGTCAGTGCTGTCCCTGGGCAAGGACAGATAGTCGGAACCAATGTCTAAGCAACCGCTCACCTGTGTGTATTTAAATAAAGTTGTGGCCAAAATCGTGCCAAAAACCCAAACCAAAATTGATGTGTGAATTATTGGGGGGTGGCTTGGGGACCTCGACATGCAACTGCGCATGTGCATGGCGTTCCAGCCATGGAACTAGGGTACTGCTGATGGGATTTGTGTTTTTGCAGAGAGGGTCTTCCTTGCCTGCAGTGCTGCTGAGTTAAAGACAAGGCACACTGAGACTGGCTGACTATAAGGGAGGCAGGCAGGATTTTATACAAGATTTTGTGGACCCCTCAGAAATGCCTGGTTTGCCCTGCCCAGAAGCTACCACTGATGAACCCTCTATGCCAGGGGTCAGCAACCTTTTTCAGCCATGGGCCAGTCCACCATCCCTCAGACCATGTGGTGGGCCAGACTATATTTTTTTTTGGGGGGGGGGAATGAAGGAACTCCTATGTCCCACAAATAACCCAGAGATGCATTTTAAATAAAAGCACACAGTCTACTTGTTAAGTTGTGGGTGAACATATCAGACGACACAGCGATTCTTCAAACAGCTATTCTTTATTCACAGGCCAAAACAGAACTGAACTGAAGGGTTCAGCCAGCCTGTTTATATAGAGCTCCACTACAACGCAACAGTAACCATTTTCTCTAACTATCCAATCACTGAATGTCCCTTTCGATCCCTTATTTGCATATGTGGACCTGAACTATCTACAGTATCCCCCTGCTGGCCCAGGGTGAGAACTTCAGTACATAACACCCCTCCCCACCAATATAAGGCGTTAGTTACAATCGTAATGGTTTCCTTATATACAGCACTACACGTAATGGTTCAATTAGGCACAAAAGCATATCGGTTACATTTCACCTACTCCGCAGGCCGGATTGAGAAGGCGATTGGGCCACATCCAGCCCGCGGCCCTTAGGTTGCCTACCCCTGCTCTATACGCAGCAAATATCCCCCCCCCCCATGGGAAGTGAACTTGTGAAGTACAATAGGCTGGATCTTTCGACAGCCAGAGCTCTGCTGAAATCACTGGCAGGACGACTAGAAACACCAACCGGTTGTCAACTCTCACAACCAATTTTAGGAATACAGGGGAAGTTCTGTAAAGGCCAATACACTTATGAATAGTATGGAGGGGCCCCTTTCTGCTATCTTTCTAAAGACCATCCAGTACAGGTGAATCCATCAGTCTTGCAACCGTTGTTAACGAAGCAGAACTTTGAAAAGGCACAACCGTCATTTATGGAGCCACCTTTAGGATGTTCCTCTCCGTGTGGGAGGGATTACCAGATGATTCGTCGCTGCTTCTCTGCAACCATTGGGCTCTTCTGCCTGGTTCTCCCCACTCGCCCACACAAACTTTTAATTCAACAAACAGTGTTCCTAACTTCTTCTGAATGCAAATTGTCTCCGGATCTTCACTTTCCGTCACTAAGGCAATTAAAACCCATCTTCTTCAGATGGCTTAGGCAACTGCACTGTGGTTTTCCGGGTGACTCCACTGCTATTCCAGAGTGTTTCTTGTGTGAGGCTTAAATTGCCTTTGACACACTCACTCTCTCCCTCTCTCTCCCCTTCACTGTTATGTGAATACTTGATCATTGTTAATAGGGAAGATAAAGCAGAAGGTAGACATTTGTAATACACTTGAGCAATCTGACTAATGTAGGTTTCCGACAAACCAGCTGAAGCAAAAGCCGTCTAAGCCTTTATCAAAATGCCTAAGGCACTGCCAGTGCTGAAAATCTTTTATTTCACAAACGTTAGTTATCATGCTTGACTCTTTTTTCAAAACTGTCCTGGCCAGCTGCCAAGCACCCTTACCACATTCAATATTGTCAGGTTTTTTGCAGTATTTGTTCGTTTGGCAGTTAAAATTTGTATCTTTCTTTTTAGTGTAAAGTATTGGTATATTCCTTTTTTCTACACAAATTCTATTTTCAATTTTTCACAAGTTTACAAATGCACACCTTACAAACACGTACCTCCAATGCAATTGCATTCTTGACTCCCCCCCCCCCTCTTTTGTGGTTCCTTCTCTAATTTAGATTTTATAACACTGCATTTTCCACTTTACTCCATTTTTTTGGTAATTCTTCCATTTATCTTAGTACAATTTTAACTGCTTGATTTAAATTAATCCTACTAATGAACTTGCTTGTATTTTTCAAATATTCTACAAATTTTCCCCACTCTTTAGTAATCCCCCCCCCGGTTTCTTATTACGCCTGTCAGTTTTGCCATTTCAGCCTAATCCATCAATCTAATCAGCCAATCTTCCTAAACTGGTATAGCATATTTTTCCACCTCTGGGCAAACACCATTCTGGCTGCGGTTGTGGCATACATGAGCAAATTTTTTTAGGTCCTTCGGAATCACTATATTCACTATGCATAATAATAATAATAATAATAATAATAATAATAATAATTTATTATTTATACCCTGCCCATCTGGCTGAGTTTCCCCAGCCACTCTGGGTGGCTTCCAATCGAGTGTTAAAAACAATACAGCATTAAATATTAAAAACTTCCCTAAACAGGGCTGCCTTCCCTAACAGAAAAGCTTCTGTTTTTTCTACTAAAAGTGACTTTAAACATATTCTTCAGTAAAGTACTGGTATATTCCAGAACAATATTCTTCCGTGATGTCGGAAGAACAGGGGTGGAAAACAGCAGAAAAATAATGCTTTAAGTGGAGCAAAATAACAGGGGCTGGTTATGTGATAGGAACCACTTCACAGTTCATCCTGCTCCTTGGGAAGAGGCTGAGGGCTGCAGAAGAGATGGAAATAGAATCTCAAGTGGTGAGGAAGATCTGAAAGGTGGTATGAATTGAAAAATGAGCTGTAAGAGAGGACTGGGGTAGTATGGGTTTGTTCCTGTCATTCGCAGAAGGCACTCATTTCTGCAGTTCCACCAGGACTTCAGAAAGTCACATCCCAGCACCAGTCCTCAATTTTATACCACTCTGCACGAGAAGGTCACTTTATGGACACGGCTCTGTAGCTACTCAGTGTCTATGTAAGCAAGAGGCTTTCAGGTAAGGGCTAATTTGGATCTGGTAAATAGATTCTTAACAACACTGCTGTTTTGTTTTTATCAGATTATCCCCATAACATGCGAATCCGGATTGAATTGGGATGGGGTAGCGTTGATATTTTGATGCCAACGCCATTGTATGGACACTTCAAAAACACTTCCATGCAATGAGGACCAGCCATCACACAATTAGCAACCATTGGAAAGCACTTCATTATGGCTACCTCTCTGGAATTTTTTACAGTTCGCTGTTACTAACTCTGCACATTATAACTACTGTAACTCTGAGCTCTTGATTCATTGCAGTAAACACTGTGCACAAAAGATATATATTATCACCAACAGCACATTAAACAGATATTATCACCAACAGCACGTTAAACAGATCCTAAAACCAAGACATGAAAACTTTTATAGTCAATTTTGTATTTTTTAAAATGGTTGCCTTTCAAATACACATACCAATTTTCCATGAAGCAGAGGCATTATAAGGAAAAAGGGGGAGGGAATAGATTAGATTATCTCAACATCTGATACTTCTATTCTTAGAAATATAATGTAAGCTGTTAGTTAGGCTATCATTCCTCCTATTTGCCAACTTCAAAGGCTGAGTCCCGTACTTAGTGAATGAAAACAGCGCTACCCATGCACAGCTGTAGGGAACCCTGATTTTTGCAGAAATACACAAATTAGAAGAAAGGAAGAAATAGAGAGGATCTAAAAAGTTTCATCTACCCCTCCCCCACAGAGGTGTGTCTGGTACCTTTGATATACAACTGTCAGAGGATGCTGAAGGCACAACTTTTCACCCTGGCCTCCAACAGCTAAGATGTGTATTTATTCAGGACCCACCTGATATCTTGTGACTGTGATTAACTTTAACTGTTTCCAGTACTGAAGTGGTGGAACTCACCCTGGGGCCTACCGGTGAACGGCAAGTAATACATGTAATAATAATAGTAAAGGTAAAGGGACCCCTGACCATTAGCTCCAGTCGTGACCGACTCTGGGGTTGCAGCGTTATTGGCCAAGGGAGCCGGCGTACAGCTGGTCATGTGGCCAGCATGACTAAGCCGCTTCTGGTGAACCAGAGCAGCGCATGGAAATGCCATTTATCTTCCCGCCGGAGCAGTACCTATTTATCTACTTGCACTTTGACGTGCTTTCAAACTGCTAGGTTGGCAGGAGCAGGGACCGAGCAACAGGAGCTCACCTCGTCGCAGGGATTCGAACCGCCGACCTTCTGATCGGCAAGTCCTAGGCTCTGTGGTTTAACCCACAGCGCCACCCACGTCCCAATAATAATAATAGTAGCAGCAACTATAACAACATTATGTGAGCTGAAATGTCTCGGAATTCTTTGCAGTCCCCCCCCCCTTTTTCAAGCTCCTCCAGAACTTTGAGAATTTCAGGCGCGCGCACACCATAGCTGTCAACTTACAGATTTGAAAATAAGGGACTAGCAGCCTCAAAAATAAGGGATCAGCAGCCAAAACAAGGGATTTTCCAAGCACAGGTATGTTCAGCTTCTGAGCCAAAGGCAGAAAGCCCAGCCAGCAGCCAAACGAAGCCTCAAGCGGTGGTTCCCACAGTGCAGCAACCCGGCAAAGGGGATGCAGCAAGGAAAACCACCGTCATGTCTCCGCTGGGAAGCACTGAGCAAAGGCGAGTCCCCAGGCAACACGGCTGATTTGATCAGCATAAGGCATGCAATCTCCACCCCCCAGTCGTTCTTAGACTCCTTATTGGGTGAGCAACACAGCCAAGCAACACAGCTGGAGCCTCCCTCCTCCCTGGCCAGCAGGGAGGGAGGGAGAGGAGCTGCTTCCTTTGAAACCCGGGAAATTTAAGGGACATCATCAATAAGGGACAGCAGCGGGTCACGGCGCTGGGTTTCCCGCCAAATAAGGGACGGTTGACAGCTATGGCGCACACACAACCGGAGAATATTCACATGGACCGTTTTGCCATCTGTAAATAGCCCAGAGAATTTTGGGTGGCCAATTTCACTCAGCCTTAGGGTCCGGGCCATGGCATTGAAAGAGGGAGAAAATGACAGGTGAATCTGCATCTGGTAGCCTTTCCCTGACAAGCCTTTCCCTGCCTTGCTCCTCTGCACCTCAGCTTTCCGGTGGTAGTTTCCCATTGGTGGCAGTGCTTCCAGCGAGGCAGTTCCCCCCCACCCCCCACCCCCCGTCCCCTCCCTCCTCGAATGTTTCAACAAACAATCCACTCCTGACTACCTTTTTATTACTTTACAACACAGTTTTTCCTCAAGTTTTATGGCATTTCATTAAAGCCGCCAGAAGGTGATACTGCCCCCTCTCCAAAAGTGAAATAAATTCAACTTTTATCGCTTCTGCAAATGCTGGAGCACCTGTCAGGCCAGTTGATGGATTTTCTCAATTACAGGACTTGTGGAGCATTTTATACTTACATCTGCACCAGAGTCTAATATAGTATATAGGAGACACTTACTCCCCCTCTTTTGCCCCTTATCTCTATTTTTATAAGGACTGACATATCCCACCCCAAACCCCGCCATTCTTTAGACCTGTTCCTCAATAGGGAGATTTTCCCTCTTTAAGGAATTTTGCACTTGGTAAAAAAGATGTCGTCCCATTTGCCAAGTCCATTAATAATACAGTATTGCCTACATTTTCAGAGGGGCAACCTGAATTTTAACACTCTCCCTGTACAGTAAGCCCACAACTTACACTTGTGCACATTCAGCTTTATGTGCTTGGCAAAAAGAATGTTATATTTGTGATTCCCCAAGTGTCTGCTTATAATATTGCTTTGTGTTATATTTCAAATGCCAGTCTTCTTATCCTGGTACCCTTTCTGCCCATCTTGGGGTAAATGAAGCCATTGTCTGGCACAGGGTTCGAAATTGCCTGCACCACCCACCATCCAATAATAATAATAATAATAATAATAATAATAATAATAATAATAATTCACGTGGGTTGCTATATTCCTGCCCTGTTCTCTAATTTGCCTAGTTATTGATTCCATAACTCTCTGGTGTGGACGGGGCAGAGATGATTCAAAGTCAAGAATTCATCTCCCCTACATTGTCATTTCATCAGAGCACCATGGCGAGAGAGACCGTCTAGCGCCGCTTAAACTTTTTCAAAAGATCCCAGTGATATATGAACGCTCATCTCCGAAAGCTCCTGAGGGAGCCATTCCAATTGGAGTTTCCAGAGGGGCTATTCTTAAAGCAGTCTGTGCAAAAACGTTGCTCTGGCTCTTCCTCATCCTGTCATGTTCCTGACAGGCTGTATCAACTCACATGTGGTAATGAAAATGTTCCAGCGTTTATAGAAACATTCCTCTGTGGACACCCCCGCCACAAAGATCTCCCCAGATGGCGCCTAAGAACAGAAGGATGTGCCCTTTAAAAAAAATTCTGGAAAAAAACCTTTTGTAATATACATATTGGGATACAGTCAAACCTCAGAACTCTAACGCAATCCATTCCGGGAGACCATTCGACTTCCGAAACGTTCAAGTTCTGAGGCGTAGCTTCCAATTGGCTGACAGCTAGGTTTTTGCAAAGCGGAAGCTGCATCGGACGTTTAACTTTACTTACTTCTGGGTTTTTGGCCTTCGGGAACTGAGACGTTTGGCAAAGCGTGTTCTCCTTCATGGAGAGCACGTGTTGCGGTGGGGGCTAACAGGACACCCACTGTTGCTGGGCGGGAAAGAGTTTGGCCACCATTATCATTGAGCTTCCTATTGCTGGGGAGATTTAAATGTTGCCATTTCATGATTGACGGATGTCAGGGAACTGACATCAGAGGCAAGAGGAGAGGTAAGGCTCCCCAATGATGCAGGGGAGGGAACCAGCAAGGAGAGAGAGAGAGCTTCCGCTGGGGAAGGAAATCCAGGGGACACCAGGGAGAAAGGGGAGGCTGAGAGTACTGCGGAGGGGAGGCTCCGAGACTCTTCCAGTGAGATCAGCGGAGAGAGCACAGGACCTCCACTTGGCACGCCTACGCTGCACAGAAAGCTTCCGCGCAGAGAATCTAGGCGGAGACTTGGAGTCAAGGAACTTTTATGTTGGAAGAAGTTTAGGAAACGCCCACTGACGGATTCTGCCAGTGACTGAGACAGTCGCGTTGTAAGGGCTGTCAAACCAGGGAAAGGTTTAGCTATACAACCAGCTTGGAGCAGTTTGCAGTTTACGCACAAGCAATCCCAATTCCCATTACAACAGCCATAGCCTTTAAATACCCTGCGTGCAGCGTTGAGCTTCCTCTTTTCGCTGCGCGCATCGGATCACCCGCCCTCCCTCCCTATTTTCAGGTTGTTCGCTTGACCTTGCTATGCCTGTCATGGGGTCATCTGCTTTTGGAGCAGGGACCCGGTAGGCATTTTGTCCATTTGGCTGATGGGCTGGTGCCATTTGGTTTTTGCCTACTGTGTAGCAAATCGTCACAACTTGTAAGGTTGCAGTTAGGCACTGGTTTAGGAATTGGTTGGTGGAGGGGTATGGATTCGGCTGTGCCTGCCCCTCCAAAATGCTGCTGCTGCTGCAAGGGTTTTCTGTTAAAGGAACCCAGGGGCTCGCCATGCTTTTGTCCGAACCCCTGGCAAGGGGCTAGGGCCACGCAAGAGCCCCTGGGAGCATTTGGGGAGAGGTGAGGCATGGTTCCCAGTCCTGCCTCTCTCCCCAAAATGTTTTCCCTTTCTGACTTCGAATGTCAGTCTGTCCCCATGTGGGGTCAGATAGTCACAACCAATGCCTAAGCAACCACTCACATTGCTTATAATTTTAATAAAGTTGTGGCCAAAATTATGCCAAAAACCTTAAACTAAAAATCATGTGTCAATTGTGTTTTATTGGGGGGTGTCTTGGGGACCTCGACACATGACGGAGCCGTTCAAGTTCCAAGGTTTGGCTGTACCCGTTTTGCTACTTCTTTTTCTCCTTCCACTATCTCCATTTTACCTCCTCCATCTTCATGTTTCTCTCTTTTTTTATATAAATATTTATTAAGTTTTCACAAAAATTTAAAAACACATACAATACACACAATACAAAAATATACATACAATGACAAACAAACACGTATAATTTCAACTCCTTTTTTTTCTTAAACTTACTTCATCGACTTCCCCATACTTCCCCTTTCTGCATTCCAATTCCCAAAATTATTTCAGCAAATTCTTCCCCTTAATTTTATCCGATTTTTTTCCTTTTCTTTTACTTAATCTTTAACACCTGTAATCCCTTACTTTGAATAACCACAACATTTTAACATTCATTCATTTTGCAATATTTCTTAAGATAAATTTTCCAATCTTCTTCTGCCGTCTCTTTCCCCTGGTCTTGGATTCTGTCAGTCATTTCAGCCAGTCCCATGTAGTCAATCACCTTCATCTGCCACTCTTCCAAGGTGGGTAGATCTTGTGTCTTCCAATACTTTGCTATGAGTATTCTTGCTGCTGTTGTAGCATACATCTTCATGTTTCTCATTAGGTTGCTGCTGTTGTTACGGTTTTATTACTTGCCCTTCAGCCACAGGACGAAGGTTACGACACTTTAACATGGGGTTACGACACTTTAACGTTGAATATTAAAAACTGCTGAAACAAACAACAGTCACAGGAATAGGGTGGATCCTGGAAGCACATAGATCAGGGGTCAGAAACCAAGGGAAAGTGGTGCATCTTCAGCATAGGGCATGAACTACAGAATGAGGACGCCGTGGGGAGGAAATTCCACATCCTAGGAGAATGCCCACCCCGGACTTCTGAGGGCGGTGAAACTCCCAAGAGAGCCCATTCTACTGATCTTAACATCCATGGGGTCTGTAGGGAAGGAAGCAGCCCTTAAGATATTTGGGGCCTAAGAAGCCTCTGGGCCTTGGTGTGGGGTGGTTCAGCTCAGCTGTGTTATGTACTGAGTTGAATAGGATCCCAAAGGCAGCAGTCTGATTGGTCCTAGAACAATAGGATTCTGATTGGTCCTAGAACAATAGGATCCGGAATGCAGCAGTCTGATTGGTCCTAGAACAATAGGATCCGGAATGTAGCAGTCTGATTGGTCCTAGAGCAATAGGATCCGGAATGCAGCAGTCTGATTGGTCCTAGAGCAATAGGATTCAGAATGCAGCAGTCTGATTGGTCCTAGAACAATAGGATTCGGAATGCAGCAGTCTGATTGGTCCTAGAGCAATAGGATTCAGAATGCAGCAGTCTGATTGGCCCTGGAACAATAGGATTCAGAATGCAGCAGCCTGATTGGTCCTAGAACAATACGATCCAGAATGCAGCAGTCTGATTGGTCCTAGAACAATATGCTTCAGAATGCAGCAGTCTGATTGGTCCTAGAACAATAGGATGCAGAATGCAGCAGTCTGATTGGTCCACAGAAGCCACCCAATCCAGCTCCAGATGGAAGTGAATCCACAACCTGATTGGCCTACAGGAGAATTCCAGAATTAGCCAATCACGTGCAGCCCATTGTGTAAATAATGTACATAAGGCGGACATTCTGGGGGAACTTCCATTCCTCCTCACCACTATGAGCTGACTAAAGAGCATGAAATCCACTCTCGACTCCGAGTATATTTCAAGGTGCCAAAATGCCTTGGGCCAGCCCAGCCTGTGTGTGAAGCGAGGGCCCCTCTCTAGATGTGATTGTGTAGGGAAGAAGCATGGCTGATGGAGAGGTAATGACTTGCAGGCAGGGCCCCGCTCTCCAATGCGTAAGGAGGAATACCTTTGTAGCTTTAGCATCACGCCGCATTCTCCCCATCCCTGTGCTTTTCCTAACACCCAGCCCAATGGAGGACTCTGCTGCATCAAAGAAGAGAAGAGTTTGGATTTGATATCCCGCTTTATCACTACCTGAAGGACTCTCAAAGCGGCTAACATTCTCCTTTCCCTTCCTCCCCCACAACAAACACTCTGTGAGGTGAGTGGGGCTGAGAGACTTCAGAGAAGTGTGACTAGCCCAAGGTCACCCAGCAGCTGCATGTGGAGGAGCGGGGACGCGAACCCAGTTCACCAGATTACGAGTCCACCGCTCTTAACCACTACACCACACTGGCTCTCAGGAGAAGACCTCCCACTGAAAACCAACAATAGATCAGAGTTCTGACATATCTGATGTTGCTTTGGACACAAATGCAAAGAAGGAGGAGGAGACCTAAAGCACAGTTTGCTGGAAGTAAGGTAAGAACTGAAAGCCTTTAAGATTGCAGAGAAATAGAAGTCTTTGCTATATGCAAAACAAAATGACGGATTATTCAGCTCAAAGGAGAGGCCTGTGGTACCCAAAACCATTCATCCCTTTTTTCAGTGCAATAGATGTTAGCAAAGGCACGTGATGTTTTGCCACAGAACGATGCGGCTGCGAGGAAAGCAAACAGCCATCTATTATTCATTCGGTTTCGATGGATGTTACATGTCTTTGAACTCAAAGCACCGCTAAAGTTCAGTCGCCGGGTCCATGGAAGGGGTAGAGCCTTTCATTTATGGCAAACCCCCATTGCAAATGCCATCAGGAAGATACCTTGAACTACTCAGTCTCCTCCGTGGAATAAACGAGATGTTCTTTGCCTTGGATGTGCAAAAGAAAGGCTTTGCCAGTCAGAGAATTCCCCTGCCCCCACGCCACAAATAATGCTATTGGGTTTTTTTGCACAGGTGAAGAACTGCCACCCTTCAGATGTATGAATCTGGGATAGCTCAGTCAGTAGAGCATTAGACTCTTAACCTCAAGTTTGTGGGTTTGAGCCCCACGTTGGGCAAAAGATTCCTGCATTGAAGGGGGTTGGACTAGATAACCCTTGTGGTCCCTTCCAACGATGCTTTATGAATCTGCCGTGCTGATTCTTCCTTTCTGACAATGACAGGTCAAATGCTGCAACCCTGTTAGTCCCTCATAACAAAAAGATTATGGCACTTAAAATACGAAAGTTTTATACTATAAAACTTTGGGGTTGGTTTTTTTTTTCTTCTGGCTTTGGGTTTCATTAAAGTATGTCCTGAGAGCACAAAATATGGTCTGAAGCTCAACATCAAAAAAACGAAGGTCATGGCCACTGGTCCCATCATCTCCTGGCAAATAGAAGGGGAAGAAATGGAGGCAGTGAGAGATTTTATTCTCTTGGGCTCCATGATCACTGCAGATGGTGAAAGCAGTCACGAAATTAAAAGACACCTGCTTCTTGGGAGAAAAGCAATGGCAAACCTAGACAGCATCTTAAAAAGCAGAGACATCACCTTGCCAACAAAGGTCCGTATAGTTAAAGCTATGGTTTTCCCAGTAGTGATGTATGGAAGTGAGAGCTGGACCATAAAGAAGGCTGATCGCTGAAGAATTGATGCTTTTGAATTATGGTGCTGGAGGAGACTCTTGAGAGTCCCATGGACTGCAAGAAGATCAAACCTCTCCATTCTGAAGGAAATCAGCCCTGAGTGCTCACTGGAAGGACAGATCGTGAAGCTGAGGCTCCAATACTTTGGCCACCTCATGAGAAGAGAAGACTCCCTGGGAAAGACCCTGATGTTGGGGAAGATGGAGGGCACAAGGAGAAGGGGACGACAGAGGACGAGATGGTTGGATAGTGTACTCGAAGCTACGAACATGAGTTTGACCAAACTGCGGGAGGCAGTGGAAGACAGGAGTGCCTGGCGTGCTCTGGTCCATGGGGTCACGAAGAGTCGGACATGACTAAACGACTAAACAACAACAACAAAGTATGTCCTGGGGATACAGAAAAAGAGGCTTGCCTAAACAAGAGAAGTGGCTGTGATGCGGGGGGGGGCGGGGGCGGCAACGAAGTACAATGGAAGCTGAATTGTTCTAAAGCCGCACCATCTCAAAGAGCGTCAGAGCTGCCAAATGTGAAGTATTTGTAGGCCAAAGAAATACAGGATCCATGATTCATGAAGCTGGTTCCAGCACAACTATTCAAATACCACCCTGATGCTCAGTTAATGAAAAACCTTCCACACGCAGGTGCAAGAAAATCCCATAAAGGGATTTATTGAAAGAGTCAAGACCATTTTAAAGATTGAGCTGAACAGCAAAAAAATGAGAATATTATAATTGACCATCAGATTGTCCTGGAACTGTCACTGAAATGGACAAAAGGGACTTGGAAGCAGGAGAAATACTGGGCTTGGTCTTCCGAGTTCCATCCCCACTGCCATAATACTTGCAACAACTCTGGCAGCAGGTTTTTATATATATATATATAAAATAAATATAGTGTAGTATATAATCCTACAAAAGTACATATCTTGTGCATTATCTGGTGATTGTATAGGAAATTTTTTAGTGTTTGATGTTTTATCATGTTTTAATATATGTTGGGTGCCACTCAGAGTGACTGGGGCAAAAGAGCCAGATGGACAGAGTACAAATTATTATTATTATTATTATTATTATTATTATTATTATTATTATTATATGTGCACATTTGGTATGCAAAATTCCATCTTGAAAGGAGCAACTGCAAATCATTAATAATACAATCACATTTACATTTAACCTAAATTCTAGTAATTAAGGGTGAAATCAAATGTATATAATATGCTAGGTAATGGTGTCTGCATGCACACATAACTTACTGGGAGTAAACCCCATTGAATTGAATGGGACTTACTTCTGAGTAGACGTGTGTGTGTGTGTGTGTGTGTGTGAGAGAGAGAGAGAGAGAGAGAGAGAGAGAGAGAGAGAGAGAGAGAAAGTATGCTATCACTTAATACACATTTGTTCACTGTTTTATACTGGCAATAAGAAAAGACAAAGGAAATCTACTCAATGCACAATTACATTCAAATCCACAGTCGATGAATCAGTATTCAAGTATTCATTCTTGCAGATTTGTTTAAAAATCACTGTTTTGATGAAAAGCACTGAAACTTCAACTTTGTCAAGACCAGTGATCACACGGAAGAACCCTGAATGCTGATTACATCAAAAGAGAGGCAAGCTGATGGAAGCGAATATTCAGGCTTGACATGCAAATCAGGTAAATCCTTTAGTAGCAACAAAGATTCTTCTTCCTTTCCCCCCTACATATTATTTACATCCAGCTTCCAGAAAATTTAACCGAGAAAAGCAAGCTGGGGGGGCAAAGGGTGGAGAATGTCCTTTTCTTACTCCCATAAATCATGACAATCAAATTAGATCATCTCAGATTGAGGAACAAAAAAGCCAGTTATAGATCCATTTTGCAACACGGCTTGACATGGTTTCCATTTGTGACTCACAGAGTGGCATTACTTATTCTGAGTGCTCCTTCTTTGACAATATATGCACTTAATGTGAAGACGTGTAAAATTACAGTAAAACAAATGAACCCCCCAGGAAATTATGTAAACTTTCTTGGTTATTTTAGTACCTAATTTCAATTCCTCTCCCCTGAATGAGAATTGGAGAGATGTATCAAGTGTCGGCGGCTTTCCAAATTGAATGTTCTCTTCCCCTCCCCCCCCCCGCCTCCCTTGAGGTATAGAAATAACTTTCATGACAGGCACCGGGAGGTGAGAGGTAAATAGAGTCCTCCATTCATAAGAGAAGCATTGGAACGCTCCAAGTGTAATTCTAAAGTGTGCCATGCATCTCAGTCTTCAAAGCACGGCAGACTTATTGAAATCACAGTGCAATTTGTCTGAGCAAAAAACATTACGGATGGCACCCAAAAAATTATTCCCCACCCCAGAAGAGATGGAGCCTTGCAAGGCTTTAAAGACAACATCTATAAAGCAAGACAAGGGGTGAGAGTGTTTTTGTCCTTCATGCTGGTAAAGGTAAAAGTAAAGGTACCCCTGACCATTTGGTCCAGTCGCGGACGACTCTGGGGTTCCGACGCTCATCTTGCTTTATTAGCCGAGGGAGCTGGTGTACAGCTTCCGGGTCATGTGGCCAGCATGACTAAACCGCGTTTGGTGAACCAGAGCAGCGCACGGAAACACCGTTTACCTTCCCGCCAGAGCGGTACCTATTTATCTACTTGCACTTTGACGTGCTTTCGAACTGCTAGGTTGGCAGGAGCAGGGACCCAGCAACGGGAGCTCACCCCATCACAGGGATTCAAACCGCTGACCTTCTGATCAGCAAGCCCTAGGCTCTGTAGTTTAGACCACAGCATGTTGTTGTTGTTTTTTTAAAATTTTTTTATTAATTTTCCAAATTTATAACAAACAAATAAGAAAACATTACAATATAAAAAAGAACAAATAAACAAGCATTTATCCTCACTGTTAAAATCCCAATTTTGTTATCATTGTCAAATGACTTCCTTGAATCCCCCTAGCTAAGTTTCCATATAGGTCAGTTGCAGTTGTAGCAGTTTTCCAATACTACTTTCAAATAAAATTAACTTAATCGATTAACATCTGTCTTTCTTTTCAAATTGTCTTCTACCCATAATGTTATCCAAATTAACATATTTAATTCCTAGGCCAATTTGGTACTTACAAGTAATTCTACTTATATTATCTTAGAATATTTAGCTAAATAGTCCTTAAATTTCTTCCATTCTTCTTGGTTCTCCTCCTCTTTCTGATCGCGGATTCTTCTAGTTAGGTCTGCCAGCTCCAAAAAATTCATCATCTTCATCTGTCATTCCTCCACTTATGGTAATTCTTGTAATTTCCAGTTTTTGGCTAACAAAACTCTTGCTGCAGTTGTGGCATACAAAAACAATCTAACATCTTTCTTGGGCAATTCCAAACCTATTATTCCAAGTAGAAAGGCTTCTGGGTGTTTTTATAAATGTTATTTCAACATCTTTTTCAATTCATTGTAAATCTTTTCCCAGAAGTCTTTCACCTTGGGACACGTCCACCACACTTGATAAAAGTTACCTTCCTTTTCCTTGCATTTCCAATATAAATTGTCACTCGTATGATCAATCTTTGCTAATTTTACTGGGGTTAAGTACCATCTATACACCGTTTTCCTTATATAGTGGTGCCCCGCAAGACGAATGCCTCGCAAGACGGAAAACTCACTAGACGAAAGAGTTTTCCGTTTTGGAGGTGCTTCGTAAAACGAATCTCCTATGGGCTTGCTTCGCAAGATGAAAATGTCTTGCGAGTTCCTGCGGGTTTTTTTTCCTTCCCCCCCTTTTTCTAAGATGCTAAGCCGCTTATCAGCTGATCCGATAAGCCGCTAAGCCGCTAAAAGCCGCTAAAAGCCGCTAATAGCGCTAATAGTGCTAATCCGCAAATCCGTCAATGGGCTTGCTTCGCAAGACAAAAAAACCGCTAGACGAAGAGAATCACAGAACGGATTCTTTTCGTCTTGCGAGGCACCACTGTAAAAATAATGCTAGAAGGAGTGGTGCAATTACAGCTGGACCTCAGGGCTCAAGTCTAGAGCCCTGGAGCTTGAGGGTTCCCAAATGAGCACCCAGAGAGTGGCAGATAATGGGAATAGCGGCAAACAGGCAAGGTGTCAGCACATGCATGGGCAGGGGCGTCTTACCCATAGAGGCTAGTGGCGCAGGGCGCCAAGAAAGAGGCGGAGGCTGGACGTGGCGCCTCCCGGCACCAGCTCACCGCCCTCGCCCACCTCCGCCATGCCACGCCGAAGCAGCGCCGCGCCCAGAGCCTCCGCCTGCTGTGGCCACCACAGCACGAAGCAACCAGCTGAGCCGGAAGCCACAGCCAGTCTCCGCCTCTTCCCCACCAGAGGAGCTGCCCTCCAGCTTCTGCCCACCTCCTTCAGGCCCACAAAGTTGGGTGTGTCACCGGCAGCGCCGTCCTCCCTAAAAAAGGCCGGCAACTCTAGGAAACGGGGGGGCCACCAGAGGGATCTTTGCACCACAGCACCGGATATATTTAAGGCAGCCCTGTACATGGGTATCCCGGTACCCATGGTCTACTGCTGATTCTGGTCATCCACAGCAGTGACCAGAGGAGGAATGGCCACTGGGAGAAGCACAGAGAGAAGAAACGCCACGGTCGACCTGCCTCAGCACAACTGGACACCTTCATCTGTCCTAGCTGCAATAAAACATGTCAGCAGAGGCTGTAACTCTCCAATGGTTTGACTTCAGTCCTAAAGGTGGACTCTTCCATTGTCTCCCGAGGCAGACGGATGCCAGCAACGTAATAGCTCAGGTGCTGTGAAACCATTCTTCAGTCCTGGCCTTCCTGAAGCGCAGCGTAAATTAATAACACAGAGTCTTCTTCCGTAAAAGAATAAAAGCTTTACTGGGTTAAAACTTGTTTGCAAATAAACAGCATAGTGAACATAAGATTTAAAACACCTTCAGAGCATACACAGAGTACAGGCTTCACTTCTGAGTCAGGCTCCATTCCTAAGTCATGCTCCACACACGCACATTGACTCCACCCTACATTGCTCCAAAGAGTCTCCTAACTAACTCATGGCTCCCAACAGTCTGACTGCCTGCCTGCGGACAGATACATTTATACAGAGAATGAGTCATCCTCAAGATGAGTCACAGTGATTCAGCACGCAGAGTGATTGTGCAGCTTTACAGCATTTCTCAACATTTCTCGACTGCTTTACTGCTTCCCTTTACTGCTTCTGCTCTCAAATACCTTTGTCACATGACACCTCCTGACCTTCCCACGAAGCGCCTGAGTTGAGTACCGCAGGCTTTTCATTGCAGGTATCAAGCCACAAACGTAAGGGCAGAGGACTGCAGGGACACAGGCATGTGAGGAGGGGACAGAATGTGTGAATAGAGCTTGGGAGTTCTGCTAAACTGAAGGGTGGTGTTAAAAAATTTTAAAGGAACAGGAAAACAAACGTGCGGCATGGTAGAATCCAGGATTTTCCTCCAGAACCAGGAGCAGAAATGTCCTTGGGTTGAGGACATACAACTCCTCCCTGGAGCCTGGCTGAGCTCTTAGTATGCTGAACCCATGTCATCACCTCTGAGCTACAGAAAACGGCTGTAATCGATGTACAACCCCTGGTACATGCTGAAGAGTTTAGAAGGCCCATCATCATAAATACCTATCTGCCTGCCATCTCACTAATCAATATCCATGTTATTGTTTGCATTATCTGCCTATAGGTTTAATCAATATATCTTGCTAGCGGGTAATAGGAGATAGGATTGAATTTCAGCTTGGCAAGGCAGTCCGAGGACACTGTGTATATCTGTGGTCTCAGCAGCAAGATATCTTTCTGTCTGACACAACGTGACTTGTATCAGGTTATGTCAGGATGTCATGGAATACATAATGCATCATATATATATTTTAAAGGAGGGTGGATGAGAAGAGGCAGGAAACAAAAAAGCAATTTGCATTGGAGCTTCTTCTATGAAAGGATACCAGCAAGATCTCTTTACTGCTTGGATGAGTGGTGTGACACAGTACATCAGTGAAGTTTGAAAGGAATCCTTGTTGCAAGATAATCGACGAAAGATAAAACCAGAATTATCTATCTATCATCTATCTATCACCTATTCCATAAATTTTTTTACAGTTCATTTTTATGTTTTGTTCAAAGAGTTGATGAGAGCAATCTAGGTTAGTTTTATCCATTTGCAAAATGGAAAGCTGAGAATGAGATTTGCTGCTCTGAAAATAAGGTAAAGGTAAAGGTCCGTATAGTTAAAGTCATGGTTTTCCCAGTAGTGATGTATGGAAGTGAGAGCTGGACCATCAAGAAGGCTGATCGTCGAAGAATTTATGCTTTTGAATTATGGTGCTGGAGGAGACTCTTGAGAGTCCCATGGACTGCAAGAAGATCAAACCTCTCCATTCTGCAGGAAATCAGCCCTGAGTGCTCACTGGAAGGACAGATCGTGAAGCTGAGGCTCCAATACTTTGGCCACCTCATGAGAAGAGAAGAGTCCCTGGAAAAGACCCTGATGTTGGGAAAGATGGAGGGCACAAGGAGAAGGGGGCGACAGAGGACGAGATGGTCGGACAGTGTTCTCGAAGCTACAAACATGAGCCTGACCAAACTGCGGGAGGCGGTGGAGGACAGGAGTGCCTGGCGTGCTCTGGTCCATGGGGTCACGAAGAGTCGGACACGACTAAACGACTAAACAACAACAACAAAGGACCGTGGACAGTTAAGTCCAGCCGAAGGCGACTATAAGCAGTGATCTGTGCCCACAGCCCATGTACACCCAAAGGATGTTTGCTTTTAAAAAGCCATGAGGCATCATATTGGATTGACAGGCCACTTTCGTGAGCTGGAATGCCAGTGTCAGATTGGTCCAAGATCCCTAATGAGCCTCCTGCTTGATGGTGAAACCACACAAACACATCTAGAAGCAAATCTTTGGCCTTTAATTAATTTGACCTATCAGCCTCCTTCCCAATAGACTTACGAGTGAAATTCTCTACAGACAAAAGGCTTGTGTAGTGGTGGTCAGTTGCAATGGGGTCTCACTGTTTAACATTACTTGCAATGCCCCAACATAGCATCATTCCAGAACACTGTGGGAAATTTTAAATGGCGTGTGGCTCATAGCTACCTTCAACTAGGTAAACTAGGTAGGAGAGTGTGCCCTGTCACACAGGAGGCATCAGCACTGCAGACTGGACATGGGCAAATGTTGTCCTAATCTTCAAAAAGGGGTAAGGAGAACACTCAGGTAACTACCAGCCAGTGAGCTTGACATAAATCCCAGAAAAGGTCCTAGAACAGGTAATTCAACAGTCGGTCTGTGAGCACTTAGAAAGGGATGCTGTGATTACCAAGCCCAGCATCGGGTTCTCCAAAAAGAGTCATGCCAGACGGATCTCGTTTCTGTTTTTGGATGGATTTACGAGCTTGGTGGATCAGGTGAATGCTGTGGATGTAGTGGATCTTGATTTCAGTAAGGCTTTTGACAAAGTCCTCCATGATATTCTTGCAGAGAAGCTGGTAAAATTGCCAAGAAGCGGACTGGGGATGCCATGTGCTGACACTGGGCAGAAAAGCGTTCTCCACCCTGCATTAAATAAAATACATATTAAAATATCTATACTTCAGTTATTTAGGGCAGCCCTAAATATTATTTTCTCCCTTTGTTCCCTGTTCTGTGGTGTTCTACTTTTACTCTTCCTGGTTCTCCAAACAGCTTTCAGGACCTTGGAAAGTGCAGATCTTTAGTGACCTGGGCAGGGTGGGGAAGGCACATGAGAGCCATTTTCAACCTTCCCGTTTCACATTTAGAAAAAACTTCCAGGGAAGCAATCGGAGAAATGATCAAAGCCATAGATCAGATGCTTCTGCAAGAGCTAATTTGGACATTGCAATGTTACTGTAGTTTATTACTTCATGTAATTTACCTTGAGGATCCGTCTGGCATGAGCTTCCTGGCTGCAATTAAACACCACACTTCACAAGCATTACATGTACACACACACACACACACACACACACACACTCCCCTGCTCCCACCAGATAAAAATAATGTGTGGAACAAACTCCATTGGCTCACGAGAAAGAACGAGGGACAGACAGACAAGATGGGTGACACCTGGCTTGAGAGCACTGCATGTGAAAAGGATCTAGGAGTCTTGGTTGACCACAAACTTGACATGAGCCAACAGTGTGACGCGGCAGCTAAAAAAGCCAATGCAATTCTGGGCTGCATCAATAGGAGTATAGCATCTAGATCAAGGGAAGTAATAGTGCCACTGTATTCTGCTCTGGTCAGACCTCACCTGGAGTACTGTGTCCAGTTCTGGGCACCACAATTCAAGGAGGACACTGACAAACTGGAACGTGTCCAGAGGAGGGCAACCAAAATGGTCAAAGGCCTGGAAACGATGCCTTATGAAGAACGGCTAAGGGAGCTGGGCATGTTTAGCCTGGAGAAGAGGAGGTTAAGGGGTGATATGATAGCCATGTTCAAATATATAAAAGGATGTCACATAGAGGAGGGAGAAAGGTTGTTTTCTGCTGCTCCAGAGACGCGGACACTGAGCAATGGATCCAAACTACAAGAAAGAAGATTCCACCTAAACATTAGGAAGAACTTCCTGACAGTAAGAGCTGTTTGACAGTGGAATTTGCTGCCAAGGAGTGTGGTGGAGTCTCCTACTTTGGAGGTCTTTAAGCAGAGGCTTGACAACCATATGTCAGGAGTGCTCTGATGGTGTTTCCTGCTTGGCAGGGGGTTGGACTCGATGGCCCTTTTGGTCTCTTCCAACTCTATGATTCTATGATTCTATGTCGGTCACAGTCAGAGTTGTGCACTCCAGAGCCCCCCTTGTAGATTATGATCAAACTGCATGTGATACAATCTGTGTGTCAGCTATGTGAGTGTGAGGTTTTTTTATAGGAAGGAGCAGAACGAGTCTCTCTTGCTTCTTTTATTCAGATTATTCTCGGGACCCTCACTGCACTCCCCACCATGTAGGTGTATATTTTCGAGCACATGTGTGGACTATTGTGGTGTGGCGAAGAAGCTTCTGGGGAGGGTCTTGTGTCTCCCCCTGCCCTCCCCCCACTGCTCCTCTCCAAATCACCTGCTCCCAAAGCAGTTTTTCTTCTAACACCCCCCATACAAATGCTGGGGAGAGGGGTGGATGAACACATTTGCATATAATTAGGCCCTTATGCTGTCGCCTTATAACAACTCGCATCGTCTTCAGTTGCATTTTTTAAATGTGATATTAAATTCTAAGGCTAGTCTCCCTGGAACTGTCTGCAGAAACAGTTCTTCCTTAACATATACCGTATTTTTTGTTCTATAAGACTCACTTTTTCCCTTCTAAAAAGTAAGGGGAAATGTGTGTGCGTCATATGGAGCGAATGCAGGCTGCACAGCTATCCCAGAAGCCAGAACTGCAAGAGGGATTGCTGCTTTCACTGCGCAGTGATCCCTCTTGCTGTTCTGGCTTCTGAGATTCAGAATATTTTTTTTCTTGTTTTCCTCCTCCAAAAACTAGGCGCATCTTGTGGTCTGGTGCGTCTTATAGAGCGAAAAATACGGTACCTTTCTGCTTCTAGAATAAGCCTTGATTTGTGCCAAGAAACTGAGGCTCAACTCATCCGTTTATTTACTTAAAAGATTCCCCTACCCAACCCGGCTGCTTTTTAGGCAAAAGCATCACACAAATGGTTTATGATTTAGCACGTCGAATAAATCACAATGCAGTTAAATGATGAAGCCACGCAATATCAAATTAAACAGGCAAAAGTATTACCAGAACTGGCATGAGATAAAGAAAATACC
Source organism: Podarcis vaucheri (assembly GCF_965113315.1). Taxonomy (NCBI): domain Eukaryota; kingdom Metazoa; phylum Chordata; class Lepidosauria; order Squamata; family Lacertidae; genus Podarcis; species Podarcis vaucheri. The sequence continues at coordinate 132,959,727 of NC_138759.1, forward strand.
CAATGACAACATGGTCAAAATACACATAGCGTGGTCCAACAATTTAGACATCGAAAGCCATCATTAAAGGGTTGTTCTTTAAAGCTTGTTTGAAAACATCAAGGGAAAGGGTCTCTCTGTTGTTGTTTAGTTGTTTAGTCATGTCCGACTCTTTGTGACCATGGACCAGAGAACGCCAGGCCCTCCTGTCTTCCACTGCCTCCCGCAGTTTGGTCAAACTCATGCTGGTAGCTTCGAGAACACTATCCAACCATCTCATCCTCTGTCGTCCCCTTCTCCTTGTGCCCTCCATCTTTCCCAACATCAGGGTCTTTTCCATGGACTCTTCTCTTCTCATGAAGTATTGGAGCCTCAGCTTCAGGATCTGTCCTTCCAGTGAGAACTCAGGGCTGATTTCCTTCAGAATGGATAGGTTTGATCTTCTTGCAGTCCATGGGACTCTCAGGAGTCTCCTCCAGCACCATAATTCAAAAGCGTCAATTCTTCGGTGATCAGCCTTCTTTATAGTCCAGCTTGTGAAGGGAATAAAGGTAAAGGTAAAGGTACCCCTGCCCGAATGGGCCAGTCTTGACAGACTCTGGGGTTTGTGCGCCCATCTTACTCAAGAGGCCGGGGGCCAGCGCTGTCCGGAGACACTTCCGGGTCACGTGGCCAGCGTGACAAAGCTGCATCTGGCGAGCCAGCGCAGCACACGGAACGCCGTTTACCTTCCCGCTGGTAAGCGGTACCTATTTATCTACTTGCACCCGGGGGTGCTTTCGAACTGCTAGGTTGGCAGGCGCTGGGACCGAAGGGAATAGTGTGAAGGGAATAGTGTGAAGGGAATAGTGGACTCCAAATGACTCCTTTAACAAACTACAGTTCCCAGGATTCTTTGGGGGAAGCCATGATTGTTTAAAGTGATACGATACAGATTTTAATGCATAGTGGGGCCTTTGTTTGATAGCCCTAAATGGCCTCGGCCCAGTATACCTGAAGGACTGTCTCCACCCCCATCATTCTGCCCAGACACTGAGGTCCAGCTCCGAGGGCCTTCTGGTGGTTCCATCACCGCAACAAGTGAGGTTACAGGGAACCGGGCAGAGGGCCTTCTCCCTTCAGATGTCAAGGAAATAAACAACTATCTGACTCTTAGAAGGCAGCCATGTTTAGGGAAGTTTTTAATGCTTGATGCTTCATTGTATTTTTAATATTTTGTTGGAAGCCACCCAGAGTGGCTGGGGAAACCCAGCCAGATGGACGGGGTATAAATAAATGATTGTGATTATTATGATTATTATTTGATATGGGAACCAGAAAATTGTGTGTTGCAGTATACCACAGATCAGTGCCCATGTTGAACAGTCTTCTTGCAAAAATATTCCCCAATGGCATCCTGACATGGAACCCGTTAACTCCATTCTAGGGTTATCTCTCATCCAAAAACAAAACAAAACAAAAATCCAGGGCCTCCCCTTACCCATAACACACACACACACACACTTTGAAGCCTGAGAGTGCTCAGTCTCAGAAGCAAGAACTGGTGTGCTCAGCCTACAATGTGTTTAAATCTGACTTAATGGTTTTGAATATTGTATTGTTAAATTGTTGTAACCCAACCTTGGACATTATGGTGAAGGGCAGAGAAGAAATCTTAAAACAACAACACCAACAACAAATACTGTTGTCAGGGAAGTGCCATCAGGGCAGTTGGGTTACAGGGAGCCTTCGAAGATCGTGAGAAGCAGCTCTTCCTCCGGCGAGGAGGGAAGCCCCGTCTCCAGTGGGGAAGGGATCCAGGGCTCAGAAGATGCAAGGGAGAGACGCAAAACCGAGCCTGAGCAAAGCGGGGGGAGGCAGGTCGCCCCTCGCCCACGCCCTCTCTGTGCAGTTGGTTTACGCGCAGAGAGGGGAGGCGTAGGATGGGGGTCAAAAGACTGCTATGCTGGGGAAAGTTTAAGGACCGCCCACTCCCAGATTCTGCTAGCGACTGAGCAGACATGGAATTGAGACGCTCTGCACTGTAAATGTTTTGCACCGATAATAACGCCTTGAAAAGACCAGTGGGAATCTTGCCTGTTCGCTCTCAAGCAACCACGCCAGCATACATAACAACTGTGTACAGTGGTACCTCGGTTTCTGAACGTCTCCATTAACAAACGTTTCAGAACTCGAACACCATAAACCCGGAAGTAAATGCTTCGGTTTTGACTTGGAAGTCGAACTGTCTTCCGGAATGGATTGCGTTCGAAAACCGAGGTACCGCTCTACTTCCTTGTCTCTGCAGCCCAGTTGAAGGAACTTATCCTATCCTGCTCTAGGTTAAAGAATGGAAGGGTCTCTCTAACTTGATAAGTGATTGTACTCTCCAGCTGTGAGGATACCACCGACAAGGTCCAGTTCCATATGCTCACCAACCTTTCAAGATTTGTGCAGGACCTCTTAGGACAATTTTATCATACAGACATGTAGACAGAGGTAGTCTCCAAGGAACCTGTTCCCAAACCACTCAGGGCTTTGCTGGTCATTACCAACACTAAGAATTACTCATGCGAATGTGCTGACAGCTAGTGGATCTGTTACAATATAGATTCAGTGCGCTCCAGCCACTCAGCCCTAACCAGTATCCAGGCAGCTTCATTTAGCATCCATCAAAGGTTCTGAACCATCTTCAAAGGTGGACCCACATAGAGCCCATTGCAATAGGCTGAGTCTGGACGTCACAAGCACATGGATAACGGAGGCAGGCTCCCTTCCCTCTCAGCTGGTGAACCAATAGAAGCTCTCTTGTCCACAGCTGCCACTCATAGTCTCCAGGAACACTCCCCATTTGCAGAAGTGGCCCTTCAGTGGGAGCCCAACTCCACTGAAGACTAGTTGCATCTGTCCCTCTGAAGAGTCTGGTTTCCCCACTCACAGCAGCTCTGTCTTATCTGGATTAAGTCTCATCTTGTTCCCCCTCATCCACCCCCAAAACTCATCCCATTCCCATCTGTGCATTGCAAAAACCCTGTGAGCTCACGTCTTGTTTTGGATGAGAATTAACAAGATAGCCCCCTTACTTTCACCAGCTTTTGGCTTCCTCTGGATCCTTCCCCCCGGGCACCTGAAAGCAGCACGCTGTGTGGGCCCAGGTGGCTTCATGGCTCTTTTGCCTTTGATCTACTTGTCCCAGCCAAGGAAAAGAGGGAGCACTATCCTGCAAACAATCTGTCTTTGTTCTAAGGAAGAGGCTTAAACGGTTGCTTTGCTATGCAGAAAGGGTATCTATGCCAAAGGTGGTGGACCTAAATGGACAAGCTTGCTTTACATCTATGTGCGGAAGCCGTGCAATATTTTGAGACTTCAATAAAATCCCTGAGGCAATTGACGCCACTGGATAGAAGCCTAATCCATAAATCCGTATGGCCTTCCCAGTGGGAACTGAAGCTGATGATAATTACCATTTCTAATTACCATTGCTAATTACCATTTCATTAGCACGGCACAAATTTTTGAAAAATGTGTGTTTATGCTGCATGACAGAATTTTTAAGCAAAATTTGCTGCCATTGGATCTTAAAATGCATAACATTTATAGCACTGAGGACGGAGACACATAGAAAGAGGTTTGGGGGGCAAAAAGAAGGGAGAAGAGAGCCTTGCATAACCAAGAGCTTTAACATTCTGTAGTATTAACTCTGTGTCCTGAGAGTCGTACCTTGGAAGTAGAACGGAACTGGATCCGGAAGTCCGTTCGACTTCCAAAACGTTCGGAAACCGAAGTGTGGCTTCTGATTGGCTGCGGGAAGTTTCTGCAGCCAATTGGAAGCTGCGGAACCGCGTCGGATGTTCAGCTTCCAAAAATAGTTCGCAAACCAGAACAGTCACTTCCGGGTTTGTGGCGTCTGGGAGCCAAAATGTTTGAGAACTAAGTTCGAAAATCAAGGTACTGGAATAAATTATGAAAACTGTACTAAATCTAACAAATAACACCGTTTTGCAAAAGCAACAGCAAGCACTGATCCAACCCCCTGCAATGCAGGAATCTCCACTAAAGCTCTGTTTAAAAACCTCCTATAAGGTGGCGCTGTGGCGTTAAACCACGGAGCCTAGGACTTGCCGATCAGAAGATCGGCGGTTCAAATCCCCATGACGGGGTGAACTCCTGCCAACCTAGCAGTTCAAAAGCACGTCAAAGTCCAAGTAGATAAATAGGTACCGCTCCGGCGGGAAGGTAAACGGCGTTTCCGTGCGCTGCTCTGGTTTGCCAGAAGCGGCTTAGTCATGCTGGCCACATGACCCAGAAGCTGTACGCCGGCTCCCTCAGCCAATAAAGCAAGATGAGCGCCAGAACCCCAGAGTTGACCATGACTGGACCTAATGGTCAGGGGTCCCTTTACCTTTACTTATAAGGGAAAATCCACCACCTCTGATGTGAGCTTGTTCCACTGTCAAACATCTCTTACTGTCAGAAGTGGCCCTGCCGTTTAGTCATAATCTCCTTTTTTATAACTTGAATCCATTGTGTTTGTGTCCTCCAGAGCAGTAGAGAACAAGCTTGCTCCATTGATTGCAAAAAAAAGGAGTGAGAAACGTTTTTAAACAATAATATAGGGAGCTGCTGTATTCCAAGCCATCTCCCAGGTCCCGCTTACTGTACAGTGGTGCCTCGCAAGACGAAATTAATTTGTTCCGCGAGTTTTTTCGTCTTGCGAATTTTTCGTCTTGCGAAGCACGGTGTCAGAAAAGTTTTGGAAAAGCTTCAAAAATCACCAAAAACCTCAAAAAAGGCTACCACACCGCGTTCTATGAGTTGCTCCTCGAAGTCAAGTCGCAACTGTATTAACGGTGTTAAGAAAAAGGAAACAAACTTGCAAAAAACGCAAGACGTTTTCGTCTTGCGAAGCAAGCCCATAGGTAAATTTGTCTTGCGAAGCGGCTCAAAAACCTCAAAACCCTTTTGTCTAGCGAGTTTTTCGTCTTGCGAGGCATTCGTCTTGCGGGGCACCACTGTATTGCCTGCTCTTATGGGCAGGAGATGGTGTGGAGATAACCTGAAACTTTTTGCATGTACTGTACCACTGAAATATGCTTCAATTCCACCCCCTGCATGTAGACACAGAAAAGTATGAACTGGGGCCAGGATATAGTCTGAAGGCACATGAGGTCACCCCTCGGTCAGTGGTTGGGTGGGAGACTGCCTAGAAACCAGACAAACACTGACTTGGGTTCTGGAATGAAAGAAAGAAGGAAGGGATTAGGTCTAGACTGGTGACTGGGAGCAGCCGCCGAGACAACATAACACCGGTCTTGAAAGACCTACATTGGCTCCCACTACATTTCCGAGCACAATTCAAAGTGTTGGTGCTGACCTTTAAAGCCCTAAACGGCCTCGGCCCAGTAGATCTGAAGGAGCGTCTCCACCCCCATCGTTCTGCCCGGACACTGAGATCCAGCGCCGAGGACGTTCTGGCAGTTCCCTCACTGTGAGAAGTGAGGTTACAGGGAACCAGACAGAGGGCCTTCTCGGTGGTGGCGCCCGCCCTGGGGAACGCCCTCCCACCAGATGTCAAATAGAACAACAACTACCAGACTTTTAGAAGACATCTGAAGGCAGCTCTGCTTAGGGAAGCTTTTAATGTTTGATGCATTACTGTATTTTAATATTTTGTTGGAAGCCGCCCAGAGTAGCTGGGGAACCCAGCCAGATGGGCGGGGTATAAATAATAAATTGTTGTTGTTGTTATATTATCTAGGACTAGGGCCTATGCGCTGAAGTGGAGCGACCGTATTGGCCTGAATATAAGCCGCACCCGAATATAAGCCGCACCTTTAAAGTTCAAGAAAGAAAAAAAGACAATACCTGAATATAAGCTGCTCCCTTAAAATTCCGCAGGCACTCACACCCGTTCCGTTTTACCATATGTCTGTTTCAGCAGCGATATCATAAAACCCAATTTTTGTAAGGTTGCAAATTTAAGCCGCACTTTAACTTTTCACGGTTAGAATTTGGGGAGGAAAGTGAGGCTTATATTCAGGCCAATACGGTATTTATCCTCACCCCAGACCATCTTTCCTTTTTAAAAAGTAATAATAATAATTTAAGAATGAAAAGAGCGGAGAAGAGAAGGTGAGAAAGAGATAGAAACTATAAAAGAAATAAAATACAAATAATACTAACAGTATCGTGCGGTAGCTGCTCCTAAAAACGCCTGCTGGAATTTTTCTATTCCACTAGATCTATGCAGACAATTATGATAGGGTTGCCATACATCCAGAATTTGGGCAAAACTCTAAAAAGCTCAACAACTTTTGTGGCCAGATTTTCACTTTTTGAAATATGGCAACCCTAAATTATGAGCACATCTTTCCACAATGATCTACTGATGTTTGTTTCTAACTTTTTTAATTTTTAACTTGTTTATAAAACTTTTTAATCCTTTTACTGTATGATTTTCATGTGTGGTTCCCTCCCCCCCCCCCGAACCACCTTGATACATTTTTTATGATACTGTGGTAGTATACAAAGACCTTTATAAACAAATACAAATAAAAACCACCAGCTGTTCACATTACGGTTACAGTGAGCTCTTCATTTAAATGTGCAAGTAAATATGATCCTTCCAGATGCCCAAGTAAGTATTTCATAGAGACAAAACTGATGTCTCTATGAAATATGTTCAACTGTAACCAGGGAGGTGAGGTCCCCAGACCTTTGCGTAACAAACTCTGGGTATTTATCCTTCCAGACTCAAGGTATAAGCCTGTTAGCAACCTTAAGGGCTCGCGAGGCCGCTTTTATTGTCCTGCCGTTAATCCCCATACTTATAGGAATAGAATCTAAAAGCACATGAACATCTGGAAATATTAAGGATTTCACAAGTACAAAACTGCTACGGATAACAACTTCAAACCAAGAAGAATATCTCACTGGGGAAGCTCACATCATATGCCTTAGCAAGGCTTCCTCAGCAACACACCTCCCAAACCCACCAGTATAGGACAGTGTCTTTCTACACAAACGAGGTGGAGAACTATTTAAACTTTCCTATTTAATGCCCCCCAATGACACCCCTCCCTAATTTCCAACATTACCTTTAAAAATAATAGAAACTAGGCATTAAAACACAAACACACAAATTCAGATTATTACAATTTGATGGTAGCTGCTTGACACTCTTATGGTAGAGGTCTTGTACCTTATATTTGAGGAAGGAGATTTCTGGATATTTTTCAGTGCTTATACACCCACCCAAATCTGTTATAGGCTGGCCCAGCATAACTCAGGCCAATATTGTGGGGGGAAATAGGTATAAAAGAATTACTTGATGGTTGTTTTGTTTTGGACAAGTACTATAATAAATAATAATAATAAATTTTATTTATATTCCGCCCTCCCCAGCCGAAGCCGGGCTCAGGGCGGCTAACAACACTAAAATAGTGCAACATTCTAAAAACATTATAAAAATTAATTAAAATCAAAATTGATGGCAACCATACTAAAGTTCTGTAAGGATTGCCAAAGGAGGGAGTCAGGCTGCGCCCTGACCAAAGGCCTGGTGGAACAGCTCTGTCTTGCAGGCCCTGCAGAAAGATGTCAAGTCCTGCAGGGCCCTAGTCTCTTGTGACAGAGCGTTCCACCAGATCGGGGCCACAGCTGAAAAAGCCCTGGCTCTAGTTGAGGCCAGCCTAACCTCTCTGTGGCCTGGGACCGCCAAGATGTTTTTATTTGAAGACCGTAAGTTCCTCCGTGGGGCATACCAGGAGAGGCGGTCCCGTAGGTACGATAGTCCTAGGCCGTATAGGGCTTTGAAGGTTAAAACCAGCACCTTAAACCTGATCCTGTACTCCACCAAGAGAGAACCCCAGCAGAGATTTAAAACCACAAGATATGCAGCAAAGTAAAGCATGGGAATATAGGCTGCTAGAGCTTTAAAATATGTCCTTGTCACTTCCAAAACTTCTCTCTTCCCCCAGTGAAATATACTCAGAGTCGCAAAGTGATTTCATGCTCTTTATTCAGCTCATAGTGGTGAGGAGGAATGAATGAATGTCCCCTCACAGTATCTGCTTTATATACATTATTTACACAATGGGCTGCACATGATTGGCTAATTCCGGAATTCTACTGTAAGCCAATCAGGTTGTGGATTCACTTCTATCTGGAGCAGGATTGGGTGGTTCCTGCCAACCAATCACACTGCTGCATTGTTCTAGGACCAATCAGACTGCTGCATTTTGGATCCTATTGTTCTAGGACCAATCAGACTGCTGCACTTTGGATCCTATTCAACTCAGTACATAACACCCAGTGTAGGAAAAGACCACACATTTAGTAAGTTAAAAATTGGTTTACTTACAAACTCTTCAAAGGTCAGGTTCATGTGCTTCAGAAAGTTGCACAGGCAGTAAAACTTTGCTTAGCCTCAAAGTGGTGACAGTTCCTAAATTACTGGTATAGGAACACAAGAATGGCTTGTGAGAGCCATGCAGCTAAGCTGGAGCAACCAGCTTTGCCTCTTCACACGTTGTGTTCATCAGGTAGACTGAAGGGGAACTAAGTCTTCATTACCTAGTCCCTCTCAAGGTGAGCTAAGCCTGGCAGGACAGCTTACTCTATGATATTAACCACTTCATGCATGCATGATGGTTATATGAAGCAAGTTATCCCATTCAGAAGGCCGGAAGGTGTTGAAATCCAAACTGGATTTTTGGAAAGTGTTGATCATGTGAGTCCAACAGTGATTCAGGTGTAGGCCGGGCTGAGTCAGCCCAGGTATATGAAAATTTCCCCTTGCTTTTTGGATTCTAATTTACATGAAAGTGTAATCTGGTTTAATCATTGGCAGTAAATATACTGCTCAGAGCAGGAGTCTGACGATAACATAATGCGATTTCTCCTTCAAATGCTGGAATGCAATCACCTCTGAGGTAGAACACCGTATTTCTAATGCATTTGTACGTGAACAGTTATTTCAGTTAAACCAGTCAAGTTTTGTGACAGCCTCTCTTCAATCTAAATACAACCCCAATATAAATAGTTTAAGCAAGATGTCCTTTAGTGCAATGGAGGCAGTGAAAAATAAGGTGCTGAAGTTTGCCTTTGCTTGTGATGACCTCAGGAATGATTTAATTAAACCCACATTCCAACCTCCAATTTATATTCTGAAAAAGCATCCTCGGGCAGCTGCTTCTATGTGCCGTGTTTTCCAAGAAGCTGGAATGCATTAAGTCACATTAAAATGCTGTTTGAGTTTCTGTTGCTGCCATGAGATCATCCTTGACAATATATTTGCCTCTGAATCATTACTGGTAAAACGTCTCTTTTGAAACAAATAAATAAATGCATGTTAAGAGACTTTGCAATTGTAGTCAAGATCTTTTGTTCTCCTGATTATATTCACCGCAGTACTTCTGTAGTCGAATCTAGAGCAGTTGTCCAAGGCTATGATGCAAAGACCACTAAACCCTTTCCCTTACCTTAGTTGTAAAACTAGGGACTTACAAATATCTTTTCATTGCTCCGAAGGAATGTCCCCCAAAGGAGTGGCAAAAATAGAGTGATAGAGTACTGTACTAGCATAATCACCTCATAGGCTGCGTCAGTGTTGATCTGCTCCAATATCAGAGACCATTTGCAGTCTCTCTAACTGGCATTGGCTTAACTGCTGTGATGTCACATAGAGACTGATTCACCAAAGGGGGATGTGAAGACTTTGGCATTTAACTACCAGGACCCATGAGTAATTCTTGGCAATGTAAATTGTATAATTATTACCTGGAGGACATGGACTTTTGAAAGACACCAGTTGGAGCTTTTCAGTGAAAACACATGGAAGACAGATGGACAATGCTCACTGCTCAATAATGAAAGTGATGCAAAATATGCGGCGTATCTCTACATTTACAGTGACATGGTTTGGGATCCGTTTTCCTTTTGCTGAGTTTGCTTGTTGCTGTAAAATTTGGTGGATCCTTTTGGAATATATTTGTAATGTTTTTATTCATCCTTTCTTTCAAAGAGCTTGGGGCAGAAAACACGGTTCTCCTTCCCCCCCAAAAAAAAACAATCTTGTAAGGTAGGTGTCAGGGGTACAGGGACAGAGGCACAGGGAAGGCAGGAAATGGAGAGCGATGGAGAGGAATCCCAGGAGAGCGAGGAAGAGGATAGCAATGACGCAGGGGATTCCATGAGTCTCTCCAGCGAATCAGAGGATTCCCAGAAAGGGGCGCCTGTGGTAAGGGCAAGGGGAGCCCCGGGTGGAAAGTGTCAGGAGCGGGGGGCCAGCAGGGGGCCCCAAAGCGGCAGCTGGGAATCAGGGCCAGCCTCTCCACCAGAGCGCAGCGAGGGAGGGGGAGGCTCCAGTGTGTCAGAGGGAGCAGCTCCGGCGACAGAGAAAGGGGAGGGATCAGAGCAAGCCGTTCTCCCGGAAGGGGAGGAAGGCAGTGAGCAGAGTAGCATAACTGTCAAAAGGAAGGTCAGAAGTTGGGCGCGCGCGCCAAGTTCAAATGAGGAGGCGCGCGGGAGAACAGGGAGCCCGAAGGAGGAGGGGCCAGGACCCAAAGCCCGCAGGAGGGGGCAGGAGCAGTCTGGAGACTCCGCTTCAGGAGAAAGCAGGAGGGAAGGAACCCCGACGGGCAGAAAGACCCTGCGGAAAAGGAAAGAGAGAAGGGACTTCCGGGGTTGACGCGATCTGGGAATGGCGGATCCCCTCCGAGCTCCGGAGGGAATCGGCTCAGCAGGGAACGGGTCTTTGCCGTGCCGGCGACACGGGGACCCTTAAAACCGCAGGCGCGGAAGCCTGCGGACTGAAGACTCGGTGGGTGCCTTAAGCGCCCCCCCCCTGATTCGCGAAGAGCCTTTTTAAAGGCTGTGGAGGGGATACGGGGGGTGGCGCGGCACCGAGAGTCCATCGCTACTCTGCTGAGCGAAGCCGCGAGCCATGACCGGAGAGCGCTGACTTCCTTCCTTGAAATTCGGCTGAGGAAAAGAACCCGTGAGTAAATTGGATTTGGACTTTAAGAAATTTATCCACTGAATTTGAGACGATCGGGGGATGTGTTAAAAGGAAGTCCGCACCCCCACCTTGCAGACGATCCAGAGCAACGAATAAAGAACTAAGCTGGAGTGCCCACCCTGTAAAGGGTGAGTTTTCTTTTTTTAAAAAAAAAGACAGTAGCTTCCAAGATTTGGAAGGTTGTGGAACCAATAATGAACTGCAATAAACATCCTTGTATATAAGAAGAGCTTGGCGTTGGTCTTTTGTGAGCTGAGACCTGAGGCAGCCCTGACAGTAGGTGAAGCTGAATCAGGGAACTTGTTCTGGACTGGAGAATATGGTGCCATGTGAACTTTGCGAAACCAGTTCTTATACATCACCACACAGTCCAAATTCTCGTGTATGCTTCCATTACTTTTCTATATTTTGCACAATAAATTAATACCAATGTGTTGTTAAAAAATTCTGTATGTTTTCTCTCCTTTAGTACCTGAAGTTTTAAAAATACTTATTTCTATAGATTTGTTTTTTTTAAATTATGCTTTATAAAATGTATTTTCCTCTCAAAATATGCATTTCGAAACACATTTTGATATGCATGTTGAGCCAAGAAAAACTGCACCAAAACATTCAGGAAGCTCAAAAGCCAGTGGGTATCTAAGGTTGAAATCCTAACCACCATTACCTGGGAGTAAGCCTCACTGCATTCAATACAGCTTACTCTAAGAAGGCATCGATTAGGAGGAGTATGCTAGAAATTCCAACCCTCACATTATTTCAAGTTGATCAAGTCAATTCATATCAGAATTCACAAATACTGAATTCCTCAGTCATCTCTAGTAGATTGGCTGCTATATTTACTCAGACCTGAGCTTTAAAGATTCATTCTGGATCCATGTACCAAATTTTATGTTGTTGGGTGGCCTTCTATTTATTCTTCCATAAATTTGCACCTGCAGAACAAACACAGAGAAAGTTCAGCAGGTGATGTGACAATAAACAAGTAAAATATTTGCGGCAAATTGCTAACAGAACCCTGGCAATATTTTTGAAAAAGAAAGGAAAGGCTGGCAGTGAAAGGGTCTCGGCAATGCCTCAGCTGAGTAATATCTGACACAATTTCCTTAGACACTACTTTATGCAACATGCATAGTCTGCCCTCTAGTATTCATTGGTGAGAAAGGCACAAACAATATGTGAGATTTACGTTGCTTACAGACAGATGGCTCCTAGCACTTACCTAACCAAGAGAATTCGCAGTGGGGTAGAATAATTTCTAAATAATTTCATAAAGATATTAAGGGACCTGAAGACAAATTGATATTCATCACTTCCAGAATTATCTCCTTTGCCATTTTCCAGAAGGTTCTGTCCTGTCGCAAGATCCCCGCAGCCAGTGGCGTAGCGTGGGTTGTCAGCACCCGGGGCAAGGCAAGCAATTTGCGTCCCCTAACCCGTGGATTTGCGCCCCCTAACCCATGGATTTGCGCCCCCTAACCCTAACCCCAGATGTTGCGCCCGGTGCGGCCGGCCCCCCTGCACTCCCCACGCTACGCCACTGCCCGCAGCAGGTGAATAAATGACATTTAAACATTATAGTACCTTTTTTCTGAATCTTTTCCAGTTTGCCAGCTTCCTTTTGCACAAAAGGCAGCAAGCACTGCCCACCCATTTACACACACACACATTTTTTGTGAGACGATTCAGTTGTAAATAGGAAATATGCTTCTCCTAAAAACAGACCGATTTGATCCCTGATTACACATGTTCCTATCGGTTTGCAGAGGTAGCACATCAAATCAACTTGTTATTTGGTTTGTTTGATACATATATCCCACATTACTAAATAGGTGGGTGAGAGTCAGGGCCTGGGGTTGTGGATTTCATAAAGGGCTGCCCTACTTTCCCCCCAATACTTCGTGCACTTGGTTGTTGCAAAGATAAAATAGGACATATTCACACTTGCCTCCCTGAGTTCCTCCGAGTAAGTGTGAGGTATAAATGCGGCTAATAAATACATGACTTGTGGTAAGCCATTAGTGAAATCAAACTACAGTGGTGCCCCGCAAGACGAATGCCTCGCAAGACGGAAAACTCGCTAGACGAAAGAGTTTTCCGTTTTGGAGGTGCTTCGCAAAACGAATTTCCTATGGGCTTGCTTCGCAAGACAACAATGTCTTACGAGTTCCTGCTGGTTTTTTTCCCTCCCCCCTTTTTCTAAGCCGCTAAGCCGATTATCAGCTGATCCGATCAGCAGATAAGCCGCTAAAAGCCGCTAATAGCGCTAATCCTTCAATGGGCTTGCTTCGCAAGACGAAAAAACCGCTAGACGAAGAGAATCACAGAACGGATTCTTTTCGTCTTGCGAGGCACCACTGTAACTTTCTCTTTCTTTCTTTCTTTCTTTCTTTCTTTCTTTCTTTCTTTCTTTCTTTCTTTCTTTCTTTCTTGCAGTATTGAAAAGAGGATTAGTCTCACTGTCTTTCCTTTTTATCCCGTCTCATTTATCAAACTGACAGGAAATAAAAATGGATGCCTTTAGCATCATATCAGCTACTTCCTGATCACACCGGTTGGTGTTTTGCTGCATGGGAAGCTATAAATTATCACAGCATCCCAACACATATACTTCTTGTGGATACGGGGGGGGGGGGATAAAAAATAAACCAATTATAAACTTAATCAGACTCAGTTATCTATGTGTGGGTTTTTATCAATTTCCATATAGTGACCAGGGCTGGACCAAAACATTTTGGCACCTGAGACAAACCACAAAAAGACATTCCCTCCGCCTCACCAGGGAAGAAGGGTGAGTAAAGATCTACATCAGGAACAAGGAGGGAATAAAGATTTACATCAGGATTTGGTGCCCCTGTGGATTCTGCCGCCTGAGAAAGTCACCTCACCTTGCCTCATAGGTAGGCTGGCCCTGACAGTGACTGTGATGCCTTCAGTGTGGGAATTTTGTAGATTGCAAAGTACCCCTTAGATTACAGGATGTAGCAATTTGTGTATGTTAGGCTGGAACGTGAGACATGAGTAATTAAAGCAAGATACTCAGGAAAGTTTATACGTATTTTTCGCTCCACAAGATGCACCTGACCATAAGATGCACCCAGTTTTTAGAGGGGGAAAGCAAGGAAAAAAATATTCTGTGCAGAGCATGCAAGCAAAGCGAGAGACGCTTACATGGCTTCTCTCCCACAGCTGTAAAAGAGGAGGAGGAGACACCGGGACAGGTGCTTTGCTTGCTTTACAGCGAGGCGGGAGGAAGGATGGGCAAGCATTTAAGAGAGAATATTATGAAAATGATATACAGGTGGTACATGACCCCAGTCAAGCTTGCAAAAATCTATCATTTGCCCGATAATAAATGTTGGAAATGTAAAGAAACTGAAGGTACATTCTTTCCCCTTTTGTGGACGTGCCCAAGGATTAAGGCTTTCTGGGAGATGATTTATAATGAAATGAAAAGGGTATTTAAATATACCTTTCTGAAGAAACCAGAGGCCTTACTCCTGGGCATGGTTGGCCAATTGGTGTTAAAGAAGGATAGAACTTTCTTTATGTATGCTACAACAGCAGCAAGAATACTTATTGCAAAATATTGGAAGACACAAGATTTACCCACCCTGGAAGAATGGCAGATGAAGGTGATGGACTATATGGAACTGGCGGAAATGACTGGCAGAATCCGAGACCAGGGAGAAGAGTCGGTGGAAGAAGATTGGAAGAAATTTAAAGACTATTTACAGAAATACTGCAAAATTAATGAATGTTAGAATGATGTTGAAGTTAAGTGGTTTTTAGCAGCAATGTTATAAAGGAATATGTAAAAATGGATTGTTAATAGGTGATAATTTAAAGTTATAATATATTAAGATAAAAGATTAAGATAAAATCAAAGAGGGAAAGGATTTGCTGAATTAATTAATTTGAATTGGAATACAAAAAAGGGAGGTGTGAGGAGGTCAGGGAAACAAGCAAATGAAACATAAGACATGTAAAGACTAATCTGTTTTTTAATTGTTTTTATCTTGTATTTTCATTTTCTATTTTTCTCTCTTTCTTTTTTCTTTCTTTTTTTGCTTATTTTTGTAATAAGTTGAAATTTTAATAAATATCTTTTTTTTAAAAAAAAAAGGAAGGATGGGCAAGCAAAGTGAGAGCTGCGCAAAGCAGGACAGAAGCCATGTAAGCGGCTCTCGCTTTGCTTGCTCCCGTCTGTCCCTCCTCCTGCTTCGCTGAGAAGCCAGCAGAGCAAGAGCGATAGCTGTGCAGCGCCTCTTGTTCTGCTGGCTTCCCAGCAAAGTGGGATGAGGGACGAAAGGGAGCCCTTACACAGAGCCCCTTCCGTCCCTCAGAGGGCAGCCCGTCTGTCCCTTCTCCCTCCTGGGGGAAAAGCCAGCAAGAGCCACACACACACTCCGCGCGGCTCTTTAAAGGGAGCGCTGAGCAGAGCCTCCTGCCTGCATTCGCTCCATAAGACGCACACACATTTCCCCTTACTTTTTAGGAGCAGTGGCGTAGCATGGGTTGTCAGCACCCGGGGCAAGGCAAGTAATTTGCGCCCCCTAACCCGTGGATTTGCGCCCCCTAACCCTAACCCCCAGATGTTGCGCCCGGTGCGGCCGGCCCCCCCTGCACCTCCCACGCTACGCCACTGTTTAGGAGGGAAAAGGTGTGACTTGTGGAGCGAAAAATACAGTATATTCCAAACTAGATACATCCAGTGTGCTCCCACTACTGGTCTGTGAAGCTGTGTGCACAAGATGATAGCCACAATGCACATCTGTCCCCTTGTTTTATGCTGCGGCATGTTGATGCATCCCTCCCACATCCCGAAAATGGAAGGCATCCATGATTCCACTCTGCCAGGCAGCAGGTGGCTCGGAAACACGTTTAACTGGACTGATGTGTACAATGCTGTGCAAATGCAGCACATGGGGGAGGGGTGTACATGACCTTGCTGCATTCGAAGCCAATAATGGGTACACAGCCTCAGCATACAGAAAGAATCAGCAAGTTTAGTCAGCTGTGGGAATGGTCACGTGTTATGTGAAATGTATTAGGCTCCAAAAACCCTTTGCTAAATCAGACTACTTGGAGGGCACAGGAATGGCGACAGCAAATGACAGGGAGCGCATCAATACGAACATGCACATATAGTCTACTTACACTGTGATAAGTAGGTACCCAAGGAACGACACCTGCCCCAGCTACTTACAAAAGTACAGAGTGCTGTTGCGCTGTACCTTTCTCCTGAGTGATGCTGCCAATTTGAGGTGTGCTATCTCAGGATCTTTCTCTCCCCATCCCCATAAATGACTTTTCCTGTTTGGTTCTAGCTGCTCCCCTCTCCAGCAGGATCCATATTTCAAACTGCAGGGGTTAAGCAAAGCGGCCAATTTCCTCTGACTAATCGAGCATGCAATTTGCCTGCTTGTATTTGGGCAAGAGGATTTATTACACCCAGCGACAATAAATGTTCCGAGCACTCTTATGGGGCAGACCTGTGCCGCAGTTCATTAACTTAAAAGGGGGAGGATGCTGAAGTACTATGTCTATTTTTGGGCTACTCTGTTTCAAGTTCATTGTGTATTTACAGCTCCCCGGGCAATAAAATGCTTGAGAAGTCCACACCAGAAACTAATTTTGCGTGAGTGTTGCTAACTGTGTGGGAGGGTGTGCTTTCCCCCCTTCTCTCACCTTGAAGTGTTAGCGTTTCCGGCACTCTGGTTTTTCACAGAGAAGCCTGTCGTGCTAAAACTCAACTTCCTTGCTCCAAGTTAAATGCTCTGGAGTTCGCCACTGACAAACTGTTGAATCTGAACACGGAATGGGCCTATGATTTCACCCACGCATCCGCAAATGATGTTGAAGCTTGTATCTAACCCACTTTTTAAAAGGTGCTCAAAGTAACCAAAATCATAAAGGTAAAAAGAAGAAGAAATGGATCCAATCTGTTGTTGTTGTTGGCATCCGTCTGTCTTGAGAAACAATGGAGTCTGCCTCCGGGGGTGAAGTCAAACCTCTGTGTTAGCAGCACCGAAGTAATCTTCCTTTTTTTATATAATTTTTATTGATTTTAACATACAAATTATAAAACGTACTACACAGTTTAACACTTATTCAAACTTATTGGACTTCCATCAGCACCTCTGATGATCCTTCGTCTTAATCACTTCTTATGCATTTCTTAACTTTATATTGCCTTTACATCTCTTAACATATCATCCCCCCTTCTCCGTTTTTGCAATACTTCCAATAATACTCCTCACAAAACTTCTTGCAAACCTACAAACGTTGTCTGATCGTCACAAATACTTTTCAAATATTCCGTAAATTTACTCCAGTCTTCGGTAAACTTCTGGTCCCGCCGGTTTCTAATCCTTCCTGTTAGTTTATCTAATTCTGCATAGTCCATTAACTTCATCCTCCATTCTTCAATCGTTGGTAATTCTTCTTGCTTCCATTTTTGGGCCAATAATATTCTTGCTGCTGTTATCGCATATAAAAAAAACTTACATTCTTTTCTATTTATATCACTTCCAACAATGGCCAATAGAAATGCTTCTGGTTTCTTTACAAATGTATATTTCAACATTTTTTTCAACTCATTATAAATCATCTCCCAGAAGCATTTCACCTTTTTACATTCCCACCACATGTGATAAAATGTTCCCTCTTTTTCTTTGCATTTCCAACATTTATTACTAACTTTATACATTTTCGCTAGCTTAACTGGTGTAATATACCATCTATACATCATTTTCATCACATTTTCTTTTAGGGCATTGTATGCAGTAAATTTTAAACCTTCCTTCCATAATTTAACCCATTCACTCACCTGTATATTATACCCAAAATCTTTGGCCCAGTGAATCATAACCGACTTTACCAGCACCAAAGTAATCTTCCATGGTGCACAAGGCTGGGCAGTGTGTGTGGAAGTCCTGGGCTGCCCAGATGACAAGGTTCCCTTCTGGGTCTCGCTGATGTGGTCCAAAGGAAAGCAGAGCAATACATTGAGCACCATCTTGACTGCAGGAGTTGCCAGGAGGAGGCGTACAAGGCCCCATCCAGCTGTTTTAGGGACTCCACTCCAGAATTGTGTAGGGTTTACTCCAGGGGTCAGCAACCTTTTTCAGCCGTGGGCCAGTCCACCGTCCCTCAGACCCTGTGGTGGGCTGGACTATATTTTGAAAAGAAAAAAAAAGAACGAATTCCTATGCCCCACAAATAACCCAGAGATACATTTTAAATAAAAGGACACATTCTACTCATGTAAAAACACACAGATTCCCGGGCTGTCTGCAGGCCGGATTGAGAAGATGATTGGGCTGCATCCGGCCCCCGGGCCTTAGGTTGCCTACCCCTGGTTTACTCCATAGCCTTTCCTTCTCCTGAAGATATCCCACAAGGCAGTAGAGGTTTAAGATCAAAGTTTTCCTTCTCCTAGATGGACTACCTTCCTAGGTTGATGAGCCCAATCTGAAAACACATAAAAACCATCTGAAAACAACAGGACAGCAGTCAGGTAAAATACATGCAATAACAAAAGATTTCTGGCTGGATAATGTAACTGGAAAGAAAAGAAAGGGACTTTCCAGAGGAGAAAATTCAATAGCAGGGGGCTGCTACTGGAAAGGTCCTGTTCTCTGTTTCATTTTTTTAGGACAGCATTTTCCAATCTGGTGCCCTCTAGATGTTGTTGGATTACAACGGAGCAATGGATCCAAACTACAAGAAAGAAGATTCCACCTAAACATTAGGAAGAACTTCCTGACAGTAAGAGCTGTTTGACAGTGGAATTTGCTGCCAAGGAGTGTGGTGGAGTCTCCTACTTTGGAGGTCAAGCAGAGGCTTGACAACCATATGCCAGGAGTGCTCTGATGGTGTTTCCTGCTTGGCAGGGGGTTGGACTCAATGGCCCTTGTGGTCTATTCCAACTCTATGATTCTATCTTGCATCATCCCTGGCCATTGGCTATGCTGGCTGGAGCTGATGGAGGTTACTGTCAATTAAAATGTGAAAGCCACATGCTTGGGGAAGGTTGGTCTAGGAACATATTCAAGATCACTTGATTTTTTAAATATGTTTTAATGGGGATCCTTCTGCTGCCCTGTAATCCGTAGTCCACTTTTCCAAATTACATACGACTGCTCTCCCAGCATTCACACAGGTGTGGTCCATGCAGCTGCCTTTGTAAATTTCTAAAGAGTCTCCTTCATAACTGGCTGTGACATTCTGTTCACCATCCTAAAATTGGTGCAGTACAAACAATAACCTTCTGCCAAATATGTTTAGTAGTATTCTAGATTTACCCAGCTCGACCATGTGCTGATTCATGTGTCCTACTTTGCAGAGGACAGTCCTCTGTTTCAAGGTATCTTTTATTTAAAAGCCTGTTGAGCCAAAGTCTGATTCAAAGGTAAAAATACCATTAGAAGGGAGAGCAGGGACCTTAAAGTTGCCCATGAGTTGTATGAACCTGGATAGCAGACTGAGCAAGCACACGGATTACCTAGTCAGTTTCCCCCACTGCAGTGAAATGCAATACAGTTCTATTTAGAGGCATTATTCCTACATTTGCAGGGATATGTATGAATTAGCATATGCAAATTTAATGCAAATCTTTACCTTATTTTGTCCTGCTTGTTAACTTTTCCCTTTTTTTGCAGAGCAAAAGTAGTCATTCCATAACTATGAAAAAAAGACACTGATGGTCTGGTCTGGCCTGGTCTTGTCTGTATAACCCCATTTTGATCTGCAGATATCAGCACATAGTGGTTTTTCATTTGCTGATTGTCTGCAGAACAGATTGTTTTGAAAGACAAGGAGCAGGGGCTAATAAAAGCTTCCATGGAGAAGCTGCTGCTAGCTTTCTGAACTATGGAAAAAAGTGGATGAAACCCACTATAGCTATAGAAGAGATCCTTGTGTCAGAGAGACCCTACAGTCTATATTGCAAAAGAATAGGAAATTAAACTCTCTGGGTGAAATAATTTTAATCCACATTGGTTGTGGGAAATTCAGACTTGGCAGTCATAGCTGTTCTGGATTACCATTCACCTTGTTAGCTAGGGGTGCTGGTGCCATTGGAATGCTCAAGAACAAGCGAACATAGCATGCACTGAAACAAGAAATTAAATTGTAATCAAGTTTAGGGGGTCACGGGTGGCGCTGTGGGTAAAACCTCAGCGCCTAGGACTTGCCGATCGTATGGTCAGCGGTTCGAATCCCCGCAGCGGGGTGAGCTCCCGTCGTTCAGTCCCAGCTCCTGCCCACCTAGCAGTTCAAAAGCACCCCTAAGTGCAAGTAGATAAATAGGGACAGCTTTATAGTGGGAAGGTAAACGGTGTTTTCATGTGCTGCGCTGGTGCTGGCTCGCCAGCTGCAGCTTCGTCACGCTGGCCACGTGACCCGGAAGTGTCTTTGGACGGCGCCGGCTCACGGCCTCTAGAGCGAGATGAGCACGCAACCCCAGAGTTGGACAAAACTGGCCAGTACGGGCAGGGGTACCTTTACCTTTTAAGCTTAGTTTGAATTACAAAAATATTAAAGATCATTAGACAGAAACCTATTATCAGTATACATCCAGGCATTTAAGAACTTACCGGTAATAGATTCAGGCATTTATAACCCTAACAGATTTGACATGTGGGCTTTCTGATTTCAAGTTTTGACAACTTTTGTAACATAGAAACAGATTGCTTTTAGACACAGATTGTGTATGGATAAATATATTTGGAATCCATTTATAAAATTATAATGTCTTGTTAATAATGTTGAATTTAATGGAATAATTCTATTATCTGTATGCCCATATACTCTATCATATCAGTTTCAATTTTGGGTGTTTTTTTTCCTCTTTTTCTTTTATTCTTTCATATTACTCCCTCACCGAAAACTTTTAATAAAAATATAAACCTTACAAGTTTTGATGGCATTGCTGATTCTCATTGTATCAATGTTGTACCACAGTGGTGTATTGCTATAATTAATCAAAATAATTATTTTACAAACTACCGTATACACAATTTCCTGTAGATTATATAAAAGTCCAGCATGCCACATCTTGGTATACACTGCCATCTGGTGATAGTATTTTATGCAGGGTTGCCTTTTAAAATTATTCTCTGTTAACAAGTAGCACTTAAATAAAAATTGGGTGTTTTTTTTAAAAAAAGGTAATTCAGAGTTTTAAAATTAACCTCCAATAATAGAGAATAAATTCCATAACAATTGCTTTCTTTTGCATTAATAAAGGTAATTTAGGCTTTTTTGCATGGCCTTTTTGAGCTATGTCTTCTCCTTTGTGCATCTCCCGCAGCAATAGTGCATTATCAATTCACTTGCATCCAACAGATGAGGGGAAAGCCTTGATTCAGGCACAGAGGATGGCACATTAGGGTAAATGGGCACTAAATGAGAAGCCTTAAGTCTACTGGCAACCACCTGCCCGCCGAGGGTGGCTCCACCTGTATATATTTACTTCATAACTATATCTCTTTGCATATCCTTTTGTATATCCATTGGCTTTCTATTTTAAGTTAGGTTTACAGTGACTGGCATTATATTTTAAGTTAGACTTTGCAGGGATTGTGAGATGTGAGAATGCCATTCTGCTTTCCTTATGGAATATTATGTCAGTTAATAAAGCTTCCTTCTGATACCCAACAGTCTGCTTGCCCTCCATTGATGGAGCTCCAAGGAACATTTTTGCTTGCTTGGTGGTTGCTACTGGCCAGATGACAACTAGCCGGCAAGACATATGCCCTGCCCCGCCTCAAAATCCTCGAAAACTCTTTAGAATCGAGTGTGAGCACAGACGCTTCACTTCTACATTATGTAAGAATGAGAGACCCAGGGTGTATACTTTTAATTAGTTACGTTTCAAATACTGGTGGCATTTAGCGTTCAGAAAGATAGCATGCATTGCTGAATAGTTTTTACGTGCGGTTCCTGTGTGCCTATTATTTTATAACCCCTGGGCCATATCCAAGAAACCCTATCCAACCCTGAAAGCGGTACAAAGGATGTTGTTCCAGTTAACATCGGAGTGCAAATCGAAACATATCCTCGAAGCTCCTGGGGAGATAGAAGCGAGGGAAGTGAGATAAAGGAAGGCATGTCAACATCCTACCCAAGGCCTAGTTGCGAGGCGATGAAAATGTGGCATTTGAGACCATAATTGCAAGGGATCAGAAAGCCATAAAGAGCCATACACCGGTTTACCAACCCATGACCTGCAACCTCTCTTGGTGTATGAAGGATGTTTAAGAATGATTTTTTTATGATGTGCTACGCCTATAAAAAAAGAAACCCTTGTTCTGATGCTCCTGGCGGCAGACCTTCTTTCTTAACTGGCTAGAACAAGCTCCTTAAGTCCCTCCTGGAATTTGCTGGAATTTAATTCATTTCCTTGGCTCCTTCCACGTAGTATATTCATCACCACCCCATTTCCTTTATGACTAAAACGAATCTTACTCTTTTATCAAATTTAATAAATAAAAATAGGGGCAACTGGCTTGCTTCATTTATTGGTTTGCTTTGGCTTGTTTTAGGACGTGGTGTGTGGTTTTTTTGCATTTCCGTGTTGCACTTTTACCCTTGTGAGCCGCCCTGTGCTACACACAAACCCCATATATAAAGGACGCCTGACAGTTGTCCAGTCACAGACAACTCTGGGGTTGCAGTGCTCATCTCGCTTTACAGGCTGAGGGAACCGGTGTTTGTCCGCAGTTTTTCCGGGTCATATATATATAATATAATTGTTGTTGTTGTTGTTTAGTCATTTAGTCGTGTGTGACTCGTGACCCCATGGACCAGAGCACACCAGGCACTCCTGTCTTCCACTGCCTCCTGCAGTTTGGTCAAACTCATGCTGGTAGCTTCGAGAACATGTCCAACCATCTCGTCCTCTGTCGTCCCCTTCTCCTTGTGCCCTCCATCTTTCCCAACATCAGGGTCTTTTCCAGGGAGTCTTCTCTTCTCATGAGGTGGCCAAAGTCTTGGAGCCTCAGCTTCAGGATCTGTCCTTCCAGTGAGCACTCAGGGCTGATTTCCTTCAGAATGGAGAGGTTTGATCTTCTTGCAGTCCATGGGACTCTCAAGAGTCTCCTCCAGCACCAGAATTCAAAAGCATCAATTCTTCGACGATCAGCCTTCTTGATGGTCCAGCTCTCACTTCCATTCATCACTACTGGGAAAACCATAGCTTTAACTATACAGACCTTTGTTAGCAAGGTGATATCTCTATTTTTTAAGATGCTGTCTAGGTTTGCCATTGCTTTTCTCCCAAGAAGCAGGCGTCTTTTAATTTCGTGGCTGCTGTCACCATCTGCAGTGATCATGGAGCCCAAGAAAGCAAAATCTCTCACTGCCTCCATTTCTTCCCCTTCTATTTGCCAGGAGGTGATGGGACCAGTGGCCATGATCTTCATTTTTTTTGATGTTGAGCTTCAGACCATATTTTGCGCTCTCCTCTTTCACCCTCATTAAGAGGTTCTTTAATTCCTCCTCACTTTCTGCCATCCAGGTTGTGTCATCTGAGAATACTGTCATACAATTCGGGTGCTTGGGCCTTCCCACCGTTGGGCGCCTAAAGCACTAGCAGCTTCCTTTCGCGTAGTATATTCACACACACACACCCTTTAAAAAAAATATTAGCAACTAAAATGAATTTATTGTACTCTCGGTGCCTGAAGCATCGGCTTCCCGCCATTATCCCCGCGGGGCCTCTGAGGCGTTTCTGAGGCGATTCCCCTCCCCCCTCCCCCCCCTTCGCTTTTCCTTTTCCCGCCGCGCCCTCCCCTTCGGGCGTTTCCGTGAGGGGCGGCTCGGCTCTTTCCGTGCGCCTGAGAGCGGGAGGGGGCGAGCGGGGGGGAGACGGAGCGAGGAGAGCCGAGGCAGGCTCGGCGGCGGCGGCGGCGGCGGCGGCGCTTGCTCTGTCTCTTTCTCTCTCTCTCAGAGTTCCCCCCTCCCTCTCTCTCTCTCCCTCCCTCTCCCTCTCTCTCTCCCTCAGTCGGCCGCTGCCCGCCCGCCCGCCTGCCTGTCGCCGGGGCTGGGAGAGCCTGGGAGAGAGCGAGCGCGCGCGTGTGTGTGTGTTATGTGAGTGACGCGGCGGAGGTGTAGTTTGACGCGGTGTGTTACGTGGGGGAGAGAATAAAACTGCGGCGAGAGCCTAGGCGCGAACGAAAGCAGTGACGGAGCAGCCTGCAGCCGGTAAGAGGAGAAAAGCAAAGGAAAGCCAGGAAGGGAAGAGAGAGAGAAAAAAAAGAGAGAGAGAGAGCAGGAGAGGAAAGAACCAAGAGGAGGAGGAGGAGGAAAAAAAACACAACCAACCCCCGCGCGCGCACACACAAGGAGGGGTGCCGGCCGAGGGGCGGCTGAGGCCGGGGCTGAGGCGGGCGGGAGTCGGTGGGACGGAGGGGAGCCCTCGGGCGGGAAGGCGGCCGGGAGAGAGAGAGAAGCCAGGCCTGGCCTCGCTCCGCGGGAGGGGCGCCCGCCTCTTCGCCGCCCTTATTTCTTTTTCCGTTTTGTTCCTCTCTGTCTCTCTCCCCCCCCCTCACTTCTCCGGCCCCATATGACTCGAGATGGAAGCGGGCCTTCTCGCGCCCTCTCCCCACAGATCGCCCCCCTCACGCGCCCTGCTGTTCCCGCCTTGCCGAACCCGGCCGCAACCGCCACGAACAAAGAATAATGGCGGATGGAGGCGGCCGGGCAAGGCTGGCGGCGGCGGCGGGAAAGACGGCGCCGCCGCCGCCACTGCGCTTCCACCTTGTGGGGGGGCAACATAAGACACCCCCCCCGACCTCTACTGCCGTTGGGGGTGGGGAGAAAGGGCCTCAGGAGAGCGTCCCCCCTCCATACACTTTTCGTTTTAGTAGGTAGCCCTCCCCGTTGTGGTGGTTCCCCCCCCCCCGGTGAGGTGCCTTAAGTCGTTATTTGGCAAAGGCGCGCAAAAAAAATTAAAACCGGATCGCCCCCCCCCTACAACAGGCATTCGTGAGGGATGGGGGGCGGCGGGGGGGGGGCAGACACGCGGCGCGCGCTTATTTCACAGCCCTACGGAAAATAGGGAAGCTCCCGCCGCCTGCTGCCTCCCTCCTTCCCCAGGCGCTTTTGCCCCTCTTCTGCCCCTGGGGCGGGCGAGGTAGACCTGAAGGGTGCGAAACACACACACACACGTGTTTTATTTTCCCTTTGTGGAGAGCAGACGGTGGTCCCGATGCCTCCCTCTTCCCTGGTTCCTCTCCTCTCTCAGCCTCCAGCTCAATATCTCCTGGGTCCCGCAACAGACACATTTTGCTTTCCCGCCCCTCCGTGGGCAAGGCAAGTTCCAGATGTTTGAACCCGCAGCCCTTGGGGGTCCAACCCGGGTTGCTCTCCACAGCTAGATAGCTGATTTGGCAGGACCGCCCTTTGAAAAAGGAAAAAAGAACGTTGTTGTTCTATTACGGAAAGCACCGCTTTAAAAGTTGTGCTTGAGCAGTGCTCTTGAGGTTGCAAGGCCTTCCGAGTTCCTTTTTAATAAAAGTATTTTGGATCAAAACTGTATTCCTGAACACTTTGTTTTCCTCTCAGCTCTGTGCCTAGAATGATACAATGAAAGCCTGGGCCCACTGAAAACAAAGTTCCTATCGGCTTTGGGGACACCGGGTTTAATCCTGGCGCCCCAATTCCACTGTTTTGCACTTCATTTGCTCAGTACTGTAATGCATGGTGACTGCTTATGAAGAGAGGTGTATAAATAAAGTTCTTATGGCATTAATAACTTATAAGTAGAGTAATACATACATTTTATTACAGCATCTGGTTGCAGGGCACTTGGCAAACTGATGGAAGACCAAGGGGTTGGTTATTTAAAATCTGGATTTTGAGCTGGGGTTTGAAGTTTTGAGACATTTGGGTGATACAAATATATGATGCATGACAGAGTAGGCCCAATTGGAATGTCTAAATTTTGCAGCAGTAATCTCCATCCTTATTGGTTTTCAGGGAAATGGACTTGATACTTGAAAATACCTTAAATGAGGCTGATATGACTTCATGAAAATGTAGGGAGGCTTGCATCACACTTATATACAGTTGTATATAACATTCTTTCCCATACTGAAAAGTGAATTTCATCGCAGGTGTTGAGTAGCAAGTCTTAATCTAGGTCTCACTGTGATGTTTGCAAGCATTGTCCCTGTTTGCACTCTCTAACATACTTCATACCCAGGCAACCGTATTTCAGTGACCACCTAGTGATTGGTTTTGTTTATTCTATTTCTTCCTTTTTTAAGTACAGAAATTCTGCATGTACTTATTTAGGTTCTTTAGTCTGTATCCAAATGCAACTATTTTGTATCTTGGGGAATAATATTAACTTGTATAATCAACAATAAGATCAATTTTTTAAAAAATGCAACCTAGAGTCTTTGTGGGTCTAAAAAAACCTAATAGTTATTACAACATACTATTTGTGAGCTAGAACCTACTTACATTAGATGCCATGGACTGTTGCCAGTGATGGAGTGAAAAGTTCATGCAAGTCAGGGCACATGATTTTCAATGAGCCCTGGAAGTTTGGGTCCCTCTGGAACAGAAAAGGATATGATACAGTAGTATAGGAAGCTGCCTTATACAGAGTTAAACCACTGGTGTATCTAGCTCTGTTCTGTCCATGCTTCCTTGCTATCAAAGGTTTCAGATGGGGGTTTCCCAATAATTTCAGGGGATTGCAGCTGGGATCTTCTGCATAGTAGATCCTGTACCACTGAGCTACAGCTACAGCTCAGTGGGAGGAAGAAGAGAAAACCAAGTGTCCCAATTTGTGTGTGCAGAAGCATTTCTACTAAAGTTAAGTCACCATTGGATGCAACTCATGAAGTGTTACCCTCAATTGACAACTGGATACATACCGGGGAGGGGGGGGACACCATATATAAACAGCCATGAAATGAAAGAGGTACAGTCACTGACTCTCTTAAGAAAAACAAACCTTATTTTCTCCTTTCCCTCCACAGTTTATGTCAGTCCCTTAGCGCTAAGGTAGAAATTTGTCGGAGGAAAATGTGCCAGTTGTTTTTTTAAAGAAATTAGGCACACAGTGTAACAGTAGGAAGAAACTACAGTGGTGCCTCGCAAGACGAAAAGAATCCGTTCTGTGATTCTCTTCGTCTAGCGGTTTTGTTTTTTCGTCTTGCGAAGCAAGCCCATTGACGGATTAGCGCTTTTAGCGGCTTATCTGCTGATCGGATCAGCTGATAAGCGGCTTAAAAAAGGGGGGGGGAGGGAAAAAACCAGCAGGAACTCGCAAGACATTGTCGTCTTGCGAAGCAAGCCCATAGGAAATTTGTTTTGTGAAGCACCTCCAAAACAGAAAACTCTTTCGTCTAGCGAGTTTTCTGTCTTGCGAGGCATTCGTCTTGCGGGGCACCACTGTACTTGACTGAGTGTCACCAAGAAAGGGGAGTTGGTTGTGTATCCATCATACAATTAAAGCACACACCCCAAAGAATCCTGGGAACTGCAGTTTACCAGAGCTACACTTCCCAGGATTTTTCCCAGGAAATTCCCAGGAATTTTGTTGTCCCCGAGAGAGGGCAATGACAATAAAGATATTATTATTATTATATTATTATTATTTTGGGGGGGGTGCTTTAGCTGTATGGTGTGTACACAGCCTTAGCTTGTCTTAGCTTTAGACCATGTGGTTCTTCTCTAAAGTAGATCTGTAAAGTATGCATGTCTTGGGGATTGCATCATTTATATCTAACCTGGCTTGCTTTGGTTCCGTTTGTAGGGATGGCTCATATACTAAGCACCATATACCCAGGATGCATTTAGTGACAGTATTCTTCACAATGCAAACCAATTCGTTTGTTTTCCATTCTTCCCTGATGAGATCCATGGAGAACTGGATTATGTGCTATGTCTAACAAGTATTTGACCCCCTAAACATGCATCTTAAACAATTTTGTTTGCCAGTATGGTAGTGATGTGAAGTCCTTCATATCACCTAGTTCTATACGTATCTCATCACAGAACGACCATTTCTTTGTGCAGTTGCTCATAGTGCTAATTTTTCATTGGATTTCCCCTTTTGCAAGCCATGAGTTGTCTTAAGTTTATTTTTACTGTAGGAAAACTAGCACTGAAAAGCCTTGGAAGGATAAGATGGGTGGGGAATTATATTCTGGGATATGAGGAATTACTGCAGAAAATGTGAACCGGTGTTATATTGCATCATTTCCCCTAGTGTTGCAGCAGGACTGTAATGGACCACTGGGTTTTCTCATCTTACAAATGAATGGAGCTCTTTTCACATCTTACGTTTATTTTGTCACATATTATGTAGCTGGTTAACACTTTTGCTTTCTGTGCAATATCAATGTGAAGTAATTATTAAATGTAGCACTTTAGTCATGCACAGCAATAGTTGCTCAACCTCTTGCTGGAAAACCTGATTTACGCACCCTTTGACTGCTTTATCTCCTAGTCTGGATCTCCAAGGTGTCTTAAAGGACTTCAGGGATCCCTTCTTTTGACTCATGCCACTTCCTACAAATCCCACTTGATGTCTGACAAATCCAGAATCCTTCCAAGGCACCCTTTTCAGTTTGGAATCAATCCATATTTGATGCACAATCCTAGTATAGTTCCATCTTTCTCCTCTTAACCTAAGGTGAACAAAAAGGGGTATTGCACTACTGGTGTGATCCCCTTGTGGGTTGATGAAGAGAACGGCTATAGTTCAGTGGTTTGCTGCCTTACAGAATCTGGGACATTGGAGGGTGTATTTTCTGTTCCTGTGAGATTCCAAATACACCTGTTAAGCTTCATGGTTGCCCTGCATAAATGGAATGCACCCTAGATTTCGTGTTTTTCTCAAGCTCCCCCCCCTGCATTTTTGCCTGTAAGACCACCCCTCCTGTTCCACAGCTTGGCATGCAGATAATCTTGTATATACAATAATGTATATGTAGCCTGCTGCTGTGAGCAAAAATCTGAATGGGAGCCTTTATCCAGCACTGAACTCTGATCTTCATAACACTGCATAAAAGGACAACGCAGTAGCTTTTTCAGATCAGGTTGGAATGATGAAGGAAGTGAGGGAGCAGAGACCCAACCCACAAATCAGGGCTATTCAGCTCACCTTTATCTTGGATGGTGGTGGGAAGGAGGTTTCACCTGCCTCAGGATCTTACTAGTTCCTGAAAATGTGAATATTCCTTCCAACTGTCCCACAATTTGAGCACCACTACTCTGTTGCAGTATAACACTAAAGGAAGATTAGTAATGCAGATTAATGCAGATTAAGATGTCTTTCAGGAAATATTCTTTGCTGAACTTGTTGAGAAATGCTTCGAGATTCCAAGAATTCTTAGGGTTCCCTGAAACATCAGTCAAAATCACTGCTCTTGTCAGTTCTTTTTAGTAGGGCTTACAGTTCTCCATACTGTAATCATGCTTATCTAATTGCATGTCTAAGCCTGTAATCTTATGATCACTTGGAAGTAAGCCTTATTAGATTCAGACTTGTTTCTCTGTAAAACGTACCTAGGACCATACATGTCAGAGTGAAAGTAGTCACACTCGTTTCCAAATAACTTCAGTTAGACTTACCTTCATTAGGGAGAAAAGGAAGAGCCATTATGTATTGCTGTTTATTCATCAATGGCCTTGTGGTATTCACTATATATTTTGAAGTATCTACAGATAAATTATTCCTTCGACCTTAAAATTACAGTGAATGTGAGCATCTTAATTTGTATGGTATATTTTGTGCCCTGGTTTTCAAGTTCCTGCAGACAACTGAGCTGGCATACTACAATAAAATGAATGCTGGAATTCTGAATGAATTAGCTTTCTGCATACCTGAAAAACAGCACATATTTTCCACTTAGCTTGCAGTTTCAGTATACGTAGGTTTTCATACGTGATGTCGAGGAAAGAAAGATACTTGCCCCATGACAAACTTTTCTTTTTATGACTTCCCCACTATACCTGCATATTCATCTTCATTCGGTTTTCTCAGTCTTATTTTCTTTTAGCCAGCAACTGGTGAAGAACTGAGTTTTAAGTTGCTCATGTTTTCATTGGCTATATTATATTCTATAGTGATCACCACTATAAAAGCAAGCAGGAAACTTCTGTAAATGGTTTAGCAACTTGTGCAACATCATTTTGCTTCATCTGCATAATCTCCTGTTCTTGTACACACAAATGCAACATTGAATGAGCTGCAGGATCATGATAGTTGCTCCATAGCAAATACCATGATTCTGGGGGCGTTTCTTCATCCTCCTGAGAACAGTGTTGAGGAACCTTTCTCACCCAAGTGCCACATGCCCTCATGGACTGCCTTCCATGGGCAAAACTCAAAAGAGGTTTCTGCACAAACACCACCACCCATGTTTTCACAGTTAATGGCACCTTCCAGCCAGGCAAAAGTACCAAAGGAGGACTAGACTGAGCTGGTGACAGGTATGGCCTGGAGAGAATCTTGAGGGTATTCTAGAGAGGCCCGCATCTGCCCCTTTGGCCTAAAATTCTGCATCCCTGCTTTAAGAGCATGAAAATTGCTTCTTTCCAATGACTGGGATTGCCCAGGGCCCACATTTGGGTATATGAGCATGTGTGCAGGAATGCCAACAAAATCTTGGAAGAAGCATAGTTCCTGTTCAAGTCATAGCCTATATCTGAGAATGCAAGCTTCTTCAGAACCAACGGTTGTATTGCAAACATGAAATAAATTTGATTACATTGGTATTTTGCATGTTTTAATAATGTACAATATTTATGTTTGGGGGAGTATCACTTAGATGGGTGTAGATGTCAAGCTACAGCTAGTAGGTGTTCAACCCTGCAATAATTCTACTGCTCTTGCTTATTCCAAGAGGAATACATCTGTTTCATAATGAAAATACTTTTCCTCAGAAATAGTGGAAACAGTTTTACCTGGCTTCTAATACTTATGTAGGATACATTAAATTCATATTTTCACCACCTTTAGAGCTGCAAACTTTAAATAACATGAAAGCTGGAGTACTAATTGTCCCAACAGCCCTGAAATGCTATCAGGCACTGAATTTGGCTGGCGAAACATTTGATGCTCATCCAGGCCTAGTGTCTGAGGTCCTCTAAGGATAACCGATAGTAGATCCTTAGCTAAGTAGGAAGGACTCTTTAAGGAGTAGGCTCATGTGTTTTACTGAAAGGCAGAAGGCTTACGCATTCCTTGCTTCTAATCTGATGTACAGGGGGGCAGCTACCAAGTTTATTCCTAAGTAACTGAAAGCCTCCTCCTAAGTACAGTGGTGCCTCGCAAGACGAAAAGAATCCGTTCTGTGATTCTCTTCGTCTAGCGGTTTTTTCGTCTTGCGAAGCAAGCCCATTGACGGATTAGTGCTATTAGCGGCTTTTAGCGGCTTATCAGATCAGCTGATAAGTGGCTTAGCGGCTTAGAAAAGGGGGGGAGGGGAAAAAACCCACAGGAACTCGCAAGACATTTTCGTCTTGCGAAGCAAGCCCATAGGAGATTTGTTTTGCAAAGCACCTCCAAAACGGAAAACTCTTTCGTCTAGCGAGTTTTCCATCTTGCGAGGCATTCATCTTGTGGGGCACCACTGTAGTGGCTAGAATTGAATAACCTCCCTCCAGTATAATTTAGGGGCGCTAGAAATTAGTTAATCCTCCCTTTAGCATACATAAGGATAGTTTTGTCCTTTGTGTTTCCTTGAACAGTTGAATATTAAATATGCTACAGAGGGGGGAAACCTCCCCTGACAAAGTAAGTGTTTTGCACCCAACTTAATTTTGTTGTTGACAGCAGCATCCTGTCTTGCAAATATTAGCTTGCAGAGGAGGAGCACCAAACCTGTGTTAATACCAATCATACCATTACAATTCTTTAAGAACTGAATAAATGGATTTTCATAGTCTTTGAAATTATTAGTATGTCTAAGTCTTGCTTGAATGTAGAACAAATAAAATGCAGAGGCAGCATTCAAATAGTTTTTAAGTATGCACGTGCTGTGTTGGGGAATATTTCAGAGTTTTCTGGGATTTTCCTACTTCTGTCCCATCCCAGTCCTACGAATTAGGCTTTCAGTTCCTTTTTTCATTTGACCCCTTTAAGTCAGGCTCAGCATTTTACCCATGTCTGGGGTTCAAAGTTGCTTTGCCAGTCTTTTCCTAGTGTCCCAAGTCCTGTTCAAACAATCCTTAACTCTCCTTCGGTGCATCGCAGGCACAAGTATCTACACACCTCTTTATTACAGATTTACACAAATTTACATTTATTAATGGAACCATAAAACTTGTAGCAAATAATACAGCCAGGTGTAAATCGCTTTAAAATTCTTTTGATTTAAATTTGAGAGTTAAGCACATGGTGACAAATAATTGCATCTCTGAAGCATGCCTTTTAATTACACCACACCCTGCATTGGCAATAGGAAGACAGTTGCATACACAGCAGATTTCATTAGTAACAACAAAGTCATTCCACTGTGATGCCGAAGATTGTTAAGAGCATGCATGCAAGCTACTGATTTGATTTCTCCACTGTATACCACTTTGCTAACTGACCAGTTTGAAAAAGGGTGTGTGTGGTTTTTCAGTCATGTTCAAGGAATGCTTATCTCATTGGCCTTGCACGTGGACCATGTTAACTGCTCTTGTTGAATTTGGAAATTTGATACAGCAAAGAGCGATACTAGTAGCACACAGTAACATTTGTCAATGAATTTCACTTAGATAACTATGCCAGTATTACGTAAGGTTGTCATATTTCAAAAGGACACCCGTAAATTGTTGAGTTTTTTAAAAAGGAAATTAAGATCCAGCACAAAGTGCTGCCTTTCGAAAATTCCACGTATGGCACCCCTAGCATTACAGAACAGATACCAACTATTAGGCAAGATTGGCAGTTTCAAAGTTTTTAGCTTTGTTAACTAAATGCAAGTAAAGCAAAGTATATTAAATCACTGTCTAGGGCATCAGAATGTACCCCAATGCAAATTACCCTAATCTGCAGTTTTAATCTGAAATCTTAGGTGCAGTACTGCGTCCAGAGCTCAGAAACTGCTCACACTAATGAAATTCCCTGTTGCAAAATGCACCTAGAACAATGGGAGTATCAAATACTGCCGTGATGCTTGGACAGACATCAGAGGAAGTGCTTTCCCTTTTCACAATGAACTGCTGCATTCAAATCCCAAAGCGGAGGAATATTAATCAGTGACTCCACCCAGGATTGGGTGCAAAGTTGCCCCAAGTGGTTTATAGAATAATGCTGCAAGTTTTTATTATGGAACGCTGCAAAGGCTTTTCCTGTTCTCCATGGTTTTTCATAGAATCATAGAATCATAGAGTTGGAAGAGACCACAAGGGCCATCGAGTCCAACCCCCTGCCAAGCAGGAAACACCATCAGAGCACTCCTGACA
The DNA here is from genome assembly GCF_965113315.1 of Podarcis vaucheri. Classification (NCBI taxonomy): domain Eukaryota; kingdom Metazoa; phylum Chordata; class Lepidosauria; order Squamata; family Lacertidae; genus Podarcis; species Podarcis vaucheri. The sequence continues at coordinate 132,993,133 of NC_138759.1, forward strand.
TATGGTTGTCAAGCCTCTGCTTAAAGACCTCCAAAGTAGGAGACTCCACCACACTCCTTGGCAGCAAATTCCACTGTCGAACAGCTCTTACTGTCAGGAAGTTCTTCCTAATGATTAGGTGGAATCTTCTTTCTTGTAGTTTGGATCCATTGCTCCGTGTCCGCTTCTCCGGAGCAGCAGAAAACAACCTTTCTCCCTCCTCTATGTGACATCCTTTTATATATTTGAACATGGCTATCATATCACCCCTTAACCTCCTCTTCTCCAGGCTAAACATGCCCAGCTCCCTTAGCCGTTCCTCATAAGGCATCGTTTCCAGGCCCTTGACCATCTTGGTTGCCCTCCTCTGGACACGTTCCAGTTTGTCAGTGTCCTTCTTGAATTGTGGTGCCCAGAACTGGACACAGTACTCCAGGTGTGGTCTGACCAGAGCAGAATACAGTGGCACTATTACTTCCCTTGATCTAGATGCTATACTCCTATTGATGCAGCCCAGAATTGCATTGGCTTTTTTAGCTGCCGCGTCACACTGTTGGCTCATGTCAAGTTTGTGGTCAACCAAGACTCCTAGATCCTTTTCACATGTACTGCTCTCAAGCCAGGTGTCACCCATCTTGTATTTGTGCCTCTCATTTTTTTTGCCCAAGTGCAATACTTTACATTTCTCCCTGTTAAAATTCATCTTGTTTATTTTTGCCCAGTTCTCTAATCTGTCAAGGTCGTTTTGAAGTGTGATCCTGTCCTCTGGGGTGTTAGCCACCCCTCCCAGTTTGGTGTCATCTGCAAATTTGATCAGGATGCCCTTGAGTCCATCATCCAAGTCGTTGATAAAGATGTTGAATAAGACCGGGCCCAAGACAGAACCCTGTGGCACCCCACTAGTCACTCTTCTCCAGGATGAAGAGGAACCATTGATGAGCACCCTTTGGGTTCGGTCAGTCAGCCAGTTACAAATCCACTGAGTGGTAGCATAGTCAAGACCGCATTTTACCAGCTTCTTTACAAGAATATCATGGGGCACCTTGTCAAATGCCTTGCTGAAATCAAGGTAGGCTACATCCACTGCGTTCCCTTCATCTACCAGGCTTGTAATTCTGTCAAAAAACGAGATCAGGTTAGTCTGACATGACTTATTTTTCAGAAATCCATGCTGACTATTGGTGATCACAGCATTCCTTTCTAGGTGCTCACAGACTGTTTGCTTAATGATCTGCTCCAGAATCTTCCCTGCTATTGATGTCAGACTGACTGGGCGGTAATTATTTGGGTCCTCTCTTTTCCCCTTTTTGAAAATAGGGACAACATTTGCCCTCCTCCAGTCTGCCGGGACTTCGCCTGTTCTCCAGGAACTCTCAAAGATGACTGCCAGTGGTTCTGAGATCACATCTGCCAGTTCTTTTAATACTCTTGGATGCAGTTCATCTGGCCCTGGAGACTTGAATACATCTAAACTAGCCAAATATTCTTGTACTATCTCCTTAGTTATTCTGGGCTGTGTTTCCTTTGCTGAATCATTTGCTCCAAATTCTTCAGGTCGGGCATTGTTTTCTTTATCGGAGAAGACTGAGGCAAAGAAGGCATTGAGTAGTTCAGCCCTTTCTGTGTCCCCTGTTTGCATTTCACCATCTTCTCCTCTGAGTGACCCCACAGTTTCTTTGTTCTTCCTTTTGCTACGAACATACCCATAAAAGCCTTTTTTGTTGCTTTTAACCTCTCTAGCAAGCCTGAGTTCATTCTGTGCTTTAGCTTTTCTGACTTTGTGTCTACATGTGCTGGCTATTTGTTTGAATTCCTCTTTGGTGGTTTCCCCCCTTTTCCATTTTTTGTACACATCCTTTTTTAATCTTAATTCAGTTAAAAGTTCTTTAGATAGCCACCCTGGCTTCTTTAGGCACCTTCCATGTTTCCGTCTCATTGGTATTGCCTGACGTTGTGCTTTTAGTATCTCCCTCTTAACAAACTCCCAGCCATCATGAACTCCCTTTCCTTTTAGTATTGTTGTCCATGGGATCTCACCCAGCACTTCCCTAAGTTTTATGAAGTCGGCTTTCTTAAAGTCAAGAAATTGAGTCCTAGTATGCTTGGCTGCTCCTTTCCGCTGTATAGTAAACTTCAGAAGAGCATGATCACTCGCGCCTAATGATCCTTCCACTTCTACCCCACTAACCAGGTCATCAACATTGGTTAGGACCAGATCTAAAATGGCTGTTCCTCTTGTTGCTTCTCCCACTTTCTGGACAATGAAGTTGTCTGCAAGGCCAGTGAGGAATCTGTTTGACCTTATGCTCTTGGCTGAGTTTGACGTCCAACAAATATCCGGGTAATTGAAGTCCCCCATTACTACTATCTCCCTTCCTTTTGCATGCTTGGCCATCTGTTCCAGGAAGGCACCATCTATGTCCTCCGTTTGGCTTGGGGATCTATAGTAAACTCCCACAATGAGGTCTCTGTTATTCTTCTCTCCCTTAATTTTGACCCAAATGCTCTCACTTTGGCTTTGAGGATCTAAATCTTGGATCTCTTCACAGGTATACACATCCCTGACATATAACGCCACTCCTCCTCCTTTCTTGTCTGGTCTGTTTCTCTGAAATAGATTGTATCCCCCCATTATTACATTCCAATCGTGGGACTTATCCCACCAGGTTTCAGTGATGCCTATTATGTCATATTTAGTTTGCTGTACCAAGAGCTCAAGCTCATCTTGTTTATTTCCCATGCTTTGCGCATTAGTGTACAGACATTGAAGTCCATTAATCATTCCCCCGTGTCTCTTATTTAAGGATTTTTTCCTCCCACCACTAGGTCCGTGTGCTGTTTTCTCCATTTGGTCTATGACATTTGGATGATCATCTTCATTAATTGATAGGCTCCTACCTTCAGGAGCACTGTCTCCCTCCCCCACATTAGTCAGTTTAAAGCCCTCCTGATGAGGTTTCTGAGATTTTTGGCAAAAACATTTCTCCCAACCGTTGCTTTAATTAGAAGTGTATTCTTCATAGAAGGGGCTACTGACAAAATCCATTTCCCTCACGTCCTGAAGTCAGGTACGAATAAAGGGTGCACTACTGGACATTTATGGATTTGAATTCCAGTAGTAAAATTACTGACAGAATGACTTTATGCTACCATGGGTGACCTTGATAAAAACAGGAGAAAAGCATGTTTCTCAAAGAGGGATTGCCGTCTTATCACTAATAATGTCTGCAAGCAAAACAGTAATAGATCATACACTGTTAAGAGCTTTGACATCTAGATAGCAGCTTCCCATTGGCTGGCTTCCAGAGCAATCCTATGCTTGCTTACTTAGGAATAAGTCCCATTGAGTTCATAGGGTCTTGGGTCCAAACAAGTGTGCATAGGATTACATCCTCAGTTGTGTTAGATTTAAACAGGAAGTGGTTCATAAGAGAAGAGAGGCACACAAGTGAGCAGCTTCAGCATCACAATCATACTGTGCTAACCACATACTGTGGATATTGTGATCAGTATTCAGAATCTCCCAAGTGTGGATATTACTGGTCACAAAGGGTTAGCAGCACAGTGTTTTGAGTAACAACGAAAGCAAATCGACAGTAAACTGAAATCTGGGGTGAATGTAATTAGAACCCAAACCTGTTCTTAGCTGGCCAATTCCCTCTCTCAATTCCTGTCAACTGACCAAAGTTCCCACTACCACCCAATTATCTTATGCCCTTTTCAGCCTCCCCCTCCCCTTTTAACATTCTATACTCCCAATGGATTTCCTTTCCCTACCCTCAAAGCTCAAACTCAAAATATGGTTCATTACACCAGTTTTGGGCTATGCTGCCCTTGATAAGTTCCTGGCCTGTCTCCTGGACTGGCAGTGATCAGCACAGAAACTGATGCTGCCTGTGTGTGATTTATGGGTCTGTTTTGCATTCAGAGAAATCTCTGTCTGGAAACAAGATTAAACAGTATGTCAGAAGAGTAATAATGTGATGAACACTCCTTTAGCTTGTAGTGTATCACTGAAGGAGGATGTGAATGTTTCCGCCTGTACTCTGAACCTTAGAGGTGGGGAAGATTGAAGAGAAATTATTTATGTTTATTACTTTCCAATTCATCCATTAACGAGAATGGCTACTAACTTCTCATCAGGCTTGTAATCCAGTCATCTCATCTGCTCTTGGCCGGATTGAGACAGCAATTCTAGGTCTTCATTTTGCTTTTAATAATCAACAGTATAAACTAGGACCATGGTGTGCCATGGTGGTACCTATCAAAATGATGGCAGTGTGCTGCTAATGAGTAACCACGCTAGGATTATAAAACTGATTTATGAAAGTCAGTTCCCAACATTCTGTTCCACTTAAGTGTCACCAAGGGATGAATCCAGGTTCAAGGTGTGCAGATAGGAACAAGCTTTAATAATAGTTGGGGATACCAGCCCCCTATCCTAATGTTCTTGAATGTACCCTGACCATCTTCCACGTAATAGCTATTGTTCATTCCACAGGGACAGGTAAAGTTCTGCCATTGACATCCTGTAGCACTGCCTATTGCCCCTGATATTGGCTACAGCCAAGAAGATGAGGGGGAGCAATGTTTCTCCTGAGGTTCTGAGGGTAGGATGGCTTTTCCAGTGCCTTTCCCCACAGGAGACAAGTGGGAGTGGGGGTGAAGCAAAGCTGAATATTGTTTCCTTCCCCACCCAAATCCTGAACACAAGTCCTGGTTGGAGATGGGGGTAGTTTTTCCTCTTTGGCTTTCTTTGGTTGGTTAGTTTTCGTTTGGGGGAACAGCCAGGTTGGGAAAAGATGTGTCTAGGGCAGTTGCCTCGGTGATGAATGGGAGAAGAAGAATGGGGCTGGAATTATTTATTCTTCCCTGATCCTCTTCCACTGGGTAGTCAAAGAGGAAAGTGGTGACTCTGTCATACTTTAGCACAGGAATGGGGAACCTGTGTCCCCCCCCCCCCCGGTTTCCAACTCTTATCTTTATGCGCCCCCTTGCCCAGATTGTCCGGAGTTTTGGGCTGGGTTGTCATCAATATGCTGATGAGACCCAGCTTTATCTGTTGATGGACGGCCACCCTGACTTGGCCCCGGACACACTGACCAGATGCTTGGAAGCTGTGGCTGGATGGCTGCGTGGGAGCCGGTTGAAGTTAAGTCCTTCAAAGACAGAGGTCCTCTGGCTGAGTTGGGACGACATGGGGTTGAGGGGGCCAACTCCCATCTCTTGAGGGGGCTCAATTAGTGCCGGCACCTTCTGTCAAGAGGTTGGGTGTAACCTTCGACACCTCCCTTTCCATAAAGGCGCAGGTTGCAGCCACAGCAAAGGTGGCATTTTCCCATCTCTGCCATATCAAGTAGTTGGTCCCTTACCTTTCTCGCCCTGATCTGGCCACATTGATCAATGCGACAGTCACTTCCAGGCTTGATTATTGTAACTCACTCTATACGGGGTTGCCCTTGAAGCTGACCCAGAAACTCCAGTGGGTGCAGAATGCCGTGACGAGGCTCCTTATGGGGTCCTTGCCGCAGGATCACATTCATCCAATGTTTTACCAGCTGCACTGGCTCCTGGTGGAGTACAGGGTCAGGTTTAAGGTGCTGGTTTTGACCTTTAAAGCCTTATGCGGCCTAGGACCCTCGTACCTATGGGACCGCCTCTCCTGGTATGCCCCGCGGAGGACCTTAAGGTCCACAAATAACAACACTTTGGAGGTCCCGAGCTACAAGGTGGTTAAATTGGTCTCAACTAGGGCCAGGGCCCTTTCAGTACTTCACTTGGCTGCTCTGTAACCAGCTCTTAATCTTGGTTTCAAATCCTAGCTAAGGAGTGAGCCTTGTTTTACATTAACCCAGATATAACACTGCATTATATTTAAGGGCAGCCTTGGAAACAACACTGAGCTTCTGAACGTCGGGAGGAAGGCTTTGTCAATGCCTTCTTACCTTTTGCATTCGCTGCAGGCCAAATCTGACAGGTGAGCAGGGCTGCTCACCTGGCAGTCACCTGACATCACAATTGTGTCATCTAACCCATTTTTCTTTGTTGGTGAGATTTTAAATCAAACTAGGCAAAGGCTTAGCACTTTGCAAGCACCAAGAATCAGCTGATGGTTTGTGCGTGCCAAGCTGTGTATCTTTGCAAGCACTGCCATGATGGCTGTTCTTGCAAAGGCAGAAAGCTTTGCAGGCTCCAGCAATCAGCCTGTCATTGGCATTTGCAAAATGCTACGCACTTGTGAGCACCACCAATTAGGTGCAAACTCTGCTTTCAGCAGGGAGCCACATTTCTACTTGACCCGTCCCTGGTGTCAAATATGGCCAGGTGAACATGGCTTGCTGGAAACAGTCTTGTTGGTCCAATGGGGAGACCTGGCAGGTTCAATTAAACCTTCAGGGGGCCTCACACCTTGTTTAGAGACACAGAAAGATCATATCTGCTGTGGGAAGTTGTCAACCATAGAATGGCAACCCAGCTTCGTGGGTTGTCAATAGTTTTTCTTACTAAGAAAAAAACATAGCATGGCTTACGTAGCAACCAGGAAGTACACAAACTATAAAGATCAGAGAATCCAGAGACACAGTAGCTGGAGGAAAAGGGCAGGGCAGAGCACAAGTATAATGGAAAAAGAGATTAGGAAAGAAGAAGGGTCTGATAAAGTGAGATCTGTGGGGAAAGCTAGCATGGCCTACAGAAATGAGAATTTTATATTGTTGGCAGGAAGAGGAGAGGGGAGAGTGGTGAGCAGACAGGGAAGGCGAAGCAAGTGAGAGCTGATAGAGGTTAAGATACCAGAGAAAGTAGGAGCCTAAGGAAACAGTTGGTGATAAAACGATAGTCAGATAGTCGTCGGGGTGGGCAAGTAGGAGATGCGTGTGAAGCAAACAACACATAAGGCCTAGGGGATTTTTACAGCCTTTGAGGCTCCAGTACCTTTTCCCTGCGTGGGATGGAAAAGTATGCTTTTGCCCATCACAGCAGAAAAACCACGTTGGTGTAATTCTTCTGTGCAACTGCCAGAGGCATTCTCAGCGCATGGATCTTAAAACCCCAAAGGGGCAGCCGTCCTCTGACGCAGGGGAGACCAAGTGAGTGAGCAGAATTTCACAGATGTAGCTGAACTATTTATCGTTAGGAAAGAGATTCAAAAATAAAAATCTGCCCATATCATAACTATACAGTTCTGGTTGCCACACCTCAAAAAGTGGAGCTGGAAAAGTTGCATCACCTCAAAATTTTGGAAGGGTCAAATCCTGTGCCTCTTGTATAATGCCAACCTAGAAGTATGAAATAATCTGAAATGAAGTGATGGCAACAAACAACTTCCCCACAATATTTTTCCCCTGCATTTTTTTCCTCCCTCATTATCAGAGAATTGGGGGAAAATGAGCAATAACATATTCCAAATAATTTCAGAAGTAAAATGTTCTAGTGTTAATGCACATCATGCAGTAAAAAGTGTGTTAAACATATTTCAGGGTTTCCTTTTCTCATTAACATTTTTAGAACTTGCCTTGCCCAAGAATGTGTGGTTTCGAAATTCAGTTCTTGCGTTACAAAGGTAAGAACCATGTATTTGACTCTGGTGATCTGTCCTTAGTCTCTTGATCCAAGTGCAAATCAAAATTTATTTTAATTTATGAATTCACAGCCCACTTTTCAACCAACATTCTTAAACGAAATATAAGAATTACAAAATTAAAAAGTTAAAAAATAAACCATTAAGGAAATTACTGTTGCAATTTCCTCTTCAGCACAAATCATAGTTTGCCATGACATCTCAATTAGAAAACTAATTAAACTGTGGTTTCCATTTCTGGTTTGGAGGGATTAATGAATCATTGCATGGCCTTCCTAGTTTGCATTAAAAGTGAGGCAGTGTGCAGGACAGGGGAGCACGGTTTGGAGGTTTTCTGGAAAAGCCAGTGACAGCCTTTGCAAAAGATAACCAGACAAGGATTCAGAGTACATAGGCAGACTTGGTGAAAGGATACTCAGGGACTTAAATAGCTTTTTCTGTTCTAAGCACTTCATAGGGACGGAAGGTCAGGTTACACCAAGAGAAGGGTGGGCACAGGCAGGAATACATCCTTGTGGTGTTTTCATAATCCTTTGCAACCATGAGGGCTGAAAACATTTCTTATATGCAAGTTGAGTTTCTGAGATTTAAACAAGAGAATCAAAGATTTCCTCAACCCAGTGGATCATGTTCCCATTCACAGCCAGGTGGACTGGAGGTGGCCATCTGTGTGAGAGCAAGTTGAAGGAGCAGACATCATTCAGGAAAGTAAATCAAATGCCTTAGTTTGTATATTAATACTTGTGCGGCAGTCATTTCGCTTTTACATTTCAGGTGCAGCGCTAATACAAACACACAAAGTGAAATTCATATTGTATAAAGAATGCTTTGTGATCTATACGTTAGCCTAAGAGATAGATACATGGGGGGGAACATTCTCTTTTCCTTCATAAAAGTTGTTTTTATTTGAGGGACATGTTCTTCATTGTTCACGTAGGTGGAGCTTACAATCAAATAATAAGGTAGTATCAAGAAACTATAACACCGCCAGCAATATGCACTTTTTAATGTACTTTTCAACAAATTTCCTTGGTTAGCTGCTGATCACCTCAAATCTCAACATACTTTCAGTGAAAATGCTTCTTGCTAACTGGCAGAGATGTTTCTGACACCATTTCTCCCTCCCAAGTTTGGTTTCACTTTTATTTCAGGGGGAAACACTCTTAACATCTGGTTACTAGACCCACTCATCTTTCCTACAATGGCTAGTGTGCACAGTGAAATTCTGTTGTTTGTAGTGGACTAATGTACATTCCAGCTAGATCACAAACCTTTAAGTTTGCTAAATATTAAAAACAGTTCATCAAAACCACTTCCTATCTAATCCTGTGGTTCATAGATCATTCCATTTAATTTTGGGGTCCATCAGATATTGCATGAAGGTGGATGCTGTGAAAGGAGGCAAGCGCTTGTTAGGGATAGCCAACCAGTCATAGAGAATCATCGTTTCAGTTGTAAAGCTCAGGCCAGAAAGTCTTAAGCTGGCATTAGCATTAGCTGTAACTCAAACTTTCCAGATATATTTTTGCCATATATGCTGTAAAGTATTTTGGTACTTAACATTACTTCACTCTTTATTATGACCAGCCATGTTAAGTGTTCTGCTTTTGGGGAAACAATCTTAAACACACTTACTAGGGAGTAAACGTTGCTGGGTGTATTTCTGAGTAAAAGTGCGGAGTTGTATTACAGGGTGCTGTGAACGCATCTGGAAACCTGATAAACTTGGGTTCACCAAACACACATACAACCTAAACACATTCACTCCCCAACCGTGATATGTGATGTTTTCAGTGGCTAGGAGTTGCAGCTGGAGAGGTGAGAGCTAACCCTTCCCCAGCTGTGACCATCCCTGAAATAGCCCCCCACCCCACCCTCCTGCGCCACAATTAGCTTTGAGAAAAGCCTTCTGTGGGCTATAATACAGTGGTGCCTCGCAAGACGAAAAGAATCTGTTCTGTGATTCTCTTCGTCCAGCGTTTTTTTTGTCTTGCGAAGCAAGCCCATTGACGGATTAGCTCTATTAGCGGCTTTTAGTGGCTTATCTGCTGATCGGATCAGTTGATAAGCGGCTTAGAAAAAGGGGGGGGAGGAAAAAAACCAGCAGGAACTCGCAAGACATTGTCGTCTTGCGAAGCAAGCCCATAGGAAATTCATTTTGCGAAGCACCTCCAAAACGGAAAACTCTTTCGTCTAGCGAGTTTTCCATCTTGCGAGGCATTCATATATATATATATATCACACACACACACCTGCACTGCGGCAAAGGACAGAGTGAAGGAGAAAGGCCTTGGCAGATGTATGTTCCCCTGTGGATGCTGGGTTGGCAGCCCCTGTGCTATTGTTTGTACTTCCCGATTAGTTTGCATTATTTGCGACAAGAACTGTAATAATTATTACTTTCTGTAGAAAGCAATCATTATGTAAATGAGAGGGAACTTGCAGCATAACATAAGATTTCTGGCAGATAATCAGGAATTTATTGTGCAATACAAATTCTGTAATTGAAACTTAAATATGGCAAGAAGTACACCGGCCCTGTAATAGTAATGCAAATCATTACCGTTGTAGGTAACTAAATGACCATGGAATCTGGCGCAGAGAACCAACAGAGCGGCGATGCAGCTGTTACAGAGGCAGAAAACCAACAAATGACAGTACAGGCCCAGCCACAAATCGCAACGTTAGCGCAGGTACAAAGTTGTTCTCGACTGATCTGTTGTGTCCTTAAGCAAATGTTTATAAGAGTAACTTTAACATCTCTTACAGAATCTAAAAGGTTTAAAGGTTGTTATGATTTGTTACAACTATTGCAGCTAAGAAACACTGAGGAGCCACAAAAGAGAATCATGGTTTTTTTACCTCTACATGCATCCCTGTCTCTCTTCCCTTCGTGGTAGACCGCAATTAAACCTGGAAGTCTCCTGCTTCATCCAAAAGAGAAAACTGTGTTTATTCACTACAGAACAAGCTAAACACAGCTTGTTCCAAAGCTGGCAACTGTAAGTTTCTCAGTTTGGATAGAACAGGAAACCATTATTCATTGGCAGCTTCTGAATTTAATTGCTGCATGACACAAAGGGAGATGAGAAGGAGCTGCATGCTTGAGCAAAAAGCTTGATCTTAAGCAGCCTTTAATTAACGTATGCTTTGGTTGGAGAACAAAAAAGATCCTATTTAAAACCACCAGTATCAACTAAATCAGGTTTTTTATAAACAAATCCAACTTATTAATAGAATTATGAATTTGTTATTACACAGCTGTGTAATAACTGTGGTTTGCTGTTAACAAAGCTGTGGTTTGTTAACTGTGAGTTGTCTCACAGACGCCCCAACAAACTGTGGTTTGTTTCATTAATGTTTGGTTTCTTTGCCATCAGTTCTTTCATTGGGCTTTTGTAGCTTAATAAGCATTAGATAGGTGGCCAAAAAAACAATGGTTAAGGAAGGTTCCTGGGTTTGCACCTAACAGCAAGCCATAGTTAATATAAGTCAAGGCTCATAAGTCAACAATAAGTTGTTCCTGCAGATAGTGGCCTCTTGTCAGTAAATAAATCATAGTTAAGCCACTGGACAGGGTTCAGACACTCAAACAAACCATGGTTTAATGAAAAATAATTTGTTAGTACATAAATTCCCATTATACATGGGAGTGCCTCTGAAGAAGGTTCAGAAATTTCAGCTAGTGCAGAATTCAGCAGCCAGGTTGCTCACTGAGCACATAACACTGATCCTGTCCCAACTGCAGTGGCTGCCAATTAGCTTCCAGGCCCAAGTGCTGGTTTTGACCTATAAAACCTTCAGTGGTTCAGGGCTGCAGTACTTCAAAGGCTGTCTCTCCCCGTGTGAATTGACCCAGACTCTGCGATCATCATCTAAGGCCCTTCTCTGTATTCCTCCGCAAGAGGTCCACAAGGGGACAACACAAGAATGGGCCTTTTCTGCGGAGGCTCCCCATAAGGCTCACCTGGCGCCTTCATTACCTATCTTTAGGTGTCAGACAGGTATTGCTTTAGTTTGTTACTTTGTTATGTATTTTTATATTGTAAACTGCCCTGTGATCCTTGGAAGAAGGGTTGTATGGAAAATAAATAAATAAATATTAATGTGAAATCTGTAATCATGTAAGTTCATTATTTGTCATAAATACTTAAGATGAAAAACGTGAAAGAGGTGTATAAAGTAAGTGTAGTCATTTATTCTTCATTAGTACCTGATTCTTGTGTTGAAAAGGTTTGTTAACTCTGTTAGTACATAATAGGGAGGAATGAAGGATTTAAGACATTAGTTCTGTGGTTTTAGCATAATGATTCCTTCTTTCTTTCCTAGGTATCTATGCCAGCAGCTCACGCAACATCATCTGCTCCCACCGTGACCTTAGTACAGCTGCCTAATGGGCAAACAGTTCAAGTCCATGGTGTTATCCAGGCAGCCCAGCCCTCAGTTATTCAGTCCCCACAAGTCCAGACAGTTCAGGTACGTGAAAATGCCTTTCAAATAACCATGTTATTTCCTGAAAAACAGAAACATTGCCTAAACTGTTGTACAGTGGTGCCCCGCAAGACGGAAAACTCGCAAGACGGAAAACTCGCTAGACGAAAGAGTTTTCCGTTTTGGAGGTGCTTCGCAAAACGAATTTCCTATGGGCTTGCTTCGCAAGACGAAAATGTCTTGCGAGTTCCTGCGGGGGTTTTTTCCTCCCCCCCTTTTTTCTAAGCCGCTTATCAGCTGATCCGATAAGCCGCTAAAAGCCGCTGATAAGCGCTAATCCACTAATCCGTCAATGGGCTTGCTTTGCAAGACAAAAAAACCGCTAGACGAAGAGAATCACAGAACGGATTCTTTTCGTCTTGCGAGGCACCACTGTATCCTGAGCTTTATTATCAGCATGCACCGTTTTAAGTTTCTGCAAAGAAATTCTAAACAATACCAATTTGCCTTTGCCATTTCATAGTTTATAGGTAGTTCATGCTATGCAAGATGAAAAAATGACTTCAAAACTGCTATGTTCAGGACAGGACTAAAAAGTTCAAACAGGCTCTCTCACCATTTCCATCTCTTCCGTTTAAAGTCGCTGCACTCTCGTTTTTGTTCTTTTCCACCTCCACTGATACAGCAACAAAAATTTGGTTTCTGCTGGACATAGGCATGGTCTGGCCTGAGCCACAACAGTATTTCTTGAGATAACTATTATAGCAAGAAAAGGCTGCTTGCTGAAGGATACCCAGAAGCTGTTTGGTTAGCCTTGTAAAGGAGATGTTGAAAATGTATGTATGAGGGGAAAGAGTGTTCAGGGTAGACTCCAGTTTAGTTCCAAGGAGCATCTAATCTGGCCCGTCCGAATGACCATGAAAAACCCTAAAGCCTAGCCAGTGAAGGACGCAAGGCCTTAGTGGAGCTCCTGCAGCAGCAGCACCGCAGGTTTGGCAGAGATGGGAACTGCAGACTGATCTCTATGAGGATGTCTTCTGACTTGGCAAGAGCCACATCCTTCATGGAAGGGAGCATGTACAGCCAGCACAGCCAGCCTTTGAGACCTGGGAGGCATCAGCTGAGGAGGATTCCCCTGTGGGTCAGTTATGGGGCCTGGCTTTATAACTCCTCCTTTTCATATCTGAAGCCTTCCAAGGGGAAGGGGGCAGCTGGAAAATAAACGCTCTTAAGTTTTCATTCTGAAGCAGTCCACCATATCAGAAGAATAGCAGTTTATTTAGTTTCTGCTGAAGGGGGGGGGGTGTTTAGGTGACTGGAAGACCTGCACATACATAGGTGTTGTCTTGAAAGAGGTGTTCATATTCTGATGTGAATCAGTAACCGATTTAGAACAGCTAGTGTATCCTCTACAGCAGAAAGCAGCTGCCCACCCTTGGCTTAGAATAAAAGACTTAAGCAGTTCATTATGCTGCTTAATTAGTGGTATTTAATATGGTTCTTTCCCTAAGCAGGTTCCAGAGTACTCTCAAAATCATTTGCTATTAAGCATGGCAATAGGAGGGGAAGCGGGTGGCGCTGTGGGTAAAACCTCAGCGCCTAGGACTTGCCGATCGCATGGTTGGCGGTTCGAATCCCTGCGGCGGGGTGAGCTCCTGTCGTTCGGTCCCAGCTCTTGCCCACCTAGCAGTTCGAAAGCACCCCCTAAGTGCAAGTAGATAAATAGGTACCGCTTTATAGCAGGAAGGTAACAGCGTTTCCGTGCGCTGCGCTGGTGCTGGCTCGCCAGAGCAGCTTCGTCACGCTGGCCACGTGACCCGGAAGTGTCTCCAGACAGCGCTGGCTCCCGGCCTCTTAAGCGAGATGAGCACGCAACCCTAGAGTCGGTCACGACTGGCCCGTACGGGCAGGGGTACCTTTACCTATGGCAATAGGAACAATTTAGATTGCCCTGGTGTGTTCTTCCTACAAGCATGTAGCTGGCAATTCTTGGAAACAGAATGCCGAACTAGTTGGAACTTCGGTCTGATCCAGAAGGGCCCTTCTTATGTTCTTAAAAATGTGAGACAAATGTAGGATGCAGCCCTAAGGTCACCAAGGTGGCGTCCCATAGGCCGTAGGCTAGATGGGATCTACCTCTGTGACAGATCCTTCAAAGCCCTAGCCCAGCAAACATTGGAATTCTGAAGTCAGCTGGGCGAAAAAAAGAGATAGCAGCTTTGATCCAGAGACATCCTGGTCGTGTGACTTACCCTCAAATGAGGGAGAAATTTAGTCACACGCCTAAGCAGAACTAAATCTTTCCTCCTATTGTTTCCAGTGGTATGGAAATATTTTTTTAAAAAAACAAAACAGTCAAAGGGATACCAGGGTTTTCCTCTGCCTTGTACTCCTGCCTTCCACCTTGAGCCATTGTGCATCCACCCAGGATTGCAGTTTCAGAGATTTCTTATTAAGAATCAATATTCAGCAGATAGACTTCATAAGTCTGTTTATACGGTTGTGTAAGCGGTACTAGGTTTTTTAGATCATCTTGATAAGGATTCCTGTTTGCTGCTTTACAAGTTCTGTCGTTTTTTCTGCCTATACTTCCAGTCACTAAAGCTAGGTTTATGCTGTTTGTCATGTAAAACCCTTCAGAGTACAGATGACACACAGGAATTTCTAACCATAGTGAAACAAGATAAGAAACTGATAACAAAAGTGCTTGGAATTTAGGAGGACAAGATTAAAGGCAAGAATGCAGTAGGAATGCTGAAATATTAAGAAGTGTTTCACAATCCTGAAATCCTGGTTATGCTGAATGTTGACGGCGTACCTATAGATCTTTGAGCAATTTATGTTCCACAAGTGAAGGCACCTGATAGCCTTGCCAATATCTACACATGTTTGGTTTTTGCTTGTTTGTTTTTTAAATTTAAAAACATTATTTTCTTTTTGGGGGAAACAGACTTTTACTTGCTTTTTCTTTATTGTGTTTTCATATTCACCAGTCAACCAGGTTAGCAAGTGCTAGCCAGATACCACCTATGGATCCCATAACTGCCTTCTGCTACCAAGAGCGTCAATGACATCTCCTTTTTTGCAGAGGCCAGGTTTTATAAAGTTCCATGTTCCTCTGAGCATGTTTGTTCAGAGTAGATAGGAGACCACAGTTTCTTACACTACTTGGGTCTTCAGATTTTCATGTATAGAAGAGGACATCATGGTGTGGTTTTGCTGATCATATTCTCACCTTTACATCTGTTTTTACTTATGTTTGTTTAAAACGGTAACATTACTGTGCTCTTATACCTAGATCTCCACTATTGCAGAAAGTGAAGATTCACAGGAATCCGTGGACAGTGTCACAGACTCCCAGAAACGCAGAGAGATTCTTTCCAGACGACCTTCTTACAGGTAGGAATTTAATTTCTCTTACACACATGCAGCAAATCAGCTTCTTATAATTACTGTGTAGTAAGTGACATAATAAAAAAATTCCTTCCAGTAGCACCTTAAAGACCAACTAAGTTAGTTCTTGGTATGAGCTTTCATGTGCATGCACACTTCTTCAGATACACTGAAACAGAAGTTGCCAGATCCTTCTATATAGTGAGAAGGTGGGGAGGGGTATTACTCAGAAGGGTGGTGGGAATGGGAGATTGGCAGGTAGCTGAGATGAGCCTGTTGACAAAAAACAAAAAACAGCTCAGCTACCTGCCAATCTCCCATTCCCACCACCCTTCTGAGTAATACCCCTCCCCACCTTCTCACTATATAGAAGGATCTGGCAACTTCTGTTTCAGTGTATCTGAAGAAGTGTGCATGCACACAAAAGCTCATACCATGAACTAACTTAGTTGGTCTTTAAGGTGCTACTGGAAGGAATTTTTTTATTTTGACTATGGCAGACCAACACGGCTACCTATCTGTAACTGTGTAGTGACATGTCAGACAAAAGTCATTTAGCTTTCAGTTTTCTTAACAACCAGTTTCTTTGTTGTTCTACAAACTCCAGTACAAGTTATAGTCATACTGCATAACTATAATGTGTTCCAGATGTTTGGCATGAGGCTTCTCCTGACCCGGTTTGAAGAGAGGAAGTGAAATCTTGTTAGGCTCTCACAATGATTTGGTTCAATACGGCCCAGTGCACCTAAATCAGTTGGATTATCCCAAACTGTACCATAGGGACAGAAATCCTTTTTGACTTCAGCATACAGTTTGTTGCTAAGAGATGTTAATCTTGAAGTGTTGTGTTCAAATCCTTGGGTATCCATAGGTCAAGTCCTGCTGAGGAAGTAAGAGCCATATTCAGAGGCATTTCACATCTGCATACCTGTTGCTATAGGAGCACATGGTAGATGAGGCTTCATGCTCCTAGCTAACCACTATAGGGAACAGGATACTGGAATGGATCTGATCCAGCCAGGCTTTCCTTAGGTTCTTACCCTGCCAGTGTGACAGCCTGGGCATTCCGTCTCTGCCCTTCCAGTTATACCAATTCTCCTGCCCAAAAATACAGAAGCTACGAGAACCTGGTGAGATTTCTACAATATTCTTCCCTTTTCAGAAAAATCTTGAACGACTTGTCCTCAGATGCCCCAGGAGTGCCAAGGATTGAAGAAGAGAAGTCTGAAGAGGAAGCAACAGCACCTGCCATCACGACTGTCACGGTGCCAACACCAATTTACCAGACAAGCAGTGGGCAATACAGTATGTTGCTTGTGTTTCTCATCTGATAAGTGGAGAGGCAGAATACTTCAGAGATTTGGTTTTTAAAAGATGGCAAGAATGCTTAGTATTTATATTATGAATTTTTCCCAAGTGCTCAAAACGCGAAGCCCCACATTTGCCACTCCCAAGTTTTGAAATTGTGGTGTCAGAAATGCTGGAAGGAGAGAAACAGGAAATACGTGGGAAGAGGCCAAAAGGTAATACAGACAGGACACAGTGCTATTTTTCTAGAAAAAGAGAACCCGCCATGAGCTCCTTCCTCGTTCTCTTAAAATGGCAATGGCACCTACCTGAGAGGTGCTGGAACCCACCTGAGAGGTGCCGGGACTGAGTTCCTGTGAGTTTCCCCTGGGGGGGGGAGTGCCCTTTGGACGCAAAGGTTCCTACTTTCACCAAAGGCCAGCTTCCTGATCTGGCAAAATAAAGAACACTTCCTTGATGCAATGGATCGGTAGAACAGGGGGTTTCTTGAGCAGCACACAATTTGAAGTGAGCACAGCCAACAAAGTCTGTTTATATACAATTCTGAAGGTCTTTTTTTCAGCCCAAACACCCTTCCCTTGTCCTAGCTGAAGGTATATTATTGGCGGGTAGGGGGGGGTTGCCCGTACATAGAATAGCTTTGTCACCTTGTGCCATTATGACTACGAGGGACGAGCTGACTCAAGCAGTTGAGGTGGTAGTTTATCAAGTGATAAGGTGATTGTATTCCAGTTTAACTCCTATTGACGCTGGCTCTGTGATCATTGCTTTGCAGTAGCTATTGCATGCAAGCATGCTTCCATGTTCCAGTTGAAGTTTTCATGTGAGAAGCATTGCCATGTGGATTGTCCTTACTCAGTAAACTTTCAGGGCTGGAGTGGGGGGTGGGGCAGATGAAGAGCATGGTGCTTGCAACTGTTTTTTTGCCCTGGTCCCCAGTGTGGTCCTGATTTTCTTTTAGGGACTGGTGTTGCTGATATCAACCATCAATATGGCAATGCTCTGCATGCAGGTATTGTCTGCATGAATGGACTTGTGTAAATGTGGAGGAGCTGAGGAGCCTTGTGCTAGAAGCGCTGAATGAGGGGGCCGTGTGTGAACGGTATTTGTGCTTCCGTCTGGATGAGGTGGAACAGACCGAGGGACTTCATGAAAGAGAATAGACTCATGAAATAAAAACCAGAAGAGAAACTGTATGTGAAGAACGAAAAGGAACTGAGATAAAGAGACGGAGGAATGCTAGAATGGAGATCTGAGAAAGGGGTGTAGATTAAAGCCTAACCGTGCATGGTAGAGAAGAGGGGGAAACAAAATGAAAAAACAAAAAACCTTAATCATTAGAATGGGCAGAGCTTGATAGAGGCATGTCAGAAGTAGATTGATAACTTGGATGAGCTTTATGTCATTCGTTATTTGTAACTAATATTCTGTTGACCTACACATTTTTTCATATTACTGAAAATCTCACATAGTAAATACCTCATGATCACCAAGATCAATATTTAGAGGGTCTCATTGTTACTCTTGAAATGTAAGTTGTAAATATTTATTTTGCCCATAAAGTAGATATTTTCACTCTGCAGGAGGAAATTATTATCTAAATTAGGTTGTTTAAAAAACAAACCATGGTTTCAAGGAACAGAAACATGTTGATGACAGTTTTTTAACATTGGCCTGTGTGGTGATTGCAGTCCCAGGTGCTGGGGTTTCAGTCTCAGGGCAGTATCTCCCTGGACTGACAACGGTAATGGCGCCACATCCATAAAAAACAAGAGTCTTGAAACGGACTTAATTCTCAAATTGTTGTTTTGACTAAAGGACTGAGGACAGTTGTGTGTATGGCACTGAGGAGGTCAATATTCTCATATGCTGACTCGCATCTGCCTGCTTTCAGTTGCCATCACCCAGGGAGGTGCAATCCAGCTGGCTAATAATGGCACCGATGGAGTCCAAGGCCTGCAGACGCTCACCATGACCAACGCCGCGGCAACCCAGCCTGGTACCACCATTTTACAGTATGCACAGACCACGGATGGACAGCAGATTCTCGTGCCCAGCAACCAAGTTGTTGTACAAGGTAAAGAAGAGCAGTTTTAAGCAATTTGCTCAAGTTTAGCACTAGATACATGCCGTGTGTGGAATTTTTCCCCCCATAAGGAATCACTGTGCACATGTAATATTTGTGAAGCACCATACTTTTAAGCAAATACCTGTTTCTAAGAAAGCTGCAATACACTCTGCTGTTCTAGCGATAGCGGGCAATAGACTAAAGTAGTTAGTAATGGGCCAGAATTCTGAATGCTAATCGCTAAACAAAAGCATAGTTTTGTTTTTGGTTTTTTAAAAGTGTCCTTCCTTCAAGGTTTTGTTTCTGGTGCTGCCAAGTAATCTTTGGCAACAGTAACCTATCAAAGGTGGGGACATTATTTAATTTTGGAGCAAAGAGCTATCCAAAAGCTAATTTGTTAGGTGGGGGTGCCCAAACTAGAGTTTACTCTTCTTGCTCCTTGAAAGTCCGTAGGGTTACTTTTAAGTTTAATTGAACATGACTGTTCACTAACCCACACAAAAACAATTATGTGCCTGGCCAAGCCTGATGAAAAAAAAGAGCAATGGGTTTGAAGAATAATATGTGGAAAATAAGGAGTCAGGGAGAAACACAGGAGGAAACAGCTGTGCGCGGCAGAAGCCTATAATTTGACAAAGGTTCTGGGCAGGAGGAGCAGTAGCAATGGCTTCAGATAGGGATGGTGGAGACTGGGAAAGGGTTGATTGTGAAGAGTCAGGAGAGGCCGTTTGGAAGAAGCAGTGCCGGCAGCCTGTAAGTGGGGTGTGATCTATTGAATTGGAGAAGGGTCTGGGCTAGAGAAGTAGAAGAGAGAGCTAGGGTGCGAGGAGGCCATATGAAACAGGATCAGAAAGTAAGAACGGGCAGGGATGAGCAAAGCAGCAGAGGCAAGTAAGATGGGGAGAAAGAGGCAGACGCATCATGGACACGTTACGTAAATATGTACATTTAGCCCAGCCACACAGGCAGAAGCTTTACACGTTTGCAGCACAGCACGGAAGCAACACAAAGGTGTCATCAACCCTGCAGCTTCAGGTAATGCGGGGAGAGGTTCTTCGTTTGAAATGACAGGTCCCCATTCCCCCCAGTGTAGGCTTCCAGAGCTGCCAGACCTAATACCCCTGCATTCCCTGATGCTTTTTTCCCCCCTCTTAGCTGCCTCAGGAGATGTCCAGACCTACCAAATTCGCACAGCACCTACAAGCACCATTGCACCTGGTGTCGTGATGGCATCCTCCCCAGCACTTCCCACCCAGCCAGCAGAGGAAGCAGCGCGGAAGAGAGAAGTCCGCCTAATGAAGAACAGGTTTGTGTGCTCTGGAGGACCAGCAGACCCACCCCCCAACCCTACCCAGCTCCCCATAGTCCTGCAGAAGGATTTGTTACCAGGTGGAACTGAGGGTGTGGCAGAAATTTGGCTGTGCCTGAAAAATAAAATAAGCAGAAATGTGGCTCCGAAAGGTAGCTTCAGTACACACCAGTCTTTATCCCTCAGCATGAAGGGCAAGACAAGTTGTGGTGTGTAGTACCTTCCTCCTCTCACCACACCCCAAAATTACCTAGCTAAAAAATCAGTCCAAAAAGGAAAATAACACCAAATGCAAATATTCCTAACAATTTGAATTTAAGCCAGAGTCCATGCAAAAAGGGAAAATAACATCAAATGCAAAATATGTACCATACAGTTGAATGGCATATGTGAAATTACCTCCCATTGCTTCAGAAGGTTCCTGATATGTTAGGCAAGCAATAGTGATTTGCCACTGCCACAAGGAAGCCTGTTGCTCTCCTGTCTGTAAAGAAGAATTGTGTTTATTCTACTCCCAAACAAACAAAAAATATTATGCTATTCAGTTAGTTCTGCCTCAGTTTTATCAGTTTAAAATCAGTGAACATATTGACTTGAGCTTTAATATTCTGTTTTGCCTACAGGGAAGCAGCGCGCGAGTGCCGCAGGAAGAAAAAGGAATATGTCAAATGTCTAGAAAACAGAGTGGCTGTGCTTGAAAACCAAAACAAGACATTGATTGAAGAGCTAAAAGCACTTAAGGACCTTTATTGCCACAAATCGGATTAATTTTAGATCCCCATTTTTGGTTTGTTAATGTCAGAGAAAGACTGCTTTGGTGACTGCCAGAAAGACAAAGTGGACTTTTTATTTTCTAAACATTTCTCTCTCTTTTTTTTTTCTACGCGCAAAACTGCCTGAAAGCAACTGCAGAATTTTATCCGTCTGTGCTTTGCATTAAACTGTGAATGTTGAAACACCTGCCTCCACTTCTCCCCCACCTTCCCTCTCCCTTCCCCCGAATTATTTTCACCACACTGCATCCTGGTTGAGAAGAAAGAGAAGAGACTTCCTCATCTCCCATCTTCTTCAAGGAATAATAACGTTCACTTCTGAAGCTGGGTTTTGTTTTTTGTGTGCGCGCGCAGCAGGGGGTTATTTCATAATGCTTTCAAGAATTAAAACACAGAGCTCGTCTGAATCCCTCAGAGATGGTTATCCCGAGGCTCTGCCCTGAAGTATTATGTGGGCTGGAATGCGTACCCAAGGTATGCTCTGAGGAAGCTATGGTTGCCAAATTGTTGCATGGTTTCAAACCTCCATTATCAAACATTACAGTTGCAGCTACGTGGTAGAATGATGCCAAAAGACATGTACTTCAGGTATGTAGGTATGTACACAGTAGGAATTAAATAAGCATATAGAGAAGGGTTGGGGAGAAGGTGGGATAGTCACCTGTAACCTCCATCTGTTTTTTAGATAGTTTTCTATATGATAAAAGATGATTCCATTGATTTCCTGGTTTTTTTATATAAAAAAAGGAGATTTCATGTGTTCAGTCTTTTGGTTGCCTGTAAAGAAATCATCTAACGCTTATGATATCCTAAGGGGACATGGACTCCTAGCAAGCAGTAGAGCAGGAACGGTAACGTTCTGCTTTAGCTTAGAAGTCCATGAGATTATCATAAAGAATAATTCATTAAAACACCATTTTTGTTTTGCATTATCCAGAGGCGATGTTATACAAGGCAACCGCTAGCAGTGCATACTTTAGTGAAGAAAGGAGTGAATGTTAACTTTTTCAAGCAGGTAGAGATTTTTTTCCCCCTAAATCTCCCTATTGTGCACACAGATGGTGTGAAATTGAACTTTGCTGACTTGTTGAACCTACGTCATCAGCCAGACCTGCATCCTAGTTAAGCTATCTGATTTCAGTAGGACTGTGTGTCATTTAGGGATCTAAGTAAAAGTTTCTCATCTGCAGACATTCAAACCCTAAGGAGTAAAAAGAAAAAAACTTCCCCTAAAGTATGTTGCAGGAATCAGTAATGTGATTAATCTGTATAATATGATTTAAGGCAGCAAATAAGCCGTTCAACATTAGAAATTCCTTTGTTCAAGCTACTTTGGCTACGTAGAGGTGGAATCAGTTCTCCGGAGGCAAAATGGACTTATTTAAGAGAACATGAAGTTATTTTGAATCTCTAATCCCAGCAGTTATTTTGATCCTCACCTATAAAAGCCTGCACATAAAATAAGACTGCTCCTGAAAGAATATTAGTGCACAGATCTTCTTAAAGGTGATAAAACCAACATGGCCTATTGCAATGTTTTATCAGTTAAATCTAACACCTGTAGCAATAATTTAGCTAGTAATTTTACTTAATAGTGCATTTGTTTTTTATGAAAATAAGTGCAAATCTTTATAATTTACCCTTTTATCAGATGAAGACAAAATTTGTTTGTAAGGCATGTCACAAAATCTTTAGAATTAAAGAATACAAAAAGCCTCATATTTTAAGCAGCTTATTTTTATTTGCAAGGCAAACTTTTCCTCCTGCTATTGGATAAAATAATACAGACATTCTGAACAAAAATAAGTTCTGCCATTTTAGAAACCCTTCAATTCTCACATCATAATACATTTTTTTTAAAAAAACAAAAGCAGATTCCTACAAAGAAACGGGATGATAGATTATGGAGAACTCAGATCCACTTGTGAGGTTTGTTCCCCTTACCCCCCGAAATTTTGGTAGAATCATGATCTCTGCTGATTTTCTCGAATTGCTAACCTCATTGAAAACCATTGCATGTGTTGATCTTGGTTTGAGAAAGCCTCTTTCAAAGCTAGCTGTGGATGTGTCAGGTAATCTGTTTAAACATTATGTAATCATCTAAAATTCGTTCATCAGGAAAGCAACCACCAAAACTCTCTGCTTGCTGTGTTCTTGGCATCTCCGGCAATTAGCTGAGAGAGTTGCATTTCAGCAAGAGAGCTCAGCAGACAAATGGGTTGTGGTGGGGCTGACCCTACGCTTAATTTCAGCCTTTCCCAGGTTCCATTCGGTCAAAGGAGGCTCAACATGAACTGCTTGCAGAATCTAGTGTGGCTCGTCTATAGGTCAATTCAGGGTTTTCATTCTGGAATCTTTCACCAGCAATAAAATAACATCTGTCAGTTTTTACTTACCCAATACCGAGATATCTGGCATTTCTTATGAAATGCAACAATTTCCTATTTCTTATGTTTTCGGTAACCCAAGTTCAGACTTTACTGGTATGTCCTTTGTAATTCTGACAGCCAAAAGGAACTGAAGAGAATGCGAAAAACAAGCAAACCCTTATTTTGTATATTGCTAATTTATTGAACAAACAGCAAGATTGTCTTACCTTGTTGTTTTGCATTTGGCCCCTTTGCTGCTCAACAGAAATTTTGCTAAAATACTAAGCTGGTTGCCAGGCTTAATTGGGGAAGAAAAAGGTGTAGAAAGGGCTAGCTCCATTGTAGTCATCATACATAGGTCTGGTTTCAAGTACAGTTTCTATCTTTTACAAAATAAAAGGTACCATGTAGGCAATTGAAATATTGCCCAGGGTGCTCTTCTAACAGATATTCTTGGAAAATGCGTATGTATAAAATATGTACATATATAAAATATATATACACAGTATATAATCTATAGCTCTGAGAGCTTTTAAGTCAGGAATGCTGAGTATTATAGTATATTGAGGTCAGAAAAAAGTTTTACTCTGTGTGTGTGAGAGAGAGAATGTGCATGCGTGTTAATATACACGCTTCAGCCTCTTGTTTGAGCTACATTCTTCTGGCGCTTATTGATATGTTGTACTGTTGTTCACTTACCCATATTTAGTGATTTTATTTCACTGCAATTTGTATTTTTTTAGAAAGTGAATTATGGAATTATGTCAGCCGTTTTAAGCTCCTCTCTTCCCCCAGATTGTTCACTTTGTGCTTTGTCTCTTCGGCAGCTATACATTAAGGCAAAAAAATAAAATAAAAGGAAAAGATTTGCTTTATACAAAGGGAACTAATCACCCACCCACCCACCCCTTTTTTTTGGTGAGAAAAATATTTTTCCAGTTTTCTTGCTTTTGTGTGGTTTCTAGTATCTTATTCCAGCATTGCTTGAGTGTGAAAGCACACGTCCGTCTAAACAAGCCTGGTGGTTCTATAGTGTCTCTATTTCAGAAACAATTATCTGAAGCTAAATAATTCCCAGTAAGGTGAGAACTTTTGTGGTATGACCAAAATCAGTTTTGGTAATGAGCTCAAATATATGACCTGCAGCCTTGGGTGCTGTTGAAGGCTAGAATGTACAACTACATGCTTCAGGTGGAGATTGAATGTTTGATTGTGCTCCCACATGTATTTTTAAAAATCCTGCCCATAAAAAACTAGTGTTATGGAGAAGGGTATACTATAGCCTTCCACTGACATCTTAGTTTTTAATGTTTGGGCAAACATTTCAATTGCCATCTGCAGTGTGAAGTGGCAGTACAGTTCAAATTTTGCCTTTGAGGGTATTGATCATGCAGCTTGGCTCTTAATCTGAAGAGCGTCTAGCATATTTATTGTGGTCCTGCTATTTGTATATATCTCATTACTTTTAGCTAATCCACTGACTCTCAGGATAAACTTTAAAAGAGGCAATTCTTGCGGGGGGGATCTGCAGTGCAGGACCAAAAATCTACAGTCTAGTGGAAGTTAGGAAGATTACAGTCCTTTTAATGACATTAGAAATGTGGCAGAGGATTGTATTTAATTATTGGAACAATCATATGAGAAAAGGGGAAACTAAATTTTGGTGATACTAAATTCATTTTGTAGTTTGTGAATAGGACTGGACATTTCAAGGATAGAGTCCTGATGAAAAAAATGTAAGATGCATGGATTTGTTTTCCTTAAAGAGTGAAGCTATACATAACACACCCAGATTTATCAGAAAGCACAACTCCTGAGTATTTCCTGCTGGCAATTAAGATGAGTTGATGTAAAGTTAAAGACTCTTAAAATGGGTTTATTTTTATATACTATAAACCCATGGTTGCATACTTTATGCCTATGGATAGATTTTATCAAGTCTTCTAAATTTTCCAGATATAAAGTACACCAACCTCTGTTCTGAGCTCATTGAGAAGCACAGCCAGCTGGGAACTGTTAAATATATGGTGCTGAAATTTTAGCAGTGCATTGTCTTGTGATACGTTCATCTTCCATGCTGACTATAGCTTAAGAATTATTGCATGGCTTCACTGCAAGATGAGAAATCGGTAGACGGCATATCAGAATGCAATCCCAAATATTTCATTCTGATATATTTGCATCCTGAAACATTGGAACCTCAAAATGTATGTAAACCATAGTCGTAGGTGAACGGACAGGCTTTTTTTTTTTTAATAGCACAAATGTATTTTTGGTACTGCAAATGCAGGTCCCTGCTAGCTTGAAGTGAGCGGTCGTACATTTTAAAGTCATGTTTACAGAGTCAGAAATGATGAGGGTTTGTTCAGGATTGTTATTTTGAATCCTGCTTATCCTTGCTTATACCTGCAAGGAATCTCACCGCATCTTACTGTACCCTTTTACTCACTTTCTCAGGGTTTGTGCGCACACATACGTTTTCACCGATGCAGCATTTATTTCCGAGATGCTTGGTGTCAAGGTGTAGCTTACCCCAGTGTAATGAGACAACTAAGAACCACTACGCTGGGATTTAGCTCGTTAATTTATGGATACGTGGCTGCAAAAATTAAGCACCGAGGTCCTATGGTTGCCATTCTTTTGCAGCGCTTTCTGAATATGACCCAGTCGTCACTGCCTACCACAATAACTATGCTGTATTGTTTACATGCGGCCTCTTAGCCTCACATTGAACCCAAGGCACATCAAACCTCTCTAATTATCTGGAGGTTCTCCTCCTCACTTGAATTTCTCCTCCCGATTGACCTGTTGATAATGGAATCAAGTTAGAGATTGGTGCAATTTAAAAACAACCATTGGCTGTGTCATTCTAAGCAAGATACTACTGTATCAGTCAGTCACTTGAGCCGTGGCTGCAAATTGATTTGATGGACAATCTGAGGCAGGAAGAAAGAGGAGAGGAGACCTAAAACAGTTTGATGGTATTCAATAAGGTCATGATAAGTAATTGGGAGATTGTTTTTAAAATGTTTTCTACCGGTTGCACTTGAGCCAGATACCACTCCATATCTGTGTAATAGAATTATTTCTGTTTTGAAATAAGAAGAAACTAAATGCTAGACCTTCAGTTCTATTTACGACCCTACTACTTTATGTATGACCATTCTGCTTGCAAGAACACACAGAGAGAAAGTTGTGCAAGTGAAGCACCTTCTCTAAAGCTCCTTCGTTACGTTTGGAAGGCAGTTTACACATGAAGAAATCACAATGCAAAATTTCACATTTCTGGAATGGGGATGGCTATGCTATTTTTATTTAAGAGAAACTAAAATTCACCCCCATTTCTGATTCTTCACCCAAAACAATCAGCACAAAACAGGGTATTGAACTTTGAAAAAAAGTTTCCTCTTGAAATTAAATTGCTGAGCAAAGAAATATGAACTGGGGGTGGGTTAATTTCATTTGAGAATCCTCTATTTCCTAGAAACACCCCTGTTTTAATTTTGTAATTATTGTTTTGTGCGTTTATTCCCCCCCACCCCACGTACTGAGTTACACTGCTTTTTATTAACATTGTGTACATACTAACTGCTTTGTGTTTCAGAATGCTAGTAATTGCTTTGTATATTAAAGTGATCCTTGTGAATTTGTGAATTGTCATAAAAGTGCTTTTTCTTACTGTAAAGTTTGTGGTATAAACTGTCATAACACCCTTTTTACACATTTATGTGCAGACACATAAACATGCTTTTAAAATCATCTTGAAGTCTCTTTTCTTCAGAGAAGGAGGGTCATTTATCTTGATGCCGTTGACATCACCAATACCTGCTGCTTGACCACATAAAACAGTAAAATAGAAATGTTCTGAGGGCCCAGTCATATGTATACTTTCTGGCGAGGGACCCTAGGATGCAGACTAAGGGCTGCTTTGGGGGCAAAGACAGATATGCTAGCAGGAGGGTTTATGCCACCAGATGTACTTCAGAACATCTGTGGAAAGCTCCCTTAATATAGATGTATCAGGGGCCCAACGGGACATGGGGAATGGTAGAGATGGGCACAAAAGTGCCACATCTAATTCCCATTCATGTCCCTGGCACACCCACACAAATGATGTTACCTTTCATTATTAATGGGAAGGGAGGAAATGGGGGGGGGAGCTGCTCCTTTGACGAGGAAATGGGGAGGCTGGGCTGAAGAAATTTGTAGAAACCATAGCAACGGCTCCTCCTAACTTCCCAGCTCCACATTTTGCACCAGAATAATAGCACAGATCGCTTGTGCCACTTTCCTCAAAATGGCACTGATAATGCCAAGGTTGCAGGCTTTTCCCCGCATAAAAGGACGGCTACATATTCCTGCGTTGCAGGCGGTTGGACTAGATGATCCTGGAGGTCCCTTCTGATTCTACGATTCTACACAAGCTTCCAGGGGTAGATGCTTATTGTCTCTGCCAGGGTGGGGTGGGGCAGGTCATTAGGGTTTTTCAGCGCGTGCT
This sequence comes from Podarcis vaucheri, assembly GCF_965113315.1. Taxonomy (NCBI): domain Eukaryota; kingdom Metazoa; phylum Chordata; class Lepidosauria; order Squamata; family Lacertidae; genus Podarcis; species Podarcis vaucheri. The sequence goes on from NC_138759.1 coordinate 133,020,840, forward strand.
CTGCTCAACCTTAGATCCAGCTCAAACTGAGCATGTGCCCTAGGATGGACTGTCGAATCCTACAGCACAAAAGTGCTCCACAGGTTACAGGTTGCAATGGAATGGATTTACTTAGGCTGGAAAAGCTGAAGACTGAATTTGTGAACTGATTCAGTTCTAAATCCCAGAAAGAGCTCTTTCAAAAAAAAAACCTTGTTACTTTAAACAGCTGCTTTTATTGCTGTTAGGTAGTGCCTGAACCGAATAGGACACAGGTGGCGCTGTGGTCTAAACCACAGAGTCCAGGGCTTGCCGATCAGAAGGTCGGCGGTTTGAATCCCCGCAGCAGGGTGAGCTCCCGTTGCTTGGTCCCTGCTCCTGCCAACCTAGCAGTTCGAAAGCACATCAAAGTGCAAGTAGATAAATAGGTACCACTCCAGCGGGAAGGTAAAGTGTTTCCGTGCGCAGCTCTGGTTCGCCAGAAGCGGCTTCGTCATGCTGGCCACATGACCCGGAAGCTGTCTGCGGAAAAACGTCAGCTCCCTCAGCCAATAAAGTGAGATGAGTGCTGCAACCCCAGAGTCGTCCATGACTGGACTTAATGGTCCGGGGTCCCTTTACTTAGTGCCTGAACCGTAGGAACCAAAGAATGGTGCAGCTTAAAAATGAGATTGTGAAGATCTTTAAAGATTTGTTCACCTTTGTTACATTTGCACAGTTGATTTCAAGATTGTGCTTCCCACTTTTTAGGAAGTTTTGGGAGTCCCAAAGCATCTTGTTACACGCAGGACGGGAGTTGTTTTGTGTTCAGCTAGGGACACTCTTGTGCCTCTTGGATGGTTTTGGTCCAAATGTTCTCTTCTACTGCTGCACATGGAATCACGAGGACTGCTGCAGAACCTCCCAACTAGAGAATTGCTCTTCTGCTCCCACTGCACATGCAGCTCTTTTCAGTTTGCTCACAGTACTTGGGATCCACTCCAAGGAACCACAACGCAATTGTGAAAATTCTGGCTTTCTGGTTAAAAGTTGGACTCTGCTGATTGGGATGGAATTTGGCAACTCACTCTGGAGGCATGTTTAAGTGGAGGAGTTCAGATTCAGAAGTCACGTGAGATTACCCGTATTTTTCGCTCTATAACACGCACCCGACCATAACACGCACGTAGTTTTTAGAGGAGGAAAATCCGTAGGCATGCCACCCATAGGCATTCCCTCCATAACACGCACAGACATTTCCCCATTACTTTCTAGGAGGAAAAAAGTGAGTGTTATGGTGCAAAAATACGGTACCTCTTGAGTACACCTGCCTGGTTGTATCCTTCTGTTGAAAAACTAGCCAAACATGGGACATTTCTTTGCGAAACATCAAACATTTTAATTGACTTTCTACTTCTGTGGAATGATTTACAACTATCAAGTATTGCTATCTCTATCAGGCAGTAACAACTTATTTGTAAGAACTTCTTCCACATGAGAGTAAGAATATTGGAACTTTGCACCAGAATTTTACAAGTCACTAAGCAGATAGTGCACTTTATCAATCAGATCACTTTCCAATTGCGATGATAGACAATGGACGACACACTCACTTTCTGCTCTCTTCATCACATGATGTTTGGGTAAGAAATGGATTCATCGTTTTCTTTTGATAATTTCAGGAGTAAATCTAATCTCATGGAAAGCTTTCGAGGGAAGGGTCTATTTTTGAATTGCAACAGAAAGCATCGTGACTTTAAATTACACCTTAACTAATTCCAAATTTCGAGACAAACTTTAATATAAGACAAACTTACATGTTATATATATATGTGTGTGTGAATCTAATTGTGGACACAGATAAGTTTACTGGGAACAGAACTTTAATTGGATATAGACACCCATAGACTTTCTGGCCATTTAAAAAACTATTCAAAGAAGATCTTACTGTATACGTACTTGATGACCTTGGAATTACGTTTGAAAAAGACTTCAGTTATTAGTTGACTTCTGGCTTATTTATGATATCACGGTTTTTACTGTATTTGGACTTGCATACTGATAACTGATGCTGGATTGGGGGGTGGTTCTGATTCTACATTGACAGATTTGAATTAGCAGAGGGGAAACATTAAATGTAGATTAGTGATTTACTTAACTAATGTATTACAATTTTACTTTTCGATAAAATAGTAGGGATCCACTTAAGAGACTTGATAAATAAAATTATTGGACAGCTTGAATGCGCACTGATGAATTATAAATTACAAACTTGATTACTGAAAAACAACTAATGAAGCATATTTGTGAACATATTACAGAGTGAATTTCTAAGGAACTGGGCAACTCTAAATAATAATGAATGAATGATGTTAGACTAATTAGTTTCATGCGAAATATCTAGAAGAATTTAAACATTTTATTAGGAATGCAAATCAATAACTCCCCTTATGTTTTGGTATATTATTTCTCTATTGCATGATTGATCATTGTTCCAGTTAGCATGATAGAAAATTGCTAACTGAGCCATTCTCTCTAAGCACACAAACAGTAAAAACTGGTTTGTTTTTACATAATATAGCCAAATATTTCCCTGTGGATATCACATCCCCACCCCCCAATGCACTGCATAATTCATATTTGCTGTTCAATTGGAGGAAGTGCCCTGAGATGTAGTTCTGAGCAGCATAGCTTAACACCAGTGGGAAACAGAGGTAAACTGTTACTATTATTAATCTAATTGGATTTTTCCATTTACTTGAAGCCAGCAGGTCCTACGTTTCCTCAATGGCAGGCTTGGCCCTTGCACACTAATAATTCATTGGTCCATGTATAATTTGGTTGGATTATCTGAGTTACCATGATCGGGATGGGAAAAAACAGGAGAAATGGCTGGACGAAAGGCCTAAATTAAGTTGTTTGGTCCAGGAATGATTGCAAGTGGCGGGAATGAGCATACAAGAGTTCACAAACTAATCACAGATCTGCTTTCTGGGCTTTCCTCTGTGCTCTGAATATATGCACATCGTTACTAGGGTCATAGTGCACCTCGTATACTGAAAACCGCTCCTCCAACATCTTCAGGAACTTGTGGTCTCGCTCGTAACGGAGGCGGCATGATAGCAGGATCACCGTCTGTTCAGAGCAGAGATGGTCCAGCGTTTCAAGGAGATCGGCAAACGTTTCTTCCAGGTAAACAATGTCTGCTCCCAAGATAAAGTCATATACTCCTGAAGAGAAGCTCCCCAAGTCTCGGCCCCAAGTCAGTTCCTTTACTGCTGTCCTTGGCCGGATCTCAGCAGGTAAATTAGCTTGGACGTTTGACTCCAGTAGAGCCAAGGTGGCCTTCCTGTCTGTGATTGTCACTTGAGCCCCTAACGTGCCAAAAAGGAGGAGGAGGAGGAAGAGAAGAAGGAGAAATCAAATGCACGAAGACAAATTGCCATGTGGCTCCCTAAAGTGAAAGTGGTAAGATCACTTGCCAACTACTTGATAGAACTGACGGAGCCCAACTTGAGAAGAGCGTTTGCTATGGCCCGTTTCCATTCTATACCCACGACCTTCCTTCAGAGGATTTACTCTAAGACCCCTATTACTTAGGGTCTATGTCCATGCACAATGAATGAAGTAGAGGACTTCATACATTTCTTTTTCTACTGCCCTATGAGCCAATAAGATCTAAGCTCCTCCTCTTGATCCCGTCCACCATTACGTCTAAGGAAGACTGTTTGAAATTGCTTCTTGTGGAAGCAAATCCCCAAATTTCACGTGGGGTGGTAATCTTCATAGTGCAGGCTCTGAAACTCAGGGCTACTCTGACTGGGTAGTGAGTCCTAGACCTGGACCTGTTTTAATTCTTTTTATTACATTTTATTATTTAACTCAATGCGCCGAGCTTATTTTGGGACCATTTTATGCTTTATATATATTCGCATATTAGATTTTTGGCGCTGGCAACTAAATCTTTGTCTTAGGGTAATTTAAATGTCATTACGCCAGCAATATTGCCTTGAATTTTGCTTGGTTGCTTGTCTCTAGTATTTTTGTATTGTCTTATTTTGCTATGGCTGTATGCTAATGCAATAAAGGTTTGAGTGACTCCAGTAGAGCCAAGGCGGCCTTCCTGTCTGTGATTGTCACTTGAGCCCCTAACGTGCCAAAAAGGAGGAGGAGGAGGAAGAGAAGAAGGAGAAATCAAATGCATGAAGACAAATTGCCGGTGTCCAGCACAACTTTCAAAACACAGGTTTATTTCCCCAAACAACAAAACCATTTCTCGGGTTGATTCCTATGTAAACTCATGTTCGGAATTATTATTATTAACGTTCAGTATGGCCCAGTCATGTCATTCAGCCAAGCTATCAGACCAAGAGAGTGTTCTAATGCTCAATAAAAGAACATTGTACTACCATCTTTCTATCACTGCATTGCTATGCTAATCCATTATCAGCAAGTCCCTGTTAATAACCTTGCAGCCCCATTTTGGGTCAGCTGAAGTTTCTAGATCATTTTCAAGGCAGCCTCACAAACGCCATGCAGCCGTAATTCAAGTGGTTGCTATTCAAGAGTTGAAAGGTTATCTTGGTTTAGAGTCATAAATGGTATGTCAACTGAAGATGAGTTGGACTGGACTTGCACCCAGATATGTGTATATAGGATTGCAGTCTGTAAAGGCAAAATCTTGGGATGGCTGCAAAATAGACATGTCTGGTATAATCCCCTAACACCCCCCCCAAAACAGAAAACACAATAAAAAGGGATTTGTGCTCTGCAGTGAACAGCACCCAAGGAAAACAATGTAACTCAGAATTACTGTCAGATGAACTTAATAGGCCACATCAGTCCCAGTTTCTGCAAAGAGAAACTTACCAAGCAGTGCAGCTACAATTCCCAGCAAGCCTGTTCCGGCTCCTAACTCAATCACCAAGCGTCCTTGTAGATCAATGCCTCCCATCTCCAAGAAAGTACACAAAACCACAGCCTGGGCACCCGAAAGGGGGAAAAAATCTAATTAAAAAGAATGCTTATTTAGGTTAATGCCTAATCACAGCATTGCTCATGTGGGTCCCATGACAAGCTTGCAGAAAAGTTGAGGGCAACAAACCGCTGTGAAGTGAGGGCAGACCAGAATATTATTATTCTTTGGACCTAAATACTCAGGGGGACTGGGGAGGTTAAAACTGGAAGTCTGGGTGTCCCTGCCTAAAATGAGGATTTAACTGCAAATTATTAATTTCTAGTGACGTTACTCTGCTCAGTGGATTGTGAGCAATTTAAAACTGTACTTTTTGACAAATATACACTAAAGAGAAGAATTCAGTCTCCTTGAGGCCTGTACTAATGACCTATTTTTTTGGCTACTCATAAATTTTTCTTCTTCAGGTAGGAGGTGAAAACTGATTTTTTTGAAAGAAGGTGAGATTTCCAGTGAGATTTCACATCCCTGAACAGATCACACCTTGTTAAGAGATGATGAAAGAACTAATCTTTCTGTTGTGTACAATAAAATGAGGACAGCTTACAACAAGAACGTTTTTCCAGCACTCAACAGAAAAACAAGAAATATCAGGGTTTTATTTTTATTTTTTTAATGGGGCATCACCAATGGTTCATTCCGTAAAAAGACTGTACCATCAGCACCCAAACAGACGGCAGTGTGATCCTATACATGTCTATTTAGAAACAGGTTCTGTTGAGTTCAACATGACTTACTCTCAGGTAAGAGTGTCTATGACTACAGTGAAGTATACTGTCATCTGAAACTATGCCAAAACATTAAGAACACAGTATACAGTGCATGATAAATGTGTAAAGTGTTTCTTTAAACATTTACAGTATGACTTTCATCCTCCATGGTCTCTTTTGAAATGTGTGGCTTTGAAGATCAACAGTTCAGTGTGCAGAGAACATCCATATCAGATTTTATCAGTTTCTCTGCTACCCAAATAATAGTTTAAGCAACACCACAACTACAGATAAGATTCCAGTTACAGATAGGTAGCCGTGTTGGTCTGCCATAGTCAAAATAAAAAAATTCCTTCCAGTAGCACCTTAAAGACCAACTAAGTTAGTTCTTGGTATGAGCTTTCGTGTGCATGCACACGAAAAGAAGTGTGAAGAAGTGTGCATGCACACGAAAGCTCATACCAAGAACTAACTTAGTTGGTCTTTAAGGTGCTACTGGAAGGAATTTTTTTATTTTTACAGATAAGATTATTAGGACAACTAGATTAGACCATTGTTACTATGGCAGGACTACTATACAATAATTTGGAGGTAAATCCTACTATATCCATTATTAGTAAGCACGCACAGGATCAGGCTACAAAAGCATTGAAGAACTACTGATTTAGGAATTGGAGTGGGGTGGGGGGCTGGAAAAGTGACTATTAATGCCCACCTTTAAACAGCAAAGGATCATCTTTAAACAGCAACAGTGTCAGAAAATGAGTAAGTGCAAAATGATACGGACCGCATCCCACACAACAGCTGCAACACCCAGCTGCTTCCAGTTCTGCTGGATCTCGATGGTGTGGTTGGCAAAACAGTATGTAGAGGAAGACTTGTGCAACTTCTGCATCCCCCAAGCAGCCGTGTCATCGTAAGGAACCAAGGCCATCTTTTCGTCTATCAAACCAAATGGAAGTATAGCATTAGGGGGAAAGTTTGTACAAAAGGCTCTTCGTACTTCTTCAAATTCCATTGGCAAAGGTTGACTCAAGTTTTGCCCCACTCCACAATTCACTTATTCTGATTTTACACTCACTCCATGCCAAACCTTGGTAACTGAAACGTAAAATATTCACACTGGGAATTTATCTCTGAGTTTTACTTCAGTTGTGGAAAGCAGACTACCGGTGCTTCCGGAAGATGCCAAGAATTCTTCTCTATAGGCAACCTCCTTACACTTGCTTGATGCTTAGCTAGCAGTCAGATCTATTTTCATTTTATCTTCATCTTCCCATGCCAAATTAAATCAAAGAAAAATAAAATGTATTTCATGACTTTGATCTTATGAATTTCTATCAAGGGATTATTATTGACAATACTTGGCATACATGGATACAGTATTTCTGTCCCAAAACGTTAAGTATTAGAAGTCTCCTTTAACAAGTGAATTTTTAAAGCCTGTCTGAAGAGAGGGAGCCTGATGGATCTCACCAGAGAAGGAATGTCAAACCACTGTGCCACCACTAAAAAGGGCCATGAAACCACGCTTTTAATTTCTACTAATGATGGCACATAGAAAAGGTTCTGAAGCTGAGCTCATGGCTTGATCAGTTTCATATGGGAGAAAGTTGGGTCAACAAAGGCTCTAAACAGCTTAATAGCAACATTTTGAAATTCAGCCTTTTAAAAAAAGGAAACTGGTAGAGATGAAGTAAGATCAGAGGTATACGTTCTGACGTTCCAGCCAGTTGAATTTTGGACCAATTGCAATTGAATGAGCCTCATGGAAAGAGGTCATACAACCTGGAAGATTGCATGAGTGATTACGCTCAGGTCCAAATTCCCTAAGAAAGGTTACGGCTAAGCAAACTAACCTGTAAAAATGACTCTCGTCCATCACTTCTACTGGATATCCAGGATCGCTACCCTAAGCTGCATATCTGATCTTGCAGAAGGAGTACAACTCCATCCAGAACAGGGTTGTATACCTACCATATTTTTCGCCCTATAGGGCACACCAGCCCATAGGGCGCACCTAGGGTTTTTTTTGGTGGGGGGAATAAAGAAAATTTTTGTTATTTCCTCCCAGGCACGGGGCTGGGGAGGGGGAAGCCCGAGCTTCCCCAGCCCCCAGAACAGGCTGCTATCCGCAAGCCTTGGGAGCCCGGCGGGAGTTCGCAAGCTTGTGGTCAGCTGTCCAAAGCCCGGGGTGCACAGCGCTGCGCTCCCCGGGCTTCAGGCTGCAGGCAGCTGTGCGCAAACCTGCGGAGCCTGGCGGGAACTCCCGCCGGGCTCCCAAGGCTTGTGGATAGCTTCCTTAAGCCTGGAGAGCAAGAGGGGTTGGTGCGCACTGACCCCTCTCGCTTTCCAGGCTTCAGCGAAAGCCTGCATTCGCCCCATAGGACACACACACATTTCCCCTTCATTTTTGGAGGGGGAAAAGTGCGTCCTATAGGGTGAAAAATACGATAATTCCTGGTTGGCAGAATTCCTGACCGAAAGGACATCAGCTTCAGGCGATTATTTGTCACCAACCATTCCTGAACTGACACTGGGCACTGGTTTAGAGTTTCCATCACCTCAAAGGGATCAGAAGGTGAGAAAGAAAGGGAAAGCAGTATGTCCTCAGCACACTCATGATCTCAGACAGCAGTTTCATGTATCGTGTGAGCTCCTGCGCTGAAGAGCGGTATAGAACTCTTAATAAATAATTGCATGTGCATGTTTAAAAGGACGAGAGACAGGCTAGTATCCTTTGGCACCCCACAAACCAAATCCTAATTGGCAGGACAGCAGTCCCCCAATTATTATTGTGCGATTCCACTTATGCACATGGGGGCCTGGAACGTAGCTCCTCCCTATAAGTGAGGAGTCGTCTATATTTTGCACACAACCACCCTGTGAGGTGGGTTGTCAAAAGTTCAGTTTTCACAGATGCGGGGGCCCTGGAGGCAGGCAGTGTGCCACCTTACCTGGTTCTTTTACACATTGATGGGATGGAGATGGGCACATACCTCATGTTTTCCTTTCCCACTGGAGGTTGGATAGATAGATGATAGATGATAGATTAGATAGATGATAGATAGATGATAGATAGATAGATAGATAGATAGATGATAGATAGATGATAGATAGATAGATAGATGATAGATAGATATAGATAGATAGATAGAGATACAGATAGAGAGATAGATAGATAGATAGAGATGATAGATAGATAGATAGATAGATAGATAGATGATAGATAGATGATAAATGATAGATAGATAGATAGATAGATGATAGATAGATAGATAGAGATAGATATAGATAGATAGATAGATAGATAGATAGATAGATAGATAGATGATAGATAGATGATAAATGATAGATAGATAGATAGATAGATAGATAAGATAGATAGATGATAGATAGATGATAGATAGATAGAGATAGATAGATAGATAGATATAGATAGACAGATAGATAGATAGATATAGATAGATAGATAGATAGATAGATAGATAGATAGATAGATAGATAGATGATAGAGATAGATAGATAGATAATAGATAGATAGATAGATAGATAGATAGATAGATAGATATAGATAGATAATAGATAGAAAAATAGATACATAGATAGATAGATAGATAGATATAGATAGAATTGTAGAGTTCGAAGGGACCCTAAGGATCATTTAGTCCAAGCCCCTTCAATGCAGGAATATGCATCTGTCCCTTGGCATTATTGGCACCACACTCTAACCAACTGAGCTGTGTGTTGTGTGCGATCCAATGAAAAAGGCTTTTTGTGTATTTCTCTTATTAACTGTAGCCCAGAGAAACCTTAGCCTATTTAATGAAAGGGCCGATGCCGTGCTGTTTGCATTGCAATTATTTGTATGGCTTTAACAGATCTTACATATGAGCAGCGTTGTCACGCTGGCCACGTGACCCGGAAGTGTCTGCGGACAGCGCTGGCCCCCGGCCAATAGATGTGAGATGGGCGCACAAACCCCAGAGTCTGGCAAGACTGGCCCGTTCGGGCAGGGGTACCTTTACCTTTACCTTTACATATGAGAGAGAGAGAGAGAGAGAGGTTTTTAATTCCATCCATGTTTCACGGTTTCTTGGGTGTTTCTGCTCACCCCCCCGTTTTTAGCTGTCCTTATTTTTATCTGTAAGCTGCCCTGCCAAGGAAACGGGCAGGGTTAATAAAAATAAAGACAATAGATTCTCTGTAGCTCATGCATCTTTTCTTGGCTTGGTGATTTAACTTTGCCATTAGACGAAGCGTGTCTGTGCTTTGCTAACAGCATGTCTGTTATTCTGAATAAAAATTATATTATTTGGAATTGAAGAACAAAAACGTCTAGCTCGTTCATTTTCTATGCTCGCCCTCCCCGCCCTCCCCTTAGTTTATTATTATTATTATTAAATAATAATAATAATAATAATAATAATAATAATAATAATAATATATTGGTTAACCTTCAGGAGAGGGGTACCTGGCCCCCTCCCTCCTTGTTGCTAGGGAACCCAAATCTCCTCCCCCCACTGACCCTCCTTTGCTCACGTGACGCGGGGTCTACGGAGACCTTCCACTTGTCCCGGGAACCAACTTTCGGCGGCGCGGGAGCACCGAGCATGCGCACAGCAGCCAGCACGGCCGGACTACAGGCATAGAAGGAAAAACGTGTAGAGGTATGCACTCGGCTTTAACTTCCGGCTACGATTTCTTTCCTTTCTTTTTTTCAATGGAGTCATCATTCTGTCCCTTCCTGCGTTTCCAATATTCTGAATCTGCATGGACTCAAACCGGAAGAGTTACACAGAGAGCTTTAACTGCCGGTTGCAATGTCTTCTCCGCTTTTTTAAAAAAGCAAAGGCGCCAATTATTCTTATTTACTGTACTTTGCAGCAGGAGCAATCGCGCCCTGGTTTTTTTCCCTTTTTAATAATCAGTTTTGCAATTATGCAATTAAAGAAAAACTGCATTGGCTGCGAAGTAGAAGCATGGAAGGTTCCCCAAAGCACCCTCTTTGCAAAGATCTCGTAACTTTTTGAGCTCTGCAGTCTCTCTGCGCGCAAGTAGCATAGGATGCCCGGCGCGTTCCTGCAGTTGCACTCAGGTCCAACGTGGGGAAAGGGTGCCTGGGGCGTGTCAGACAAGGCACAGGGATGCCTGCCTCTTAATTACAGCATCGCTTGAATGTTCTTGGAGGTCAGATCCACGCACGTGCCTCCCGCCTGCCCTCCAATGTTTCCTCTAAAAATGCCTCTTGCTGAATTGGAGGTACAGTGGTACCTCGGGTTACATACGCTTCAGGTTACAGACTTCGCTAACCCAGAAATAGCGCTTCATGTTAAGAACTTTGATTCAGGATGAGAACAGAAATCGGGCTCCGGCGGCACGGCAGTAGCAAGAGGCCTGTTACGGTAAAATCTGGGTGCAAGACTGCTCTGCCACCCAGCTCGTCGGACTAAGTCCGCGGGTCCCTGTGGAGGAAAATGAGCTCAGCCGGAGACAGGAGCAAACTGCAGAAGATCCAAGTTTATTGCGCAACAGGTTCAAGGCGAGATTGAACCGCGAGAAAGGGGTGACATGAACTTTTGAAATTTCCCTCCATATCCCAGAATACAGTGCAAAATACATCCCAGTTAATACATTAAGGTTGGGTTACACAGATTACATCACGAATACATTAGGAATAGGTTGGGTTACACCGGATTAACATAGGGAGGGGGGAATATGCAGAGCTGGAGATATGCGCAGATAAGCACATTCTGAGAAGACAATGGTCCATGTATGCATAGTCTGTCACCTGGCATCGCCCGGAGGAAGGGCTTGGCAGAGCGATTTGACCGGATTAGGGTCTTGACACCTTGCTTGAGGGATTATGGAGGACAGGGGAGGTGTCATGGGGTCCTAGAGAAATTGAGCAAATTGGCACGTTGATTTTCTATGAATTTTATAGATTTTAGTCCCTTTCGACATTGACAATTGGAAATAAATGGATATATTGTAGCGAAGAAGGAGGTGAAGAAGACATGCCCCCCCCCTTCCGTATCAAGGCCCCATTAGCTAAAGTGGTGCTTCAGGTTAAGAACAGTTTCAGGTTAAGTACAGACCTCCGGAACAAATTAAGTACTTAACCCGAGGTACCACTGTACTGTTGGTCTCCTTCCTTCTCTCAGGGGAGACATCATTTTGTGGTACTCTCTCTTCACTAAACACTCTCTTCTCCACCTTTCTCCTCAAAGCTGCAGTTCCTCCCTCCACACAACTTCAGATCTTCAAATATCCCAAGGGCTGCCTCATGGAGGATGGTGCAAGCTTGGGGTTTTTTCCTCCCGCTCCAGAGGGCAGGACTCGAACCCATGGCCTCAAGTTACCAGAAGGGAGATTCTGACTAGACATCAATAAGAACGTTAGGATGGTAAAAACCGCTCCATAGTGGAGAGGTGGTGGACGATCTCCTTCCTTGGAGCTTTCGAAGCAGAAGTTGGATAACCATCTGTCATTGATGCTGCAGCTGAGATTCCTTCATTGTAAGGGGTTGGACTAGATGACCCTTGGGGGCCCTTCTAACTCTACAATATGAATCATTGATGCCTATAATTCTTGGGCTCTGTGATCTCTGCAGATGGTGACAGCAGCCACGAAATTAAAAGAGGCCCGCTTCTTGGGAGAAAAGCAATGACAAACCTAGACAGCATCTTAAAAAGCAGAGACATCACCTTGCCAAACAAAGGTCCGTATAGTTAAAGCTATGGTTTTCCCAGTAGTGACATATGGAAGTGAGAGCTGGACCATAAAGAAGGCTGATCGCCAAAGAATTGATGCTTTTGAATTAAGGTGCTGGAGGAGACTCTTGAGAGTCCCATGGACTGCAAGAAGATCAAACCTCTCCATTCTGAAGGAAATCAGCCCTGAGTGCACACTGGAAGGACAGATCCTGAAGCTGAGCCTCCAATATTTTGGCCATCTCATGAGAAGAGAAGACTCCTTGGAAAAGACCCTGATGTTGGGAAAAATGGAGGGCACAAGGAGAAGGGGGCGACAGAGGACGAGATGGTGGGACAGTGTTCTCGAAGCTACAAACATGAGTCTGACTAAACTGCGGGAGGCAGTGGAAGACAGGAGTGCCTGGCGTGCTCTGGTTCATGGGGTCACGAAGAGTCGGCCACGACTAAACGACTAAACAACAACAACATAATTCATGCCCATCAGGGGCTCACTTCCTCAAAGCTCACTGGAATTCCTCCCCTCTTCCATTTAGTGAGTTCTGGTTGGTGCTGATGCTTATGAAGGACCTGTGATCTTCGCCTGGGAAATTTCGCATTCCACAGGTGAATATTAAAGAGCAAATTAGTCCTGAGCCAGACAACACGGGCTGCCACCACGAGCCCCACCCTCCTCCGCGGAGGACTGAAGCCAAAGTCAGAAGGGAAGGAATGTCAGGGCTGGGAGGGCGGGGCTTAGGCATCAGGGTGGGGCTATGCAAATAGAGGCGGGTTTCTTTTAAAAAACAAACCGGAGAAAATCACAGAGATAGAAACGTTTAGAGCAGTGTAAGCCTCAACTGAATTCTGAGTCTAAATAGTTTAGACTAGCTTTCCCGCTTGATACGAAATTGGAAAAGGGTTCTCAGCACACAGACCTGCCTCCCTGAGCACAGGAAGAACCGGAGGTAGGTGGTTGGAGTCGTGTGTGTGTCTGTGTATTATTTATACACATATTTGTGTGTGTGTGTGTATGGTTTTGTGTGTGTGTGCATATATATATATATATATATATATATATATAGTTGTTGTTGTTTAGTCGTGTCAGACTCTTTGTGACCCCATGGTCCAGAGCACGCCAGGCACTCCTGTCTTCCACTGGGTCCCACAGTTTCGTCAAACTCATGCTGGTAGCTTCAAGAACACCGTCCACCCATCTCGTCCTCTGTCGTCCCCTTCTCCTTGTGCCCTCCATCTTTCCCAGCATCAGGGTCTTTTCCAGGGAGTCTTCTCTTCTCATGAGGTGGCCAAAGTCTTGGAGCCTCAGCTTCAGGATCTGTCCTTCCAGTGAGCACTCAGGGCTGATTTCCTTATGAATGGATTGGTCTGATCTTCTTGCAGTCCATGGGACTCTCAAGAGTCTACTCCAGCACCATAATTCAAAAGCATCAATTCTTCGGCGATCAGCCTTCTTTATGGTCCAGCTCTCACTTCCATCCATCACTACTGGGAAAACCAGAGCTTTAACTATACGGACCTTTGTTGGCAAGGTGATGTCTCTGCCTTTTAAGATGCTGTCTAGGTTTGTCTTTGCTTTTCTCCCAAGAAGCAATACTTATATATGTGTGTGTGTGTGTGAGAGAGAGAGAGAGAGAGAGAGAGAGTGTGCGCGTGTGCCTATGTATGTATGTGCATAAATATGTGTGCGTGCATATATATTTTTGTGTGTGTGCATGTGCATCTAACTGTGTGTACATATGTGTGCCTATGCCTGGTGCATATATTTATGTGCGCCCGCGCGTATCCGCTTCTCGACCCCGCCCCCATCACGTGGTCCGGTTCCTGCCGCCCGACCCCTCGCCCCCCCCCCTTTAGCCTTCAGATGCTGCGTCGCTGGCGCGCGCGCGGGGTTTGTCACGTGGGGGCGTGGAGCGCGGCTGGCGGTTGGCTGGCGCGTGCGCAAGGGCGTCGCCGCCGCCGCTCCCTCCTCCTCCTCCTCCGCCGCGGGGACCGTTGGGAAAGCGGCTTCTTCCCGGGTCTTCCGGCTGCGGCTGCTGAGGGGGCGGCGGCGGCGGGAGCGGCTTGGTGGCGAGCGGGGCCGGGAAGCGAAGGCGCAGGGCGGCAACGGCGGCGGCGGCGTGACAATGAGGCGACGCTGCTGCTGCTGCTGCTGCTGGCGTCGCCGAGGCCTTCTATAGCCGGGCTCGGGCCCAGCCCAGGCGGCGGCGGCTGCTCTCCCGCTCCGCCATGGGGAACACCGTCACCTGCTGCGTCTCTCCCGGCGCCAGCCCCAAGCTCGGCCGGGTCCGCGGCTCGGCGCTGAGAGCGGCGTCCGCCGGAGGGGGCGGCGGCGGGAGCGGGGCGGCGGCGGCGGCCGTGGGGCTCGAGCGGAGGGCGGGCAACTACCGGGAGGTCACTGAGGCCGAGTCGGGGGACTCGGATCCCGGCGGGGGCGGACCCCACCTGCAGCACATCAGCGACCGCGAGTTCCCGGATGGTGAGTGCGGGGGGGGGTGAGGACCCCCGGGGGGGGCTGAGGAAGTGCCGCTTCCCCCGGAGTGAAGCGTCTTTCGTTCCGTGGCTCCCCTGGAGCCTTCAGAATGACCCTTACTCGGAAGTAGGTCCAGCTTTGATCAGCAAGGCTGTTATTTCCAAATCCCCGCTGGGTGAGATCCCTACAGCCTTTCTCAAACTCTGCTCCCCAGATGTGTTGGGACTACAACTCCCATCAGCCCTAAGGATGGCTCGCAAAATTTAAGTTGGAAGAGACCTCAGGGTCAATCTGATCACCAGCCTTCTGGTTAGTAGCCAGATTATCCCATCATGCAAGGAAGGGGGCACAAAGGTTTCAAGTGCCTGTGATAGCATAGTTCTTGCGCCCAGTGTTTGAAATTAGCGGAGCGCATTTTGCACCTGACTAATTGGTCACTTGCGACGAAGTGAAGATGCCAGGATGGCGCCTGGCATGCCAGGGGATCATTGGATCTGGACTGTTTTCACACATTAAAATCACATCCTGTAGAATACTAACCGCTATATTTTATCTGTACAATCAGAATGAATTTCAGGAAGCAAAATGCTTTTTTCTGTGCAGCCTGCGTAGGAGCAGTGAACAATGTTGTAGTTAATTGTTGTAGCTTGTCTTCAGTTACCCCACAGTTGTGAAAAATATTCCTACATTATGAATGATCTGTGTCACCATTAAGAAAAAGAGGTAGGAATAGACCAATATATAGGTGGACTGTTCCTGGATCAAGTGACTTCTCTTCTTTAAGTTCTCAAAGTTCTTAACCTAGCTCAAGGTTGTAATCACAGAGTGTTTGTTGTGGGGGAGGAAGGGAAAGGAGAATGTTACCCGCTTTGAGACTCCTTTGGGTAGTGATAAAGCGGGATATCAAATCCAAAAATCTGAACTAGCGAGATGTTTAACTGATAATCAATCACAGCCTGTCCATCCTTTGAAAATAAGGCTTTAGACCCATCTTGCTCCAAAATGGCAACAAGACATTTTGTTTTGGCAACGGCAACCTTGGATTTAGGAGCCATTTGGCACCTAGTTTATACAACTGAGTTTCTGACACTGGTCACAAAGGGTTAACAGCACAATGTTTATTTGAGTAACAATGAAAGCAAATTCACAGTAAACTGAAATCTGGGGTGAATGTAATTAGAACTAGTAATCTCCCAAACCTATTCCTAACTGGCTAATTCCCTCTCTCATTTCCTGTCAACTGACCAAAGTTCCCACTACCACCCAATTATCATCCTATGCCCTTTTCAGCCTCCCCCTCCCCTTTTAACATTCTATACTCCCAATGGATTTCCTTCCCTTACCCTCAAAGCTCAAACCCAAAATATGGTTCATTTATACCAGTTTTGGACTATGCTGCCCTTGATAAGTTCCTGGCCTGCCTTCTGGACTGGCAGTGATCAGCACAGAAACTGATGCTGCCTGTGTGTGATTTATGGGTCTGTTTTGCATTCAGAGAAATCTCTGTCTGGAAACAAGATTAAACAGTACGTCAGAAGAGTAATAATGTGATGAACACTCCTTTAGCTTGTAGTGTATCACTGAAGGAGGATGTGAATGTTTCCGCCTGTACTTTGAACCTTAGAGGTGGGGAAGTTTAAAGAGAAATTATTTATGTTTATTACTTTCCAATTAGTCCATTAACCAGAATGGCTACTAACTTTTCATCAGGCTTGTAATCCAGTCATTTCATGTGCTCTTGGCCGGATTGAGACAGCAATTCTAGGTCTTCATTTTGCTTTTAATAATCATCAGTATAAACTAGGACCATGGTGCACCATCAAGTTCCCAACATTCTGTTCCACTTAAGTGTCACCAAGGGATGAATCCAGGTTCAAGGTGTACAGATAGGAGCACTGTTTGTGCCTACTTGAAGACTTGGAGTCTAAATGCAAAGCTGAGAAGGAGTAGCTTAATTCCAAGTGAGAAGTGGGAATGCAGAATAGCTCAGAAGTGGAGTACTTCACTGCTGAATTTAATGGGAATGCTACTTGGGGGGAAATGGGTGTGGATAACCCTTCTGTTTCCCTTAGAACAGGGGTCTGCAACCTTTAAGACAAAAAGAGCCACTTGGACCCGTTTCCGAAGGAAAAAAAACTGGGAACCACAAAACCATTGTGACATTTAAAACAAATATATCTCCGGAGCCGCGATCTGACGGCAGGCGGGAAGGCGGTGTCGGGACGGTGCGTGACTAACGCATGCACCGCCCCCATGCGACATCACAGCCAGTACAGCGCCCGCCACAGTGAGGAGTGTCGGGGCGCACAATGCGCCTCCTCCCCTCGCTAGTATCCGCCCTGGAGCCGCGGCAAAGGTGTAAAAGAGCCACATGCGGCTCCGGAGCCGCGGGTTGCAGACCCCTGCCTTAGAAGATAGGCAGTAGTTGCTGAAGAAGAACAATGGAAAAGATTGATAATAAAAGTGCCTGCAGAAGAAGAGATGACCTGGTGGGTTGGTCTTGAAGTCCTTGTTCTTGTTGTGTTTCCTTCTGGTAGCAGGTCCCAATTACAGGAGTGCCATCCCTACTTACGGTACTTATTTTTTTAAATATATGATGTTTGTTTACTTCATTAAAACCATTGTGGGTTTATTATGTAGGGTCCCTGGCCTTCTCCCCTATAATTCCAGAACTGGTAGTAGATAGCTGTGTTTTGAAAGCTTTTCTTGCTGTCTTTCTTAGTATCAGCCATTGTTTTTCATCGTCTTCATGGAGATTTTTTGCTGCGTCTGATAGGTTGAAACAGTACCTTTTCCAATACTGGGGCTGTTTAGAAAAGCTAAATGGCAGCAGCTCTCATTGCACACAGGCTGCATAGTGTTGCTGCTTGTCTTTCAAACGTCCAGTTTATGGTCATCTGTTCTTCTTTCTTCCAAAAACTATCTTATAGAGAGAGCTGCAATCCAGCCTCAAAGTTAGTGTTCACACTTCTCTCATGGTCTTCTAGTAAGTGATGCATTGAGAGCAGTTGGATAATTTTTATACAGTATACAACCATATAGTATAACATGGCCCCAGATGAGCATCAGCTGTCCATTAAAAATGGGAACAAGCACAACTTTTCCAGAGTGATCTGACCATTTTGTGGAGTATATACTTCCACTTCGTGACATATAATATTTGGGGGGGGTAGACTTTAACATTTGTGTATATCTTACTAATCTGGCAAAGCATCTTTGGACTACATTGAAGTAGTTTGTACTCCAGTATGAAAGAAGGGATTCAGATCTCAACTAAAGAATCTGGGCAACTCTTGGAGAAATCTAACCCTTCTCCCCTACTTCCCTGGCAATTCCTTTGAATGTGACTTGTTTACTTTAACAAGAAACTGCCATTGATTTAAGAACTGGAACTGTAGTTGTGATGGCATCTTCCTATAATGATGTTTGGAAGCAAAATATGCAGTGTAAGCAAATACATTCCATCTTAAATTTGTATAATGCATACCAATCCCAGAACTTATTTCTTGATGGGGACACTTGATACCTTTTTAAAACCAAGACATGCTGCTTGTAATAACTAATATGTAGTTATGAATTGTGATACAAAAGTTATGTTCAGAGTGCAGGTGGCAAGGCAAGTTTGAGTGACTTAACCATTGAATTTTCTATGTGTTTATTGGAAGGAAGGAAAAGGGTGGTGGAACAATGGAATTCTGGAGGCTAACTTAAAAATGACATAATATAGCTGGACAATGGCAAGCTATATCCAGACCAACAGGAAGTTAAGTTACAGCAGTAAAGTCAGACATCAGCAACCCACTCCCACCCAGCTCTTTTTCCATGCAGGTTTCCTGGAAAAAAAACCTTAAGTTATGTTTGCTTCCTGAACCAAAGGAATAATACTAAAATTAGTTGTACCTATCAAAGAGTACTTTGACATGGGAAAATATTTAGCAGTCTTACTCAGTTTTAGCAGCTTTCTGATTTGTGAACAATCTTATTGGTTAATCTTCTTGATTGATTGGTTGGAAATCTAGTAAGTGAAGAATGATAAATGTGGCCAAATTCTTCAAATGATGGCTAGCCATCTGTGTGGTTGCCTTGCTGTATGAGTTTTTTGACTGTCATAATGGCACAAACAATAATTTCTAAAAAAGTGCAGTGGGGGCTTCAGTAAATTTTTATTGATACTTAGGTCAATTTAGTTTCACACTAAATAATAACATTAAAAACCAATAATCAGGAGAATCGTAATATACAGTTGGCAACATAAAATTCCATAAATACCTGCATAGTAAAAATTACAGGCTCAGAAACTTCTAAATGCAGTAATAATAGCAGCAGAAAAAAGCAGGAGCAATAAAAACAGATAAAATTAAACTACAATATTGTTAGAAAAGGGAAAGCGCTCCTTGTTAAAATTTGCAAGTGTACAACTCTGGAAAACAGTATGGGTGAAGAAAGGGGAAGCAAACCTAGCACTTCACAGTTACCTTCAAAGTATTCAGAAGGGTTAATGCTTAGTGCTGAGCAGCTTTTTCTTCTGGAGTAGCTGTGACAAGTCTAGGAGCGAAACAGGCTACAGCTTGCTCTTGCAACAGAGCAGACGTGAACAAACACCAGGCCTTTCTCACAAGGCGCCTCTCAGAGGAAAGGATCTGCAATACTATCAGTTCCAGCTCGAAAATATAAAATTACATGTGGGCTTTAGGCCCAGTTTTAGAAGGGTTGTCCTGTGGGATGAAATATGTGGTAGTAGTAAGGAGCAAGAGGAATATAACTGTGTTGATTCCTTTGGACCTCTCTAGGCAGCTTTCAACATTGGCATCCTTCTGGTTAGACTATTTTGAGTTGGAAGAATTGCATTGCGGTGGCTCCACTCCTGCTTGGATGGTTAAGACCCTGGTGGCGTTGACGGGGTTATTGCTCTGTTCCTTGGCAAGTATATTATGGGGTCCCACAGGGTTCTTACATTATCTCCCATACTGTTTAATATCTACATGTAATTGCTTAGAGAATTCATCCACAAATTTAACACTGGTGTTGTCAGTAGACACAGATGATACCCAGCTCTATCTCTCCTTTTCATCTTTCACCAGTGCCTAGGTACAGTAATGCCCAAATCTAGATAAGATGATGGTTCTGTTACGTGGTGGTTCACCTGCCCGGTGGATGACTTTAACTTGTTCTGGATGGTGTTGCATCCACTGTAAGGATCGGATTCACAGTAGATCATAGGTCTGGTGTTATCCCTGTCAATGCAAGTAGCCTCAGTGACATGAAGTGCCCTTTATCAGCTTTGGTTGATCTATCAGCTGTAGCCCTCTCTGGACAAAGATAACCTTGCTACAGTTACCTATGTTCGTTCTTATAACCTACTGCTTGGAGTAATGTGATATACCAGTGTTAGAAACTGAGATATGAAAGCTAGGAGCTAAATGGTACCTTAAACCTAGTTTATGGGTGCATGGTTTTTTAATACCAAGAATACAAAGCTGAAAATGAATGAACTGCAGCTAAAATATTACGTTCATTTTTCACATGGTCTAGTCCTTCCCTGGCCCACCCCCCTAATATTCTGAAGAGGGTCTCTTCTCCAGTCTACAGAGAATAACTGGAAGTGGGGAGGCAGAAAAAGGTCCTCCTTTCCTTCCAATCTGCAGTTTGAATCTGAAATCTTAGGCACAGTACTGCGCCCAGAGCTCAGAATCTGTTCGTGCTAATGGACTTCCCTATTGCAAATTGTGCCTAGAACAAGTTTTGAACACTGTATTATACACAAGGTTGCCTCTGAAAAAGATCTGGAAGCAACATCAAACATCTGGAAACAACCCAATCCTAAACAAGGCAGCAGGGTATCGGGGACCCAGCAATCTGGTCATATTACTGTGGTGTTTTCCCACCTGCACTGGCTGCTATCCTTCTCTGAGTTCCGCTGCTTCATGGGGTGTGTCAGATGGCTACTGGGGAGAGAATATTTTTGGTACTGGTGCCCTGGTTATGGAATGCCCTCAGAGGTGTACCACCAGCCCCTGCCAGGGGTGCAGGCCTCGAGGGGCACAAAATCACCTATCAAGACTAGGGAACGTATGAGGTATGTGTGCTTGGCGACACTGTGTGGCAATACACTGCAGCACAAAGGCGTGCAATTTTTTCCATCCTCCTCAGTCCGGACACTTCAAGTACTCGGGATGCATAGCATGTAGCAGTTGGGTTGTGCAAAATGTTATTTCTAATGTGGCTATTGTAAAGTGATTCCCCCACCCCCTGGTGATGGCAGGTGGGGCCCTAGGTACGCCTCTGGCCCTCCTCAGAGAGACTTGCCTGCGCAAGTGCTCAAGTCATCCTTTTGATGCCAGGGTTTATATTTTCCTTTATATTTTTATACAAAATTAATTCGATCTTTTATTGTGCTTTAATGCTAGTTTTACGGCTTGCTGCCGGTGGTTTATCACTTCTTTTACTGTGATTATTTGTCTTTGTCTTGTTGCTTGTTTTTAATTAATATTTGGGCAGAGGCTATTATTTAAAGAAGCTGATCTTCCTACAATCCTACACACATTAAAGTAAATCCTACTGAAGCCAGTGAGACTTGCTGATGAATTATGCATAAAATCCAACTGTAAGAGACTTAGGGAAAGACAGACAAAACGGAAATGGCAGGGAATACAATACATTTTCCTTGTTCATGAGAATGATGGGCAACTAAACTTACAATATACAGGCATAGCTCACTTCATTGCGCCTTGCGGATATTGTTACCTTATGAGGACACAGGTGCAGCTGCAGGCAGCCTTACCATTCCCAGGGGAAGGAAGCCCCCTACCACCACTGCCCCTCTTCTGGTTATGAAGGTGGAGCCGGCTTGGGCTGGAGCCAGGGTTTTGCCCTCCCACCCATGCAGCCAAGGTGGCCTGGCTTACTAGACTACTACAGTATAGTGTAAACAGAACTTTTATATGTACTGGGAAACAAAAATATATATGGTATGACTCACTTTATTGCGATACTTGCTTTATTATGGTGTTCTGCTACCAAACCCCCAATATCTCTGATGTACAGTATGCCTGTACAGTGGTGCCTCGCAAGACAAAAAGAATCCGTTCTGTGATTCTCTTCGTCTAGCGGTTTTTTCGTCTTGTCAAGCAAGCCCATTGAAGGATTAGCGGATTAGCGCTATTAGTGGCTTATCTGCTGATCGGATCAGCTGATAAGCGGCTTAGCATCTTAGAAAAAAGGGGGGGAAAGGAAAAACCAGCAGGAACTCGCAAGACATTGTCGTCTTGCGAAGCAAGCCCATAGGAAATTCGTTTTGCGAAGCACCTCCAAAACGGAAAACTCTTTCGTCTAGCTAGTTTTCCGTCTTGCGAGGCATTCGTCTTGCGGGGCACCACTGTATAAGCATTTAATCTCGGTTGGGTTGCCATTTCACTTTGCTGTCTTCCTGTAAGTCATGGGGCTCAAGCTGGTCCAAAGCAAAGGACAGCTAGCTTTGCATATTCTGTAAAAGTTAGTCTACAATATCTAATAGGAAAAGCAACTGGTCTTTTGAGTTATATCTGAGTCATTTAAGACGGCTTTTAAAGTCCACAACCAATTCTGAAAAATAGTTCAGACAGTTTTAGCCATCTAAATCAGGGATCAGCAACCTTTTTCAGCCGTGGACCAGTCCACCGTCCCTCAGACCATGTGGTGGGCCAGATTACATTTTGAAAAGAAAAAAAGAACGAATTCATATGGCCCGCAAATAACCCAGTGATCCATTTTAAATAAAAGCACACATTCTACTCATGTAAAAACACCAGGCAGGCCCCACAAATAACCCAGAGATGCATTTTAAATAAAAGGGCACATTCTATTCATGTAAAAACACCCTGATTCCTGGACTGTCCGCGGGCCGGATTGAGAAGGCGATTGGGCCGCATCCGGCCTCCGGTCCGTAGGTTGCCTACCCCTGATCTAAATGTTTTTGGAAAGCGCAGCTGGGTTTTTGATTCAGTGGACCTTTTTTTTTCATTCGGTTTTGCTTTCTTCCTTAGGTCTAGGAAATATGTGCCTGAAGTTTATAATGTATTTAGAATTTGGGAGCTATTACTCCAGAGCATCTAAGGGACGCGGGTGGCGCTGTGGGTAAAAGCCTCAGCGCCTAGGGCTTGCCGATCGAAAGGTCGGCGGTTCGAATCCCCGCGGCGGGGTGCGCTCCCGCTGCTCGGTCCCAGCGCCTGCCAACCTAGCAGTTCGAAAGCACCCCCGGGTGCAAGTAGATAAATAGGTACCGCTTACCAGCGGGAAGGTAAACGGCGTTCCGTGTGCTGCGCTGGCTCGCCAGATGCAGCTTTGCCACGCTGGCCACGTGACCCAGAAGTGTCTCCGGACAGCGCTGGCCCCCGGCCTATAGATGTGAGATGGGCGCACAAACCCCAGAGTCTGTCAAGACTGGCCCGCTCGGGCAGGGGTACCTTTACCTTTACCTTACTCCAGAGCATGGATAGAAATCATTGGCTTGTCTTAAATTTTGGTTACAAAACAGTGGGAAAAGGCATGCATGTTTGGGTCAAGCATTAGGCATGCATGTTTGGGTCAAGCATTATAAATGTCATAATAGGTGATGTGTTGTTTAATGGCAAATCATGAATACTTATGACTCTATGAACCAAACATTTTGGATGCTTCTTCAGTGAGATCGAAAGTAAATGGCTTTTGTTGCGTAACTTCTACCCCAGTTTCCAGAAAGTTAGGGTGCTTAGGACAGGATTATAAAATGGGCTTGAACACATCCAGTGGCTTGATTTAAATCTGTGGTTTTAACTTGCTTAAGTAAAGATTAATTTAAATCAATTTCCCCATTGTCTAAAACATACTTCCTGAACAGCCATACCCACTACTTGGTTGCTATGGCAGTTAAAACACTTCAATTAAATAAAGCCTTTATACTACCTACAAGCATAATCCGAAACCTTTGGTCATGCAGCATGCATTCTTTGTACACTCCACAATTGTATCTCTTTTAAAAACAAGGGAAGTGATTGTGAAGCTACTGGATTTTTGTCTGGCTGTGTTCACATGGCAGCATCACTCACCTGAAGACAAGAGCCACAATCCAGTACAGAATTAAATACATTAGATTGTGGCCTAGGTCTTCAGAATTTTCCAGAAGAAACCGGACCAGTGTTCTTGCACGTTAGATAGAAAGTGGATGTCTTTCTTTTTAGTTGATAGTTACAAATGTCAATCATTTCTTCAACAATAAATGTGTTCCATTGTATCATAATTATAAGGTGTCAGATTTTTTCCAGGCAATATTTATTTTCACACTGATTCTGTAAGTGTTTGTGAGTGTGCATCATAATTGGGCTTTAAGAACTGTAGAATTTAACATGCTTTATTACATTACAGATTTTATTTCAAATCAAGCTACCTTCAGAAGTGAAACAACATTATTTAAAATTACAAATCCATCTTAAAACAGAAATGCAGTGAAATAAATGGGTTTGGCACCCTATGGCAAGCCTTTTAGAAGCTTTTTATTATAAAATGTCATAAGATTTGGCAGCAGCTTACGACAGCAGATGCTGCATTGGAACTAAGAAAAGTAATTCAGGAGAGTCGTTAAAAACCGACCAACTTTAAAATATTAGTATTTGTTATGTAGAACAGTGTTTCCCAACCTTTTTTGGGCAAAGGCACACTTGTTTGATGAAAAAAATCTCGCGGCACACCACCATTACAGCCCCGTGACGTCAGCGCGCAGCGTCACGCCGGGAGGGACGCACGAAAGTGAAAGTTTTCAAATTTTTTCCCTCCCCCTTGCCGGGGAACCTCCAAGCTTTGGGGGTGGGGGGGGAGGAGGCAGCAAAGCGAGGGACTGAGGGACCCTAACCCTAACCCTAACCCTCACCGATCACCCGGGAAAGCATGCGAACGAGGAGCCCCCGTGTCCTGCTCCCGGCAGCGGACGGCACAAAGCGAGGAGGCCTGGACAAGGCAGCACGCTCCCCGCTCTCACTGCATCGGGGCTTTTCTCCTCCAGGCCGCTTTCGAAGTCCCCTTCTCCGCTCCCAAGAGCCGGAGCCGCTGCTTCCAGGCCCTGTCCGAGCCCCGACTTGTGGCCTCACTTCGAGGAGCGCCTGTTGCTGGGGACAGGGCTGCATCCCCCTCAGCCGCCGCCTCGCTTCCTTCCAGGAGACCCGGCGGCTCCCCCTCTCCCGCTCGCCCTCCTGCGCCCGCAGCAGACCGAGACCTCCCCGCCCCCGCCCGGCTCGGCCCTACCTGGGCACCTCCAAGCCCAGCCGGCTCCGCGTCGCGCTCCACGCCGGGCAGCTGCAGCGGGGGCGCGCGGCGGCCCGGCTGAGCGCGCCCCAGAACCGCCGCGCCGTCGCTCGCGAGTCCCTCCGAGAGCCCTCAGGACTGACTCCGGAGTCGCAAGGCGGCGCGTCGCCCAGGGAAGGGGCGGCTTCCCACAAGTCCTCCAGGAAGCAAACGCCCTCGCCCGCCTCCCTCCAGGCAACATCTCGCGGCACACCAGGCAACATCTCACGGCACACTTGTGTGCCGCGGAACACCGGTTGGGAAACACTGATGTAGAACCTCTATAATCTGAGCTGGTTCACATGGTATGCTAAGCTATGAAGTACAGGCAATACCTGATCCGGTCATGACAGCCAGATAGGTGGCTCTGCAACAAACTTTAGCTGCAGCTCATGGTTAGTGAGGACCTGCTTACCTGAAGGAAACCCCATTAAATTCAGTAGGACTTCTGAGTCAATATCATTATGTTGTTAATGTCCTTGCATATCTGCATGGAGCGAAATGGAAATTAACTTCTACATATGTGCAGTCCACCTTCTGAGCTTACACATGCTACGAACTGATCTTCCTTTAAGTTTCATAGTAATAATTATGTGTGTTTTCATGTCCAAATCTGTGTTTTTCTGTACAGTACTCTTAAAAAATCAAGTTCCTGTAAATCGTGAATTGCATGAGGTATGCAGGCTGTATCAGTAGAGGTTTGGGATTTAGCTTCTACTTCATTGTAAATCAAAATTACTCTGATGTAATTGTATACTAACCAAATGAGTGAATGGAAAGCTTGACTTAAACCAATAACTGTTTCCTCTTTTTTGGTGTCTTAAATTAATTTCCTAACCCTCACCCCCATTCTGATGGGAGGTTTGATGTAGAACTTTCAATATTTTAATGACTGTTTCTACACATGACCTCTTTTTAATTCAGGTGTAAGGCAGCAGTGCCATTTCATCTGTTCCCTGAAGGACTATGTAGATTAGCAAACTGTCTGAAAGTATTTCACCGTTACTGGTACTTATAAGTGCTTTTGCCCTTACTTTGCATGGACAATGGAGTCATCCATCAGTGTCCTGCTGAATGGCCAGGGAGGAAATCTAAGTCAATCCAAAGCAGATGATTATATGAAGTAATAGCTTGCTTTTGTGCTGCATGAGATTGTTAGTCAGGATGGAGAAGGCAATACTTTAGTTCCCTATTGTAATAGGACTTTGCTTGTTATGAGACATTCAGGAACCTGATGTTCAAGGACCTACCATTTGTGGTCAGTTCAGAGACAGAAGAATTAAAGAGATGGAGCTTTTCCTGAAACATACCACTTCAGGTGGTGCAGTTGCATATTTCAGTGCCCCCTTTCTCTACCATTCACTGAGGCCCAACTTAAATAGGATGCAGGACATAGGTTTAGCACTTGCGTGTCTCCAATCACGCCAGTCATTTTCAGATCGTTGGCTTGTTAACGTGTTACATTAGCAGGTCAATGATTAGCGGCCAAACAAACATGCTGCGTGTGTGGAAACATGACAGGGTGTGTGGGGAATGTTCCAACTCTACAATGCTAGGACAGAAATGTAACAATGCCATTCATGCATTTGGTATCCAACTTCAGCTCAGAACTCTATGATTTATGATTATAGCCATGTTAGTATGTCAAAGAGTGAACCTGCAGTGCCTTAGAGAGGAAATTGTCTCATTGCAGCATAAACTTTCACTGTCAGCCGTCCAAAGGCATACCAGTATGTCTACAATTTAAATCCCTTGGAGCAGCTGTTCCTCCTTGGCAGAGACTTGGGCCATGCTGCTGAAGATTCCCCTCTGGTAAACTGCAGTGTATTCTGTTAATCTGCAGCACATGTGGTTCCTTTGTATTTAAGTCCGTCTGTAAAATTACTGCTGAAGTACAAGTGAATCCTGTGTCTATATAGCATAGGTCATTTTGTGGCCAACTATCTTTGCAAGCGTGCCAGAAATCAAGACCCAAGTGCGAGAGTCACTCTGGCAGACAGTATAACACATAAAACAGCTGCTACACATTTGTGGTATGTTTTTGCCTCTAGTGAACTGGGCTGGGGGAAAGGCAGCTAGGTAGAATAGGAAAGGTACTTATATATTATATATATTTATATAATTATATATAATTATAATTTATATATATATTATATTTTAAAAAGCTACAATAGTGTATTCATTATTTTTTAAAGTTAAGTAATCCTGACCTGAGATGACCTCATAGCATCGAAAATGCCTTGTGGTTGGGTTCTCCCCAACTCAGTATCCTTTATGTGAATTTCTTAACAGTTTCAGTATTTACAAGCTTTCTGGTGACTCATGTCTCTTAGAAGTAAATCCAACTTCAATGATCTAAGTGTGAAATAATGTGTTTTAATGTGTGTTTCCCATTCATACTTGGAAAGTGTTCTTAACCAACTTCTTGAAATTCTTGGGGACTGCCTGTAGAATTTTAAAGATTTGGCATAATTAAAGCTACTTTCTTTGTTTACTCAGAGAGGAAAACTAAACTACTGATGGACAGCTGGATGCTTTTAGGAAGCCATCTAGCATTAGTCTAGCTTGTCCACACTATGTACTTGAAACAGCCAATCTAGCATGGCAATATTAGAAATTCAAATACATAATCTAATCGCCAAATGGCACTTTAAACCTAGGTTTCACTCGCCACAACAGAATGTCTAGGTGCTCTTTTTTTCAGCAATGGGATTTATTATTAACACATTCAGTCTCCAAGGAAGATATATCAGAAGTGACATTTTGCTTTAAACAGCCACCAACTTGGTATCCAGAGATCTCCACGTGGTGGCTATTGGACCTGCACCAGTCACAAAATGCACCTGGCTAATTTCTAACACTGGGCAATATTATATATGGGCAGTGTTATATATGTAATGAGGGCTGCTCATGCAGAAGAGCTGAGGCAGTATCGATGGTCTAGCACATGGTGTCAGTATGGTATCACATGATTGACAGGTGGATTGCCCCATCCACATGTCAAAATCCCTTGCACTTGTGCAAGGGATTTCACAATGCTCTTTGCAGTAGTCTCTTCCCATCTCTTTTAAAGATTGCTACAGCAGTCTTCAAAGGCGCAGGGGAGACTGCTGCAAAGAATGTGCAGCACATGCTTTCCAGCAGTCTCTTGCCCCCCACTTTAAAGATTGCTCTGGTGCTCTTTAAAGTGGGGGGAGCGCTTTCAAAGAGTGCTGCAAAGCAAGTGCCTGCTTCTTCATCGCTGCATGACAGAACGCTTTCTGTCAGAGCCTGTATCTAAAGCAGACATTGGTTCTAGCAATGAAAATTGCATGCTGGTTTTTTTTTTTTATACCCCCTCCCCAAAATATGTTGATCTTCTTCAAAGGTTGAAACAGCCGGCATGGAGCAGACTTTCCAAGAACATCCTGTCCGTTAGTTGATGGCACCAGTGACATCAGCTGATGGGCAGGTGGTTTAGAGAAATGGCAGGCACAGATTGGCCCATTGGCCAGAGTTCCCCACCCCTGATCTATTCAGAGCAGGCTGATGACTCGGACTTCAAATCCAACTGAATGGGGTAAATACCAGTTCAGTATGCTCAACGTTAGTGTGGTAGCACCCTGTTGATTATTATGAACTACTGTATGAATCTTTTTTTTTATTATTATTCTAAGATATGGTTCTAGTGTTTGAATGTATGAAAATGTACTATATAGATACTAATTATGTAACTGTTGGGAAGTATGGGATAGGTAGGATGTCTAGGAGTAAGTTCACTTTTCTTGGAATATAGATGTGTTTCCCAAAATAAATCCAAACCTAGGAATAGCATCCCTTCTGTTTCTTTGTTTCAGATTTAGCATTGGAGTCAAATCCATCTGACCATCCTAGAGCAAGCACAATTTTCTTGAGCAAATCCCAAACAGATGGTAAGCTATCTTTTGCTCTCTTAAAACGAAGGAGAGGAGGATATGATAGAGTGGATGGATTTTGATTGAGAAATGCCGCTGTCTCCTTCCACTTCCGTCAAAATACTGACTCTACATCAACATTTTTAGCTGCTCTTCATAGCCATTTTCCAAGGCATTTAAAAATAAGCTTTTAATTCATCCATTCTTTTGAAACACTTGCCACTCATTAGAATGAATAGGAATGATTGCATTTCTTATTTAGGAATGGTTTAGGATGGTTGTCCTATGACCAGTGCTTGGGGAAAAAATCTACTTAGGTTTATCCTGGCAGAGTGTGTGCCTTGTAGCTTGAAGCTCGGTAGCTTTAGATAACACAGCTCGTACCAGCATTTATTTTTGTAATCACATGTTCTTCGTGGTATAAAATTTCAGTGCAGTTGGATTAGCTCAAACTTAGCAAGTAAATGCTTAAAGCAGTGCTCTCTAGTGATGAAATACCAAGAGTCTTGAATGCATTTTCCCTCATAGGATGAACTGCTGCAATAACTCCCTAGTCTTTGCAGAGCAGAAGGTTCTGTTGCTTTGAGTGGCACTAACTCTGTGTCAACCTTTCTTGTATTGGGAGTAAATGTTAGGTTTCCCAAAAAAAGCAGCATAAAGTTTCGTTGACACACCCTGGAAGTAATAAACTGTCCTCAACTGAAAACTAATTTATTGTCAGATAAACCTTGGGTGGTATTTGTTGGCTTTGAATGTTTACTCCTAGCAATTAAACAGATTTCATTCTAAAATACAGAATGCATTTAGAAGTTGAAGCATTCATTAATAAAAGTGTTCACTCCCTTTTCAGTGAGAGAGAAGAGGAAAAGCAACCACATCAACCATGTAAGTACATCTAGTAAATGAAGAAAGGTGTAAGCAAAAGCCCAGCTAGTTACATGCAGGAAATGGCAGCAGTGAGCTTAAGAGTTTCACTCCTTGCTATTCCAACAGCTTACTTCAAACGTCTAAACCATTCACTGCATATTTAAGTTCCTGCATTTGCAGGGGATTGGACTAGATGACCCTTGGGGGCATTTCCAGCTCTGCAATTCTATGATTCTCAAGTTTCCTTTTTCCATAGCACAGTAGAACACAATCCTAGCTGGTGTTGTTGACTGCACAATATCTCAGTCTAAGCACTCACGTGATATAATTGTTTCAAGTGCAAAAGCATATTTAATAAGTGAGCATGAAATTTGTCTCCCACATGGCTAATGCTGTGATGAAGAAGGAGCATTAATGTGTGCTTCAGTGGGAGCTGCAGAAGAGGGTCACCTGTGACTAATGGGATTAGTGGTGATTAATCCGTTCAGCATGTCACTTCCATATTTTTTTGCCTGCCAACACTTGATAGAACAAGTGCTCTGTGCTCTGTGCTTCTGTTTCAGAAACACTTTGCAGCCAAAGTAGAATTTCCGTTGAGCAGCCTGTTAACTGCCAGTTGCTGGAATTCCTGCGGATTACAGGACTGGGTGGGCCTCAGCCTGAACATTGCATCTTCAGGAACAGTAGATTTTTTCTGAATTACTTAAAACAGATTAGTTATATTTTAAATGTTAAGATCCTGAGGATGTGCTTTGTTTGTTTAAACAACCCACAGGGATTCTAGTACAGTAACAACAAAATATTCTGCAAAACACAGTTCATCCCTGCCTTAAGATACCTGCTACCAACTTTCACACACTTTCCTAGAATTGTTTGGTGGGATGAGTAGCTTTTTGATGTTCATAGCTTATAACTGTTGAAGTATAATATTGATGGCACATGGTTGTGTAATGTAATGTGCTCATGCTCACTCTCCTAGGGTTGCCATATTCCCAAAAGTGAAAATCCAGACAGAGTTGTTGAGCTTTAGTTGCTGTTTTTTCCCTGATTCCGCAAAAATTTTTTCCCTAAAATGCCTGGATGTATCCAGGAAAATCTGGTTGTATGGCAGCCCTAGGCTCTTTTCCCAAAAAACTAAACACAATTAATCATTGGCTTTAAATGGGGGAATATCTGTAGCCTAAGTAACCCAGAATACCTTCCTTGAGCTTCAGCAGAGTCGTTTAGCTTCTCTATGACACACTGCTGGCACATGTTCTCAACTTTAAACATGTCATTTCTTGTTTATTCTCCTCTGCTATTTACAATAGTAGCCACAAGGGAGTCCAGACCTGGAGAAGGACTTGCGATGGGCGGCTGGTGTGTGTGTGTGTGTGTGTGAGAGAGAGAGAGAGAGAGAGAGAGAGAGATTTTCTATGCCATTCAAGTATTTTTATCTAATGTATCTTTGCTTTCTTTAATAGAATTTTAATGCTTAATTCTTAAATATGTAGGTTTGGATATGGGTGCTTACTGTAAACCCATAAATAGCTGTATTGGAAACCATTTTTAAGAACACTGCTACTTTCCCCTCCTCCTTACAGGTTTCTCCAGGGCAGCTTACAAAAAAGTATAGTTCATGTTCAACAATATTTATTGATGACAGCACAGTAAGCCAGCCTAATCTTAGGAGCACAATAAAATGGTAAGTACCACTGAGTCTTTAGGGAGAAGGTACACTAATGAACCATGTTCACCTCCTCTGGAGAGATCAGAGGAGTCAGTATTCTTTCTAGTGAAAGTGATTGATTCTGATTTTTATAAGTTGAGCAGGAAAGTTTTCTTTGCCCCCAAAGTACACAAAGTAAAATGCAGCAGTTTTATGAAACCTTTGCTCTGGTAACATTCTGTATAAAACGCAGAGTAAATTGTAGCCTCTTGGGTTGGCCTGCCATCTAGTGGCATGAAATTATTCCTTAACCACAGTACTTGATTCCAGAATTCTTTGATTCAGGGAAAAGTTACCTAATAGTTAAACTTTTTTTGTATCTTCATCTTTCTTGATTCTCTTATGTAGACTCCAGAGCTCTCATACTCCAGTTTCTATTTTTGCCCTCTCAGAGAATTGGGTATAAAATTAGCTTGTAACTTTAAAATGTTTAGCTGATAAAATATTGGAGTGCTTGAGACAATACAGTAATTAGGAATTAGGAACACAAAGCCCAGATTTGCCATAGATTGGCTCATGTAAGTCACACAGTGTGTTTAGGCCATAGAGAGCTGCAGGAGGAAGTTGGATTCGCAGCTGAAGCTGAGAAGTAGTGGAGATTTTAAGTACAACATCATGCATCATTTCAGATTGGGTCCCTTGACTCAGGGTTGCCAGAATAGCAGCAATGAGGGGAAGAGTGTTGGAAGTACCCTTCATTTTCCCCCTTGAAAATTTATTTCCCCTTACAATTAATTTCCTATACTGTTGTTTGGCTCATCGACTTATTTTTATCCCTGTCTTATAATGAAATTATACTATAGCTTAAAAGTAGAATGGGGGGCACGCTATAAATGGAAAAGAGGTTTATTAAAGAGGACTGTATACTGTTGAAACTCTCCAGCATTGTAGGGTGAGCTGCTTAAAATACAGGGCAAGCTGCTTAAGGGATGATTCCATGCAAATGGATTTAGCCCATTTATAGGTGTGGCCTCTTAGAAGTGGAGCCACCACCACCCCGACACAGTTTCCTCCACCTCTGTAATAGACTCTGTGCACCATGAGCATAAATATTCTCAGGGCTTTCAGACTGGAGCGAGTGAAGAGTTGATCTTGCACAGTGGATGTAGGAGGTCAGACCTTCCCCCTCCGATTCCTCAGCTGGGCTGTGTGGTGTGGTAAGCCTAAGGAGCCATGGGCGATGGTGTTCTTTTTTTTATAAGATATTTATTTTAAAAAATTGGATATAAGAAAAAAATAAAAAATAAACATACAAAATAATAAACAATTAAAAACACACATTAATTTTCAATGACATAACTTCCATACCCTTATTTCCTCCGACCTCCTAATACTTCC
Organism: Podarcis vaucheri; assembly: GCF_965113315.1. Lineage (NCBI taxonomy): Eukaryota > Metazoa > Chordata > Lepidosauria > Squamata > Lacertidae > Podarcis > Podarcis vaucheri. The sequence continues at coordinate 133,053,762 of NC_138759.1, forward strand.
CTTCTTTGTATTCCAGTTCAATTTGTTAGTTCAGCAAATCCTTACCATTAAACTTTTACCCATTTATAATCCTTTTTTCATGTCTCCTAAAGCATTACAGCTGGAAACCACTTAGTTTCTGTCCAACATCTTTCTAACATTCATTCATTTTACAATATTTCTTTAAATAGTCCTTAAATTTCTTCCAGTCTTCTTTCACCGACTCTTTTCCCTGGTCTCGGATTCTGCCAGTCATCTCAGCCAATTCCATGTAGTCAATCACCTTCATCTGCCACATGGGCGATGGTGTTCTGTATCTGTCAGAGCATCAGCCTCTTTTGTCTAATGAACCTTTCCCCACCTCCCACCAGCTGAATGCAGCGAGGACAACATCTCAATCTCTGCACTGGCAGCATCAAGATGTGACCACAGGTCTGCCTAGAGAGAGCAGCGTCCAGTTGCTTGGAAAAGGAGGAGGCACAGTCACCAACTAACCCACCTATCTTATCTTACAGCAAAAAAAAGATAAATGGCCAGAAGATTTTAGCCTACAACATCAGTGTGGTGATACCCTGTATCCCTCCTAATATTCAGTGTTATTCAATAGTCCCCCCTCTGGTGATATTGGTGTACCGCTTGGGGTCTCTTGGCCAAGTCATCTAGACAAGCTAATTTTGTTGGTCATTTTCTTACTAAATAGATTACAGGTTTAATCCAGATGCTCCATTATACGATCCAGTTCCTGGCATTATAAAGATTTTTTAGTCTTAGTTCAGGCAACCTTGTATTAGAGCATGTTGAATTTCAACACGTATATCTTTAAATGAGTTCAGTTGAAAAAGGGAAAGAAGAAGAGGCAAAAGTTTCTAATGTGGTTTTTGTCATAAAATCTCTTTTTGTCTCGTAACAGCAATCTTGTATCAAAATTAAACTTGCAGAACCACTAACAGTGAAATGACTTTTCTCTCTCCTCACAGTGTTACATTAGCAATATACTATCACATAAAGAACAGGTGAGCACCATTTAAAACTCTTGTTTTGCAAGTCGTTGCATTGATGATGACTACAGCTAGCCATTGGTTACTGAGGTAGCTGTAGCTTGTGTGTTTTATTAATTGGGGCTCTCATGTTGGAGAGGCAATGCTGTTAAGAATCAAAAATTTGTTGCGTGAATATGAAATAGCAAGACTTTAAAACGGGCAGGTATTAGCCACATTTTTCATACCTAAGAAATTGCTGGTGGCTGTAAAGAGCCCTGGGGAACTGAGAGAGAGAAACAGATGCACACACAAACTTACCAAATTAAGGTCTTGGAAACAAAAATCAAAGTGCAACAGATGCGAGTTTTGCATTCAGTAACTTAATTTTTATGCCACCTTCTGTTCATAATGACTTCATAGATAGGGCTGGGCTGCAAATGCGTGCTCCTTGTCTCCCCACTTTCTATGGCTGATGATGAGCTACTTCACTGCAGGAGATTAATGTTAAATATAGCTCTCTGGGGATGAAGGGAGTCTCTTTGAAGACAGGAGCCACAGTAACAGTCATAACACAAGCTTTGTATGGGCTTCTTTGAGGTTTTGCATCCCTTGCAATATATGCATATTGTAATTTATGGCTAGGGGCTCAAAATGTGTTTGCAGGAGGGATGTGTCTTTGCTCCATATGGTTTCTTTAGCACCCCAGGTTGTAACCAGAGTTGTCAAATGGAAGTCTGCTAATGCAAGGTGTCCATTGCCCAATTTTCACTTAGTCCTCCTTTGCACTCCAACACTTGGTACCACATCCCACCCCATTCAGGAGAGTCCTCCGATTTTTCTGGGGGCACAGGAGGCTATAGCGAGGAAGAGATAGGAAAGCTGTGTTCTACTCACACTACTCAAGATCCAGCCACTGAATCCGCACACACAAACACACACCCTTCGGACCATATGCTTACTATTACTCATTTGTCCAGACATCTTGTCTCACCTTAATGCAAGTGCTTGCTAAAAACTTCAAATTTGGCTCATGCTGAGTATCTTGGCATTGGAAACAAGTCTACAAAAGTTATTGATTTAGGGGGGGGTGTTTGTTTGTTGGGTGTAGATGTTTTGCTTGTTTTGTTTGATGACATTGCCAGTTTTGTTCCGTGAAAGGGGTATATTGTGGTTCCCAGGACAGTTTCTTAGATTTCCAACAACTGCAAAGCATACTGTAATGCTGCTGTTAAAAGTTTATTCCAGTCATACCGTGGTTGCCGAATGCCTTGGAACTCATACGTATTGGCTCCCGGACAAACGAAAGCCGTGTCTTGGTTTTCGAACAGTTCCGGAAGTCGAATGGACTCCCAGAACGCATTCTGTTCGAGAACCAAGGTACGACTGTATATAGTTTTATAGCATTTTTGAGTTAGCATTTAGTGCACAACATGGAGGGGAGAGAGCGGGCAAAGGAGATAAAGAACAGGGTATTGCCATATTACCAATTACATGGGTAGTCCTCCTCATCTTATGATGTATTAAAATGCTTCTTAAAGGAATGCAAATGAAAGCTTTACTAACAGCAGTAACATACATTCTCCTGTGTTGCAGGGATTCTGATAGATCACTGGATATTTTTGATGAGAAATCACATCCACTCACGGTAAATTTGATTACCTTAGTTTGACTTGATTGCTTGAGTGCATCCCATATGAACAGGAATAAACCCTGATACCTAGGAAACTGGTGTCTATTTCAGCTTGCTTATAAGGAAAGCCAGATTTTCAGGAAAATAAGAGAGATTTCTTGTCTCTTAGCTTCTGTGCAAAGAAACATTTCAGCCTATACAAAACTAGATTGCTATTTGGCTTCTTATACTTTAAAAAGTGATGCTGCAGAGTGTAATCCCTGGCCAATTGGTCCCGTTCTACATTCTGGCTGTGGTGCAAGACAGCTGATACAGTTTTTGTTTTGTTGGAAGAGCAGTGTTGGACTTCTATAGCTTTGAGCTGGAATCCAAAGAGGGGTATTTATGAAAAATATTTACCCATGCTCATGAATCAGTTTCTCCCTTCTGGTGGTAGCTTCTTGAGTCCCCATAGAATATAGTTCTAGATTGTGTCCCCTATTTTTGAGAGAAGCTAGGGGGCTCCAGTAGGGAGAGGCCTTTAAGGAACTCCTGTGAGCACTCAGCCATTTGGATTCCAGCCTTTGCATATAACCCACTGACCTATTCATGCAGGATATTTTCACAGTACTAACAGCATGATCCTGTGCATGTTTGCTCAGAAATAAGTCCCGCTGTGTTCAGCTTAACTTTTAAATTACTTCTGAACTGTGTCCTGTTTCAGCGTGAAGAGGTTCCAGATGACTACTTTAAACATGACCCTGATCACAAGCACATCTATCGCTTTGTACGTACCCTGTTTAGTGCAGCGCAGCTGACGGCCGAATGTGCAATAGTGACACTGGTAAGCCTTGGTGGTAAGCCCAGTTACCACCATCTTGCATTTATTTATTTTTTTTAATCGGGTTTTGTGAGTTAGATTCATAAGAGTCATAGGACTGTAGAGTAGGAAGGGACCCAAAGGGCATTCGAACTAAACTCCCTGCAATGCAGGAATCAGAGATGGAATAAAGTATGTCTCACGTAATGACTCCTTGTCATTTTTACCTTGCAGCAGTCAGAACTTGATACAAGAAATCCACTAGGTTGATTGCAGCAGTGTCAATAAGCTTGCACCTAAGCTGCCTGTTTGATAACTGTTAGACAAATCCATTGCAGAGGTCGGGGGGCCTGTTGCCTTCCAGGTGTTGTTGGACTTTGACTGTCCATTCAGCATGCCAATGGGAATTGGAGTCCAATCACATGTGAGGCTACTTGATTCCCGCATCCCTTCAGTTCTCTTGTGCTGCAGAAATAGAGGGTAAACGCATTGGGCTACATCTTCTGAATTTGGAATACTTGTGCAGGTAAGTAGCTGTCCTGTAGCCAGTAAGTCTGTCATGACTCGGAACTGAGGCCCTGTTTCAGTGTAAGATTTGCCTCCTCTGCTGTGTTTTTGGAATGGTTCCTGTGAAGGGCTGCAGGTGAAAAATTCCACACAACCTTCAGGAATCTTTCAGTAAACTAGAACTGCCAGAAATGGAATATTCTGCTTCCAGTGCTTTTCTGTATTGAAACAATTCCTGACAGCGCTACGCGTGTGTAAGACTCTAGGAATTTTTCTGAAAGCATTCTGTCGTGTAAGAAAGCAACCGTTAAAAAATTTGGTCACTTAAACATTAAAAAGTTCATCTGCCACTAGTTGGCACTGTTTCACCATGGAAAGGAGCAAAAGTTTTCAGTCAGTTGGGAGTTACCTTTCCCGCCTTCTGTACATGATCTTGAAGCTGAAAATATGGCAGTGCTGTGAGGTTGCTTGATTCTAATGTGTTTTAGCTAATGGAGTTCATTTTAAATTGGTGAATAAAATGTATATGTAGATGTGTATCATGAATGTACAGTGAGTGTAAACTCTCAAACACTCGTGAATAGGGAGCATATCAGTAATTAAGTTAGCAGTGATGTTGAGTACCGTATTTTTCGCCCTATAGGACGCACCGTCCCATAAGGCGCACCTAGTTTTTTTGGGGGGGGGAAATAAAGGGGGGGAATTATTTCCCCCCCAGGCGCGGGGCTGGGGCGGGGGAAGCTTCCCCCAACCCCAACCCACAAACAGGCAGCTCTCTGCAAGCCGTGGGAGCCCAGCGCTGGCTCTCGCTGCTTGCTGAGAGGTCCGCAAAGCCTGGACGCGCTGAGCTCAGCACGCGCAGGCTTCAGCATGCAGGCAACTCTCCGCAAGCAGCGGGAGCCCAGCGCTGGGCTCCCGCTGCTTGCGGAGAGGTGCGCAAAGCCTGGAGAGCGAGAGGGGTTGGTGCGCACCGACCCCTCTCGCTCTCCAGGCTTCAGCGAAAGCCTGCATTCGCCCCATAGGACGCACACACATTTCCCCTTCATTTTTGGAGGGGGAAAAGTGTGTCCTGTAGGGCAAAAAATACGGTAGTTTTGATTAGTCTTGGTTAAGAAAAATGCAAATTCTTAAAATGTGCAATACTTTTTTTATTCATCTTCACTTTACAATACCACCCTTCATAGTGAGTGCAATATGTTTGGTCTGCTTGAAAACAAAAACATTTCTGGTGATGTAGATGGAAGAAGTTGCAGGAAATCAGACTAAAACTACTCCTTCAAGTGTTTGACTACATCATAGATTTTACTTGATTGAAACATTTACTGTGCATGCTTTATTAGCCCTATTCTGGTGTCCTTTACTCCTGTGTTCAACAACATGGAAGCAAGGATCAAGATCACGCCAAGTAGCCCTGCCCTGGGTTTTGTGTGTTTCTGCTTTGACGGCTTTCTGCTCAGTGCAAACATCAGTAGCAAGGGGAACCTCACACATACAGTGGTGCCTCGCAAGAATCCGTTCTGTGATTCTCTTCGTCTAGCGGTTTTTTCGTCTTGCGAAGCAAGACCATTGAAGGATTAGTGGATTAGCGCTATTAGCGGCTTTTAGCGGCTTATCTGCTGATCGGATCAGCTGATAAGCGGCTTAGCGGCTTAGAAAAAGGGGGGGAGGAAAAAACCAGCAGGAACTCGCAAGACATTGTCGTCTTGCGAAGCAAGCCCATAGGAAATTCGTTTTGCGAAGCACCTCCAAAACGGAAAACTCTTTTGTCTAGCGAGTTTTCCGTCTTGCGAGGCATTCGTCTTGCGGGGCACCACTGTATAACCCTGAACTATTACAAATTCTGGGGATTCAAGCATAGTTGTGAAACCTCTTTGCTACAGATGTTAATGCTGTGTGCATGGACATCAGAGGAGACATGCACAATGTTGAGGGCAAAGGGCTAATCTAAGCAGCCCCGCTTCTCATTTCCAAGTTGCTCAATATGGGAGCAAAGAACACCCAAAGAGGACTCTTGGGTCATTACAATCTTAAGAACAGTTTTCTTCATCTGCAGGTTTACTTGGAAAGGCTCTTAACCTATGCAGAGATTGACATTTGCCCAAGTAACTGGAAGAGAATAGTTCTAGGTGCTATTCTGCTAGCTTCTAAGGTGTGGGATGATCAGGCCGTGTGGAATGTGGATTACTGCCAAATACTGAAGGATATTACAGTTGAAGACATGTAAGTTGCAAGCTTTAGTTAAATTTGCTCATCTGTGTCTTAGCCCAGATAGTTTGAAAATACACCTTTACTCCATGATATATTTAGTATGTAATATGCCTTCAACTAATTCAAATCAGGTTTTGAATGGTGTGCATGTGACTTCTTGTGGTTTTCTTTGTGTAACAGTAGTTTGTGAGCACAATTTTTATCAGACCCTGCAAGTTGCAATGAGCAGTTTGACCCGGGCCTAGTAATATGGTGCTTGTTCCTTAATACTTTTGCGGGGGGGGGGGGGGGCGGAGAGACACAAATCCAAACTTGTTTGGTTTTCACTTTAATAGAGCTCTGGTCTTGGGAAAAAAGGACTTCTGCTTGCTATTCACTAACTTAGGCTGAACAGTGTGGAATTTCATTGGTCTTGTTTATCCGAATGAGCCACTGGTACATAGTGCTGGGGAGGATTCGGTGTTCATGGTGCATGTTGGCACCAATGACATGGGCAAATGACATCCTGGAAGCTAAATTTAAGTTGCTAGGTTGGATGCTGATAGCCTGGACCTCCTTTGGCATCCAAGGGTCCAACCATCTCTCTAGACTGTTTCCTGCTACTGATACATTTAAAGAATTTCTTCTTGTTGGTCTTAATGTTTTCAGCCATGTGTTCCTCAAATAATTTTTTGAAAATTCCTTACTATCTGCTTGCATTTGGGGGAGGGGGTTTCGCGTTCCTTTTTGTTTCCTTCATTTGGACAAGGCTTGAAGGAAGCCGCCTTGCCTCCAATAGCTTCTTGAACCCTTGCTTGTTAAACAGAACTGGCCATGATGGACCAGGAATGAGACCTTCACAATAGATAGCTTGATGAAGATGTTGCAGCAGCCATGAAAAAGGCAAATTCCCTGCTAGGGATCATTAGGAAAGGAATTGAAAATAAAGCTGCGGGTATCATAATGCCACTATAGAAATCTATGGTGCGACTGCATTTAGAATACTTTGTACAGTTCTTGTCACCTCATATCAAAAAGGATATTGTGTAGTGGGAAAAGGTTGAAATGAGGGCCTCCAAAATGACCAAGGGGATGGAGCGACTCCCCTGTGAAGAAAGGTTGCCGTGAATTGAAGTTGCAGGCATCTGTGAGAACAGAATGTTAGACTAGATGGGCTATTGGCTTGATCCAGAAGGCTCCTCTTAGGGTCTTAAAGTGCCTCATGCCCAAGTCTGTCACCCATCTCCTCCAGTGCAGCAGCTGAATTTTGCTTACATTATGTCAGGGAACTGACATCGGAGCAAGAGGCGGAGGGAAGGCTCTCTCTCTGTGTCCAGTTCTGGGCACCACAGTTCAAGAAGGACACTGACAAACTGGAACGTGTCCAGAGGAGGGCAACCAAAATGGTCAAAGACCTGGAAACGATTCCTTATGAGGAACGGCTAAGGGAGCTGGGCATGTTTAGCCTGGAGAAGAGGAGGTTAAGGGGTGATATGATAGCCATGTTCAAATATATAAAAGGATGTCATATAGAGGAGGGAGAAAGGTTGTTTTCTGCTGCTCCAGAGAAGCGGACACGGAGCAATGGATCCAAACTACAAGAAAGAAGATTCCACCTAAACATTAGGAAGAACTTCCTGACAGTAAGAGCTGTTCGACAGTGGAATTTGCTGCCAAGGAGTGTGGTGGGGTCTCCTTCTTTGGAGGTCTTTAAGCAGAGGCTTGACAACCATATGTCAGGAGTGCTCTGATGGTGTTTCCTGCTTGGCAGGGGGTTGGACTCGATGGCCCTTGATTCTATGAAATGATGCTGGAGAAGGGCCCAGCAGGGAGAGAGGCAGCTCCGCAGATGGGGAAGCAAATCAGCGCAACACCAGGGATATAGAGGGGCTGATGGGGGAATCGGCGAGAGGGCTCCAGGACTCTTCACTGGACACCAGCGGGGAGAGCACGGGTCCTCCGCTACCCACGCCCACCCTGCGCAGAAGACTTCCGCGCAGAGAGAGTAGGAGGAGACTGGGTGTCAAATAACTTTTATGTTGGAAAAGATTTAAGAAACGCCCACTGACGGATTCTGCTAGCGACTGAGGCAGCCACGAAGTGAAGGGCTGCCCAGACTGAAAGGTTTAGCAAGGCAACAAAGCCTGGAGAGGCGGCAACTTACGCATGAGCAACCCATACACATTATAGATTAAGCACAGCTTGTTGTGTTGTCCAAACCTTGGCAAATTGTGGCCAACCTTAACTATGGCTTCTTAAAACAATCCAGGTTCAAACTTTTTGTTGATCTTAAAATGGAAGTAGAAACTTCTGCATCCTTTGTGACTACAGCACCATATTCACTTAGCTATGGTTTAGCGTTATTGTGTTGTGTCTGAAATGAATTCTCAAACTTGTAAAAACAGAACATAAAATATTCAGAGGTGACCCCCAAAGCGAAATGTATTTTTGCTTTTTAAAAAACTATTTTTTACCTTGTACTTGTAAATGTTAACTCTGAATCTTGAGACAAGCATCTAGGAAGGAGTTGTCCAGCCGCAGCAAGTTGTCCTTTTTCTAGAGCGTGCATTGAGAAGCATGACTTTTAATTTGTGATAAGATGATTAATGAAAAAGAGAAGTGTTCTAGGCAGATGAGGGAGTTAATTGGGTTTCTTAAAAGATCTGCCTCTTAGTTTGGGGGGGGGGAGATGTATAAAGCTGGCCAACAGAATAATGCATCAGAATTTTCCTTGCACTGCACTTCTGATTCTGTAACAAGAAATCTGAAATGAGGAAAAGGGAAAATGTTGTTTGTTGAAACCCTTTGCCATATAAATAGCTGCTTTAATGGAGTGTCTTAATAAGAGTGGGAAAAACCTCTAGCCACGCAGCTGCTAATCCTGTAGATTACAGTGTGCATAAAAGAGGGGACATGCTGTTCATTCTTGGGCTACATGTGATAGTAAATAAAGCAACACAAACACATGGGGCCTTTTTGCCTTTCCTAGCTTCTAAACCCTTATTAATAGACTTGTTAATCCGGCAAAGTATTGTAATTTTTACACAATTAAAATGTATTAGCGAGCTCTGTACAAAAGGGGCAAATGAAGCCCTGATCAGCTGATCATCCAAACATTATCTGATTTACATTTCTATAAGCTTTATGACCATATGAGCAGGAAATTAATTCTGGCAGGGGGCTTAATGGTCCTCCTGTCCATCCTGCTCGAAGCAGACCACACAAAGCTCCTATTCTCATTGAGACTTGCCATCTAGATGATACATTCCTCTTTGTTTTCTGTCTCTTCAACTAAAATGCCAATATAAAAAAAGAATGATACTTCTCCTCATCTCCCCCCACCCTGCAAATCTTTGTGAGTGAGGAAGAGTTAACAAGAAATTGAAAATTTGACATGCAATTGTGAGTTATGCAGTTCCCGTTTTTTATGGGGAAAACTCTGTTGTCTTGGGTTGATAGGCGGCTTTTGATTTGCTCAGAGTTAATGGAGGTGGGGTGGGTTTTTTGTTTTTGTTTTAACCAGATTTGCTTGAAACTGGTTTAAATATAGTGATAAATATGGGCTGTCGGCAGTGTCATAAGGCAGCAACTGTTGTCACTGGGATGTGCCTCTGGGCCTGAAGTTTCGCGCCTCCTCTCCTTTCTACACCTTTGCCTTGCACTTCCCATCCTCTCTTGGATCTCTGTGGGGAGTACCAGCATATTTCAGAAGTACTAGAAAGCCCAGTGCTTTGTTCTGGTTTCTTACGCAGCAAACACTTTGGGCATAGCTTTTTAAAACATTTTGTCGGTCACATGAAAATCAGCCCTTGTTAATGTTGACATTTCATGTGTTCGGGTTTGAAGACATTTCTTCCCATCCTTGTGACTATGCTAATTTGGGCTAGGGAATTATTCTATATTTCATTAGGAGATGAGCAAATGAGTTTAGTGTGCTAATAGGGTCTTAACACTGTATTTTAAATGTAAATGCGTAATAGTGGAAAAAGCACACAATTCCACTGCTTTTGAATTGGCAAAAAAAATAGGCGCATTCAAATAAATGCAACGTACCGCACATTGTAAATCTGTATTCGACCGAAAGTAGAACCATGCCTTTTGACGTTTGGACCGATGGAGATGTTGCTATGTATCAGCTCATAGTAAGATTCTGTTTGGGATATGAAGCAAGTATTACTTTTGAGACCCATTACCGGTTCTGATTTTTTGCAAGTACTCTTCTAACCATTCTGAAGAGGTGCTGCCCCGCACCTGAATCCATAGGATAGATTTCAGTAAAATAGCATGTAAGGCAGCCTTTAAAGAATTCCTCCTCCTGTCTTGTGCTGATATATATCCTCCCGGGAGTCTCGGGGCGAAGAACTCCTTCGCCTACCTAATGCTGCTTGCTTGCTTATTTATTTATTGCTGGAGATGAATCCATGTTGCCTCAAGAGGCTTTTTACTCCCAGATAATAGCAGCAGCAGCTCTTCAGAGATCCATTTGTTGCCGTGGTGATATGCCTACTTCTTTTGTTGGTCCGCCTCTACTTCAACAAACCCCCTTCCTGTTATCAACCTGGTGAAAATGTCTGCAAGTTCTTCAGAGCTAATCAACAGCACACATCATTCTTTTCATCTGATAACTATAGCGCAGGGTCTTGTAAGAATGAGAATGGAGTATGAATTGTGTACAGCTGTGCTAATGGAACTCTAAAGGACAGCGCTTCTAAGTCAGCAAAGTGAGTGCATGACAGAACATAACCTTTTCTCCCGAGCTGGAGGTCCCAGAATTCAAATTGCATCTAACATGATGAGCACATTCACTTTGTCCCATTAAAAAAAATAAAAATGCTTCAGATGCAATCAACATTCATTTTCGGGGGGGGGGGTTGCTTGCAACACTGAATAATATTAAGATGCTTATTTTGTCTGTTTCTGTCATCACTTTTACCCTAGGAATGAAATGGAAAGACACTTCTTGGAGCTACTGCAGTTCAATATCAATGTTCCTGCCAGTGTTTACGCCAAATACTACTTTGACCTTCGCTCCTTAGCAGATGACAACAACCTGAACTTTCTGCTGGAGCCCCTTAGTAAAGAGCGAGCACAGAAACTAGAGGTAATGGTCTGAGACTTGGTGTGCTGGGTACTTGGTTTGCGTTACAACAGCTTCTGTCCCTTCTTAATCACATTAGTGTGGCTTGCTAAGCTTTTTTGGTTTTGTTTCATTGGAGGGTTTAACCTCTTAGTTGCAGGAATCCTTCTTTTAAAGGTAATCCTTTCTTAGGAAAAGAGTAAGAAAGAATAGAAAGGTCAAGAAACCAGACAGAGTTGATTAAGACAATTATGACTCTGTGTGCTGACCAACGCATTCTGTTCATAATTGTACATTACAACATACATTCTATAAAAAAGGTAAAGGGACCCCTGACCATTAGGTCCAGTCATGACCAACTCTGGGGTTGCAGCACTCATCTCGTCTATTGGCCGAGGGAGCCAGCATACAGCTTCTGCACAGAAACGCCTTTTACCTTCCCGCTGGAGCGGTACCTATTTATCTACTTGCACTTTGACGTGCTTTCGAACTGCTACATTGGCAGGAGCAGGGACCAAGCAACAGGAGCTCACTCCGTCGTGGGGATTCGAACCGCCGACCTTCTGATCCACAAGCCCTAGGCTCTGTGGTTTAACCCACAGCGCCACCCGCGTCCCGTTTACATACAGGCTTTAAGGTGTCACTAATGATACCTGAAGAAAGCATGGCAAAGCCTCTTCTTGATCACTTCACTTTGTTAACTTAGGGAAGAAAAGGACACGTGAATTACGTTAACTCACACCCATCTGCAGGTTCCATAACTTGTGTGTGTGCGCGCGCACGCCCAGTCCAGTCCAATGCATGTCTGAAGTAAGTCCCACTGGGTTCTGCTGGGCTTATTTCCCGGTAAGTGGATATAGGATTGCAGTCTCAGTGAACTTTAGTTATCTGCTTCCCAAAGGTGACTTGGCTTTGAGCCTCGAAGAAGAAAGGGTCAACCTGTTGGAATAATTTCTGTGTTCCCTTATACTTGTTCCTGATGCTATACATCTCTCTCTCTCTCTCTCTCTCTCTCTCTCTCTCTCTCTCTCTCTCAGCTGTTTCACTTATTGTGAGAGAAAAAATACAATTCCATCTTAGAAAGACATGCATGAATTGTAAGGACTGAAGTGTGTAGTGCACGTTTTTTTCTCAGCTGCAATTATACAAATTGAATGTGGTGCAGTGGTTATGCTAAGGCTCAGGACATCTTGGTTATGTGGGGCATATCCTACCTGGAGGGCTCTCTGTGCAAACAGTGTGCAGAATAATCTTGAGCTGGAGGGAAAGAGGAGATCCCTTCACATATCCAGAACAATGTGAGCCAGTTTGGAAGTCAAGTAGAAGTTCTGATGGAGTGGTGTGGCTTCTCATGTCAAGATATATGTTATCAAAACAAGAACCTGAAAGGTGTTGAATATAGTCCCTGCCAACATAGCGGAATGCCCATTGTTTCTCCTGAAGTTGTGAAAAAGATATGTAATGAACTTGGCAAGACAGACTGAACCACAGTGCTGCTTTGGGTGCTAAAAATCACCTATACAGATTAAGCAAATGTTTCAAAGGGAGTCTGGGTATTGGTTCAAAAATACTAAGCAAATGAAGCTTTACTTGGAAGTATGTTGAATGTGCAGCCCTCTAAAGGGACAGTGAAGTTATTTACTGAAAAGTAGTGTCTTAAATCTTCACCAAATGCAATTAAAGTGTCCATTTTCAGGCAGGTGTGTGATGCCGTTGGACGCTGCTGCTTAAAGAATGTTTCCGTTTGAGAATTGAAAAACCTAGTTAGTAAATTGGCCTGGAGCCTGCAGAAGAAGCATTCAGATCAATATGAGCCTAGGTTTGTGGTTGGTTTTTTTTTTGTCTGCTACTTCTGAATCAGTAAAGTGAGAGGTAATACAGTTAAACAGATGCTGAGAGGGAGTGCCTGAGATTCCTGGTTCTCATCCTACTGAGCTCATATTTCTGGCTTGAACATGTTTTCTAGGCTATCTCCAGGCTGTGTGAGGACAAATACAAAGATTTGTCAAAAGCTGCTATGAGACGATCATTCAGTGCTGATAACTTAGTTGGGATCCGCCGTACTAACGCCATCCTCTCTTGAGTAAGATGGGAAGCTGCGATCTTGTGGCGCCAGGATTCCTATCGGCCGGGGATACCACCTCCACTCCAAGCTCACAAGTCAACAGCGATGGCGTCTTCCAGCCAGCGGACGGGGTGAGCACTGCAAGCCAAGGGAGCCCAGAGCCAGAGGAGCGTGATTCCAGGTGGAGGGGGGGAGAGATGGAACCTCTTTCCAATGGGCACACTCCATTAAAAACCAAGAGGTTAAAAAACTTTTGAGTCTTCCCCCCTTTTCTCCTCACTGTCCCTCACCCCCCCCCAAAAAAAAACCCCACAGATGTTTGCTTACTGTGTAGGCCTATAGCTGTGAACTATGTGAGTTTTTAATAATGACTAGTTTTACATTTTAGAATTTGAACATTAACACGACAGTAGTCGCGACGTTCTTCCCCCTCTCAGTCATCCAGGACCAGGCTGCAGTTGCCTTTCAGTGCAGTGTTAAATGCTAACACAGTATAAAACCAGTCTGGGACTAATGCTACGGCATTGACCAGTGAAGGGTTCTTCCCTCCCTCTCCTCACCACACATTTACTAGCAAGACTCTTGATTCCTACACTGGAAAAGACCAAGGAGCTGCTGAGCAGCAAGCTGTGCTAATGGTTTAAATGCAAAACCCGACACTTGAGATGGTCGAGGGACTGGAAACCTTTGGGGACAGGAGCAGAGAAATGGTCTTCCGTGTTCACTGATTTGAAAGCCAGTTCGTCAGGGTCCATTTCTTGTCAACTATGGTGCTTCTCACGTTCTTATACTTCTAGTTGAGCCCTGGGAGAGACGCAGTCTGCATAATACACTTTCTTTTGCCTGAAGCGCTGAATAGAGCTGCATTGAAAGCTTAGCCTGAACAAATGTACTGACTTGGCGATGAACAGACAATAAGGCTGCTCTGCTAAACACTTCCACTACAAACAATGGATATGGAGCAAGGTTTTCTTTTGTCCCGTGCTGCCAAAAAGCTTTAAATTCACAATGGAGAACTATTTTGAAGGTGCTGGACGTGTTGATGAGGGAGGTATGATGATCTTCAGTTCATATCATTACTCTTGAAAACACTTTTTCCCCTTTTAAAACCTACTATATAATGTTCCTTGCTCTGGAAGTGAACTTCTAAACATTGGCTTTTTGTGTAAATTAATTTTGCTTGTCCAGAATGGGAATTTGGGGTGAATCAAGTTTTCTGCTCCTAAAAGTAGGAAGCAACCTGGATTACAAACCTTCACCACTCCAAGTCAAATGATCTAAACAGTTTATACATTGAAAGCAGTCCCTATTGCAATCTGGTACCTTTTGCTATTACTTAATATCCAGCCCAACTTGCTTCTTGAATTGTCAGTGGCACTTGGACTGTTAGGCCCCATCTGCATTTAAAGCAGTATCATACCACTTTAAACTGCCATCATTTTCCCCCAAAGAATTCTGGGAAGTGTGGTTTGTTAAGGGTGCTGAGATTCATTAGCAGACCCCTTTTCTCCCTACAGAGCTACAATTCTCAGAGTGGTTTAGCAGGCAATCCCTCTTTCCAGGGACCTCTGGGAATTGTAGCTCCTTGAAGAAAATAAGGGTCTTCTGACAACATTCAGCACCTTAAGAAACTACAGTTCTCAGCATTCTTCGGGGGATGCCATGACTGTTTAAAGGGGTAGGAAACCATTTTAAATGCAAAGTGCAGATGGAGCCAAAGTCTCATGCTGTATTTTAACCTACCAGCTCTAGGCAGGCATTCTACAGAGTCTGTGATTTCAGGTATTAATCACAATTCAGTTTTGAAACAAATGCTACATCTTCAGGTGGCTTTCCTTTCTCATGTTTGTATTAAAAGAGAAGCTAATAATAAACTCTATTTTAATTAAGATCAGGTGGAGTTAGTGTGCTTTGTATGTCTCGGTCCCAAGTTTCTTGGATAAAAATGTTCCTTGGGAGGAAATGTAGAAGAGCCCTGAACCAAGGTGCACTGAAATAGTCTTTAGTGGTGCCTGCTAGATTGCATCCAATGTCTCAATGTTACTACAAAAGTTTTCTGCCTGATTTTTCAGTCCAGAAGACTCAATCCAGAGCAGCCTATGCTAATCAAACAATGAAATCAGTAGTACCAAATCAACGACACACAACAGCCTCTGCATAAAGCAATAAAAACAGCTGGATATAAACATTCACAAGATCTAGAAGGCTAGATCAGGATGTGGAATCTGGCTCTTCACAATGATGTTGGGCTTCAGCTCCAGCCAGCATTCCCAGTTAGCAGCAATAATGGGAGTTATAATCCAGCTATATCTAGAGGGCCATAAGTTCCCCATTCATGGTCCGGACAAATAAAGCCATATTTTCTGGCATCAAAAACACTTCTCAACCTCAGAGGTGTCCTGCAGAGAGCATTCCATACATGGAGACAGCACCACTGAAATGATGCAATAGCCATCTACCACTCTCCTCTCCTCTGAAGGTAAGAGGGACTTGGAGAAAGGCCTCTGAGCATTGTGACTTTTTAATTTTGTCTCCCAGCTTGCTACTAGGCACAAGGAAGATAAGGGGGGGAAATTGTTTCGTCAAAAGCATATTCTCAGCGGAGAGTCTACTAGTTTTGCCACTGTGTGTGTACTTACTTGGAAGTAACTTCCCAAATTCATTCCTGGAATGTGAAGCAAGCTGGAAATGCCATTCCAAGATGTCTAATGTTGTCCAGCTAGCCTTTAAGTAAAAAACTACAGAGTAAATTATTAAACTAATTTCTGTCCACCAGAACACAATCAAGCTTTCCATGAACTCTTCAAGCTGATCATAGTGCAGCTTCAAGTAATATAACTGCAAAATGTTCTTTCCATTGGGAGCACACCAGGTATTCACGTCCAGTAGGCATCCAGCAAGGCGCCGGACTTGAATTGCACTTTATTCAAAAAGTGCTTGTTCAACAGGTGGGTGTGAGTAGGGACAAGCTTAGTGAGAAAGTAGGGCTTGAAGGAAAAGCCCATTAACATCTACCATAACATTTTGCAACAGCACCCTGCACGCAGCTGCAAGGGGGAGCGTGTGCGTTTTCACTTACCAGATAGACAGTTGCCACTGTTTGGAGAGGAGGGTGAGATGTCGCACAGTTTACAATGAAAAGGTATATTCAGAAAGTAGAAACTACAGTAAACGGAACATCTCACACTCTGCCAAATTCATCTGTGTTCTCAAAGTGCTGTAGTGAAATTCCATTTGAGTTGCTGATTCAGTGATAACGTCCTTCTGATACAGGAAAGAGCTCTTGACAGCGAATGGCGAACCAGCAACGTACGTGCTAGTTTCAGCGCAAAGTGTTTCTCGTATGCTCACTTTGCCACGTGAAGATACGTTTTTGAAGAGGAGCCCAACCTTGCCCATTCATTCATATGTTCTTAACAGGAAGTTCAGGGACTGGTCAGTGTTCAGCTCCCTTGATTGCTGCTGCCATATTGCCTCTTGTGTATAACCGTTTGTTTTTGTCTCCAAGGCAATTACATATTGAAACCTCTTCAAATAGGTTTGCCAGGTAAAAGGACCTGCACTTGAACAGCAGAATAAATGTTAAGGGCTGCTGCTTGTTGCTGAGCAAGCAGGTAGCTGTCAAGGAAGGGAAAGGAGAGAGGGGAGTGTTCCAGTAAAGGTGAACAAGTACCTGCTAAAAGGCTTTGTTCTTAAGCGATGAAACTGTTGCTCCTTGTACTGGTGTGGTTGCTTCTTGGGAGAGGGGTGCCCAGTGACCAAAAGTGGCAAAATCTTGGATCTAATTGTGAGTGGTGCTTTTTCCTGACATAGCAGGACACCTGGGTGCTGTAGACAAGCTATAGGAAAAATGGTAAATCTCTTCTGGATGTGCTGGACTCAGCCTCCACCTGACACTTGAGTAACAACAGGAATCTGTTTGATGGTTAATGGGTCTGTATTTCTGTGACCTAAAGACACTTGGGCATACGTGTGTTTGAATTACATTTCTCAAGGAAGCTAGGAGCCATTTAACATGGGTATTGTGGTGGTCTATATGGGACTGATTCAAGGTCATCTGGAAAGATGCAGGGCTTGAGCACAGATCATGAACTTGGGGGCTCCAAGCCTCTCATTCTTGACCTTTTCCACTTGCCCTGCCTCCTTCTGATTCGTTGCTTCCTGTGTCTGAAATGGGGGGGGGGGAGCAGCAGTGATGCTGGCGAGAAGATTGTTTTGCCACCAAGATAATGGAAGATGGTACACTAGAACATAAACGTGTTTTAGATGTTAATCACTAATCCTGCCCCCCCCCAAAAAAAAAATCAAAAGCAGTGACTTCATTTCGTATCAGGCGTTTCTGGGCATTTGCCGGACTTGAGAGCTTGGTGCCCCTGTTCATAGAATCTTCATGTAATGTTAGTTTCTGAAAGCTCTGCTTGTTTTCTGGAGCGAACAAGCAGCAGAATTCGGTGTGGGCTTAAACTGGTGAATGGAGCAGGTCTCCGTATATATGTGCATAAAGGCATAATGAGCAAGCTGGATGGACCGCCATCTATGACAGCTAAAAAATGAGATGCTTGCAGCATTCACAAGGTTGCTTCTGGTAGGGATCCAGGTTCCTGGGTTAGTACATAACTGCCTTTTTTACTTTTTCTCCCTAGGAACGAAAAGCCCAGCTCCAGATTCTTCTCCGCTTCCTAGATAAGGGGATAGCTTCAAGCTTTGCAGCTTGAAACACGCTTAGGGAGGGGAGTGTTCCGTGTTTGCCTAGTTCTCTAAGCGATGCTGCAGCAGTAACAGCAGCAATCTTCCTTCTAAAAAACTGTAAGACATGTCTGGATCTCTCTCACACACAGTTATCTCTGTGTGCGCAAGTGCTGAGCATTATCATAAATGAGCATACTAACCCCTTCCTTCCTTGTATTTTAAGTCTCTTCCTGAGCTCTTCCAAAGATTTATGACCTAAAGAGGGATTTCCTTCAAAGGAAGAAAACTTCCAGTTTGCCTCATGTGCTGTGTTGTAGTGGAGAGACCTTTGCTTACAGCACCGTTTGTGTCTCACAGCAGCCCTGGGTGATAAACTAGGTTCGTGAGTAATAACTAATCAGTGCTCATTGAGCCTTACCCAGTCAGCTTTGTAATGGAGCCGACGTTTGAGCCTTGGATTCCCCCAAACATACAATGTAAGACCCTTTAGCCGCCACAGCCCATTGGCACAATCCTGAAAATACATGCCCAAAATCTGAGTGACAGCAAAGCTACCTTCTTTTTGAATATCTGTGCTTTTTATCCTGCCACAGACAGGGTTTCTTATCTTCCCTTGACCTGTGTTTTGGCGAGAGGGAACTGTCTTCCCCTGTGTGTGTTAAAAGGCGTCTGATAATGCAGAACGAGGGGCCACTGCAAATGAAACAAATGTTTCTGTGCCTCTTCACTGGACTTGAGGGCAGTGTGAACGAATGAAAGACGTACGTTGTGGTGACAAATTAAAGACAATGTGTCGTAGGCGAGGGGGGAGATGGGCATTATTCCTTGGATGGGAAGTGCAAATGGTTAGCTGTGATGTAGCCATCTCAAAGCATTGCCTTCCTACTCTAACAGTCTTCTGAGCTGGTTCCAGTACTTTTAGGAGCTGCATAAACTGTAAGGACATGGGCAACAGTTCTCGTTTCTCCCTTTGTGGGACGTGAGCAAGCAACGCACATGGTTGGCATATTAGGTTTTTCTGCTTTTGTCCTTTTTCTAGTGGCCTTTGGTTCCTTGAAATGGAACATCACACCCCAGGATACAACTGGTTGGGGAAAGGCTTGCCTTTGGAATTTTGAATTCTCGTGCAATTTCAAACTCCCTACTGCCACTGGCCCCTTGGTAAAGACGTAAAGGATGCTTACAACCTTCTAAAAAGCAGGATACAAAACAATTTGGGGAGTTGCTCCTTTAGAATTTCAAAGAGAATACATTTTATTCTTAAAGAAATGGCAGACCTGGAAGTTACTGAACTATGATTCCACAAGTTGAATCCCACTGTGAATTTACTAAGTGGCTCCAGGCAACTCAAAACCTTTAAGCCCCATCTGCAATATGGGGGCGGTAAGACCGACATTAATCATCTTTACAAGCCTGAATACAATGGTATATTCGAAACCATTTGAATACATATATATGGTGACAGTAGCAGTACTTGTACGCAGCAGCAGAGACTGCCTTGCGTCCACCTAGAATAGAGGTTAGTCACACTTCATGTTTCGGAAATATAATCATGGTTGTCTCTGAAAAGAACTTGGGAGTGCCTTGTTAATTTTCACACTGCATTTGGAGTGATTTGTCTGGCATGAGCCATTTTTAGTTGTGCTGCTGTTCAGTAAAGACTGCCTGCTACAGTACGTGAATTCAATATGCAAGCCTAGTTGGTTGCATAAACCAGTCATTGTGTGATGACAAATTAAAGGACTGTGGACTCAGTGGCAGTCCATCACTCAGCTGCTGGGGGCTCTGGTATTCAGTCTCTCCACTGTCTCGGTAGCTTTTCTTCTGCTCATGTATATATAGCAGTTTCAGACTCAAACTGCTGCTGAAATCTTGATTTGAGAAAATCATATAAACGAGGGGGTATCTTGGATCGGTTTTAGCTAGCAGGAGCTGGGATGAGCTTTTTTTAAAAAAGTGTCAAGTCTATAAAGTGGTCATTTGTTAATTAAGCTGTGTTTGGCTTAAAACTCTTTTGGGTTAACTCTTTGGCACTGCAAGCATTAACCTCCTAGAAATGATGCGCTGAGGAAGGAACTCCAGCCATGTTCTGTGGAAAAGGTTCTAGGCTTTTCTCCACTTCCAAGCCAAAAGCCTGTTACCGCTTAACAGAACTTCCTTGATGGTTTTATGTAATGGTTCTTTTCCCAGACAGAGAATACATTCCTGTAATTTTTGTTTTGTTTTTTCAGTTCACCATAATCACAAACTGGAAAATAAAGCTATGGTTTGCTTTGTTTTCTTGCAACTCTGTTTTCTTGGGTTTCTTTTTTTATTTGCATAAAATGTATGCCGCAGTTTGTTATACTTTAAAAAGATCCTTAAAACGTTGGCCCTGGAATGAACAGGATGGAGAACTTTTCGAAAGCCACTTCTTATCGAGTTGCTGTGGCTTGGGATTCTGTTACACTATCTGTCTCTGTGTAATTTCTATGCAAAAGCTGGAAGTTTGGTACAGAGCTTTTGAAAAACCAAGCCCATCATCAGCATTTTCTTTAAAACAGCCCTGTATATCAGAGTACAACAGCTAGTGGCCTGTGAAAGGTAAAGTTGCATGCTACGGACACACACACACACACACAGAGAGAGAGAGAGAGAGAGAGAGAGATTGTTCACTTTTCATATAGAATTATTCCCTAACCATGCTTGCAATAATCATGTTTAGGCATTTATTAAGGTGGCAGTTTGAAGTTGGTTTATTTCCTCTTAAAGCTTTTTACAGAATCAACAATTAACATCATTTGGCATGGTATTTTCATAATCATATTGAAAGTAGTATGTAAAAGCTTCATCCCTCCACAAGGCACAACTGAAAAAAGCAGCCTGACCCAAGCATGAATCCAGTATCAAGTACAGCCATTTAATGCCCCGGACTTCCATACTGTTTATCTGTATCCAAAGCTGCCTTTTTGTCAGTGAGAATTTACAACCTGCTTCCAACCCGTATCAAAAGTTCACTAGAGATTCAGAATATATACAAACTTAATTCTTTTAATACAAATATTTACATACTATAACTACACGGTGCAATTCTGTCTTGGAACATGCCGGTGTACACAATGTCTCAATGAAAAAGAACCCTGTAAGTGTCAAAACGAATGACAACTTGTACACTGATGTTTTCTGCATTTCAAAAGGCAATGTTATGCAATATATTAAGTCCTCCTTACTTTTCAATCTCTTCCTTTTATCATCTGGCAACCGTTTTAGCTTCCTTACCGTAAGCAGTCATGTTCCTAAACTACTGCAAGCACAACTTTTTGATTCATCAAGTTATTGCATTAGACTACAAACGTCGTATTAAACCAGTAAGGTTGGGTGACTTTAGAAACCACCTAAATTAAAATTGGGCCTCTCAACAGCCCATGTTTCATCCAGCTCCTTTCCTCAGCTATTGATTGCAGTCTATCAGGACTTTTGATAAACCTACTTTAGCTGCCTGCCTGCAATGACAAACAGGCTGATTGTCAAGGCCATGTTTTGGCTGGGTGTTTCACAAATTGTGCAAGGTGAGCTGTTTCAAACTTTAACCAGAAGGTGCCTGTACCTTCTAGCAAAGTTGCAACGAGCAGATTTATTTTCCCTGTACTGTATCGCCATTCCACTAGGTACAGAATTGGGTGGAAATAAGAATAGTAGACACAATAGGCGAGATGAGGATTTTCAAAGCAGTCACCCATACATACAAAAATGATGTGCATCTGCTACAGAGAAATATCTTGTATCTTAGCATGGTTTGGTGAGGAAAGTAAAAAATATACAGCTGGCCTCTTTCTCCCCGTAAGACAGTTTACGTAACCACTGCCGATCTACTTGGTAAATCAGTACAGTGGTCTAGGAAACTGCAGGTAATGAATGGAAACATGCACAGCAAAGTCTGGAAGAATGCCCTTTTCATTTTTGCACTGAGTTTGGTATAGAGGAAGCTGCAGTGAAGACCAAATCCTGGGGACAATGCTAAAATAAGTATTGGCAATTGAAACCTGCTTACTGCACAGATGATAGTGGGAGGGAGAAATCATGAATCTTGTTAGCATATGACAAATGTAAATGAAATTCAGTATTTTCTACTTCAGTCATAGCTTGGCTAGGTAGTGAAACCAGTTTGGGGCAGGGGAGACAAAACGAGCAATAAATTTGCTCATATGCATTGCTCAGTTGGCTTGGTGTCTCTGATGAAGGTAGAGGAGCTAATGGCAGTTTAAGCTAATATTTCAAAGAACATCTTTTCCATTGTGCCATTAGCAAGAAATATTACATGATATACTTCTCCTTTGTGGGGGAGGCAACTCGGGTTAACCAAAATATTTACAGTGGTGCCCCGCAAGACGAATGCCTCGCAAGACGGAAAACTTGCTAGACGAAAGAGTTTTCCGTTTTGGAGGTGCTTCGCAAAACGAATTTCCTATGGGCTTGCTTCGCAAGACGACAATGTCTTGCGAGTTCCTGCTGGGGTTTTTTTCTCCTTCCCCCCCCTTTTTCTAAGCCGCTAAGCCGCTTATCAGCTGATCCGATCAGCAGATAAGCCGCTAAAAGCCACTAATAGCGCTAATCCGCTAATCCGTCAATGGGCTTGCTCCGCAAGACGAAAAAACCGCTAGACGAAGAGAATCACAGAACGGATTCTTTTCGTCTTGCGAGGCACCACTGTATTGTTCTACAAATTAAGGAAAGTAACCCCAACACCGTTTCCACTTAAGGCCATTAATTTCAATGGATTTAAGTGTGCCCTAATGCCACATTAGATTGTGAGCTAAATGTTTAATGCTGTCAAGGTGAACAAGTCATTTCAAGTGGTCTGCACTGTTACAGCATTTAAGCTCCCTAAAGCAGCTGGGCAAGGGGGGGGGGACGACAAACCTCACTGCGGCACAACTTTAATAATTTCCTCAGAAAGAAAACCGGAAGAAAAATTGCTCGGTAATAATGAATATGAACATGGTTGTTTTGAAGGAGTGATACTGTGCTGGAGCATTTTCCACCAAAGTCCTTTGGAAAGGAACAATGCAGCCTAGAAAAGCATACCAAGGATGGACATTGGCATTAAATTGAGTGAGGCTGCCATCCAAAATGACCAATGCCAAGCACAGAGGTATAGCAGTAGAGTGACCCCTCTGCATCACCATTGTGGCCAGTTGGCAGCTTCCAATTCAGAATCAGAAGTTCAGGCCAAGCATCCCTCTAGCCTTTTCCTCCTGCAGTACACTAGGAGTGGCAGGCCCATAGATTCTGGAAGGAGGTCATTCAACCACTGCCTTCAAGGTAGGGTCTCCCACTTAATTCCATGACACCCAGCCAACTCTGTGCTAAATAAGACGGACAAACAGCACAACCGGAAGGAAGGAAGGTGCATATGCCGCAGAAGCAGCCAGAGGGGCAGTGGTTAGATCCTGATCGCTGCTCTCTTCTCACTGCATCCACCACAATGAGGCTCACCAGGAGGCTGTGGACAAGTCACTCAACCGACCACAGGGTCGCTTTGAGGGTAAAATGCTATTTGCTCCAAGTTATGGACTTCGAGGAAGGATAGGATGCAAACCATTTTAAAGAGAGTTACTAAACTTGTCAAGGAAAAAAAGCCCCTCCTCTTCCCCCCCCACCTCCAGAGGAAGTTATAGTCTATGTCAACCCGCATCCTGGTTATTTTAAGATGCCAGATCCTTGTCAGTTCTCTGACGAGAAGCCGAGTTAAGTGAACCCTGTAATATTTTGGGTAGTGTTAATTTTTAAAAACGAGCAACTCTTTAACTCAATGGATGATGTCTGCAAGCTGGAGCTACTCTGTCCAATACTTAAAAACTGCCTGTAGAAGTACAGCCAAATTCCTTCAAACAGTTCTGCCCCTGCAGTTTCCTTCTGCCTTCCATGGGCTCCAGAGGAAAAGGGGAAGGTTGCTAGTTCCTGTCCAGGCCAAGTTTCCACCAGCCCCTCCTCTCTTGCCTCCGCCTGCTGCATCCATGTGTATGCTTAACATTTGACACCACACAGCCATCCGGTCCAGGAACTGGATGTGTCCTTTCCCAGGTTGCACACTCCCTCCGGCTAACGCCCAGCAGTAGCAGCAGATGGGGGAGCTGAGCATCCGAGGGAGAAGGACGCTCTGGCATCACCTTGCAACCCTCCTCCCCACATTATCTTGGCAGCAGGCGGGGAGAATCATAGAATTGGAAGAGACCACAAGGGCCATCGAGTCCAACCACCTGCCAAGCAGGAAACACCATCAGAGCACTCCTGACATATGGTTGTCAAGCCTCTGCTTAAAGACCTCCAAAGAAGGAGACTCCACCACACTCCTTGGCAGCAAATTCCACTGTCGAACAGCTCTTACTGTCAGGAAGTTCTTCCTAATGTTTAGGTGGAATCTTCTTGTAGTTTGGATCCATTGCTCCGTGTCCGCTTCTCTGGAGCAGCAGAAGGGAGGGAGCTCCATCAGCATAGCTGTTTCCTGTGCCGCTGGGCTAATGTAAGAGTCTGATCCTGTTCACACTTTTCCCCATCCAGTAAATGAGATGAGAAGAAACCTTCCTAAGGGAAGGCACTGGGGAAATGTTCCAATTGTAGCCACTGCTGGGCAGGTGCGCGTGAAGAAACAGAGGCTGGAACAAGTGATCCTGGAAAGAGTTGCTTTTGTTCAAAGTGACCTCATGGCGGCCAATGGATACCTTAGTAAAATAAATGCATTGGCAACTGGACAGAAAAGATGCTGTTTTATTTTGAGAGGTGAGGGCCAGCCCCGCTTAAATTCTTTAAACCATGTTACGTCTACTCAAGACATAAAAGCTCAATGAGTTCAAACAGTTACTCCATGGTAAGTGTGCGCATATATATATAGAATTGTAGCCTGACGTCCTGTTGCTTTTGAACAGAGAGTGAGTTAAGCACATACTTAACTTCCCCACTGAAATTGGAAAGCCAAAACCATTGGGCGGGGGGGGGGATGGTTTGGGAAGTGATGTGGAAAACTTTACCACTTTAAGCAGTAATGGATATCCTTCACAGGCCCAGGTCACACATAATCCTGCAGTTATCCAGTGATAGTTGTGCACATGGAAACCAGCACTTAGAAAAAGGCGCTTTTTTCTGGGTTAGGGTTTTAGCATGGGCAGGATCAGTGCCAAAGCCCTAGCTAAATGGGAGGGCAGTGGATTTGCTTCCCCACAAACCTAGGTGGTCATATCCACACCACACTTTAAAAGCACACGGCTGCCTCCAATGAATCCGGAGAACTGTAGTTTGCTGAGGGTGCTGAAAATGGTGGCTCTTTGGGGTGTAAGCTACAGTTCCCAGGGTTGTTGGGGAAAGCCATCTGCTTTAAATGTGTGGTATGAACGCCACCCTTGTATGGAGGCCAAAGAGGTTTGGATTCTCCAGAGGTTGCCCGTTCACAAGCTGAGCAGTTGAGTAAATCAGAGTTCAGGAGAAACTCGCCAACCTCTTTGTAAAGCAGATCCAAATGCAATATCCTGCCCCCCCCAAAAAAAAAATCTTATTACCAGAATGAAGTTTTTTTCCATATAGAACTGAAGTGCTAACACTTTTCACTGAAAGAGGTCTGGCTCCCTCGACAGAAACAAACACACACATAGAGCGCTAGGGATCTACTGCCATATCTAATATTGTTTCGGGTTAATACAGAAGTATCAGCAGTTAAGGTTTAAAAGCTGAACAGCTTTCCTTAGAAGGTGACTTTTGCCACTGCTTCAAAGGCTAGAAATGGAGGTGGCCCCTTCTGCAAAGAGGGAGGGGTGTTGATTGTCTTCCCTACAGTTGCAGCTGTTGTTGGGGACACACACACACACCACATTCAATCTTATGGGGATTGCGCTGGGGCACAGCTCTACTTTCTAAGGGGGGGGCGGAGGGGGAATTAGCATTAACAATACCTTACAAATACATACCCAGCCTCACTCAGGGCAGCCATATGTTAAAAACCTGTTATCCAAGAACCATTGTTTCAGTAGATTGGGGGGGGGGGAGAGAGAGAGAGAGAGAGAGAGTAGGGAACCAAAACATGCCCAGTACCTTTTCAGGTAAGTCCCCTTACACTCAAGAAGACATACTGCTGAACAAACCTGCAGAGGATCAGACTGCTAGTGTGCCAAGCCATAAATCGATTCTTTGTGGTTCTTTATAGCTTTACCTCTTGAGCAATTCTTCATACCTTGTGTCAACTGATTTTTCAGTCCCTCGAGTCAAAAGAGAATTTGCGGTGAAATGAATCTTAAGAAAACTTGTTGCTGTTATCTATCACCCCACCAGGGCAGGTAGAACTGGAATAGGAGAGACAGAGAGACTAACATCTTTGAAAATGACTATGGGGCTGAAACCCTCTATCTACTTTCCTGGGAGTAAGCCCCATTGAGTTCAGTGGGACTTAGTTCTGAGTAAACATGCACAGGCTTGCAGCCCCCAAGCACTTAGAGTGAAAACACAGTAAGAAATGCACAGTCCTCATTTGCAAAAGGAGGCGAAATCATGTACAGCGCTTAACAAGGACTTCTGGTCTGCATCTGAATTCATGCAGCCCATTCTACTTTCATTTTGAATGCTGAAGAGAAACTAATACTCACACCAATGGCTTTATGAGGCCGCCTGGCAAAGGCATGCGTAAAAACTGATGGTGGTGGACTTACGCCATCCAAAAATAAACCTGAAACCAGACTCTGCTCAATCTCAGCTCCACAACTCGCCCATTTTGAAAGTAGAGCCTGCCTCCAAATTGATACTCCTTTATATCTGAAAACTTCAGTAGCACGTTTTGTTGAAACAGACAGCATAGCGAGAGAAAGTTCTGCTACCAGGAAACTTGACATTTGCCTGACTGCAGCTGCCCACCCCAACCTAGTGGAAAGGACTCTGAAATTATCATTTCACCAATTCAATAGTAAGTGTCCTAAGGACCAAACTAGATTGTGTGGGAGACACACAATACAGGAGACACTTGGACCGAGAGTAAGCTGCCCTCAAAGGATGTCTCTGAAAACTAGTTGCTGGGAATCGCACGGGACTGGGGCTGTTCTGGCTGCACTCGGGTTCTGCTTGGCCACTGAGAGCTGGTGCTGGACTGCAGGTGCCTTTGGCCTGATTCAACAGTGCTGTTCTTATGCTCTTAAGCACACACACACCGACCTCAATGGGACTTGCTTCCAAGTAAACATGTATAGGATTTCACTATCCTGAATAGGAATGCAGACACCAAAGAACAGTGGATGTTCCTTTTCCTGTCATTTGGTCTTCCTCAGCTGCTTTCCCAATGGTGCGAGGAAATTGATTGGGATGGGGGGAGGCGGGGGAACGGAAAAACAGCAGGAAGAGAAAGGCTAAAGCAGCCCCTGCCCTTCAGAACTGCCTCCTCCAAGACTGCTTTTTTCATTATACCTGGAAACTAATTCACACATACCCCACGTAAAGAGTTAGATCTTAGCTTGCTCCTTCCACGCTTCCCCAGGAAGGACAAAATGCATTCCCAAGGCTGTAGCGTGCTCTTAGTAAACCCTGCAATCTTGCAATATGGGCAAAGCAATGTGTCCATTCCCCCCCCAAAAAACAAGCCCCTCTTTTGTGTCTCCATCAGGAGATGGAGCAAAGCGTTTCACAACAGACAGACCAAATGACAGGTGAAAAACAAAGCTCCAGGGGTTATTTCAAAACCTTTTTGCAGTTGGGAGCTCAAGTCACACTGTGCTTACCTGCTCCCAACTACGACCAAGTAAGGTGCTTTGGGGGTTTTTTGCTCCCCCTCCCTTTTTTCAGACGTGGGACAGTGGGACTTGTTTGTGGTAAGGAGCAGGGTTAGGGAGGCCACTCCTGGTCGTCAGAGCTGCGCTCGCTTCGCTGTACATGCCCGTGCTCCCAGGCTTCCCGCTCCGGAAGCACCTGCTTGTGAAGCGCCTCCAAGACTCGAGGGTCTTCCCCGACCAAATCCAGACCCCTGAGGTGATGCCCACCACCAGGCACATGAAGTACTTCAGCATAAAGACAGCATAGTCGGGCTTGACCTTGGGCTTCTCCCCAGGGCAAGAGCAGTTTTGCGCCGTCTCCCACTGTGACCTGTAGTGCTGCTCATAAATGTAGCAGGCCACCACTATGGTGGCCGGGACAGTGTAGAGCACGGTGAAGATGCCAATCCGGATCATCAGCTTCTCCAGCTTGTCTGTTTTGGTGCCCCCTTGCTTAATCACACTCCGGATCCTGAAGAGGGACACAAAACCGGCCAGCAGAAACATGGTCCCTGTGAACAGGTACACCACCAAGGGAGCCAGGACGAAACCCCGCAGCTTGTCCAGGTTCTGGTTGCCCACATAGCAGATGCCGGCGACCGGGTCGCCATCCACCGAGCTCAGGGCCAGCACTGCGATGGACTTGACGCTGGGGACGAGCCACGCAGCCATGTGGAAATACTGGGAGTAGCTAGCGATGGCTTCGTTGCCCCATTTCATCCCGGCAGCCAAGAACCAGGTGAGGGACAAGATGACCCACCAGATGGAGCTGGCCATGCCAAAGAAGTAGATCAGGAGGAAGACCACCGTGCAGAGGGCAGGGCCCGTGGTCTCGTAGTGTATGTGGTTGTAATCTTTATTGCAAGCCACGCTGGCGTGGCCCACCACCAGCCGGATGATGTAGCCGATGGAGACGAAGAGATAACAGGCGGACAGGAAGATGATGGGGCGCTCCGGGTACCTGAATCTCTCCATGTCGATCAGGAAGGTGGCCACCGTGGTGAAGGTGGAGATAAAGCAGAGGACAGACCACAGGCCTATCCAAAAGGTGGCAAAGGTCTTCTCGTCCTGGGTGAAGTAGGGCTGGAAGCAAGGGACGGCGCAGTTGCGGACGTGGCCTGTCTCAATCTTGTTGTAGAGCGGGTGGGACTCTTCGGAGATGAAGACCAGGGGCTCCCGGCACTCGCACACCCGCTTGCAGCCGGCCCCCTTTAGCGGGGTCATGTTCCGGTGGGCACCTTTGGAGGGGCGGGTGGGCTTGGTGAGGAAGGGTGGCAAGGTGGTGGCGGCCTCCGTGCGGTTGTAATCCATGCACAGCATCTCGGCGTCGCCCAGGACCGGCAGCTTGTCGCAGTTCATCCTCTCGGGCCAGGCGAAGCCGTACTGCCGCATCAGGGGGGAGCAGCCCGCCTTGGCTCTCTCGCAGACCGAGCGGCACGGAGGCAGCGGCTTGGCGTAGTCCAGCAGGCAGATGGGCGTGTACATGCTGCACAGGAAGAACTTGAGGTCCGGAGAACACTGGATCTCCACCAGGGGCCAGAACTGGTGCACCTCCAGCCCGGCCTCGTCCTGAGTGTCGTGGTTGAACTGGTTGGGCATGTAGGTCAGGTTGTAGCCGATGCCCTTGCACATGGGCACCGTGATCTCCTGGCACACGATGGCCTTGGAGGCGGCAGCCGACGGAGCGGGAGCCTGAAGCAGCAGCAGCAGCAGCAAGAGGCTCAGCCACGCGTCGCGGAGGCCAGCCATGGGGAAGGCGGCGCTGCCTCCCGGGGGGGGGGGAGCGCGCTGGGCTTAGCTCTTCGGACCGAGTCCCGGGAAGGAGACCCGGGGGGTCCCCGTAGCAGCAGCAGCAGCAGCAGCAGCGTCGCCCAAGGCGCACATGATACGAGGCGCCCCCTCGCAGTCCGCTCCGAGCTCCCAAAGTCCTTCAGCGCCGGTTAAAGGCGCACCTGGGCGCTTCTGTTCCCCGGCCGGCCGGGCGCCTTAAGGGGGGTAAAACCCGGCGGGACGCGAGCAAGCCATAGCAAGGCGGCGGCGCGGGGGCGGCTCTCTCCCGGCTCATGCTCGCCAACTCCGCGCCGGCTCCGCTTCACAGCTCCCCCGACGGGATCGCCAGCGAGAAAAGTTTCTTCGGCGAGGCCACGGGCGCCGCGGTGCCAAAGTCCCTCCGCGCCGAGCGCACGCCAGCCATGCAAGCGGGACGCGCGTCCTGGCCCGGCCCGGGGGCCGTCACTCTCCGGCGGGCAGCGATCGCCTGCGGGGCTCGGCCAGCGCGCTGGGCTGGCCGCGTGGAGTCGCCGAGGAGCCGCCGCCGCCGCCTGCCATGCCGCCCTGGCTGCTTCGGCTGGAGGCTCCTTCCGGCCGGGTCTCCCGACGGGGCGCTGCGGGCGGAGGCTCCGGCACCAAGCGCCACGCCGCCCAGGCTCGGGTCGCTGTCTGGACGCGCGCAGCCCGCCGAACGCGCCACCGGCGGCGAATGAAGCGCCCAGCCGGAGCCACCTGCGCTCTAGTGCCTGCGCGCCAAGACCGCCCACCCGCCCCGACGGGGCCCGCCCACCCGCGCCGGAGGCCGGCCGACGCACTGGCCCCGGAGCCGCCCCCTCCCCGGGCCGGGAGGGAGACCGAGAAGGCTGCGCCGCCGCGCCAAAAGACGCGCGTCTGGGCGCAAAGGGCCCGCGGCACCCAGACGCGGAAGGGGGGACCCTCGCCCCCTGACCCTCCCAGCACCCGTGGCAAATCCCAGTCCCCACCATGCTTTATTTGAGGCAGGGGTCCTTTAACTGCAAAAGCAACACCACGGAGGGCAGTAGTCACCACGAGGTTTGCCCCAGAGTAGAGCCGTCAGTATTAATGACCATGACAGAGTTCTTGGTCCGTGGACTTCCATAGGTCTACTCAGCTTGGACCTTCGTTGACTACGCGGAGACTTCACCCCGTAGTAAATGGGGTTGCTCTTTAAAGTGCCACTAACTTTGGGCACTGGCTGCTGCCACGAGATGTGAAGAAGACGCGCCGGCTTGTAAGGGAGAATTAGGAAGGATAAGTAACTCCCCCACTTAGCCAACGTGGCTAAATGAAGCCAGGTCCAGGTTCAGAGCAGAGGACTGCCAGCGAATTGCAAATATATAGTACTATAGTACTATCAAATGCAATGCAATAAAAGGAGCGACAACAATATGATTAACAACCAACTGCATCTAGCACAGCGCATTGGGATTGCTACAAAAGGCGGGGGGGGGGGGGAATCATCAGGTGTTCCACCAAGACCATTAGTAATTTTCAAGTGCTCCATCAAGATGGGGAGTTTTAAACTCTCGCTATAGAATTTTTGCTGGTCTTTCAATGCGCCCCAAAGCTCTGACTGTTTTCCCTTCAAATTGTGTTATTGCTGCTATTTATGTATTTGATGTTAACTGGCACGCATAGCACTTTGCAGAGGAATTTAAGTAAATAATAATAATAATCCCCCCACCAGTGGAGAACAGGAACTGTCTCTGCGCATGGCCTTGATGCTGACTTGGAATCTGGCAGCATGAAGGCAGAGCATAGGCACCATCCTTCAAAGTGCACAAAACCAGAAAACTGCACAAGCAAACTATACCAACAATCTGAAAAGTGTGTGCTATGAATTCCTTACGGCGGCTTTTTGGTGTGTGCACAAACCCAGAAAACCACACAAGCAAAATTCCAGCTGCCTGACTGTGAGCTTTTGCACTCTTCTTGGGTGTGGGTTTTCTTTCTAAATGTGTGGGCACAGATAACTGTGTGTGTGCCACCTCATTGGCACAATAGAATCAACAAATGCGGCAGGGGCAAACAGAAAAGGGGGTGCCTGCTTGCAGAAACAGACAAGACTGAAGTTCCTCCTCTTACCCAAATTCAAATACAAGCAGGTGTGAACTGCTCCAGTCTATTCTGAATGGAGGAAGTGGATTAACATAAATTGTGCTCAATCCACTGTGTCTTGTAGCACCAAATTCCGTAAGTTAATTTTGCCCTCGGTGAGCAAGTTTTTATTTTTTTGTTATAGGAAGGAACACAGGAAGCTCCTTATACTGAATCAGACAAATTGATCCATCTCACTCAGCAATGTCTACACTGACTGGCAGTGGCACTTTGTGATTTCAGGCAGAAGTCCCTCCCAGCCCCTGCCAAGAGAGGCCACTGATGGAACCCGGGACCTCCATGAATAGCAGGAGCATTAGCCCTGAGCAAGAGCCTTCCCACAGTGCCTCCCAGTCTGGGGAAACCCCTGCCCATTGATTTCGAAAAACAAGGCAAGAGTTATTGAGATAACATCAATGCACGAACTATTACATATTCCAATGACTTCTTTTGTTTATGCTTTATGCTCTTATCAGTTTCTGTAAGTCACTCTGGGACCTTTTTGTGTGTAGCAAGGAACTAATAGCGGTAGAATTTAATAAGAAATGGAAGATGGATAAACAGAGAGGGATTTCCCCATCCTTGTGATTTTGTGGGGGTGGAAGAAGCATCTTTCAGATATGTGCCACTTTTTGAGATTGACGGAGCCTTTTCCGCCCTTCGGTTAGTTCAGAGCATGCAATGTATTCGAGGCTTTGCGCACACCTGGCCTCAGCCTGTGTTTGGAAGTGGTAGGAGGAACCTGCTAGGATAATTGGAGGATGAAGTATTGAAACTTCATATTCTCTAGGTGGCGAACTGGGGCAATTGCCAGCAACACAGATCTAGGGCAATTTTCCTCCTGTGGCTTCCCCTAGCAACAGTGGGGGGCTGTCCTTGCATTGTCCAGAGAAATCAAGCCCCATGAAGAGGTGCTAATAATCCTCTTCAGCTTGCAGCACTTAGCACCCCTTGGGTAGGTGCTAAGTGCTGCTAATTAAAGGGCTGTTTGGAAATGGAATCACCTGTGGAGTCCATTGAGATGTACAGAAACAATCTAGGGCTTCTAGTTCGCTCCACACACTGATCTTCACTGGTCCTCCTCCTCCTTTCTGGAGAGGAGAGTGATTTCCTCTGCAAACAAGAGGCTATGAATGGGGGGGGGACCCCCATCAACTGGCATCTTAGTTTGCCATCCTCTTACCCATAGCAAGCAATATAGGAGACATATATAGGAGACAGGAAGTGTATGGATACTGCTTGGCAGTTATCTAGTGCTATACATTATAGAGGTTCCCCCTCCCATATTCCTTACCTCATTAACGAGAGAAGAGAAATGCTAAATACCTGTAAGGATGGAGGACATCCCAGCCCTGTTCATTAGAGCCAACAGGAGACAAGGTCAAACAAAGGGTGGCTGATGCTCTGAGCAACCCCACAGACACTGTGTGGGGTCTGCTTCTGAATAAACACGGGCGTGATTGCACAGGAACGCAGCAAGTTCCTAACAGGTATGGGGAGGATATTCAGATGAGGAATCAAGATTTAATTTACAAAGGTTCCAGCTGCCATAATACTCTGATTGTAGCCTGCATGCTTTGTGGGGCATTACATTTCATCTGGGGACGCGGGTGGCGCTGTGGGTTAAACCACAGAGCCTAGGACTTGCTGATCAGAAGGTTGGCGGTTCAGATCCCTGCGACGGGGTGAGCTCCCGCTGCTCGGTCCCTGCTCCTGCCAACCTAACAATTCGAAAGCACATCAAAGTGCAAGTAGATAAATAGGTACCACTCTGGCGGGAAGGTAAACGGCATTTCCGTGCGCTGCTCTGGTTCACCAGAAGCAGCTTAGTCATGCTGGCCACATGACCCGGAAGCTGAACGCTGGCTCCCTTGGCCAATAAAGCAAGATGAGCGCCACAACCCCAGAGTCGGTCACGACTGGCCCTAATGGTCAGGGGTCTCTTTACCTTTACCTTTCATCTGATGTCTTTCTGTGCTCACCGTACACACGTAGGTCCAGATTTTGATTCCAAGCTTGTCTCTGAGGTTCCAACCACGGGAGACAACTCTCTGGATCTGGATCTAAGAGGTTCCAGGGCTCTTTTTGTGGGGGGCGGGCAGTCCTCTGGACCCCCCTCCTCTGTTAGTGACGTAACCTGGTTTTGGTGGCCAGTGGCGTAGCAGGGGGGGCCAGTGGCGTAGCAGGGGGGGCTGGCCACACCAGGCGCAACATCTGGGGGTTAGGGTTAGGGGGCACAGATCCACAGGTTAGGGGGCGCAAATCCACGGGTTAGGGGGCACAAGTTACTTGCCTTGCCCCGGGTGCTGACAACCCACGCTATGCCACTGTTGGTGGCAGTTGGCTTTAGTTCACACATTGAATTTCCCATAGAGCCACAGCAGAATGATCTATCTAGCTTTGCACTGTGGGATTGTGGGGCTGAGGGCTGGGGGAGGAATGTAAGGGCCCCCCAGAGGGACATCAGATGTGAGCTCTTTCACGGCCACAGTGATCTGATTCTAACCCTGTGGCCAAGTTTGGGTCATATCTGAACTGAATTTAGACCTTACTACTGCCGTGACGACCACTACTGATGCTCTCTTCATTTGTCCAAGTTAATAGCTATTAGGCTAGAGGCAATATGTGCTTATTTTTATCCATTAATGTTCCTGTTAGGCTGTTTTTGTTGCTTTTAGCATATGCAAGAGGAAGGGGCACCTTCTCACCGAAGACCCACACCAATTGGGTACTATTCCACTATGTTTTACTGCAATTTGAGTGGCTCTGCTCTATGAACATGACAAGCTAGGTCTATTAACTGCAGTGGGTCTGCTCTGAGTAATGCCGTGTTGCTCACGTTTCCGTGTAATTCTTGTTCTGAGAGATATGCCTCTTGTTCAAGAGAAGGTGTATTACCAATTTGCAACTCATACACACCAGGGATGACTGAACACAGACATGACAGAATTATCCTCACCTGATTCACAGGTGGTAAGACCCATGCAATTAATCCTGCGGCCTCGTCTGTGGGTGGCTACCTTAAGCCCACAAGTCGACTTTAACTGTTTAATTAATGTATTTCTCACAGCACACTAGGAGTTCTCTCATCACGCACTCAGTTTAAGAATCACTGCCAGAAAGATATCTGCATCATGCCCAGACAGATCCTGCTCACTGCCTGGCTTGTTTATTGACTTTGATTTGTAGGTGCCCCAACACTTGGGGTTGGTAAGGTTGACGTTTCCTTATCTTAATCCATGCAGTAACTCCCATTTTACAGAAGGACAACTGAGGCGGACTTGCTGAAGGCCACCCATCAAGTGCATGGCTGAGCCAGGGTCTCAGAACCAGAAATATTCAAAAAATGTTACACATCACTTGGGAAGACAGGCGAACTAATGACAGTGTACTGGAAGAAGCAAATATCATTCTTCAATACAGTGGTGCCTCACAAGACGAAAAGAATCCATTCTGTGAGTCTCTTCGTCTAGCGGTTTTTTCGTCTTGCGAAGCAAGCCCATTGACGGATTAGCGCTATTAGCAGCTTTTAGCGGCTTTTAGCGGCTTATCGGCTTACCGGATAAGCAGATAAGCGGCTTAGTGGCTTAGAAAAAGGGGGGGAAGGGAAAAAACCCCGCAGGAACTCGCAAGACATTTTCGTCTTGCGAAGCAAGCCCATAGGAGATTCGTTTTGCAAAGCACCTCCAAAATGGAAAACTCTTTCGTCTAGCGAGTTTTCCGTCTTGCGAGGCATTCGTCTTGCGGGGCACCACTGTATCAACTTTGTTGGACTGGTCATGTTGTCCAGATGCCTGATTATCGTCTTCCAAAGCAACTACTCTATTCCCAACTTAAGAATGGAAAGCGAAGTATCAGTGAACAACAAAAGAGGTTTAAAGCTGCTCTCAAGGCAAACCTTTTAAAAATGCAGTATGAGCACTGATAACTGGGAAACACTGGCCTGCGAGTGCTCCAATTGGAGAACAGCCTTTACCAAAGGTGTCATGGGCTTTGAAGATGCTCAAACTCAGGATGAAAGGGAGAAATGTGCTAAGAGGAAGACACGCTTGGCAAACCCTCACCGTGATCAACTCCCACCCGGAAACCAATGTCCCCACTGTGGAGGGGCGTGTGGATCCAGAATTGGCCTCCACAGCCACTTATGGACTCATTGTTCAAACCGTGTTTATGGAAGACAGTCTTACTCGGCTAAGAGTGACCACCGAAGAAGAAGGAAGCAGCAGCTCAGAACCAATCTGCATGCCTTCCTTCTAGGACAGATGGATCTCTTTGGCCCACTGTCCAATGCAACTTCTGCAAAGCAGCTCAGCACCGAATCCTCCGGCTTCCAAAACAGATTTTTAAAAAACGTCCCTAACAAAAACCCCACACAGGGCACACCCTGATGCAAAAGCACAATTGCCAAGACAGGCCTGCTTGCCATAATCTGTACAGAACCGCGTTACTAACATGTTTTTTTTAAAAAAATAAAACACACACGAAACAAAGCAAAACAAAGTGCCAGTCCTAATTCACCTCCAGAGTGTAAACAGCTTGAGAAAGGCTTAATGTTACATCAGTCTGATTTTTATAAACATGCTGTCTATTATGCTGGGAGGTTGGCTTAAAGCAGCCTGAATGGGAGAGAAGGAACACATCAAGTTAGTGAAGTGGAAAGGTTAAGGTACTGTATAACCTATTAACCTTTCAACATGTGCCTTTGTCCTTCCCAGTCTGCTCCAAGAAACTTAACTCTTTCACTCTTGCCCACCACTTCCGCTATCCAACAGTTGAGTTGTCACTTGCCCTAGATAGAAATGATTCTGTTTTCGCTTGCTCACACATGCCGGTCTACTCCAACCCAGTTGCCCATAGGAAGGAGTGTTCCTCTACTTATTTATCTTTCACACAGTAACATGCGTTTGTTTAACAGCCCATATTGTTCCTCCAGCTCAGAACAGATAACATTTCATTTCACTTCTGTTAATGGCAGATGCCCTGCAGATGCTGTCGGGCTCCGACTCCCATCAGGCTCATCTAGCAGGGCCAATGCTCAGGATGATGGGAGTTGTAGTTCAACAACGTCTGGCTGGAGCAATGTTGGCTATTTCTGAGATCACCTCACCAAAACCTTGTAACTCCCCGCCTCTCCAACACCCTCCCCAAAATTAATAAAAATACAGTGGTACCTCGGGTTAAGTACTTAATTCGTTCCGGAGGTCCACTCTTAACCTGAAACTGTTCTTAACCTGAAGCACCACTTTAGCCTCCTGCTGCTGCCGTGCCACTGGAGCACAATTTCTGTTCTCATCCTGAAGCAAAGTTCTTAACCTGAAACACTATTTCTGGGTTAGCGGAGTCTGTAACCTGAAGCGTATGTAACCCAAGATACCACTGTATGCAAAATAAGTGCCAGGGGTCACATTTCAAATTTTGAGACAGGGTTGGAGGCACCAGTCAAAAAATAGCTGCCATGGGGTGGGGCATAACAAAATTAGAGAGATAATTACCCCCATGCTTACCATGAGAAGTCAGGTATGTCCTGCTGGTCCTGATTGTGGAGATAACACAATATTGATTACACACACACACACACACACACACAGAGAGAGAGACACTTATGTTGTCTAATGACAACAGTCCTAGGAAAAATGGTCACCTCACACACAGTTGAATTTCACAGAGAAGGTACCTGCACATTTTGCCCCACAATTCTCTTCCTAGGAGGGTTTGAGACTTACTTAAAAAAACAAAATAATTAAAGCTCAATATCTGGGGCACCTGTGAAAGCCTTTGCAGGCACCCGCAGGTGACCCCTGCCTTTTACAATAGCAGTAACTGGTGATAGCATAATCATCTTTTTTATAATATTTTTTATTAATTTTCAGCAAAAGAAAAATAGATAAACATTTCCACTTTACAAATTTTATCCTTTTTTGGACTTCCATCAGCCATTCTGACAATCATCCGAATTAAACTTTTTAGTTACACATTTCCTACATTTCGTATTGCCTTTTGACAACCCTGTCCACACCTGTTTTCCTTTCTTACAATATTTCTTTAAATTTTTATAGAGCTTCTTTAAACGCCGCAAACGTTATTTCATTATCACTTAAACCTCCCCAATACTCAACAAATTTTCCCCAGTCCTCGATAAACTTTTGATCTCGTTGGTATCTGATCTTCCCTGTCATTTTATCAAGTTCTGCATAGTCCATCAGCTTCATTCTCCACTCCTCCAAAGTAGGTACTTGTTCCTGTTTCCATCTCTGGGCCAATAATATTCTTGCCGCTGTTATTGCATACTGGAAAAGTTTCATTTCCTATAATTCCTAAAAGGAAAGCCTCTGGTTTTTTAGGAAATGTATATTTCAACATTTTTTTCAATTCTTTATATATCAATTCCCAGAAGCTCTTCACTTTCTTACATTCCCACCACATATGGTAAAAAGTACCATCCTTTCCTTTACATTTCCAACATTTCTTACATGTTTTATACATTTTTGCAAGTTTTACCGGTGTAATATACCATCTATAAATCATTTTCATAACATTTTCCTTTAACGCAATACATGCGGTGAATTTAATAGCATAATCATCTTAGCATGCTAAGTGGGACAAGAAACTGTTATCTCTATTTAGACCAAATGAATAGAATCAAACATCAGTACTAGATTTAATTCACCTGACACACCCTGAAGTCTCCCTTTGAAATCTCCTTGGCAAATGATCATTCATTCATAATTTAGAACACTTCTATATCCACGGACGCTACTATTCTTCATCAGGGGAGGGTCAAAGGGAGATTAACCTCACTATGATTGTTAAACAGCCAGGAGTCAGAAATCCTTGTGAATCTTCAGCAAATCTCCCAGTTGATTTAGAAAACTAAGCCACACTTCAGGAAAGACAAAGGAATAAACAAGGGGGTGAGGGAAAGTGTGTGTGGTGACATTTCTCAACTCCTGCCACAGTTAATATTTTACACACACACACACACCCTAAGACAAGGGCACAGCCATTGTTGGGTGGGGCCGAAATGAGCAAGGGCTTATCCCAGCTGAAACCCACAATCTGTTTTCAGTGACATGGAAACTGCTTACTTTGTTTGTTTGTTTGGGTATTTGGTGTGTATAGTACTTCTTAACAGGAACTTTGTTTTATCAGATGTAGAGAGGGTTCTTGCTGGCCATCTATCATGCTTGCTTAGTTTAGATTCCTGCCTTGCACGGGGGTTGGACTAGATCAGGGGTCTGCAACCCGCAGCTCCGGAGCCGCATGCGGCTCTTTTACACCTTTGCCGCGGCTCCGGGGCGGATACTAGCGAGGGGAGGAGGCGCATTGTGCACCCCGACACTCCCCACTGTTGCGGGCGCTGTACTGGCTGTGACGTCGCATGGGGGCGGTGCGTGCGTTAGTCACACACCGTCCCGGCGTCACCTTCCCGCCCGCTACATTGTAAGGGGCATGTACGCTGGTCACTGTTTTGAAGGGGAGTGAAGAACACACAAAAAAAGGTAACTTGTTAATTTAATGTTTATTTCTATGAGGAGGAGTAATTATGAGGGGTCAAGCAAAGAAATAATAAAAAACTGACAAAAAAGTTATTTTTATAATGACGAGTTTTGCGGCTCCCAGTTTTTTTTCTTCGGAAACGGGTCCAAGTAGCTCTTTTCGTCTTAAAGGTTGCAGACCCCTGGACTAGATGCTCCTCAGGGTCCCTTCCAACTCTACAGTTCTACGATTCTATAATCTTAAGAAGATTTTCTTAAGGTAGAGCCTGGGTAGCAGTTGCTGTTCCTTCACCTTTTATATAAATAAGATTTCTTAGTGTTACGTGCATTGTCTGTTTTTTCAAGTTGTGTTTTCTACAGATCAGTTCCATTGGTTGTGAGATGTTAGTGTTACAAACAATGTTATGTTAGGAAGAAAAGGGGGAAAGAGGGGGAAGGGGGAATGGTGAGTGGGGTGGGGTCGGCTGGCAATGCTTTAATTCTTCTTCTTATTGTAGGTGTGGGATTTTTGTGTCAGTGTCGCTTGTGCGGGTTCTCTTTCCTATTTGCTTGTATTCCTTTGGTGGTGAGAGAGGTTGGGGGTGGCCCAGGGTGTGGCTGGTTGTCTTTGGTTGGCTGTAGTGAATTTGTTTTTGTGTGTGAATGGGGTGTGTGTGAATGGGGTGTGTGTGTGTGTGTTTGGATCAGGTTGGCTAGCTTGATTCAAATGCTGTTGGCGGGTTCTTGTCGTTGTCCTGTTGGGCTGTGTATGTGATAAAGGGGAACCAAACCGGGGTGAAGGCATCTTCTTCTATTTATCCCTGTGTCAGTTAATAATAATAATAATAATAATAATAATAATAATAATAATAATAATAATAAATTAATAATAATTAATTAATAATAATTAATAATAATTTATTATTTATACCCCATCCATCTGGCTGGGTTTCCCCAGCTACTCTGGGCGGCTTCCAATAAAACACTAAAATACAATAACCTGTTAAACATTAAAAGCTTACCTAAACAGGGCTGCCTTCAGATGTCTTCTAAAAGTTTGGGAGTTACCGTATTTTTCACTCTATAACACGCACCCGACCATAACACGCCCGTAGTTTTTAGAGGAGGAAAATACGTAGGCATGCCACCCGTAGGCATTTCCTCCATAACACGCACAGACATTTCCCCTTACTTTTTAGGAGGAAAAAAGTGAGTGTTATGGTGCAAAAAATACGGTATTTTTCTCTTTGACATCTGGTGGGAGGGCGTTCCACAGGGTGGGTGCCACTACTAAGAAGGCCCTCTGCCTGGTTTCCTGTAGCTTGTTTTCTTGCAGTGAGGGAACCGCCAGAAGGCCCTTGGAGCTGGACCTCAGTGCCTGGGTAGAACGATGGAGGTGGAGATGCTCCTTCAGTTTATTGGTTAGTTTTTCTAATAAGGCTGTTTCCCATACTATTTGGTACCATTGGTCTAGGCCAGTGGTGGCCAAACTTGGCCTCCAGATGTTTTGGGACTACAATTCCCATAATCCCTGACCACTGATCCTGTTAGCTAGAGATGGTGGGAGTTGTAGTCCCAAAACAGCTGGAGGGCCAAGTTTGGCCATGCCTGGTCCATGCTTACTCCTGACAGGTCTCTCCAGTGTCTGGCTATGATGCTTCTGGCTGCTGAGAGTAGGTGGGTTATGAGCTCTTTGTGTTGTGAGTGGGCATTATTGTCTTGGAAGATGTTTAGTAGGGCCTGTTCTGGGGTGACTCCTAATACTTGCTTAGTTATTTTGCATATTTCATGTATGATGGAAACTGCTTACTTGAATACTCAATTGTTGCCAGGGAATGGCATGCAATTGGGCACCTCATAGCAATCCTGTTATTTCTTTCTTCTTTGCTTCTCCTTTAGACTTATATCCTTGCCTTTCTGTTGGCAGTTAGCTCAAAGTGGCTAATGAAATTGGCATTCCACGAAACTGCGATGACAATTTAGCACCAAACCAATCCTACTGGAGAGTTTTCCTGCTGGACACTTGGAGAGCTGGATTTGGTACCTCAAATGCCCACCTTGACTAATGCCATTTTTAGAGGCCTTTCAGTGGCAGCATGAGTAATGGAACATGGAAGGCTGTGATTTGCCTGTCACTCATAGAAGCTGGTGGTCTTCTGTGAAAGCAATGAGGGAGAGCTGGCCCTCTTGGCTCTGGTTTTCCTTAGCTGTAGCCAGAGTGTGGCATCTCTGACCTGTGGGACTAATGAGGTTGCTTTGGCCAAGCAATGCCCAGCTGCAGGACCTTGCAGGCACCACTGGTCAACTGATAAGTGGCCCCTGCAAAATCCTGGGCTTGCAGAGAGATCTGCAGGGCTAAAAGAATGGAAATGGTTTATTGAATGTCTATAGACAAATGGTAAACAGATAAGGACATTGGCAGGATTATTGTAATCTGCAGTTTCACAATAATATCTATTTAAAGTAGATGAATAAAAGAATAAATTAATTTAGACTATGCAGGAAATGTAAAACAAATTTAAGGAAATGCAGAAAGAGAAGGAAGGAAGAAGTTTTGAAATATTAGAATGATTGTAAAACTATTGAAGTATATATAACTGAAAACAATTTAATTTTTTTTTTTAAAAAAAGAGATGTGCAGGGCATTTTGAAGTCCAGACAACCAGCTGATTATATGGCCTTCAAAGCGGCAGCACCAGGCTGTATGCAAGCATCAACAATTGGATGATCAATTTGATTATTTGGTGTGTGGTTTTCTAATTGGCCAAGCAATTGCAAACATTTCATAAATAAACAAATTCCATTTGAAGCTTTATTGAAGTCAATTTATCTTGCATGTTCACATTTAATACACAAAACAGATGAGTGGCTTTTGCTTCTTTTATCTATTAAATTATTATTTATTAAATTTATATACTGTTCTTCATCCAAGTATTACAGTTCCCTTTGCTTAATTTCCTTGCATTTTTGGCTGCCTGATTTGTATTTCATAGCATGGTTGG
Source organism: Podarcis vaucheri (assembly GCF_965113315.1). Taxonomy (NCBI): domain Eukaryota; kingdom Metazoa; phylum Chordata; class Lepidosauria; order Squamata; family Lacertidae; genus Podarcis; species Podarcis vaucheri. The sequence goes on from NC_138759.1 coordinate 133,095,798, forward strand.
GGTGGGTGGGTGTGAACCAGATTTTTATTCTCATATATTTTTTGACCCAGTGAATCAGCAGCATTGACTCTCACTGTGCCTAGAATCAAGCCCTTTCCCCTTCCTTTGCTGTCACTTGAAACATCCATGTGTGCTTCAAGGAGGGGCTTTTCAAAGACATCTGCCCACCCACCCCTAATCCCCACCTCCGTCAGGATACTATAAGCTGTCTGAGCCTCAAGGAAGCCAATTCTCTGCTTCCATTTTCCTTGGGGGAAAAGAAAGACGCCCTCAACATTCCACGTCTCAACTGACTTTAACATTCCATAGGTCCTTGAAGTCACTAAACACAAGCTCTGCTGGGACCATTTATTTGAGGGGGGCCCCAAAAAAAATGTGTTTTTCATTACAAAGTTAGTAAGGTTCTTCTGTGCACCCTAAGTACGCAGAAACCACAACCTTATTTTGTGATGGGACTATTTTCACTTCCAAATTGATAGGCACCAGATTACCCAAATCTGAAATTAGAAGGAATTGTGAGGATGCAGATTCTCACACTAGGGAGTTCAGGCTAGAATTGTTCCATCAGCAGCACCGACACCCTCAGATAGCTGTCTGGTAGTGATGTTTGGAGCACAACTTCAGCAGCATGTTCCTCTGTGTTTCCATCGGTGTTCTCCTGCCACCATAAACAATAAAACGAAGTATTTGTATACTGCTCCCTGCACGTACAAGCACTACACAAATATTGTTTCTGTAATCCTTACAATGCCTGTGTAAGGAAGATCGGTGTCATCACTCCCCTGCTGGAGACAAAGAACTGAGGCTTAGAGATTGTGGCTTTCTTAAGGCCACCTGGTAAGTTCATGGGAACGGCAAAAAATAATAATAATCAGCCAGAAATGTTCTGGTTTTTATTCGTATGGTTTTGATTATTAATTGCATTTGCAATTAATTATTCAAAAAAATGTCTCAAGGCAACGTAAAAAAAAAAAAAGATGCCAAAAGAAAGCCAGATAGGTAAAACTAAAAGCTGAAAAAGGAAAGGAGAAACAGGGAGGACAAGTTCAACATACTTAGTCACTGTGCTGCGCTTTAAGAAAGAGCTGTCCTTAAAATACTAATAAAAAGGATGGACATTGCTGGAAGTGTGTGGTAGCTGTTCTTCACATGAACAGCTTGAGATGTGAATAAGGTCTCTTGCTTTATTTCAGCATCGTCATCTCTTTGGAGAGCCGTCAGAGGACAGACAGAGGATTGTCCTCCATTTGAGGGAGTCCTCTGTGGGAAGGGCTGCCTGGTCTAAGTCCATCTTAAAGATAAAGACCCCTAAGAAGGGAATGCAAAGACTTAACAGGCAGGTCACCAGTGCACAGGTGTATGGTACTGAATATATTTCTAAGTTGGTATCCATTTAAATGAGCAATTGCAAATTTTGTCCAATTTTTTCCCAGGTAATGCTTTTCCCTTTTTCCTGGAAAGTTGTCACACGGAATTTGAACCACCCTTCAGGTTGTGCCAGGAAGAGATACCCATCCATCTGCCTGCATGTGTGAATCAGACCTAATAATCTTCCTTAGTACTTTATCCTAAACTGATTTAACTCACCCACCCCTCCCATAGCAGCAGCCTCTGCAGGGACCAGAAAGTAAGTGCAGAGCCTAATTAATGCCCCAAACTGTTGCTATATCTAAAGCAAGCACACACACTAAAGGTAAAGGTAAAGGGACCCCTGACCATTAGGTCCAGTCGTGGCCGACTCTGGGGTTGCAGCACTCATCTCGTTTATTGGCCGAGGGAGCCGGCGTACAGCTTCCAGGTCATGTGGCCAGCATGACTAAGCCGCTTCTGGTGAACGACTGCAGCGCACGGAAATGCCATTTACCTTCCCGCCGGAGTGGTACCTATTTATCTACTTGCACTTTGACGTGCTTTTGAACTGCTAGGTTGGCAGGAGCAGGGACCGAGCAACAGGAGCTCACCCCGTCGCAGGGATTTGAACCGCCAACCTTCTGATCAGCAAGTCCTAGGCTCTGTGGTTTAACCCACAGCGCCACCCGCGTCAGCACACACACTACTGCACCTTTATTCAGCAATTCATCAGATAACTTGGAGAAAGGAGCAAAAATGCTTCCTCCAGTAAACACGTTCCACTAGCAATTGAACTGAGTTTATATCTGCATTTTCCAGGACGATTCACATTTCCATATGATGAAACTGAACATGAATATGTTGCTAGAAAAACCAGAAAAAAACAGTGCTTCATGTAATATGAGATAATCTAGCGCAGCAAATTTAATCAAAATCTGAGATGTGGTAGTTTGTTTTTTAAAAAAATAATAATTAGTGGACACCTGCCATGGAACAACGCCACTGAAGAAGGTAACCTTGGTTACCCAGGCTTTGTTACTCTTTGTGAAGGTACCCCCATAACAGTTCAAGCGTCAGGGTCCCCAAAATGTGGGTCTGCCACGGCCAGGATGGTTTCAGATTGGAGGGGGGACTGCGTGTTGTGATTCCTGCAATGCAAGGGGTTGAACTAGATCACCCTGGGGTCGCTTCCAGCGTCTATGGTTCATTACCCTCACCACCCCAGCTTTCATACCCTCCAACATTTCTCTGATGAAAATAGGGACGTCCCAATCCATAAGGATAATTTTACTATTTATACCCCACATATCTTACTGGCTTGCCCTCGCAGCCAACATATATAAAAAACATAATACAGCATTAAACTCTTTTTTTATTTTTAACTTCCCTATACAGGATTGCCTTCAGATGGCTTGGGGGTCGGATAACTCCACATCCTCCAACGTTCATCCAATGGAAATAGGGACGTCCTAAGGGAATATTCCAGGATATTCCGGGATATTCCAAGATCAAATCAGAAACCAGGATGGCTTCTCTAAATCAGGAATGTCCCAGGAAAATAGGGACACTTGGATAGGGTTACCAGATGTCCCTGTTTCCTGGTGACAGTCCCCAGACAAATTCCATCCCCGGAATGTCCCCGGATTTCATCTAATGTCCCCAGGAAATGCAGCAGTGGCAGTCTCAGCAGCCCGGAGCAGTTGGCTCTGGCTGGCTTCAGGAGCTGCTTGCAAGTCCCCATATTATGGGTAGTGCAGGGGCTCCAAGATGCAGCTTCCGGGCTGCCTCCACCCTCCCTGACCCCAGCAACTAAGCTGTGAAGGGAGGCTTCACGCTGCCTATCAGAGCTTGCATGCAAGCAGGAGGGGGCAGGGATCTGAGTTAGGCAATGGGAAGCCTCCCTTCCCAGCTGAAGGATCTCCTGCTTGCACGCAAGTAGGAATGGGATTGGGGCTGCTCCGATGGGAAGGGAGGCACTGCGCTGCCTGAGAGATCCCTGCTCACTCCTGCTTGCACGCAAGTAGGAGTTGGGATGGGGCTGTTCCGAAAGAGAGTGTGAAGCCTCACTTCCCAGCTGAGGGATCCTCGCCCCCTCCTACTTGCACGCAAGTAGGAATGGGATTGGGGCTGCTCCAATGGGACGGGAGGCATTGCGCTGCCTGAGCCTCACCGCCACTCTCGACCCTCCTTCTCCGCCTTCCATGCCTGACCCACCGCACACCACTTCCCCACCACCACCACCAAAGAACCCACAACTCAGGGGCTGCCCAGGCTCATGGAGAAAGGAGGTAGAGGCCTCGGAGGAAGGGGAAACGTGGCGGTTGAGGTCAAGGCGGTGGCCGCCTCTCTGCCACCGCCATCGCTGCAGCATCAACGTCCCGAACGTGTAGTAATTAATTAATTAATTGAAGTGTCCCCAGATTCATTGAAAAAAATCTGGTAACTTTATACTTGGGGGGCCTGTGCTTTGCACCCCCCTTGAGTATCTTTGCTTGGAGGGAAGTGTTCCTGAACTCTGATAGCGCTTCTCACTACCTGGGATGGAGGCAGTGGCGTAGCGTGGGGGGTGCAGGGGGGGCCGGCCGCACCGGGCGCAACATCTGGGGGTTAGGGTTAGGGGGCGCAAATCCACGGGTTAGGGGGCGCAAATTACTTGCCTTGCCCCGGGTGCTGGCAACCCACGCTACGCCACTGGATGGAGGGTTGAGAGGGGTGTGTGAATGTGTGTGCAAACTAGCCTAGTGTCCAAAGTTCACGTTTGTTGCCTCACCCCACTTTTCCCTCTGCCCCCCCCCAAGGCATGTGGCTCCTGGAAAACTTTCCAAAAAGAAATGTGGTCCTCAGACTGGAAGAAGTTCTCCACCTGCGCTGCAGTCACTGATTTACTCCCAAACTACCATGGTGTTTTGTAGACGGTAAGCAAGCTCTTTGTTTTCTGCCTTCAGTCTTTGCAGTCTGAATCTCCCCTTCTATACTTTAGGACTGTCAGATGTGACTTATTGCAAAATGTCAGGGCTGTACATGTGAGCACAAGCGTGTTTGGTTAAGCATCGCTTTTCTAAAACAGTAAAGTGATGTCCCGTTTGAGAAACAGCCGTGATGAATGATTTTGGGTCAAGGAAAGTCATTTAGTATTTGTTGTGTAAATATCTATCTATTATGGACTATGAGTCTGTGAATTATGCAAGCGCATGTGAAATAACTTTCTCCCTTCCCTCTCATTTATTCAACAGAATATAAATGGGTCCTTCAAATCAATTAGGGCCCTTTGTGTTAGAAGCTATTGTGTACTTAAAAACATTTTTTAAAAATGGGAGCATGCATTATTTACTTAAAATAAGCTGATATTCAAGAGTTGTGTTAGCACAGATGCCTTTTAGGATTGTGGCTAGACAGCTTAAATCTGTTAGGCTGCAGCCAACCAAGAAATACTCCAAGTAGACCTGTGGGAATAGATAGCTTTAAGTTAGCTATCTTCAATGGGCCTCCTCAGAGTACGATTTAATCATATGTATAATGCACTGTGTTATAACCATCAAATCATAAGTAGTCTTTTTTTGCCTTGATTCCTTGTACAGATAGCTGCTTAAGGCACTCTCTTCATAGGCACTGGACTGGAGACTAGCGCTGATGCCTTTTCATGGCTTGTGGCTTGCCTGGGCAGGCAAGTCTAGTTAGGTCCTCCAGGCCCTCCCAATTGGCTTGCGAGGCTATTTTGACCAGCCCACACCCACCAAAAGCCCTACATCTGAGGTCATATATGATGTCCAGCAAAAGCACAGCTGGACCGAAGGAGACCTGCAGACCTCATCACCTGCCAAGCCCTGTGCAAGGTGCTTTGACTGTCAGCTGGTTGCTGGGACTTGCAAAGTGCCGGGGGTGACATTTTGTAAGTCCTGATGATCAGCTGGTTGCCTGTGCAAAAGCAGGCCACCTGACACTATTGGGGTGTCAGGTGACTAACACGTGTGAGGCCCTGCCCATCTGTCTAACTTGGCCTTGCAAGGGGGAAGGAGATTGGATCTGGCCTGCTTTAGGAGTTGGAAAGTAGTCAATAAAGAAGACAGGAGACCTGAATTTTGGGCATTGGCTGCCTGTGTGTTGTTTACTTATGGAGGAGTTGATGTGGCCGAAACCCTATCCCTGTGTGTTTGCCTAATTAATAATAATAATGTTATTATTTATACCCTGCCCACCTGGCTGGGTCTCCTGAGCCACTCTGAGCGGCTTCCAGCACATATTGTTGTTGTTGTTTAGTTGTGTCCGACTCTTTGTGACCCCATGGACCAGAGCACGCCAGGCACTCCTGTCTTCCACTGCCTCCCACAGTTTGGTCAAACTCATGCTGGTAGCTTCGAGAACACTCTCCAACCATCTCGTCCTCTGTCATCCCCTTCTCCTTGTGCCTTCAATCTTTCCCAGCACCAGGATCTTTTCCAGGGAGTCTTCTCTTCTCATGAGGTGGCCAAAGTATTGGAGCCTCAGCTTCAGGATCTGTCCTTCCAGTGAGCACTCAGGGCTGATTTCCTTAAGAATGGAGAGGTTTGATCTTCTTGCAGTCCATGGGACTCTCAAGAGTCTCCTCCAGCACCAGAATTCAAAAGCATCCATTCTTCGGCGATCAGCCTTCTTTATGGTCCAGCTTTCACTTCCATACATCACTACTGGGAAAACCATAGCTTTTACTATACAGACTTTTGTTGGCAAGGTGATGTCTCTACTTTTTAAGCACATATAGAAACATAATAAAATGCCAAACATGAAAACCTTCCCGATACAGGGCTGCCTTCAGATGTCTTCTAAAAGTTGTGTAGTTCTTTATCTCTGTAAGGAGGGAGCCACTGCTGAGAAGGCCCTCTGCCTGGTTCCCTCTTAACTTCGCTTCTCACAGTGAGGGTACTCCTTCTATTCAATTTGCATTATTGTAAATAAAAAGATTACGAATAAGCCTCCATGTCCCCAGTAAACTTTCTTTGCAAGGGATATAGGCTGCCCTAAAACTTCCTACCACTCAGGGAAGTGGGAAGCATAAAAAACTACTAGGAGTAGCCAACTACGTTTAACTGAGAGTAGTTCCATTGATATGAATGAACATGGCTAAGCTAAGTCCATTCATGCAAATGGGTTTCCTCTGAGTAAAAGCATGCTTTACACTTTTCTGGAGAGCCAGTGTGGTGTAGTGGTTAAGAGCGATAGACTCGTAATCTGGGGAACTGGGTTCGATTCCCCGCTCCTCCACATGCAGCTGCTGGGTGACCTTGGGCCAGTCACACTTCTTTGAAGTCTCTCAGCCCCACTCGCCTCTCAGAGTGTTTGTTGTGGGGGAGGAAGGGAAAGGAGAATGTTAGCCGCTTTGAGACTCCTTCGGGTAGTGATAAAGTGGAATATCAAATCCAAACTCTTCTCTTCTTCTGTATGATCAAGACTAATGTGTATTTTCACTAAATGACAATGATTATTATATAATGTAAAGTTCCTACTGGCCTTCAGCTTTACTTTTGACAAGGTGGGCTGATGCGGAAGAAACAACGAAATCTCTCTGCCCCAAACAATCCAACCTCCAAAGTGCCTTCACCTGGCAGGCTGCTTGTTCTGCAAAGACAGGCTTGCAATGATCATCTTATCTTGGGCTTATCAAGAATGGGAGGAGGTACATGGCTACCCCAAGGGGGCAGGGTTGGCACTGCCATGAGCCAAGGCGAACGCTTTGCTTCAGGTGGAGCGAGGCCCACCTGCTGCCACCTGTCTCCTAAATGAAAAGGTGACTGGAAGACTTTCTCTTGCAGCTGAAAGGAGCTCTGCACTGGCCACTGGCAGAGAGAGGCAAGTTCAACATTAATCCAAGATCAAGGCTGGCAGTGGCTGCCATCATTTCAGATCTCTCCCCGGAGCCTCCCTCTCTGGGGATGGACAGAGAGAAAGAAGCATTTTAGGGCGAGCTGAAGCAAAGCACTGTGTGGAGCCCCACCGACTTCAGCGGGTGAGAGCTGCGCTCGTGCTGCTCAACTCCCCCCCACCCCTTAAATCAAGGGGCCCTAAAAGTGTCCAGAAGTTTTGGCTGAACACTGAGTCGCCAATGTAGCCTTGCAAAACGTGCTGACACATTGACTGCTGTCAAGAAGAAGAAGAAGAAGAAGAAGAAGAAGAAGAAGAAGAAGAAGAAGAAGATTTGTAGGGGGAGAGATGGGGACCTTTTAAATATTCCCGAAACAAGAAAAACATTGACTCCCCAAAATCGGAGCCCCGGATGTCACAACCATGCCAAAATCTCCACTTGCGTAATTGGCCCCAAGATTTCGGTGAGAATAAAATCCAATTTACCTGTCAAAAAAGTAGGTCTGAATAGGTCGCGGCCAAATGGGCCCCGGGAATGGAGTGCCACTGGCTGCCTCCAAGCCCCCGTTTCGCTTCTTTTCACTCTCCTCTCCGCAGGCCGCCCTTTTCTCGCAGAGCAGAGAGAGGAGGAAAAGTTGGAACAATCTGCTAAAGAGGCACAATGTTCTTTGCACAGTTAGTCCACTAATTACTATTAAGCTCTGGTTCTCTTTTGTGTTCCAATGGGGAGCCTTCAATGAGATGCTACCTCTTGGGCCTTTCATGGGGCTGGCCTGCCCCTTGAATAGCAGACTTCTCCCCCACGTCTTTTCCCATATTAGTTGTCCCCCCTCCCCTCATTCTTCCCTCCCCTCCTTCGCCCCCATTTTCTTCAGATGCCTCTTTCCGCCCCCCCCCCCACCTTCTTTACTTTTCCTCTCTTTTTTTGTCCATGTTGTGTAAGGCCCTAAATGAATCTTGACTGCCCCCACGGCCGACTGGAGACGCACAAAAGCGTCCCGTTCCCCCAGCTACAGCGCCATTATGCGCCCTAACAATGTACTAATTGGCAGTGACAATCGTGCTGTTGGGGGAGGAAGGGATTGTAAGGGGGGGGGCTTGGTTCTTTTCTAATCAGCAAGCCCACTAAATAATAAAAAATAAGATAAAATAAAGGAAGGAAGGAAGGAAGGAAGGGGAGAGAGAGGCAGAGAAAGGTATGGGCTGGAGGGAGAGCAACACTTTGCAAGACACGAGGTTATTTTGTTTGGGTCAGGCAGAAAAAAGAATTAAATCATTTTGGTAGGGGGGTAACGTGAATCAAGGGGGGTGGTAACGACACATAAATCGACATTCTCTCCTTTCTGCATGAGGGCATTATTCTGCCAGGAAAACTTGAGGAGAAGGTGGCGGCGCATACAGGTGTAAAAGGAGCGAATGCTTCGCGAATGATTCCCACACGAACCTTTTGGCACAGATGTTTTCCCTACAGGAACGTGTTTGGGGAAGAAGTAACCTGTAAATGTGTTTCCCGCACCTCAGGACCAGCATCTCAATTCCCATTCTGTTCACTTGAGGTGCTTCCAGCCGGTTGTGATATTGTGGGTCAGATTCAATAGCGCACCAGCGAGCTCTGGTTGTGCAATTCAAGTGGATTTTTGCGCCCCCGCACCATAAAAGCACATCTTCCCTCTCTCCCCCCCACACCTGGTGGCTTTAATTAGAAAGATGCAAGTGTCTGCTTAACACGACAATTAACACCCCATGTTGTCGATACACTTCTTTTTATGCCTCTTAGCAAAACATATCACTCAACTCTGCCAACTCTGGAACCCCAAAGGCTTATGTGGACACAGTGACTGCAGTTCTGGATGGGCAGTCAATATGCATTCATATCCATATTGTGAATTTGCTGGATGCCATTTCTTGTGATGTGTGGCTTGTTGTGCATGACAGGAGCAAGGTAATGTCTGATATCTGCTTATTCCTTATTGCCGATGCTGCCTTGAGCCACGGCTAGATTTAACCAAACACTCGCCCCTTCTTTGACTGATGGGGCTTCTCTTGCTACCAGTGCTTGGAACCGAACTTGAGATATGCATGCCAAACACATGATCTTCCACTGAGCTCTAGGGACCTCTCCAAAGACTTTAAGTATCAAAAACTTGGTGGCATTTACTTTTTGTAAAAAAATAGCACCTATTCACAACATGTTGTTGAAAAGTACATCGCAAAATGATTAAGCTTTGTAATACACCAGCCATTGCCTGCCTGAGGCCTTCCAGGTGTGTTGGGCTATAACTCTTTAGTCGTAGTCAAAAACATATGGAGGGTACTAGGTTGTTGAAGGCTGTATCATAGGAAGACTTGGAAATTCTACTGTGCTGACTTTTTAAGGCATGCTAGCAATAAGAGGTCGTCCTATTCCAAATATTCCACAATGGGGATTCAGAGGCAAAGGGAGTGCATGATATTACCTGCGCAAGATCCCACCCTGCTCTCCGTGGTAGAGAAAGTTAATGGAAACAACCCAGATAATTATATTTTATGAATCTACCAAGACTCTGGCCTCATTCAAGAGTTGCAGGGAGCAACGCATTGAATGTTCTGTGTATGCAAATAATGATCTGGTACAGGGAAACATGTTTTCACCAAGTATCAGGACTGATTGAAAACTTTGCCCAGTTCCCACCTTTACAAGACCAGTTCCCAGGTTGCCCTTTGTCCTGGGATCTCATAGCAGCCGCAGCAGAATCTGTAATCACCAGATCACACAAATTATGCCAGACGTGTCTGTAGTTGGGAAATTACAGAGATATGTGCTCTGACCTAATCTGAAGACACATCTGGTAAATGCCATATAATAAAGTTTTGATGTAAAGCTGGAAATGTACATAAAAACAGCAATGTAGGCAATGTTGCCTTATTATTTCTGTCACCCAGCCGTGAAAAGACTGCTGTGAACCACTTCTTTTTGCCATAAAGGTAAAGGGACCCCTGACCATTAGGTCCAGTCGTGACCGACTCTGGGGTTGGCCAAGGGAGCCAGCGTTTGTCCGCAGACAGCTTCCGGGTCATGTGGCCAGCATGACTAAGCCGCTTCTGGCAGACCAGAGCAGTGCATGGAAATGCCGTTTACCTTCCCACCAGAGTGGTACCTATTTATCTACTTGCACTTTGATGTGCTTTCAAACTGTTAGGTTGGCAGGAGCAGGGACCGAGCAAGGGGAGCTCACCCCGACACGGGGATTCGAACCGCCAACCTTCTGATCGGCAAGTCCTAGGCTCTGTGGTTTAACCCACAGCGCCACCCACTTCTTTTTGGCATACAACTGCGTAAAATTTTGGACCTTGTACTACGATGCTTTCTAACACCTTGTCCTTCCTTAAATGCTTTTTCCCATTTGCCTTGTGCCCCCTTCAGGTCCTAGGAGCCTTCATAAGGGCTTGGCGGATATTTTAACCTGACCTATTGGTAAGCTGTATGCTCACTTAAATGTTCGTGTATCCTAAATTAACGGTTAAATGTTGATTGTTACTATTTTAGTATTATCTTGTTGTGATGTTTTATTACATATTGTTATTGTATTACTGTCTTTAGACACCAATTTCTGCGTGAACCACTTTGAGCCCAGATTTACTTCTAGAAAATGTGGCATATAAATAGACTATAAATTCCAGTTCTGGGAAAGCATGAATTCGGGGCAGCTGTGTGGCAAGCAATTCGAAATGTGACAATGGTAGGTGGGGAAAGGGATTTGTGCCCCCCCCTCTCCTGTCCCAGGTGCCCCACTGGAAGTGGCTTTCCCTGACTCAAGGAATGTTGCGTTCATCTTCATGAGGTGTCTAGTTTGGCTTTGAGATTTCGTTTTCTGCATTTTTCCTTTTTTAGCAACATGATTCATGCAAAACTGACCATATTCTATTCAGCAAAACAAACAGTGGTCCCCCCCCCGCCTTTTAATATAATTTTTTGGATGCAAAAAACTTATTCAAATTACATAAGCATCTACATGTCCACAAGCATATATGTTTTGAATCAGTTCCACTTGCTACTTTGCCTCCCAACAGATCCATGAACTGGAAATCATAGTAGGTGTTCTAAAGCCGTACACAAATAGTTTTAGTTTTCAGTTGCATGTAAACCAGGAAGTGACTTCTGAAAAGCATGTGCTTTCTGCCAAAAAATAATAACTCAAGATAATACAATCTCCAGGGATAGAATTGCCGGGAATGGCAGCCTGTCAGTTCTCCTCGGGCAACTCCCAAGGAGGACATTAAGTTACTGCTTTGCTCTGTTGTTAATGTGTTTTTTTTGTAATATTTTTTATTAATTTTAGCATACAAAAAAATTAAGATATACCACACAAATTAATATACATATATCCTTATTTGGACTTCCTTCAGCATCTCTGATAGCCTTTCATCTTAATTATTTCTCCTGCAATTCCTAACTTAATATTGCCTTTACATTTTCTAACAAATCGTTTCTTCCTTTCTATTTTTACAATATTAGAACAGCCCCAGATAAAAATCTCCCAACCATAATAACCTTATGGCCTTATGACTTTTATAACAAAGGCAATTAATAAGAGCAACATTTGTTCTAAAAAGGCAATAAAAAAGCAACACAAATTATTTCTCTCACAATGGAGTGAAACTGAACCTCTGGTTACCCACACCAATGTGCGACGCCTGGGCCATGTGTTAGGGTTTCGCCTAGGTTGGCTCCCTTCCCAGGTGGATGATTTTCAGAGAGACTTCTTGACAGAGCATGCAGCTCTCTCCTGGAGATGTTCTTGCTGTGGAGTTCAACTCCAGTCCTCAGCTCTCTCTATCCAAACCTCAAGTTGAAGGATGTGGAGAGAAATGGGCCTGTCATTGTTTCTGTTTTTTTCGTCCAGTGCTTTGTACTGCTTCCTAAGAAGTAATTTGTTAATGAAGCAAGAAGAAATGTTCTGCTAAAAGATTTCCCAAGATCAGAGCAGGCAATGTGTTGTTGAACAGAGATGTTTAGCTGTAGAGGTGTCTGGGCTGCTCGTTTGGCCAGGTGGAGTGGAGGACTGGGCAGCTATGGGGGAAGGGAGGAGCCACAGTAAGACGCAGTACAGCAGCAGCAGCAGCAGCAACAACTTTTGCCAGGACTCCTTGCTGGGCAGAACCCACCCAGCGGGAAATGCAGTAACTGGATGGGTTCACCTGTTTAGATGAATTCATCTCATCTTTTTTGTAAGTCACCTAAGCTGGAGGCTATCGCTGCATGCAATGAGTACTGCAAGTTAATTACACGTATGGAGAAGTTCTGGCAAATCAGTTACGCCTGCTCAAAAATGTTTCTCCAAGCCTAATTCTTGTTATGAAGATGAGAAGCAAAGAGTTGCAACAAAGGCCAGGTACAGCAAGCGAAGAGGAAACACCCCATGAGTATCGCACATGGCTTTTTTGTTGTTCTTCTATGAACAGGTTGCTTTTCAGAGAGGCTTGTTTCCTTGTTGAGAAGTATTCTCTCGATGCTGGCTATGGTACAGCGTGTGAAATATTGAATTATGTTTAATACGCTATCTTTCCCCTCTCGTGGCAAGCGGCAGGTGTCTTAACGTTATTTTAAAAATTGCAAGCCTTTTCGCCTTCCTTGTAAACAGCTAGGCTCTAAAATATACAGCTATTCTTGAACCACCTGTCTAAACAGTAACTTTAAAATGTGTTTTTTTCAAAAACATGCAAAATCAGCATTTTGGGAGGCCTCTCTGAAGGAGGAAGTTCCATAAGGCCAAGGCCCTGGCTTTACCCTTGCAGTCATTATTTGCTACATACAGTGGTCAGATCTGAAGCAAGGTTGCTGCAGAAGATTTCAATGATCAGGGTTTTTCTGGTCCACTTACACTCAAGAGGTCGTGCAGAGACAACCAATCCATGCCATTCTGCAGGGCAAGACTGATCTTTTCTCGAGAGAGGCACGCCGTCTCCTCCATGTTATGGAGAACAACAAGCCCCCCGTTTCTGTACTTTCTGGCTGCACACACCGCTCTGCTTTGTGCCTTGATTTTGTCCAAGGGGTATTTTGTACAAGTAGTTAAAGCAAAAGGATGGCATACCCTGGTCCTCTCTAGATATTGTGGGATGCCAGCTCCCAGATCTGGGAGGGTACCAGGATAGTAGCACTGGGAATAGAAAGCAACAATATGCCGCTTTGCCCATGTGTTCAAGCTTGCATTGGAGAGATTCCTTGGTTCTTGTTTCTTGCAATGGGTTTTCCCCGCATAGTTTGAATGCACAGCATCTGTAAGTTGTACTTCCATGGAAAACCTTCCCCCGTGGAAAGGCTTGGGAGAGACAGGTTAGATGCCAGTGGAATAATCCATGGCAAGAACTCACATCTGTGGCACTGTGGCTTTGCAGGAAGAGGTGCATTCTTCCCTCCCAGCCCAGTCAGTGCAAAACTGGGCATTTGGCAAATCCTTTAAGCCTCTGACAAACCTCAGCTGCTGCAAACAATGGATTCGTTTAATGCCAACTGTAATGGGATTTTTATTAGGAACCAGAACAAAACCAGGACTTCCTTTCACAGTAGGCTCAATCAACACTCATCAGGTGGTAGGAATTTTTAACTGTACTGAGTACCAACTTGGGTTGCCTATGAACAAACTGCAAAAACAACCATTTCAATGTCAGCTGCTCCTCTTCTCCGCCGTTCACCAGGTCTCTTGCTAATCAGTCCCAAAGTGAAACCTGACATTAAGAAGCCTATAAATCCACCTCTTCCATGGTCAACTAGATGCCAGGAAAAGGAAATACTAAAAACACGATAAAACACCAAACATTCAAAACTTCCCTAAACAGGGCTGCCTTCAGATGTCTTCTAAAAGTCAGATAGTTGTTTATTTCCTTCTATATCTCTGATGGGAGGGCGTTCCACAGGGCGGGCACCACTACTGAGAAGGCCCTCTGCCTGGTTCCCTGTAGCTTCACTTCTCACAGTGAGGGAACCGCCAGAAGGCCCTCGGAGGAGGACCTCAGTGTCCGGGTAGAACAATGGGGGTGGAAACACTCCTTCAGGTATAAGCTACCTGTCGTCTTAACAGTGAAAAAGGATGGGGAAAAGCATTAGAATAGCTTCTGCTTCTCTCGACAATGGGTGTTCTTGCTGTGTGCAGCCTCCATTAGCTATTGGATGGAGCCAGAGTATAGTCGCATCCTGCTCTCCAAACCCCAGGCAACTGGCAGTTGTGGGACCAAGTTTTGGTGTGTTTTTTCTGGTAGAGGGGAATGAAAAGCAAGTTCTCTGCATCTGCTTCTTCTCTGGCTGATGGGCAAGGCCAATGTATTTGTATCACAATCCGCTGAATTTCTAGATTGTTGACAATGCATTTATTCATGCCACAGGAAGGAAAGCAAAAATGAGTCCAGCAATTGGTTGCAATTTGCTGAACTGACAAGAGGAGCAGAGGCAGCCCAAGACATTTTGTAGCCTGAGGAGAAGTCAAAATGGCACCACCCTCTCCATGATGGTATGCATGAGCCAGCCCAAAGTGAAAGCACGTTGAAACCCCAGTGTCTTCATTGGGAAAGCTAAGCAGGCGCAATAATCTCACTCATTAAAGTCAACGGGACTTCAAAGAACAAAACGTCATGCTTGCTGTTTAAGAAGCACCTTGCACTTTAAATGCTTTCAATAAAGACTATTGTGAAGATACCCATTTTATATTGAACTCTTTATTGAGTGTTGCCTTTTGTACAGTAGGGGTCAGTCGCCCTCAGCAATGTGTTATGGACCACTTAGGCTTACCTGGGAACAAGTGCCTTTGAACTCAAGGGATCTGCCTCACAGTAGAGGAGGTTAGGACTGCAGTGTAAGAGATCAAACCCATATACATTATCAACACATAATCTAACTCATTTGAGTGGAACTAATAATATAACATGTATTTTTCATAAATTAAGCACGCTGACGTGATAGCAAATAATTTAAAACATAACAATACAAAACAATACATGTAATCGACAAAGGTGTTGGCTCCATTGCAGTTTAAAAAAAAAACCACATGTTTAACACACTTACAACAAAGTAAAATTAAAAATAGCAAACCATCTCCAGAAATAAACAAGCAACTGTCAAGTTTAGATAATGCTTGGTTGTATTTCCCTCACTCAAACTGGGGAGAAAAAGGTTTGCATTTTCCAGGTTTGTAGGTAAAATGGCTGAATGTTAAGTAAAGGTTAGAAGCAGGGGATGGACTTAGATCCCTGAAACACTACAAAAGTACATTTCAGTACAGCTTCTCCTCATACTGGGTTGTTTTAACAGGGCACAATTTTAGAGCAGCTTATTTCTTCCAAAGCAAATGAAATCACTTTTATTAGAAGATTTGGACTGCCAATCTGACCAACCAATGAATTATTATAGCACGTGAGGTTAAGTTAATTAGATACATCCATTCCATTTGCTGACTCTCTGCTTTTATTGACTATTCAGTTAATCGTTGGCTGCTAGAAGAACAAATTATTTAGCTATTTGGGCTGGATTAGCCAACAACCCATTTAACTGGATAATTCACAAACATACTAAGATCAAATAAAGTTAAATAATACTAACAATCTATAACTGCAATGCCTCTAGAGTAAAAGCAGCTTTATTATTCTAAGACACAGAGAAATTCACGGACTGTGTGGAATAGTGACATGGATCATTTGGAATTAAGCTTTTCAAAAAAACAACAACAACCACAACAACACCCAATGTGTTATAAAGTAGGGTGGGGAATTGTGTTAGTGAAAAGGCTGTTGAGCTAACTAGAAACTGATTAACAGCTTCATAAATAATATCAGCAAAAAGCTGGATGAATTCGGAGCATTCATCAGAGGGGCAAGCAGCAACTTGCAGGACAGGAAAAGGGAGCCAATTCAACTGATTTCTTCTTTTTTAACATTTGGTTACCATTTATAAGTGTTAATCAAGACATGACATGAATGTTGCTTACCCCTGCTTTAGATAGGGAGGGGAGCAACCGTACAAATGTTACTGGACTACATCACCCCAAATCATGGGTGTCTGAGGGCCACGGATTGCTCCCTCCTGCTTTAGATATTGACATTTTTTGTACATCGCAACAATTTCAGAAATTGCTATTTCAATTATCAGTGTTACCAGTACACCTTTAAAGGTTTGTTGATATTTACTGCAATTCAATTGACTCAAATAATAATGAAATACACTGATAATTAAATCCATACAGAAATGGTCATATTCAGGGTTAGTCACCTGATTGTTTTTAAAAACACATATTTTGTAAATCTATGATATCCTGCATCTACCCATGCAATCTAATGCCCTTCTTTTCTTAAGAGTAACCAGCTAAATTCAAATACCCTGGGCGGGATTCAACATTGTGCTCAAGTTACCAAAGATGTTGACTTGTTATTCATAGGGATTGACACTGGCTTCAAAATTACCCTCTTTTCTGTGAGCCAATAATTTGCCCATGTCTCAAATTGGCTCATAGCTACTCTAAGGGAAGAAAGAAAGAAAGAAAGAAAGAAAGAAAGAAAGAAAGAAAGAAAGAAAGAAAGAGTTTACATAAAAAGTAGGAAGAGATGTTTCCTAAAGGCTGTTAGAATGTATTTTAAGGAAACCAGGAATTTGAAATAACTCCTTTCCCTTGTAGCATGGAAGTCAATGGGTCTCAACACTGAAACTCAATAAACTCAACACGACTTGGCACTTTCTCATGCAGAGACTCAGAAAGAAGAGCAACTGTCTATGGCTTGGGAAACACATGGCTACAGAATCTGAAAGTTCCTGCTGACAAAGCAGGAATTTAAGAACAGCAGATTTGTGGTGCACCTTTTTATATTAAGTGCTCAAGCATCCCTCGCTGCCCTGTTCTATTCTGCCATTGCAACCCATGTGACAGTGGAGACTGCTGCTCAGCTCCCAGCTTCCAAGGGAAAGAAGAGGCATCCCATAGTATTGTGCTGCAAACACGAGAAACAAAATGCTGCTCTCTGCCATGTGGACAGGACACCTCCAGCATAAAAGTCCACCGAGGACAGACCACTACTATCAGTAACAAGCCATAGGCAGTGTGAAATGTGACGCATGCCTATTCACTTTGGTTAGTCTTTCCAAGTAGCATCAACAGTTGGCAATTCAATGTTACGTTAGAGCCTTTGGAGCTGTTGACGGTGCCACAGTCAAGAATTTACCTGGTGTGTGCTATTTCCTTCTACAAATGGCTGCTATTTCCTTTCAACAACATTATATTGTTTTCAGACGTGCCCCCCCCCCCATTCTCATGTTACGGTAGATTCTCGGGTTACATATTTCAAGCAGGGGACAATTCTCACGTATCACGCCTGTATCTGAATACATTTGCAGAGCTCTTAAATAAATGAGTAAAAACATTACTAATGGACACCATTTTACAGGTGTGTCCTGGAGCAAGTTTCACAGGATAACATGTTTGTACATGTGCACATATGTACTTACAGGAGTGACTTACAGAAAAGTAATGTGGACAGCAGCTCTAAGATCCTGCCATTCTTTTCTCTAAAGCTTTTAGCTACAGAAACACTCTATATCCCTACCCCTGCTATTTCTTATGTAACCAGCCTTCCCACACCTCTCATTTATAAAATTCCCATTTCAGACAGAAGTTTTTAATTTCCTGTTTAAAAGGCACGTTAAGGTTTGGTTCACTCAGTATCCTCCACTTTAAATATATTTGTTGCCTTAAATCTGTAATCTATAAGATACTGGATTAACCTAGTACTCTCCCGATGTTTCAGACTAGAACTCCCAAAACACCTGACCACTGAGCCTGATGGGACCTGTAGTCTAAAATACCCGGAGAGTGCCACAGGGAAGGATGCATTAACAGGTAGGTATAAATACAACTATGCATTATTTTCACAGAACAATGCACTTCCTACAATTTAGTAACCACATTGGCATCAATATATATGCACTGGAGGAAGAACAGGAAATATGGAGAAACTAACTGCACTGAATAATAAAAGATCTCAGAGACTGTGAGCATTTGGACCTAATAATTAACAACCTAAGGTTTACTGCTGTTCGCTTCAGGAACAAGCCCAGGGAAGCCTCAGGCTGCTACCTTTGATTAATCTCAGTTTAGTGTTTACGCCCAAACCCTAAACTATGGTTAAGCTTAACTGGTTTACTGAAATAGGTTGGCAGCATCAACCAAGATGCGAAGTTGGCTGGTTTCACTAAACCATCGTTCAAACCAACAAAGGCCAAACTGAAGTTATCCAAAAGGGGAAGCAACAGCTTCCAATCTCTTCCTTGAGTAGGAAGCACAAGAGCCTGAGATTCTCCTAAGCATGTTGCTCAAATGATAAACCATAAACCTCTGAACACAGTCTCAAAGTGGCTAAAAGCAAAGAAACAAAATCAGGCTCAGAGGAAACATTTATGAGTGCCAGTAAATTCTGCTACCTTTTTCTGACTCTCTGCCTCAATAAGAATGAAGGCTGGAATTCTCGATTCATTGATCCGGCTGGGAAAGCTTACATAAGCTACCAGTAGGTGAATCTAGGTGCACAAGACTGGTCTGGATAAGGGCAAAATAAACGCAGCATTCGCAAACTTCATTTGACATATCTTTAAGCACCAGATACACAGAACAGGGAGGATTAATGGGCCTCACTCCAAAGACAGATGAATAAGTGGGCAAAATGTTATGTACTACTAGGATCCCATGGGTAAAAGTCGTGTACTAAACCCTCAGGCAAAAGACAAGGAAGCACGTTCCAAACTCTATCATAAGACACATGGAAAGTGCATCGCTATTCACAGTATGCTGTGTGCACAGTGAGTGTGGATGCACACCTGACAATCTGCATGTGCCGTGTTCTGTACATGCACTTCCTTAGGCAGAATTAGAAACTGCACAAGTCCCAATTTCTCAGCCAAGGTGTTCCAAGATGTGCCTCCTCCTCACTGCGCTGAAGCAATTGTCCCCAGCAATTGCTCAGGCTGCTATTCCGAGTCCACATATCAAGTGCAGCCAAAAGGATAGAGCAGCAGAGAGAGAGACGAAGCAGACCCCGGCCCTGCGAAACCCTCAGCTCACCATTTCAAAGTGTATGAAGGTGGAGAAAGGTGCTTAGAAAAAGTGGTCAACTTCCAAAGCAGCAGCAAAGCAGTGTGTACATTGTTTAACATAAAAAAAGATGCATTTTGGTGTTTAATCGTGCTACATGTGAGAAAAACCGCAGGGATTTGCATTGTTGACTTAGTAGGAGATTGGAATGTTGTGCAGATGTAAAGCTGTGCATGTTCTACAACCATGAGCTGCTGTTCCAGTAGTCAAGAACAGTAACGCAGGAACTAAACAGCATTTAGCACTTGGTTCATATAGCGTACAAGGATTGCTATTCTAGTCATCTAGATGTGGATCTATAATTGAGTTTACTTTTTGAGAGGTGGGAGAGGAATGTAGTCTTAAGGACGGTTTACTAAAACATCCTTCTAAGCTGGAAAAGACCCCACAAATACATTTCATAGGCTCCCTGTGCAAAGTACTCTGGGGCCTTTAAGTTTCCAGTGCCACCTTTGCTATTTCTGCAAAACAGTTCACTTGGAAACGTAATAATAAATAATGCACACAATATTTCTATTTCTAACAATAAATGCAAAGAGAATAGGAAATATTTCAAGTAAACTACATTTGGCTTTAGACCACCTGGTTGACCTAGACTTCATGAATGTGTTCTGCCTTCAACCTTCTTAGCAACATTGACCCTTGCTATTCAATAACCGAAAAGGTGAATATTAGCCAATCTTTCTGCAGGAAAGGATTCTGCCTGGCAGTGGAACGTTGCCTTGTAAGCATTCATTCTACAGTAGGAAAGGGATCTCTGCAGGTTGCCAGCTTCCTCCTTTGAGTCAAGTGTTCTGATAGGACAGTTCAAACATGTTGCAGGCCTCTTCCAGGCTTTCATCCATGTTGAGTCTTCTCCAGAAAGACTTCTGCTTCATCTGAAGCTCCCTTCGCACACACCTGGGGCATGGCACCGACTTCACCTTGCACTCTGAATGGAAGACGGCACCACAGCTGTCACATCTGTGTGAACAAAATCAGATATATGTATATTAATATGTAGGTTCCTAGCTTCTCTTCCCCACCCCACTACGCAGAGGAAAGAAGTTCTGTGCTAAGACTGTTCCTGTGCTGGCTGCATTCTGACCTCTGAAAGCCAGCCACACCGAGAAACGCTCAGAGGATTCTCAGCCACCATTGAGTCCCAGTGAGAAGGTGTCTTATAGCGTCGGAACATTGAGTTACACTATGGCAGTGGTTTAGCGAGGCAGTTAGGGCACAATGCTATGTGCAGTTAATGAAGTCACTGGGATTTAAGCAGCCTGACCGGATGCAGGGTTGCAGCTGTTAGTATTTGCTTTAATCTCAAAATCTCTGGAAGATTTTACAAGCTTAATTACTTAAGCATGTTACCCATTCTTTACTGGATTGGAGCACCTGCAGGTAACACAAGTGGGAGCCAAGATGACAGCCAAAGAAAACAGTTGTGCCTTTAGAAATTTTAAATCATCCACATCTGACACTAATGCTGACTTTATCAAGCTAATTCCCCTTTCGTTAGTGATTTACAATTCCTTGGGAAATGCTGGAGACCAATGATTGATGAGAGTGTCATTTTGCATTCATTCATGGCCTCTCCCTTTTCCCTCTTTTGATCACTCTTCTCAGTCAACTGGAGAATGTAAACGCTTATCAGGAATTTCTGTCGAAATGGACGCCGGCAGGATTATGGAAGAGTGAAACACACCTGCCGTTGCTACCCAGATGCATTAAATCAGGGGGTGGGAAGGGACAAGAGAAGATTGATGATTTCAAAATTAAGAGCAAATACATCATTCAAACCATTTGAAAAAGTTGCAAAACACAAAAACCCCACCCACCACCCAAAACTTCTGTATAATCAATAATCAACTTGTTCCTTGATAAAAGGGAACAGATGATTACAAGCAGGAGGACAGGGAAAAGCAGACATGAATGACACTCTTCATGGGCTTTGCTTAAAATCCCACCAGCACTTACGCTTCTAGCTCCCAAAGCCTTCCATAAATCAGCTTCTTCATTTTAACCAGTTATCCCACACTACAGGTCCAATTGTTGCTTTATCGCTACCAAATTAACCCTTAATATACCCAGTCATTCCAGAACAGTAGCTGCATATAGCACCCTAATCCCATTCATAGATTACTTGCTCAGAAACAACTCCTACTGCTTAATGGGATTTGGTTCCCAATATGCATACAATTGTGGCCTTCATTAGGGACGAACTGAATCATTGCCGCATAAACTTTTGCAGGAAAACTCACATTTCCTATGATAACTGTTGCATGCAGAAACAGAAAGGTGCAAACAGAGAATCCCTCCTGGACAAAGACAGCCTGGTCACTGTGACCCATGCCCTGCTAAAATCCAGATCAAACCTTTGCTCTGTGTTGTACACGGGTCTGTCTTTCAACATGGACATTTCAGCTCAGTACATGGCTGAATTCCATTACCATATTGAATCCCCTAATTTTAAAGCAGCTCCTCATTAACTTGCCCTCTTTAAGTCTCTGGTCATTAGAAGTCTTTCTCTGGATAACTCTGGCAACACAAGTTAGAAGGATGGCTACTGAGGAGAGTCACCTCTCTCTGGTGGGGTCCCAAGTAGCTCTTCCTAGAGCTACCTGCCTGATGCCTCCGCTGCTGAGCTTTGGGTCCCAGGTCAATTATCATCATTAGCAGAACTTGTTACTTGCTTGTTACACAAAAAGGTCTCTCCATGACTTAAAACCTATTTAAGATCATAGACCAAAGTAAAAATGCATTATAATAAAAACACATTTACACAAAGCATGTGCAATTCATTAAAATTGCCAAAAGTAACCTCCAGTAAGAGCAGCATAAAATTTTGGCTGCACAACCAGAAGTAAATAACAGCAAACAAACATACAAGAATTTTCTTTTCTTTTTTTAAATAATATTTATTAATAATTTCAAAATTACAGAAAAAAAGAAAAAATTAAAAACAACACTACAATACATTGGGGGGGGACAAGAAAAAAAAAACAAGACATAAAAACCAATGCAACAATACAGCAAAAAGATAAAAAAGAAGGGGGGGACCACAAATTCCATATTACATATCTTTAACTTCCATTTGCTTGTTTCATTGACCTCCTCACACCTCCCTTTTTGTATTCTAGTTTGATTGATTATTTCAGCAAATTCTTTCCATCTTTCTCAATTTTTACTAAATAATTTATCTTAACAATTTAACCTATTAATTAACTCAACAAATCCTTTCCATCCTTTCCCCATATTCTGTTATTCAAATTACCTTAAGTTATTTAACCTTATCTTACCCAAAAATACTTTAGAGCTTAATGCTTAATACTCGATTTTACATAACTCCTGATATCTTTTCTACTAGAGTCATATAGTTTCATTCCAACATTTTCCCTAATGTTCATTAATTTTAGACTAATTCCCTAGAAAAAAAATTTCTTTATAAATTTTCTTTTATGCCACAAGGTGCCATAGGAAGGCACTGGACATAGTAAAAGATCCATCGCATCCTGGTCACTGTCTCTTCGAGCTCCTGCCGTCGGGACGGAGATACAGGACGGTGAAGACAAGAACGAGCCGTCTTAAGAACAGCTTCTTCCCCAGAGCGATCTCGGCCCTGAATGGGAAGCCTGGACTTTGAAAGTCATCTAATCTTCCTTGCTGTTTTATACTGTATTGTTTTAATTAGTGTTTTTATAGTTGTTTTGATTTTGTGTGGAGTGCCCTACCTCGGTGGATGGAGCAGCCAAGTAATTTCGTTGTCCCCGAGAGGGGGCAATGACAATAAAGATATTATTATTATTATTATTATTATTATTATTATTATTATTATTTCTTCCAATCTTCATCCAACGTCTCTTCTTCCTGGTCTCGGATCGTGTCAGTCCTTACTGTCCATTCCATCTAGTCCATCAACCTGGTAATCTAATGTCCGAGGCCCTTAAGTCTCTTCCATGTCCCTTCTGCAGATCTTGTTTATACTTGCACTTTTCCTTGTCTTTTGTTGGTCTCTTTCTTAGTTTCTTTCCTTTCTCGTTGGGGAGTAGGTCTCTGGGGGATTCCAACCCAAAATTATATTCGTCTCCCTTCATCCAACCAGCCCATTCCCCAGAGTCCCACTCCCCACAGTCATCAATGTAGTCCAAAAAATATTTAAAAACATATTTCGAGGTCTCTCCAAAGTTAAGAACCTCCTCAGCTCCAGACTCCCCCTGGCCGACTCCAACTTCAGTCTTCAAAAACAGCGGCTTATGCTCCTGTAGGGCCTCGGGTCTCTCCATTTGTATTATTTGAGGTGCAACCGCAACCTCCTCCATTATCTTCTGCACTTGCCCAATCAGTACAGGTTCCTGAGTTGGTCCCTGAATAGTTTCTGTATCAATATTCCCTGTTTGTCCACAGTTATTAACCACAACAGTCATCAAATCCATTTTCTCATTCATCAAATCCATCTTCTCATGCATCTGTTCCAGCAAGGCACTTGTCTTGCATAAAGCAAGCACCAAAACTTCCTCCCAGCTCATATTTAGTCAAGGTCAAAAAGAACTGGTCCCACGATCTTAATCTGACAGCTGTAGAGTCCTCAAGTAGACTGCAGCAACAGTTTAGCAAGCTCCCTCTAGAGGAGACAATTTCTATTTGTATCCATTTTTTTTAAGGCAAGTCCAACAAAGGAAAATTACTTTCATTTTTCAGATATTTTGTTTCTTTAGAATGCAGAAGGCAACATTGGAATCAATTTATTTCTCTTCTTTAGCTATCTGTCAAAGTATTCCATTCACAGTCAATGAACCTCTCCAAGAATTTCTGTCTCTGACACCCCGTTCCCAGGTTAGAGACGGTGGAAACTTATGTTTCTTCACTCCCTCTCCTGCAAGCGTTAAACAAAGTCCCCCCCCCCTTCTCCTGCTTCCAAGGGGGTTTCAGTAATTATAAATGAAGGAAATTTAAACTTTTTAAACGACTTTCCAGGCTTTAGCTTACAAGGTTTTTGCTTCAGTCTATGTACAAAAAGCGGAAGGCGGACTTCCTGTTTTGAACCTTCCCGCTTCGATGCCAAATTAAGATATTTCTTGATCCAATTTTCCGTTTCTACTCACGGGTACTTGTTTTAAATCCAATTGTCCACAGGAAAAAGTCAGCGCTCTCCGGCAATGGCTGTGCGGCTTCACTCCGTGAAAGTAGCAATCAGTTCGCAGCACCGCGCCGCTCACCCCACTGCACTCCGGAGCCCCAAAATGCCCCTGATGCCCTGCCGAACCCCACGTTCCCAGGCTTCCTCCGCCTGGGATTTGTAGCGGGTCCCCACCTTCGCCGCGGCGGGAAGACCCAGTTTCCACGGAGCCAGTTCCTCCAGTCGAAGGAACTCTGCCATTCACCGATGGCGCTAACCCGGAAGTCATCCAAGACCAATAATTTTCTATCTGGCCAGGCTTTTCATTAGTATTTTTACTAATAGGGTCTATACTAAGTTGTCACCATCTTCTATGTTACACAATAATTTGGATTAAGCTTTTTGAAAATCTTTCTTAGAGGCTAAACACTTGTTACCTAGTACAGATTTTCAGGTATGGGTTGTGGGACAAAGTGTTAAGGGTGAGCTGATGGTAGAGAGAACAGTGACAGAGAGATTGGAAAGAACACGATTGCTTCCTTCCCACAATGTTAGCACTCAAACGGCAACTTTCCCATGCAGTTTTCAGGTACAGTGGTGCCTCGCAAGACGAAATTAATTCGTTCCGCAAGTTTTTTCTTCTTGCGAGTTTTTCGTCTTGCGAAGCACGGTTTCCCATAGGAATGCATTGAAAATCAATTAATGCGTTCCTATGGAAACCGCTTGCCAGGCTGGCAGTGCGGAGAAGGGCTTTTCTCCCCACCGCAAGCCTTCAGGACAGGTACGGGAACAGAGGGGAAGGGGCACAGCGCTTCTCCTCTGTTCCCGGGGCTTGCGGTGGGAGGAGGGTTTTTCCTCCCCACCGCCAACATTCAGAACAGCATTCTGAATGTTGGCGGTGGGAAGGAAAACCCTCCTCCCACCGCAAGTCTTCAGGACAGCCATCCGAAGGCTGGCGCGGGGAGAAGGGCTTTCCGCCCCACCACCAGCCTTCGGAGCAGCCTTCCGAAGGCTGACTCGGGGAGGGCTTTTCTCCCCACCGCCAGCCTTCGGAGGAGGTCCGAGGACAGTGGGGAAGACGCTGCGCTTCCCCGCTGTCCCGGAGATTTCCCTATGGGCTTTCGTCTTGCGAAGGAAGCCTATAGGAAAATTCGTTTTGCAAAGCGCCTCCAAAACGGAAAACCCTTTCGTCTAGCGGGTTTTCCGTCTTGCGAGGCGTTTGTCTTGCGGGGCACCACTGTACTCGTGTGACCCAGATGGAGGGAAACATGAGGTTCCTAATAAAAAGCAGGTAGTGTTCTGGTTTTTCCCCAAAGGTGACTTTTGCGAGCTGGAAGTTCCACAAGGCCAATCCAGGCCATTTTTATTTTTTTTGCTGGTTTGCCCAATTCTATTCCAGTAATATATGGCAACGGTGATAACTTGGGTTGAAAATTTGAGTCAAGTGCATTGTGAAAATCCATTGGATCTGCTGTGCTCTGTTTGCCAGGAGCTATTCTGACTGGGAAGTAACACTTCAATTGCTCAGACATCTTAATTGCTGAGACAATGAACAGAAGAAATCCAAATCAACAAATTGGCCAGAGGGTCCATGAATCCGCCTTGCAGTGAAACTGGTGCAACAGACAGCAGCAACTCCCACAAGCACCTAATTACCATAACTTTATTTTCAGGAGAAGGAGGTGGTTTTCAGTGTTGTGGTTGTGTAGAAAAGCCAGGAACACCTCTGAACAGTTTCTGATGAAAACTTGTTAAGACACAAGGATCTCGATGAAGCAAATATCCAAGGAATGAAGCCCACAAGTTCCACACATTTCCCCATTTCTACAGGATTTTAATGTGTGTTCCTGAATTCCCACTGCCAACCAGCATTTCATGAGTCCGATTTCTCTTTTCTATTAGGATTATTTCACACATTCCAAAAGTGGTTTGCCACCAAATGTACACTCGTTAGTTAGCTGCAGTTAATCAAGGCTCTTATACGCATTTGCAGCTGAATAATTGACACAGTCACACGTAACATTTAAAACATCGTTGATGTCAGGCTGAGCACCATGGGTTGGCATCACTGGGCATCTGCCCAGGTCCATGCCCCAGCAAGGGCCCACCATAAACCAGAGTCTCCTGACACATACAAATTGCTGCTGGACAATGGAAATGGCTCTACTTTCTGCTCCTCTTGCAAACACGGACAGCTCCTTCTTCCTTGCCACTTTTGCTTGCTCCTTCTTCAGACCCGGTGGCAGCAATAAAGTAGAGGAAATGTTGCTGTTGTTGCTGTTGTTGCTGGTGCTGGTGCTGCCATTTACATTACTTACCTGCTCCCAATGGTAGAGAAGCCCGCCCCCTCCTCCCTGCAGCCACTCATGCCATCTCATTGGGTAAGGAAGAAGAGACTGCAGCTACTATCTTCCTCCCCACTTCCAGATTGGGCCCAAAGAGGAAGAGAATGGAGTGGAAGTTGTGGGTGATGGTGAGATGAATGAGGAGGAGCTGCCGGTACTGGGGTGGACCAGGGTGAGTCCTGGCTAGCCCTGCCAGCCCAGTTAGGACCACCTGCACATGTGGTAGAGGACCTGATACACAAAGGGAATGCGTGAAGTCAACTGCAGTCTCCCCAAGGGACTGACAAGTGAAAACGAAATATGGCACTTAAGCACTCTGTTGATTTTGTGTTGCACAATTCACTATACGGCTTAAGGAGAGAAGGAATCATGAAGCTGAGATGAACCTGCAAAACTTAAAAGCTGAAATCTTTCCCAGCTGCCACCTACTCTAACTTCCATGGAAAATTACAAAGGTGTATCTCCTAGCTGTGGCTGCAAGACCGCTCAGAATTTCAATCAAGCGATCAAACACCTGCTTCTTATCTGGCCAAGGCCACAGCTCGGTGCTGCGTCAACCACTTCTCTAACATCTGAGGGCAATGTGAAGCACCTGTGTTGGGAAAGAGGGTGTTCCTTTTATGGCACTTATTTACAAAACAGTCTCATTATTACTAAGCCTTTATTCTCCCTTTCTCAGATCCTTTTGAGCACAAATACAATGACATTGTGGAGAAGACATTTGTTGCTTTGAAAATGACAAAAAGATGAGACCTTAAAAACAAGCAACTGTGGACTCATTCATGTCTTCCGTTTTGCCTGCAGCAGTCCCAGAGGGGGAAAGTCCGCGTTTCATGTTCGGCTGCCTATGGTCACAGCTGCTGTAGGAGTGCAGTCGTATGGCTCAGTGCCTAGATTATGCACATAGCACCAGTGCCTGAAACACCTCTGAATCGCCGTGAAGGTTTTTGCATTTTAAATGGTCAGGCGTATGCTCCTCTAGGGCACCCATTCTTAACACGGGAGATTTGGGGTGGGTGAAATGAGTGAAATGGTGGGTGGAGGTGCTGGAAACTGATAGCGGAGGCACATATTTCTCCTTAAACTTGTGTCCCAGCCAGCCCCATCCTTAACCAACTTCCTCCCTTCTAGCATTCTTTCCTAGAAGCCACAAGATAATTTCAGCTCTGAAGTGCAGGAGATTATACTTGTTTGCATGCCCTGAAACATATAACACAATAACATTTTTTTTTTTAAAAGCAAGATGATTCATTAGTATGGTAGTCAGTGAGATGTTTGAGCAAGTTATTTCATTTTCTGCATAGGCTGGAGTCATGATTGTACAGAAGGGTTGTTCTTGTGTTGTTGTTGTTTTACAAAAAAGTAACACTGAAAGATTAGTTTTCCTATGACCCACTGCATGCAACAGCATGTGGGGCTTAACGCTTGTGCAGCGTTTAAGGGCACATAGACAGTACATGTGTATATAGGCTCAAAAGGGGTAGGCAGCTATGCACAGCAACCCTGCATGCCCACAGTTGTCCTTAGGTCCATGTGTCAAGGTTCGCTTGTGGGATGTAAACACAGGAGCAGTCAATGACAACATTCCTAGAGTGTACATGTTAGAACATGGGGAGGGATGTCTGTCCAGCAAGCAGGTAAACTTCCTGGGGACGGACTTCCTCCGCATGTGACCAGAGGTGGGTGTGGCCTCACCTGTGCAGGTAATGACAAAAGCACAGGGCAGGCAGCCATCTCTTTCTCTCTGCCATTTTCCCTCGATGAGGAAGCATGTGAAGATGCCCTCTTGGCTCTCAGCCAAGAGAGGAGATAAGGTCTATCTTGCAACAAGATAGATTCTAAGTATATGTAATTTTTTAAGCCTGTCTGCCGTCTGGGATCATATTGTGAACAGATCGTGAGTAAACTTTTTATACTTTTATAAAGACTGTGTCGTGTCTTGTATTTTAAGAGGGAACAAAAGGGGAAATTACCAGAGTAATTATTATAGAGGTTCTAGCGAACCTGTGCACACGTTACCGTTGCGAACTTAAAGGGGAATGTCTATAAACTCTGCTGATATTTTGGGAACTTGTTAGCACAAGTTGGATAAGGATATAATCCCACAATATATCCTCTCCTGCACCCCAGAACATTCCCACATCGCTAAGATCCGACAAGTGATAGCCAGGGTCAGGAGCAAGAAAGTTCTTGGCCGGTGGGGGTCAATGGCAAGTGGTATGATCTACAGTGGGCAAAAGTCAGTTCTCAGAATGGCTGCTAGCAGGCAGTTGGGACAGAGGTAACCAGTGTCATCTAGAAAAGCAAACGGTCATGTTCGAGAGGCAGAGGGTTCTGTGAAGGAAGGGGAAGAGCAGAAATTCAGCTTGGCATGTTCTTCTCAATGAGAGTCAGGTTGTTTAGGGTGGGCCAAAGAGGATATCCTGGGGGTAAAGGCTTTACAAGGCCAAGTGGAACTGCACTGATTCCACCTGACTGGGTGATGCACCAGCCAGTGAGTCTTCTAATGCTTTCTAGAGGACACCTCTGGGTAAAGCAAGCAATTCCTTCAGCAGATGGGCTGCGTTGGTGGTAGAGAAAGAAAGGCACTGGATCTTGGTTGTCTGTGTGGAATACCAGTTTGAGACCCCTATCCCTGAAGTTGATCTGAAAAACCAGATCAACAATGACCCAACAACAAAATGTTTCCCAGCGCTGACAGGTAGCAGAACCTGGAATTTTGCCATACTAAACATTTATCAGCATTTTACTTTGCAAGGAAGAACTAATTTTTTGAGTCCTTGCAGTAAAGGGTGAAGGAGATCTCAGCAACAAGAGCTTGTATCCGAAAGCTGCAAAAAATTCACAATGCAGTATCTTCAAGCATGTGCAGTGCTATTCCACCACCCCAGTGAGTAACTACCACCTGACACTCTGCCCCCTGGAAAGTAAAGCTTTCCTGAGAACACTGTTTCCAGCAGGCTTAAGTCAATTTCCATGTCTACTTAAAAACTAATTGCTGGAGCTGACAGGAAAAAATCAGAAGACCCAACTATTACAACATTTCCACTTGCACTTTACTATTCTTCTATTTTTAGTTTTCATTCCAAAACCCGACACCCAGGAAATCCAAGGAAGGGGAATACTTTAACTAAGCAATGCAAAACCAAGCAAGAAAAAAAAAAAGAGAGAGAGAGAATTATTTGAGCATTCTACACCAGTGCTAAGACAGCAGACTTGGAAGTTGTGTATTGTCGGACAGGATGTAAGGAGCTTGCCAGGCACAGCCCACAAAACCCTGCTAATTAACTGAAATGATTGTGTTTGTTTTGGAACCATTTAGCCAACAAAGGAATGTGTCACACCGATTAGCAAGAAAAGGGTATGTAATATATGTGCATTCAAAGCCAGATGAGTGCATTATCCAGGTATTTGCTCTGTTTGCTCAAGGATTGACAAAAAATGAATGCTGAGCAAACAGCCTCCATGCAAATGGAAACTCCAGCTCTTTAAAAGCGGGCGGGGGGGGGGGGGAGGGTTTCCTTCTGCCCGGAGATTTATCTGTCTCAGGAAGAGACAGGCCTTGAGAAATCACATCTGGAAATGGACCCACAGAAAAACTACTTTTCTACCAGAACTTGTTCTCTCCCTCAGCCCCTGTGAGGATGCCATTATATCAGGATGGTCGTCATCCAGCGCTGACCCTCTGGCAGGTCTTGGCAAGGGCACCTAAGACTCATCGCTTTGCTTTCTTCTTTGTCAAGTGGAAAGGTCAAGGCAAAAAGACAAAGGGAAAATATATGCAAAGCAAGGTGCAAAGACACTTCAATTCCTGGTCATCCAAGAATGCTGTGAATGCAGGGAAACTCTTTCACACAGTACAAACAGCTTCTTATTAAGGCAATTTATTGTTGGGTTGTTTTTTATATATATACCACTCTAACAGAGGCTCAAGATTTATTAAAACTCTAGTTTTGCACTCTTTTAAAACACAAGAGGCATTCATTTTATTTAGATTTAGTGAAGCTGAACACATGCAAGTGAAGGAGCAGAAACAAAGACATTAGGATAACAGTAAGTTCATCACAATGCACATGTGTTAATATTTATTTTCATCTCCATTTAGGGGCAAAGCTTTAGAAAACTAATTTGTGGATCTACAAAACTGTAAATGTTATATATCCCTCTTAGATGGTTGTGGGAGGGGGTGTTAGTGAAACGTGCTGAACATGCCAGCTTAAATTACCCCGTCCTTCTTCCCGAAAAACCATCAACCTTCTCAATCCGTTTTGGGCACCTACTCCAATTCAAAGGCTATGCATTGTTTTTTGCTGCAACGGACTAACAAGGCCACTCCTCTGAAATTCAATGCCAGGGCTTGTGTTTGCTGATACAACGGTATAAACCTTTCAGGGGAACTACCAGCAAGGGGAATATCACTGTATGGTATTCTTTGCCTACTCGAAAGTGGAAATGCGGAATCAGGCGCCATGGTCCAACTTGTTCGTAACTCTGCCATCTTAGCAGGGGCTCAGGGTACAGAGGCACAGAGTAATATAAGTACTAGAACAGAACACCTGAACCCCAGTTCAGCGGGGCAAACATTTAAGGCAATGATTACCTAAATAAGGGAATGC
Source organism: Podarcis vaucheri (assembly GCF_965113315.1). Classification (NCBI taxonomy): domain Eukaryota; kingdom Metazoa; phylum Chordata; class Lepidosauria; order Squamata; family Lacertidae; genus Podarcis; species Podarcis vaucheri. The sequence goes on from NC_138759.1 coordinate 133,127,146, forward strand.
AACCCTACCAACAGAAATCTCAATATATTGAAATATTTGTGAGGTTTTTCTTTGGGACAGGGGCAGGAGCACGTGAGCCCGACTCATACCAAGTTGAAACACCCCACCTCCCCCCCCCCAAAAAAAATAGAATGGACAAAGAGGGTTATACTTTAATTCAGAGTGAAACATAGAATCTGCAATGACTGGGGCTGCCAAGACCTGTCTTGGAATTAAAAGGCAGCCCACTTGATTTCTTTTAACAAACCTAAATTTAAAGCATTGCCTATGTGGCAATCTTACGAATGAATCCTATTTTAAAAAGAAATAAACTATTACATCTATTAATGGGCAACCTGCTTTCTATTAACACAGTGCCCCAACAAAAGAACATTATCCAATATGCAGACAGATAATGTTCAAACTAATTGCCAAAATAAAAGTTAACTGATCAAACTAATTCACTTTTGTTACTGAACCATGACTTCATTGGTACAGCAATATTAAATATTATTTTGAAAATGATGTGGTTATATCAGTGTCATTAAATCTGTTTTTGTATTGAACATGTACACATATATATTACCTGCTGCCAGTGTAATAAGCACCAACAGAAGTCATTACACCCAGATATCACTGACCTGAGATGTACTGCAAATTCTCTCAGGGCATTTAAGATTTCAGAATTCTAAGGCATTTAACCTGTGATTTTAATGCACAGCAAACACTCAGAGTAATCAAATCATTCTGCAGAGAAACTACATGCATTGCACTGGGAAACCTTCTTACATGAAGTATTTTGCCCCTTTCATTATCCTCATGAGTCCCTTGCAGATATCTTTGCCTTATATAGCCATGATCTTAGTTCTCTTTAATGCTTTTTCATTCACAACTTTCCGTCCTAGAAATTACTGTTTTGCAAGTGTTCTCTTTTCTTTCTTAATCAGTGTTTGCACAGTTGTGCTCCACACCTCATTTAATATACGTTCAGGGCTTGGACCTCATACTAAAAACAAGGTACTGAAACAAAACCAGGGAAAGATGGGGCAAATATTAGCAGTAAAAGAGGTGCCAGTCAAAAATCTCAGTAAAAGGTGGCCTTGGGCTGCACTGGCACGGAACTCTTCTCCCAGCTGGGAAGAAAAACAACTCTCAACAAATTATGCTAACAAAATAATCCTGGCCGTCTCACAAACTGCCAACAATGCCCAAGGGAGGATCAACATCATGAATATACAAAACTTAGTTATTTATGACTCACTCCTGGACACTCCATTGAAAAACTCAACTGGGGTGCCATAGATGTTTTATCTGTGCCTGAATGACACAGGCATGATATACAGTCAGATTAAGGGATAAGCATGCATGTATGAATCAGCCCCAACATGTAGCCTGGTCAGCTACTTTATCTAACAATCCCCAAGTCCAATATGCAGCAAGATGATGCACTCAGTTGCCAATAGCACAACTACTTACGGGCTGATGAAAGACAAGTGTCATATGCCTGTCATCTTTTCTCCTATCCTCAGGCTTCCCATACGTACAGGGGGCCATGAGAAGGGAATAGACAGTCTGGATACTGACCCCCAGAAAAGCTAAATATTCTTGAAACTTGTTGGCTCGGGATAGGCAGGTCCCATTAACCTTACCTTGCCTAGGGCCTCTAAAATATCAGACTTGCATTTACAATCTGAACAGCTTAGAAATAAATGTCTTAAGGAATTTTAATGGTCAGATTCTGAAAGTCCCTCTTGAGTTCACAAGTCCCCTTAAGGCCCCTTTGTGTGTTATGTACACTGTTGTGCTTGCCGTAACTACACATGTCTAGTCCTTTGCATTTACACACTGCAGGGAGCGGTGCTGAACTCCAGTTCCCTCCAGTTACAGATTTCGCAAATGAATCCCTTTTGACTACAAAGGCTGCAGTTGTACACATGGGAAGTGGCAAATTTGCATGTACATGTCGTGAAGCAGACCAAAGCATGATGGTACACACCCCATGAATATGCACACTTTCCACTTGTACCGGCTACAAATGCAAGTAGCAGCTGCGGTGGGTGATTACTGGTGGTGATGGTGACAGGGAGTTTAACTGTAGTCCACATGAAAACCACTCCTTTGAAGCTGCTATTTGCACGGAGAGGAAATTCCTCCATTGGTATGAAGATGCATTTAATGTTGTGCCTCATTTGGCCTTCATAAAAGGTTTCCACATAGAAAGGAGGTAAGCTGAACTCTTGCTCATATTTGCACCAGCCCTCTCATCATTACTGTAAATGTACACACATGCAAAGCAACACATGAAATCACCGTCCTTTACCTGCTTGTAGAAATGTCCTCAAAGGGGTACAGGATCTCGCCGTTGTTACAGATCTCGCAAATGAATCCCTTTTGGCTACAAAGGCTGCAGTTGTAGACATGGGAAGTGGCAAATTTGATTACCTTCCCAAGGAAAGGGGCCAGCTTCCCTTCAATAACCTGCAAAGCAACAGAAAAGAGACCCCATCACCAAGAATCAGCAACAGAAATGACTGGACATTATTCGTGTGTCTCATTACCAAACTAAAACACAATTCAGAGTTGATTAAACACTGAAGGGCTTGCTGCAGGGTGGAGTGAATCATGCAATTCCGGCTGAAGAATGCCAAATAAAACCCACCTACGGCAACAAGGTAACAGAACATTAAAAGGTAATTTTACACCTGTTTGGAGATAGGTAAAGTTAGATTGTTTAATTCATTTACTTACAATGCTTGTCTGTTTTTATTTTACTAGTGTTTTTCTTCTATTGTTTTACTCAACTGATAACAATGGAAGAGTTATATATATATAATTTAAGAGGCATGCAATGGCCCTAGTATGTGAAAATCCACATTTGAATGTTCGCTTAAATGTGCCGGTTCCCTCCACCATGTGACTCAGTACAGTGGTGCCCCGCAAGACGAATGCCTCGCAAGACGGAAAACCCGCTAGACGAAAGGGTTTTCCGTTTTTGAGCTGCTTCGCAAGACGATTTTCCCTATGGGCTTGCTTTGCAAGACGAAAACGTCTTGCGAGTGTTCCGATTTTTTCCGCTTCCCCCCCTTTTTCTAAGCCGCTAAGCCTTTAATAGCCGCTAAACCGCTAATAGCGCTAAGCCGCTAATAGGGTTGCTTCGCAAGACTAAAAAACCGCTAGACAAAGAGACTCGCGGAACGGATTAATTTCGTCTTGCGAGGCACCACTGTACTAGCAGTCTTTCTGTTTACTCAAAATGTTGAGTATCCAATTACTAATGCCAAAACAACTATTTTAGTAATGATTACTGGTAATTACCGGTACGTAATTATCACTGTGTCTGTATTTATTGTGTTCCATTTACCTCTGCCCTCACTATCTTCAATCTCCTCCAGAACCTTGTGTGTGTATATATTCTGCTACTCACGGTAATATTGTGTACTGTAGTCCACAAAAACTTAACACTGTAATAAAACTGTTTGTCTTTAAGGTGCCGCAAGACTCAAAACTTAAAGCAAAATAAGTAAATGCAGATTCCGTAAGAATGCTCACCTCACTTATGCTAAATGTATTTCTTATTCTATATGTATTCCTGAAGGCCTAAACTGCAGCACATACACTAAATGGAAAAATGTAGGCAGGAAAGGAAGTTCATGGGATGGCTTGGGTCGATGCCACGGGATGGAAATGCTGAAAAGCCCTCGTTCTTGTAAGAACATCTGTGGCAGCAGGAAGCTGAAATGTTATTGCTAGCCATGCAGACTCGACATCTGTTTGTACTGCACGGAAAGGTGATGCTTTTATTGTGTCCTGCTATAGAATGATGGCCTCACTCTGGACCTTAAACAATTCACAAAGGTCACTGCGGGGAGGTGCGGCTCAAAGCCAGGGATCTGATACTGCTCTATTATAACAGACGGTCAAAGTCAGTACTATAAGCAACTTTTAAAAAATCTCTTCCTTACTTAATTTTGGCAATACGAGTCAAAAGTCTAAACTGGTTAAGGGGAAATGATGTCCAACAAATATGAGGAAACGCAAGGAGCAGCAGATATGTTAGTGATAGAGCATATACACTTGCGGATTAATGTAAACAAAGAAATGCAGGCCGGAACAGAGGAAAAGCGAATGATGCACCAGGATCAGTAATATCCAGCCTTAAACAATTCCGTCTCAGCCTTACCGTATAGCCAATAGGCTGCAATAATAAGTTCTTAAAATAATAACACGCAAATTGATATACACAGAAGTGAACAATCTCCATGCTTTACTAAGAAACCAGTACTGGAGGTTTTGCAGGATCTGGATTAGTTTGGAAAGGATGTTTGTCAGCAAAGACAAGTGTGTGTCCATGTTAGGGGTAGAAAAGGGGGGGGGGGTGTTCAGAGATATTAAGACAGCATCTTAAAAAGCAGAGACATCACCTTGCCAACAAAGGTCCGTATAGTTAAAGCTATGGTTTTCCCAGTAGTGATGTATGGAAGTGAGAGCTGGACCATAAAGAAGGCTGATCGCCGAAGAATTGATGCTTTTGAATTCTGGTGCTGGAGGAGACTCTTGAGAGTCCCATGGACTGCAAGAAGATCAAACCTATCCATTCTGAAGGAAATCAGCCCTGAGTGCTCACTGGAAGGACAGATCGTGAAGCTGAGGTTCCAATACTTTGGCCACCTCATGAGAAGAGAAGACTCCCTGGAAAAGACCCTGTTGTTGGGAAAGATGGAGGGCACAAGGAGAAGGGGATGACAGAGGACGAGATGGTTGGATAGTGTTCTCGAAGCTACCAGCATGAGTTTGACCAAACTGCGGGAGTCAGTGAAAGACAGGCGTGCCTGGCGTGCTCTGGTCCATGGGGTCACGAAGAGTCGGACACAACTAAATGACTAAACAACAACAACAAGAGATATTATTTATCTATTCATTTAGGAATCACTTCCCGTGAGGCATCTTGAGGTACTCGGTGGGTAAGGCTGCATGCTACTGGCTGGGAGGCAGAGACCAGCTGACAAGCAATCTTTGAAAATTCTGGCCAGAGCAGAATTTTTTGCAGACAGCACTTGTACCCTTGCAGCCAATTGTCTCTAGTCAGAGGCTACTTGCTGGTACCTAAAAAGAAATGCAGTGCCATCCAGTTGCAAACCACTGAGTAGAGAAGGACTGCGCCATGACTTACATAGTTGCAGATGTGGACAGGATAACGCACTGCAAAGCTGGAACATGCTTTGAACATACAAAACAGTTGTGCTGATGTGGTTCAGCTGCATTAATGTGTTTAACAGGTGGTTTCTAGAATTCAGGAAGACAGGATTTGGAGCAGGCACCCCCAACCTTCGGCCCTCCAGATGTTTTGGACTACAATTCCCACCATCCCTCCTGTTAGCTAGGGATCATGGGAGTTGTAGGCCAAAACATCTGGAGGGCCGAAGGTTGGGAATGCCCAATTTGGAGGCTTTTTGACTTTGTGATTTTTTGTTTTGAGAGTCTGAAAAATGGATAATGTGACCTTCTTTGATTTGTAAGGCAGACTAGGTAGTCAGACTATATCTAGCAACAGAGGGCTTTGAAGTTTTTTTGGTTTGTTTTTAAAGCAACTCTGTGATGATGAGAGTTGTACGGTTGATCATTTTACCTATGTGTGTTTGCGGAATGGCAAGCATGCGGTTTATTACTTCCTGGAAGTTTTGCATAGCAGGGAGTGATAGAAATATATAAAACAAAAAACCTGAAATACAACCACATTAGCAGAGCTTTGAGTTAATGATTGTACGCTGTAGCGGGGCTTCCTCGTACGCAAGCACCCTTAGGATTGCACTGCTAAATAGTTTTATTATTATGAATATATATAATAACCTGCAATATAGTCTTGAATGTATGTTTTATATTATCTTGCAATGTAATGTACCGTATTTTTCGCTCTATAAGACTCACCAGACCACAAGACGAACCTAGTTTTTGGAGGAGGAAAACAAGAAAAAAAATATTCTGAATCTCAGAAGCCAGAACAGCAAGAGGGATCGCTGTGCAGTGAAAGCAGCAATCCCTCTTGCTGTTCTGGCTTCTGGGATAGCTGCACAGCCTGCATTCGCTCCATAAGACGCACACACATTTCCCCTTACTTTTTAGGAAGGAAAAAGTGAGTCTTATAGAGCAAAAAATACGGTATGTTTTACATTGTAAGAATGCTTTAGTAATGTTTAACAAAGGTGTTTTGCACAATTCTGTACCCTTTTCAGTACAGTATGGGATTTCCTTGCCTACTGGTCACCATGGTGTGCTGTAGTTTGCGGTTCCATTTATTCAATGCCTGCAGAGAAGAGGGAACACTTAACAGCCAAAGTTGCTGTTTACAAAAATATCGCACTGGGGAAATGAGTACAAATAGCTTCTATAGAAAAGGCCTTAAGGAAGTCTCATTGAAAGCTGTACTGTACAAAGAATGTTATCTCCGTATCTTCACAATGTATTAGGCATACGCCTAACATAGTCAAAGTACAACTAGAGAGCTAAATCAATACATGGTGAGAACTTCGCAGGGGAGGGGTAGGGAAACATTGACTCAGCAAGCAAATATTGTGCCATATTTTCTGAATATGGTGGCAACACTGTCCATTGTTACTGTTCTATGCCAATGAGGCTTCCCACCCACTCCCCCAAATAACTGGGCAGAAATGCACCCTAAATTAACTTACTAAGCCACTTACAAGAAGATCAAGCGCATCCATTCTGAAGGAAATCAGCCCTGAGTGCTCACTGGAAGGACAGAAGCTGAGGCTCCAATACTTTGGCTATCTCATGAGAAGAGAAGACTCCCTGGAAAAGACCCTGATGTTGGGAAAGATGGAGGGCACAAGGAGAAGGGGACGACAGAGGACGAGGTGGTTGGATAGTGTTCTCGAAGCTATCAGCATGAGTCTGACCAAACTGCGGGAGGCAGTGGAAGACAGGAGTGCCTGGCGTGCTCTGGTCCATGGGGTCACAAAGAGTCGGACACGACTAAATGACTAAACAACAACAACATCATGACCGGCCTCAACAATATATTCAGAGTATGCTAAATGCTTACCATTGTTAAACACGGCCAACTAAAGTTTTATAGCAGGGAAGTGTCTCCATGTTGTGGCAGCTCCACATGGGACCATGTTGCGTGAAAGGAACTCAGCAGCATGGGAAAGTCTCCAGGCCAGTACCAGCAGGTCACCAGGAATGTGTGCAGTTCTGAAGAGCAGTACTCTCTGTGGAGGGAAGGAGTCTCCTTCCCTCTTTCTCTCTCTCATGGGACAATCCATGCGGAGGGCAGCTTTCAAATCTTGGGTGGAGTCAACACCATAGAGAAGCACTTTCCGTGAACTTTACGCATTGACTCCATCGTGTTTGAACTGGCCTGCATTTGACAACTCTTCTCTGAGTTAGGGGGAGGCAAAGTCAAGAGATGTGACGGTAGCTCAAAACTACCCAAGGAATGTCATGGCAGAGCTGAAAGTTTAATCCACATCACCCTGTCCACTGAACTAATGTTTTGAGGGCTAGGCTGGCTGTCCCTCATGATATCACCTGAAGGGCCTTGCCTGCCTCCTTCCATCTGGGCAGAGAGGGCTCCGTTTTTGTTTTTTAAATTGCTTTTATTTTTTATCTTTGTCATTTTAAATTGTACTTGATATTAAAGCTGTGTTCTTAGTTTTAGATTTTATGATTTATGTGGAAATAGTTTTCCATCTGGCTGTGTACTTTTTGATGTGTTTCATTTATTGCTTATGACTTTTGTTGCATTGGTAATTATGTAAATCTTGTCATGTTGTAAGCCTCCTTGAGCATCGTTTTAACTATGGAACTGCAGCATACAAATAAAATGGTTATGATGATGTTTAAAATTATGGAAGCTTAAAAAGAAAATGCCCCCAAAAGGTCTGTTCAAGGCCTGCCACTTAATGAGAAATGCACAAGCAAAAAAGAAAAAGAAGAAGAAGAGTAGAAGAATATTAGTAGGTAAAATATAAAGTTTCACAATGTTTGATCATTTTACTGAGCCTGGTTTGCTAGCTCACCGATACTTCAAGGCAGCTAACCTTGGGCTGGGCATCTCCAGGAAAAGGCAAGTGAGTTCAACAAAGAGAGGTTAAGCCTTCATTTACCCTCTTTAATTTTAACGAGGGAGCATTGTGTTTTGTGAGGTTGCAGGTTAGGGTTAATAATTGAAGCTAAAGAGGCGACAAAGCCTACATACCAAGGTGCTGTTGCCACTGGGAGGACAGTGCAGAGTCTGCAAATATCTTGTGACCCCACCCTTGTAAATCAGCATGTTAATCATTATCATCATATTGACGATAAGATTCTTTGTAAGTCAACACAGAGGCTGTAATTTCAACCGTCCGTTCACAATCTGAATTATTTCCGTTAAGTTACCGTAGCTTTTATTAAGAAAGGGCTCTCCTGGAAATACTGGTTGGCTTGTAAACTTCTTTTGACATTCTGGGACTTTCAGATTTGAAAACATGTGTGATTTGCTTCCTAAGTAATGCACCAAGTTAAGCGGCCACAAGCACTGCCGTTTTGCTAAGTCTAGGAAAAAGGAGAAGCATGGATTATGGTAGCATACCACACTTTTTCCAGACTGGAACTGGAAATAGCGGTTGTAGGTGACAGAATAGTGTGGTGTTTATAGAATTTAGCAAAAGAGGAAACAGAAGGACGGGGCAGTGTGCAATGCACAGCCAAAGACCGTAGAGGACTCTCCTCCACCTGCGGGCGGTGTCAAGAGTGAAAATATTAAGACGCAAAGGTTTAGTTTTAAAAACACCACCAATGTTTTAAGCTGTTTCTTCGTCCACCACTTTTGCAGCATGGTGGTGTAATTTTCTAGATCCATTTCAGTTGGGGTTTAGGCCTGGTTTTGGCACAGAAACTGCTTTGGTCGCTTTGTATGACCTGTATAGGGAGAGAAACAGAGTGTATGTTGTCCCTGTTCTCCTTGGCCTCTCAGCGGTTTTGGATAACCACAGTATCCTTCTGCAACGCGTCATATAACCGCAACATGCTATATGTAGAGCTGCCTTTGAAGAAAGTTCAGAAACTTCTGCTAGTGCAGAAATGGGTGGCACGGTTGCTCCCCAGGGCAAGATGGCCTGAGCATATTACACTGATGCTGGCCTGACTGCACTGGCTACCAATTAGGCCCCAGACCCAATTCAAAGTGCTGGTTTTGACCTATAAAGCCTTAAATGGCTCAGGACCGCAATACCTCAAGGACCGCCTCTCTTCATATGAACCTACCTGGACCCTGAGATCATCCTTTGAGGCTGTTCTTTGTGTGCCTCCTCCATGAGAGGTCTGGAGGGTGACAACACCTGTTGCTCTCCATGAGGAACAGCTAAGGGAGCTGGGCATGTTTAGCCTGGAGAAGAGGAGGTTAAGGGGTGATATGAGAGCCATGTTCAAATATATAAAAGGATGTCACATAGAGGAGGGAGAAAGGTTGTTTTCTGCTGCTCTAGAGAAGCGGACACGGAGCAATGGATTCAAACTACAAGAAAGAAGATTCCACCTAAACATTAGGAAGAACTTCCTGACAGTAAGAGCTGTTCGACAGTGGAATTTGCTGCCAAGGAGTGTGGTGGAGTCTCCTTCTTTGGAGGTCTTTAAGCAGAGCCTTGACAACCATATGTCAGGAGTGCTCTGATGGTGTTTCCTGCTTGGCAGGGGGTTGGACTCGATGGCCCTTGTGGTCTCTTCCAACTCTATGATTCTATGATTCTAACACCTGTTGCTCTCCACTTGTGGGGTGCTCTCCCTAGAGAGGTTCGGCTGGTGCCTTCATTATACTTCTTTTAGGTGCGAGGCAAAAACATTCCCTCTTGAGCAACATCCTATGCCCTTTTAATTGTGTTGTGGGGGGGATATTGGTTTGTTGTTGGTCTTATTTTTACTATGTATTTTGTGATTTTCACGTTGTGGTTTTATTTTGTGAACTGCCTGGTGATCTGCAGATGAAGGGCAGCATGCAAATTCAATTGACAATGAAGAAGATGATGATGAAGAAGATGAAGATAGATAGACAAAATGTTGGGCCTGGATATGGGAAGTTCACCTTCAGTTTTCCACCTGAACCACAACACTGGTTGGAGCAAGTGACTCTATAGCACCCTCACTTACTGCACAAAAGAAGTGTTGCAAGAATAAAACGAGATAAGGAATGTATGGCACCTAGCTGGCTCCTATGGGCTAAACCAACCGTAGCTTAAAATATTACGCAAACTGCCAGGCCTCTCACAATTGTGCATTAGAGCAAAGACCTGATTACGCAAGATTGCTTTTCTGGGCTTGTTGCCTTCTCACAATATTTAGTTTATGGTCTTAAAAGGATTAAAGCGACACCAAATGCCAATTAAGGACTGGCCCACCTCGTGGCAGCGCTTTCCTCCTGTCTGGCTGGAGGGGAGCTGCGCCCTTAGCAGAGGCCTTGGATGAAAAGAAAGCAGGGTTCAGTAGCACCTGGGCTCGCTTCCTTGACTGCTGCCTGCTGCTCGTTTCCACTCCGCAAGGTGCTGCTGCTAGGCCAGAGGCAAGACACCTGGAGCCTGTAGAGCAGAGGTAGCCAATGCAGCGCCCTGCAGAAGCGGCTGAACTACAGTTCCCAGCATCCCTAGCCACTGGCTAGGCTGGTCGGGGCTGATGGGAGTTAAGAGTCCAACATCATCTGGAAGTCATAACGTTGGCTACGTCTGCTGCAGAGGCAGCAACAGCTGTGCCCACATCATACTGTAGGCCTACGTAGGAAAATAAAGAAGCAATAGCTGGCATTTAGTGGGATTGTGTAGCTGGACCAGCTGTTGTGCTCAGCACATGATAAGAGAAATGGTTTTATTTCATTTATTTATTTTCATTAAATCCTGTGTGTGACTAACCACCGTTTCTTTGGTTAAAGATCAGACCTGCTGAGCCATTCTTATTTGCACCCACGGTGCTTTCCAAATCATGAAAAGAATAAATGGCATTACTAGTAGTTTGACAACTTTACCAGAATTACGTTCCTCCTGCTTCACACCTTCCCTTTTGTGCTACACTATTCTGTTCATGGAGCACAGGAGCATTAAAGGCTATTATGGAGTGGATTTGTCTTCGATTGTCCTATAATTACACTGCAACAACCACCACCTGGGGCAAAACACCTGTCCATTCAGCAGCTTTTAAAGCCACCTTGCATATTGCATTCACACAATTCCACTGGTACAAGGAAAAGCTAGTTTTCTTGGTACTAAAATGGAACCAATGTGTGGTGTACAGCTAATACAAAGTTTGTTCAACAAGGTTCACCATGTGCAAATGCATGGAAAGCAGCGTTACTATTACCTGGGAGTAAGCCCGATTCAACTCAATGTGACTTACTCCTAAGTAAACACAGTTTATCACTTATTAGCAGGAAAAGCCTATTCAGAAGTTGGTCGCACTGAGTTAAATGGGGAAGCGGGTTTAGGACTGCAACCTAAATTTATGTGCATTGTGGAGCGCTAGCATCAGGCATCAGGCCTGTTGGCAGACCAACTCTGAGTTATACAGGTGTCTGCAAACATGACATAAAGGCTGGCAACATTAACCCTGCCACGTGAGAATCCCTTGCAGATGACCACAGTGCCTAGATACACTTCTTTTCTAATAGAATCCATTCAAACTGATTTTCTTCCAGGGATATGGTTTCAAGGAACATGAGGCATTTTGGTCAAGGTAAGCAGGTCAGTGCCTGGGCTGATCAGTGCCTGGATGTGAGACTTCCTGGGAACCACATGTACACTGATTTGGGTCCCATGGATGTTAGACAAATCAAGAATGTCACACTTCCTGAATAAGGATCTGGCTAGGGCATCACTAAGAGCACCTAAAGGGACTAGCTGTCAACATTTCCCTTTTTTTAAGGGAAATTCCCTTATTCCGAATAGGATTCCTCGCAAAAAAAGGGGAAAGTTGACAGCTATGCTAAAGGGTCCTGATCTTCTTCCAACCTTATCATTTCACCATTTTGACTGAAATGGCATGGCCCGTTTTCTCACTTAAGAAGAAAGGAAATTGTGGAGGGGGAAGGAGAGAGTGAGAGAGAGACTTTCTGGGCTGATAATAAGGATCCAGCCAGATTAAAAGCAAAATCCAATTTAACGCACCCGAGCCACAACTGTAATTGAATTACATGATGAAAGGTCTGGGGTGCAGAAAGGGAAGGAAGTAATGTAAATGTTTATCAGGACAAAGAAATCTGTCAGAGTAGCAGCTAAATAAATGCATGCAGTATGACTCTCGCAAGCCTCCACCCCCTTAATGACAACTCCCCATCCCTCCCAAGGAAAGTTTGATAAGCTACTGATCGCTTCTTGAAAGTCTGCTATCAATACTTGGCGCTAAGCAGCTTGCAAGCTATGGTTTTCCCAGTAGTGATGTATGGAAGTGAGAGCTGGACCATGAAGAAGGCTGATCGCCGAAGAATTGATGCTTCTGAATTATGGTGCTGGAGGAGACTCTTGAGAGTCCCATGGACTGCAAGAAGATCAAACCCCTCCATTCTGAAGGAAATCAGCCCTGAGTGCTCACTGGAAGGACAGATCCTGAAGCTGAGGGTCCAATACTTTGGCCACCTCATGAGAAGAGAAGTCTCCCCGGAAAAGACCCTGATGTTGGGAAAGATGGAGGGCACAAGGAGAAGTGGACGACAGGGGACGAGATGGTGGGACAGTGTTCTTGAAGCTACCAGCATGAGTTTGACCAAACTGTGGGAGGCAGTGGAAGACAGGAGTGCCTGGCATGCTCTGGTCCATGGGGTCACGAAGAGTCGGACACGACTAAACGACAACAGCTTGCAAGGCATTGATTACGAAACTGGCAACTGGGGAGACTGACACCCCAAGTTTAGGCCACTTGCTCTTCTGCAGTTTGATTATCTGAAGAACGAGGCACTTACAAAAAGCTTCACGAAAAAAGCTGCCCTCTGGCTTTTCCCTTGAACCGGTTTGAACCGGACATAAAAGGTATCAGCTCATCTGCCATTAACTGCATTAATGGCAATAAATCATCATCACTGATATTCTGGTTATAGATAAGAAGAGAAGAGTTTGGATTTGATATCCCGCTTTATCACTACCCGAAGGAGTCTCAAAGCGGCTAACATTCTCCTTTCCCTTCTTCCCCCACAACAAACACTCTGTGAGTTGAATGAGGCTGAGAGATTTCAGAGAAGTGTGACTAGCCCAAGGTCACCCAGCAGCTGCATGTGGAGGAGCGGAGACGCGAACCCGGTCCCCCAGATTACAAGACTACCGCTCTTAACCACTACACCACACTGGCTCTTAAGCAATCTATGTTTAAGGCATTTCTCTGAGTTACCATTTAGGAAGGCTTCTTGGTCTGGAAAGGCTCACTAAGACATAGCTTGACAAAATCTGTATTCACAGTATGTATAAGGCCCAGCTTCTGGAGAAACTAAATTCAATTACCTGCTGTAGGTCTGCCAAGGAGTACAGGTGGATCTGCTGAAGAAGATACTCTCTAGGGAAAATTCTTGGTGAAAAACAAGAATAAAAAGTGAGTATTTGTATAATTTTCAGAGAACAAAATCTCATACAGAAACTTCTTATAAGACGATATTAAAAACACTGAATTCTTCAACATCCATGAGAAAAAAAACCCCCTTCCACCATCAACCCAATTTTTAAAAACATGATTTAGAGAATCTGCATTACTTTCACTGACCACAGCATTTCCTGCAGGCCTACCATTTCCTTCTCGCAAAAGAAGTTCTTCTTTAAAACTGGCTGGCACACGGTATGATCACAGGCCACAGGATGAAGACTGCAGAGGAAAAACATGCCTCTACAGGTGGTTCCAGCTGCAGCTTCCTAGAACCCTGTCATTTCCATTTTATCCCAAAGTTTGGAGAAAGTCTGGCACAAAATCTGAACCATCCTGGAGACTGGTTGTTGTTTTTTTTAGTGCTGAATATTAAAGATTTTTACCCATTCACAAAATTCCACACAGCTTTAAACTAAAAACCAAATGACCTCATTTTAAATTGAGAAGTAACAGTGGCATCTTAACAGATCTGTAGTTTTGTATATGCCCACATACAGGGCTTTCTTTCCCAGCCGGAACTCAGTTCCAGCACCTCTCAGGTGGGCACCATTGCTATTATAAGAGAACGCTTGGGGGGGGCAGTGGCGTAGTGTGGGTTGTCAGCACCCGGGGCAAGGCAAGTAATTTGCGCCCCCTAACCCGTGGATTTGCACCCCCTAACCCGTAGATTTGCGCCCCCTAACCCTAACCCCCAGATGTCGCGCCCGGTGCGGCCGGCCCCCCCTGCACCCCCACGCTACGCCACTGGGGGGCATTCATGGTGAGTTTGGGCACCTCTTTTTCTAGAAAAATAGCACTGTGCCACATGTCTGTTGGTTTTGCCTCCTTTTTCTCTGAATAGTTTCTTGACAAGACATGGTTCTCTAACAACGTTAATAACATTCAAATGACAAATATAAAATTTTGTTAGGGACATACGATTCACTTTATGATTGTAAACTGCTACAACAACAACAATTTATCATTTATACCCCGCCCATCTGGCTGGGTTTCCCTAGCCACTCAGACATAGAAGTCCATCCTAGGTTTTTACCACTGCAAAAATAAGTACAATGTACTTCTTGATGAAGAAAAACATCCCAGATTCAAAAGTAGTTATGTCTAAATCTATCAATCATACCCAGGAAAGGAGAGTTGGAAATATCGTTCAAATATAACCCTCCCACACACACATATGTTTGGGGCAAATATGCTATGAAAGCAGCTTCTCAAAGTGACATTGGCAGAGACGTCAAAAGATATCCCACCTTTTTGGTTCCGTAAGAAAGTACTCTATCAAGGATGAAACGCAACAAACACATATTGGAAGCAACAAAGCACATGACCAGTAAGTGAGAAACCGTAAGAAAAGTACACTTATTCCCATTGCCATGGAAACTGGGACAGGGAAGAAGCCTTAAAAATAAGGTCTGCCCAATTTTGTTGACTTTTTATTTTAAACAAAACTCCTATTACTGCAGAAACAGGTCTTGTTCATTTGCAATGGAAGGAAGCGTCAGAATAGCCAAAGCCTATTTCTGATGACAGCACTCCAAGTGCATTAAGAAGCTCTCCTCGTCAAAATCAAAGAGAGCGTAAGGCACTCAGTGGCACTAAGATCATGTGCCTAATGGATGGAACCAGTTGCATCCAGGGTCTGAGTGCTTTAAAGGCAACCTTATGAACATCTGCACAGTCAGATGAAGGTCAATTCAGCCAGGACATCTAGTTCAGCGCAATATTTTCTTTGAAGAAGCACCAACAAACATTGTCATTTATTCACATTGAGAAATCAGTTTAGATCTTGGGGGGAAAACTGCATTGCAAAATAGTTTGGTTTAGAAGAAGAACAACTAGCACGCTTAAACGAATGTTCCTCCTTTGCTGCAACTTTGGCACAGATTTTTTGAAACGCTTTGAGAAATATAAAAGAAGACTGAAACAAAAATCACCGCAGCAGGGAGCCAGCAGAGGTTGTGCCGCTGGGTTCCTTTGGGAGGAAAGGCAGGATATAAATTCAATAAATACATAACAATAATAAAAAGGTGCAGATGGGCACGGCAATCCTTTACTCAGACATAAGCCCCACTGAGTTCAATATGACTTACTCACAGTGTGTATATAACTGCAGCCTAAAGGTGAAACGTCAGTGGGATGCAATATTCTCAGCAACAACAATGGAAGGCAAAACCAATATATTAAGAACAACAATAAAAATGGTAAAAGCCAAAGCTGTTTCAATCATTCCAAGACTTCAGGGTTAAGGACATTGGTCTGTTTACTTAGGGCAGGTGTGGAGAACCTGAAGACCACATTACAGCTGTTGGAAAGGGGTGTGTGCCCAAACCTACAACCACACAACCTTTAAACACACAGAGAGCTTTTCCCTTCTCAGAAGGAGGTTAGGTGATGGGGATGTGTACTCTGAATTCCAGACACATCCCATCACAATCTGTCCGCTGGTGTGGACAGAAAATAGTTCAATCACACAAAAAGAAATACTGTATTTTTTGCTCTATAAGACTCACTTTTTCCCTCCTAAAAAGTAAGGGGAAATGTGTGTGCGTCTTATAGAGCGAATGCAGGCTGCGCAGCTATCCCAGAAGCCAGAACAGCAAGAGGGATTGCTGCTTTCACTGCGCAGAGATCCCTCTTGCTGTTCTGGCTTCTGAGATTCAGAATGTATTTTTTTCTTGTTTTCCTCCTCCAAAAACTAGGTGCGTCTTGTGGTCTGGTGCGTCTTATAGAGTGAAATGGTGGGAATTCCTTTAAAAAAAAAAAGGCGGGGGGAGGAAGAAAAGGTGAAGCCTCTTCTGGGTGAACAGCTTAAGAAGTGACAGAAATAGAAATGTAGGCTTTTGCCTGTTGGTTCAGGGTGGGATTAGAAACATTACATCTAAGAAGGAACTTGGGCACCGTGGGCAGTTTCTGTGTGTTTCCATTTCTTTTTCACTGGCAATTAGTTTGAAGCATGGCAATTGTGCAAGATAGAACCAGACATTTCATCCATCCTTGGCTCTCAGCCTTATCAGGGATGTATCTACACAAACAAAAGGTTATCTGTGACTTTTTGACTGTAAACAGAACCCAAGATAAGGCTTTGTTTTCTGCATTTAGGGCAAAGTTGCAGGGTTTGTAGCTATGTCCCTTTGTTAAGAATAAACACTGTCCAAAGGCATTTAAGAGATGATTTGTCATCAGCTCAGAGTAATTTTTCTGCACTGAATTAAGCACTCTGACAGCTAGGCTAAAACAACTGCAAACAGACCTGCCTAAGACCTATGCGAAAAGCCAAAGTACAAAAGTGATAAGCGCAGAGTAAATTCTGAAGTTCACAGTCTGCAGCTCAATGAAATCGAGGCAGGTGGGCATAAATCAAGGAACTGTTCTTATGAGGATATATAAGAAAAAGATTCAAATACCTTGGTTCTCAAATATTATCTGTTCCAGAAGTCCGTTCGACTCCCGAAACTATTTGAAAACTAAGGCGTGGCTTCCGATTGGCTGCAGGAGCTTCTCACACTCAAGTGGAAGCCGTGTCGGACATTT
Source organism: Podarcis vaucheri (assembly GCF_965113315.1). Lineage (NCBI taxonomy): Eukaryota > Metazoa > Chordata > Lepidosauria > Squamata > Lacertidae > Podarcis > Podarcis vaucheri. The sequence goes on from NC_138759.1 coordinate 133,144,255, forward strand.
GGCTTCCAAAAAATGTTCGAAAACTGGAACACTTACTTCTAGGTTTTTGGTGTTCAGGAGCCAAAACGTACAAGTACCAAGGCGTTCAAGAACCAAGGTACGACTGTACTACTGTATGCAAAAAACAGTTTGATCAAGTGCCATTCTCTTTCAGAACAAATAGTGCTGCTCTTGATCTACCCACTTTTAGAAGTTTATGTCCAGAGTAGATTTAAGCCCAGACCCTTTAAAAAATCTGTCTGACCGCTCAGTCCTATAGACTCGATTGTCCTGCAGCAGTGCAAACTGATTTTGTTTCTGTGCTGGACAACTAAAACAGAGCTGCCCAGCTGCTGCCCCCACCCTCTTGCCAGACAAACAACTTTAGAGTGAAAAAGAAGCACTAGGCTGTGCCGGTGAATTGCATCCTAAGATGACCAAAAGGCTCTTAAGATGTGGCTGCTGGAAGCCCCTTCCCCACCTCTTCTGTGTAGCTTACTTGTTCTTGCATTTAAAAAAAGATTATTGTATTAAACATTTTGGCAAAAAAGCAAATAATCTAAAGAAGAGGTCTGCACAAAAATGAAATGTCAATGTCAGCAAAGTGAATCCAGAAAGCAAAGTAGTTATAACACAGAACTGCTTAATCATCATCATTACCATCATATTTATATGCCACCCATCTGAATGGCTTGCCCCAGCCACTCTGGGCAGCTTCCAAAACAAAAAAAACACACACACACACAATAAAATAACATAAAAAAACTTCCCTACGCCTGGCTGCCTTCAGATGTCTCCTAAAAGTAATACACTTGCTTATCTGTTTGATATCTGGTGGAAAGGCGCACACCACTACCAAGAAGGAACCTGGAACCCCACTTTTTGCAGTGATGAAATCGCCAGAAGGCCCTCAGAGCAATAAGTTAAGTGAAGGTGAAGTAGAAACCTAAGCAGACTTGGCTAATAAGATTTATACTGAGCTGGTTTGTTTTGTTCTGGATTGTCTCCATCATTTTATTTTATTTTAATACTGCAGTACTGTTTTACATTTTGAATATTTGCAATTCAGAATATAATTGGTTGTTCAGAAACATCTTTTAGTGATCTTGTTTCTTTATATCTGAAAAATGAAGTACTGGGCAGGAAGTATTTAAAAGGCTAACCTTTCATCTACTTTGCCACAGAGGCAGTTGCTGTTTCTGCAGGTGCACTTTAAAAGATTGCTGCAAGCTTTTCCTAAAGTGATAAATATATGCTGGACATAGGTAGAGCCATTTTTTCAAGCAATGCTTCTGCAAGTGAAAACAATTTTGAATCTCAGTGGGATTTTTAAAAAAGGCAATCTCTTATGAAAGAAAAGGGGCATTTGTCATTTTCTAATATCCACTGTTTTCTAAAATCTCTTCTAAAATATGATCAATGCCATTATCTCCTTTGTCATGCAGCAATTTTAGCAATCTTATAAGAAATTCTACATGCCATTTAAAGCTGGCTTTTGGAAAGCTGTGTTACGTCAGTCCTGCAACAAATACAGCATTTCTAGAGCCCCATGATTTTAATGTCACCTATTCTTTCAAAATCTGCAGATTTCCAGGAGCTGCTCCTGTGGAGAGTATGAACTTGAAAATACCTTATGCAAATTTTCAACATGGACAGACCTGCAAGTTTGTGAAATCCCAGATTCTAAGTGGTCCTTTTAGGAAAGCCAGTCAACTTGCCTATATATGGTGCTTGTGTACCATAAAATAAATTCACCTATGATGTTATTACCAATCCATGTAACATGTTTGTACATGCATGCAGGGCAGGACATACTTGTGAGTGGAATGTTGTTGTGTGAAAAAAGTCCTGTGGGTGAGATGGAGAGACTGGAAGGCCAAGGGTGGTTTGGGAGGACCTGGCAAATTGCTCTGGCTGAGAAACCAACTCACCATAGCAAATCAATTACATACATACATAATTTTATCTGTATCCGCTTTTCCACAGTGCAAACCGTGCCACAGGTGGCTTTCAGCATTCTACATAGCAAAAGTAGTCACAAACAATTAAAACATTTTAAAAATACACAATTAAACTGAACATATTCCACATAAATCACAATAGCTAAAATAAAATTACAAAAACCCAAATAACCCTGCTGTTTAGGGAAGTTTTCAATGTATGATGTTTTATTGTGTTTTTAAGATTCTGTTGGGAGCTGCCCAGAGTGGGCAGGGTATAAATATATTCTTATTCTTATTATATTAAAAGCAAATACCACTTCAGCCTCACGTTCCTTATTTTGACCAGATACACATACTTGATTTGTAGTATTAATTGTGTTGTAATCTTCCATCTTTCACCATCTATCTCCCTCTTAACCATTGGTCAATAACACAAATCTTGGTTGATGGGTTGTTGTTTTTCTCTTTATTACAACTTTTGCTATAAAAGCGAAATGAAAACGTTTTGAAAAACCATTTGTGATTGCATTATCAAGTAGGAAATTAAAAGGGAATCTTAAATATGAACTCTTTTGGAGCTACTACGAGAGAGACCACTTCAGGTGGTGGTTCCAAGTTGCCATGACGTGAAGGAGAATCACATAGCTCTGCTGTTACTGCTGGCTAACACTTCCACTTTGCTCCTACCGAGGCCACTGCAATGTTGTGCCACTTTTCCTGCAGAAACTATTGAGAGAAAAGGCCCACCGAGGGCCAAAGGGCCTCCAGAAATGGCACATTGCTTCTAGATAGCTATATTGTACTGGATAAAGTTAAGCGAGAAACCACCAGTCCATCAGAGCTGACAAGCCCCATGGCCTCTCTAGGGTCAGATGTTACGGACTGTGACAATGCAGCAGGATGCACTCAAACTCAAGCTATTCCTTTTTTTTTTGTGCAAAGCACTTCTGTTTCTGTACAGTGGTACAGTGGTACCTCGCAAGACGAATGCCTCGCAAGACGGAAAACTCGCAAGATGAAAGGGTTTTTGGTTTTCTGAGTTGCTTCGCAAGACGATTTTCCCTATGGGCTTGCTTCGCAAGACGGAAACGTCTTGCAAGTTTGTTTCTTTTTTCTTAAAACCGTTAATACAATTGCGACTTGACTTCGAGGAGCAACTCATAGCATGCGGTGTGGTAGCCTTTTTTGAGGTTTTTGAAGACTCTGGTGATTTTTGAAGCTTTTCCAAAACTTTTCCGACACCGTGCTTCGCAAGACAAAAAAATCACAAGACAAAAAACTCGCGGAACGAATTAATTTTGTCTTGCGAGGCACCACTGTACCTCGGGTTAAGTACTTAATTCGTTCCGGAAGTCTGTACTTAACCTGAAACTGTTCTTAACCTGAAGCACCACTTTAGCCTCCTGCTGCTGCCGCGCTGTAAGAGCACAATTTCTGTTCTCATCCTGAAGCAAAGTTCTTAACCTGAAGCACTATTTCTGGGTTAGCGGAGTCTGTAACCTGAAGTGTATGTAATCCGAGGTACCACTGTAATAATCTTAGCCTTTATTTAAATAGCCGATGCAACAAGCACCCGGGAATAATCAAGAAAGGTGATCTGATAAATCACCGTAAATACTACTTTGTTCAAAGGGAACACAGAGAACTCCAAGACGTCTTTTCGTTCTCCTACATGTTAGGCTATAGTTGCTTCGGAAATAAACTGCAACTCCAGCGCACAGATTTGGCAGCCATTTCCCCACACTTTCTCTTGTGAACTGCTCTGGGATCTTTGGATGAAGGGTGGTAAACAAATTAAAAAAAAATATTATTATTATTATTACTAATACCCTTGTGCATTTTAACACACAAGCATGGATAGTAATGAAAACCAGAAGAAAAACAGGAGCAGACTCTTCTCTTTCCCTCAGAAGAAAGGCTATCCATGCTGTAAAAGCAACAGGATGCCATCGTGATTAATCAGTCCGCTCTTAGTTCTCTCTGGACGGCCCTATTAACAGTTTTGTTCCAGCTTGTTTATACCACACTGACAGGACTTCAAGATGGTGTTCTTGAAGAGCTGCTGGTTTTTCACTGAAACGAAGAATAAGTGGGAACGGGGTGGGTAATAATTTAACCATGAAAAAACAAACTCCTAGATTACCTCACGTTCTGCAGAAATGGCGATTGTGTTACAAATAAGGGCTACAAAATAGGAAATAACATAGTGGATAATCACTGGCAAGGTTTTCGTTTGCAGAACAAGAAACTAGGAAGTGTGATAAAATCTTGCACACGCACACACAAAATAATGAGGTTAAAACACACACACACAGAGTGAGGCTCACACCATGAACAAAAAGATGGAGAAAGGGAAAAGGATTTATCCTCATGATGAGAGTTGTTATGAGGTTTGAGGGCATGGCAGACTGTGTTCAGAGAATTGTCGCTACCAATACGGTTTTATAGTCGAAGGTTAATCCAAGCTGACCTGACGACAAGATAAAATTAAGCTATGTTCTGTTACTCAAACACCTTTTACCGTATTTTTCGCTCTATAACACGCACCCGGCCATAACATGCACATTAGAGGAGGAAAATCCGTAGGCATGCCACCCGTAGGCATTCCCTCCATAACACGCACAGACATTTCCCCTTACTTTTTAGGAGGAAAAAAGTGAGTGTTATGGTGCAAAAAATACGGTAATTTAGCCCATTGGAAACCTTTTAAAATAATTTTTTCTTCCCGCTGATTTTATTGGCAGCATCATTCCATGTGCCTACCACGTATTACCCCAACGGGCCATGCTGCAATGCGACTTTCCCCCAACGTTGATAACAATTTGATATTTTCAGTTCTTGGAAGCCCCCGAAAACCACATCCCAACTTCGCCCTCCCTGCCTCCAGCACTAGGTCCACGCGACTGCTTCTTCCTCCGCCTCTAATCCTCCTTTGTTTGGGCACTTTGTAGCTCCCAGCGGTTCTTATTTTCTCAGGTTTGCTTTTGTTCCTGTGCTCTCCTGAATGCCTCTTCACAGCTTCTCCTGGCCCCTTTTCCATCACCTTTTCCCATCAGCTCTGGCTCTTCATCCGCAGCCAGCATCCTCACCTTCCCCTCTCTGCCCCATGTCTCCAGGCCCTTGTTGCTTTTCTCTCTTTGTTTCCTTTGATCTCTTTTCTCCGACTCTCTTCATTGACTTGGTTCAGCCCTCCCTGCCTCTTTATTTTAATCAGAACATTCTTTTATTTTTTTCCCCCTTTGGTGTTAATCAAAAGCAGTAATTTCTTTCTCCGACACCTTTTTCTGAACTGCACCCTCCATAAGCCATCCTGCCTTCATACTAATTGAAGGAGGCACTATTACCAGTATTACAAATGAAGGAGAGGGAAAAAGCAGAAGATAATGTCGCTTGTGGATGCGTGTGTAAGGGCAAGGCAATAATCTGTAAAGCATTGCATGCACCCTCCTTACAAAGTTGCAGATCTTTTATTTAAAAGAAAGAAAAAGCTCCGTTCAGTCCCCGCAACACACACTTAAAACAGGAATGTGGTTACCAGCATCTCCCACCTTCCTGACACTGACGACTCCCCTTAGCTGTTCTTGACATTTTGAACCAAGGCACCAATGCAGGTTATCTCCTGAATGGCAAAGATCACTTCCCTTTCATTACTGGCAAAAGAAGCAGGTGTCAATTGTCTTTCTTCCCCTACCCTGCAACAGGGCACAATTTAGGGAGGATAGCAGGGAATCATCTATTTATATGAAAGCAAATCCACATTATTGTGTTCTGGCCACCCCACCCCACCCCCCACATTCTGTCACACCACAATGTGACCAAGAGACAGAACCAAGGTACAGTTCCAGTTTTTGGCTTCCTTGGCTCTTAATTATTTCCAGTGAACTCCATGAGACAAAAGAAACAAATAGTTTCTGGGGTTTGTGGCGTGGGTACAAATCTGAATTTCCCTTCCCTCCTTCTTAGGCCTTGTAAGCCGTGTTCAATTCAGAGGAGGAGGAGAAGGAGGGCACCATTTCAACAGCAGGCCTTACCCTGTTCCTAGCTCTGCCTGAGGAACCGACGTCAGTGATGGATGGGGGAGGAAAAGTCGGGCAGTAGGTGACTCCAAACCACAGGACTTTAAATGCAGTTCCCCTGGGATGCTAAGAGCTATTGCTGGATCGCCCAGTGGCAATTATATTTCAGACGCCTCACTGAAATGCCTCTGCAAATGCACAAACCCCAGCTGAGTGGGAACTCTTCCAGCAGTAGGAGCACTAGCCAAAATAACAGCCATGTTCATGTGCTCAAAGTGTGGCGTTTTGGTGCAGCTCACAGCACATGGTCTGCATGAAGCAGTGCCAGGCTCAATCCCAGGCATCTAGAGTTGCAAAGGATCTCATGTGGCAGGGCAGGGAAAGACGGCGATCTTGGAGAATTACAGCAAGGTCAGAATGCACCATGTGAGACTAGTTGGATTAATGATCTGACACAGCGAGTCAGTTCCATATGCCTCGTATGTATGTAACTTGTTCCAAAGCCTGCATATTCTATTGCTCTCTAATTGGCATGCAACGACTGCTAAGTTTACATCTGCTGCACAGAAAACCATTCCTGCTGTAAGGCTGTCAGTTTGCGGAGCCGCTCTCTTCCCAATATCCTTAAGAGAAGCGCTGGTGAATCAGAGATATTTTAAGGCCATGGACCATCCAGTTGCATGGGAAGTATCCAGTTACAACGAGTAGGCAGACACAATGGGCAGCACTTTAATTGCTAGGTCATGGGAACCGAGAAGAGGAAGTGAGAGACAGACAAACAGGGGAAGGGAGCCCCGAAGGAAGCTTGCCTGATACCCCTTCTTCCTACCTCCTTCGCAGGTCTTCGGCCACTGCTGCTCTGCAGCTGAACAAATAGGCTCGGAGGGATTTCAGCTGCTGTCTCAGACGGACCACTGTTGTCAGTGGCTCAACATGTCTATACAGCATCGGGTTTTCCTGCTGGATGTCAATCAGGGGCTCTTCATACACATATTCCAGGAACTCTTTGGCTTGCTTTGATACCTAGAAAAGGGGTGGGGGTGGGGGAAATCCATTAAGCTTAGCTCAGCCTCTAATAAAACCTCTAAATGCTCACGGGCAATCGATACTATCTCCTCAGCGGTGTTATACTAGTTACGCTAAAGTGTTCTGAGGTTGTAATACAACCTAATTTACCCAAATGGCTCAAGGGACATCTTTATGCATCTGTATTACTGGGTGCCTGGATAGCACTTGGAAGGCTAGTTGGATGCTTGAAATGCTATTCGATATACCGTCATGAAGAGACAGAGGCTACGGGGGTGGAAACAACTGAATTCAGATATTCAGCTAACCTAGATTCAATTACTGGAAGCTTCTACAGAACATACTGAACACACACACACACACACACACACACACACACACACTGACTTGAAGTGTGCATATGAATAGCAGATTCTGCAGAACCTAATCTAACCGCACTGGCAAAGCCTGGATAAAATACAGTATATGCTGGATCAAAGCTCTCTCATTACCAGACCTATATACTGTTCTTGCACTAGAAAGGCACTGGGGCTGGAGAGCTGTTTTAATTCAGCTCGTGTCCGTCCTCTGATCCTAGTATCTGCCCATAAATGTTTCTATGTGAATGCAAAATAAGAGGCTCCTGTAGGTTTTGAGGCATTCCACCCTTGAAACTAACCAGACAACTGAGGAAGACTATTACAGTGGTGCCCCGCAAGACGAATGCCTCGCAAGACGGAAAACTCGCTAGACGAAAGAGTTTTCCGTTTTGGAGGTGCTTCGCAAAATGAATTTCCTATGGGCTTGCTTCGCAAGACGACAATGTCTTGCGAGTTCCTGCTGGTTCCCCCCCCCTTTTTCTAAGCCACTAAGCCACTTATCAGCTGATCTGATCAGCAGATAAGCCGCTAAAAGCCGCTAATAGCGCTAATCCGCTAATCTGTCAATGGGCTTGCTTCGCAAGACGAAAAAACCGCTAGACGAAGAGAATCACGGAATGGATTCTTTTCGTCTTGCGAGGCACCACTGTAACTTTTATTACCACCCTGCCCACTCCCCAATGTGAGCTTTCCTTATTTTACTCAAACTCATCACAATCCTGCAAGAAAGGCAACTGTTATTTAATAGGATGAAGTACTGAAAGGCCATTCACCTGATTAAGACATTCAATGGCTCTTCATAGAGTAACCGTACAGTTGTGCGGAAGTAGTAATACAACCAACAGGAAGCACTACTTGGCAGCAATTTGTATGTGTGCCAGGCTTAAAACAACAATAATGGAGCACTGTGCTTATGTGAATTGTCACTAGGACACAATACCTGCAGTGCTGGCTCTGGGATTTTGGGGGCCTCAACATGATCTTCTAACATGGATAAGATGGGAAAGGCAAGTCAGATACTTTGTGTAAAGTGGAAAGGGGAGCTGCGGTAGTCTAGCAGGCCTCTGCTGGATTTAGGATTTAAATGCCCAACCTCCCAATCTGGAACCAGTGGGACCAGTGTGGTACGCATAACCATGCCTGATCAGATACGTGGAAAGTGTTGGTACATCCAAACCAGGCCAAAGGCCATAGCCTGATGAAGTTATACAATGAATTTCAGGGCCAAGTTGGAAATTGAATTCAGTTCTCCAAAGCCAACAATTTTGCTGGGCCCTGGAAAGCCATAATTGCAGTGTTCACAGTAAAAGCAGGATGACTTTCACTCCGCAAGCCCCCTGGAAGCTGTCTGGATCTATTGAACAACTTTATTTTGAATCGTACAGTGGTACCTCAGGTTAAGTACCTAATTCGTTCCGGAGGTCTGTTCTTAACCTGAAACTGTGCTTAACCTAAAGCACCACTTTAGCTAATGGGGCCTCCCGCTGCCGCCGCGCCGCCGGAGCACAATTTCTGTTTTCATCCTGACACAAAGTTCTTAACCCGAGATACTATTTCTGGGTTAGCGGAGTCTGTAACCTGAAGCGCATGTAACCTGAAGCGTATGTAACCCAAGGTACCACTGTATTGGCTCTCCAGGAGAGGAAAAAGGGAAGATGTAAGAGTAACGAAGAAATAAAAGGGGAAGCCCCAGAAAAGGGATACTCAAGTGTTTAGATCAGAGCTTTCCAAACTTTTCATGTCAGTGACACGCTTTTTAGATATGCATCATTTCACGACACAGTAATTCAGTTTTACTAGCAAACTGCAGGTGAAACGAACCCCTTTCCAGGCCTGGGAGGAATGAAGGAAGCATTCGTGTGACACACCTATATACTGCAGTCGGCACACTAACGTGTCGCAACACACAATTTGGAAAGCTCTGGTTTAGATGTTATATAAGTCTTTTGCGCACCCAGAAAAAGACTGTTCCAAAGTCATCCAAAATTACCAACTCCACTGAACGCTTGGTGCTTACTCATAATTACACAGCTGTACATTTTAAGACACAGGTGGGACTGTAAAATGAATTAAAAGAGCATGGCTTTCCAGATGTTCAACAGGCTGCACTGAAACAGTCATTTGTCAGCTGCTACAATTAAACAGCAAAACGAGCCCATTTTTTCTCAGTGCTTAGAACAAAGTAACAAAACAAAACAAAAACTCACAATATACGCTAATCTTCCTGCTCACAGTTGCTTTCGCAGAAATTCCATTCAAAACAGTGAGATTTAAAGCAACTATGCATAGGACCATAATCCAGAAAGTAATAGTGTTGGTTTAAAAGGGAAAACAGAACATGCCTCTGTTTTTACTGAATTATTATTTGAAGTGCTCAGGTTTTCCCTCTTTGTTCTCTACTTGGTCCACACTTGGTCATCTGGATATGGTGGATTTTATGCAGCGTGTGGCTATGGGGTACAAAACTGAAGACCCTCTCTGAAGACACAAAATGGAATAGATTAAAGTGCTCTTCCGGACCTTTTCGGCTTTATGATATAATAAAAAAAATTAACTGCAACACTTTTGAGTTTAAGGGAAAAATCCATCAGATAATTGCTACCAAGTACTGAAATGAACAGCGGGAAGGTAAACGGCGTTCCGTGTGCGGCTCTGGCTCGCCAGAGCAGCGTTGTCACGCTGGCCACGTGACCCGGAAGTGTCTTCGGACAGCGCTGGCCCCCGGCCAATAGATGTGAGATGGGCGCACAAACCCCAGAGTCTGTCAAGACTGGCCCGTTCGGGCAGGGGTACCTTTACCTTTACCTTTACTGAAATGAACAGTGCTCAAATTAATGAAATATAATAATCCTAAGAATGAAAACTAGCTTTCCCAACACATTTTTAGGGGCAAAGTATGACCATGAGAGACTCTCTCTCATTGTTCATTTATGTATCATTTTTTTGGCAGGGCAGAGGAGTGAGGATGAAAATTAGATGCACAGAACTGAAGAACTGTTAGTTTTCTCCAAAGTTTAGGATGTACATCCTTTTATTTGGATATTGTCTCAAAATTACACATTTTGGCTTATGGATTACCTGCCTGGTCACTATGGGGCATGCTACAATTAATTCAGAAAGGTGAGGAGGCAGGCAGTAGAGAAGAATTGCTTATTTTTCCTTGCTATCCTCCTGCACTTAATTTGTGCTCTATCAGAAACTCAGCTTTGATCCAAGAGTAGGTAAAGTGCACAGCTTGGAAAATGAGATTTTGAAACTATGATAACCCAACCTCACCTGCTTGGGACCTTCTCAGAACCTTGTTCACAAGGAGCTTCAGGGACAGCAAAGGACAAGGAATACCAAGCAAAGTCAATTCTATATATAGTCAGGGCGTTGTCTCCTAAATTCTCAGACCAGCAAGTAAATTTGGCCTGAAAGCTTCTACAGGGGACAGGGAGCATCACCTGGCTCATTCTGGCCAGTTGTGTCTAAGGGTCCAGCATTGGGATAGCATGAAAAATCATGCAAGGAACATGAGGCGACATGAAAATTCCCCTAGTAGCATTATTCACACAATCCATGTATCCAAGGATGGTTGTTGTTGTTGTTGTTTAGTCGTGTCCGACTCTTCGTGACCCCATGGACCAGAGCATGCCAGGCACTCCTGTCTTCCACTGCCTCCCGCAGTTTGGTCAAACTCATGTTTGTAGCTTTGAGAACACCGTCCAACCATCTCGTCCTCTGTCATCCCCTTCTCCTTGTGCCCTCCATCTTTCCCAACATCAGGGTCTTTTCCAGGGAGTCTTCTCTTCTCATGAGGTGGCCGAAGTATTAGAGCCTCAGCTTCACGACCTGTCCTTCGAGTGAGCACTCAGGGCTGTTTTCCCTAAGAATGGAGAGGTTTGATCTTCTTGCAGTCCATGGGACTCTCCAGAGTCTCCTCCAGCACCAGAATTCAAAAGCATCCATTCTTCGGCGATCAGCCTTCTTGATGGTCCAGCTCTCAGTTCCATACATCACTACAGGGAAAACCATGGCTTTAACTATACGGACCTTTGTTGGCAAGGTCAACAAAAGGATGGAACATGAGAAAAACCCATATTTCAATCATTTTATTCCGTTTTAAAAATCAGTATTTAAATAAAGTGGAGACTCTTAACTCAGCTCTTTTCCTATCTGCTCAAAGTGCTCGACACGCAGTTCCTTTTCCATGTTATCGTACAAATCTATGAAAAGGCCAAAATGCCGCCTACATGTGCCATTCCTTTGGGCAGAAATCCCTGATTAATAGCAAGAACCGAGCCCAACTATAAACATGTTGAATAATAATTTAATCATAAAGTACTGGCAAAAAGCTTACATATGACTTCAATGGCACAGTTGCACATTCTGAAATACAGGTGGGGCCATAAAAGAAATGTAATGTTATGGTTCTCCAGATGGCTAGGATCAATAAGCTGCAATAAATGCCCCATCTATTTGTCAGCTGCTACTATTATTTTTTAAAATAAACAAGAAAGAAAATTGTCAACTGGCAGCCCCATCAGACACTTATTGTCTGAGAGAATCTGCAAAGAGAACTTCACAAATCTCAAAATTACAGAATCCTTTGAGAGAGAGAGAGAAGGGAACCTTTGCAGACATTGTTGATTTGCACTGATCTCTTACAAAAATAATACTAAAAATTGGAAGCAATAATTTGAAGATTAATAAAGACACAAAACACTTGTATGTTGTTATATAATGGTTTACCAATGGTGCTGTACACCAGTGTTTCCCAACCGGTGTTCCGCAGTACACTAGTGTGCCGCCAGATGTTGCCTGGTGTGCCGTGGGAGGGAGGCGGGCGAGTCGGGCGGCGAGAGGCGGGGCGGCGGCGGCGAGGAGAGGCCGCCCAGCGCGGGGCTCTCGCCGTCTGCCTGCCTAGCTGCCTGCCTGCCTGGCTGCCTGCCTGACGCGCAAACCCCCGGCGCAGGCGCCCCGCTTGTTGACACGGGAGGGGAGGGGGGAGAGAAAACGCGGCTGGTGCCGCTGCTCCTCGGCGGCAGCTCCTCCTCTCAGCCCGCCCTGCCTATATTTGCGCCAATCCCCGCCCACTAAAGCATTCGCGCCTCCCAATGGGAAGCCTTGCCGGGCGGTGGGCGCTGCTGCCTGAGAGTTCTGAAGCCACGCCCACTTTCCCAGAGACTGGCGGTTCTGAGGGATCCAGGGCAGGGCCGGCGCGCGCGCGCGCACTTCTTGCTGCCCGGGCGCTTGCTCTAATCCCGCCTTCCCTGGGAGGGAGGGAGGGAGGGACGGCGGTGGCCGCGAGCGTCCGGGGTGGGGCGCGCGCTGGCTCTCCCTGGCGGCCCCCGTGCCTGGCGTTCTATCAGTGCGCCTCCTCTCTCTTTCCCCACCCATCCTCCACGTGCTGCGCTCTAAGCCGGAGTTAGAAGCGAATTAGAACACGCCCCCGTGTGTGGTGTGTTTTTTTTGCTGCTCCTCTTTTTTTAGGGCTTTTTGGCGGCTTTTGGGACGGCATCGAGGGGTGGCGCCCACGCTCCTTGTGCGCCTGCCCCGGAGGCTCGCCCGCGCGGTAGTGCTAGAGGAGGAGAGAGGTGGGCATGGCGGCTGTTTTGGAGCTGTTGCTGCAGGACGAAGTGGCAGCCAGCGCTGTCGTGCGGTGGCTGAAGGCGAGCCAGAGCCCCTACACCGTGGAGGTAAAACGCGCAGCGCCGCCCTTGCTTCACCCAGCCCTCGGTTCGAGCGGGAAGTATCCGGGAAAACGGAGTTGATGCCGGCCTTCAAAACTCTGCGCTCCAAAAGGGAGGCGGGAGGAGAAAAAAACAGGTCGACCACTTGAGGTTTCCTCCTCTGGCGGGATGCTAAGTGGGAAGCTGCAGCCTTCAGGCCTGCGCTATGTGAACTCCTGAAGGGCTCTTGCGATAGCTTTTCGGAAGCCCAGGTGTATATATGTGCCCCCCTGAGGGAGCCCTTCACTGAACCTGAGAACCCTGCTGTGGAGTTGGTGGGACTGAGTTGCTGTGCGCCCTTACGAATCCTTCCCAAATGCAGCTTTAATGATTCAGAAACAAGACCTACAGAATTCGTTGGAAGTTACTATTTTTTTATTTTTTTTTACATAAGTAAAAAGTGACCTTTCCCCATCTGGCATGGTGGTGTGCCTCGAGATTTTTTTCATGAAACAAGTGTGCCTTTGCCCAAAAAAGGTTGGGAAACACTGCTGTACACCATGAAATGAAATGCACACACATACAGAATATAAATGTTGGTATTGCTTTAAAAACAAAGGGGCTTTTATCCACATATTGCAGCTATGTGAAAGAACAAGAAAATTGTGGAAAATATAGTATTACAGATATTATAAATGAAATGTGTAAAATTAAAACCAGAATTGAAGCTCTGCTTGCTGCATTTTGTATCTTGCAGAATTCAAATGCCAGTTCTGTATACAACAGATGCAGCAAACAACATTTGTTAGATTTTGGAAATGTTAAAAAGAGGCAAATAACAGAGAGAGGGTAAAGGCTTGGGATTTATTATCTCTAGTTAAATGAGCAGGTTAGCAAAAGGAAGATACAAATGATTTTGTGAAACCTGCACATTCTAACATAAATATGCTGCTCTATAAATGATTTTATAAATTAATGAGCTGTGCTATTCAGTGAGTATTATGATTATTACACTGGAAAAAGATTATTGAATGTGAATTACTGCCTGAAAGTGAATTTTTATGTTCTATGCAGAGTATTTGCGTTGTAACTGTGTTCAGGTTTTGTATATTGCCTTTTCTGGCAATTTTATTGATTCTGCATGTACAAACAACATGCAACGTAACATTCATTAACAAGCACACTCAGCTCTCCAATGTTTACATTTGGAGGGAACATTACATTTGGGTCAGCATCACTGACCCAATAGCCGATGTACTTTAGCACAACAAGTCTCTTCCAAAGCTGGCATGAGATCCAGGTGGACAAAGATCCTCTGCTGATGTATTAATGAACGTGATAAAGAGAAAACAGATGGCTTCTAAGGCTTCTCGCTCAGCTTGGCCCACAGCCAGCCTAATGCTATGGCTTAGTTTCCCCTTCAATAGAGCACGGTGCCAAATGTGTTCATACCAGTTCTCAATCGAAAAGTCTGAAGTGGTCTCCTGGTCTCAGCCACAGTCGTCCTCACAGCAACCAGAAGAAAAATTGTGAGGTCTCTGTGAGCCAAGCTGAGGCCCGAGAAGGCAGCAAGACCAGCCACAATGGCACAGACTGACGGGCGATCCTAGAATCAATCTATCTGTCTAGGTAAAGGTAAAGGGACCCCTGACCATTAGGTCCAGTCACGGACGACTCTGGGGTTGCGGGGCTCATCTTGCTTTACTGGCCGAGGGAGGTGGTGTACAGTTTCCGGGTCATGCGGCCAGCAGGACTAAGCCGCTTCTGGCGAACCAGAGCAGTGCACGGAAATGCTGTTTACCTTCCCGCCAGAGCGGTACCTACCATATTTTTTGCTCTATAAGACTCACTTTTTCCCTCCTAAAAAGTAAGGGGAAATGTGTGTGCGTCTTATAGAGTGAATGCAGGCTGCACAGCTATCCCAGAAGCCAGAACAGCAAGAGGGATTGCTGCTTTCACTGCGCAGTGATCCCTCTTGCTGTTCTGGCTTCTGAGATTCAGAATATTTTTTTCTTGTTTTCCTCCTCCAAAAACTAGGTGCGTCTTGTGGTCTGGTGCGTCTTATAGAGCGAAAAATACGGTATTTATCTACTTGCACTTTGATGTGCTTTCGAACTGCTAGGTGGACAGGAACAGGGACCGAGCAACAGGAGCTCACCCCATCGCAGGGATTCGAACTGCCGACCTTCTGATCAGCAAGCCCTAGGCTCTGTGGTTTAACCCACAGCGCCACCCACATCCTATATCTATCTATCTATCTATCTATCTATCTATCTATCTATCTATCTATCTATCTATTTTGAGAACTTGTAGCCCACTCTTCAGCCAAAAAGGCTCCCAGAGCGGCTTACATGAAATCAAAACAAGATAATCCCTACCTGCACACTTATATTCTAATAAATAAACTTTGGCTCTATCCATTCTTTTCCCGATGAAAGGACAAATTTTAAGACCACAAAGCTAGTTTGTCTTGCTATACAAGAGTCATCTGTCTTAAAATGGAATAAAGTAGTCTTTTGTATTTGGATATGGAATTAAATTTGTTAATCTTAATGGGATAAAATACTTGAAATGTGGTTGCATAATTTTTTATATACAGTGGTACCTCGGGTTACATATGCTTCAGGTTACAGACTCTGCTAACCCTGAAATAGTACCTCGGGTTAAGAACTTTGCTTCAGGATGAAAACAGAAATCGTGATCTGGCGGCGCGGCAGCAACAGGAGACACCATTAGCTAAAGTGGTGCTTCAGGTTAAGAACAGTTTCAAGTTAAGAACAGACCTATGGAACGAATTAAGTACTAAACCTGAGGTACCACTGTATATATTAAGGGATATATGAAACATTATTAACAAACTCGGTCACAAAACAAGGCAAGACAGCAGCTGTCAGTTATGATGAGGAACTTTTGTGTACATGTTTGTACATCTATATACAGCCATACCTTGGATCCCGAACGCCCTGGAACTTGGACGTTTTGGCTCCTGAACGCTGCAAACCCGGAAGTGATTGTTCCGGTTTGCAAACATTCTTTTGGAAGACAAACGTCCGACGGGGCTCCCATGGCTTCTGATTGGCTGCAGGAGCTTCCTGCAGCCAACCAGAAGCCGCAATTTGGTTTTCAAACGTTTTGGAAGTCTAACGGACTTCCGGAACAGATTCCAGTCGATTTCCAAGATTGCCACATTCTTCCAGCTCACGTTAGAGCCACTGTAGCGGTGAGAGTTTCGGTCTTAGATTGGAGAGCTCCAGGTTCAAATCTCAATTTAGCCACAAAGCTTAACTGGTGACTCCCTCTCACTCTCGCTTAATTCTAAGGCTTGTTGGGAGAATGAAATGGGGAGAAGCAAGCAAGCATATCACATTGAGATCCTTGGAGGAAAAGGGGGAATAAACTGTTCCAAAGAGCTCATGATTTCTATTCAGCCATATTTATCACCAAAGCTTCCTTATGAAACAAATCACCATCTCACAAGGGAAACAAAGTCCAAGACACCACTAAGAGCTCCGCAAAGCACTTCTAGTTTGCAAAACCTGGTGATGCTTCCTCAGTGATCAATCAAGTTGTTGCAGGTTGAACTGAAGCAAACACCCACAAAGGTAGTTGCGTGGTGTCAATCTTGGTTGTACAAAGTACCGTGTTTTTCGCTCTATAGGACACACTTTTTCCCCTTCAAAAATGAAGGGGAAATGTGTGTGCGTCCTATGGAGCGAAGACGCCATAGCCCCGCGACCCTCTCCTGGCTGGAGAGGTGACGCGCGGCTATGGCAGGAGCCTCTCTGCTGCGCCTTTCCGCTGCTCCCTGACCTGCTCTTTGGGGCTGGTGGTGGGCTTCCCCCCGCCAGCCCCAAAGAGCAGGTCGAAAGTTATCTGAAGCCTGGAGAGCGAGAGGGGTCAGTGCACACCGACCCCTCTCGCTCTCCAGGCTTCCAAGGTAGCCGCCTGAAGGCGACTGAACGCACCTTGAACGGCACCTTGTTTTAGAGCAGGAAAACAAGAGGGGGAAAGTTCTCCCCCTCTCTGTGCAGCGCCTCCTGCCGCTTCACTGAAGGGGCGCTGGGCAGAGAGGGGGAGAATTTTTTTCTTCTTGTTCTCCCCCCTCTAAAACAAAGTGCGTCCTATTGTCCGGTGCGTCCTATGGTGCGAAAAATACGGTAGCGGGGGAAGACTCTATTTCAATCAAGCTGTGAATGGCCAGATGAAACACAGCCTACCACTAGTCAGATATTTTTGCCTGCGAAGTGCTTGATAATCCCATCTCCTGTTCTAGGGCAGATAGCAAAAACAGGATTTTATCAAGTTTCTGGTAGGCATGGTACCAGCATGGTAGACTGAGTTTGACCTAGTGGTCATACCATGTGCAGGTCTGAACTCCAGTTCCATAATCCCAAGAATCTGTCTCATCAGATAAAGACTCAGTGAGGATTTTTCTGTGTCTTTTCTCCATATTAAATGTACTTAGTAAGAACAAAATGTCACGTGCACCAGGGTAAGTCAGATATTATTTTGCAAAATGAGTCCAAAGATTTTGCCTAATATAATTAGTTACATTATAATATAATTAGTTACATTATAATTGGGAAGGATATATGGAATGAATGGGATGTGAGCTCTGCAAGGATATATGGAATGAATGGGATGTGAGCTCTGCAAGGTTGTCAAAGGGGGTTGGGGGACAGGTTACTGATGGCTATAAAGAGGACTTGGTTTATTAACTACATTTCTTGGAAGAAGAAATGTCACATTTCAAGACAGTTGTGCTCTTTTGCTCACTGCCACCCTGATGTGGTCAGAGAATATGACCTTTTGTCATGTAGCCCTTGCAATAATAATAATAATAATAATAATAATAATGAAGTCTATGTCAGTTAGCAAGAGACTGAGCAAGTATAAGAACTTTCGGGACAGAACCAATTTTGGATGAAGACCTCTGCAGCACCCAAGGAACAGAGCGAAGCTTCCCACGATTGCTCCATTCAACATTCAAAGTGTTGGTGCTGACCCTTAAAGCCCTAAATGGCCTTGGCCCTGTATACCTGAAGGAGCGTCTCCACTCCCATCGTTCAGCCTGGACACTGAGGTCCAGCTCCGAGGGCCTTCTGACAGTTCCCTCACGGCGAGACGTGAAGTTACAGGGAACCAGGCAGAGGGCCTTCTCGGTAGTGGCGCCCACCCTTTGGAACGCCCTCCCAAGAGATGTCAAGGAAATAAACAACTATCTGACTTTTAGAAGACATCTGAAGGCAGTCCAAAGTTTTTAATGTCTGATGTTTTATTGTATTTTTAATATTTTGTTGGAAGCTGCCCAGAGTGACTGGGGAAACCCAGTCAGATGGGCGGGGTAAAAATTTTATTATTATTATTATTATTATTATTATTATTATTATTATTACTAGCCTGCCTATCTAGTTAGACATAACAACTGTCTTTGATAAATAGATCAATTGTGAGTGTGCTGCATGTATAAAGGTAAAGGTAAAGGTACCCCTGCCTGTACGGGCCAGTCTTGCCAGACTCTAGAGTTGTGCGCTCATCTCACTCTAGAGGCTGGGAGCCAGCGCTGTCCACAGACACTTCCGGGTCACGTGGCCAGCGTGACAAGCTGCATCTGGCGAGCCAGCGCCGCACACGGAACGCCGTTTACCTTCCCGCTGGTAAGCGGTACCTATTTATCTACTTGCACCCGGAGGTGCTTTTGAACTGCTAGGTTGGCAGGCGCTGGGACCGGACAACGGGAGCGCATCCCGCCGCGGGGATTCGAACCGCCGACCATGCGATCGGCAAGTCCTAGGCACTGAGGTTTTACCCACAGCGCCACCCGTGTCCCCTGCTGCATGTATAGATGAAATTAATTAATCATTTCTTTTGAACACTGGTACTATTGCCTTGACCTCTGTGCTTTCCTCCTCTGATCCCAGGTTGCATCCATGACGGATCATAGCGTTACACTTTTTCTAAGATTTCCCCCATGGCATCCAGTTAAGACAGCAAAACAGTGCGAAAATACACCCTCCAGTTGCCCTGAAGCTGGTCAGCGCAAGCTCATCCTCATTCTAAATCCTGCTGTGGTTGAGTGCCTCATATTTCTGACCCAGCACAATGCTGAATCACTGCCTCCAGTGCTTTGCTAGATTTAGACCTCTGTACACGAAGCAGACGTGTGGGCAGGGAACGGGATGACACGTAAAACACAGTTGATATTACACATGAACAGTGAGTTCCGAGTGAACAAATGAAAACACATGCCTAGTTGTATCAACATTACCAAATAAGGCTCATGCTATGGCGCATACATTGATTCCCCTACGCAGAATTGTTGCAGAGAAAAATAACAGGTTCCCATTTCTACCCGGGAGCAGCAATAGGAACAGGAGGTGAGGGCTCTCAATGGCTCCATTTGACTCATTCTGTGCTCTGGAGATTAAGCAGCGCCAAAGTTTCCAAAATAATTTGCAGAGGCACAGACATTTGCAGTTGGGAAGCATGTAATGAGGACTGAAATCTCACCAGGTCTCCGTGAGGCTTAATAGGAAATGTCTTGAGCACAAGTGAAAAGGGTGGAAAGCCAGAATTAAGAAACAGCCTTCTGTCTGTCAAAGCCGGTCAGTGCTGCCCATCTCCGATAGCAAGTTGACATCAAACCCTGCTTTGGCTGTGATACCCAATGGATCTCAGCTCAAGGTCCCCACAGAATTCCTCCAGATATAACGGTATCTGAGCAAGCGGTCTTGCACTTGTGGTGACTTTAAGTGTTAGTCAAAGCACAGGGGCGGGTGTGCACCTTACTCGGGCTAGGCCAAAGAAGTTCAGCCAAGACTTCCTCCACCACACAAGCATTGTGGGGAAGGGAGAAAAATCTCAAAATGTTCAGACAGAGGTGGGTTTATGTTTAAGACAAGGTGTCTGAGCGTTTTCCCTTTAAACGGCCTCGGTCCAGTATACCTGAAGGAGCGTCTCCTCCTCCATCGTTCTGCCCAGACACTGAGGTCCACCACCGAGGGCCTTCTGGCAGTTCCCTTGCTGCGAGAAGCCAAGTTACAGGGAACCAGGCAGAGGGCCTTTTCGGTAGTGGCACCCACCCTGTGGAACACCCTCCCACCAGATGTCAAAGAGAAAAATAACTACCAAACTTTTAGAAGACATCTGAAGGCAGCCCTGTTTAGGGAAGCTTTTAATGTTTGATAGGTTATTGTATTTTAGTGTTTTGTTGGAAGCCGCCCAGAGTGGCTGGGGAAACCCAGCCAGATGGGCGTGGTATAAATTATTATTATTATTATTACAGTGGTGCCCCGCAAGACGAATGCCTCGCAAGACGGAAAACCCGCTAGACGAAAGGGTTTTCCGTTTTTCAATGCACTTCGCAGGACGAATTTCCCTATGGGCTTGCTTCGCAAGACGAAAATGTCTTGCGAGTCTTGAGATTTGTTTTCGCTTCCTCCCCCTTTTCTAAGCCGCTAAGCCTTTAATAGCCTTTTAGCAGCTAAGCCGCTAAGCCTTTAATAGCCGCTAAACCGCTAATAGCGCTAAGCCGCTAATAGGGTTGCTTCGCAAGACGAAAAAACCGCTAGACGAAGATACTCGCGGAACGGATTAATTTCGTCTTGCGAGGCACCACTGTATTATTATTATTATTATTATTATTATTATTATTATTATTATTATTATTCCCTCTCTTCCCCCAACTCATTTCTACAGAAAAAGAAAGCTTTGCCAAGTGGTGACGAAGCTGCACCCTCAAAATTATTCCCTCCTCACGGGGGACAGAGTGCCTGATGGGAACATGCTATGTCACGAGGTTGTGTGGATTCCAGGGGCTTTCTTGGGGATGAGGAAGATGGCTTCCCCCGCTGGTTTCGCACTCAGCACAACTGTTCATATGGGCATTCGTCACTAAGGGCAGGAGAAGGGATTTCTTCATGTCCTACCTTGTATTTTGAAGTGTCCCAGTTATGAACCAACCGAGCAGGAATTAGAAAGCTGTCGTCCACGTGACAGATGTTGCAGTAGTACCACCCGCTGTAACTGCACACCTTGGCTTTGCCATTGGAGAGGCCTATGGACCGCTGACAACCTGCCAATAAGGGGAGGAAAGGAAAAAAACAGCTTTAAAAAATGCAGGACTCTTAGCAGTATTGGAAGGAAATCTCCATAACTACACACTGCTGTGTTTTAGTAAGAGAGCGAACACAGAATATATAATTACCTTTCCAAACAGAACAATTACAGCTCTAAATAAATATTACCGGAATAAGAGAATGAGGCGTTTTTGATAACTGCTTGTGTGACATTCCATGCTATCCTATTACAAAATACAGTCGTACCTTGGAAGGCGAACAGCGTAGTTCCCTGAACGTTTTGGCTCCCGAATGTCGCAAACCTGCAGCCAATAGGAAGCCGTGCTTTGTTTTTCGAACGTTTTGGAAGTCGAACGGACTTCTGGAACAGATTCCGTTCGACTTCCAAGGTACGACTGTATAAGATTCTGAAACACACAAATCTCTAACATGTCCTCATATGCTATGAAATAGTTTCAGGAATCCATGTACAAGCCCAGTTTCATATTACAGTGGTACCTCTGGTTACATACTTAATTCGTTCCGGAGGTCCATTCTTACTCTGAAACTGTTCTTAACCTGAAGCACCACTTTAGCTAAGGGGGCCTCCCACTGCTGCCGTGCTGCCACCGCGCCATTTCTGTTCTCATCCTGAAGCAAAGTTCTTAACCCGAGGTACTATTTCTGAGTTAGTGGAGTCTGTAACCTGAAGCGTATGTAACCCGAGGTACCACTGAACAGCTTAGCAACTGGAAGCCCAGAGCCAAAGTGGGTCTCCTAAAGAGATAGTGGTACCTTGGGTTACATACGCTTCAGGTTACAGACTCCACTAACCCAGAAATAGTGCTTCAGGTTAAGAACTTTGCTTCAGGATAAGAACAGAAATCGCGCAGCGGCGGTGCAGCAGCAGCAGGAGGAGGCCCCATTAGCTAAAGTGGTGCTTCAAGTTAAGAAAAGTTTCAGGTTTAGAACGGACCTCCGGAACGAATTAAGTACTTAACCCGAGGTACCACTGTACTGTATTGGCTGTTCTTCCTGATGGTAACACCATTTGCTTGGCAGCCTGCTTTGTGGAATGGGGTTAGGGTGTGTGAAGAAGCCCGGTCCATCACTTTCCACCTTCTCAAAAGCACCCTTCTTACAATTCTATGATTCTAAGAACATTGGGCTTGCTTTGAAACGACGTGCTCTTAGAATGCTCAAGCTGATAGCAAGTCACACAGATTTGGGGGGGGGGAGGGAAAGGGGATTGTTAGCAGAGAGGAGATTTTTTGGCTCAGGCACTGATTACATGTGTCCACAAAAGAAGGTTTCGTGGAAACCCTGAACGATCTGCCGTGAATGTCAGGATGCACAGATTTTGCTCATCTGTAAAGTCCAGGTGAATATGCCCAATATAGGAAGGAGAATGTACATAGCTCGCTCATACAGCCCATGCAGAAGGTCCCAGATTAAATTCTGGGCATCTCCAGGCAGGGCTTATCTGAAACGCTGAAAGGTTGTTTCTGGTCCATAGACAATACCTAGTCAAGATCAATCAGTGGTCTCGCTCAGTAAATGGCAGCTTCAATGTTCCTAATATATAGTGTGGGAGGAGTTAATCGGTTCAATTTAGCATCTATTCAAAGCCTATCAACTTCTGCGTCTGGGTGTGCCTTGCCAAAGTTTACTTTTTTGAACCAAAAAAAGTGTCCAAATGGTGCATCCTGGAGATTCAATTGTTTTGATAAATTCAAACTCTGATCTCAGATTCAGTGATGACATGAAACTGAATGCTTGATTCCGAGCCCGCTTCTTTTTTCTTCCATACTTTTTAAAACTTTGGAGTAACCATCAACGTGGCTGCAGAGTATATAGCAAGGGGAAGAATATTCTGTGAGGAACCTGACCGGGAAAAGTTGACAACAGGAAGCCAAACAGCCATAAAAGCTTCATTCACAGAAATTGCCTGAACATTTTCAGACATTTCAACTAGAAACCACGAGGGCTAGAAACATGAATCTTAAAATAAAAAGCTGGAATTCCCAGAAGTCAAAGTTCTCTGCCAGGTACCGGTCAGCCCTCTACACATATGCAATCCTGAAGAAGGCAGCCCTTCCTCTAGAAGTCTCTATTCCTCCTCTTTGCTCTATGACCTCTCCCAAGGAAGCGATTGCTGCTAAACCTGTTTTCACGCAGCAAAGCCATTTGCTTTCCACTTGATTTGTACTTGCCCTCCATTTCCTTGACAACACATTTTTGACCTGGGTCACACAGCAGAATGCACACAAACAGCCCTGTGTAGCCGAGTGAATTGCAAAACGACAAACTTAAGGAAGAGCGAGAGCTGCAAATAACAGTACAGCATCTTCCTGTCCCATTAGACACGACCGCTGAGGTTGCAGCGTTCTCCCTGCCCCAACTGTGTTGAAACCGTTCAACATCAACATCCCTCGCCTTGTGCCTGTCGCCTGTTTTATTTTACAAGGACCGTTATTTATACAACCCCCTCAAATCAAGTTATGAAAGCAGTCGATTCCTTTGATGTTAGGAGGTTCAAAGTGATGCACGGTGACAAATGTATCTCAGTGGCAGACACCAATTAAGCTATTTGCAAAAAATAAAGAAGGGAAAGAAAGAGGCGGGAGCAGTGATACACAAGGTTGAGTACCTCTGTTGCAGAGAGTCTGGATTCTAAGGCTTACAAGGCTATTCCTTTCTTAGACTTCCACACACACCGCTTCTTATTAGCACTATTACATTTACTGGAATGAAATGCCATTGGGTATCCCTTTCCACACTCGCCCCCACCCTCAGTACAGGATTTTTAGGGATGCAAGTGGCCCATTTTAACTTGCAAGGGCACCTCTGTTAAATCAGCAAGCAGCAGCACTCTGTTCAAATCCATACAGGAATTTTTATGGCATCAGACGTACAACATAATATTGGTTATTGATTACTAAGACAGGGGTGGGGAACCTTTTTGGTCTCAAGAGCAAGATTCTGTTTTGCTCCCAACTCCTCCTTTTCAGGGTCTTCCAACTCTCCAGTTCTATGATTCCTTTGTACATGGTGTTGTATGTTTTAGGATGCGGGTGGCGCCATGGGTTAAACCACAGAGCCTAGGGCTTGCCTATCGGAAGGTCGGCGGTTCGAATCCCCGCGACGGGGTGAGCTCCTGTTGCTCGGTCCCTGCTCCTGCCAACCTAGCAGTTTGAAAGCACCTCAAAGTGCAAGTAGATAAATAGGTACCGCTCCGGCGGGAAGGTAAACGGTGTTTCCGTGCGCTGCTCTGGTTCGCCAGAAGTGGCTTAGTCATGCTGGCCACATGACCCGGAAGCTGTACGCCGGCTTCCTCGGCCAGTAAAGCAAGAGGAGCGCTGCAACCTCAGAGTCGGTCACGACTGGACCTAATGGTCACGGGTCCTTTTACCTTTTATTACAACAACAGCAATAACAACAGCTGATCGAATGGGCAGGAGGAAAAGGAGCATGGTGCTGAAAGCCTGAAAAGATAAAGTAGGCACCAGGCAAACTTGAGGAGAAAGAAGGGCCCTCTCCCTGGCTGCCATGCACCACACCTCAGGGGGCTGGGCCACCCAGAGGAAGGCTCCCAAGCAAGATATCTTTGCCTAGAAAATCCATGGTCAGCAGGTATCACCTTTGAGGAAGCATTCTGCCACGTGCGCGAGGACAGGGGGGAGGAGGAACCCCTCTTCTAAGATGACACCTGCGCGCATGTCACAGCAGGCACTACCGAAAACCAGAGAAAATATTTGCTCTTCAGAATTCCTTGTGCGTCATTGTCTTTGAGAATTGCATGCCTGGGGAAAGAGACCGTCTTTAACACACTGAGCTTTGTGAGCTGCTCCGGGAGCCTGGGTTAAAAAATATATCCCATATTCCTCACGCTTGGTTTTTCAAACTTCAACAGATTCAAAAGTGCAAACAAATTCAGATCTTTAGGATCCGTTGGCTATGGTTTCTTTAATCAGGTGGCAGCCCTAAGGGGGGTGGGGGGAGGCAAGCACAATGTGCTCTCAGATAAGACCCTGTTGCAACGCACATACGCAAGCAGTCTGTCCATGACCCTATGTGCCATCTTGCTAGGTCATCTTCTCTGCAGGTTTCACAACATAAATTGTTGGCAGCTTGAAGAC
Source organism: Podarcis vaucheri (assembly GCF_965113315.1). Taxonomy (NCBI): domain Eukaryota; kingdom Metazoa; phylum Chordata; class Lepidosauria; order Squamata; family Lacertidae; genus Podarcis; species Podarcis vaucheri. Next base: position 133,169,428 of record NC_138759.1, read on the forward strand.
CTTTGCACAAGGCTCTGGTGACCAGTTTATGTCAACAGACAGTATTTGCGGGTTTTTCTGTGTGTGCTGCTCAGGAAGGCCATCGGAGAAAGCACACGGTACCTCTCCTGCTCATTTCTCGGTAATTACAGTTGTGGTCCTGCTCTGGAAGGGGAGAATGAGATGGTCTGCAGACCACCCTCACTGCCCGGCAGACGAGAGAGGTAGAGGGCTTCACTTATGCTGTGAACAATTCTGCGCTTTGTGCATGTTCATTTGGCACAATTGCAGAAGTCTAGCAACTGGGTAAGGACGCGGGTGGCGCTGTGGGTTAAACCACAGAGCCTAGGACTTGCCGATCAGAAGGTCAGAGGTTCGAATCCCCGTGACGGGGTGAGCTCCTGTTGCTCGGTCCCAGCTCCTGCCAACCTAACAGTTCGAAAGCACATCATGTGCGAGTAGATAAATAGGGACCGCTTTGGCGGGAAGGTAAACGGCGTTTCCGTGTGCTGCCCTGGTTCACGAGAAGCAGCTTAGTCATGCTGGCCACATGACCCAGAAGCTGTCTGCGGACAAACGCCGGCTCCCTCGGCCTATAGAGCGAGATGAGCGTGCAACCCCAGAGTCGGTCACGACTGGACCTAATGGTCAGGGGTCCCTTTACCTTTACCTAGCAACTTTCCCCAGCCTCCCCCTCATATCACGGGCAGTGGAAGGAGAGGTGGAATACATATGTCGTAATAAAAATAAATAACAGAAGGTCTCCAGAGGTCTCTCTTATTGCTGGCCAAGTTGCATCAGCCTTTAACAAGGCAAACCATTTTTAAATAAAAATTTTAAAATCCTGCCCTTTGGTATGTTTGCAAACCTCAAAATCGAAGCCAATAAAACCTGAGTGAAATGCTACACTGGTTATCTCACAAAGGTGAATACGCTGCAGGAGAAACCTTCACCCTTGAAACTGGCTGACTTTTTATTGCTTGGATTTCACAATCTCAGCATCACAAAACCACCAAGTACAACAATGCGGCACATTGCACACCTGCAAACACGTCTCACCCCCCCCCCCCGCAATGTTAGAAGCAATAAAGATGATGCAAGGACTGGGGAATAGCATGTTTCAAGAGCTGAGTGGACCTGCTCTTTGGCGAGGTGAGGAATAAGGACGGGAATGGGGAGCCAACCGTTCCCCAAGCAATGCATTTCTCACACGCTTGTCTGAAATGTGGGGGAAAGGGTTTTGCCTGGATTCAAAGGAGGGAAGGGTTTTTCTCCTCTATTTATTTCATAAAAATTATACACCCCTTGCTTGAAACGGATCTGCAGAGGAGTCAGGGCAGTGAAAAGAAGAGGTCTTTCTCACACACAGTATCATTAATATATGGAATCTGCTAATGGCACCAGTTTAGAAGGCTCTGAAAAGGGATTAGCCAAATTCATGGAAGGGCATTCTTATGGGGGGGGTTATTAAATATTTTTGGGGGGAGGGTTTTACAAAAGTACATACATCGTTTCTGTTTTCAGATCATCAAGTCCTTTCTACAGATAAGTTCTATTCAATGTGAGACATTAATGTTGTGGTCAATATAAGGTTGGGGGAGAAGGGGGGCAGTAAACTTTCATTCTCTTACATGGTTGCTACTAGCTGTTCTAGCTAAATGACAACTCCGATTTCGCTGAATACCGGTTGCTTCCAAGGGGAGGGAGAGGCAAGTAGGAAAGACATGTTTATTTCATGCACCCTGCTTGTAGGCTCCTTGGAAGATTCTGGTTGGCCACCACCACAAATAAACATGGGTGCACAAAAGATCTGATCCAGAAGGGTTTTATGTTCAAGGATGAGGAACATTCTGTTTTTATTTTTATTTTTAATCTTTCATTAGATAGGACCTCACCTTGACCGAGGCAGAGGGCAGTCCGTCCTTCCTTCCCCCTAACCAAAAGCCCCTGAGCGCTGAACCACTGCTTCCATCAGCCGTAAATTTGCACATTGCAGGAAACATAATGTGATAATAACAATGCTAAAGTAAAATTGTGGCAGCAAGTTTGTGGGCTACATGTGCATGCATTATACACAATTCCAGACCTATTAGAAGATTTTCAAATGCCCCTAATATGCAAGAATGATGGCATGACTGGTCGAGCATGGAAAACGGCCCTGCACCAAAGCATTCTGAAGGCAAAAAACCCCACACACCTTCATGCATATGAACTGAACACATGCAAACAATCTCACTTTATTTTGAGGTCTGGTGAAAGATAGTGGCCAAGAGTGCCAGTCGAGACCAGGACAATGACAGGGTATCTCTGGCTCATGGGCCCATAAGGCAATTTCTGACCAGCCTTCCTTCATGCAAGTGACTTTGTTAAATGTGGCATGCAGAGGGTTGACTGCTTTCTGATCCAGCCCATCAGATGAAAGTGGCTTCCTACCCCTAGACTAGGATCAAAGAGACCAAAACTTAAAATGCAGCTGCAAAGCTCATTTGGTGACGTTGGCCCACTCACAGCCTCTCATTTTAACATATCTCATGGGGCTGTTGGGTGGGGGAGAACCACAAATGCCATTTTGGAGAAAAGGTGGGATACAAATGAAATAATAAGGCAGCGAAACCCCTGGTTCTGTCCTCATTTCAGCCATGAACAGTCACACACAAACACCTTTGCAATATAGAAATCCTGATTTCGGCCACTGACAAGGTGGGAGTCAGAGTCCATATATATATGTGGAAGGCGTTTTGTTCCCCACTCCTGGTCTATGGAATCACCATGAAGTTTACCATACTTAAATAACATATATGAAGTCGTTTGAATTCTCTAACACATTATATAAATTATGATTATGATTCCAAGTGTTGTATCTGGGTTTGTAGCAGATTCTCCCTACCCTGGAATTGTTCGCTTTTCTCTTACAGCTGCTTGACTTCCCCCTTAAGTCTTTCCTATTGCAATGTGTGCATGGGAATCGGAAGTTTACAGGATGCCGACAGAGGCATTTAGCATCCTAACACTTGAGCAATAAGAAAAGCCATGTAAAAATAGTAAATGAACTGTATAACAATTGGGTCCATAGGATGAGGTTGCCATAAACAAAACAGGGTGGGAACAAGCTTCCTTAATATGTTTATACAGCACAAACTATAATGGGACCCCTGCCTGAGCTAAGCATATATACCCATTTCCTATTGCAATGCCTAGGCTGCAATCCTCTGCACCGTTACCTAGAATCAGGTCCCAGTAAACTCAATAGGCCATGCACAGGATCACACTATTAGGGCTGCAATCTTATTGGAAGTTTAGTAGGAGGCTACCCCAGTGGACTTCCTTCTGAGTAAAGTAGATCAGGAGCACGGTGCACATCCTAAGCATGGTATAATTACTAGCATTATTCTAGTCCAGCAATAGTTTCAAATGGCATCAGTATCTCCTGAACAATTTGACTACATTCCTTAGTTTAATGCATAGCACAGGCAAGGGCAAATCTTTTTACTTTGTATTCAAAGGACACCCTGCCACCAAAACAAAACAAACCAAAACACAAAAGCAACTCCCCCAAAATAACATTGCTGAATTAATAAGAAAGGGCTTTAAGATAAACTAATTCATGAAAGACAGGATTGCAATCAACAACTGGGAAAGATGCCTTGATGGTCCCTTTGAAACACTGGAGGTGATGAAATTCTTTGGCCGTTTGGCATAGCACAATGGACAATTTATATCTGGATCTGACCACTGATGCAGAGAAGACCCTAGGTGCTGAAAAGGGCCGCACAGCAAAACAGAATCAGACACGCTTATTCTGGTGGGAAGAGCTAAATGCAAATGGACAGAGTAAAACCTCTACTCTTCCCAGGCCGAGTGAAGGCATCCGTTCCTGAAGGAAAAACTTTTCCCCTCCGTTTTTGTTTCTTTAATCTGCCCTCCCTGACCCTGATACACTGAGAATCCATTTCCCCCCTCTTCCTCTTCTCCTTCTGCCACATCCCCAGGCCTGATATGGCTGCCCTGGCTTCTATCCGTGGTTGGGAAAATGCTAGCTGGCGCCCAAGATAAACTTGTCTAAAGCTACATTCTTCCTTACCCACTTCTGAGTGTCAGCTGTTTGTCTGGAAGCTTTGGCTGCAAAAGCTTTTAACAAGGAGGATAGGAAAAGGGGGGGGATGTAGAGTGCAATTCAAACAAAACCAACTCTGGCCCCCCAACCATCCCCCCCCCAAATCCCTGACACAAGAAAAAACAAAGAAAGAAACAAGGATTGTGGGGGGGGGGAGAGAGAACCTTCTCCCCAGCAAATCTTTCCAACAAACTCCTCTATCAGAGGTTCATTGTCAATCAATTAGTCAAGGCAGTGGGACTTAGTCGGTTGGGGGGCAGTTGGAGAGACAATAGGTCATATTACTATTTAATCACTTTTACTAAATAAATAAAGCAGCCCTAAGGTGCTGTCATGTCAAGGGAATTTACAGCAAAACAAAAAAACCCCAAGAAAGAAAAAGCCTAATTTTTCCATTACTTTTTTCCTCCCCTGAAGAACAAGAGAGGGTTATTACTGTAGCCTTAAGTCTCATCTTTGTGCAGCTCCTCTTTGATTCCCACTCGGACCCTGCCACTTTCTGGCACTAATTTGTCAGGCTGAACAAAGGAGGGATTTGTACCTCCTGTAAGGTCTCAATTAGGAAAGGCTTCTGCTGTATTATGTGCCATTCAGACAGGACACAATGATGGTAATTACAGGAATTTGCACTAAATGGCTGAAGAATTCGCAGCAAAACTTTTTTCCCTCCACCTCCACAAAGCTTGCCCCTCTTTTGCAGCTGTGGGGGAATTGGATGAGGGTAGGGGGGTGGAGAGAAGGGAAGGGTGGGCCTGAGGCCTACAAGATGCAATTACCAGCAGTATTCCTATTCAGTTAAACAGCCACCCCGCAAAGTTAAGACAGCCGACATCTTTCCAAGTGGGAAAAGACAAATGGCTACCTTCAACAAGGACTTTCAGCAGACAAGCCCGCTTCAGCCCAGTTTCCACAGCACGGCCTTTCCACTCGTTAGCTTGAATGCATTTATTATGTCGTTAAATTAAAATAAATGAATAATGACAATGCATCTTTTTGTTCTTCCCTTCGGGAACCCCAGGGCTCTTTTCATGGGATTATGTGATCCATCTAGAATGAGCTGCAAGATTGCATGCGCACACCTCAATCCATACCCGAGTTCACCTTTCCTGGGGAGAAATGTTGGTGTGAGCTAGGAAATCACAGCTAACTTTAACAGTGCATGAACCTCTATAGGGTTCTCCAGCTGATAGTGTTTTTCTGAGGCACGGATCCTGCCAGAATGGCTCAGTAAAAACAGTAAAGTGCACCTTTCAGCCAATGCACAGCTGGAAACTACTAGCATAAATTGCCAGTGCAATGCTGCATACAAAAAACTGGGCTTTGAGCATACAAGGCCCAGCTTAAAAACCCTGCTCAATGACAAAACCTACTGGATCGCCTTGAGCTACTCACAAGATCTCAGGTCACAAATGCACATGCAGAGGTCCCTGGAGAGTTTCTGTTCAGAATGTGCCCATGCCCCAGATGAAGAAGGGTACAAGGCTTCTCTACAACCTTCTGCTGCGACCTGGATGGCAAAACACCGGAACCGTACACACACCTGCCCCCACCTACATCACCTCTAAAGTGTTTCCTTGCTGGAAAGATCTTAAAGGTAAGACTGGAGAGAGAAGGGGCTGCAAGGGGACTGCTGAAACACTAGTGAGCAACCTGGGCTGCGTGCACAGATGCAACCGGCAGTGTCCAGCTTCAATATTTGCTAACGTTTTGCCTTGCCTTCACTGGCTGTATCTGTGTATATCCAATACCTTAAGGACCACTGCTCCCCATATGAACCGACCCAGACCCTGCAATCATCATCTGACGCCTTTCCTCGTGTGCCTCCTCCGCAAGAGGTCTGGAGGGTGGCAACATGAGAAAGGGCCTTTTCTGCAGCGGCTCCGTTTGTAGAATGCTCTCCCCAAGGAGGCTCACTTGGCACCTTCATTAAAGGTAAGGGTACCCCTGCCCAAACGGGCCAGTCTTGCCAGACTCTAGGGTTGTGCGCCCATCTCACTCAAGAGGCCGTGGGCCAGCGCTGTCCAAAGACACTTCCGGGTCATGTGGCTAGCGTGACATCGCTGCTCTGGCGAACCAGAGCCGCACACGGAAACGCCGTTTACCTTCCTGCTGGTAAGCGGTCCCTATTTATCTACTTGCACCCGGAGGTGCTTTCGAACTGCTAGGTGGGCAGGCGCTGGGACCGAACGACGGGAGCGCACCCCGCCGCAGGGATTCGAACCGCCGACCTTTCGATCGGCAAGCCCTAGGCGCTGAGGCTTTTACCCACAGCGCCACCTGCGTCCAATGCATCTTCATTATGCATCTTTAATCGCCAGGCTTGAACGTTGCTCTTTCACATACTATGGCTTTTTAAAAGTGTTTGTGGGAGCAGGGCTATCGGGCTTGTTTTTGTCCTTGGTTTTATTATTTATTTTGTGTTCTCATTTTGTATCTTTATGTTGTGAGCCGCCCCGTGATCTTTGGATGAAGGGCAGAATACCAATTTAATAATAAATGAATGTGCTCCTGCTTTCACACTGACCTTCTTCATAGGAGAACTTAGGGAAAGCTCCACTAGGAATTTGCCTGAACTCCTTCTGCTCTCCTAGATGGGAGCAAGGGCAGCTGATCTTCCACCCACTTTCAATATGAATGGGGAGAAGGTCAATCAGGAGTAATAACTGTGGGTCGAGGGTAAAGGTTTTTTGTTTTTGCAGAGAAGTCACCAGAAATGGAATATTGGGTGTGATGCAATAAAGGGGAAACAAACATAGTGAGCAGCCTCTCCCAAACTGGTGCCCTTCAAATGTTTGGGACTACAACTCCCATCAGTCAGTGTGGGATGGGAGTTGTAGTCTAAGTGTCCAGATGTTGCTAAACTGAGGAAGGCAGGGGGAGAGGAAATGGCTGGTTTATTTTAAAGCTAAATGTTCCATTTTTTAAAAGAATAATGATTACTATTTACAGAACAAGCACACCAGTCTCTCACTTCTAGAGGATCTCTATATGTAACTAAATAAGAAATTCAGCCTGCCAGAAAGGGGAAACCCACAATTCGCCAGCCAAATACTTTCCAAACACCACTTTTCAATTAAGATCCGTGAAATATGGTTGCTTTTCCGGGCTTTGACCCTAAACTTACTAATGCCAAATAGCTAAATCTCTCCTTAACATGCAGGAACAGAATGATGGCAATAAAAGGATTTTTTTTTAAAAAAAAAACAACTTTCAAAACAAGGTTGGCTGACCTAAAATATAAAGACAATTTACTGACACTGCCCCCTGCTGGAAAGACTAATTGCTGCATTCCTGGGCATCGGCAATCAGGTGTGTTACTACCACAAGATCCCTTCCAAAACCTTTCTCAGCCTCCCGACCCCGTTCAGCGGCTGGGGAGGCACAGATAAGTATAGGCTGTGCCCAGTGGGGCTTAAATTTTTATTATTTATTAAATCTGAATACTGCCCTTCATCCGAGGATCACAGGGCGGTTTGCAACACAAAAATACAAAATGAAAACACAATGTGATGAAGACCTCCAACAGAGAAGCATGGCCCATGCTTCTCTGTTGGAGAGATAAGGTATCTCTATGGAGGCACCTTAGGGACGCGGGTGGCGCTGTGGGTTAAAGCCTCAGCGCCTAGGACTTGCCGATCGGGCAGGGGTACCTTTACCTTTACGGAGGCACCTTATTTAGGCAGCCAGGTTGCCCAGCCTGTTCCCCAAGTCTCCACTTGGATTCCTGCTGTTGCAAATCAGGACCTACTTAAAGGACCAGGTGCCAGAAGACTTGTAAGCCCTGGCAGCTCATCACAAGCCCATGCATTCATGAACCATGCCAGCATAGCTAGTGATACACAGAAAGATCGCCCAAGTTATAGAATTGCAACAGGAAGCTGTGCAAAACTCAGCAGAAAGCCCTTATACCTTGGAAAGGCATGTCAAGTAGTAAAGGCAGGCAGAACAAGTACAAAACGTCCGGCATTTATTTGCTTACCTGCACACTTGAAACTTTGGGCAGTCAGTCCTCTTTCCAACGACAAGGTGGTCAGGATGCTCAGAAAGCTGGTGGTAACCGACTGGCGTTTGATCTTCCTATGCTCTTTTCCGCACGACAGGCCTTGGGTTTTGTTTCTGAGCGTCACTTGCAGATTCTGACCCAAGCTCCTGGTTGCATTGGCGGCAGACTTCAAGGCCTCCATCCATTCCTGAGCTCTTTGACGGGTTTCTGCCCGCAGACGAAGCACATCTTGAGGAAAGATAACCTGAAAGCAAGAGTCACAATCATCCAGAATATCAGTCTGGACAGACAGGCACACGTCAATGTTGTAGCTCAACAGAGGGTCTTCGTCAAGCCCACCGGTCTGAAACGCCATGAGGAGAGACCGGCTGAGTACAAAATGGAATGCTTTCCAGTTATTCTGGAGCGTCAGTCTATAAAGAGTCCCTGATTTGAGAATGTTTTGGTAGTCCTTGATGTTCTGGGTCAACGATGCGGACTGGAAGAATTGGGTAGGTTCCTTCTGTAAACCACGATTTTGGATGATGCCGCTCTCATCGTTGTCTAATTTCTGCGAGCGCCCCAGATCTCCCTGGGGCCTCATGAAAGAGGGCACTGAGGAATGAACAGCTTCCCAAAGCTTCTGCCCCCAGTCCAAGGCCTCCCATGGAGACTCTGCCTTAAGCTGCAGGTGCGAGTTATTGAACAGCACTGCATCAACCACATTCATTTCCACATTGATGCTTTGGAAATGCAAAAGCAGGTAGACAGTAGGAAGGTTCTGGTTCCCACTGTTGTCAAGCCAATACAGGTACAGTTTGTATGGAGTGAGTTCTGCGCAGCATGTCTGCCAATAGCTGTCATGGTTGTTCTTAATTTCCAAGTATCCTTTCTTCAGGATATTTGAGAACGTCGGCTTGTGTTCTAGAAGAGAGTTGAAATAAATGTTAACTACAAATATTTTAAGGGATGCGGGTGGTGCTGTTGGTTAAACCACAGAGCCTAGGACGTGCTGATCAGAAGGTCGGCGGTTCAAATCCCCACGATGGGGTGAGCTCCCATTGCTCGGTCCCTGCTCCTGCCAGCCTAGCAGTTCGAAAGCACGTCAAAAGTGCAAGTAGATAAATAGGTACCGCTCCGGCGGGAAGATAAACGGCGTTTCCGTGCGCTGCTCTGGTTCGCCAGAAGCGGCTTAGTCATGCTGGCCACATGACCTGGAAGGTGTACGCCAGCTCCCTCGGCCAATAAAGCGAGATGAGCGCCGCAACCCCAGAGTCGGTCACGACTGGACCTAATGGTCAGGGGTCCCTTTACCTTTACCTTACAAATATCTTAAACTTCCTTCTCTATTGCAGTTTCTCAAGCCAGGGTCTTCTCACTCTCCTGCCATGCTCACTTACCATGCTCTAGTCTTCTGGTTGGACCAATGGCACCACCAGCAAACCTCCCCGTGCAAAATTAAGATGACAGGAAGAAGAGAGAAGGGAGATTTCCCTAGGTGTTATCAGACAGCAACTGAAAGAACTGAAATGTGCCCACTGGTCCAACAAGGTTGGCAACCCACCTGCCAGCTGTTCTTTAGCTGCAATCCCTGCATTGCAGGACGTTGGACTAGATGATCCATTATGTCTCTTCTAACTCTAGCTATATGATTCTTTATTATGATAACCCATCCTGGGAACTTACTAATAAATGAGTAATTGCCGTCTGCACAACAGTTTTTCAAGTTTGCAGATGGGTCCATTGGCCTAAAAAGATTGGCAAGCCCTGATCAAATCACTCTGGAAGTTAGTTTTCAAATACAATGAACAAACAATAGGGTTTGAGGTATCAATGAAATGTTTCCTTTGGCTACGTGGAAACTATTGTCAAAAAATCAGATTTAGAGTCTTCTGATGGCAACAAAGATGTCTGTTGCATTTTGTTGGGAAAAGGACCCACACCTGCACCCCAAACTTGTTAAATGGCTCCACTACATTTGGGTCAGAGTTATGATGATTCAAGTGATTTAATCAGATGTACATTCATGAAAATAGGGTGACTGAAAACTGCAAGTGGAGGGACTTGGCTTGTAGCTTTGTCAGTTACTGCCCACTGGGGAGTCAAAGCACTTACTATATTTTTCGCTCTATAAGACACACCAGACCACAAGATGCACCTAGTTTTTGGAGGAGGGAAACAAGAAAAAAAATATTCTGAATCTCAGAAGCCAGAACAGCAAGAGGGATCGCTGCGCAGTGAAAGCAGCAATCCCTGTTGCTGTTCTGGCTTCTGGGATAGCTGCGCAGCCTGCATTCACTCCATAAGACGTACACACGTTTCCCCTTACTTTTTAGGAGGGAAAAAGTGAGTCTTATAGAGCAAAAACTACGGTAACTGGACTAGGACAATCAACTTGTAACATAAGAGACTAGCAATTCCAATTAATTATTCCTTTTTACTGAGCCGTAAAAACTCAGGAGTTGATTTAAAAAATCTGAACATTATTGGCAGCCATCTACATGACACACGGGTGCTTTTCAATGGGCTTCATTATACTAAGAACTACTCCTCAAAATAAATGCAACGAAAGCAGGAAATTAAGTGAATCTAACAGCAAAGAGTATGACAGATTTACAACTCAACTCAGATGCAAGAACAACGGAGTCCATTACTTTCAGTTACAGGATTTCAACCTTAAGGTGACATAGCAGGTGATAAAGGTGAGAAACTCTGAAGAAACAATAACTGAAATTACATTGTGAGTGGGTAGGACTGAGCGATATCTGGTTTTCAATACGGAAATATATCACCAGCTAAACATTGCAATACTGTATACCAATACATCACAATGTCTGAAATGATGGAATCATGTAGAGGCGAACAGTAGGGCTGGGCGATAACTGCTTTCCAACATTGTGATATGTCACCAGCTAAACATCACAATATAATGATATATCACAATGTATGAAATAAGGATGGAACTATGTAGAGGTATTGGCTGGTTTCCCCCACATTGTGATTTTTGCATAGCACATGCACACACACACACATCATGATTTGCAATATATTGCCAGGTCAAAAGTTATGAAACTGGTATCACAATATGGACTTCAAACTGGTTTTGGACGATGTATCGCCGAGCCCTAACAGGAGTTCCATTTTAGTTCTGCATAACTTGCGTCTCCTGCACATACCTGACATCACAGGATGAAGCGAATCCCTCCCGGTGGCATTACTCCCTCTTCTCTCTCGCAAACGCCTACTATGCACCCATGTTCAGGGACTATGTGCTCCCACTGGGCTCTCCTACCTTCTCTTTTGTGGGTTGTGCTTCTAAACAGTGGTTTAAAGAGTGCAAAGGAATTTGATCCCTGCCTATAGGGATGCCTGGGGGTCTGCAGGGCTGGCTATGCCACTGGTGGGCTAGATAATACATCGCCCAAAATTGGTTTGAAGCCCACATCATGGTAACAGTTTCGTAATATTCAACATGGTGATATACAGTGGTACATCGGGTTAAGAACTTAATTTGTTCCGGAGGTCTGTTCTTAACCTGAAACTGTTCTTAACCTGAAGCACCACTTTAGCTAATGGGGCCTCCTCCTGCTGCCGCCGCGCTGCCAGAGAACGATTTCTGTTCTCATCCTGAAGCAAAGTTCTTAACCCGAGGTACTATTTCTGAGTTAGCGGAGTCTGTAACCTGAAGCGTATGTAACCCGAGGTACCATTGTATCGTGAATCATGATGTGGGGGGTGGGGGGCTATGTAAAAAATTGTGACGTGGGAAAAACCATGAAGCCAGTCGTCGCTTCTCTTTTGATTCCTGCTGCCCCTGTTGTACTATAAAATAACAGATGTAACAATATGTTAAAGATAAGTAAAATGCATCAGTTTTAGAACCCTAAGTAGTAGCAGTTGCCAGAACATTTGCATCCTTATTTCAGACACTTTGATATATCAGTATATCATGATGTTTGGTGGGTGATATATTGTGATGTTGAAACTCAGACAAAGGGGGGGGCGTGCTATGGCACTGCCTTGCACGTTGAGTTTTTCAAGATGCACTGCCACCACTGCGAGTTCATCGGCTCCCTCCACATTTGGGTGTTGCCATTGATAGAGAGTTTCTGATTGGTGGGGAATGGCAGAACTTCCAGGGGTGCTGGGGAGAGTGCCTGTCACTTTTGCATTTCCTGGATATGTGCATGTCTCCCTCCCAGGCTGAGCATGCATTGGATTTGGTGCTAGTGTAGTAACAACGCATCTTCATGCCTGCCGTAACGCGAGTGCATAACATCCAAAACTCCAGCTTCCAAAAAGGAGCTTTATTTCACATAAACTGCTGGGGCGGGGGGGGGGGGTTAATTAAATTCAATCTAAATTGGAAAAAGAAAATGCCTTTTTTTAAAAAAAGTGTTGATGAGGCAAGGGTATCAGGAAAAAAACCAATTTGATTTGCCTTCCCTCTCTGGTCCTAACATTCGTTGGGATTTCTGCGCTAACTCAAAAGCCATTAATTTCTTTGAAAGCCCTTTGTAGTGCTGATCATGCGTATATATTCCAGAGTTACCTTCCCTTTCTGTTAATCATCCAATAAGAGAAACAGCGCAGCTACCGCAGACCCAAAGTGAAACTTCAGCCCATTATTCTTGTTTCCATCAAGCACAGGTGACTCTTCCTGGCTTCTCACAGGTTTTATGCCACACTCACCACTGCTTCCCCTCCCTCCTGCCTTTAGCAGAGACTTGCTTGTCTTTTGTTGAAAAAGAGAGAGGGGGGGGGAGCTGTCTCTCCGCCCCATCTTTCACAGCCAGACAATCTCTCTGCCAGCTTTTTCTCTCCAGCTCCTGTGAACTGGCTTCATCCGCTCCCACTTAAACTGGGACAATGACAGTGGCCGGCTTGATTAAAATTCAAATGCAGCAGACCCTTCTGATTTGAGAAGTGGCCGGCTCCTGACATAGACAGGTGGAATCACAGCTGCCCCCCCCCCCAATCTCTCACTCTGGTTCCCTCCTACCACCTCACCTGCCTGGTGTACAAAAGCTGCATAATACCTTTCCGCTGAGTGCTTTCTGTCCACCCTCTAAAATGGAAGCAGCGTTTCTCTTCACTCTTTCCCCAAACAAGGAAATTAAATCAAGGCAGAGCGAATCAGAGCCCATCATAGAAAATAGGAGATAATCACGCCAAATAGCCTACATCTGGGGTGCCTTCCTTTTTTTTAAAAAAAAGTAATTTCTTGAGAAATAAGGACCAAAAGAAGAAAACAGCGAAGAAAACAACCTGCTGAGAGCCTTATAAGATTCCTCTTATCTACAGATTATATCCCTTTTCTTGCTGCATTAGGTCTCATTACGATCTTTTTTGCATACGCTGTGTTTCAAAAACAGTTGTTCACAGAGGCCAACATTTCTCTCCTTTTGTGCTCAAAGAGTCTCCCCAGGTACTAGAAGAGGAAAAAATTGAAGGTGGCATGAGCAAAACCTGGGATGTTTATCACGGATAAATAATCTTGTATTGGTGGTCTGGTCTGCAAATAATAGAAGAGCTGTCTGATGGAATCAGCCCCCAAATCCATCTAGCACAGCCTTGTATGGAAGCCCACAAAAGATACCTGCAAAGGAAGGATAGAAATGCAGTTAACCTGTCTAGGACTGGCAGCTGTGGGAACTGAGAGCTCCGGCCCCCTGCAAAACTGCCCCATCCCTGCTGAGCAGAGAGGAAAGGACTTTCCCCCCCAGGCAGCCTGCTTGGTTTCTATACTGGGTGCCAAGGATGGATGGAGAGCACAATGTTGGTATGCGGTCCCTTGCTGCCCATGGCTATCAGGTGAGTGCTTCAATATAAGGCTGAACAGGTGCCTTGAGGAAGCTTGCACACATGGCATGGATGAGCATCCGTGCTTCCTCATTGGCTTCCCATCCCCAGTGGCAGACTGCCTTGTAATGCAGATGTTCCATTTAGCTCTTAGGCCTAATCTCCGTTGATAGGCCTGTCTTCCATGAATCGCCTGACTTGGTCAGGCCACCCCTGGAGTACTGTGTTCAGTTCTACGGAACTCTCTCCCTTCAAAGGTGCTCATCATATCCAACCTAAACTTTGGATTTTTAAACTGGTTTTAAAAAAACAAACGTATCTTCCAAGTCGCCCTTTCCTAGTAGCCCTTTCCATGTTGCAAAATATACAGTTGGCCCGCCACTTAGGCGAGGGTTCAGTTCTAGGGGCACATGTGCAAAGGCAAAATCACGCAATATCAGGAACAACACCCCCCCCCCGCACTCCCAGAGCCTTCCCCAAGGCCTGGTAAGCGGAACACCTCTGGGAGCATTCCAAAGACCTCTTGCAACCTTCCAGATCCTGGTAAGCAAGGAAAATTCACTGGGTGCATGGGACAGGAGGAAATAAATACATGGAGAGTGGGTAACGTGAGTTTTCCCTGCTCTCCATTTATTTAACACCCTCCCCCCCCCACATATAAGGTTGCGATCACATATGTAAAATGAGCAAAAGTTGCAGGCCCACTATAGCAGTGTTCCCCAACCTTGGGCCTCCAGCTGTTTTTGGACTACAACTCCCACCATCCCTCGCTAGCAAGACCAGTGGTCAAGGATGATGGGAGTTGTAGTCCAAAAACAGCTGGAGGCCCAAGGTTGGGGAACACTGCACTATAGTATGATTTCTTCTTTTAGTAGCCTTTGTACTAACCCCCCCCCCAAATCCTGGCCTTTTTATAATTGCTAATGCTTTCACCTTTATTATTTTTTATTATTTTAGGTCATTGCACTTACAGTGTTTTCCTTACACTGTGATGCTCCTTGGGCCAAATATAAATAATGTGATAAATTAAAGTGCTAAAAATTAGCCATAGTGTCAGGACTGCATGGGCTGACCATCCTGGGATTCAAAGTCACTACCTATGTCCTCATAGAAAGAATCAGCAAACAGAGCATCTTCCAGATTCTCTCCCTTACTTCCAGATACTGTCGTGAGCTGGGTAGCATAATTTAGACAGGCTGCAGAATCAAAGTCTTCAACTGCCAAATGTGTCACAGAAATATTTATATTTACAACCGTAACTCAAGTTGAGTTCCTCTGCTTTTAAGGTTGAGAAATGGGCAACTTGCTTGAGACAACCTTTGCAACCCATGGTGGGAATTGGGAACTGAATTTCGAAGGTTCACAGCTCCAAATCCAACCTGGGATTGTGTTGCCTCACTGAACCTGTCACTTTCCGCCTTCGATAAGACATAGGAACCAAAAGAAGAAGGAGGAGGAGGAAGCCAGGTGTAGCAAAGTATCAAGCACTCACCAGAGTTCCCTTGAATGTCCTCTCCCTTTTCGAATCCAGTTGGTGCAAATGAAAGTTTCGGACATCGATTGTCTTGATTAGACGGCTGCTGTGAAGACGCATCAGCTAAGATGACACCCCAGTCTATGTGGCTGACGTCTGAGCGTGACCGGTTGTGGCCTGGCTTGAAAGTGGCCGTCTCCTCACTCTGCACTATAATATCGTTCACAGAACGGGGCCGACCCCGCCTCCTCTGGCAGATGTTAAAAGCCGAGGCCTCCCCCCGTTCCACCCAAGAGAGGTTGTCTGGAACCATTCCCCTTTGTACTCCAAACTGTTCTTTGGCAGGAATTGCAGTCTGCACTTTGGTTTCCAAGAGTCCGTTTTTGCAGTGCTCCCAAACGAGGTTGGTTTTCCCCAAAGTGATGTTCCTCAGGTCTCCGCAGGCTGCAATCCTATTAAACACTTCGTGGCCGACCAGCTCAGGAACTTCCTGGACCCCATAAACCTCTGGCGGCTGCACATTCTCTCGTTTAGCATCAAAGGTGCTAAAGAAATCTTCCGTCACTTCCAAGGCCGGGCTGATGTCATCGACCTCCAACGCCTCCATTTTATCGGCAGTCAGACCAGAAACTTTGGGGGAATTTTGTCAAAAAACAACATAAAAATTCCAGGCGCAGAAGAGGAAGGTGCCTCTGGAAAGATTCTGACACTGCTTGAACGAGGAGGTGATGGGAGCTAAATGATTAGGGTTGCAACTGGCATTGGCCTTGACTTGGCTTGACTTCCCTTTGTAAACATGCTACTGAAGAATAACTTGCCCTCTGACTTACCAGTCTAAATGGTAAGATAGGATGGGAGGGTATTGGCTGTGCAGTAGAAGTCTGCAGAATCTGGATTTTCCTGTAAAACATGTTACAAAACCATGTTAGTGAAGTTGCTCTCTCACCAGAGACAGGGTGAGTGGAACTCCAGCAGAGAGATGCTGTTCTGCATGTCTTATCTGCAAAACGCCTATCAACACTCAAATGTTATAGGGTTCTCCGAGTATGGGCCATAACTTCACTAGACTAACTAAAGGAAGATTGCAAGTGCTTCAAGTTCCCTCAGGCTGTAGAAAAAGTGGTGCAAAGGGAACGGAGGTGTAATGATGGGCGTTTCTTAAACTTCTTCCAGCAAAGAAGCTCTTTGACGCCTAGTCTCCTCCTACTCTCTCTGCGCGAAAGCCTTCTGCGCAAGGAGGGCGTGGGCAGCGGAGGACCCCTACTCTCCCCGCTGGTCCCCGGCAAGGAGTCATGGGACCGCCTCGCCGCTTCCCCCATCTGCCCCCATTCTCCACTGGTGCTACGCTGATTCTCTTCCCCAGAAGATGGGCTGCTTCTCCCGATCCCTGGACGCTCTCTGGAATCCCTCTGGTTTTTGCTATCTCCCTCCGGCACTGATGGCAGTTCCCTGACAGGAGGTTAGGAGTCTGAGGGGGAAGATGCAAGGCGATGAGGTAGAGAGCTCAAGGGGTAGCCAACATTCACAGACACTTGGTTTCTGAAGCTCTGGGGAGAGGAGAAGAATCAGTGGGGCAACAACCATATTTTCCTCCTTAGGCTTTTTGGTCCCAAGAACACATACTTCAGAGATGTCTCTATCTTAATAGCCCTCACAGATATTTTTTCTTTACAACTGATCACACTTCTTTTGTCTAAGATACACTTACACCTGATTGTGTTTTCTTGACCTAAGAAGCCTTTTGTGGCAAAGTCCAAGTACATACATATTTATCACTCAGCACTGTTAATTAATATACGTTGCAGAACATTTCCTGGGCAGGTATATGCCCTGTTTGTTATTCTTTAACTTGAGTGGCTGCCTGTGAAAAGGGTTTCAGTGCCAATGGCACTGTGACAAACAATTTGTTTACATCTCTTGATTCAGTCAAAGCAATTGACCCCATTTTCTAGTTAAACAACTCTTGTGTTCTTCAGACCAAAACACATCTAGTAACTTAAATAGCCACAAATTAACACCCACCAGCCCATAAATACTGTGATTTATTTTCATAATTGAAGCTAGCAATTAAACTGCCTAGACATTGAACAATTTGGTATACTCTGTGCAAGGTTAACTGACTAAAATGCTTTGATCGGCTGCTATTTTTACATGGCAATCTTATACAGGTCTACTCACAATCAAGCCCTGTGGAGATCCAGCAGGTAAAATGCAGCCTTGGAGATCCCTTTTTTTTAGATTGGCATTGTAAGCATTTTCTGCCGCATCACTTGGGTACATCCAAAACTATTTTACTGCCAAAATATTTATCAGTTGCAAATCGCAAGCCCTGTGATGGGAAGACATGACTCAGCATCATTGTACAATAGTGGAGAAACCACGATGTAGCGAGATTTCCACTGGCCGGTTACAATCAAAGGAGATTCCCAGAAGTGTTGGTAACTCGGTTTTCAAATAAAGGGTAAGGTGGACCAAGAAAAAGAAAGAAACCTATCATCTTTGTTATTACTGACAAAATGTCCGACATAATGACAGGCACAGTGTGAGCCTGTATACTGCTCTGGGGAAATGCAATACATCTTTGTGTGCTCTGGGCCAGAAATATACTCTATCCCCTTGAGAGAGATCTGTCAGCGGAAGGCCACCCAGTGTCACTGCTGGTTTTGCCCTCACCACAATAGTGTGTCCTCCCACCCAGCACAAAAACGCAGCCCTGTTCTCTTCCCCATAAGAGAGAGAGGCAGTGTTTAGAAACTCAAATAATATAAGCTAATCACCAAATGGCACCTTAAATCTAGATTACGGTCGCTACAACGGTATGACTAGGTGCCACCTCTGCCCCCAGTCGGGTTTGTTGTTGTTGTTTATTTCATTTCTATACCACTTTATGCTTTAAAGATAAAAATCTCAAAGCAGTTTACAACACATTTAAACATCAAATGAAACAACCCAAGATAAAACTAAGTCAAGCTTCAAAGAAAATATAGTTTGCTTTCCCCATACAGTGGTACCTTGGGTTACAGATGCTTCAGGTTACATACGCTTCAGGTTACAGACTCTGCTAACCCAGAAATAGTACCTCGGGTTAAGAACTTTGCTTCAGGATGAGAACAGAAATCGTGCTCCCGCAGCGCGGCGGCAGCGGGAGGCCCCATTAGCTAAAGTGGTGCTTCAGGTTAAGAACAGTTTCAGGCTAAGAACGGACCTCCGGAACGAATTAAGGTCTTAACCCAAGGGACCACTGTATTTATTTTCCTACTTAATTTACAGAGCTGCCCCATGGCAGAAGGACTCTAGGAAGCCAGTGGGGTGTAGTGGTTAGAGTGTTGGACTAGAACTTCGGAAATCAGGGTTCAAATCCCCACTCAGTCATGAAGCTCACTTGGAGTCAGTCACAGCCTCCTAACCTACCTCACAGGGTCATTGTAGGGACTGACTAAAGAGGGGGGTGAACCATGTACTCCTTGGAGAAAAATGTGGACGACTGACACAATAAATAACCTCTTCTGCTTACCTGCTTAAGAAAGCTGGAGGGGCCAGCCAGATGGAGATGTCAGTGCCAGCCTTGCATCCAGGTATCTCCACCTGGTCACAATTTGATCCATGCCCGTCGCAAAACGCGCCTGGCACCTGGCTGATTTCAAACACTGGAAAGTGGCAACTGTTTGCTGATGGCAGTGAAAATAAAGACATGCACTTGTGGATAACGTTGGAGTGTGTTTGTGAAGTAACTACCCCCACACCTGAGTGATATCACTGTCTTGGCAAGTGGTAGTTTTCTCCCTCTCTGAACCAAGGAGGAGGCTGCAAGCTATTTTGTCCCTTGGCACCAAGCCTGCTACCTCCATGGTTCTATCCTGGGTTCTGCTTCTCAGTCAAGTGTAGAATCATAGAATCATAGAATCATAGAGTTGGAAGAGACCACAAGGGCCATCGAGTCCAACCCCCTGCCAAGCAGGAAACACCATCAGAGCACTCCTGACATATGGTTGTCAAGCCTCTGCTTAAAGACCTCCAAAGTAGGAGACTCCACCACACTCCTTGGCAGCAAATTCCACTGTCAAACAGCTCTTACTGTCAGGAAGTTCTTCCTAATGTTTAGGTGGAATCTTCTTTCTTGTAGTTTGGATCCATTGCTCCGTGTCCGCTTCTCTGGAGCAGCAGAAAACAACCTTTCTCCCTCCTCTATGTGACATCCTTTTATATATTTGAACATGGCTATCATATCACCCCTTAACCTCCTCTTCTCCAGGCTAAACATGCCCAGCTCCCTTAGCCGTTCCTCATAAGGCATCGTTTCCAGGCCTTTGACCATTTTGGTTGCCCTCCTCTGGACACGTTCCAGTTTGTCAGTGTCCTTCTTGAACTGTGGTGCCCAGAACTGGACACAGTACTCCAGGTGAGGTCTGACCAGAGCAGAATACAGTGGCACTATTACTTCCCTTGATCTAGATGCTATACTCCTATTGATGCAGCCCAGAATTGCATTGGCTTTTTTAGCTGCCGCGTCACACTGTTGGCTCATGGCAAGTTTGTGGTCAACCAAGACTTAATAGAGTTCACTATTAAGGACACAAGAGAAGCTTGGAAACTGGCAAGTGTGGGGAACCTCAGGTCTGCTATATGCTGCTGAACTACAACTCCCATCATCCCTGGCCATGGGTCATGCTTGCTGGGGCTGATGGGGGTTACAGTGCAGCAACATCTGGCAGCCCTAAGGTTCCCCACACCTGGTTTAGGTAGCTGATCACAGGAGCCCCTGGATTCTTGTTGCCAAGAAAGTTCAGAAAGAGGGGTACCAGATTCAGACCCAGAGACTGCCTGAAGCTTGAAGAGCTGCAGGGCATAAAGAGAGTACAGTGGTACCTCGGGTTACAGACGCTTCAGGTTACAGACTCTGCTAACCCAGAAATAGTACCTCGGGTAAAGAACTTTGCTTCAGGATGAGAACAGAAATCACGTGGCAGCAGTAGGAGGCCCCATTAGCTAAAGTGGTGCTTCAGGTTAAGAACCGTTTCAGCTTAAGAACAAACCTCCGTAACGAATTAAGTACTTAACCCGAGGTACCACTGTATGCAGCAGCAGCAGTCTATCTGACCCTCAGTGCTTTAACTGTTTATCCATCCATTCTGCAGGGTTCAGTGAGAATCCTAAAGAAGAGAAAGGCCTGCTTTTCAAAAGCAAATTCCTATTCCTCAGTGCCTGAAAGACATGCTGAAAAAATGTGTTGGCAGTTTCTGTTGTAGGACTGAGTGGAGGCTTCAGACGTTATGGGAGATTTCACTTTATTCAGCCTAACAGTTTCCCTTCTAGTTTCCATTCCCTTGAACTAGCAAACCTGTCTAAATACATATTAGGGCAATGCCTTTATTGGGCCAATAAAAATGTCATAAAATACTGTGCAATTTTGGCTGGCCTAATAAAAGTAGTGCCCTAATATTTGGCATTTTTCTTATAGGTCGACTCAGCTACCTGTATATTTTCTACATAGAACTGAATTGCACACATCTAAAAGCCATAATCTGAATTCAGTACGGCTTCATCTACAGCATATCTATATGCAGGGAAAACCAGAGTAATCTTAGCACTATGGAGACAACAAACTCATTCTGAATTAAACCAGTGAGAAATGATACAAGATTAAAGGAGCCTGAGAAAATCTATCAGTGTTAGTGTTAGTGTTAGTCAGCTAAAGATTATCCATCACTCTCCATGGCGATAGATCTAGCAACAATAATTCATAATACAGCAACAATTTAAGCAATTTCAGTCTCTCTCACATGCATGACTTTAAATGCAGAAAATGAAAAAAGAAACAGAACTGTTTGCCATATACAGGAGCACTTCTCTAAAGCTCTGTTAGAGCAGCTTCTGGTAAGCAGGGCTGACCATCCAGGCTGACTATCCCTCTGTATTTATTACTGTCAGTCTGACTTCCAGTCTGAAACCACTCAGGAGCAGGTGACAAGGAAAAGAAGAAGTGGCTCAGTTCAGAGGTTGAATGCAAAGCAAAACACTGACTCACCAGGGAAATCATGTCATGCAGTGACCTTTCCCAAGCATTTTGCATGTCGTCAACCAGAGGAAGCATTTATACCTAAGGCTCAAGGTACCGAATCTTCCTACCAACACAGCAACACTGAGAAGCAGTCAGAGAACTTCCTGGAAACTCTTGTCTTTTTTGAATACACTATTTAGCACAACTGCTGCTGCTGGCTTCTAAGAAACCTTCCTCACACACACACCCAAAACACATCTGATTTAATCAGTAGCAGGGATCCCCACAAAGCAAGAAACATCACAAGGGTTGAATGAAATCACAGTATATCTGAAAGGTTGTGGCAAGAATAAGGAGGCACGCAACTAAATCAGAGTTTCCTGAACTTGGGCCTCCAGCTGCTTTTGGACTACAGCTCCCATCAGCCTTAGCTAGCAGGACCAGTGGTGGTCAGGGATGATGGGAACTGTAGTCCAAAAACAGCTGGAGACCCAAGTTTGAGAAACTGTGAACTAAATACCGTATTTTGCACCCCATAGGACGCACCTAGTTTTTTTGGGGGGGGAAATAAAGGGGAAAAAATTATTTTCCCCCCAGGTGCGGGGCTGGAAGAACCAGGTCAGGGAACAGCGGGAAGACTTCGCGCCCGGCTCCCGATGGCCGCGCAGAGCTGCGCTGAGCCCGGGACCGGAGGCAGCTCTGCGCAGCCATCGGGAGCTGGGCGGGACTTTGCGCCCGGCTCCCGATGGCCGCACAGAGCTGCGCTGAGCCCGGGACTGCAGGCAGCTCCGCGCAACCCTTGGAGCCGGTCTCCCAAGGGTTGCACAGAGCTTCCTGAAGCCTGGAGAGCTAGAGGGGTCGGTGCGCACCAACCCTTCTTGCTCTCCAGGCTTCAGCGAAAGCCTGCATTCGCCCCATAGGACGCACACACATTTCCCCTTCATTTTTGGAGGGGAAAAAGTGCGTCCTATAGGGCGAAAAATACGGTAAACACACAAGTGCAGCTAGTTCTGCTTGAATGACGGGACTTCCCCCTGTCCCTTCCCCAGACACATCCACCCTGCTGTCCCCAAAGTTGCTCCAGAGGGTTGGAGGAAACCCCAAAACAGATTTAGGGGGCACATGGGGGGGAAGAGAGGGAAGAAAGTCCCACTGCACAAGCAGAAGCATTTCACTCATGCAAAGCACTACTTGGCGATCTGCTGAACACAACCCACTGCTATCACAACATTATCAACATCATATGTTCATCATCTAGCTGGATCTCCACCTCTTTTGGCAGCTCCTGGTGTTTATAATTATTTTACTGCATTTCTAAATTAAATCTATTTATTATTTATCACATATAGTCAATATTTGTTTTATATCACTGCACATTTTTTTAATTAATCCTGCTAATGTCTAAATCTGTTCGCAATATTTTTAAGTATTTAAAAAATGATTTCAACTCTATATTAAAAACTTTGTCGTCTTGAACGTACCGGGGTTACGTTCCTGTCCCTTGTGTGCATCAGAGGAGCACGCATAAGCCTGTTATGCCCTATTTTTAGCCACTTCTAGGTTGCCGCGATGCACGCATGCACAGTCACATGTCAATCGGATGTGCATAAATTGGTCACTGCCTGTTATGTCAAAATCAGCACTTTGAATTGAGCCCAGAAACTTATCAGCAGTCAGTGCAATTGTGCCAGAATCAGTGTAATATGAACATACCTTCTGGTCTCACTCAACAATGTGGCTGCTGAATTTTGCGCTAGCTATAGTCTCCAAATTGTCTTCAAAAGCAGCCCCACATGGTCATCTAGCCCAGACATTATCAGAGCATAGACAACTGAAGCTAGGTTATCCTCATCCAGAGAGGGTCACAGCTGGGTTCCCAGCAGAAGGTTCATGCCACCAAAGCAATTTGTGCCTCCGATAACAGAAGCGGATCCAGAAGTCCCGCTAAATTGCGCACCTGCCTCTTCAGGGGGAGTGCAACTCCTTCCAGAACAGGATGAACCCCACCTATCTGATGAGTAGTAGAAATAAAGGAGAGCACTCAACAGCCCAGTTCCTGGCCGAAGCAAAGGCCACTCAGAATTTGAGATGGATGAAGAAAAAACTCATCTCCACTGTCCCTTGTATCATGCTGAAGTGGTACCTTGGGTGTTAGGGATGCGGGTGGCACTGTGGTCTAAACCACAGAGCCTAGGGCTTGCCGATCGGAAGGTCAGCGGTTCAAATCCCTGCGACGGGGTGAGCTCCCGTTTCTCGGTCCCTGCTCCTGCCAACCTAGCAGATCGAAAGCACGTCAAAGTGCAAGTAGATAAATAGGTACCGCTCCGGCGGGAAGGTAAACAGCATTTCTGTGCGCTGCTCTGGTTCGCCAGAAGCGGCTAGTCATGCTGGCCATATGACCCGGAAGCTGCACGCCGGCTCCCTTGGCCTATAAAGCGAGATGAGCGCCACAACCCCAGAGTCGGCCACGGCTGGACCTAATGGTCAGGGGTCCCTTTACCTTTACCTTTTTATCTCGGGTTAAGTACTTAATTCGTTCTGGAGGTCCATTCTTAACCTGAAACTGTTCTTAACCTGAAGCACCACTTTAGCTAATGGGGCCTCCTGCTGCCGCCGCCGCACTGCCGGAGAACGATTTCTGTTCTTATCCTGAAGCAAAGTTCTTAACCTGAGGTAGTATTTCTGGGTTAGCGGAGTCTGTAACCTGAAGCGTCTGTAACCTGAAGCGTATGTAACCCGAGGTACCACTGTACTTAGTCATCAGTGTTTTCTCTAACAGGCTACAGTGGTGCCCCGCAAGACGAATGCCTTGCAAGACGGAAAACCCGCTAGACGAAAGGGTTTTCCGTTTTTGAGTTGCTTCGCAGGACGAATTTCCCAATGGGCTTGCCTCGCAAGACGAAAATGTCTTGAGATTTTTTTTTCGCTCCCCCCCCTTTCTAAGCCGCTAATAGCCTTTTAGCCGCTAATCCGCTAAACCTTTAATAGCCGCTAATCCGCTAAGCCTTTAATAGCCGCTAATCCGCTAAGCCTTTAATAGCCGCTAAGCCTTTAATAGCCGCTAATCCGCTAAGCCTTTAATAGCCGCTAAGCCTTTAATAGCTGCTAAACCGCTAATAGCGCTAAGCCGCTAATAGGGTTGCTTCGCAAGACGAAAAAACTGCTAGATGAAGACACTCGTGAAACAGATTAATTTCGTCTTGCGAGGCACCACTGTACATGTTTCAGTTCTGGATAAACAGACCCTGTTTCACTCTCAGACAGATTGAGTACTCAGTTAGTACAAAAATACATTGACCTTGGCATTCTCTTACTAACAGAACAAAGCCATGCATATGTGTGCATTTTCTTTTTGCCATGGAGGCAACTCTGAAGCATCATCTATGCTCAGCAAAAAAACAAAAGCAAGTCATACAGACATTGCTAGAGATGAGGTCATGAAGCAGGGAGGCTGATGATGAGATGGCTGTTTATAACCATACTCCATTTTTCTATACTTCCAGGAAGTATACTGAACCTATACTGAACCAGGAAGGAAAAGAAATGTGGAGTCTGTTATACTTACTGCTTCACGTGAGAGAATCTGTGGCAGCAAAAATGAATAAATCAGGTAATTCCAAAAGATGCTGCAGCACTGTCTTTTGGATGCTAGGGGCATGCCTGTGCGTAATTTAAGCAAAAGGAATTATCTGTGTATTCAACAGAACTTAGATCCTAAGTAAAAGGAAATTATGCTATTGAGAATATTATAACCAAAACAGGAAAATATTTCAAATATTTGCCAGCATCAAAAACCAGGAGGATTATTCCAACCCCCATTTTCAGGGCAGTTTTAAAGACGAATGTGTAACATTTAAATGGTCTTATTTTTCTCTCTTTCTGCAGAATAGCCATGTGCAGCCCAGGAAAAGAGAAGATAAATAGCCTCCTCCTCTTCTCTCTACTGAATCCAATTTGCAACTGTTGAATCCTTCACTTTCATCTGGATTATTCCATGGCCTGCATCCTAGACTGGAAGGGGGATACTCTGAACAAAGTACTGACGTACTATAGTGCAGCCTTGTGAATAAGTTTACAACAGTTACTAGCCCACAACATTTTTATAAGCATGCCTATCTGCCTTATATTCCTCTGCTCCAACCCAATGTTGGAAGGAGTTCTATCCCTGGCTACCTTAAAGAGCACTATTAAATGACAGGTGAATGTACTGTCTCCTATACAGTATCTCCTAACAACTCCATAGTAGAAAAGTTGGCTTTTTATTGGCAAGTTGATCAAACTGCCTCACTTCCTCTCTAGTCAATATCAGTCCACAAGGATGGAGTTTTGCTACAGTTTATATACTTGATATTCAGTCATTCTGAGAATGGTGTATTATATAGTTTATGGTTATTGTGAAAGAACCTGTGGCAGTGTGAAAACTACTGGGATTCAAGTAACTAACAATGCAATCCTATACATATCCTCTTAAGAACCAGCAAGTTCAATGGAAGTCACTTGCAGTTAAGACTGCAGCCTATACTGGATTAAAAACAGAACAAATGCTAATCCTAATCACATTTGCTCATGAGTAACAAGTCTTATTAACATCAATTAGATATATGTATGGGTGTGTGTTTATGTATGTGCATATATGTGTGTGTACATCTCTGTGTGTGTCTGTACACACACACACATATACAAACACACATGCAAAATTAGCCAGGCGCCA
Organism: Podarcis vaucheri; assembly: GCF_965113315.1. Taxonomy (NCBI): domain Eukaryota; kingdom Metazoa; phylum Chordata; class Lepidosauria; order Squamata; family Lacertidae; genus Podarcis; species Podarcis vaucheri. Next base: position 133,195,488 of record NC_138759.1, read on the forward strand.
GGCACATTTTGCACCTGCCTATTGGCCACTTGCTACCAAGTGAAGATGCCTGACATCATTTGGAGGGCATATCTGGGGATCATTGGATCTTGACTATTTTCACACACTAATACCACATCCTGTAGGAACAGGCCAATACATATTTAGACTGTCCCTTGATAAAGTGACTTTTCTTCTTTCAGTTCTCAAAGTTCTTAACCTAGCTCAAGGTTGCCATCTGAACTAGCCAAATGCTTAACAGATAATCACAGCCAGTCCATTATTTGAAAAAATTAGACTTTCAAACCGTCTTGCCCCAAAATGGCAACTATAACCTCCTTTTTCACACTTTGCATTCTGGAGTAAAAATATGTGCTTTCTCAAGGAAGCCTGGGTAGCACGGTACACTCAGAACACACATAGTAAACTATTTTCCATAATGCTTAAAAAATAATAAACAAAGAGAACATTAATATGCTTTTAACTTTGATTCAACAATCTGCATGCCTTCAGAGAGCACCACATATGTGCTAAAGAGCTATTCTGGTAGAGCCTTGCCTGAAACAGGGAGACCCAGCATCAAATCTGCACTGCACCACAAAGTTCACTGAGTGATTTTGAGGCACCTGCCATCATTCAGTTTAAAGGAATTCAATTTATTCCATAGGGTTGTTGCAATGATACAAGTGGGATGGGGAGAGGGGGTTAGGAGGCTCTTACACACTACCTTGGAAGAAGGGCAGGTTAAACGCTACATAGAGAAGAGAACGAATATATATTAGATGCAGCAACAACGACAAAACACAGTTTACATAAAACGCTTAAGCCGACTGCACAGCTTTGTGCTTGTCCTGCAGTTACTGCGTGGCTTCTTTGGTGAAAGCTATAACTGCATCCATGGGATGACCTAATATTGCATAATTTAAGGAGCTAGGGGGGGAGGGGAGGACGGGGGGGGGGACGACAGAGGATGAATACAGATCCAGGCACAAGAAATGCACAACAACAACAACAACAACAACAAACCCCCAAGCTGCTTGATTTTATAAGGATGCCCGCCTCCTAAAAGTGCCAGGCTGCAGAGCCTGCAGAGGGCAGCTGGCACAATAAGGAAGGCGCCATAAACGCCCAGGCTGGACCTTCGGGATGGTCAGCGGCAGAGCCGGCCTTTCCACTCCCATCTGCGGAGCCTCCAGGGACTCAGCCGCAAAGGGGCTCAAGCCACAAGGCAGCCTCGACCCGGACTCCGCAGCAGCCGCACACGCGCCGCCCGGGGGTCCCGCATTCATCCCCCCCGGTTTCCCTTGCCTTCTCTTCCCGTCCTCCTCCTCGCTCCCTCCGCCACCGGCCACACACACCGGCAACCGCCCTCAGCCTCAGCCGCCGCCTCAGCTCTCTCTGTTTACAAGCTGCCCTGGCCCCGGTGCTCGCCTCAAACGCTTCCCCCGCAGCAGCCAGGGAAACAAGAACCGGCAAGAAGGTTCCGGCAGGCAGCCTGTTCCGCACTCCCCAGCCCCGCCCAACAGAAAGATAATGATGACGATTATTATTATTATTATTATTATTATTATTAGGCCGCCCTATACCCGGGGGGGGGTCCTCAAGGCAGTTCACAAAATACAATCAAGATACAAAACCACAAAATACAAAATAAAAATAAAAACAACAACCTAATAGTATAATGATGATGATGATGATGATGATGATGCAGACCCTACATCATGGGCATAGCCAGGATTTTTGTTGGGGGGGACAGAACCTCAGTTATTTAAGTATTTTTTATTGATTTACTTGATTTAGAAGGGGGGCAACTGTCCCCCCCCCGCCCCCATATGTCCCTATTTTCCAGGGACATCCCTGATTTAGAGAAGCTGTCCTGGTTTCTGATTTGATCCCAGAATGTCCCGCTTTTCCTTAGGACAGCCCTATTTTTAACAGAGAAATGTTAGAGGGTATGGAGTAATGTGACCCCCAAGCAAATGTAAGTAACCATACAACCTTTATAAGACATCTGAAGGGAAGTTTTTGTAATGTTTGATGTTTTATTATGTTTTTATATATGTTGGAAGCTGCCCAGAGTGGCTGGGGCGACCCAGTCAGATGGGGGTTGGTGGGGTATAAACATTATTGTTGTTATTATTATTATGGAATGTTGTTGTTGTTTAGTCGTTTAGTCGTGTCCGACTCTTCATGACCCCATGGACCAGAGCACGCCAGGCACTCCTGTCTTCCACTGCCTCCCGCAGTTTGGTCAAATTCATGCTGGTAGCTTCAAGAACACCGTCCAACCATCTCGTCCTCTGTTGTCCCCTTCTCCTTGTGCCCTCCATCTTTCCCAACATCAGGGTCTTTTCCAGGGAGTCCTCTCTTCTCATGAGGTGGCCAAAGTATTGGAGTCTCAGCTTCAGGATCTGCCCTTCCAGTGAGCACTCAGGGCTGATTTCCTTCAGAATGGAGAGGTTTGATCTTCTTGCAGTCCATGGGACTCTCAAGAGTCTCCTCCAGCACCATAATTCAAAAGCATCCATTCTTTGGCGATCAGCCTTCTTTATGGTCCAGCTCTCACTTCCATACATCACTACTGGGAAAACCATGGCTTTAACTATACGGACCTTTGTTTATTATGGAATAGGATGTCCCTATTTTCATCGGAGAAATGTTGGAGGGTATGGAACAGGAATAAACAACTTGTGATGGCTGGTAATAATAATAACACTATAATGGAAAATTGTAAAAATTTAAGAACACTGGCAGGACTGAAATAGCTCTTACAATGTATGACAGATATAAGAGTTAAAAAAATACGCGATACAAGAAAATAAGGGATACTCGCTGAAGAGATGGAGGGAAGTCGCAGGCTCAGCAGAGCTAAAAGTATTTAAGTGATTTATTGTAATGTATTGTAAAAGTATGTATAAGGAAAATAATAAAAAATTCTATTAAAAACAACAACACTAATAACAACAATATCAGTTTGTGACGGCAGGTAACAGCCAGAGCCCCTAGCGTTATGATAATCTCAACATTGTGGGTACTTTTCAAAAGAAAAAGCCCGTTGGTTCTTTTACTCTGTTCCCCCCACATCATACACACAATTGGCTTTTCTGGGATTTTGAGATGTTCACCAGGGCTAATGTAGTTATCTAGTCGAACCTCCTGCAATGCAGAAATCTAAATGAAAGCATCCAAGACAGATGGCCATCCAACCTCTACTTAAAAACCTCCAAGGAAGGAGAGTTCACAATCTCCCAAGGATGGAACAGCTCTTACTGTTTAGAAAGCTCTTTCTGATGTTTAGTCGGAATCTCCTTTCTTGCAACTTGAAGCCATGGGTTCGGGTTCTGCACTCCAGAGCAGGAGAAAACAAGTATGCTCCACCATCCACGGGACAGCCCTTTAAATATTTGAATATATTTGAATATATACGAATTTGAATATATATGAATATATATTCATATTCATATATATTCATTTGAATATATATGGATATATGAATTTGAATATATATGAATGGGAGGAGCTCCTGTCCTGTTTTTTGATGCCTGCTATCTGTAGTTTTATAAGTACTCATATTAAAAACATTTTTTGTAAATGCGTTGTTCAATAATAATAATAATAATAATTTATACCCCGCCCATCTGGCTGGGCCTTCCCAGCCACTCTGGGCGGCTTCCATAAAAACCAAAAATACAATAAAATATCACACGTTAAAAACTTCCCTGAACAGGGCTGCCTTAAGATGTCTTCTGAATGTCAGGTAGTTGTTTATCGCTTTGACATCTGGTGGGAGGGCGTTCCACAGGGAGGGCGCCACTACCAAGAAGGCCCTCTGCCTGGTTCCCTGTAGCTTTGCTTCTCGCAATGAGGGAACCGCCAGAAGGCCCTCGGCGCTGGACCTCAGCGTCCGGGCAGAACGATGGGGGTGGAGACGCTCCTTCAGGTATACTGGACCAAGGCCGTTTAGGGCTTTAAAGGTCAGTACCAACACTTTGAATTGTGCTCGGAAACGTACTGGGAGCCAATGTAGGTCTTTCAAGACCGGTGTTATATGGTCTTGGCGGCCGCCCCCAGTCACCAGTCTAGCTGCCGCATTCTGAATTAGTTGTAGTTTCCGAGTCACCTTCAAAGGTAGCCCCACGTAGAGCGCATTGCAGTAATCCAAGCGGGAGATAACCAGAGCATGCACCACTCTGGCGAGACAGTCCAGTCCAATTAATAAAGGATGCTATTATGTATTTAATTGCCAGCACAACACTATGCCTGCCTGCTCAGAAGCAAGTGCCATCAAATTCAATGGGGTTTATTCACAGGTACAGGGTTATAGGATTGCAACCTTAAAAAGAATCTTTCAGAGCAGTCCTGCCAGGTTAGGGAATGGAGCCAGTGGGGCAGACAGACCAACAATTAATCAAAGTTTGTGACAACATTTAAAATTGAACTAAATTCTTTTGTTCAGTGTTCAGTGTTTTATAAGTACAAATGGTATAGACCAGGGCTTTCTTTAGCTGGAACTTGATGGAACTCTCAGCACCTCTCTGGTGGGCGCCATTACCATTCTAACAGAATGAGGGAGAAGTTCATGGTGAGTTCCAGCACCTCTTTTTCTAGAAAAATTGCACTGGTATTGCCTTGAGGCTGCAGGATGTCTGCATTAGGTTCCACTGATCGGGGAAAGGGGTGGCTCGGCTACAGTGGCGTAGCGTGGGTTGTCAGCACCCGGGGCAAGGCAAGTAATTTGCGCCCCCTAACCCGTGGATTTGTGCCCCCTAACCCTAACCCCCAGATGTTGCGCCCGGTGCGGCCGGCCCCCCCGCACCCCCCACGATACGCCACTGCTCGGCTAGAATTTGGGCATTGACCATCTTTGAATCAGAAATTCTGATTCGACCCAAATGATTTCCTTCCACCAGAGTGCTTTGCTGTATTCCTGAGTTAGGAATGCAGGTGAAAAATTATGCCTCGGAATGGGAAGCATGCTTCAGTTTTTGCATGAAAGATCTATGAATTATTATTAAAATTAAAATACCAGCCCGTACCCTGAGGGTATACTTGGAGCCAGTAGGCGTTCTGCTCTTCCCTTCCTCGGATTACAATAATATTTATTTCCTGCATGCATCCGTTTTGCTTTACGCTTACGTTTTTCACAAGCAAGTTCTTCACAGCCGTCCATGGCGGGAGGTGGGGTGGGGATGTAACATCAGAGCTGACCCTCGGAGGCAGAGGAAAAGCTGCCCACTGGAATTCAACACTGTAGCAATTACCTTTTCTTTAACATTCAATAAGCTATGTTTTACTTCTCCTTTTGATGAGAGATGTTCCCATCCGCGAGCCCTTCTGCCAGCCAGCTCCTTCTTTCCCAAGCCACTTAGCTCAGGTCTTTTTAAAGAGGGAGATTGTTTTTGAACAAGCTTTTCCTGGCACGGCTCCTTCGCCTCGCAGAAGCGATCAGTGCAGTGGGCATAGTTCATTCCCACTGCAAGGCCGCCGCTACCACCACAAACAAACATCCACGTCCCTAGAAAGGGGGCCGCTTTTCTTCTGCTAATGGGATTGGCACCGTTTAGAGCAGTCTGCTAGGACATTGTCTGCAGCCACAGCAAGAGAAACATTATTCAAAGGCCATTCAGGCCCCAGAAGAAGCGGCAGAGCCGAGTAATTATCGGAGGCTCTCCATTAAGGAGGGCATCCCTGCTCTTTGTCTGCACGGCTTTAATAAAGCTCACTAATAGGGTTGGTGGGGGAGGGGCCCCCTAATGGCTCCAAACAAAACCCTTTTTCTTTTCTCCCCCACCCCACCCCACCGCCTGCTTGTTACAAGAAGTGGCTTTATGGAAACTGACAGCAAAGCCATAAGTTACCATACTCAATAATGACCTTCAGGAAAACTTTGTGTGAACCCAAATGCTTTCGAGACGCACGTCTTCAGTGCCATCGGAATATCTCTTGCACCCCTTCACGTTTAGGCGTTTCTCTCCTCGCCTCCTCTCTCCTGCACGTGGTGAGTGAGGACCCTGTTGCAATAGTTTAATAAAGATCAGGCTTACAAGCTGCTTTGCTTCTCAATATTCTCTGGTTGGCCTCTGCTATTTTCTGCTACAGATAGGGAACCCACGTAAGGACTCTATATGGGCTCTTGGATACCCCACAAGGGAAAAGGAGCAGGTTTTTTCCCTACATCACTTGCAGGAGGGAATCTCAACATGCAGCAGTGTTAACGGGAGGAAGAAGCTTAATGTGAGCTGCCCAAGTCAAACAATGATCGATGGAGCTGTCATCAGATTTGCTGCTCTGATCCCTTGGGTGAGGGCAGACAGACAGCTGCAAGGAAAATGGTCCCTGCTGTCGGTGGTGGAGTTAGGAGAATAATTTTAGGTGCTGGACTTAATGGTCTTTTGTGGGAGGTACCTCTTTAGAAGTTCAGGTGCATTAACGTCACTTGCTTCCCTATGTGGTCACTAAACCTGAAGAAAGGTGAGGACAGGTGACCCCACCTAAGCCCGAAGTCACACACCCCCTAAAGCAGGCTCAAAGCTTCTCAAAGCTTTTTAAAATCATTTTCTCAGCAGCTAAGCATCAGAAACATTCCGCTCTGCTGTAACAAAGGTAGAGAACAGTCCATTGTTTCTCAGGCCTTTCTCATGCCTTCGGGCCTTGCTAAAGAACCACATTGCAACTTACTTTCTGTCCGGGAACCATGCCAGAACAAGAGATTGAAATATATCTGAACACTCTGAAACCCCTTTCCTGGGAAGGGCGCCAAGAGTCCAATAGTCCCAAGACAGCTTTCTGTTCATGCTCAGAGGACTCCTGAGGGAGGAGAAAGGAGGAGGGATCTGGTCCGGGGTATATATGCTTGTGCACATGACTGTGGACTTCGTGCATGCTTTTTGTGACTTATCACACTTGCTCCTTCTACCAGTTCATGGATGGTAGAAATAAAAGCCTTTTCTCCGAAACTATTCCTTGAGTGTCTGTTGACTCCCACTTCCCTTTCCCAGGCGCAATATTTTTCCCACCCGAGGGCAAAGCCTCATAAGGCTACAAACCAACCCTATGGTGTTGGGGTGCCCTCCTGCTCATTCTGCTAAATTGGGCCTTGGGTGCCTGCCCTAAATTGCTGGGTTTCTCAAATGAGCTGTATGTCACAGCATTGCCCATCTGGATGGCAGCTGCATCCATCTCATAGGTCCAGAGAGGCCCAGGACACTTCTAGTTTAATAAAAGCAAAACAAACAAAAAAGGGGGGAGTGACAGAACACAAAATCATAACAAGGCGCCAGTGGCGTAGCATGGGGGGGTAAGGGGGCATGGCCCTGGGTGCAAAATTCCCCATCTACAGTGGTGCCCTGCAAGACGAATGCCTCGCAAGACGGAAAACCCGCTAGATGAAAGGGTTTTCCGTTTTGGAGGTGCTTCGCAAAATGAATTTCCTATGGGCTTGCTTCGCAAGACGACAATGTCTTGCGAGTTCCTGCGGGTTTTTTTCCCTCCCCCCTTTTTCTAAGCCGCTAAGCCGCTTATCAGCTGATCCGATCAGCAGATAAGCCGCTAAAAGCCGCTAATAGCGCTAATCCGCTAATGGGCTTGCTTCGCAAGACAAAAAAACCGCTAGACGAAGAGAATCACAGAACGGATTCTTTTCGTCTTGCGAGGCACCACTGTACTTGGGGAAGATGGATGAAAACAGTTGGCCAATTCTGAACAGTTGCACAAGTGGACTTAATTCCCTGTGCACATACCCCACTTAGCCAAGGCTGGCCCAAGACATTTTGACACCTGAGGCAGACCCCAAAAGGGTGCCCTCCCCAGAAAATAAGGGGTGAGGAAAGATCTCCATCAGGAACAAGAAGAAAGATCAACATCAGAATCTGCTGCCTCGGGGAGTGTGACGCCTGAGGCAGTCCCCTCACCTTTTCTCATGGTTGGACTAGCCCTGTACTTAGCCATACATTAAATTCCACTCTTTGTAAATAAATATCAAAACCACCACACAATGATATCAAAGTAAATACCCCAAACACCAAGCGTTTATAATACAGTGGTGCCCCGCAAGACGAATGCCTCGCAAAACAAAAAACTTGCTAGACGAAAGGGTTTTTCGGTTTTGCGTTGCTTCGCTAGACGAATTTCCCTATGGGCTTGCTTCGCAAGACGAAAATGTCTTGCGCTTTTTTCTTAAAGCCGCTTGAAGAGGCGCAGTTGCAACGGACCATGCTTCGCAAGACGAAAAACATCGCAAGACGAAAAGACTCGCGGAACGAATTATTTTCGTCTTGTGAGGCACCACTGTACTCTCCCCTCCCAAGGAAACTGATACTCTCCAATAATGTCCTAGGTACTTCTGATCGTTTTCGAAAGCTTAATATTGGCTTAATATTTTGAGTGTCACAAGAATGTTTGTTCCTTAAATAATAAGTATTTTTGTGTGTGCCTCAAAACACACTTATCACTGGAATTTAGGAACTACCAGCAAGAAGGAAAAAAAGAACTTATCCAAAAGACACAAATCAAAAGAATGCCTTCCGCAGACTTTGCTGAATTCTGCCTAGGAATCTATAAGGATTGTGGCAGAAGTTCATTAAACGTTACACAAAACAGGGTGGATTACCCTCCCCCGTTGCTTTTATTCACTGAAACCCAGCAAAAGGAAACAGTGCCAAGGAATGCCATTTAGCAAATCAGCAATGTGTTTGTTTGCAAGCTATTGTGAATGGATGAATGAATGAAATATTGGATTGGAAAAGGCCATTAAGCTTTGCAAGAGTTATTTAGTTTAGTAAACATGTGCTTGCCATCTTTGTCTCTGTACTTTCTCAGCTTTTGTCTAGATACATGACATGCAGCAGCCTTGACAAATTATTGATGTTCTTTAGTTCATTGACATTGTTTGGCTACTTACACGCAGCTATTTTTCCTTTGAATGCAGCATGCCTCAGCATGCAGTCGTAAGAGTTATTCAGCCAAAGCACCATCTCTAGGCTGAAGGAGAAAAGCTGGTGTTATGGTTAAGATTTAAGGTCTGGTTCTTCTAGAGGACAACTTCACCGCTGGTGTGTGGACATGGCTGCCAACTTTGGATTTCAGTGCCATCCCTTGTGAATTGAATTGGCACAATGGATTTTTATCACATTATCTGTGCCAATTGGTTTACCGATGCCAGAATATTTGTGTTATTAACATGATTGACTTTTGTGAAGGTAATTATCTCCATCTGTACTTTTGGGGGGGCATTTGATTTATTTCTGACTTCATTTATTACAGTCCTCCTCCCCCCCCCCCTGCAACTCAAGATAACTCAAGCATCTGATAAAGCAGAATGTAGCCCACATAAGCTGATGCCACAATAAATGTTTTGCTCTTTAAGATGCCATATTATACTTATTTCCTGCTTTCTGAACAGGTAGCATTCGAGGCAGAATCTGGTGGCTCAAAGACCTAGTAGAACTAGGAAATAGTTAAGCCAAGCAAGCAAAGTAAGTTATTTCCTTCTCCATGTGGCTCTCAGGTTCTTTGGCTTTTCAGACCCTGACACTAGTAAGTCGCCAGGCAGTGGCTGCAGTTTTATTGGTCTGCAGGCCAGAAGAACTGTGGGAGAGTCATAGTGACAGGTTACCAAACTCCACACAACATAATGGTCACTTCAGTTCATACGGAGTCTGGTTTTAGAGTACATCTTGTTTCCTTCTGCCTTGCCATAACTATACTTTCCAAGTTTCCACATTTTAAATTATAGTGATTTGTCATTTTCTGGCACACTCCTTCACTTCCAAGTTGAAATGTCCAATAGTAAAATGTCCAGTGGTAATAATTTGAGCACTGCCCATGGTTACACTGATGTGGCTAGTCCTACTGGCAATTGTCAGGGTCAGATTCTACAGTATACAGGTCCCTGCCTTTCAATATCCCCATTGAGAGACAGTACTACTATTTTTACTTTCCTTTGGATTGGTACTGTGCCCCAGACAAAGATTCATCTGTGACAACCCAAAGCACTCTGGCTGGGCTTGTTCTAGAGATCTAAACCACTGAGCCTCTTGGGCTTGCCGATCAGAAGGTCGGTGCTTTGAATTCATGCGACAGGGTGAGCTCCCATTGCTCTGTCCCAGCTCCTGCCAACCTAGCAGTTCGAAAACATGCCAGTGCAAGTAGATAAATGGGTACTGCTGCGGCGGGAAGGTAAATGGCATTTCCGTGCGCTCTGGTTTCCATCAAGGTGTACCATTGCTCCAGATGTGGCTTAGTTATGCCGCCCACATGACCTGGAAAGCTGTCTGTGGACAAACGCTGGCTCCCTCGGCCTGAAAGCAAGATGAGTGCCGTAACCCCATAGTCACCTTTGACTGGACTTAACAGTATAGGGGTCCTTTTTATTCCCAAGGACCCAGGACCATTCTGTGAGTTCATGCACCTTGAACCCATCCCCTTACCAGCCATGCCTCTGCTCCCTGGCATTTCAGGTCCCCTGATCACCCAAGTATGCCCAAGTTAGGAAGAAGATGGGAAGCTGCCTTATCAATCTGACGGTGCGACCATTGGCCCTTTGCCTGTCTTGTCTATGCTGCCAGTAGCTCTGAAGATTTCCGATTTCCCAGCCCTACCTGGAGAAGTTGGGCACCTGAGTCCAGGGCCAGGGTCTGACCATTTCGGTTGCCACACTCGCACCTTCAAGATGCAGCATGCAACTGATTCTCTCCCATGCTGGGAGAGGTGGGTGGGGTTGGCAAAAAACTGTAGTCCCCTGCCTAGAACCACCAGCAGACAAAGCTCATACTCTCTCACTACACCACTACAGTTGAACTTGCAAAAATGTAGAGAAATGTTAATGGGGCACAAGGGGTGAAAAGATAATTACAGTGGTACCTCTGGTTACGAACTTAATTCGTTCCGGAGGTCTGTTCTTAACCTGAAACCGTTCTTAACCTGAGGTACCACTTTAGCTAATGGGGCCTCCCGCTGCCACTGCGCGATTTCTGCTCTCATTCTGGGGCAAAGTTCTTAACCCAAGGTACTACTTCCGGGTTAGCGGAGTCTGTAACCTGAAGTGTTTGTAACGCGAGGTGTTTGTAACCCGAGGTACCACTGTATTCAATATCTCCTGTGGGGGGTGGGGGAGGCATTAGATAGATAGATAGATAGATAGATAGATAGATAGATAGATAGATAGAGATAGATGATAGATCAATAGATAGATGATAGATAGATAGATGATTGATAGATAGATAGATAGATAGATAGATAGATAGATGATAGATAGATAGATAGATGATAGATAGATAGATAGATGATGATAGATAGATGATAGATAGATAGATGATAGATGATAGATAGATAGATGATAGATGATAGATAGATAGATAGATAGATAGATAGATAGATATAGATAGATAGATGATAGATAGAGTCCTCCCACATTCAGTTTTCCTCATGGATTTGCAGATAAAAATTACTTCCATAGAGCTTTCCCTCAGAAACCCATGCATGTCAGTTTTCTTTCAGCAATGTAGCAGAATAAGGAAAGGCAATTCATGCTGTTTCCTGCTGCCGAACATCATGATTAGAGAGATGACTGCCACCCCAGCACTACGCTGGACAATCTGGGACGAAAGCAGACGAAAAGCAGAGCGCTGCCATGTCCAAATGCACTCCACACCTGGCTGCTAGAAACCTTTTGTGCTTCTTTGTTGTGCCGTATCTTCGGGCTGGAGGCTTTCAAGGGACCTTTATTCCTCTGATTACAAAATTAGTGTTGGGTTTAATGAGATTTCTCCTTTTATTTGTGTCTTCTCCTGGCTTTCTTCCTTCCGTTTGATGGTACAACCATTTGCTCTTATCTATCTCCATGGTGATGTGTCTTGTCCCAAGCCTGCGCCTCCCTCCCTCCCTCCCTCCCTTTCTCTCCAACCCCCCCCATCCCACCCCCCACCCCCAACTACTTGTGATGCTGTGGGGATTTAGGCTGCCTGCTTAAAACCCTCTAAAGTAATACATGGAAACAAATTGGTTCTGTAAATAGATCTCATCTTCAAAGTAAGATGGTTTTCTAGAAAATCTGGCCTCTCTCTCTTTGCTTGGAAAGCAACTCTGTTTTACAGTCATTACAATGAACATCTCCATGAATACAGAGGACATACAGGAACTCTGCATAGAAGTCCTATTAAGGACCTTCTACAGGAGTTAAAGCCTGTAAACCGAGGCTGCTTTTTATGCTCTTGTTTTAACTATTAATTATTTACATTTGATTATAAGCATTTATAATCCGAAGGCCTCAGGGCAGGAAATAGAAACATGTAAAACAAAAATTAATATAAATTCAAACAATTATCAGTAGCTGGTTGGCCTACAGTTTTAGGTGGAAAGCACTGTGGTAATGTATGCAGTGCTTAATTTCTAAAACAAGATGTACTAGGAACATACTTGTGTAGACATCATGCCCTCTTCTCTGGAAGGTCTACTTCCAAAGGCCAAATATACATGATTAGTGGCTGCCCTATAACTTAGTGGAAAGACACAGTCTAAGCACATCAGGGACACCAGCTCCTGGGAGCTGAGTCCTTTTGAGCCCCTCAAATATTTTGGGGGTGGGGTCCGGCCCCCATTCATGTCCAAAAAGCACAGAGGTGAAATGTGGAGCTGACCGCGGCGTGACACTTTGTCAGTTAAGATGCTCCAAGTTATTGCATTCACAGCAATGATGCCACATGCTTGAAGGGTGAGCCCTGTAAACTGAGCACAGGTTTTAGAGCTGCACCATAGTGATGGGAAGGCAAGAATGGGGGCTTATCCACACTTCTGCTCGCCCCACTGCTTTCCCCCAAGTAACCCCATGGCTTAGCACTGAATCGGAACAAATGGCAATCAGGTTTTCTGCAGATTGCCATTTGTTCTGATTTAGCACTAAAGAGCAGGTTTCCAGGGGAAAGGCAAAATTGTTCAGACCCATGCCTAGTAAGCGTGGGGCAAGTGGAAAACTTATTGGACTTCTGCTGTCTAGGACGAGTGTGCACGAGCTCTCAATTTTCAAAAATATGTGGGGCTTTGGATGTCTTTCCCCCCAAACTAAACTGCTGGTTGAAGAGAACATAAGCAGAGCCCAGCATCCTGTTCTCTCACTGGTCAACCAGATGCCTGTGGGAAACCAGCAAAGCAGGATTTGAGCACAAGAGGGCTCTCCCCTCCTGTGGTTTCCAACAGCTGGTATTCAGAAGCATTGCTGATTCATAAGTAAAACAGCAGCAGTGGGCTAGGGAAGGGCTGTAGCTCAGAGATGCATGTAGAAGCTCCCAGCTTCTGCCATTTCCAGGTACAGCTAGGAGACTCTTGTTGGAAACCATGGGCAGCATCTGCCAGTCAATGTGTAGCCTTATTGGAGTTCACTGACTGGGTCTGCGTTGCTCCGGGACAGGAGGAAGGAAGTCAAAATGACACCGAGTTGGTTCAAAGAAAGAGTTTATTCTGCTCTCCGGATAGCAGAAGGCACTTGCGTGATTAGTCCACAGCAAGTCCAAAGAAATGACAAGTTTCATGCAGTATTTATATCCTCCAGGCACCCTCTCCCTCCTTCCAACCACGTCAGCCTATGTATGCAGGTTGACATCACATATGTTCCTGCTCTGGTACTCTCAACCATAAAAGGGATTTCCTTCCTGCACTCCTGACCATAAAAGGATATTCCTGTTCCTACTCCTATCTTGGAGCAAAAGGTCACTACTTCCGAGAACATGCTCTGGCGTTAGTCCCAGACTTGGGTCTCCCCGTCATTTGTGGTCAGAACATAAGATATGTCTGTGTCTGTTCTACTGGTAAAGTCAAGGCCAGTCTTGCTGTCAAACTGATAAGGGAGAGAGCTGTGTTCTTGTTTTGCATTTGCTCAACGGCTAAAGTTTATGCATTTTAGCTAAGGAGAAATGGGGATTTTGGTGCAGTTTAAAAATGCCTGCACAGTCAGTTTTGGGTTTGGGAAACCCATTCCTTCAAATGTAGACAATCGAGACCTAGGTTGGCCAAGTGTTTGACTCAGTATAAGGCAGATTCCTGATTCCTATGTATTAATTGTTAAAAAAGCAATCACTGCTTCTTATTTGTAATGAAAGGGAAACACAGTCACAATTTTAACTTTTTTCATTAGACTTTCTATTTAACTGTGAGTGAGTGGCCTGATTCTCACATAGCGCTGAGTCAAAACCATGTGGTGAAAAATCACAGATGATTTGCTCCTCACCAAACCAGTTGCTGTTGTGCTTCTTGGAGCTAAGCCATGGTTTGGCTTCGCGTTATGTGTGAAGCCAGGCTCATAGTCTGCCTTGGTCCAAACAAACTATGAGCTGTAGCCAAGGGCCAATGACAATCCAGGCTAATAGGCACAACAATTCCTTATGAGCTGAAGTCAGTAAAAGTTAATTTTCAAACCAAGTTGGCACCTGAGAGGTTGGTATTCTGAGTGGTTCAGGTCTCAAAGCACTGGCCACAATATCTGGATTCAATCCATTCTCTTGTGGGCGGATTTGTGGGCACAATCAAGAATTTGAAAGGGCAATTTAGTATATGCAAATCTAATGAAATCTGCACTGTACAGTTCAAAATATATGAATTACCTGACAAAGGAGGAACTTTCACTTCCCCAGTCAGACCGGTTCTCCCTTATAAGCAAGTGTGTCAGTGGCCTCTAGTGATCATAATGGAAACTGCAGAGTATCACAAGGGTCCAGAATGAACATGAGATTAAACGGTCTGGTTTGAATGGTGGAACAGGGCCTCATTTCTAGATCTTACTTGGCTGGAGGCTTCATATGGGATTGATTGAGCTGCTGGAGTATCAACCTTAATCTAATTTGTGTCTCTCAAATTCACAGCAAATGTGAATCTTGCATAGTTCAAGAGGGCTGTTAGTCTAGTCATCCAGAAAAAGATTTGAGTAGTTTGGAACAAAACAACATGAATGAGATAATCAAATTTATTTTTATTTGTGGCATACATTTGAGTACCGCCAGAAAAAAGCACTGGAGTTGTGGAAAGAAAACAAAACAAAACTGTAAACTGCTACAAGTGTTGTTAAAGCAATGTTGGAAACTCCCTGGTTCCTAGTGCTTGAAGCTCCCTTTTTTCTAACATAAGAAACTGGTAGCCAATAGGGAAAAGCAACATGTGTATGCTGTGTTTACAGAAATGAGACTTCTAAGGTTTAAATAAGAGTAGAACAGAGAAGGCTAACTAAACTACTGTGACTGGGATTAGAAGCACTGGGTCATGGATAGGAAGGGCATCTGCAATCAAATGGCTGCATTGGATAAGTTATTGTTTTTATTTATGACACTCCCCTGCTTTTATCGACTGGAGAGAGGTTTCTGCCACAATGGTGAAATTCCAAGAGGAGGCAGAGTGTAAGTGAGATGTGCCTAAAATATCTAAATAGAGGTGGGAGATAAAGACCTGTAGGAATTCCTAAAGCAACAGTGAAGCCTGTTAAATGTAAGGTTCTGGGACTTCCAACAGCACCTTAAGGCTGCAATCCTATCTGAAAGCCCATGAACTTAAGAGTAAATATGGATAGGACCAGGCTGCCTGAAACCAGAAGCTCTGTTGTTAGTGGGGTCTGGTCTCATTTGATATATTTGAAAAACCTACTTTCTCATGATCTTTCTTTCTTGAAACTAAAAGTTCTGGTTGTTTCTAAAATGTGTCCATTGTTTTTCTTGAGTTGCTGGTGGCATTTCTGTTTGCTTCTGTCCTGTGGAACTTGACACCTTAATAAAAAAGAGAAAAGAATAGATTGTCATTCCTCCACCTCCTTTGTCATTTAACTTGAAATTGGCTGACATGTTCCTGAAACATTCCTGAGATCAACAGTGAATGTGGATGAAATGTTTTGCTGAAACTGCATACCAATCCTGGGTATTCCCTGTCTAATTCCACTACCGCCCAAGGCTGTCCTTTGATAATCTCCAAGAATTTCAAGGTGGGCAGAACTAAGAAGAACTGTTCCCCCTGCAGACAGAGGTCCAAGTTCTTGTTTGACAGCTCCATGGTGTCCATCCAGGTGGGATGAGGAAGGGAAGTCCTTGTAACACCCACTCCCACCAGCCGTGAGCTGGGAAGGGAGGCGAGACTCATGCATGTTATGTGGAACCTCAGAAAGCTGTCTCCTGTTTGGCAACAAATTGTGCCCATTTGACACAGAAATAGCCCTAAGCCTAAATAAAAAAATTCCTTCCAGTAGCACCTTAAAGACCAACTAAGTTAGTTCTTGGTATGAGCTTTCGTGTGCATGCACACTTCTTCAGACACACACTTCTTCTTCAGTGTATCTGAAGAAGTGTGCATGCACACGAAAGCTCATACCAAGAACTAACTTAGTTGGTCTTTAAGGTGCTACTGGAAGGAATTTTTTTATTTTGACTATGGCAGACCAACACGGCTACCTATCTGTAACTGGAGCCCTAAGCCTGTGACTATAGTGATATCTGTCTGCTGGAAGTCCAAAGCATGCAATTCATGTAGCACATACTAAAATGAAGAATTGACTTTGAGCTAAAGGAGCCTTCAGCAGAAGCTGTGGGCAAAGTACCACAGGCTGTTTGAAAGTGCTCAGACTTCATAAATGGAAAGACTGTGTATGCCTGCACTTTGCATCCAGTGCACTCCCACCACTGGTTTGTGAAGTTGTGTACCATGACGTTAGCAATAGTCCCCACCTGCAACATCATTCGGGTTGGCATGAAGGTATCATGGCTGAGTAATGTCTAATGAGCTAAAAATGTTTGGGCAGAAACCCAAACTCATACAAATCAGCAATAATGAGCCACTATTACAATGTCATGTCCACATTGTTGCAGTTTATCCTATCAGTTCAATTGGTCTAGTTATCTCATCATCAGTCCCACTTGGGGAAAATAGCTACATCTCAAAAAAAAACTGGCTATTTTTAGTTATCTCCCAATTGTAGCAGAGAATGACTGATAGATAGGAGAGATTTGCTTGTTGGCATAACTGAAGTAACAAGTCTTCAGAACTCCCCCCCCCCAACTCCATAACAACCAGTACGCAATTTTGTGGGAGAAGGTAATATCCACTTACTCTGTTTCCTTGCATGTTCTGCAGCTTGGGGGGCTGTCAACATGGCAAAAGGATGCAGTGAGAGATTACAAGGATGAATTCGGTGGCCCTGCAGGTTAAATAAAGTCACCTTACTTTCGCCCCATAACTTGTGGCAGCAAATATGTGACTACAGTATTATAGGCCATCATTTACATGCTGAGATTATTGGGAGAAACCAGAATGAAAATGTTTGGTATCAGAATACCATTAGGTTATTGCAATTACAGTAATAAGCACTAATTATTTATCATTCTAGTTCACCATTTCTGACTTTCCTCTTTGCAATATCTCATCAGGATTGATTTCCACTGCTGCATTGCTCTTCTGTTATTATCTTTAGGCACTTAACAATGGGATCTTGTTAGGATTCAATTAACATGACACCAAACATCAGGACATATAGACTATGGGATCTTCTGAAATGTAGCCAATGTTATTTTCCTGCAGCCTATAGCTTAGCACAGAAACATTATTTGCACACTAGATGGCACTCATTGCTCTTCCACTTTAAGACTGGTAGGAAACATTTTAAAAAGTTATAGGTGGGGGGGGGGTGGGGCGGGCGGATTGTGCACATTACTAAAATAATGTCAAGAAACATAGCAGGGGGTTTAAATTTCATTTTGAAAATTAGTGTTGTAACACTTATTTAAGCACTTCTTGTTGGCATTCGTCTCGAGAGACAATGGAGCGCACCTCTGGGGGTGAAGTCAAAATGAAGTGACCTCCCTAGGGCGCAAGCCTGGGCAGTGTAGACGGAAGTTCTGGGCTGGCCAGACAACAAGACCAGAATTTTAACAGGGAGAAATGTAAAGTATTGCACTTGGGCAAAAAAAATGAGAGGCACAAATACAAGATGGGTGACACCTGGCTTGAGAGCAGTACATGTGAAAAGGATCTAGGAGTCTTGGTTGACCACAAACTTGACATGAGCCAACAGTGTGACGCGGCAGCTAAAAAAGCCAATGCAATTCTGGGCTGCATCAATAGGAGCATAGCATCTAGATCAAGGGAAGTAATAGTGCCACTGTATTCTGCTCTGGTCAGACCTCACCTGGAGTACTGTGTCCAGTTCTGGGCACCACAATTCAAGAAGGACACTGACAAACTGGAACGTGTCCAGAGGAGGGCAACCAAAATGGTCAAAGGCCTGGAAATGATGCCTTATGAGGAACGGCTAAGGGAGCTGGGCATGTTTAGCCTGGAGAAGAGGAGGTTAAGGGGTGATATGATAGCCATGTTCAAATATATAAAAGGATGTCACATAGAGGAGGGAGAAAGGTTGTTTTGTGCTGCTCCAGAGAAGCGGACATGGAGCAATGGATCCAAACTACAAGAAAGAAGATTCCACCTGAACATTAGGAAGAACTTCCTGACAGTAAGAGCTGTTTGACAGTGGAATTTGCTGCCAAGGAGTGTGGTGGAGTCTCCTCCTTTGGAGGTCTTTAAGCAGAGGCTTGACAACCATATGTCAGGAGTGCTCTGATGGTGTTTCCTGCTTGGCAGGGGGTTGGACTCGATGGCCCTTGTGGTCTCTTCCAACTCTATGATTCTATGATTCTACCCCCCCCCCCACTTGGCCTCACTGATGGGGTCCAAAGGAGAGAAGAGCAATACATTTGGCACCAGCTTGGCTCCAGGAATTGCTGGAAGGAGGGGGACAAGGTGCCACCCCCTTAGGGACTTCACTCCAGATTTGTGTAGGGTTTACTCCTTAGCCCTTTCTTCTCCTGAAGATATACCACAAGGCGACAGAGGTTTAGGATCAGAGTTTCCCATCTCCTAGATGGGCTACCTTTCCAGCTTGACAAGCCTTCTGGACCATTGGACTCACCTTTGGTGTCATCTTCCCAGTCTGCCAAAGCCTGTCTTCACATGCAGGGGAAGTCCTTAACTTACTGAGCGTTTGAGACCCATTGGCTACCCTCACCTGGTTTAGTCGGCCAGTCTATTGTGCAGATATTTTAAAATGCAGCTGGGAAGTGTTTCAGGTGAATAAAAAGGGTGATAATACTGAAGGTGTGCTGAATGGTTGTAGGGTTACCTGCCCAATACATCAAGACATATACACACTGATGTCAAAACCATGTCCATAGGGGGAAAGAGAGTAGCTGTAATAGCAACCCAGAGCTGCAGAGATTACACTACTATTTTTTTTCTTTTTAAAAAGTCAGTGCACATGCTCTGAATGCTTAGGTTTAATTCCCATCATCTCTACTTAAAGGATCTTAAGTAGTCAGGCTGCAAAAGATTATTCTGCCTGGGACCTTGGACAGCTGTTGCCAGCTGGGAATAGATGGCAATAGGATAGTTGGACTAATAATCTCAGTACAACACAGGCTTACATGAATCAAATTGTGAAAAGAAATGATTGCAAAGAGTCCAATACTGAAAAATCCAACCGAAAGAATAGAACATGCATTCTCCTGTATTATACAAGAGGGCTGAGCTGCTTATTTGGCCTCTGTTGCAGTCTTGTAGATAATATGGGATGTATCTAGACCAGGGATGGGGAACCTGCGGCCCTTCAGGTGTTGGGACTTCCTATCAGCCACAGTCAGCATGCCCAGAGATGATGGGAGCTGTAATCCAACATATGATCTAGACACCTTTCATATGTGTGTGTAACTCAGCATCACATGTAAGGCTCCTAAGTGTTATGAATTTAAAAAAATTAGAGGGCTGGGTTGAAAATATGATTGCAGTCTGGCAATATTTTATAGATTTACAAAGGCAAGAAGGGCACCTTATTTTCTCAGGGACTTTCAGTAAAGCTGAGCCAGAGGACAAATGGTACTTCTCTACAGAACACTCACTGATATAATACTCTTCTCCATATAGTGTCAGCTGGTATCAAGCTTTTTGTAAAGAAAAAGAAAAGAAAAAAATCTTTTCATTGCTTTCCCCCTTTTCTGCATTTTAGCCTGGGGAATATAGCCTATTATGCAGGAGAGAGAAACACACAAAACATTCCCAGAAGATCAATTACACAAATATAAAAAGCTTTTATATATGCTTGTATACTTGTCTTACACAGACACTTTGTGGGTTTCTTCATGTCCCTCAGGAGCTTAGAAAGATGTAAACTAACTAATTAAAACTAACCGGAAAGCCCAACATGTCCAATGTGGAACCCTAATAGCCAGTAAGATTTCAAGTAATTGGCCCCAAATTAATAAAGAATGATATTATGATTTCACTTACACATACATGCTTCACGCCACTTCGATATATGAAACAATGCAATATTATCAGTTTTATTTTTAGCTGTACTTGTTGAAGTTATATTAAAAGTTAATGATGTTTATATGTATGTGTGTATCATTTAAACCAGGGGTGTCCAAACTTTTTTCAAAGAGGGCCAGATTTGATGAAATGAACATGCATGAGGGCCGACCAAAGTTGTTGAGCTTTTTTTAGTTGTTGAGCTTTTTTGGGGGATTTTACCCCAGAAAATAAACTGCCACAGGGGCCAGAATAAACCAACCAGTGGGCCGGATTAGATCCCCAAAACGGACTTTGGACATGCCTGATTTAAGCAGTGTGTGTAGCAACACCTATAGGAATAAAAGACGCTGCCTTATATCATCAAGATTATACCGTATTTTTTGCTCTACAGGACACACTTTTTCCCCTTCAAAAATGAAGGGGAAATGTGTGTGCGTCCTATGGAGCGAATGCAGGCTTTCGCTGAAGCCTGGAGAGCAAGAGGGGTTGGTGCGCACCAGCCCGGCAAGCTCCGGGAGCGATGGCGCGGTTGAACGCAACCTTGCCGTCGCTCCCGGACCCATTCTGGGGGCTGGGGAAGCTCGGGCCGCTCGCTGTCTTGGCTTCTGCCAAAGCCATGCACAGCCTCTGGGGGCTGGGGGGAAAAATATTTTCCCCCTTTATTTCCCCCCCAAAAAACTAGGTGTGCCCTATGGTCCGGTGCGCCCTATAGAGCGAAAAATACGGTAATTGTTCATTGTGCCTACTACTGAATGCCAACGACTCTTTAGGGCAGGATGATAAACCTGTGGTCCTCCACATCTTGTTGTTTACAACCCCCATCACCCCGATCATTAGCCATGCTGGCTGGTGGTGATGGGAGTTGTAGTACAAACCTGATCCTTCCTTTCCTTGTTTAAGCTACAGGTGCCGGGGACTGAATTGAAATTACAGTGGTGCCTCACAAGACGAAAATAATCCGTTCTGTGATTCTCTTCGTCTAGCGGTTTTTTCATCTTGCGAAGCAAGCCCATTGACGGATTAGCGGATTAGCGCTATTAGCGTCTTTTAGCGGCTTATCTGCTGATCGGATCAGCTGATAAGCGGCTTAGCGGTTTAGAAAAAGGGGGGGAGGGGAAAAAACCAGCAGGAACTCGCAAGACATTGTCGTCTTGCGAAGCAAACCCATAGGAAATTCGTTTTGCGAAGCACCTCCAAAACGGAAAACTCTTTCGTCTAGCGAGTTTTCCGTCTTGCGAGGCATTCGTCTTGCGGGGCACCACTGTAACTGAAAAACAGCCACACTATAGGTAATTGCATTTGACTGCACTGATTCCTGAACTCCTTAATAGAAGCATGGGATAAACATGGGATTAAACTTATAATGCAGGTTGGGAAGGTCAGTATGAGTAGACTAATGCCCCCAGAAGGAAAGGAAGCCTGTTTGTCATACGGCCTAAAACTGGTAACAGATTAATAATGTGCATGTAACTTACTTTTGCAGAACTCTGCCAGTGTGTTGCACAGGCTCCAGTGGTATAAATCCCAATGACATCTTCAACAGGAATGCTGTTCTGTAGAAACAGTGGTACAGGCCAGTTTTTGTTTTAAATATCTTTCTGCGTTTTATCTAAAACTAACTAAGGGCCCACCAAATTTGTGAGGCAGGAGAAGTACCATATTTTTCGCACCATAGGACGCACTTTTCCCCTCCTAAAAAGCAAGGGAAAATGTGTGTGCGTCCTATGGAGTGAATGCAGGGGGGAGGCAGGCGGGAAAAGCCCCCAAGAGCCGCACACAAGCTCCATGCGCTCTTGCGGGCTTTTCCACAGGAGGGAGAAGGGACTGACTGGCCACATCAGTCCCGTCTCCCACCTCCCAGAAAAGCCAGGAGAAGCCGCGATCTCTTTAAAGGGGTTGTGCGGCTTCTGCGAGAGGTGAGGGAATCCCCCCACCCTCCCAGAAGAGCCAGGAGAAGCCGTGCAGCCCTTTTAAAGTGCACGCGGCTTCTGCCGGTTTTGCGGGAGGTGGGGGAATTTCCCCACCTCCTAGAAAAGCCAGCAGAAGCCGCACAGCCCCTTTAAAGAGCGCACGGCTTCTGCGGGCTTTGGCGGGAAGTGGGGGAATTCCCCCACTTCCCGCAAAAGCAGGGAGATGGTCTGGGAGAAGCGCACAGGCTGCACGCTTCTGTCCCCTTCTCCCCAAACTGTGGGCTTTTGCGGGAGGTGGGGGAATTCCCCCACCTCCCGCAAAAGCAGGAAGAAGGCCTGGGAGAATCACACAGGCTGCCTGCAGCCTGTCTGCTGCTCCCATAGCTAGGGGGGGGGATCATATTTTTTCCCTTGATTTCCCCCTCTGAAAACTAGGTGCGCCCTATGGTCAGGTGCGCCCTATGGTGCGAAAAATACGGTAGATGGATGGAAAACTCATCCTTTCTCCAGTCCCACTGCCCACCTCAGGCAGAGTAAGGGCACTGATTGAAAGCCAATGTTTTGTTTTGCTCTACTACAGTAAGAGTAAAAAATAATAGAGAAAGGCAAAGTGCCGAAATAGAGGGCAAATTTTGCAACCCTCAATTTAATAAAAATCAGTAACTTGCCTGCAAGAAAAATACATATAAAAGAAAATTTAATTCATTGATAACATCTTTTTCCTCCTTGGGAGTCTTACACACAACCATTTCTATTAAAACAATCAGTATTTAAACAAAGGATTATACCATTAGCATCCCGGCATAAGATGATAAAATCATAGCTTCTCTTTCAATTCGGTTGGGATAAACATATCGTCGATGAAATGGTAGCTTCCTGTCCAGATGAAATCAAGAAAAAAGTAACAGGTAAATTTATCTAACAATTTATAAGTGATATGTACTGTGGTTTTCACACCTGCATGATGAAATTGAAGAGGAGGGTATCAAAGCCCAAATCTTTCCTAGGTTCAGGGGGCAGTGCTAACCTCAGCCACTGCCTGGTGGGCCTTAACGATGATCAGGGCAGAAAGTGGAGGACAGGCAGATTGCTGCACCAGCCTAGAACTGTTGCAGCAATCACACCCAATCCTGTCACCTGACAGCAGCAGGGCTGACTTGGGATCCAATGGATCCAAAGGAGTTTTGGATTGTTTTACCTGGGATCCCATTTAAGACTTAAAAAAAGTGTGACTGTTGAATTGTGATTTATGCTCTATAGTGTTTTGGAACAGTCAAGCTATAATGTTTCTGTTTGGAGCTCTGGAATAAGGACTGTTCATTCTGTTTTATAGATCTAGAGGATTGTGGAATACGGGGCAATCCCTTTAAAAAGTCTTTTCTCCCTTTGGCCTCCCGATCCCGTAAGGAGTATCTGGCAAACTATGTGATACAAAAGTTCATAGTCCTGTAGATATGTGACTCAACAAAATACAGGCCAGCTTCATGTACCAAGGATAATGTGAGGATAAATAAGATAACCCTTATAGGTTAACACAAACTCAAATTAATCTGCATTACCAACATTTGTGGGCATGTCTCCATTCATATCAATAGAATTAGGGCTCCTCCAGATTGGTGTTTTATTGTGGGTGCATTTTGCAACATATTTTTGATACAGTAATAATGCATTGGTGCTGAATTTATCCTGCTTTGGTTTGTTCTGTAATGCTTCCCCATTGCCACCACATTATTGCTGTTTGGAGGGGCTATAGCGCAACAAAAGTGGAGTGTGAGAGGAATAAAAAGTTACAAGATTTCAGCAGAAAGTAACGGGATATGCACTGATTGGAAGTGAAGCAGTGTGACTACCCCAAAGCTTTTGCAGATGCAAACAGTATTGAGAGTGGAATTGCGTGTGACCACTCTGATAGCATCATGAGCACTATCAGCATGAATTTGCAATAAAAAGACCATCTGGAGGGCCCCATAAATGTAAGTTTTTAAATGGGTAGTGGATTAAACATAAAGCAATACCAGTGCAATTTTTCTAGAAAAAGAGGTGCCGGAACTCACCATGAATGCCTCTCTTATTCTCTTATAATAGCAATGTTGCCCACCTGAGAGGTGCCGGAACTGGGTTCTGGCGAGTTGTGGCTGAAAAAAACACCCTGGCTCCAGCTTTCCTATGCATATTAACAGCATCACTACAACAGTGAGACCTTACACTTGCCTTTTTTCTTTTCCCCAAGGCATTTGGGCTTCTGAATCATTGAGCCAAGGTAAAGCAACATTTATGGCCAGGTCATAGTGAGCCTAAAAGAGAAAAAAGTTTGTGTGTAATGTCAAACTACATGATTTCTTTACACAACAGCTTAAAGGTAAAGGTAAAGGTAAAGGGACCCCTGACCATTAGATCCAGTCATGACATGAGCTTCCAGGTCATGTGGCCAGCATGACTAAGCCGCTTCTGGCAAACCAGAGCAGTGCACGGAAACGCCGTTTACCTTCCCGCTGGAGCGGTACCTATTTATCTACTTGCACTTTGACGTGCTTTCGAACTGCTAGGTTGGCAGGAGCTGGGACCAACAGCTTAGTGCAACTCAAATGTGTTACATGTGTGATGCTGACCCACAGGGTTTGGGTTGCTTTGGTCTACTTTTGGATTGCTTTGACCACCTGCTCTTGAAAAGAGAACTTAGCACAGGTCAAACATGTGTGCTGTTGACTCACAGGGTCTGTGTTATCTTTGGTTACGTTACACAGCCTATCCTGCAAATAGAGTTCCCAATAGGCAGCACTGGTCGCTGCATGGATTCAGTGCATTTGTGCAAAAGCTGAAAGTGTCCCAATATTCCAGGGACAGCCCCTAAATTATGAAAGCCATCCCAGCTTCTGATTTGATCCTGAAATGTCCTGATTTCCCCAGCCAGTGCTGCTGCTGCTGAGCTCAGAGAGGAGGAGGAGCCTGTGTTTGTCCTGAGAGACTGCAGCTGTGGCAGTGGTGAAACATCCTGTTGTCTCTCCATGGCTGCCACTGCTGGCCTGCTCCCCCTAGGAGCAGAATTCCCTCAAAGAATTCTTTGAGGAGGAAAATGTGTTTTGAATATAGAATCATAGAATCAGAGTTGGAAGAGACCACAAGGGCCATCGAGTCCAACCCCCTGCCAAGCAGGAAACACATCAGAGCACTCCTGACATATGGTTGTCAAGCCTCTGCTTAAAGACCTCCAAAGTAGGAGACTCCACCACACTCCTTGGCAGCAAATTCCACTGTCAAACAGCTCTTACTGTCAGGAAGTTCTTCCTAATGTTTAGGTGGAATCTTCTTTCTTGTAGTTTGGATCCATTGCTCTGTGTCCGCTTCTCTGGAGCAGCAGAAAACAACCTTTCTCCCTCCTCTATGTGACATCCTTTTCTATATTTGAACATGGCTATCATATCACCCCTTAACCTCCTCTTCTCCAGGCTAAACATGCCCAGCTCCCTTAGCCGTTCCTCATAAGGCATCGTTTCCAGGCCTTTGACCATTTTGGTTGCCCTCCTCTGGACACGTTCCAGTTTGTCAGTGTCCTTCTTGAATTGTGGTGCCCAGAACTGGACACAGTACTCCAGGTGAGGTCTGACCAGAGCAGAATACAGTGGCACTATTACTTCCCTTGATCTAGATGCTATACTCCTATTGATGCAGCCCAGAATTGCATTGGCTTTTTTAGCTGCCGCGTCACATTGTTGGCTCATGTCAAGTTTGTGATCAACCAAGACTCCTAGATCCTTTTCACATGTACTGCTCTCAAGCCAGGTGTCACCCATCTTGTATTTGTGCCTCTCATTTTTTTTGCCCAAGTGCAATACTTTACATTTCTCCCTGTTAAAATTCATCTTGTTTGTTTTTGCCCAGTTCTCTGTCAAGGTCGTTTTAAAGTGTGATATGTTTTAAGGGTAAAGTGTACATGCAACCAAAGCTGTAGTGCACCATGAAAGTATTTGTTTCCTGTACTCCTGACTCACTTTTGAATGGGAGATGCCACTTTTTGGCATGCTACAATTAAATGGCCACATCTACTGGTGGCTGTGACCAATGAGCATGTCTGCCAGCAGCACAGAGCTGACACAATGAGCGAAAGGTTCCTCCTCCACATGCAAGGAAATTACATCCTTTATACATCATTCCTTAGTGGGGAAATAAAGTTTGTCTGATTGATAAAGACATTAGATTTGTTGTTGTTGTTGTTGTTGATTTCATTTCTATACCGCTTTATATTTTTAAGAAAAATCTCAAAGCTGATTACAAATATTAAAACCAATAAAACAATCTGAAGGAAGTTAAATATAAAGTATACAGTCAAAGCAACATAATTAACAGAAAACTAAAACTAAAATGTTATCTTAAAGATTTCAAAATAAAACATTACAAAGGAGGACTACAGAATACATATTTAACACAAAGTTAACAAAAAAAACTTAAACATTTCAAAAAACAAATAAATAAAAAACATTGCTAAGTGAAGTCAAATACAAAATGCACATTTAAAACAGCAAAATTAACAAGAGAATAAAATATTACAGTGGCGCCTCTCAAGACGATTCTGATGTTGATCTTTCTTCTTGTTCCTGATGGAGATCTTTCCTCACCCCTTATTTTCTGGGGAGGGCACCCTTTTGGGGTCTGCCTCAGGTGTCAAAATGTCTTGGGCCGGCCTCGGCTAAGTAGGGTATGTGCACAGGGAATTAAGTCCACTTGTGCAACTGTTCAGAATTGGCCAACTGTTTTCATCCATCTTCCCCAGGTACAGTGGTGCCTCGCAAGACGAAAAGAATCCGTTCTGTGATTCTCTTTGTCTAGCGGTTTTTTCGTCTTGCAAAGCAAGCCCATTGACGGATTAGCGGATTAGCGCTATTAGCGGCTTTTAGCGGCTTATCTGCTGATCGAATCAGCTGATACGCGGCTTAGCGGCTTAGAAAAAAGGGGGCGAGGGAAAAAAACCAGCAGGAACTCGCAAGGCATTGTCGTCTTGCGAAGCAAGCCCATAGGAAATTTGTTTTGCGAAGCACCTCCAAAACGGAAAACTCTTTCGTCTAGCGAGTTTTCCGTCTTGCGAGGCATTCGTCTTGCGGGGCACCACTGTATCATAGTTATTATGCATCACCTGGATTCTCCTTATTGCCTTATATTGAGTCAGTCAATTTCTAGCTCAGGATTGTCTACACCGAATGACTGTCTACAATGCCCTTCCATACTGCCAGGCAGGGAGCACTCCCAGTCCTCCCTAGAGATGTCAGGGATTTAACCTGCGAGCGTCTGCATGCAAAACAGATGCTGTACTACTGAACTGCAGCCTTCCCCAAAGGCCTTTGGCTAAAAGCCAGCAAGAATGTAAAGTAGTTGCTTACCAAGTCATCTAGAAAGGTAGTCTTCCTCTTTCCTTGTGGGTCAAATTCATTTTCCCGAAGTCTGACACCAACATAATCTCCCCTTCCAGGAAAAGAATAATTTTGAATTAGGACCAATGCTCAGCCACTCAGTGCATTATTACTTGTGTGCGCTGGGGTGGGATAGGAAAGTGTGAGGTGCTATGCACATTGGGTATAAAATGCAGCTATTAGATATGAATCTACTTTAAAGTACAGTATATATAAAAAAGATAGAAGGTGGTACTTACAAGAGTTTTTCAATCTCTTGTTTCAAACGTTTTCTCTCCATTAATTTGTGTGTTCTTTCTCCACGTGCCAGTTGCAAAGGTGCAGTAAGGTAAGAACTATGTACAATGAATGAACATAAGACATTAAGGATAGGTAAGTCAATAAAGGAAAACTAGAAGGTCATGAGATTGTAAGCTTCTCAGGGCATGTATTACAAGTTTTGCTCGTGTTAGCAATTTCAAGATACACAGCCAACTGTAGGCAGACCTGCCAGCTTCCCTGATTAGAGGCTACTAATAGGAGCCCCTATCCTCCTCCTATGGGACGCGGGTGGCGTGGTGGGTTAAACCACAGAGCCTAGGGCTTGCCGATCAGAAGGTCGGCGGTTCAAATCCCCGTGATAGGTGGAGCGCCAATTACACGTCAAAGTGCAGGTAGATAAATAGGTACCGCTCTGGTGGGAAGGTAAACGGCGCTGCTCTGGTTTGCCAGAAGTGGCTTAATCATGCTGGCCACATGACCTGGAAGCTGTACGCCGGCTCCCTCGGCCAATAAAGTGAGATGAGCGCTGCAGCCCCAGAGTCGTCCACGACTGGACCTAATGGCCAGGGGTCCCTTTACCTTTTATCCTCCTCTTGGCATTGCCCATAATGTTACTCAGGTCTAGCAGCAGCTGCAGCATTCTTTACAAAGTTAACAGCTGCATGCTATGCAACGCACAAAGAATTTGCACATGTAATTCTACCTTGGGAACCCACTATTCCCTGTACACACCTTCCTCCAGGATCCAATAATATAAAAATCTTCCACTGTATATTAACGGTACATTTCCCTACTATATATGCACACGTTTAAGGATAAGAAACCACAGAAAAAATAGAGGTAATATATTCCAGTGGTGATATTTCACTGTAAATACTGATATCAATGAATTCTATTAACAACAAAAACCCATCCACAGATTCCCGTACCTGAAACATGAATGCGTAACATACTTGTAAACCGTATTTTAAACATATCTGATGTGTGAAAGATAATTATTTTGTGAGCAACTGTTGAGTTATTCTTATTGTTTCTTCTCTAAGATCCTAATTTCTTTTCTAAGAACCTAAATTGGCATGGTAAGGTCTACACATTCTGTTCTAATGAAATTGTATTTCTATTAACAACAAAATAAATTTGAGGTTTCAAGGGAGATTCTGGGCTAAATCAAAAAAACATCAAAATAAATTTAGCAGCTACAAGTACTTTGTTTGTAAAGCAAAATTGCATGCTACCTTCTGTCCATTTAGCAGTGAGATAAATGAATTGACTGTCAGCTGTGAAAAGAATGCAACATCTTAAATAGCATCTTAAAGATGATACAGTGTGGTACTTCTACATAAATGGATGAAAAATAAGCCATTACCTCTTCCCACGCAATGGTTATTAAAAAGACTCAGGTTCTGGATTTCATTGACTTGGTATCATTAGAAAAGCCTTCTGTCCAGATGATGTTATTTTCTTCTTCCTTGTCCTGCTGAGCCTTATCAGAAATGAAAGCCTTGCTCAGGGTAAGCAAGAGAATGAACCACTTGTCTGTTGCTTAGAAACACAATATTGCTGAACTGAATTTTTAAGAAAAAGAATACAGTACTAGCAAGCAGCTCCCCGTTGGGCTGAGCTGCCTGGTCAGAGTGCAAGAGATCCTTTTACATGCCAAGGCATTGGATTTCAAAGCTAAATGTTTTATCTGAAACACTGGTAGCTGGTTGATAAATGAGAACTGGTCCCTCTTCTGCCATGGACCTTATTGGATGTAACAGTTTGCGTCAGCAATCACTTGCATCAAAAGGAAGCAAGGGGTCAAGAAAACAAAGAACTGACATGTTCCTAAGGACACTGAAATCAAATGGATGTTAAGTGTGTTTAGTTTAATGCAGCGTTCAACTCAACAGTATTTGTTGCATGACACCCCAATCTCTGAGTGGTGCAAGATTCCAGGGGTTCCAGGGGTTTACCCAGGGTCTGTTTTTTCTCAGAATGAGGGACAGCGGAGACTGTAGTGTCTTTATGATATATGGTTTAATACACATATATACAACCTGAGCCCACGATGGAGGGGTTCACACCATTAACACCCCAAAAAGGTCTTGCTTCTCCCATAGCCACAGCCTTGGATTCAAGCAGAAATCAGGTATTCTGTCTTTCTGGCTTCCTAGCCTGCCACTTTACGCCCAGCTTCTAGCTCACATAACTCAATTCTCCACTCTGGCACAGAGCAACTTCCTTTGTTACCTTAATGACCCATACTCAGGCCACTACCTCAACAGGAAGCTAGCCTGTCTTATTTCAAGATAAGAATCCTTGTTTTACCACTTTTATCACTTGCTGGATCCAGGAATTAGAAGGGGCCCTTGCATACAAGCCTACCCCTGCTGCACAAACTCCTAACAGTATTATACAGAATATGAATGTCACAGTCCGGTTCACAGGCGATCAAAGTCCTGGCAGGGGACATCAGGACCGGGGGCAATAGGGCGGGGTGGGAGCAGGAACGGGAGTCCAGAAGCCAGGAGTCAGAAGCCAAGAGTCTGAGGGTCAGGAAGCAGGGAGTCAAGAAACCAAGGGTCCGAGGATCAAGAAGCAGGGAGTCAAGAAGCCGAGGTTCAAGGATCAGGAAGCAAGAAGCCAAAGGCAGGAAGCGTGCTGCTGTGGCAAAGAGCTGAAGGGAAATGCTGACCTTATATCTCTTCCCAGCTCTTGCCACCAGGTGCTATGAGTTACCAATTGGCCTCACCTGTGAGGCCGTGCCTTGCCTCTTCAGAACAAACTTAGGAAGGCCCCAGTCCTGCAAAGTCCTGCTGGTCACAGGGTCTGGCTCCTGCACATGCACCTGACAATGGGGGAAGGTAGGGCGCTTCTCAAATTCCCTTAAAAAATAATAATTAAACATGCATATAATAATATAATATAATATAATAATATAATATAATATAATATAATATAATATAATATAATATAATATAATATAATAATATAATATAATATAATATAATATAATATAATATAATATAATATAATATAATATAATATAATATAATAATATAATATAATATAATATAATATAATATAATATACAGTGGTGCCCCGCAAGACGAATGCCTCGCAAGACGGAAAACTTGCTAGACGAAAGAGTTTTCCGTTTTGGAGTGCTTCACAAAACGAATTTCCTATGGGCTTGCTTCGCAAGACGACAATGTCTTGCGAGTTCCTGCTGGTTTTTTCCCTCCCCCCCCCTTTCTAAGCTGCTAAGCCGCTTATCAGCGGATCCAATCAGCAGATAAGCCGCTAAAAGCCGCTAATAGCGCTAATCCGTCAATGGGCTTGCTTCGCAAGATGAAAAAACCGCTAGACGAAGAGAATCACAGAACGGATTCTTTTCGTCTTGCGAGGCACCACTGTATAATAATATAATAGTATATTCCAGCATATCAGGATGGGTGTGGTATAAATTATTATTATTATTATAATCATTATTACAGCTAGCTATACCCTGGGAACCAGTTGGTTAGAGACACTCAATCAACTGTTACCATCTTAAGAGTCCACATAAATCTTGTGGGGCTATTGATTCGGTTCCGTTCTTTTTTTTTGCTACGTATTTTGCACCAGGTGCTGTGAGTTACCAATTGGCCTCACCTGTGAGGCCGCGTCTTGCCTCTTCAGAACAAACTTAGGAAGGCCCCAGTCCTGCAGAGTCCTAATGGTCACAGGGCCTGGCTCCTGTAAGCACCCCTGACAATGATTTTTGTGTGTGTGAATGCAGGTGCAAAAACTTGTTGAAATGCGTGACAGCTGCTACAAACTGACTAAAGCTGCACTCTCTCCATCAAACAGTGGGGTTTGATCAAACGTGCATGGGATTGCGCCTTTAGAACATGAGCTGCTGCAGAAGTCCGCAGTGCTACTAAAAGTAAAGGTGGGACAATTTGCACGGGGGAGCACCCCACGTTTTCCTGCCAGGGATCTTGGCGCACCTTTGTCGATCT
Organism: Podarcis vaucheri; assembly: GCF_965113315.1. Lineage (NCBI taxonomy): Eukaryota > Metazoa > Chordata > Lepidosauria > Squamata > Lacertidae > Podarcis > Podarcis vaucheri. Next base: position 133,227,348 of record NC_138759.1, read on the forward strand.
GAACTACTAGGCCGCCCAGCCCTGATGCCACCAGCATCTCTGCTGGGTTTGGCCCAGTGCTTTTTTCCTGGGGGGACATTTTGAGAATCTAAGTTTGGCCTGAATTTAATATCTGAACTGGAATACAAAATGGGAGGTGTGAGGAGGTCAAGAAACTAGTGAATGAAATATAAGATTTGAAAATATTAATCTATTTTCTGTTTTGTCTCTTGGCTTTTCTCTTTGTTCTTATTTTTTCTTTTTTTCTTTTCTTTTTCTCTCTTTTATTGCTAACTGTTTCTTATTGTGTATTCTTTATGTGTTTTGTTTTTGTATTTTTATATTTTAGTAGTTTTTTATGTATAAATTCTGGAATTTTTTATTGTTTGTGAAACTTTAATAAACATTATTTTTTTTAATAAATAAATAAGTTTGGCCTCATTGAGGGGCAGTATTTCAACATGAGTAGGAAAATGAGAGTACCCCAAACATATTTTTTTTTAGAAAAAAGCACTGGTTTGGCCCAAGACATTTTGGCACCTGAGGTAAACCACACAATGGCATTCTCTTGGTCCTCGCCAGGGAAAAGGGGGCGAGCGAAGACCAGGAAGAAGGGAAGAAAGTAAAGGTCTACTTTGAGGTCTGCTGCCCCTGTGAATGCTGCCGCCTGTTTGCTGACTGGGAACAGTTAATGGACCACAGGTATGAAGTTTACGGCATGCAATGCCTTAAGAGAGAATATTATGAAAATGATATATAGGTGGTACATGACCCCAGTCAAGCTTGCAAAAATCTACCATCTGCTGGATAATAAATGTTGGAAATGTAAAGAAACTGAAGGTACATTCGTTCACCTTTGGTGGACGTGCCCAAGGATTAAGGCTTTCTGGGAAATGATATATAATGAATTGAAAAAGGTATTTAAATATACCTTCTTGAAGAAACCAGAGGCTTTTCTCCTGGGCATTGTCGGCCAATTGGTGCCAAAGAAGGACAGAATTTTTTTTATGTATGCCACAACAGCAGCAAGAATACTCATTGCATAGTATTGGAAGACACAAGATTTACCCACTCTGGAAGAATGGCAGATGAAGGTGATGGATTACATGGTATTGGCGGAAATGACTGGCAGAATCTGAGACCAGGGAGAAGAGTCGGTGGAAGAAGATTGGAAGAAATTTAAAGACTATTTACAGAAATATTGTAAAATTAATGAATGTTAGAAGGATGTTGGATAGAAACTAAGGGGTTTCCAGCTGTAATGCTTTAAGAGATAGGAAAAAAGGTTTGCAAAAGGGTAAAAGCTTAATGGTAAGGATTTGCTGAACTAACAAACTGAAGTGGAATTACAAAAAAGGGAGGTATGAGGAGGTCCGGGGAAACAAGTGTAAGGAAGATATGTTATGGAAAATCAATGTGTTTTTTAACTGTTTTTATTTTGTATGTTTATTTTTATTTTTTATTTTTACTGTTATACTTTAAAAACTTTAATAAATATCTTTTTTTAAAAAGAATGCTGCCGCCTCACCTGGCCTCACGGGCAGAACGGCCCTCATCTCTGGGCAGAAGCTGCGCGGGTTTCCATGGCGACGCAGCCCGCTCACCTGGAGGGAGTTAGGCCTCGCCCTTCCCTCACACGCGGGAGGAGGCAAGCAGGCCTAAGGGCTGCCGGAGGAACAGAGCGGCTCTTAAGAGCGCACAAACAACAACAACACGTTTTTATTTATTTTGTTCTTTTTAAAATTTAGGACAGGAAACGCCTCAGCCCCTCAAGGAATTCTGGGAGTTGTAGTTCTTGGAAGGGGAAGGGGGCGGAGTCAAGGCCGCGGCTGACGGAAGGGCCAATCGCGTCGCTCGGAGCGGATCACATGATAAAGTCCAAACCCAAACGCGGTTTTTGCTTATAGAATGTGACAGAGGAATTAGAAGAAAGGAGAGGCGAGAGGAAGAGCGAGGGCGGACGTTCTTTATCCAGGGCACTAAGGGGTTCGGGAACCCTAGCACATCTTTGTGGCTCTTGTTGTTTTCTTTCAAAATGAAGTTCTAACTACAGTCCCGCTTTTCGGAGGAGGCTGAGAGGCCGCTTGGAGGATTGAACTGGGTTGCCTGAGGGAGGCGTATTTCATTTTTTGAATGAAAGTGGTAAGTATGTTTTCCTTGTAATTTTTTTTAAAATAATATATTTATTAACTTTTCAAAGGTTATACAAAAAACAAAAATAAAAAACACATAAAATTCCATTCACTTATTTTCTTTTAACTTACTTCTCAGACCTCCTCATACCTCCCCTTTTCGTATTCCAGTTCAAATTATTCATTCAGCAAATCCTCGCCATTGATTTTCACTTAATTTTCCACCTTTCTTTCTCCCCCCCCAATTGTCTTAATCATTACAGCTGATAACCACTTAGACTCTAACCAACATCATTCTAACATTCTGTTTTCCTTGTAATTTAATGGTTATGATTCGGGGGCAGGGGGGATGTATATATCTGCATGTACAACACCTTAGCCTTAAGTCCTTTGCTTCCTCAGCCACGTTTCTTTTGCTTAATTCTGTTTAAAAATGCACTTATTATTTATTAAACGTATGGGGCAACCTGACCCCGAAGGGCAGTTCAAGACAGAAAAATACAGGATGGGGATACAAAACACATAAAACAGTTCTCTTGCTTTTTCTGTAACTTGTAAACTCTTAATAAATATCTTTTAAAAAAACCAAAAAACACATAAAACAGAAACAAGCCAGTAACACCCCCCCCTTGCACAAACACATTTCAAAAGCTGAATGTCTGGTTGAAGGGAAACATTTTTACCTGTCACATAAAGATATGTGGTTTGGGAGCTGCACGGTCAGGGAAGAAAACAGTGCTGTCCAGGGTTGTAAATATGGCGGAGAGAATAATTGGGTGCACTCTTCCCACCTTGGATCAAATCTATGCTTCCAGGTACCATAAGGAAGCTGCAGAGATAGCGCAGGATAGTGCGCACCCCGGAAATGACCTCTTTCAGCTTCTGCCTTCTGGAAGAAGGTACAGGGTTATAAAGACTAGGACTAGCCGCCTGAGAAACAGTTTCTACCCAAATGCAATTCTGGTTTTAAACACAGTATAAGGAGTCTCTGGGGGACGCGGGTGGCGCTGTGGGTTAAACCACAGAGCCTAGAACTTGCCGATCAGAAGGTCAGCGGTTCGAATCCCCGCAACAGGGTGAGCTCCCGTTGCTTGGTCCCTGCTCCTGCCAACAAAGCAGTTCGAAAGCACGTCAAAGTGCAAGTAGATAAATAGGTACCACTCCAGCGGGAAGGTAAACAGCGTTTCCGTGCGCTGCTCTGGTTCGCGAGAAGCAGCTTAGTCATGCTGGCCACATGACCCAGAAGCTGTACGCCAGCTCCCTCGGCCAATAAAGCGAGATGAGCGCTGCAACCCCAGAGTCGGTCACGACTGGAGCTAATGGTCAGGGGTCCCTTTACCCTTACCTTTTAAGGAGTCTCTATAGGAGTGTATTGTATTTTTAAAATGGGGTATCACAGTTTTTAGGGGGCTAACCAGGCTGGGATGGCTGGGATAGCAGACTTGTTGGTTTTGAATGTCTTATGTAGATTTTTTTTCTTTTCAATTTCCTTGTTCCGTATGGGACAATGACAATAAAGATTATCGTATCGTATTGTAACTTGTTTCACAGTAAGCATATACACTGGGCTGCAAAAGTATTCTGTCTCGGCATTGGTTTGCAAATGCGTGAACAAATCGCTTGATTTCTCTACACTTTTGTCTGGTCTATGCAATGCAACCATGCGGTAGAGCAGAGGAAGTCCCTTCAGACTCCAAAGGGGCCTGGAGTATAAGTCAGTGCAAACATAAAAGCAACATAATGATGGTAGAGTATTTTGCAAATATAAAGGATGATAATGGCAGACTTTTCTTTTTCTGAACAACTGGCAGGACTGCCTGAAAAATGTCACTTCAGGCACTTGAAGAAACATCCATTTCCTTCACAAGTGAAGTCAGGGAACGGATGAAGGAAAAGAAAAATGGGGCATTGAAGACGGCAAAGCTGAATGCTTCTCTTGCATCAAAGATCAAAACAAAAACAATAAGTAAGTGGCAGTATTTAAAAATAATTTGCTATGCTTGAGCTCTGGCGCTTCACTGGAGACCTGGACTATTCTACTGGGGTGAGTTATAAGACAAGAGTTGCTGACCTTTTACAGCCTAAGTGAATGTGACTAAAGTGGTCATCAAACTCATGCATACATACTGCACTTACACACAGAATCATAGAATTGTAGAGAGTCTAGTCCAACCCCCTGCAATTCAGGAATCTCAGCTAAAGCATCTAAAGCTGAGGCGAGAGGTTTAAATCCATCACATGGCTGGGCTATGGGGCGATTTCCCCATCACAGAGCTGAGCTTACATGCTGGAAAGGTTTAATCTTCAACCGCAAGCACAGCCAATATAGGGCATTATCAGAACATAAGCCTTATAGGACCTACCGTATTTTTTGCTCTATAAGACTCACTTTTTCCCTCCTAAAAAGTAAGGGGAAATGTGTGTGCGTCTTATGGAGCGAATGCAGGCTGCGCAGCTATCCCAGAAGCCAGAACAGCAAGAGGGATTGCTGCTTTCGCTGCGCAATGATTCCTCTTGCTGTTCTGGCTTCTGAGATTCAGAATATTTTTTTTCTTGTTTTCCTCCTCCAAAAACTAGGTGCATCTTGTCGTCTGGTGTGTCTTATAGAGCGAAAAATACGGTATTTCCCCCCACCTGTTCCGCACAGCAAAACCATAGATGGTGCAGCTTGAGTTGGTTATACAGATGGAGTGCTGTGTATTTGCATGAGTCTGGTTTAGGGAATGCCAGCCTTGATGTTGCTGCACATCCCTGCAATGTGGAGAAACACTAGGTTTCTGTTAGCAGGACTGGGGAAGATTTGACCACTCAAGAAAAATGGCACAGGAAGTGATTTATAAGTATCACCACTGGCCTTAGCTGTGTTTTCAGTCCCATTGAAGTGGCATTTGACAGTTGTTTGGCATTTTTGTGTTCTCTGAAAAAGATGTATGATTTATGGCACAGGTCTTATGACTCTAAACAGCAGCATAATCATAGCAATTGAAACTGCATTTGTTCAACCTTGCCAAGCCACTGCTGATTGCCCAGGGGGAGACCAGTAAGAATTTGCTTCATAAAATACAGCGTAAGTCTGTGGTAGGGTACACAGGTTTCCTATGTTGATTGGAGCTCACCTACCAATTTTGGCTGCCGACTTCTTTTGTTCTTGTCTTGATAAGGCAAAATTTTGGAAAGGGTTGGCCACTAAAGCTAACAAAAACCACCCGTTTTCTCTCTCTCCCTCTTTTGAAAAACACAGATAACTCCTCTATAATTAAGTTCTCCCTAAAACAGAACAACAAAGCGTTGGCTTTAGCTCTCAATGGTGCAAAGGGAGCTAGTCAAAGACTAACTGCTGAAAAGATGCTACTGCAAAAAGAAGTGGAATCGTGTCACTTTGAAAATGCTTCACTGCGCCGAAAGCTCTTCTCTGTGGTACGGTATTTGCAGCCATGTTATTTGTCTCTGTGGTAACTGGAACCTTTTCTTCAATGGTGCATAAACCAGGGGTGAAACTAGGCTTTATTTTACCCAGTTCAAAGACCCAGTTTGGCGTGCACACACACACACACACACACACACACACACACACCCATTAGCATTTTGGAAGGGTGTAACGAGGAATTGGGTGTCTTGAGTCACAGAAGGCTGGATTAGGGAACCTCGGTCAAGGTTGACATGGCATATCCTACAAATACTTGATAAGGCCCATGAGAACCAAAGTCATAAGAAACAAGAGAGGCAAGTGTAGAGAAACAAATTTTGTTAAATTTTGGAAGCTCTTGTTACTAATTTATGGATTAAGATTCATGGATTAATTAATAGATCATACATACTTTACAACACAGAGATAAAATCATATTTAAAACTATAAAAGAACCCATGGGGAAATTATTAGGAATGTTATTTATGTTAATTTGTATACTGCCCCTCTTCCAAAGGTCTCAGGACAGTTCACAGCATTAAAATTCAAAATGAAAACACAAAATGCATAATAAAAAGAGGAACATTATTCTAATTGCTTCTTTGAAAATACTGTAAAGAGTCTTTAACCTAAGCTTTCCAATGCTTATTAGGCCTGGTTTGCTTGTTTTTTATTTAAACTCGATAGGTTTAAAAATGTTTACCCTTTTGTTTGTATGCAGAACAAATCTATTCATGAACTGCACCAATATATGAACAGCCACTTGCAAATAGCAATCAAGCTGAGCAGACCTCAGGATGAAGAGGATGGCACTGCATTGGCACATGATCAGAACACGCCTTTTGGTGGTATAATAGAGCTTTTATCATATAATTACTTCTACTTTGGCTGTATGCGGCAGATATCTGGCAGGCAACCCCAATAACCTTCAAACATCTCTTGAAAACCTTTTTATATGCTGACAAATAGATTTGTTGAATTTCTTTTTAGGTGAGCCACTCATTCTTGTGATGATTCTATATTTTATGATTTTTATTTTGTGCACCTCCTTGATATATTATGTGAGTGGGCGGGATATAAATACTTCCATAAATTAAACATAGCACCCTCTGTATGAGTGAGAGACACATGTTAACTGGAAAGCCATATGCTTGGGATGGCCACATCTGTGGTCTTGGGAGTAAGCCTACTGAGTGGGATTTACTTCTGAATAACCATGTATAAGATCAGGCTGCAATTTATTAATTGCCTGAGCTTATGTGGCACTGAGGTTGTCTCTTCCGTCTAACTACAGATGTGGTACAGAATCATTTGAGGACTATTTCCAGTTACTCCTGGCTCAATCTGACACTGGAACGTACTTTGCAGTGCAAGATGGGAATCTGCGTCTTATGTATTTATTTACTGTGCCGTTGGGTGCTGGCAGTATACTAGTCAGGAATGCACAATTCTGTTCCTTTTCAGTACTGGGCAATAGGTTCAGTGTGCATCATGCTTAATTATTCTCTTACAATCCTGTGAGCATTTGGGGGAAGAAATAAGAGCCAAATCTCTATAACCTTGTCTTTAGGGTTTGTTTAGTCCCAAGTGATGGTCCTTTAACTTAAGTCAGTTGTGGGCTGTGGATAAGGAATGGCAAGCAGATTTGGCCAAGACTATATCGTGGAGGTCTGGATGGAACCCCACCTATTGCATCAGACTGTGAGTGTTACACTCAATGTAGGCAACATTGAAAGGCATAGCTTTGCCTGTCTTCAGTACCAAATACCATTTTTCCTAAGCAGGCAAACTTTTTTTTCTGATGAGGTCTGTGTTCCCACGAGGGAATTACATGTCAGAAGATCTGAGTGGGGACAGAGTAGAAAGTAGGCAAGGCTGCTTCCCCCCTTTTCTCTTTCTGCTGCCACCTTCCTTCTTCTCACTCCCCCTTCATGCAATGGGAGCCACAGCTTGTTTTGCCTGAGGTTTGATCAGATTGCTTGCAGTGGGCTTTTGGAGTTAGGTCTGGAATCGTATAAAAGAATGCCTTGCTGTTTGACGTGTGCTTTAAAGAACAGCAAAGACTTCGTGCCCGATATTAGTGCCATTTGATGGTTGCCACCAAAAAGCTTTTGTAATTACAGAATGGGCATAGACGTCAACACACACACACAATTAGAAACAATTTTATGCATGCTTATGTGGGTTAGAAAGCTAGCTTGTTGAAGCTAACTAGATTCACCACTAACTGCAGCCAGTGTGGTGTAGTGGTTAGAAGCGATAGACTCGTAACCTGGGTAACCGGGTTCGCGTCCCCGCTCCTCCACATGCAGCTGCTGGGTGACCTTGGGCTAGTCACACTTCTCTGAAGTCTCTCAGCCCCACTCACCTCACAGAGTGTTTGTTGTGGGGGAGGAAGGGAAAGGAGAATGTTAGCAGCTTTGAGACTCCCTAGGGTAGTGATAAAGCGGGATATCAAATCCAAACTCTTCTTCTTCTAGCTACAGTTTCCGGTTCAGACAACATGGGACGCCACAATTAACTGAAAATGGAAACAAATGCTTCTGAACTCCTTGGTTGTGCAAGGGAAATGAAAAATGCATGAGTCCAGGAAGCGGCTAGGCTCATTTGCATACTAAACATTACCATTGTTTAGTATAATGTCTGAATATTAATTGTGGGGCATGGCACACAATGTGATGTGGGGGGGGGGGGGACGAACGGTTGTGGCTTTAAAGCCCTATTTGTGGGCTTCCTGGAAGCATCTGCCTGGTCTCTGTTGGAAATGAGATGGGCCCTTGGTTAGACTGAGAACTACTTTTCTTGCTTTCTTAGATAGATATCTTTATTGTCATTGTCCCATGCAGAACAATGAAATTGAAAAACTACATAAAACTACTACAGAACTACATAAAACATTCAAAAACCCCTAAGAACTCTAAAACCCCATTTTAAAATACACTATACTATAGAGACCCCTTATGCTGCGTTTATTGCACAAGCTTAATGGAATGTTCATGGATTCTTTAAAAAAAAGCAAGTTTGTGTTCACCTACTAAATTCAGCTATTTGTCATTGTAGGAAACCTTTTGAGAACACAACGAAGTCCCAGGAGCGGTTTGCTCTCCGTCCTGAATAATAGTTCACCTCTGCAGCACTGTGAGGTGACTACGGCACCACTCATTGGTAGCGTGTTGTTATCAGGTGGTCACGTGACTCAGAGGAAGAAACGCAGAATAAGCTCATCAGCTGCATCTGGAGGTGATTCTCAAAAGAAGTCCTCAGAGATGCTTCAGTGGACAAAGGAATCGGAGCAGGCTGTTAAAGAGTACTTTGAAGTCAGTCAGGTTGGTGAGCTTTTGGCACCAGACACCAATGATAAAAGCTGTGAGACGATCAAAGCCAATGAAACCACAGCTGTAAAAAAAGTGAGTATGGGGAATGTGCACAGGAGGTCTTCTGCTGTCAGGCAGTCCAAAGGACATTTGGTTAATTATAACAGTGGAATAAGGAATACTTTTGTGGTAGTACCATACAAAACCTCTGAATCGAACAGTAGCGCGATGACAATTCCGGAGCTTGCACGTCACACTGAAGAGTCAAGTCAAGTCGATTCTCTGGAAGAAAGACCACCACTGAACATCTGCAGTCAGAAGGAGGCGGATAGTACCCAGCCCCGTGATAAAGGCAGAGGTTGCAGATTGACATATGTAGTGCACCAGACTATTCCAAAGCAGGTAGATGACTGCAACACTTTGACTCAGGAAATTGAAAAAAGAACATTTTTGGAAAAAATGAAGAATTCAGAAAGTCAGTTCCAAAATCCAGATACTATCGCATTAAGCAATAAACTACAAGATAAAAAGAGCCATGCCTGCAATGTGAAACATACTTCCCAGTGTTCTGAGAAAACCAGGGATTGCAGAAGGACCTATGTAGTGGACCAGACTTCTCTAAGCAATGTAGATGACAGCAATGCTTTGACTCAGGGAATTGAAAAAAGAACATTCTTGGAAAAAATGAAGAATTTAGAAAGTCAGTTCCAAAATCCAGATACTATTTCATTAAGCAATGTGAAACATACTTCCCAGTGCTCTGATAAAACCAGGGATTGCAGAAGGACCTATGTAGTGGACCAGACTTCTCTAAGCAATGTAGATAACAGCAATGCTTTGACTCAGGAAATTGAAAAAAGAACATTCTTGGGAAAAATGAAGAATTCAGAAAGTCAGTTCCAAAATCCAGATACTATCTCATTAAGCAATAAACTACAAGATAAAAAGAGCCATGCCTGCAATGTGAAACATGCTTCCCAGTGTTCTGATAAAACCAGGAGTTGTAGAAGGACCTCTGTGTTAGACTTAGGCCCTTTAGATTATCAGAACAATTCTGCTCCCCTTGCACATGAAGGAAATGCACCCTCGGAAAACTTAGAGTATCGAGGAATTGTGTTCCGAAGTCCGGAGTTTAGTTTGTTAAGCAACAAGGCACCACTGCATGCTCTTGGTACAAAACAGTTGGTTGGTTTCCAAAAGCAGATTCCTGGCAAAGAAGCAACACTGGATCTGAATGTGAAGCATAAAAAAACCAAGAAGACGACCCAGGAAATTGGTTTACAACAGGAGATCAGTGAGATGGAGCTACAGAGCTTCAGTGTTAATGTGCAGCCTCAAGAAACCAAGGCTAAAGAAGGGCACAAACACAAAACAGTTAAAGCAGGGAAGGATAATTCAGGGAAAGAACATGGGGAAACAGACACGGGTCTGAGTACTCAAAGAGCCAGTAAAAGGAAGAGGAAGAATTTGAGTTTCACTTCTCAATCGACAAGTCAAGCAGATGCAACCCCTGTTTTCTCTCTAGGGAATGTGCATTCCGCATTTCGAGGTTCAGGTTCCAGGACTCAGCAAGATTCTTTCCATAGGGATCTTCCTAAGGCTTCACCTCAGGCTGATTCTGTGGCTGTATGTCCCAAAACTCCTGAGTCTTCTACAGTTGGTCTCTCTAAGACCACCTTACCGCATTCTTGTAGTTCTGTTCAGTCACATTCTGCACTTCAAGATCAAGTGAGCCCAGAAAGAAACTTGTCTCTGCCCAAAGTCTCAACAGCTTTAAAAAATGATTCAAAGCAAGTGGCTTCTGGCAGATGTGAGAAAAAGACAGCACATGCAATTCCTGAAACCTTGCAAAACACAGCACAAGGAAAAGGTGAGTGATGAAAAGAGGCTGTTGATGTTCAATAGGAGGTTCAATAGGTGAATTGCGGTGGGGGGCGTGAAGCCCTCCATCTAAATCTTGACATTCACCTCTTTCTGTGTGCAAATCTGTGCACTCCTATTGGGTTTGCTTAAGCTAACCTGAAGATCTGGTTTTCTCTCCCAACCAGCCCAGAACTTTTATTGCTCTGCACCTAAAATGAAAGCTAGACTGCAGTATAGTGACAGCTCACTGTGAGAAAGCTCAGGAAAGCAAAAGGTCTATGATTGGATGGAAGTTTGCCCCATACACGTGCTAGACGTTTGCCAATGCAAAAAGTGAAGAAACAGATGGTTTTTTGTTTTCTTCACCGTGATTGGAGGGGGATGGGAGTCCAGCTAAGAAACACAATAGCTGCTTTGTGCTCCCTTACAATATCCACAAATTGCCCAAAGCCAAAAATCAAAGATGCGAGCAAAGGATAGTGTGCTGGTTTTATCTCCTGCCTCTTAACCTTGTGTGAATTATTACTATTAGGTATTAAGGGCATGTCCACAAAGGAACTTCCTTTGCTGCTGTGCTTCTGCTTTAGTGGAAGAAGAGAAGTATAGGAAGGAATATTTATGTTAAAGAGGTGCCCTGAAATCCAGAGATGTTTTGCACAAGTTTCATGTGTGAATCTCTGAATGATACCTTGTTTGGGAAATAAACCTGCACCTTTGGGAACAGGAGAACATTAGTAACCACTTGCTGTTGGGAACCATGTGGAATTTAAACTACTGCTTTTGAAATAAAACCCAATTTGGTAGCCAATCAGGCCTAACATTGAATTCTCAATTGACTCTGGATGTTCAGAGTTTAGAAATGCAGGTGGCGCTGTGGTCTAAATCACTGAGCCCAGGGCTTGCCGGTCAGGTCAGCGGTTCGAATTCCTGTGAAGGGGTGAGCTCCCGTTGCTGTCCCTGCTCCTGCCAACCTAGCAGTTCGAAAGCACGTCAAAGTGCAAGTAGATAAATAGGTACCGCTCCGGCGGGAAGGTAAACGGCATTTCCGTGCGCTGCTCTGCTTCGCTAGAAGCGGCTTAGTCAAGCTGGCCACATGACCTGGAAGCTGTACACCAGCTCCCTCGGCCAGTAAAGTGAGATAAGCGCCACAACCCCAGAGTCGTCTGCGGCTGAACTTAACGGTCAGGGGTCCTTTACCTTTACTCTGAGTTTATTTATTTTTAATAGGTTTAAAGTTAGTCTCAGTGTAGCTTAAGCAGTGATCAATTCCTGACTCTTCACAGAGAACAAGGTCCTGCAAGATTCAACCAATTCTGTACCTCTGGAATCACCTCCAACACGGCCAAGAAGACAGACAAAAGAAGTTCGCTATGCATTGCCCAAGATTAACACGTTAGTATTCTGTTTGATGCCGAGTGCCCTTTTATAAGAGAGGGAGTCGAAATATAGATCATGGGAATCCTGTGCTGTCTGTGGCCTGAAACCTTGACTGTCTTGCTGGGGGTGCTGTTTCCCGGAATATAAAAATAAAAAACAGTCTGTGTACAACAAATTATATTGCTTCTCTCTCTTCTCTGCTGCAGCAAACTGAGGAGCGGTGACCCATTTACATTTTCTATCTACCCCGGGTCCCTTGTGTGCAACACTAAAAGAAAGAAGTTGACCAGAGGATCTGGAAAGTCCAAGGAAACCTAAAAAGAGGAAATCGACCCTGTTGCAAATTCACGGTTTTTAGTAGGAAACAAGTGTGTTACTGTTTAAAAAAACTTTGGGGTCTCCAGTATTCCCCCTTACCTAGTCTTTTTTGTTCTGGTATTTGCATTTCAGAAATAAAACATTTCCACCTGAAGTTCAATTGGATGTTTGAAAGCCTGTCAGAATTCCAGGAATGTAGAACGTTTAACATTTTATTGAGTTGTAGATCATCTGACTTTTAGCTTGCATGAAAGTGTCGAAGCTGAGTTCCAGGGAAGACATGACCCCATTTAAATGCTGCTTAGGCCGTGCACTAGATCTGCAAGTTACCCAGCTATCCTACACCTGTTCCACGTTCAAGGATTATTTTGTAAATTGAACTACAGTTTACCAGTTGTCGCCTTACAATTCATAAACAAGTTGACACATAGGGATGGATATTAGTAGTTTATTTATGCCAAATATCCCCCATAAAAAGAATAGGAGCCATGGATGGGACAATGTTTAATGAGAATAAAAGATAATGTTCAAATGGTTGAAAATAGTCTGAGAAACTGCACCATTAACCTATCTGAAAGGAAATAAAATACACCTGGCCTAAACACAGGAGTAAATCATTCCTGCACTTCAACTTTGGTACTATACATAAGAAAAGGACTGCATTTGTCTAAGTCTTGCCCTATTGAACTGTGGCAAATACTCACAACTCTAACATTAGTAGAATCCTCTTACAATCCTGCCAACATGAGGCTTTACAGGGCGCTTCTAACCATGTCTGTTCAGAAGCAAGGCCTACTCTCAGGCAACTGAGGTTAGGATTGCAGCCTTTGTCCAATTTCACTAGGTTTTTAAATATTGCAGTGCTTTATGTACTCCAGTAAAGGCCCAACAGCTAGTTAGAAAACAAAACCTATTCCATTATTTAAATCAATTCACTGTAGAGCTCATCTCCACCCCCAGTAAGGTCTGTCACTGTGGGTTTTGGTTGGCAAGAAGGCTAACAGCTTAATTCACAGAGGCAGCCATCTAGCCTGCCCTGTGTGCCTTTTTACAAAAAAACAAAATCTGACAATGTAGACATATTTCCCTCCCCCCCCCCAAGTGCTATACTACACAACAGTGCGATTCATTCATGTGGCAGGCGACCTTCTTTCCGGAGCAATTCTTGAGGCCTGTTCCTTAAAGTCTTGGCTGGGAAGAGAGCTTTGCCTTTAGGTTTTCAGCAAGTTTATCCATGAAGTCAAATGTGTTCAAGTAGTCAGAGTGCGTCACACTGCGATGAAGAAAGAAAACCGTAAATGTTATGGTAGTATGAGATTTAAAATTGATCTTAAACATTAGCTAGTTTTGCAGGTTTGTGTCAGACAAGAGCAGCGTGGCACAAAGTTTGGCTGTTCTATACACACGCAAGAAATGTTCTGACAATGTTTTATGCCATCTGATTTTTTCTCATTCTTGGGTGGGGTGAATCCTCGATCTACTCCTTTCCACCCCTCAATCTAGTATCTCAAGGCTTCCTTTCCTTTGGTTAAGAAGAAAAAATGTGTGTGTGTGTGGGGGGTCATTCCTTTCTCAAATACCTACATTTATAGGCATGAGAATGTATTTTAGATGCATGTTCCCTAACCTTGGGCCTGTGTGGCGACTTTGGCATGAAATATAGAATAAGAGCTTTCACAATTTGGCAGAAGAAGGATTAATTGCTATGACCCTGGCAAAGAATGACTTAAAACACTGCAGCCATATTTTACTGGAGACCCGAGTAGTTCTGCTTTCAGTTCTTGTAATTGCCCGTCTTTGGGATGCAATTCAGGTCTATGCTGCAATGAACACCATACAAGCAGTTTAGTTTTTTTAAAAATGTACAAATTCTACCTTTATGTAGTAACACAATTCCTTTTCAAAAGAAGATAAATCAAGTTTTCCTAATGGGCTGAGTTTACTCACTTGGGTAACCCTTTGATACAAGCAGCCAGATCTTTTGTCATAAAGCCAGCTTCAATGGTCTCTATGCAAACATCTTCCAAGGCAGAAGCGAAGTTCTTAAGGTCTGAGTTGTTATCCAACTTTGCTCTGTGAGCAAGACCTCTACTCCAGGCAAAGATGGATGCTGAGAAAGGTCAAAAGGAGAGAAAGAGAGAAAAGATGAATTGAGCCAATGGTTCCACTTCTGAAATTATGACCTTCTCTATTACCACATTACTCCCTCCTGCACCATGAGCACCTAACAATCTAATTTTGATTTCAACTGGTGATTGCACTCCTTGAACTGAATTATCAAAACTTCCCCTGTGAAGAGTTTTCCTCTAGAGTCTTTTAGCAAGTAGCCTCCTGACACACAGCTATACAGTGATACCTCAGGTTACATATGCTTCAGGTTACATCTTCAGGTTACAGACTCCGCTAACCCAGAAATAGTGCTTCAGGTTAAGAACTTTGCTTCAGGATGAGAACAGAAATCATGCTCTGGGGGCGCGACGGCAGCAAGAGGCCCCATTAGCTAAAGTGGTGCTTCAGGTTAAGAACAGTTTCAGGTTAAGAACGAACCTCCGGAACGAATTAAGTACTTAACCCGAGGTACCACTGTAATGGCCCTGCAACCCATCTGCATCTCCCCATATGGGAATCTCGTTCCTCAAATGGCGTCAAGATTTCCAATTTCTGCTTCACAGTGTTTTCCCATTAAGAGAATGACGACAAAGACATCCAAGTAGTAGAATTTAAAAGCTTTCCTGCCACACATTTCTTCTTGCACCTCTCACCTGGCTCACGCGTTTCCTGAGACACTATGGAACCATTACTTTATAATTTTGGAAGGACAGACTATGTGAATCCTGGGAACGGTTTGGGTTCTGCCTTTATTCATTTTGAATTCCGCACACTACACAGCAATATTTTCATCTGTGCTGTGCAAACTACACAGCACGCACCCCACACGATTATTTTGCTATCTGACATGTCTGCAGAATCCATTCCCTCCTATCTGCTGCTGTTCCACCTGCAGAATGACTCTTAACAGAGGTGTCTGCTAGGGTAAAACAAGGGGAGGTGATTCTTGCCGGTCCCTTTTTTGAGCCTCACTCCCACAGGAAGATGCCTCCACTGGATCAAAAGCCATTCTGCAAGTGAAACAGCAGCACTAGATTTCACGTTGTACACGGGGTAGCCTTTTACTAACTTGTCCTACCCGTGCAAGGATAACTGCTACCACAACAGGATCCTGCCTCCACGCCCTCTCTGAAATCTGCTCTGGAGGCTTGGAGAAATTGATTCAAAACAGATTGGGGGGGGGGCACAGGTGGGAGGAGAGGGAGGGGGGACTTCTTTTGCACTAGCAGTAATCCTTGCAGTGAAGGGACCCTGAAACAGCGCTGCAGGAGGCAGAACCTGCTGTTCCTACAGGCATAATATTCCATACCAATAGATACAGCTTAACAAAATAAGCACGAGAACTAAACGAGACTTTTATTCTTGGGAATAAGCTGCGGCAAAACATGCTTCACGCACATTTTCTAGGTATGGCTGAGACAGCTGGTGGCAAACTTACCGATCGGGTTTGTAGAGGTTTCTTGGCCTTTCTGGTGCAAGCGATAATGACGGGTGACAGTGCCGTGAGCAGCTTCAGCCTCAACAGTTTTGCCATCTGGGCATATCAGGACACTAGTCATCAACCCCAAGGAGCCATAACCTGGGCACGAGAATAAACTGAGAACTTCAGTTTTTTGCATGGCGTACCAGGCGGGGCAAGTAAACCAACCTGGTATGTCTCAACAGCCTTCATACATACAGAAGATAATTTTCAATCTAGTAATTTGGAACAAAATATGCAAGTGGTTTCCAATTCTGTCAGAAATGAAGGAGAAATGTGAGGAAATAACAAGACAACAATTAAGGAAAGTGAGTTAAGTATATGCTTAGCTGGACTTGACTTGAATTTGCCTGAAATTCACAAAGTGTTTTCCACTGGTGAAATTGAAGAAGGCAATAAAATTCTGATTACAGGATCGTGGTGGCCTAAAGGCATGTGATCAAATGCTATGCAGAAGCCACTGCCCTTAGGAGTTCTGTAAATTGCTGAGCCATGTGGGACAATTGTCAGGGCCAACAACATCGCGTCTGCCATTAGGCTACATAGTAATTTTATGACAATTCACCTTAAGGCTAATTGCGAACACCCATCACTTGTCTTTCAAGCAAGGCTAGCTCCTTAACAATTAGAATTTGCTGCTAACTCTTCCTCTCAGCCCAATCATCTCCATTCCTTCAGGAAGTTTCCTGCCTCTCAAGCACGTATGTGGCAAGACCAGTTTTGCTTCTCAATACTCAAGAAAGCAGCATACGTTTTCCTTGCTGTCACAGGCCACATACAATACCTGGGTAAGAGCAACATAGCCATAAAACGTTATGGCTGCTACCAGTGCAAAGAAACCACAAAGCTTCCTTTGAGCCACTGATGAAAGGCAGAGAACACGTCTCCTCTCTGGTGGCCCCTTGCCATTCTTGGAAGCCATGTATTGCTGATACAGGAATTTTTATCGGAAATAGGTGTTCCTTATATCAACATGATGTACAATAATTCTCCCTATAAAAAAAATTCCTTCCAGTAGCACCTTAAAGACCAACTAAGTTAGTTCTTGGTATGAGCTTTTGTGTGCATGCACACTTCTTCAGATACACACGAAAGCTCATACCAAGAACTAACTTAGTTGGTCTTTAAGGTGCTACTGGAAGGAATTTTTTTATTTTGACTATGGCAGACCAACACGGCTACCTATCTGTAAATAATTCTCCCTGGCCGATCCATTGTACACATTCATGTTTGATGTAGAAAGGTTTGTTGGAATTGTTACATAGCTGAGTGGGTACCATCATCTGTACAAGGGAACAACCTTGTTTTGTATACTGCAGGGAATTTAGTTGCTTTCCCCTTCTGTGACAAATCCTGCGCCATGTGAAAGCTTGCACATTTTGCCACCAGGAAGAAGAAGAAGAAGAAGAAGAAGAAGAAGAGGAGGAGGAGGAGGAGGAGGAGGAGGAGTTTGGATTTGATATCCCGCCTTTCACTCCCCTTCAGGAGTCTCAAAGCGGCTAACATTCTCCCTTTTCCCTTCCTCCCCCACAACAAACACTCTGTGAGGTGTGTGGGGCTGAGAGACTTCAAAGAAGTGTGACTGGCCCAAGGTCACCCAGCAGCTACATGTGGAGGAGCGGAGACGCGAACCCGGTTCCCCAGATTACGAGACTATCGCTCTTAACCACTACACCACACTGGCTGCAGTCTTTGTAGGTTTTTCAGAAGCATCTAACTGTCCACTGTTGGAGACAAAATCCTGAGCCAGGACGCCCCTTGGCCTGCTATAACAGGGCTATTCTTATGTCCCAACAATCATTAAGTCACTCCTCACACAGCCAACCCAGGTTTTGCCAAAGATAAAGAATTTACCGTAATCTCAAGCTATCAAAATGGCGTCCTGTAGAAGTGCTTCAAGAGAGGGGTAGATCATACCTTGGGCAACCGAGTCAGACTGCACATCCCCATCATAGTTCTTGCAGGCCCAGATAAATCCTCCCTCAGATTTTAGGGCTTGGGCCACCATGTCATCAATGAGCCGATGCTCATACCATATCTTTTTGGCCTCAAACTGTGACTTGTACTCCCTGGAAGGAAAAGGAAAGTAGAATCACAGGTGAAAATTGCAGGTCCGGTATATACAACCCATGAGAAGAAGGGAAAGCAGCTTACACCTTGCATAAAGGATGTGGGAATGTGGTGGGGAAGGGGAGGAAACCTGCTTGAGTTTCCATGCTAATGTACCTTATGATATTTCTGGCTTGTGTTACATGAGGGCAGATTTTAGTCAGAATATGAGAAGCTGCATGAAGGTAAGGGCAGTCCAATAATGGATCCAAGCACTTAAAAGATGGTGTGGGGAACCTTTGCTCTTCCAGATGAACTAGAAGCTTCCATGATCCTTGGCCACTGGCCGTGCTTTCTGGGGCTGGTGGGAGTTGGTGGCCTCTCCATTGCTGGTGGTCTTTAAGCAGAGGCTGAACAGCTGGGGATACCACCTGAACTTCCTGCAGGGGACTGAACTAAATGGTCAGCAAGGACCCCTGCAACTAGGATTCTGTAGCTCCTCAATCCCTCATCCTCTTCTACAGAGTAATCAGCAGCAAAGCTGCGGACTACCATTTCCTTCCAGCGTGGTCAGTGCAGTGGCAAAGAGCCAAGGTCCACAGTACAGAGAGAGAGAGCTCTGCCCAGGCAGATCCTGTCCAGAAGTGGCAGATCTAGAGTCCTCTGCCTGTGTTTCAGCCTGGAAGAATGAGGTTGTCCTTGGGATCTTGGGCTAGGATGGAAGGCAGCCAATGAACCTTAGGGGACTGAATTTTATGTCTGGGCCTCCAGCGTCTCTCTTGTCGGATTTTTATTTTCATATGAAAATCAGTTCTTCATTCACTCAGGTTCATAGCTTTCCTCCACCTCATGTTTCTGTAGGAGTTAACAGAAAGAGGTTTTGCAAAACGAATGACTAACTGGTTCAGCTTCCAGTGGCATTAAGAAATAAGATAAAAAATGTGAAATTTTGAGGTAGACCTTTTTGACCAAAGACTCAAAGATCAGCTACCGTGACTAATAAGACAGTTCTTTAAACAAAGATACACCTGCAAGATGAATATATAACAAAATATTGATTACTTCTCATAGATCTCCTGAAAGATGTCCTTAAAACGCCCATCATATCGCTTCAAAATGGTGTTTTTGGTGCTCAAGTACAGAGGCCATGCTTTAGACAGCGCCATCTGGAAAGAACTGTGGGCAAAGTCTGCAATGGACTGGTCAAGGTTGAACATTCCCAGAGCCACACCTCCACAGTCTATACCACAGGAGAGAGAAAGAAGAAAGTAAAAAAAAAGGAGTCAGGTAGAACAGAAACATCTGCTTTTGAGCAGCACGGTATTTTTTATAGTGTGTACCACTCCTCTCTCTGACCCCATCCCCCCCAATATTTTTATATACTTTCATTTTAAGAAAACAGCAAACCACTCTGACATCTTTTAAAATGGAGAGTATAAAAATATTTTTTATAAATATTATGAATTTTCAACTCGCTTAAGTGTGTTTTTTATCTTTACTCCTTTTTCTCATTAAAATTAAAAAAATTAAAATAGGACTCTAAATCAGTCTTTTCAGAAACTGGGATGCCTTCTGGTGATAATTCCATACTTGAACATTTTAACGCAAGACGACTAAAGTAATGACTGATAATTGAACATTACTCTGTGACACGACAACTGACCTCCTTGGAATGATTCTGTGGGGCTTAGAACACGCATCGATGCGTGCAGTGTAACGCAACAGTAATTAATGGTTAAGGAGGGTTTTGAGCAAGGCTGCTTTAGTTCAAATCTCAGCTCTAGATGGTCTTAGGCAAGTCGCTATTCTATTACACCCCAGTCTGACATACAGAAATAATACTGACATACCTTACAGAGTTATTGTAAGGATTGTTTTGCAGTTTCCCAGGCTATCTCTCTCTCTCTTTTTTAATGCCTGGAGTACCACTGAGGAGTTGCAAAGTATGAAGCTACGCTGGGCGGGGACGAAGGACAAAAACCTCAGTGTGTCTGAACGGATTCCACCCAGTCTCTGCTTGTCACAGTCTGCGAGCTGGCACACGGCCTACAACTGTTCATTCATGGCCATGGCTCAATGGAGAGAAAGCGTACAGGGAACATTCCCAGAACGTTTAAGGACTGTACTGCAGCCACCAATTATTTTTGTACGGCCTGATGCGTGGCACATATGTCCAGTTCAATGCAACATTCATTACATCATTACATCTCTACATCAATGAACACAACCATATACTAAACATACAGATCTAGTCCACAGCTTAAATGAATGGAGCCTCTCATTCATACAGAAGGCTGGGAAATCACTTGCCTCTCCATGCAAACACAGCCGCCTAGCAACTTTCCCAAGTTCCACTAAAGGAGTTAAGAAGGCAGAAGCAGCATTCCTTCCCCCCTTTAAGAGTAGTAAAGAACCTGATCGGAACTTTGTGGGACACGCGAGCACAAATCTCTCCAGGGCCTTCAGACAGGAATCACCAAACGCCCATTTAATGCTTATGGATAGTATGCATTTGCAAAGCACTTTGAGTATTCAGAGTGCTCTGTAGATATTGTCCAAGTGATTTATGGAACCATCATGAGAGGGCAGTAAGTGACTTGGGCCAAGTCTACATTCTGCAGGCTCTCTCCTTTCCTGTGCAGATTCCCTTCCTTTCAGCCTCTTCCTTCTTAGACTCTTAGGAGTTTCTTGGTTCCAACATGTGCATAGAACCAAGATGGAAATGGGTGTGTTGCATCCCTTCTGCAACATTCTTCCAATTCAATCTCTCAAGACTCCTGGGCAATCCAGGCAGGGAAACACAGTGCAGCAATTCCCATCCTTCAGCAAACATACATTTCAAGAACTCTGCATCTGCGATTGCTAGAATCAAGCCTTCCCCTTGTAGTCCTTTCATCCTATCTATACACATCAAAGCTAGAATTACCCCAAATTACATTATTGCCTTGCGCAGAATGAAGCAAGACATTGAAACACACGTAAATCACAAGTTGGTTTTGCAACCACCGACGCCAGTTTCACAACTGTTTGAGCAACACCAAAGCAACTTTGGGTTCCTGGGCTGTGCCCTTGCCTCTGGCAGAAAAGAACAGGCCTGTATGTAACAGGAACAATGGTGACAGGTGACAGAACAGCATGTACAGAACAGAAATGCTGTTGTTGTTTTTCATACTTCATGTGCTCCTTGATCTAATATTACAGAAAGACCACAAGGAATTGTTGGAAGGAAGACCCTGGCTCACTACTAAGATCACCAGCCTATAGCTATACAGTGGTACCTCGCAAGACGAAAAACACGCAAGACGAAAGAGTTTTCCGTTTTTTGAGTCGTTCCGCAAGACGAATTTCCCTATGGGCTTGCTTCGCAAGACGAAACGTCTTGCGAGTTCTTGCGAGTTTGTTTCCTTTTTCTTAAAGCCGCTAAGCGCCGCTAATAGCCGTACTTCGCAAGACGAAAAAACCGCAAGACGAAGAGACTGGCGGAACGGATTAATTTCGTCTTGCGAGGCACCGCTGTATTGGGTATGATTCAACTAAATGTTACTCAGAGTGGACCCACTGTAGTTAATGAACATGACTAAGTTATGTGGGTCTAGCGGGGAAGACTTAGTTGAATATCACCATAGTTACTAGTTCCTCTGCATTCTGTTCCCACATTGGCAACTTGGGATGGAGGGCAACTGGGGCTAGGTCCATGGTTCCCCAGTTGTGGATCCCTGGTTGAAGGTCTGGCTCAATCCATTATTCAGGCTAGAAGCCTAACTCTACTTAACATGCCTTCCCAATTCTCCACATTCAAATATCCTTTATATAATCCAACACTTACTTTCAAAGTTATGGACCAAATAAGTTATGGGTTTGCCTCCATTCTTCGGTGTGTAGGTCATCTCTACCTTTCCAGGGCCAGGAACGACAAAGTCTGTGGCTCTGTACTGCAGAAGCACAAACAAAATGGCTGCTTAGGTCAGGGATGATCAACATGCAGCTTGCCAGTGCCCCCTCCCTAGCAGAATTATATACCATGTATATGTCAGGTCAGATTTCCATTATTCCCCTTTTCCAGGGAAGAAAGGCGGGGGAAATAGTACTTCCTTTAAATGATTTCCAGGCAAAGGCAAACAGCCACAGCTGTAGCTTGCAGAGATTTCAACACAGCTCAATCTATTTTAATCATTAACAAGAATTGCAGTTCAGTTGAAAAATCTGTAAGAGATATGCTTTGTGACGATTCATCGATGGCCCTTCAGCTGCATTTTGCTCTCTCTTGCATGCATTCCCCAACCATACAAAATCTCTGATGTAAAAGCTCAACAGTAAAAGCCATAAATGCCAAACGCTGCGTGAAGGACTCACTTGGTCTCCAAAAGCATGACGGCCAATGATGATGGGCTTTACCCAGCTAGATACTAGTCGGGGGATGTTTTTGCAGATAATGGCTTCCCTGAAGACTGTGCCCCCAAGAATGTTTCGGATCGTTCCATTTGGAGATTTCCACATCTGCTTCAGCTTGAATTCCTCTACCCTTTTCTCATCCGGAGTGATAGTAGCGCACTTGATTCCGACATTGTATTTCTTGATAGCTTCTGCAGCTTCCACGGTGACCTTGTCATCGGTTGCATCACGGTTCTCTATGCCCAGATCATAGCTGCAAGCAAGTCCCCAAAACACAGTCATTTGTTAAGTGCCTTACAGACCCATCCAAGGCCTTACTAAACATGTGCATCATAGTTCTGGGTGGAAAACATGCTCAAAAAGAAGAGAAGAGATAGGAAATGGCACAAAGAGAGTAAAATGACCATCTTCTGCAGGTGTGAGGAACCGTTGGCCCTCCAGATGTTGCTGAACCACAACTCCCATCGTCCCTGCAATTGCTTGCTGAGGCTGATGGGAGTTGGAGTCCCCATGAAAGAAGGAGCTACTTCATATACAAGTGGATAATTCCATGAAGTTAACACTTGGAGGAATGAGCAAAAGCCGCTTGGACAGCAATGTTGATGCTCTCCTTCCAATAAAAACAAATGAATGAAAATGTGTCTGGACTCAGATGTGTGGGATTGTACAGCTATGCTATCAGATACCTATTCTGCTTTGGCAGTGTCAGCACGAGCAAAGCAGTACATCTGGTTAGGCAGGTATCCGGAACAAAAAGCAAAGTGCAAGAGAAGTAGGGGAAAGGTTAACGACTCAACGGTTTAATCTACAACCGGTGGATGCACTGAAAAGATTTTGCTGTACTTTTCTCCATGGTACTCTTGCCAATGGTACTCTGACAGTGTGTGGTGTTAGCGGAGGGGTAGTACCTCTGGTGGGGGACACATTGTGCTCCTTCTGGGGTAGTTTGTCCACCTTTGGCCACCAACCTGCACTCAGTTCTGCACTGTGGCTCCTAGAAGCTGTCACCATGTGACAGCATCCACACCCCGGGAACGGGGTGCTGATGGGTCTCAAGCCCTTAGTGAGTTAGGGACTTGCCCTGCATGCAAAGACTGGCTCCAGAGGATTGCGCAGACGAGAGCAAGAGTGGGTCCAATGGTCAGGAAGGCAGTTTCTGGACATGCTGTAGAGCAGGCACCCCCAACCTCCGGACCTCCAGATGTTTTGGCCTACAACTCCCATGATCCCTAGCTAACAGGATCAGTGGTCAGGGATGATGGGAATTGTAGTACAAAACATCTGGAGGGCCGAAGGCTGGGGATGCCTGCTGCAGAGGGAAGTGAGGGGCAGATGGGGCTCATCAGCCTGGGAATGTAGCCCATCAAGGAGAAGGAAAACTCTGATCCTTAACCTCTGCTGCCTTAGGATATCTTTGGGAGAAGAAAAGGCAAACCCTACACAAAACAGGAACGGAGTCCCTAAGATCATAGAATCATAGAGTTGGAAGAGACCACAAGGGCCATCGAGTCCAACCCCCTGCCAAGCAGGAAACACCATCAGAGCACTCCTGACATATGGTTGTCAAGCCTCTGCTTGAAGACCTCCAAAGTAGGAGACTCCACCACACTCCTTGGCAGCAAATTCCACTGTCGAACAGCTCTTACTGTCAGGAAGTTCTTCCTAATGTTTAGGTGGAATCTTCTTTCTTGTAGTTTGGATCCATTGCTCCGTGTCCACTTCTCTGGAGCAGCAGAAAACAACCTTTCTCCCTCCTCTATGTGACATCTTTTTATATATTTGAACATGGCATGGAGGGCACTTTGTATGCCTCCTTCCGGCAACTCCTGCAGCCAAGCTGGTGCTAAACGTATTGCTCTGCTTTCCTTTGGACCACATCGGAGATGCTGAGAGTCTTGTCATCTGGGAAGCCCAGGACCTCCACACACACGGCCCAAGACTGTGCCAAAGGGAGGTCACTTGGTGCTGGTAAGGCAGCGGTTTGATTCCAACAACAATGTGTGGAATAGCAGGTTGACTTATTTTCTCAACGCTGTAAATGCCCACCGCAGGCTCACGTGGTTTGAAGGCTGAAGAAAGTGGGGATGAGTCATTGTGACTACAGTTTTGTTGCTAGCAGGTGATGCCCAGGTGGTGACAGTGGGGGTGGAGTTCTTCTGAATAGCCATAACATTGGTAACCAGCAGAGCTCTTCAGAAGCAGAAAAATGGGTGAAAGTGCTGCTGTGGGGTTGGGGTGGATTAGTTCACTGAGCAGATCTAAAAGAAACCTGAAGTTGTCTATTATGTTGCTACTCTCCCCAGACTCCACTGCAGAATCCCTATGCCCTTAATAAGCTGCAGGAGAGAGACAGAACACCAAAACATGGGTCTTTCCTTAGCACAGAGACGTCCATGGAAAAAGAACTGCAAACCTCTTATACTGCTGCCACTTGTGGCAGGCTTTTGTGCCAACTGCACAGGAGCAATGCAAGAAAAGAAAAGTACCGTATTTTTCTCTCTATAAGACACACCAGACCATAAGACGCACCTAGTTTTTAAGAGGAAAACAAGAAAAAAAATATTCTGAATCAAATGTTGTTGAAGAATGCAAGACAAAGCCTCTTCAGCACAGTGGCAGGAACGTTCCTGCTGCCCCGAAGAGGCTTTGTGTGGCTATCCCAGAAGCCAGAACAGCAGAGGGATTTGCTGGCTTCAGCGATAGCTGCACAGCCTGCATTCGGTCCATAAGACGCACACACATTTCCCCTTACTTTTTAGGAGGGAAAAGGTGCATTTTATAGAGGGGAAAATACGGTAAGCGGCAACTTAGTTTTCCTAGTTAATTCACAGAGCCACGGCCTAGCATGAAAACTATTAAACTGGTAGATGCATGAAAAAATCCTGGGCTGTGTGGCCGGAGGACAGAGCAAGGAACACTTGTCAGGTTCCTATTTTCTGAGCAGTTCAAGCTTCCCTGGACCCCAAGGTTTTTGTTTTAAAAGAGAAGTTTGGCCAACAGAAGCATCTTCTGTTCTAAGCAAGTTTGCACTGGCCACTTACAAGAATTTACAAGCCAAAATACCTCACTCTTTTAATAAAGTGGCACCTCGGTTTAAGAACAGCCCTGTTTATGAACTTCACAAAACTGGAAGTAGTGTCCCAGTTTGCAAACTTTACCTCAGTCTAAGAACGGAATCTGAACGGTGGAAGGGCACCGGTGGCAGGAGGCCTCATTAGGGAAAGCGCGCCTCGGTTTAAGAATGGTTTCGGTTTAAGAACAGACTTCCGGAATGGATTAAGTTCGTAAACCGGGGTACCACTGTAATAATAATTTTATTATTTATATCCTGCCCATCTGGCAAAGGGTACCCATTTGAGAATCGGCATTAAGTGTGGTCACACAGTCACGAAGTACTTAACAGAATTTGCCTCTATTTGACAATTATTTATAATCAAGGCACACCATTTCAAAGTGGATATTAATCTTGGGGTCAGCAAAAGTAACATGTGGATAGTCCCTAAGAGAGAAAGAAAATATCAAGCAAGACTCTCCCAAATACAAGAGCTAAGCAGTCGACAAACACCCACGTATAAACTGGAAATTTCCTCACAATACAGAGGACCTGTGGAAATCCAGTTACCTGTGAAGATCTAGATCCACGTAGGGAAAGATCAGCTTTTCCTTAATCAGATCCCAGATCACACGGGTCATTTCGTCTCCTTGCATCTCCACCACAGATCCGCCATTGATTTTTTTAGACATTGTGATCTAATGGGGAGGGGGAAAACACAAACACTAAATACAGATTATGGTGACATCCGTTGATCAAATTGGGCTGCTAGTTGGCAACAGAGACATTACGAAGGGGATGTTCATGTCTGAAATGATCCCAGTGCAATTCAGATTTTGGGGGCAAGTTATGCACACCCATGACATTCATGCTCTATTCTGATTTAAAATAAAATAAAATTGTAGTTTCTTGGAGCATAGAATGGAGTTTATTTTTCCATTGGCTCTACGTAAGCTGCAATAGCTGGACTATCTCTGAGCACTGCTAAGCGGAAGGACCACGTATCTGCCACAAGCCCAGATTCTCCTGTGTGCATAAACCACTCCGCAGAATATCAAATTGGACATTTCCGCTGTCTGCAACCAAAATAACACCCATCTTTCCCCCCCTCTTGCACCAAGGGGGAATGGACAGTAGCAAGCCAGGAGAAAGCAGAGAGAGGTATTCAAGGCCAGACCAGTTCAGCCACAACAGGCGGAGGGAAATCTAGATGTTTCTAGACCAGTATAGTTGTTTCACATTGGCTGCGTTGCTTTGGAAGGCCAAGGTTACATGGCTCCTGTCCTTCAGACATTCCTAGAATTGCATGGGACGAAGGCACAGGAAATTCCCTCTCTGGAAAAGGTACACACTAGACTAGAGCACAAAGTCTGCATATTCTATGGGGTTTCCAGCCACGTGTCTCCTGGCATTGAGGACGGGCCACGGCAGGTTTTGGCAAGCTTCCTTCAAAGCCATGCCATCTAAGTCACAGTGGCTTGAAACGTTTCGGTTTAAATAATCATACAGTGCCTACGATTTGCAAGGGGCCTTATATGAGCGCTCACAGATCTTGGCCGCTTTGACGCTTGTGCACGCAGCCTAAAGCTCCAAGATATGCCTTTTAGATCGCAGAAGTTGCCATGTGTGACACGGGAGCACAAACAGGATCTCTTTATGCAAGCAAATGACCCCCGCGGGTTAAGAGGCCTGCAGGAAGTTCTGCTGTATATTACTTTACTGAAAGTGAGAGAGCCAGGCATTCAAGTAAATAGGAGGGAAAATTGCAGCTCCTACTTGGCCCTTGATCCCTGTCAACAAAAGCACTGTTCTAAAACAATCCATGGCTTACTTATAATCCCCACAGGTATTTGCCGGTTATGAAAGAGCAATGACTTGGCCATTTTTGCTTTAAAATATTTTCCATTTATCCTATGCTTTTGTTTAATGCAAAAAATTACCTTTACCTACAAAACTGCCTTGCTCTACATGTGCCCACTCAAACACTTCGATCGGCAGAATCGGCGCCATTACAGGTGTGACATGATACCCATTCCGGATTTGTAAGACCTCAGTTGTTTAGTGTGGCAGCGCCTGAACTGTGGAACTCCCTGCTTGAGATCAAGCAGGCGCCTTCACTGTACCCTTTCTGGAGCCGGCTAAAAATATTCCTGTTTAGGCAAGCCTACCCAGATGCTTGGGACGCGGGTGGCGCTGTGGGTTAAACCACAGAGCCTAGGACTTGCCGATCAGAAGGTCGGTGGTTCGAATCCCCGTGACGGGGTGAGCTCCCTTTGCTCAGTCCCTGCTCCTGCCCATGTAGCAGTTCGAAAGCACCTCAAAGTGCAAGTAGATAAATAGGTACCACTCTGGCGGGAAGGTAAACAGCGTTTCTGTGCACTGCTCTGGTTCGCCAGAAGCGGCTTAGTCATGCTGGCCACATGACCCGGAAGCTGTACGCCGGCTCCCTCGGCCAATAAAGCGAGATGAGCGCCGCAACCCCAGAGTCGGCCACGACTGGACCTAATGGTCAGGGGTCCCTTTACCCTTTACCCAGATGCTTAGAAAGCTGAGGTAATTTTAATCTGCTTAGCATTTTAACTTTAGTATGTTTTATAGTAGGTTTGTAATTTTTTGGGGTGATTTTACTGTTTTATGTTTTGTAAACCCCTTGAGGATTTTGTTTTACAATCAAGTAGTGTACCAATTTTATGAAATAAAATATAAATAATATAAAAACAGAGCTTTAGGCTGTACTCTGCACATTTTTATAAGTTATCATTCACTCAATGTGCATGCAAGTCTTCTTTATTGTTATTATTATTAATTGAATTTATATACCACCCTATAACCGGAGGTCTCAGGGCGGTTCACAGAATAAAATCAAAATATAAAACTACAAAATAAAAATAAAAACCACAACCCAATAACACCCCCCCACAACAACCACATTTTAAAAGGGTGTAGGATGTCAATCAAATTAACCAAAGGCCTGGTTAAAAAGGAACGTTTTTTTCTGGTGCCTAACGGTGTATAATGAAGGCGCCAGGAAAACTTCCCTGGAGAAGTTTCCTGCTTGTACGACCAGGATTATTCATTCACAATTACATTTCACAATGTTTCATGGAATTACTTTCGTCATCACAGGTGACTGGGTGTGCGCACACACAGAGTTATGCAACAATTCATTATACAGCGCAGCTAAACCACTGATCACAGCGACCGATTACTGCCGAGTAAACCGCTGCCATTATAGTAGGAAACCCAATGGGGCTGGGAGGGCAACAAATTCGACTCTTACCTTTGTAAGGTAGGCTAAATCCTTCACAATCGCACATCCCTCTTTACACTCCATGCGAGTAAGCAAGAAGCATTAACAGAATTAGAGGATATATTCTAGCCAGGCAAAAGTACCCCCAAGGAGGGTGCAAAGCAGGTGTGGGCTGGGAAGAGTCCAAGGGCCAGATACATAGGCTTAGAGGGCCACCTTTGCCCCCAGGACCAGAGTTCCCCCACCCTGGTTTAGCATTATGTGTGAGCCAGACCCTTGTGACAAACTTCACCTCTGATAGAAGCGATAGTGTGGGGCATTGGGAAAAGATCTTAATGTTTGTGGCAGGCTGATACAGGTGAAGACTCCTGCAAGCATGTGACCTCTGCACAAAAAGTGTACTATTATTACCATCATCATCATTTATATACTGTCCATCATCATCATTGATTGATTGATTGATTGCCCTTTTTCAGAAAATCCCAGGGCGGTAAGGTAAAGGTAAAGGGACCCCTGACCGTTAGGTCCAGTCGTGGCTGACTCTGGGTTGTGGCGCTCATCTCACTTTATTGGCCGAGGGAGCCGGCGTACAGCTTCCAGGTCATGTGGCCAGCATGACTAAGCCGCTTCTGGCGAACCAGAGCAGCGCACGGAAACGCCGTTTACCTTCCTGCCAGAGTGGTACCTATTTATCTACTTGCACTTGATGTGCTTTTGAACTGCTAGGTTGGCAGGACCCAGGGCGGTATACAATATTAAAAACACATTACGGAACATCAGTGATAAAAACAATTTTAAAAACATACTGACAAGAAAGCCAATAATACTATAACTCTGCCTTGCCAGGAATCCCAGCAACATACCTCCTCAGGCACCATAATTCCAAGCATTTTGCTAGTTTAGGAATGGCATACCTTTCTCCCAGATTGTTCACACACCCTGGAATGTGTGTGCGTGCCGCAATGGAAAAAGGAGGGCTTTAAGGGAAGTATTGACATCAGTACTCATAATTTAAAGGAGGCCTTTCTGAGTACAAATTAAACATCTGTATGAACATGACCTCAGTAGGTGAGTTTTACTATAAAATAATACTGGGCCCAACTAATACCTGAGTACAAGGAACACATTTGGAAAGCAGTCTCGAATTCAGAAATAAACATACTCTATCCAGCACAACAAGAAGGGGAAGACAGAGGACGAGATGGTTGGACAGTGGTCTCGAAGCTACCAACATGAGTTTGACCAAACTGCGGGAGGCAGTGGAAGACAGGAGTGCCTGGCGTGCTCTGGTCCAGGGGGTCACGAAGAGTCGGACACGACTAAAGAAAAAATCCAGCATAGTGCAAAGATTAGGGGTAAGGAACCTGGGGGTCTCCAGATATTGTTGAACCTCAACACCCATCAGCCACAGTCAGGAAGAGCAATGGCCAGGGATGATGGGAGTTGTAGTCCAACAACATCTGGAAGGCCACAGGTTTATGTCTTGGGATTGATATTCGGAGGCCCAGGTGGAAGGTGCTGAATTTTGGCATTGCACAGGCAGCCACTGAAATTTGAGACCCCAAATCCCTGCTCTGTCATGAAGCTCACTGGAGTGATTGTCACTGAGTTAGAATCATAGAATCATAGAATCATAGAGTTGGAAGAGACCACAAGGGCCATCGAGTCCAACCCCCTGCCAAGCAGGAAACACCATCAGAGCACTCCTGACATATGGTTGTCAAGCCTCTGCTTAAAGACCTCCAAAGTAGGAGACTCCACCACACTCCTTGGCAGCAAATTCCACTGTCGAACAGCTCTTACTGTCAGGAAGTTCTTCCGAATGTTTAGGTGGAATCTTCTTTCTTGTAGTTTGGATCCATTGCTCCGTGTCCGCTTCTCTGGAGCAGCAGAAAACAACCTTTCTCCCTCCTCTATGTGACATCCTTTTATATATTTGAACATGGCTATCATATCACCCCTTAACCTCCTCTTCTCCAGGCTAAACATGCCCAGCTCCCTTAGCCGTTCCTCATAAGGCATCGTTTCCAGGCCTTTGACCATTTTGGTTGCCCTCCTCTGGACACGTTCCAGTTTGTCAGTGTCCTTCTTGAACTGTGGTGCCCAGAACTGGACACAGTACTCCAGGTGAGGTCTGACCAGAGCAGAATACAGTGGCACTATTACTTCCCTTGATCTAGATGCTATACTCCTATTGATGCATCCCAGAATTGCATTGGCTTTTTTAGCTGCCGCGTCACACTGTTGGCTCATGTCAAGTTTGTGGTCAACCAAGACTCCTAGATCCTTTTCACATGTACTGCTCTCAAGCCAGGTGTCCCCCATCTTGTATTTGTGCCTCTCATTTTTTTTGCCCAAGTGCAATACTTTACATTTCTCCCTGTTAAAATTCATCTTGTTTGTTTTGGCCCAGTTCTCTAATTTGTCAAGGTCGTTTTGAAGTGTGATCCTGTCCTCTGGGGTGTTAGCCACCCCTCCCAGTTTGGTGTCATCTGCAAATTTGATCAGGATGCCCTTGAGTCCATCATCCAAGTCGTTGATAAAGATGTTGAATAAGACCGGGCCCAAGACAGAACCCTGTGGCACCCCACTAGTCACTCTTCTCCAGGATGAAGAGGAACCATTGATGAGCACCCTTTGGGTTCGGTCAGTCAGCCAGTTACAAATCCACTGAGTGGTAGCATAGTCAAGACCACATTTTACCAGCTTCTTTACAAGAATATCATGGGGCACCTTGTCAAATGCCTTGCTGAAATCAAGGTAGGCTACATCCACTGCATTCCCTTCATCTACCAGGCTTGTAATTCTGTCAAAAAACGAGATCAGGTTAGTCTGACATGACTTATTTTTCAGAAATCCATGCTGACTATTGGTGATCACAGCATTCCTTTCTAGGTGCTCACAGACTGTTTGCTTAATGATCTGCTCCAGAATCTTCCCTGGTATTGATGTCAGACTGACTGGGCGGTAATTATTTGGGTCCTCTCTTTTCCCCTTTTTGAAAATAGGGACAACATTTGCCCTCCTCCAGTCTGCCGGGACTTCGCCTGTTCTCCAGGAATTCTCAAAGATGACTGCCAGTGGTTCTGAGATCACATCTGCCAGTTCTTTTAATACTCTTGGATGCAGTTCATCTGGCCCTGGAGACTTGAATACATCTAAACTAGCCAAATATTCTTGTACTATCTCCTTAGTTATTCTGGGCTGTGTTTCCTTTGCTGAATAATTTGCTCCAAATTCTTCAGGTCGGGCATTGTTTTCTTTATCGGAGAAGACTGAGGCAAAGAAGGCATTGAGGAGTTCAGCCCTTTCTGTGTCCCCTGTTTGCATTTCACCATCTTCTCCTCTGAGTGACCCCACTGTTTCTTTGTTCTTCCTTTTGCTACAAACATACCCATAAAAGCCTTTTTTGTTGCTTTTAACCTCTCTAGCAAGCCTGAGTTCATTCTGTGCTTTAGCTTTTCTGACTTTGTGTCTACACGTGCTGGCTATTTGTTTGAATTCCTCTTTGGTGGTTTCCCCCCTTTTCCATTTTTTGTACACATCCTTTTTTAATCTTAATTCAGTTAAAAGTTCTTTAGATAGCCACCCTGGCTTCTTTAGGCACCTTCCATGTTTCCGTCTCATTGGTATTGCCTGACGTTGTGCTTTTACTATCTCCCTCTTAACAAACTCCCAGCCATCATGAACTCCCTTTCCTTTTAGTATTGCTGTCCATGGGATCTCACCCAGCACTTCCCTAAGTTTTATGAAGTCGGCTTTCTTAAAGTCAAGAAATTGAGTCCTAGTATGCTTGGCTGCTCCTTTCCGCTGTATAGTAAACTTCAGAAGAGCATGATCACTCGCGCCTAATGATCCTTCCACTTCTACCCCACTAACCAGATCATCAACATTGGTTAGGACCAGATCTAAAATGGCTGTTCCTCTTGTTGCTTCTCCCACTTTCTGGACAATGAAGTTGTCTGCAAGGCCAGTGAGGAATCTGTTTGACCTTATGCTCTTGGCTGAGTTTGACGTCCATCAAATATCCGGGTAATTGAAGTCCCCCATTACTACTATCTCCCTTCCTTTTGCATGCTTGGCCATCTGTTCCAGGAAGGCATCATCTATGTCCTCCGTTTGGCTTGGGGATCTATAGTAAACTCCCACAATGAGGTCTCTGTTATTCTTCTCTCCCTTAATTTTGACCCAAATGCTCTCACTTTGGCTTTGAGGTTCTAAATCTTGGATCTCTTCACAGGTATACACATCCCTGACATATAACGCCACTCCTCCTCCTTTCTTGTCTGGTCTGTTTCTCTGAAATAGATTGTATCCCCCCATTATTACATTCCAATCGTGGGACTTATCCCACCAGGTTTCAGTGATGCCTATTATGTCATATTTAGTTTGCTGTACCAAGAGCTCCAGCTCATCTTGTTTATTTCCCATGCTTTGCGCATTAGTGTACAGACACTGAAGTCCATTAATCATTCCCCCGTGTCTCTGGAGTTAACTGGAGGAAAGGCAGGATAGAAATATAAATAATGCTTGCAGTCTTACACTGTTTGCCATGTGGCATTTTCAGTTTCTACTTACTCTTTTGTTTTGTTTTACTCACTATAACAGACAGATTACATACGATTATGAAAAACCGGAATGAAACATTTAAATTGTAAAAGAATGTATTTGCAGTGCATTGTGCAGCACTGCAAAAATCACACAGCAGAAATGCTATTATTATTTGTACCCCACCTATCTGACTGGGTTGCCCACCCCCTTGGGCAGCTTCCAACATATATATATATAAAAGTAATCAGCAAATCTAATCCCCATTTCAAAATGGTACACACCCTACTTTCTGTGCTACACTTCCTTTAAGCCGAAGAGCAATTTGAAAGTGGAGATTGTGCAAAACTGGCATAAGATACAGATAAGGTATCGCAGATAAATATAACCGATTATGTAAAAAGAAGAAGAAGAAGCAAACATTGCATTGCTAAGCAAAAGGCATTTTCGATTGGTGCCTTGGCAAGATCTTAAACACATTATAGTCAAGCAGACTGTTTGGAACAGCAACTCTGTCAAGGGCACAGTTCAGACAGAAGGCTGCTGAAATGCTAACATAGAACTAGGATCCTCCGTGTTCAGATTGTGTAATTTAGCTGTCCAGTAGATTAGCACTGGGATTTCATTGCCTTGATGGGAACACAGGCATGCAATCTAAAGTTGTGCCATTGGGGTCAATTAATCTGGAATAATGAACCACCCACTGGTTCTTCTGCTGCCATACTTTCACCACGCAGGGCACCACCCTATGCAGAAAACCTGTACTGAACTGAAAAGAGGTGGGGGAGCCGATCCTTTAGCCGTACATCTGCAGGGACAAGACACTGTGTAGGTTACTACAGCATGCTATAAAGGAACCGAGCTACATAAAACGATTCCCAGCCGATCAGATGCAAGCCCAGCTTGGCTAGCTGCGTAACAAGGGGGCGTCGACGGCCTTCCCTGTCATTTTGATGTCTCCAATTTGCAGAGGTGGGTTTGGCAGTGAAGCGCGGACAAAGAGATAAAAAATAAAGAGGCGGGGAAGGGGTTATAACAAAAAGGAAGACGCATCTATAGGCGTGTGTGGCATTTCTGTCTGTCTAGTTTCAGTTGCAGGGTGGTTTGCAAGAGAAAATGAAGACCCGCCGCCTAGTGCATGCCAATGAAGAGAGAGAGAGAAGACCCGCAGACAAAAGAAGTTGCGATCCAGCAAACTCACCTCTTTCTCGGCTTAGATGCAAGTCACTGAACGTCTCCGGTGGTCTTGGAGGCGAAGTCAATGCAGATTTCCCTCCCCGCTGAGCTCTGCGCCGGCGTCCCCTCCGCAACCACTGCTCGCTGCTGCCGTTTCCCAGGGCGCTTGCAAGCTGATGCCCGTGGCTGATTTTAAAAGAAGGGCTGCTGGGGCCACGCCTCCTCCCTCGGCGGCCCTCCGTCGCCTTAGTCCCGCCTGTGCCGCCGCATTCCCCCATTGAGAGGAGAAGGGAGGATCCCGCCTCGCCAATGCGCGCTTCCCACGCAGCTTGCAAGGAAGCGCGCCCAGAGAAAAGGAAGGGCGGCCTCGGGGGCGATCTGCCAATGGGGAGGGCAAGGAAGCCAAAATGCAGAGCAGGGAAAAGGAGGAAGCTGACGATCCCCAAGAAAGAGATCTCTCGCTGCTGGGGATCTGGGAGGAGGAGGAGGAGGGCTTGGATATTTTGCAAAGTGTAACGCATCTCTGAGCCCCCAGGCGCGCAGCGCAACCGCCAATCTGATCCTGGGCACCAGGCTGCGCGGTGGCACTGCGCAGTGTTTCCCCAAGTTGGGAACAATCTGAATGTGAGGATCCTAGGATCTTAAGGGGCAGTGCCTAGATATGGGCAGAGAATGGCAACTGGCTGGTAGGAAGGGGGCAAAGACTTTCAAGGCAATGGAAAACAAGAACGCCCAAGCCCTGGCCTGTCACAGCCGGAGATGTTGCTGTTTTCCCCGAAAATCCAAGAAAGCCGAGACATTTCAGACCACACCTTGAGACAAGCATGGTTACAGTTCCTTCCTTGCATGGAAGAATTCATGGCAACTCTAGCGTATGAAAATCAATTTTCTTCTCTGCATTTTCCCTTTGGGCTCTGTATGATGGTCACACTAAACTGGCAGTTGGAGTGTAAAGGATGTATGCAAAACTAGCATTTTATATATTTGAAAAGACTATCATGTACCACCGCTTTTTACCAGTTAAAAAACTGAAGGAGGTACTTCTCCTTCACAGCTTGGACAATGATTTTATGGGGTAGAGAGCTGAAGGCGAAATAAATGTCTTATCCAAGGCCGTCCACTGACGTTATTTGATGTCTCAGCTCCAAGCCGAACATGTTGTCACTGGGCAAACAGTCAGTGTCCCACTGTGGGGAGTTGGGTGGGTCAAAAAATTACACAAGTAATTCTGAGAGCTGCATCTGAGCTTGTGGCGTTCAAAATCAGACCACAATGGCATGTTGCTCAATGTGTACATTGACGCACACACGGCTCTTTTCTGCCTTTCTGTCTCAAATTAACAATATTCATAATTTACATACATTGAGAATGAGGAACCACCCCATTCATGGAGGAAAAGAAACTTGGCACATGCTCAGGGGCACACAATTCAAGTGGTCAGAATACTTGTGAGTATAATGTGGCAACTCTACTTAGGATGTCTCGTATATATTTATGTAGAGAGAGTTTTTTTTTAAGTGACTGAAATTTGCATCAGCTTGGTTAACTCCCAGTTCTGATCCAGATCTCACTGAAATTTGAGGCATGCCGTTTCTGACTTCAGATAGATGAAATCGTTCCCCACACCCACAGTATAATCCTTCCTGGTATGGTCAAAGCAAAAAGTCCTAACCTGGCATACGATTATCCTCTCCTCCCCACCCCAACCCCCAGCACTGGGCATTTTTGTGTGTACGAGTGAGCTTTCTATCATCCTCCAAATGTTGCTGAAATTTGTCTATCTCTGGATACAATGAAGGAGTTGCCCTTTAGGGGTGAAGTCAAACTGTTGGAAGGTTGTAGCACCTGCTGGGGCTGTAGAGACCGATACGGGAGAAACATGTTTTGTTGCAGCTGGGGCAGATGAAGGCGTCCAGTTGTGCTGCTGCAGTTGCACCAGGGTGTTTCTTCCCTCTGTGATCATTCCTCCTCCGGCCACTGCCATGGATACACCACCAGACACTCTGTCTCCAGGCACTGCGGTCATCGGCAAGGGGTTCCCAGCCTTCACACGTTTGCAGAAATCCTCGTAACGCAGTTGGCTCTGCCAATGGGCCTGGTCCCCCCCCCTTGGGGATCCTGCCATCTTCTGTTCCGTGGCCATGACCAAGCGGGTATAGACATAATAATAATAATAATAATAATAATAATAATAATAATAATTTATTATTTATACCCTGCCCATCTGGCTGGGTTTCCCCAGCCACTCCAGGTGGCTTCCAGCAAAATATTAAAAATCAATAATTCATCAAATATTAAAAGCTTCCCGAAACAGGGCTGCCTTCAGATGTCTTCTAAAAGTTTGGTAGTTGTTGTTCTCTTTGACATCTGGTGGGAGGGCTTTCCACAGGGAAGGCGCCACTACTGAGAAGGCCCTCTGCCTGGTTCCCTGTAACTTGGCTGCTTGCAGTGAGGGAACCGCCAGAAGGCCCTCGGCGCTGGACCTCAGTGTCTGGGCAGAATGATGGGAGGTGGAGACGCTCATTCAAGTATTCTGGACTGAGGCCGTTTAGGGCTTTAAAGGTCAACACCAACACTTTGAATTGTGCCCGGAAACGTACTGGGAGCCAATGTAGGTCTTTCAGGACCAGTGTTACGTGGTCTTGGCAGCCTCTCCCAGTTACCAGTCTAGCTGCGGCGTTCTGAATTAGTTGTGGTTTCCGGGTCACCTTCAAAGGTAGCCCCACGTAGAGCGTATTGCAGTAGTCCAAGTGGGAGATAACCAGAGCATGCACCACTCTGGGAAGACAGTCTGTGGGCAGGGAGGGTCTCAGCCTGCGTACCAGATGGAGC
Source organism: Podarcis vaucheri (assembly GCF_965113315.1). NCBI lineage: Eukaryota > Metazoa > Chordata > Lepidosauria > Squamata > Lacertidae > Podarcis > Podarcis vaucheri. The sequence goes on from NC_138759.1 coordinate 133,264,625, forward strand.
TGGTACATAGCTGCTCTGGACACGGATTTAACCTGCACCTCCATGGACAGCTGTGAGTCCAAAATGACTCCCAGGCTGCGCACCTGGTCCTTCAGGGGCACAGTTACCCCATTCAGGACCAGGGAATCCTCCACACCTGCCCGCCTCCTGTCCCCCAAGAACAGTACTTCTGTCTTGTCAGGATTCAACCTCAGTCTGTTAGTCGCTGAGACAGGAGTGCGAAATGGGATGGGGGGGGGAAACCAAGTGTCGAGATCTCCGCTGTGTTGCAAGGGGCTGGACTGGATGACCCACGGGGTCCCTTCCCACCTATGACCCCCCCCCGCCACTTGAGAACTCTGTCCCACAGCTTTCAACTTTTCCCTTTTCTTGCGAGGAATCCTATTCGGAATAAGGGAATTTCCCTTTAGAAAAGGCAAAGGTTGACAGCTATGCTCTGTCTATCGAAGCAACTGCACTCGAACCGACGGCCTGCGTGGACGACGACGATCGCGGGGCTCGTTTGCTCGCGCCTGCGCCGCTCGCCGCATTTTGCGTCGATTGCGTTGCCGGCGGCGGGGGCCCCTCCCCTCCTCCTGGCTCCGTCTCTCGGGGGTTGATTGCGTTGCCTGCGACGGCTCCTCCTCCTCCTTGGCTCCGTTTCTCGGGGGTCGATTGCGTTGCCTGCGCCGACGGCAGCTCCTCCTCCTCCTCTTGCCCGTGGCCGGCCCAGGAGTGGAGGCCGGAAGTTCATGCAAAGGCGGAAGCGCGTCCAAGTCGAGTCAGGTGCTGCCTTTGCCGGGGATCCCGCGCTCCCTCTGTCGCTGTTATTGTTATTATTGTTGTTGTTGTTGTCCCGCTAGCGGTGTTGGTGTCGCTTCCGGAGTGGGAAGCGCAGCCTGCTAAGGGAGGCAGGCGGCAGGGGCTGCCTGGCTGGGAGACAGGGAAGGAGAGAGCGGCAAGGGCAGGTAAGATGCTCGCCGCCCCCATCCTCATTAAATAGCATTCATGAGTATCAATAGCATTAATATCCTTCCTATTCCCTGCAGCGGGGTCTGGAGGGCGTTTCGTTTCTGAGCCAAGGCGAGGCTGCCAGTTTGCCCTCCTGCCTGCGTGGAGTCAAGCAAAGAAACCCCACTTGTCCACCGTTTTCTAAAGTGGAGCTTGTTTGCTTTTAAAGTATGCAGGTGGCTTATTTTTGTATGTGTGAATCCTTTTTTGGGGGGGTGGGGAACATTTTGATTCTCACAATGTAGCTTTTTTTTTTGGGGGGGAAGGCTTGATAGAACACCAAACTAAGGCTAGGAAAGGAAACGAAGGAACCCAACGGCTTGGGTTTTTTTTTTGGGGGGGAAAAACATTTTGATTCTCACAATGTAGCTTTTTTTTTGGGGGGGGGAAGGTTTGATAGAACACCAAACTAAGGCTAGGAAAGGAAACGAAGGAACCCAACGGCTTGTTTTTACTTGTTTTATTCAGCCTACATACGCAACTCGGGTGTGTAGGACGTGGTGTTCGAATCCTGGCACCTCTGCCTGGGTCCTCCGGAGGGGAAAGTTGCAGTGTGTGTGTGGTAGTGATGTACCTTGCTGCCTCGTGAAAATGAAGAAGGCAGGGGGCTGCCCAACACTCCTGTGTTAAGGTGAACAGGTGCAAAGGAAGAGAGGGCTGTGATAACCTTGAGTATTGAGTAGTACCGGGAATGTTTGGTTATCATGTGGGATCCTTCACCCTTGTAATGAGCTGCACCTGGCATTCCCCCTATTAAAGGTGCAGGAACACACTTTTGTCACGCTTTTTATACAGAAAGTGCTGTGTAAATGACTATCTTGTACCTCTGGTAGTATATAATTTATGGGTGGGGAACTGATGTTGAGAGATGACTTGTACAAGGTCACCTCGTAGGATGATTGGGAGAGGATCTGAGTCCGGATCCAACACTCGTTAACTTGACCGCAATGACTACTGCACATTTTGTAGTGCTTTCCATGGCAAGGGGGCACTCTGTTATAAAACTTGGGGTGGCCAGTATGAGAACTCCACCCTTTAAAGCTGAAAGTAGGGCAGCAATTTCAGGAAAACTCTTGCTCTGGTTAAAAAAGAAAGAAAAAGAGGTGTTGCTACTCAAATATTGATATAGGTGCCATGGGTGCCAGCAGAAAATGGCTGGGCATTAAGAAAAAGAGGTGTTGGTACTTTCTACTGTTGAGTACTGTCACAAAAAGAGCCCCAAGGTAGAATAATTGTTGGAACCTGTCTTCAAGAGAGTAGCTGGTCTTAAGATGCAAGCCTGGAATAGTTTGTGTATAGAAGTGTAAAATATGCATGCGGTTTTTCTCCTTTGAAAAAATATATCCAAGTGACCCACTAGCAGGACAAACTGTAGCAGGAAAGGAGGAAATGGCTGTTGCTTGAATCAAAACCTGCTACAATCTTTGCTTTGTTGAGCTTGTAAAAAAAATATTCTCATGACTATATTAGACAGCATCAATTGCTTGGACTAACGATGAATGGAATCTTTATTTTTAAGGTTGCTGAGAGTGTGATGAAATATTAATTATCACCCTGTTGTGTTTGTGTGTGAGAGAGAGGTGGAGAGAACATTACTTTGGTATATGTGTTGGAAATCCCCTTCCATTTGGATCAACAGGATTTATCCAGTGAATGTCCTTAAATTTGCTAGGAATTGTTCTGTGTTACATCTTTATTTTTTGGTGAGTGTTTACCTCTGTGTTAAAGCCTAACATGCCAGCAATGATTAGCAACATGCGGGAATTTATTGGGAGGTACAGTATAGCGTACCCTTCGGTTTCTAGAGACAGATGTCAGCTGTCTCAAGTTAAGTATGTTGAATAGCTCTAAGCATCTAATAATCTAAGCGTCTAATAGATATTAATTAATATCTTGAAGTGGTCTTGAATTAAACTAAGAAGTAAATTAAAATCCAGACAAAAATGGAATCCCCTTCTCCCCTGGCTTGAGCAGCGCACATACTTTTTCATTCCTGGTAAAGCAGTTACTGCAGTTTAATTGAATGCATTTTTGAACTATTGACCAGAGCAACCACAAATCTTATTAATCCTTTCAGCTTTGATAAGCTATTGTTGAGAGTAATGAGAGATTTAACAGGGGTCCCTCTGCAATTTACTTAATTGTCATATAACTTCTTTATGATGACCTGCATTTGCTGAAACTGCCACATCTGCATAACAAGTAACTTCATGTGGCAAGCAAGAGGGTTGGCAGAGGAGGGTAGTTCTTAAATGTAGGACTAGATTAGTGTGTATAAAAATATGGGTTAGTGTTTAATACTTTGGCTTTTGATGCTTGGGATGTATATTTTTAAGACCCATTATATTTCTGTGATTGTAAGTTGATTTAAGCAGTTATTAATATTGCGTTTTAATTATTGTGTAACCTTCCTTGGTACCTTAAGGGGGAAGGGCAAGTAATTAATAATAATTGCAAGGCTTTGTTGAGCTGACTTTTAAGAAGTGGCATTCAAATGATTATTCCTAGTGAGCGGGGTGAGACTGATGTAACTTCACACTATAAGAAAAATGGAGTTTCTGGCTCCTCCAAGATCTCACTTGTCCTGAAATCATTACATTGTGTAGTTTCCCTCCCATTCCCATGTCAGCAGGCAGTGATGTGGAGCAGGGCTGAGAGATGTTCAGCGTAATGCCGGCCCACGAGTTAAGCTCTTCTATTCATAACCGGTTGTAAAACTTATCACAAAGTTATGGTTTGGGGCTGCAGCTGTGTGCATCTTAAGACGGCAAAACTGACCCCAGTTTTGCATGGATAGCTTTGTTCTGTTTCTTTTCCTTAGAGTCTCTTGGGCAGGACAGAATATTCCCATGCTACACTTAACTATTGGACGCAGGTGGCGCTGTGGTCTAAACCACTGAGCCTCTTGGGCTTGCCAATCAGAAGGTTGGTGGTTTGAATCCCCGCGACGGGGTGAGCTCCCATTGCTCGGTCCCTGCTCCTGCCAACCTAGCAGTTTGAAAGCACGTCAAAGTGCAAGTAGATAAATAGGTACCGCTCCGGCGGGAAGGTAAACGGCGTTTCCGTGCGCTGCTCTGGTTCGCTAGAAGTGGCTTTGTCATGCTGGCCACATGACCTGGAAGCTGTCTGCGGACAAACGCCGTCTCCCTCGGCCAATAAAGCGAGATGAGGGCTGCAATCCCAGAGTCATCCGCGACTGGAATTAACAGTCAAGGGTCCCTTTACCTTTTTACACTTAGCTATGTTTTCCTGACCTATGCTAGGGGGCACATGAATTTCTGACCTTGCACTAGCAGTCCTACGCTGCCTCGCTTGATGAAATTGTTCTGGGCCTGCTCTAGAATTATGGTGAAAGGAAGCTATACTGGTGTTTCGGGAAGAGATCACACAGCACAAAACAGTTCTAGAGTTTGCACGAGTTTGGTAGGACTCTGGTTCATCTGCAGTTTACTAATGCAGAAGTCACTTCTGACTAAGTGATCCAGTTTGCCCTGTCATCCTCTATCGGGGAAAACAACCTGCTTAAAACAGTAACTATGAAAATTGTGATGTAAAATGTGTTGGTGGTTGCTTCACATTTAGGTTTTTTGTTTTGTTTTGCGGATGGCTGTCTTGTCAGCTAAGCCTGATGGTGAGTTAAGCCATAGCTGTTCCCAATATGAATCTGCAATTGTATAGGAATATTCAGTTGAATAGGAGAACAAATGAGGAATTTGTTGCAGCTGCCCCACCTGTCTTCCCCCAACCTGCACTTGTGTGCTCTTCTGTGCACTCACATCTTCTCCTGACCTCCTTGTGCCTGACTCTGCTTCTCTCTGCTTCTCTTTTCCTTCCCCCTTCCCTTTCCTGAGCTGACAGAATGCTGTAAGGGCTGCTATCCTGTGAGCTGTTACACAGCAGCGGCCTTGCCTGACCGCTTGGCGGTGAGGGCACTTGAAGGGATGAGGAAGTGATCCTGCTCAACTTCCCCAATTCCTGAAGATAGAGGAAGGCAGGGAGCGGAAACTGGGATCAGAGTTCCCTGCTCTGGCAGGCTGAGTGAGGACTTGCGCCTCTCTTCCATCCCCTGAGCACTCAAAGGAGCAGCACAACTTCACAGACAACTCGTGTGCTGGGTTTTTCTTGGGGGTGAGGCAGGCGTTAGAGGAGCCGACCCCTTATCTTTGTCTAAAGAGAGCTTGAAACTTTACCATCTTATAGCTTGCAGAACTTCCCTTTTATGTGTGTATCTGAACTTTAGAGAGATTTATATAGGCTCTCTTAAGAGGATTATTTAGATTTATTTGAGGTACATACATGCTGCCTTTCAGGGGAAGCCCTCATAGCCCACGTCCCAAATAGCTTATTCAAAAGTTCCAGGAGGAACGTCCACATCTCTCTTGGTGCTTCTGGCCACTGCAAAGTATGTGGGTACTTTCAGTTGTTTCAGGAGGCTTTGAAGACCTGCCTGTTTCAGATGGGCCTATGCATACGAGCGGCATTCTTGGCTGAGTTGCATGCTTGGTTTTTAGCTGTTTATTATACTGGATAATTAATTAATTAATTAATTAATTGTGGAGGGATTGCAGTAGTGTTTGTCTTCTGTATTATTGATAATTGTATTAGCACTTTTAGAATCATAGAATCATAGAGTTGGAAGAGACCACAAGGGCCACCGAGTCCAACCCCCCGCCAAGCAGGAAACACCATCAGAGCACTCCTGACATATGGTTGTCAAGCCTCTGCTTAAAGACCTCCAAAGGAGGAGACTCCACCACACTCCTTGGCAGCAAATTCCACTGTCAAACAGCTCTTACTGTCAGGAAGTTCTTCCGAATGTTTAGGTGGAATCTTCTTTCTTGTAGTTTGGATCCATTGCTCCGTGTCTACTTCTCCGGAGCAGCAGAAAACAACCTTTCTCCCTCCTCTATGTGACATCCTTTTCTATATTTGAACATGGCTATCATATCACCCCTTAACTTCCTCTTCTCCAGGCTAAACATGCCCAGTTCCCTTAGCCGTTCCTCATAAGGCATCGTTTCCAGGCCTTTGACCATTTTGGTTGCCCTCCTCTGGACACATTCCAGTTTGTCAGTGTCCTTCTTGAACTGTGGTGCCCAGAACTGGACACAGTACTCCAGGTGAGGTCTGACCAGAGCAGAATACAGTGGCACTATTACTTCCCTTGATCTAGATGCTATACTCCTATTGATGTATATATTTTAAAATGCCATGTTGAAAGAGTACCCAGAAAGGTAGCTCATAACTATTTCACCATAAGCAACTAAACTTCTATAATAAATAATTCCACCATTTGAGGCATAGTTAAGGAAAAGAACTCACACCATGTCCAAAATGGAGGGGGGGGAAGACCTTTTTTTGGAGCAAAAGATGTATGTATGTGCATGTGGGGAGCTGAACCCTTCCCAAGTTATGCCTTAACTCCTCGCAGTTTCCCCCAGGTGCTTTTTCCTTCAGCTGAGTTTTTGTACCCAAAGGAACTCACATGTGTGAAAAACACTGAAAGAGAGGACCTGGGGGGTGTTTTCTTCTGCATGCCTCCTTTGCTCTGAAACAGCGGTGAGCAGCCTGCAGAACTGATAGTGCCCGCCAAGTCTCCCCATTTGGACTGTGGCACCACCAACCTGTCAATCCCCTGACACCATACAATGTTGGGCTTGGACCAGGTAAACCAAACAGGAAGACTTGGGAGCACACTCTGACATATGCTCTGTATTCTTCCCTTCTAGCCCCCGGTAGAATTCAGGGCTTTTGGAATTTGGTGCCCTTTTCTGTCTTCTGGGAAGAATCTTCCTTTGCCACTGCGGCTTGAAGTCACGATGGAGCTGTGAAGGAGGAAGGGAAAGAACTGAGAGTGTACTTGCAATGCACTCCTGAGTCTTCATTTGCAAGCCTCAGGTTTAAAGGTGAGTTGCATGGCATCACATGATATCAAGTGATAGACAGGTGTGCAACCCCACCTTTCTGACAGTGGTGCACAGAGTGAAGGGGAGTTCTGGATCTGGCTGGCCGTTCCTGTAACAGGAGACTATAGCCTAAGGTAACTCAGATTGATAGACCAATCCTTGCTAACTTAAGCTACAGTTCTCTTTTGTCAGCAACTGGGCACTATGGTCTGAATTAATCAGGATCAGGCCTACTGCCACTGTGTCTAATTTGCACCCAACTTGAAACACAAACTGGTTTCTCTGGACAGTTTTACTGTGTTGTTCAAATAATGGACAAACTTCACTTCCTTATTGCTATGAGACAGAGGCTTACTTTTCTTCTGAATCATCTGGTTTTAGTACTTCCTCTAAAGTCATGAATGTGCTTTTTCAAAAGTGAATAATTGTTTAGCTACTCTGTTCCAATTTCGTCCCTATTTCTGAATTCACTTCTGACTGCATCATATTTGGTACCTCTTTTAAGCTGACTACCTGTTCCTCCTCCTAAACTGGATCTTCTTTGGAATTTATATCCCACCCTTCAGTGTTACCACACCAGGGGACACTTTAAATAATATAAAAGTCATCAGAATAAACTGTGAAAAGCAGAATTCTTAAGCAGCAGGACGGTAACATGCAGTGGCTTATGTTTCATTGGGGCATCACATGTGCACCTTCAATTTTCTTAGGATCCATGAAATGGCCACAGATGACAAAGCATCTCCGACGTTGGACACTCTGAACGACCTGCCCTACTCTCCTGGCAGCCCGTCTCACCTTACGCACTTCAAACCTTTGACTCCTGACCAGGATGAACCGCCATTTAAATCTGCCTATAGTTCTTTTGTGAATCTCTTTCGTTTCAGTAGAGGTAAGTACTAACTTCCTTCCATGGCTGTACGTTGATTGATTAATAGTTATGAGTGAAGACTTGCTGCCCAAAGTGGGAACAGCCTACTCAAAGCATGCAAAAACCACATGCCATTGGGCTCATTAACATGTAACACTAAACTAACTGGTTTATTGAAACAAGCCAACTTCACACTACCCACAGTTCCTGGTTAGTATGTAACACGAAACTGTGGTTAGATGAAAATTGTGTGAAAACTTCCAATCTCTTCACAGCACCACCAGAGGAAGAGGGAAAGCCCATGAGCACACACAACCCTAGTATTAAGCGCAATGCAGTCATTATAGTGCAATGTAACATGGACTGCACATTGTTGTTGTAACCAGCCTGGTGCAGATGCCCATTTTGTGAAATGAGTGTGTTCTAGGATGGATTGATCTTGTTCCCACTGCCGCTGCCCTCTACCTCCAAGCATTCAAGCCAAAGTGGGTGACTTGTTTGCCAAAGTGGATAATCATATCCAGTGTCTGGCTTGCATGTGCAGGTCTGGGTGCACAAATATAGGTCCCCATGTTACTGAGTTCTGGAACTCTGAGCACGCCCCAAGACTGTGTTTGCTCTGAGCAATGGCTGTGACATTGTGGTAGACCAACAAGAGCCCCTATGGTGGCAGATGACATTGATCCCAGGCACGAGGTTGTAATTGCCTAGTTGATCTCCAGTCCCAGTGCCATATCTAGTACAAACAATGCCTGTAACTGTGTCGTTAATCATCCATTGTGAGTTAATGGGTACCAGTCAGTCAGCATATCTTGCCTTGAGTCGAACAAGTGTCTGTTCTACTATATTTATGAAGAGGCTCACATGCGTCCTCTTTCAGGAGAGAAATGAGCATGTCACTAAAGTGAGATCTGACAGTCAGGGGTGCCCCTGTGTCTTGCTTTAAGTCCTCAGGCAGAAGACATAACTTTTATGACTCTGGCTGATCTAGCAAAAACTCATCAGCTGTGTCTTTTGTTTAAAAAACAACACTCGTGTGTAGCCTGGACCTATGTGAAAAGGCCTTTTCAGATTCAAGTTGAAGTTCACTCATGAAGTACAGCGGTACCTCGGGTTACATACGCTTCAGGTTACATATGCTTCAGGTTACAGGCTCTGCTAACCCAGAAATAGTACCTCGGGTTAAGAACTTTGCTTCAGGATGAGAACAAAAATCGTGCTCCGGCGGCACGGCAGCAGCTAAAGTGGTGCTTCAGGTTAAGAACAGTTTCAGGTTAAGTATGGGGCTCCGGAATGAATTAAGTACTTAACCTGAGGTACCACTGTATTCTATAATCAAGTGTATGTTGCACCCACAATTTGTTCAGCTTTGGGGGATTTTCACCCAAAGGTACTCCACACTGCCTTTTTTTGCCTCCTCAGATGTCGAACCCCCCAGTGGTTGACTGTGGAGCTGGAGTCTCTGTTTAACTTTAGCTAGAGCTTCTCCTTGTCACCTCTTTCCTCATTCCCCTGATTTCTCAACCGTGTTGGTTATTTCGCTCAGCCAGTGCCGTTCCAAAGAGAAAAGTTTTTTTATTTTTAGACTGGAATAAGGAGGTTCAATGGAACCCAAATTAAGATTAAAAGTGGAGTAACTTGAAGAAGTAGGTGAAGTGGCTTATCCTTTTTGAGAGTATTGGTGGATGAAAAGAATCATGGTCTGGGAAGGCAGCGAATGAGCATCTCCTTTGGTTAAGAGACCTGGTCTCACCTGACAACGCAAAAGAAATTCTCACTGTCCTAATTTTTTGTGTAATAAAGTGAGTCACATGTTGTGCTTTTTCCTCCAAGTATGACCAGACCCAGTCAACAGTAATCTTCCAGGTTGCAATGGTAATTCCTGTAGGCATGAGAAACCAGTAGCCTAAGAAGGAGGGCCTCCCAGACCAAAGGAACTGGGAGGTACTGAAGCCAAGAACTAGTTCCTCATTAAGTAACTTGTGGGTTGCGATCCCCCAACACCTGAATTTATAGCTATAAGCTGCCTAGGATGCCATTGGCCTGGAACTACCTGCTGGAAGGTCTGATGTGTCTTTGCACCCTCTGGAGGTTTGGCTCTGAAACTGGGGCTTGGTACTAGCAGTTATGAGAGGCAGGGGGCAGACCTCCTGCTCTTGCAAGATGCAGTTTGTAGTTCCATGATTCCTTTCCCCTGTTACTTGAAGTGATGGACGGTGGTAATTGTTGGGAGCAGAGTGAGGGGACTGTTTCCTTGGAACTGTCTTTGAAGAACCATAAATAAGGTTTGGTCCTGATTTTCTTCTCTCTTTTGCTAATAAGAGTTGTAGGTGAGCGCTGGCAGCCTAAGCACTGTTTGTGCTGCCAATATATAACAGGCTGCTGGCCTATGATAAGTTTTTAAAGAGGTAAGCCCAGTGGGACTTATTTCGGGAGGTGGGGAATGCAGAAGATTGGGCTGCCAAAGAGTTCTGTCTTTAGATCTAAGTCTTTCACTATGACTCAGTGTGGGAACTGTGGTTCTAGAGAGATTTATGAGAAATCTGGTAAACACTGGTATACTAGAGAAGAGGCTGTAAAATAACGACATTTCTGCTTTGCGCATATTTTGTACACACACCTATTCACCAGGTGGGACGATCTTTCCCAGGTTCATAAGTCATGGCTTATGTGTGAACAAACGCTAGTGTCTGATTTATTTGAGAATAATATAAAAAGGTAGTTTTCCAGTTCACATATCTCCACATTGATTAGACTAACACTTCCTCTTTCTAGACGATGGTCGTCTTGCTTCCTCCGTGGAGAGAGCAGAGGCAGGACAGGGTGATCAACAGACGCTGAATGCAAGTTGGTCAAGTCCGCAACATACTTTGAGGTCGCAGTCGCTAAGGTCGTCACCTGTACCTTACAAAAAAACCCAGCCCTCTGGGGAGTTGCAGAGAAGATCTTCAGCATCTTTAGGTAAGAGATCAGAGTTTGAAAAGAGGTGGTCTGTTCTTTATGGGGCTTTGACATTTTCCAAGCCACATTCAGCTCAAGAGATGCTTCCAAGGAATCTTCTAACACTCTTCTTGCTTTAAAAAACTACACACTCCTAGATTTGGCAATGTGAAAAGTCAGTTTTTCTGTGTGTGTTTTTGGGTTGTTGTTGCTGTTTTTTTAAATTCATCTAAGCAAGAAGGAAAACCTGCATTTGTTTCCTGCTGCTTTATTTTGTTACCCTACGTGGGATTTCTAATGTATACATTTATGGAATTTCTAATGTCATCCTTTTTGTTGGGAATGTGGAAAACAGGAGGGAAGTACGTATGTGAGAGCAGATGGACAAATGTCTGTCCATGGTGACTTGCTTACCTTTGTGCCCACTGAAAAGTCCTACTTTCCAGACCTCTTTTCCATTCTTGGTGCAAAGCCAGAAGAACACATGAAGACTTGCATTTTCCCACCTTATTATGTTTCGAAGCAATGAAAACATGGTTTTTAAAAAAGATAACTTCCAATGATCTGCAGAGTGGGGGATGGTGCAATTTGAGTCTGGGGCCATGAACCCTTAAAAGCGTTAGCAAATGATATGTAAATCGCTGGCTCCTATGCGCGGTCCTGAAGCCCTGATGTGGGCAGTCAGATCCCCCATTCCTTGTTGCTGCCTCCAGTAGATGTGAACAAAACCCCGGTGTACAAGATTCAGCTGGCATTCCAAGGTCGCATAACAGGGCTGTGACCTAAGTAGATTAGATTTCAACTGTGCCCAAGTCTAAAAGTCCAAACAGTTATTTGAAATGAAATGCCCTCTGTTCTGTTAGGAATCATTTTCAGGGAGAGACTTGAGAGCTGAGGCAAAACTACATGTTACACTGAGAGGTTTGTGATTAACGCTCTCACTTCTGTTGAATCAGATGGTCCCACAGGAGTAGGGTAGTGTGTGCTCATTTGGGGGGGGGGCAATAGCATGGGGCCATTTAACCCTGGCCTTACGCCATTTCCTGTTATACAATGCCCCCCCCCATAAGTTGCTCTTTGCTTTGGAAAGAGGAATACAAGCACCTTTCCCCTCCTGCAAAGCAAATATCCCCTGGGAGAGCATTTACATTGGGGGAAATGGTCGATGTGGGACGGGGTCAAATCCTGCTTTCCTGATCCTAGTAGCAATGGGAAGCTGGCTAAACTCGGTACAAAAAATATCAGGCCATTAGTTTTTGTTTAACTTAGCCACAGAAAGCTGGAGTTGTTAGCTTTTCCAGCATTTCAGATCATCAGGCCTAGACTTATAACTAACTGCTGAAAAATATTGAAGAGCAGAATCAAGCTGTGCTTCTCTTGTGACAGATAGCCTCCAGGGGGCACTCATGTCAATTGGATGCGCTGGTTTCTTTTCCTTGTCTCCAGTAGTGTTTACAGCAATCAACATTAGCCTGTCTTGGATAAAAAGTGCTTAACCCCAGTAGGAAATAATGAAGAAGATCATTCTGCATACATAGACCAGGTTTCTCTGATTTCAGAACAGAGAAAGCAATAAGGACACTGACAAACTGGAACGTGTCCAGAGGAGGGCAACCAAAATGGTCAAAGGCCTGGAAACGATGCCTTATGAGGAACGGCTAAGGGAGCTGGGCATGTTTAGCCTGGAGAAGAGGTGGTTAAGGGGTGATATGATAGCCATGTTCAAATATATAAAAGGATGTCATATGGAGGAGGGAGAAAGGTTGTTTTCTGCTGCTCCAGAGAAGCGGACACGGAGCAATGGATCCAAACTACAAGAAAGAAGATTCCACCTAAACATTAGGAAGAACTTCCTGACAGTGAGAGCTGTTCGACAGTGGAATTTGCTGCCAAGGAGTGTGGTGGAGTCTCCTACTTTGGAGGTCTTTAAGCAGAGGCTTGACAACCATATGTCAGGAGTGCTCTGATGGTGTTTCCTGCTTGGCAGGGGGTTGGACTCGATGGCCCTTGTGGTCTCTTCCAACTCTATGATTCTATGATTCTATGGGGGAAGTTATTTTAAGCCTACTGAGACTTCTCTTTAATACAAGATGCATTTGCATAGGCTACAGCTACTTTGGCAGACTTTAGATGTTCAAGTGCAAGGAGCAAGGAGCACAAGAAACTCTTAACACTATTCTTATTCTCAAAGGGGCAGCAAGGGCCAAGATTCTGGGGGCACTCTTGCATCCATCTACGTTGCTAGAGGGCCAGGTGACTCCAATGGCTAGGAGTGCCTTTTGCCAGCTTTGGTTGGCAAGACAGCTGCGACTGTTTCTGGATCAGAAAATCCAGACCATTGTTCTCTATTTGCCGGCACCCTCCAGAATGGATTGCAATGCTGTCCTCGTGGCTGACCTGGAAGGTGCAGCTAGCAGAAAATGCAGCATCTCAACTGCTCCCTTGGGCAGACTACCACTGTCACAGTAGGTGTAATGGGAATTGCGGTTGCTTGTGCGTAAACTGCAAACTGCTCCAAGCTGGTCGTATAGCCAAACCTTTCCCTGGTTTGACAGCCCTTACAACGCGACTGTCTTAGTCACTGGCAGAATCCGTCAGTGGGCGTCTCCTAAACTTCCTCCAACATAGAAATTCTTTGACTCCAAGTCTCCTAGATTCTCTGCGCGGAAGGCTTCTGCGCAGCGTAGGCGTGCCAAGCGGAGGTCCTGTGCTCTCTCCGCTGATTTCACTGGAAGAGTCTCGGAGCCTCCCCTCCGCAGTACTCTCCGCCTCTCCTTCCCCCCTGGTGTCCCCTGGATTTCCTTCCCCAGCGCAAGCTCTCTCTCTCTCCTTGCTAGTTCCCTCCCCTGCATCATTGGAGCGTCTTACCTCTCCTCTTGCCTCTGATGGCAGTTCCCTGACAGTAGGTCACCGCTGAGAAAATTGCACTGGCTGCCAGTTAGCTTCTAGATAACATTCATGTTGCACATATTGGTGTACAAAGTCCCATACAATTGGAGACCAGAAAACACGTAATGGATAGGCCACAGATAGTGGTGGAGTTTTCTAGAAATCTTTCTGTCAAGCTTATGCATGCAGTTTCCCCCTCTTAATTACTGTCTCAATCCTTAATTTCTATGAGATGGAAGTTGTCCCCTTTCCCCCCTGTTTCACTAAAAACGTGAGCGATTGCTATGTTGCCGTTCACATAAATTATACACATACTTCAGGATTTTTAAAGTAAACAGCACATATTATATTATAGTGTATGTAACTGTATAAAAATGTATTAATATAAAACTTCACTGTGAGAATAGCACAGCATGCAGCTTGACTCTCTTATATCTATAATACAGAGTGGGTGTATTTTGCATATAATTTTAATATAATTAGTTGGGCTTTTAACCCCCCCCCCCATGATGCACGAGTGGCTTAGACACAAGCAGGCGCTTGATACAAGGGGAAGTCTAATGCAAGCAAAGCTCAGTCAGTTTTGGACAGTCAAGTTCTGTGTATAAATCTGGTTAAAATGGATTCCTCACCCCCAGCCATAAGTTTCCCAGCCCTATTAGTGTTGTGCTGATATTTTGCTTGCTTTTAAAAAATCCATCCATGTGAGGGATCAGCAAAAGTAAATAATATGTGACCTTTGGGGGGAGATTGTGTGTGAATGGTCATGAGAGGTTTTGCCTATTGTTCTTCCTCTAAAATCATTGACCTTAAATAACCTCTTCGCTTCTTTAATAAAACAGTCTCTGGAGGCCTTCAGTGCCGGTCTCCTTGGGGAAACCTCTGGAGATGATATTGCAGGCAAGCGTTCCAAGAAGCTGGGAATGGGAGAAGCTGGCTCAGAAGCTGATGCAAAGTTGCTGTGATTTTTTCCAAATAATAATATAATATATGCACCAATCACCCACCTTGTAGTGATTTTAAGGTCAGAGCAGCAAGCAAGCTTTTCTCTCCCATACACATGAACAAGAAAGTTGAAGTGTGTGTGTGTGTGTGTGTGTGTGTGTGTGTTGTGGAGGGACCTCTTTTGCCAGTAGCGAATACATTGGTGAAATGCAGGGACAGGGAGATGAGGTTTTTGCACCCTACAATCTGAAATCTGTCTCTTGCTGCATTTGAAACAGCAGTGTTGTTAATACTTCAGGTAGGATTCCCCTGATCTGTCTCTGAACAGCTCTTGAGAACTCTGCTCAAGTTCTCCAGGAGGATTGGGGTGTGCAAAACAAATGATAAGTTCCACAGAGTGGGAGCCAGATGGGTTTGCGCTATAGCATAAAGGCAGTTGTGTGAAAGCTCAGTTACAGGGCGGGAGAGATCTGCTTCCGGGCTCTGCCATTTCAGACTGCAGACGGAGGCCCACAGGACTGGATGCTCCTCCATGCAAGAAGTATTCGCTGGTCACTGAAAACTGACATGTTGTGGCAGCAGGAGGCTAGCCCTCTCTGGCATACTCAAAGCTCAGGGATTTAGCGTGCAGAGATTTGTTTTAAATGGAGCCATCCAGTCGTGCAAGCCCCAGCCTGCATCCTGGTACAGTCCAGGAACAGTGGTGCGCGCCCCCCCAGTCCAAACTAGGTGATGGGGAGCAGAACTTTTCAGTGCAATGCTTGGCTGTAATAAGAGCCTAGAGGCAGAGTAGCTGCATTCAAGCTTAACTACAGGTCATGATTTGTTGAGCAAGCCAGGAGGCAGCTTGCAATTTCTTTGCTCATCTGTGGTTTGCTTCACTTGGTTTGTCTCTTCCCACCCCCTTCTCTGTGAATACTTGGACTGCTACCCAAATGCCTGTGTGGCACTTGAAGACTGGCACGGCCACCTCATGTCACCAGTTCTCATGCTATTGGTTGGCTGCAGACATGGGGCGGGGGAACATCAGTGATCTCCTCCTCTGAACTCTTCATCTGTTCTCAGCAAGCCCAAGCCAAGCACAGTCCTAAAGCTTCCCTCCTCCTCCTCCGGATTTCTAGATGTGGTGGGTAGAGACTCGCTGGCTTTGTTTCTTAACCCCTTGATCCCAAACTTCCTGAACAAAAGGATCTCTCGCTGCAAGACTCTGCCTGCAATTTCATGGTGTGTTTTTTTCTAGTATCCCCCAAAGGCGAAGGGAGTTGTGAAAGCTCTCTGTTAGATTCTCAAATCTCTGAGACAAATCCCTCGCCCTTTCCTGTCTTCAGCCCTCACTGCCTCCCAGCCTCCAGCCCAAGCCTAAATGGATTTTGTCATCTCTTCCTATCAGTTCACCCAGCAAACCCATATGACTGGCACGAATCCCTAACCTGGTTATCATCACCCATCTCCCTAGCTGTAAGAGGTGTAAAATGCACTCCTTTCCGCAGAGGCTTGACAACCATATGTCAGGAGTACTCTGATGGTGTTTCCTGCTTGGCAGGGGGTTGGACTCGATGGCCCTTGTGGTCTCTTCCAACTCTATGATTCTATGATATGTTTGCACCTACAAGCCCTAGTGCCTCCAATGGATCTGGACACAATTGAGGTCAGCATTCAGCTACCTGAGAATTCATCCCGGACACCATTCCTTGCATACCCTTCCCTCGCTATCTGTACCCACCCATCCAATAAAGACACAAGTTTTAGCTAATTACAGAATTTTACTGGTTAGCCCAGAGAACTACAGGAGAAGCTATAACGGGGGCTTGGAAACAGTTGTTCTGGCTCGTGCTGATGGGAGTTGTAGTGTGAAAATGTTTGGAATGCACTAGGGATGGCTATCCTTGGTGTGCAGAAACAGGCTGTGGTCCAAACTCTGGGAAACGTCGGGGTGATTGTCCCCAAGGAATTGGCCTGAAGTTCTTCTGATGGCCTGTGCCTGCCTGACAAAGGTTGGCTGTTTCAGAACAAGCTTTAGGAAAAGCCACAGAAATGCTGTTTACCTGCGGCAGGCAGGTAGCCAGCCTTGGTCCAGTATATCTGAAGGAGCGTCTCCACCCCCATCGTTCTACCCGGACACTGAGGTCCAGCTCCGAGGACCTTCTGGCAGTTCCCTCACTGCGAGAAGCCAAGTTACAGGGAACCAGGCAGAGGGCCTTCTCGGTAGTGGCGCCTTCCCTGTGGAACACCCTCCCACCAGATGTCAAAGAGAACAACAACTACCAGGGTTTTAGAAGACATCTGAAGGCAGCCCTGTTTTGGGAAGCTTTTAATGTTTGATGTATTATAGTATTTTAATATTCTTTTGGAAGCCGCCCAGAGTGGCTGGGGAAGCCCAGCCAGATGGGCGGGGTATAAATAAATTATTATTATTATTATTATTATTATTATTATTATTATTATTGGTAGATAGGGGTCGTCCCCCCTGGAGAATGTCCTCATGTACCCACAGGTGAATGGGTTGCAACGTGCCACAATCACATCAGCAACAAGGTCTTCCTGAACATTTAGCAGAAAGACTAGGGACATGTAGACATCCTTGCCTGGCTTCAGGAGTAAGATTAAGTTCATTTTTCGTACCCCCAAAAGTTGTATGTGAACTACAGCTGTAGATGACATGCCCAGGTGGGATTTGAAATGTTCAAAGCAGGAGTTATGATTCCTGTGCTACTTAATACTAAAGCTTTTTGTAGGGTTGGGTAGGGAGGTGTGGCAGGGGACGCTGCAGAACGGACCCTTTCATGCATGTTCTTGATTTTAGCAGATTTGTAAGAGATTGCAAAAAGGCTTGAGGCTTGGTGCCTCTGGACTGTTGGTTTTGGGCACAGTGCGCATTCCTTCATGCTCTATGAGTTCATAATGAAAAATTGCGTAAGTGCAACAGTGTATTGAGCTAGTCTCCCCACCCCCCCAGCTTCCGTTCTCCTCAACGCCAAGTATAATTGCAGAGTTAGCATTTTAAATATTAACAGGATTACTACACATGCACAAGTATTCTGTGTAAAAGGAAAATCAGAATGGGGAAGCTACAGAAATTTGATACTGGTATTTAAGCGTTTATCAAGGGTGGCCAAGTGATTTTAATTAAGTTAGACAAAATGGTAGGAGTTCTAGTTCCTCATAATTCATTTGATGATTAGCAGATTTTTATCTGTATTGTGTGTGTGTGTGTGTGTGTGAGAGAGAGAGAGAGAGAGAGAGAGACCTTCTATTTTTTCTTATTTATTTCATAAAAAATTTAACATCACTTAATTGTGTGTGTTTTTTTTAAAAAAACCTGTTTTTTAAAGTACCTCCACAATCACGTACGTTGTTGTTGTTGTTTAGTCGTTTAGTCGTGTCCGACTCTTCGTGACCCCATGGACCAGAGCACGCCAGGCACTCCTGTCTTCCACTGCCTCCCGCAGTTTGGTCAAACTCATGCTGGTAGCTTCGAGAACACTATCCAACCATCTCATCCTCTGTCATCCCCTTCTCCTTGTGCCCTCCTTCTTTCCCAACATCAGGGTCTTTTCCAGGGAGTCTTCTCTTCTCATGAGGTGGCCAAAGTATTGGAGTCTCAGCTTCACGATCTGTCCTTCCAGTGAGCACTCAGGGCTGATTTCCTTAAGAATGGATAGGTTTGATCTTCTTGTAGTCCATGGGACTCTCAAGAGTCTCCTCCAGCACCATCACGTTTGTAGGCTTGCTTATTATAGTTCAGCATTTTTATATACCGTATTTTTCGCTCTATAACACACACCAGACCATAACACGCACTTAGTTTTTAGAGGAGGAAAACAAGAAAAAAAATATTCTAAACGAAATAGTGGATATATGATTTTTGTGGTTCATGCTGTGGCCACAGACATGTGATCTGACAGTGAGTTTGGAGTACCCCAATGCAAAAATCCTGAGGATCCATGCTTTGTAACCACAGAGGAGGGAAGGAAGGGGAACCATGGATCCTCTGCTCACGACTGCAGCAGATCCCCCCATCACCCGCAGGCATTCGCTCCATAACACGCACAGACATTTCCCCTTACTTTCTAGGAGGAAAAAAGTGAGTGTTATGGTGCAAAAAATACGGTATGTTTTTGGGGTTCTCTGCATACAGAGGATGCAAGCAAGAAAGGATGCAGAGGAAAGGGACAAAAATCTGGAGCATGTGGCCTCCCTCAGCATGGTGGTCTCCTGGTGTTTTGGATTCCCAACCTGTAAATGTACTAAATAATCAGGGGTGATGAGAATTGAAGGGCAACAGGTTGGGGAAAGCTGATTAAAGCATGTCTAAAAGATGAGGCAAAGATCTTGAGCTGCCACATCATGTCTGTAAAGGACAACTCCATTTGTACAATCTTTGGTGTGTATGTGTTAAAGAGCCATTGCTACATGTGTGTACCAAACGCTCACTTGTGTTTTCTACATAGGGAAAAACCTTAATGCATAACAGTTGCACTGCGTATTCCCATATACATCAACTCGCAGATTAGCATATTAAGTGGGCAATCTCTTGCAGGTTCCCGCACCATATTAGGTTAGACAGGTGGACAACAGACTTAGAGGACCACACTGCTGGTGGCATAACATCCCAGTCATGGAACGCTCTCTAGAGAGATGTTCACCTGGCAGGTACCATAAAAAAGGTAAAGGTAAAGAACTCCTGACAGTTAAGTTCAGTCGCAGACGACTCTGAGGTTGCGACGTTCATCTCGCTTTACAGGCCAAGGGAGCTGGTGTTTGTCCGCAGACAGTTTTTCGGGTCATGTGGCCAGCATGACTAAGCTGCTTCTTCCAGAGCAGCGCACAGAAACGCCATTTACCTTCCCGCCAGAGCGGTACCTGTTTATCTACTTGCACTGGCGTGCTTTCAAACTGCTAGGTTGGCAGGAGCTGGGACAGAGCAATGGGAGCTCACCCCGTCGCAGGGATTTGAACTGCCGACCTTCCGATTAGCAAGTCCTAGGCTCTGTGGTTTAACCCACAGCGCCACCCACGTCCTGGCATGTACCATAGTGCCAGGCAAAGACCAAGTGCTTTAGATATAATACTGCTCCCTGCTTAATGCCGCTATTGTGACGTTGGTGGTCTTTTAACTATATTTTGATGACATTTATATTGCACTTGTTCTTAGCCAGTTTTGCAGATCACCCTGGGAATAAAAAATGGCCTGTGTAGGTAGGCAAGGTATATACTAAATAAACAGACATGGTGGCCTAGGGCCCTTATATTTACGGGACCGCCTCTCCTGGTATGCCCCGCAGAGGATCTTAAGATCCATGAATAACCATAGTTTAGAGGTCCTGGGCCCTAAGGAAGTCAGACTGTCCTCCACCAGGGCCAGGGCCTTTTCAGTGATGGCTCCGACCGGGTGGAATGCTCTGTCCCATGAGACTAGGGCCCTTCAGGATTTAACCTCCTTCCATCGGGCCTGGAAGACAGAGCTATTCCGCCTGGCCTTTAATTTGAATTCAGCCTGATCTTTTATTTCCCTTCTCTTCCCTCCCCGTCCCCTTTTATGAAGATCACCCACTCTGAGACCCCACAGCTAATTCTCCCCTGGCCTCCTCGTTGGCCCAGGTAGGACTAATTCAGTCAGTTAGCCCTGGTGACTATCTAATGCTTATTAGATGGATTAACGCCAAATTAATTTATGAACTTTGAATTTTATTGTTATTCATGTTTTTATACTGTATTTTATGCTGCTTCTACAATTAAGTGTTTTAAATTTGTTGTTAGCTGCCCTGAGCCCGGTTTTCTGAACCGGGAAGGGCAGGGTATAAATAAAAAATTATTATTATTATGCATGTGGGGAGTTGCTTGAAGTGGACCTAAGATGATGTTAGGTACCATTCGTCACGAAACAGGAAAAGGGTGCAGATAACTTTAAGGATATTTTCTGTGAGTTCTGGGTGTGGTTTTCCAGGCTAATTAGGCACAGTTGGTGATGTGTATAAAGATAGAAGAAGTTGCATTTTGCAACTGCCTGCAGAAAGAGAACACCCACATTGCTTTGTGTTTGTTGTTTGTATAGCCATAATAAAACTCTTGTTTGAGTATTTTACATCAGTCTCGTGGTTCTGTCGTCTGCCGCCAGGGAAAATTCACCTCCAACAGATGATACATGGTTCGTCATTTGAAATCCGGGGTCAACGCTTTGAACTACCATGAATGCATCTGAAAACTGAAATATGCTTGGACTTTCCCCAACACTTGTGGTTGAAAGCCATGGTACAGTGGTGCCTCGCAAGACGAAAAGAATCCGTTCTGTGATTCTCTTCGTCTAGCGGTTTTTTCGTCTTGCGAAGCAAGCCCATTGACGGATTAGCGGATTAGCGCTTTTAGCGGCTTATCTGCTGATCGGATCAGCTGATAAGCGGCTTAGCGGCTTAGAAAAAGGGGGGGAGGAAAAAAAACCAGCAGGAACTCGCAAGACATTGTCGTCTTGCGAAGCAAGCCCATAGGAAATTCGTTTTGCGAAGCACCTCCAAAACGGAAAACTCTTTCGTCTAGCGAGTTTTCCGTCTTGCGAGGCATTCGTCTTGCGGGGCACCACTGTACAGGAATTTTAGTACCTGGTAGAAATGGTCAAGGTCAATTGCAGAACATCTCATCTCCATCCCATACCACAACCCCTTGCCTCAAATTTCCTTAGGAAATGAATTGTGTTGCCAGGCAGTTAGATACTTGCTAGAAAACGACCCGTAGCCGCAGAGTGTTTCAGAGGTCCTGCTATTACAAAGGCAAGCTGTTTCCTCGTCCCTCCGAAACTGGGAGGTTGGCTGTTGCACAGCAACAGTTAACTTGCTTGCTTCTGGTCTGAGCTGCCAGCATTCCTGCTGACATCAGTGATAAATAAAGCAGTACGTACAAAAGGAGCCGTGTTTGTTTCTCTTCATCCAGGGAGCGCCAATTAAAATGCATGTCCAATGGAGAGCGATGCGCTTGGTGAGAAACTTGATGTTATTATTATTTTAAAAAGGTTTTACAAAGCACCTGTTTAAAAAGGAATGCCATGAAAAGAGCAGAGTTAGCAAATCTGGGGCGCGTACTGTTTCCAGCATGTTAGAATGGGAAACTTCGTATAGTGATATTAAGAAACTTTGCTAAAGTGTACACACCCTTTTATTCTATAGTTAGCAAATGTTGCTTTGCAATGGATTGCAGCTTTTTAAAGTGTGGGTTTCTCTTCAGATCGTATAAACCTTTCGCTTTTTAAAGTGTGGGTGAGTAGTTTTCGTGCGTTTTATCCACAAACGTTGACCTGTTGCGTTTCGTATGAATCAAATTGTTGTATGTGAAGCTACTTTTGAGTTCAGTAAACATAGAAAAGGGGCATGTAAAATAAGCTCGACTTACTAAAATGAATGCAAGTTAGTACTTTGGTCATGTAACTGTTCGCAGCTCCTGATGAATACTTCTAACAGTGAATTCCTGTGATTTTTATGGATTACCATGCAGCCGAAGCAGAGGGTTGTAGTGAACCGCTGAAAAATTATCCAGTAAATTTGTTAAGATGTGTGCTTTATAAATCTGTTTTTGAGCAAATTTCCAAATGTTGATAAAAACACAATACGGTCAAAACTCCTATTACTGTATTCCGTTTGTGGTGTATGCTATTATACTGTAAGGAGGACTTTTTGCTAAATACCTCAATATGAATGTTGCAGTGAAAGTGACAAAAGGAAGCTTATTCATATACATAGATTTGGTTTTTAATTCCTCAAGGTGTGTATGTTGAGGAATGTAATACAGGCAAGTTTTTTATATGTTTCTTTCAAGTTACTTATCCTAATACTCAAAATAAACCAAGAAGCGCTACCTATATTTCTGAACTTCTTTAAAAAAATCCCTGCTGATCTCATGGAAGCCAGCCATACCGTTAACAGAATAATGGTTCATGGCTGAATGTGAGGGCTGTTTTCCTAACTTATGCTTTCTTGAAGTTAATTTTTTGTTAAAATCAGTCAGGCTTTCTTCTGAGTAAGTGGGTTCAGATTCTGTACTATTAGAACTTCCATGTTGGAAGCATGTTTTGATGGATGCCACATTTTATACCTTTTGGATTATTGCAAAATGCCCATTTCTCATGCAAGGAAGCAACTCAGCTCTGAAAAAGCTCCTCCAATTGTTCAGTATTTACTGTAAAAAGTTTGCATCAATGTCTCTTTAAGAGAGTTGAAGTTATATCTTCTGCATTCTAAAGAGATGTCCATCGATAGGCAACACAAAGAGAATATCTATCTCAAATGGTAACTCATGTCTCTTGTCCTCAGACAATCGAAGAAAAGAACCTTCCCTTGGCGGTCATGATCCTCGAACGGCTGTTCAGCTTCGAAGCCTCAGTACTGTTCTAAAACGTCTAAAAGAAATCATGGAAGGAAAAAGCCAGGTAATGTTTTGAGGAGGAGGGAGAGGTGTTAATATGATGGAGCTGCTATGAAACACATGTCGTGTTTGGTGTTTACGAAAGACTGTCCTGTTCTTCGAGTCAATACGGAGATCGAAACAGCACTACCCGCTGCTGCAAGAAGTTCCCACAAGCCCTTAAGGCAAGATTATGCCTCACTAATTTCAGCAGCTTCTGGATGAAACAAATTGCTTATGAAGTATTGATGAAAATGAGCTTTTATTTAAGGCTTTCAGCCTAATGAGACGTGCTTCTTACAAAATGGTGGGTTAAAACAAGGTTGAGAAACCCTTTTGGCCTAGCGGTCCATACTTTTCTACCAACTTGGACAGGTGGGCGATGCCACTCACCTGTCCGTCATCTGATGTCAGTTGACTGGTGGGTGGTCTTGCTCACTTGTCAGAGTCAACCCTTGGGGGTGGGGGAAGGGGTCTGCCTTGCCAGTGTATCCTGCACTGGAAATGCTCTGGTGAACCACCACCCAGCAGGGGTAAACTCTCTGTTCATCAGCTGATGAATGGAGGTCTTAGTCCTGCTCTCTGCTTCACCAGCCGGATTGAACCCTCCCCCCATCAGCTGATGTCACCAAGTGATGCCAGCTGATTGACTGGTGGGCATGGTTAAGAGGAAAATGTCCTCACATTCCAAATTGAAGCCCCTGGGCATCCTCACCCTTGGCTTACAGGCAAAATTTGTCTTCCTGAGATGGTAGGAATCTTTTACTGGATCAAATTGTATAGCTTTAATAATAACACCTGGAAAATTATTTTGGCTTGAATAAACCATGCCGGCATATTAAAGAAGAAGGCTGCCTTTTAAAGGTTCGGTTGAATGGAGGGAGGAGTCCCCTGCTTAATGCCTTTAACATTACATATTTCTGCTAGGATGCTCTGGAGGAATTGCCTGAGTGTGATCAGAACTTGTTGAACGGCTGGGCCATTGTCTACTGGACTTAAACTTTTACTTGTTAGTCTAGAGACTGTGCTACCGGGCAATGTGTCTAAGAAAGACTTGCCTTGGGAAATCTAATTAGCCAGTTACTAAGGAAATGTAATATCATCACAGCCTTGTGACTTCCCATGGTATTGTTTTAGCCTTGGAGATAGAAATATCCTACATAAATCAGTTGCCTTGTGTTGTGACCAGGCTAAATACTTAATTCCCTCCCCAGGACAGTGATCTGAAGCAATACTGGATGCCGGACAGCCAGTGCAAGGAGTGCTATGACTGCAGTGAAAAATTTACCACCTTTCGCCGCAGGCACCACTGCCGGCTGTGCGGGCAGATTTTCTGCAGCCGCTGCTGCAACCAGGAAATCCCTGGGAAATTCATGGGTTACACAGGTAAGGCATGAAGCGTTCAAAGTCTCAGCCTTTTTAGGGGAGGGGAGAAAGTTGCCTTTGTTTAAAGGCTGAGCATGGAGCCTTTCCACATGGGAAGTGTGCTGTGATGGGCTCCCTTCATCCGCTTCATTCACAGTTCCATGCAAAGTTAAAGGTAGGACACTGTTAGTTGTGTTTGCAGGTCTTTCCCTGCTTTATACCTACCTCTGAAAGAATTTGCTCCCTTATATTCATAAATAAATGTAGGGACACAGGTGGCGCTGTGGGTTAAACCACAGATCCTAGGACTTGCCGATGATTAGGTCGGTGGTTCGAATCCCCTCGACGGGGTGAGCTCCCGTTGCTCGGTCCCTGCTCCTTCCAACCTAGCAGTTAGAAAGCATGTCAAAGTGCAAGTAGATAAATAGGTACCGCTCCAGCAGGAAGGTAAACGGCATTTCTGTTCACTGCTCTGGTTTGTCAGAAGCGGCTTAGTCATGCTGCCTACATGACCTGGAAGCTGTACGCCGGCTCCCTCGGCCAATAAAGCAAGATGAGCACTGTAACCCCAGAGTCGGCCACGACTGGACCTAATGGTCAGGGGCCCCTTTACCTATTCATAAATGTACATTATGCAGTTATTTTGGTGGGGATGTAGTTGACTTCACAGCATGAGGGATGGCACCTTGAGCAGTGCAGTGGCATAAGGTGAGGAAGACTTCCTCATACACACATTAATGTGCCCTTCCTTTGTGCTCTGCCTTCCCTTTCTTTCAAAAAAATCACACTATAGCTTCTTGTGATGTTTCTGGGGTTACTGCACCAGGATAGCAGCCCACCTTGCTTTTAAGTGTGAAGAAGTCCCACCAGGAGGCTTTACTCCCCATTTTTATGCCCAACCTGAAGAATCTGTGGCAAGAGCTGTGGGGAAGCCAGGTCAATAAGCTTCTGTAGGTGAAATCACTGCTCCTTAAGATCAAGGAAGGAATTTGTCCTGGTTTAGTTATGTATTGTGCACAGGAATGAGTGAGGTGAAGGGACCCCTGACCATTAGGACCAGTTGTGACCGACTCTGGGGTTGCGGCGCTCATCTCGCTTTATGGGCCGAAGGAGCCGGCGTACAGCTTCCAGGTCATGTGGCCAGCATGACTAAGCCACTTCTGGCGAACCAGAGCAGCGCACGGAAACGCCGTTTACCTTCCCGCCAGAGCGGTACCTATTTATCTACTTGCACTTTGAGGTGCTTTTGAACTGCTAGGTTGGCAGGAGCAGGGACCGAGCAACGGGAGCTCACCCCGTCACAGGGATTCGAACCGCCGACCTTCTGATTGGCAAGTCCTAGGCTCTGTGGTTTAACCCACAGCCTGCCAGTAAATTTTCTGGCTGGTGGGCTAGATTGTTATCACCCTTCTTCCTGGCAGGCCAAACTTGATGGGTGGGGCGTGATGTCACGATGGCGTCAGGTGATGTTGTGCTTTGAAGTCCCAGTTGTTGGGACTTCAAAGGGCAATGTTGCTTGAAAGCTCTTTTGCTGTTTGCAAAAGGCTTTCAGACAGCAGCACCTCCCTTTTCTGTTAGAGCCTTTGAGGCTGAAACTGGAGCGAGGAGGCAATGTCTGAAGCGCTTCACCAAAGAAACTGTTTTTCTTCCTTTCCGATCACCTGATGGGGAGGCGGGGGGGGGGGAGTGCTTTTTGGAAGCAGTGGCTGCTCGCATAAGAAGCCTCATGTACAGTGAATGCTTCCCGGAGGAGGGAGCTAATTTCAACTCACAGCTTCTCAAATCATAGAAAAGCCTGGTGAGAAAAACAATCTCAGAAAGTAGACTTTCTTTCGGATCCTTAGTTTCCCTGCTGTAGAGGGCAAGGCTGTTCAATCTTTCTTGTTTTTCGACAGGTGACCTCCGAGCTTGCACTTACTGCCGTAAGATAGCCTTAAGCTACGCTCACTCCACAGAGAGTAACTCCATCGGGGAAGACTTGAATGCTCTGTCTGACTCTGCCAACTGTTTGTCAGTACTGGATCCTGGGGAACCGCGGACTCCGGTTGGCAGCAGAAAAGCCAGCCGCAACATATTCCTCGAAGAAGACCTTACCTGGCAAAGGTATCAATATATCTGGTTTGGCGGGGAATCCACTTAGTTTTAAGTTTTTGGAATATCTTTTGTCCGCCCAGCCACACCATTTGTCTGCAATATTCTGCTTGAATGCAGTGGTCCAATCACACTGGCTGTTGCTATGGTATTGTGTTGATTTTGCACATCAGGTTTTGATAAGCCATGGCTTCCGTCAATAGTGGAATGGCTTAACTGACTTTGCCATATTGTCATCTTTGCCCCTTCCTCTGCAGTTAGGTTGTTAAAGCCGTCTATTGTGTCTGTCTCTCCCAGCAGATGCAGTCTCTCTCTACACCTAAAGGCTTAAACATTAATTGTGGTATATGCTTCCTTGAATGAGAGTCCACTTCAACAAATGTCTGCAAAACGCCACAATAAACCCATGACAGTGGTACCTCGGGATGTGAACGGGATCTGTTCCGGAGACCTGTTTGCATCCTGAACGCAATGTAAGCCGTGACGGCGCGTTTGTGCGGGTCACGTTTTGCCGCTTCCGCACATGCGCGTGACGTCATTTTGAGCGTCTGCGCATGCGGCGAAACCCGGAAGTAACGCGCTCCATTACTTCCAGGTTGCCGCGGAGCGCAACTCGAACATGCTCAACCCGAAGCACATTCAACCCGAGGTATGACTGTAGTCTTCAAGGTGCCACTGAGATACTTTCCTCTTCTGACCCCAAAGGGCTTCCAATCTTATGGTAGACACAAGGAAACAACAACAGAAGGGGACAAGTGGAAGTGGGCAAAGAACATGCCATTAATTCATTTACACATATCTTCAGCTTGGTTATTACTACAACAATTTAAAAAACCCTGTCTGCTGCTGGGTCCACATGCATGCTACAATCAAGCAGCAGACCCAAGAAGGAGGGAGTCCCCCCCACCCACCGCCCATTCTTCTCCCTGGATATGTGGGGCAAGGAAGGAAATGTCATTCCCGCCACAGGCTTGCTGGCTCAGTTGTTTCTTAAAACAGCTTATGGTGTTGTGTGTTTGGCTTCCACATGCATAGCTCAGTTGGCAGAGCATGATCTCAGGGTTATGGGTTTCAGCCCAGTTGGGCAAAAAGATTCCTGTAACACAGAGGTTGGACTAGATGACTCTCGTGGCCTCTTCCATCTCTACAATTCTATGGTTCCTCATCCCATGTGAGCAAGGGGGTGGGGAGAACTGTTGCAAAGGAGACCTTTGGGTCAGGCCCTCTGCTCCTGGTTCTGCCACGATGGAAATGAGCACAATCTGGTGGTTTCATTGGCACAGGAGAGAGTTTCTAGCCCCCTCAAGGTTCTATCAGTTATCAGTTTTTATGATTTTTTTTAAAACAGTAAGGTGTATTTACGTATATGTAAACAGCTTGGGGATCTTTCAAATAAGTCTGATGGATGTTGATGAAAAATGCATGATTGGACACGCTTTGAGCGCCTGAACTTTCCTAGCTTGAATCTGAAAGGAAGAGATGCATATTTTGTAAATCTCAAAGTGAATTCAGACAGCTCTTCTCGGTCCGAGTCCTTTTAGCAATCCCGCAGCTTTATTGAGGCTGGAATTCTGTAAAAGTGTTCAGTTGAGACGTGGTTTTATGGCTTCCTAGTGATGGATCAGCTTGCAATATGTTAACATGAACTGCTGCAACTAAGAGAACCCTCCAGCAACCTCTGTAGGCAAACACTGAAGTTGCTCGTCAGTGATAAGCTGTAGTAAAACATCTGACCTGTGGTGTGAGGGATAAATTCTGCCTTGTTTCTTTTTCACTTTCTAAGTTTGAATACAGCACCCTCTGCTGTCTGTGAGTTGAAAACAATTATTTTCAGTATTGTCGAAACATTGAGAGATTGGCGTATGCATTCCCCAGCCAGCATACTCCTGGAACTGAACTCTCAGTATAGAGGAGTGCCTCTGAGCATGTACAGACTGCTTTTCCTTAGCAGCATTGGCCACTGTAAACAACTTCTGTTTTCCTGAAGGGCATTTTGATGTAGGAGGCACCTCCTTCCCTATCCCTGACCAAAAGAAACTCGGCTTGCAGAAATAATTGAGAGCAATTCTGGGTGGTCAACAAAACAGTTTTAATATTTTACAGCCCTGGATTACTGGGATATGTAACCTGCCCTATTCTTTTCAGACTCAAATTTATAAAAAGACTTTAAAACCCCATATTCCAGACTGCAAAATTCTAATGATATTGTGATGTGGAGTGGGGAACAGGGATGCATAGAGAAAATTCTTGTTATAGTCGTACCTTGGAAGTCAAATCGAATCCATTCCGGAAGTCCATTCGACTTGAGAAACGTTCGACTTCCAAAGCGTGGCTTCTGATTGGCTGCGGGAAGCTCCTGCAGCCAATCAGAAGCTGAAGAAGCCTCGTCGGATGTTTCGATCTGGGGTTTTGATCTTTCAGGAGCCGGAACGTTCAACTCCCAAGGTGTTCAGGAGCCGAGGTACGACTGTACTTTTAAATGACTTTGTTTTTCTTATCCTTAGTTCCGCCTCCCCCTTGCAGAATTGCAATCTTCCACAGCATTTGAGAACTTGTTGCTTGCTATAGCTTTTAAGGAAGCACTTTAAAACATTTCTCCTTTCAAAGAACAATTGTAAGGAATATAAATCCGCTGCTTTTTAAGTCCTGGGAGCACTCACTGAGTTGTGGCGTAATAATAATAGCTTGCTTTAGTTGCAGTAATTTGATGCTAATTGCTGCTTAAAAACAGTGTCATTTACTTGCAGCTTGATTCACCCAGACTCTTCATCCTCCACGTTATCGACACGTCTTGGATCAGTTCAGGAGGAAGCAGGGAAGTCTCCTGCTCGGAATAGGTAAGCCACCCACTCTCAAGCTTATGTGTGTATGAAGTTGCATCTGTGGAAATGGCACACTGCGGATCCCGTGTAAAGTTTATTTCTGCGGATGAAGTCTTAAAATGACATTGACTTTCCGTCGAAAGATGATTGTGTCCTTTGGTTATGGAGCGACATTACGATGATATTTGCTTGACATCACTGTGTTGTCCTCGATAGTTGGCAAGAGATCTGCAAACACAGCATGAAGTCTATAGTTCAGGTCTCGTGTTGAATGAAATGACATCAGAGATGTTGGACATGTGGAATAACTTTTCCCTATCGCTGGTCCTTTCTCTGGATGGTTGGGGGATTTAGTGGGCTGTTCCAAAAGGTTGATAGTGGCACATTTTTGTGGACCAAGGGTGTTCTTGCTGGTCCAAACCTTAGCCTTGCTAGTGACCCAGTATTTGGGGTGGGTGCGCAATTGTATGTGTTGCTGTCACCTTTCTCACAAATCTTGATGGCATATGTCCACAGGATTTTGAGGAGGTTAACTTCCAGGGCTCGTTTCTTCTCTCCACAGTAGAAGATGTACAGATTACCATATTTTTCACTCCATAAGATGCACTTTTTTCTTCCTAAAAAGTAAGGGGAAATGTCTGTGTGTCTTATGCAGCGAATGCATGGTCCCTGGAGCTGAATTGCCCAGGGGCAAAAAGCAGATCATGCTTTTTTTTTTTTTTTTTTTTTTTGAAAGAGGGAAGTGGGTGTTGAAACAAAGCCGCTGATCGTTTGTGGGGAGAGAGATAAGGGACACTAGAGATAAAGGAGGCTGCCTGGGAGGGGGGAGGTAAAGACAGCAAACTTGCAAGGAGAGGAGACAGGAAGACTAAAGCAATAAGGAGAGAAATTAGAAGAAAAGGAGGAGCAAAAAACTGCTCCAGCTAAGGAAAAGACACTAAGGCAAACAAAGGGAAGGGAGTGTTGAAAGGAAGCAGCTGGGATTGGGAGAGAGATAGGGGATGCAATAAAGGAGGCTGCCTGGGAGGGGGGAGGTAAAGGCCCATGGATCCTCAGGGTTTTTAGATTGGGTCACCCCAAATTCACCATCAGATCACATAGCATGTCCATGGCTACAAGCCTGTGGCAAAAAAATCATGCACCCACTGTTGCGTGGGGCCGCAATGGCACAAAAAAGTGGTTACAAAGCACAGATCCACAGGATCCTCAGGATTTTTGCATTGGGTCACCCCAACTTCTCCATCAGATCACATGTCTGTGGCCACAGCATGAACCACAAAAATGATGCATCCACTGTTTCGTTCAGAATATTTTTTTTCTAGTTTTCCTCCTCTAAAAACTAGGTGTGTCTTATTATGGTCAGGTGCGTCTTGTGGAGTGAAAAATGCGGTACCTTAGATACTTAGGTCAGCTGGAAGATCAGTGTCTCTCCAACTCCTTTACTCTTGAAATAGTCAAGGCCTGGTGTTTTACTTTCCATTGCCAGCCTTACGGCAAGGAAGCAGTCTTGCCAGAGGCATTTATAAGAGGTGCCTTCACACAGAATCAGAGGGTTGTAGAGTTGGAAGGGACTCTGAGGGTCATCTAGTCTGGGGCTCCAATTTGCTCCCAAAGTCTTCCCATCGAAGGTTGCCCTAAAATGGAAGTTGGTCCTCTGAATTATTATTAAGTAGACTGATCTTAATTTCCCCCATATTAGAGTTAGTGGACAGGGGAGGGGATTAGTATATCAAGCAGGCTCCTCCTTACTATTTGAGGAAGGGGAAAGAATCTCACTTGGGACAAATCAGCTTCATAGTTTTGCACTGAGATCCCAAAAGCTTATTTCCAGTTGCGGATTTTCAAAACGCTACATTGACTTTGAGAGAGAGAAAGAGAGATGGGCATTACTTGGGAGGTTCCTTACCTTAACTAACGTTGTAAAATCTTGGACCTGCTCTGTTAAACTTTAATTTTTAAGAGCTGGAGTGAGCTTAAAGGCATTGTTTTCTTTCTCCTGCCAGATCAGCCAGCGTTACTAACCTGTCCCTGGATCGCTCTGGATCGCCCATGGTCCCTTCCTATGAGACATCTGTCAGTCCACAAGCTAACCGCACATACGCCAAGGAGGCCAACGAGGACGAGCGCAAAATTCTCCTGGTACATGTCAAGCAGTTTTTTAAAAAAAATCTTTCATTCTTCTTGCAGAAATCTGTAGTGTCTTTCTGCTTTGGGGCTCCCTGTTTCTTAGGTGCAGTCGCCTTGTGCTCTTCTCTGGCTGCGGTTTATGAACTGTTGTAATGCTATTTGCAACCCACCCTCATGGGCTATCCCATTTTATCTTCTTTATAATCCTATATGTATGTAGGTTTGAAAAGGTACTTTTATACCACTACCTAGTTTTTGAAGAGATGTAAGAGTTTTCAGCTTCAGCATGGAAAGATTAGCAACTATATATATATATACACACACACACACACACACACACACCTTTAAGGAACTGCTAAACCCTTGTGTCGTTAGGTCTGAGAATGCAACTGCGGTGGTTGTTTGAACCAGTTTTGCAAGAGAAAATGCTAGCACTTTATTCCGTTTGTCTCTCTCTGTGTGCGCGCTTCCATGCCATTTATTGGCTTTCTATGCCGTGTAAGACTATTTACATATTTACCGTATTTTTTGCACCATAACACTCACTTTTTTCCTCCCAGAAAGTAAGGGGAAATGTCTGTGCGTGTTATGGAGCGAATGCCTGTGGGTGGCGGGGGGGATCTGCTGCAGTCGTGAGCAGAGGATCCATGGTTCCCCTTCCTTCCCTCCTCCGTGGTTACAAAGCATGGATCCACATGGATCCTCAGGATTTTTGCATTGGGCTACTCCAAAATCACTGTCAGATCACATGTCTGTGGCCACAGCATGAACCACAAAAATCATATATCCACTGTTTCGTTTAGAATATTTTTTTCTTGTTTTCCTACTCTAAAAACTATGTGCGTGTTATGGTCTGGTGCGTGTTATAGAGCGAAAAATACGGTAATTTAATGCATTTATATCCCACCTTTTTCTCCCAAGGAGCTCATGGTTCTCCTGCTGCTCAGTTAATCCTCACAACTACCCTGTGAGGCTGAGAGGCTGTGATTGGCTCAAGGTCACTCGGTGAGCTTCGTGGCCGAGCGGGGATTTGAACCCTGACCTCCCAGGTCTCTAACCACTACACCACACTATCTTTTTCAGGGATACTGTTGCTTCAGTATCATAGGACTAATTTATATCTGAGAGCCAGTGTGGTGTAGTGGTTAAGAGCGGTAGACTCGAAATCTGGTGAACTGGGTTCGTGTCTCCGCTCCTCCACATGCAGCTGCTGGGTGACCTTGGGCCAGTCACACTTCTCTGAAGTCTCTCAGCCCCACTCACCTCACAGAGTGTTTGTTGTGGGGGAGGAAGGGAAAAAGGAGATTGTTAGCCGTTTTGAGATTCCTTAAAAGGGAGTGAAAGGCGGGATATCAAATCCAAACTCTTCTTCTTCTTATATGCAAGCATGCATATTGCGCTTAAATAAGAGCTCCTCTCCCATATGACTTTCAGCTAAATATCTCAACTACTTTTGTTGAAAAGTAGTTTGTTTGAGATGACGTCTCAGACAGGTAGGTGCTTGCTTGATGTTGCCACCCTGGACTCCTTTGGAAGGAAGGGTGGAACAGAAATTTAATAATAGTAATAATTTGTATATAATTTTTGAATGAGTGAGCATGTCTGAATTATCCCTAATTATGATTTGTAATACATTGTGGTATTCATTGCTGCTTCAAAGACCTGCCTGATGTAAGGGAGAGCCAAGCAATCTCTAGTTAGCTGTTCTAAGTGTGAAGAGCACAAAATGTTCAGCAGAGCTTCGTTTATTGCTCTACCTGAAGACAGAATCAACAGACGGACACACATGTCTGCTGGTGAAGAAGGGAAATTTGACATTTTAATCTTTCTCCCCCTTCCGCAAGCGCTTGCAGTCTGAATAAAAAAAGATAACAATAAGATAATGGCCAAGTTTTCTCCTGGTGCAGATATGTACTCAGGTACAATGTGCATACCGTATTTTTCGCTCTATAGGACGCACCTTGTTTTAGAGGGGGAGAACAAGAAAAAAAAATTCTCCCCCTCTCTGCTCAGCTCCCCTTCAGCGAAGCAGCAGGAGAAACGGAGCCCCTTCCATTTCTCCTCCCGCTTAGCTGAAGGGGCACAGCGCAACTCTCCCTCTCTGCTGAATCCTGGAAAGTATTGCTCTCCCGGCTTCAGCAAAAGGAACCCGAAGCCTTTGGAGCGCAGCGCGAGTTCCCGCTGCGCTCCAAAGGCTTCGGGCAGCTATCCCTGAAGCCTGGAGAGCAAGAGGGGTCGGTGTGCACCGACCCCTCTCGTTCTCCAGGCTTCAGCGAAAGCAACGCGTAGCCTCCGGAGCGTGTAGGGAGCGCTCCCTTTGCGCTTTGGAGGCTTAGCGTTGCTATCGCTGAAGCCAAGGAGCCTGCATTCGCTCCATAGGACGCACACACATTTCCCCTTAATTTTTGGAGGGGGAAAAGTGCGTCCTATAGAGCAAAAAATACGGTACATAGCCCTGCCTTTTTAACGAATGTGTATAACAGAACACTGCCTTCGGTGCATCGCGGGGTGGGGACGGTGCAAATCACTTGCAACAGATGTAAACAGCACTTCCCAAGACGGCGGGAACACTTAAGCCCACCAAACAGATGCTATCTAAAAGTGTCATCACTCTTGCCTCGCAGGACTCAGTCCAGCTAAAGGACCTGTGGAAGAAAATATGCCATCACAACAGTGGCATGGAGTTCCAGGATCATCGCTATTGGCTGCGAACGCATCCCAACTGCATCGTGGGGAAGGAGCTGGTCAACTGGCTCATGAGGAACGGCCACGTCACCACCAGGTACCGGGCAACCCTGAGTTCATGACTGTCTCATTATTTCATGGCTCAGGGGATTACTGGGCTTTTATGAACTAGTTATATCCATGAAGGGAATGTGTTCTCTGTATTTATTTTTTTAGATTACAACCAAATTATGAAATGCAAATGGTATTATAAAGCATAAACCCTCAACCCACCCACCCTCATCCCATTTCTAATCCAAGGTAGAAAATGCTACTCTGTTATCGTAAGGTAGTTGTTTTGGGGCTTGTTCTAAATCGGTGGTTCTCCTTCTGTGAATGTAATACAGTGGTACCTCGCAAGACGAATGCCTCGCAAGACAAAAAAACTCGCTAGACGAAAGGGTTTTTTGTTTTTTGAGTTGCTTCGCAAGACGATTTCCCCTATGGGCTTGCTTCGCAAGACGGAAACGTCTTGCAAGTTTGTTTCCTTTTTCTTAACACTGTTAATACAGTTGCGACTTGACTTCGAGGAGCAACTCATAGAACGCGGTGTGGTAGCCTTTTTTGAGGTTTTTAAAGACTTTGGTGATTTTTGAAGCTTTTCCAAAACTTCCCCGACACCATGCTTCGCAAGACGAAAAAAATCGCAAGACGAAAAAAATCGCGGAACGAATTAATTTCGTCTTGCGAGGCACCACTGTATAAGTGCCATTCCTCAAATTATTAATTTGCTTTTTCTGCTGAGTCCCAATATGTTTTAAACAATTATTCCTAATTATTATAACCCTTTGCCGTCTGCATTCAATTAGAATGTGTGCGGTCCTCAACTTTCCTTCCTTCCTTCCATTTCGCTATGACCTAAGTATGCTGTAGTTGAAAAAATAATCAGCTTTTAAAATAAGAATCTTGTCCTGATAGGGAGTGGACCAGGTGACCCTCAGGGTTCCTTCCACCTCCACAATTCTGTGATTTAAAAATATTCCAATATTGCTAATGTGTCGTAGCCTGCACGTTCATATTTGTGTTAATATTGTACTGCTTCCAAACAGCAGAACACACAGAGTGTTCTAAAGTGAAAATGTGTTCCTCTCCAATGAAGATCCTTCCAACATTGACCTTTTATGAAGCATGCTATGTGGACCATTTTTATTTTATTTTAAAACATGTACCGTATTTTTTGCTCCATAAGACGCACCTAGTTTTTAAGAGGAAAACAAGAACAAAAATATTCTGAACGAAACAGCGGATGTATGATTTTTGTGGTTCATGCTGTGGCTACAGATATGTGATCTGATGGTGAGTTTGGGGTAGCCCAATGCAAAAATCCTGAGGATCCATGTGGATCTGTGCTTTGTAACCACTTTCTTGCACCATTGCGGCCCCATGTAACAGTAGGTGCGTGATTTTTTGGTGCAGGATGTAGCCATGGACATGCTATGTGATCTGATGGTGAATTTGGGGTGACCCAATCTAAAAACCCTGAGGATCCATGGGCTTTTACCTCCCCCCTCCCAGGCAGCCTCCTTTATTGCATCCCCTATCTCTCTCCCGATCCCACCGATCAGCTGCTTCCTTTCAACACTCCCTTCCCTTTTGTTTGCCTTAGTGTCTTTTCCTTAGCTGGAGCAGTTTTTTTACTCCTCCTTTTCTTCTAATTTCTCTCCGCATTGATTTAGTCTTCCTGTCTTCTCTCCTTTCAAGTTTGCTGTCTTTACCTCCCCCATTCAGGCAGCCTCCTTTATTGCTAGCGTCCCTTATCTCACTTGCGACCAGCAGCTTTGTTTCAACACCCACTTCCCTCTTTTTTTTTTTTTTTTTAAAAAAAAGCATGATCTGCTTTTTGCCTCTGGGCAATTGGCTCCAGGGACCATGTATTCACACCATAAGACATACAGACATTTCCCCTTACTTTTTAGGAAGAAAAAATATTGTGTCTTATGGAGCGAAAAATACGGTATATGCCATTTATCTGGGAAAACCCCTCCAAAACAATTTACAAACTTTGCTTTCATCAGTCCCAGATAGGAGTTGCTATCCTAACTATCTGGAGAGAACCAGATTATGGAAGCCTGTCTGAGGGCTTCTCCATACCTCCACTTGCCCTGTCATTTCCCCGTGGGGAAACCCGAACGTTTGCACTGAATTGGAACAAACGGCCACTGGATTTCGCATGGATTTCCACTTGTTCTGATTTAGGGTCCAAGAGAGGCCTGTCCCAGGGAAAGTGTCGCGGGAAAAGCATAACCACTCTGATCAGGGCCTAGAAATTGTAGGTCAAGTGGGTAACTGCTTGGAGGCTATGCTTTTTAGATTTGCTAACTTACTTGGCCAAACCTTTATTAGGAATTGCAAATCAAGCTGATGGACAATGCTGAGATGGCAAAGCTGACTGGAAAACTCAGAAACCAAGAGGATAAAAACTTTTAAGCTACTTAGGAGACCACTGTAAGCAGATGGAAACAAGAGCAGGATTTTCATTCACTTGTAGCGTAAAAATCACTATGGATAATATGGTTTGATATAAGAATTGGAGTATGGATGAATATGCAGTTGTAGATGTTTGAAATGAGACCCCGTGGAGGGGATGAGGGGAAGTCCTGAGATTTGGAAAATCTTTTTATATAGATATGTATGTTTGTTTTACTTTTTGCTTATCTGTATTTTGTATTTGTAAAATTAATAAAAATGAATTCAAAAAAAGAAAAATATTAGGCATTGCAAAAATGCCTAATAAAATGAATTGCCTCATAAAACATCCACGTATAAAATTTTCAAATACCGTATTTTTTGCTCTCTAAGACTCACTTTTTCCCTCCTAAAAAGTAAGGGAAAATGTGCGTGCGTCTTATGGAGTGAATGCAGGCTGCGCAGCTATCCCAGAAGCCAGAACAGCAAGAGGGATTGCTGCTTTCACTGTGCAGCGATCCCTCTTGCTGTTCTGGCTTCTGAGATTCAGAATATTTTTTTTCTTGTTTTCCTCCTCCAAAAACTAGGTGCGTCTTGTGGTCTGGTGCGTCTTATAGAGCAAAAAATACGGTATATGCAAATAAACAACCATGTAAAATAGTAACAACGAGGATTTTCATTGGAATTTCTTCCCGCTAAATAGTGTCTTTTACAAACAATAAAGACTGCAACTCAGTATTTGTGAAGCTTTCACTTTGGGCTTAGAAATGTTTTTGGTAACTCACTTGCGATTCGAAACCTATCTTTTTTTCCAGAGCTCAAGCTATTGCAATTGGTCAGGCTCTGGTCGACGGGCGCTGGCTGGATTGTGTCAGTCACCACGATCAGATTTTCAGAGATGAGTATGCGCTCTACAGACCACTGCAGGTATGGATTTTGTGTGTGTGGTGATTTCACACGTGAATTGGGCTGCTGAACGAATTGCTTTCTGCTGCTGTGTAGTGGTTTTTGACTTTTTGGTCACCCAGATATAAAGAAAATCCTTAATGGGCCATGGCAATTTCCCCAAGGCTGTGTATTCAGGCCGTGCATTTGCTTGTTTGAAAAGGTGTGCAAAAGCAACTCTGATAAGTCACTAATGTAAACTAATTCACTTAAGGTCAAGAAATGTAGCAAGAAGGCTGAGAAACCTTCCGTGAAAAGAAAGGTAGGCATCTTCCAGGTAACTGGAGAAGAGAAGTTGGCGGATCGGGAGGAAACGGGATGAAGGGGAAGTTTTTAACGAAAAAAGTGACTTTTAGAAATGAGATGTATCAAGCACAGATCGGTTTAGGCTGTCTCAGAAAAAGGTGTTGTGTATTAGATTGCCCCTCAAAAGCTTTCTCATTAAGGGCTTTGCGACAGCCTTAAAGACTCCCGTAAAGCAAATTCAAGGAAGAGGCTGAGCAATTTAGGTATTTTCTAATGGCCCAAATGTTTTGACAGTAGTGGCTTCTTCACTATGGGGGTGAGCTGGAGAGGTTTCGGCAAAGACCCTGGTAGCTTTCTGACAAAGTAGCATAATTTATGAATGTACCAAAAAGTGAGGCATGATAGTAATTGGGCAGGTACTCAATGAGAGTCACTGTTTACATCTAGGAACTTCTGGCTTCCTCTGACGCATTGTGCCAGTACTCCGGGCTAGTGGGGCATCTGGAAGGGAAGCATAAATCAAAATGAGTCATTGCTTGGTGGGCAGCCCCCCCTCCCCCCGTGTCCTGGAGAAGATAACACAACACAATCAGTGGGCTGGGGGGGGAGAATTCACCCACTATTGGATTTTTTGGCAATCTTTTTTTAAAAAATGAAATGCCTGTTGTGGGGGAATATATCCTGATTCGTTTAGCTGCTACTTTCTCAAGTTGCACTCCAGTGCCACAGCCAAGACTTTCATTTGGCTGGATGTAAGTGCTGCTTGATGGGGACGCAGGTGGCGCTGTGGGTTAAACCACAGAGCCTAGGACTTGCTGATCAGAAGGTTGGCGGTTCGAATCCCTGCGATGAGCTCCCGTTGCTCGGTTCCTGCTCCTGCCAACCTGGCAGTTCGAAAGCACGTCAAAGTGCAAGTAGATAAATAGGTACCACTCTGGCGGGAAGGTAAACGGCGTTTCCGTGCGCTGCTCTGGTTCGCCAGAAGCAGCTTAATCATGCTGGCCACATGACCCAGAAGCTGTACGTCAGCTCCCTCGGCCAGTAAAGCGAGATGAGTGCCGCAAACCCCATAGTCGGCCACGACTGGACCTAATGGTCAGGGGTCCCTTAACCTTTACCTTTAAGTGCTGCTTGAAGACTGGAGTTGAGCCGTTTCTGGTGCTTTAGTCGTCCCTGGTTCACATTGCTGTCGTGAGATTGGACAGGGGCAATGTGGGACTATGTGGAGTGACATGGGATCTGCCTTGGGTCTAGGACAGGCATTCCGAAACTTGGCCCTCCAGCTGTTTTGGGACTACAACTCCCACAATCCCTAGCTAACAGGTCAGGGATGATGGGAATTGTAGTCCCAAAACATCTGGAGGGCCGAGTTTGGGGATGCCTGGCCTAGGATGTGCATATACTGTAGTACTCAGTGAGGCATGGTGGAGGATGCTGTCTTTGTAATGCTTTAGTAAGCCAGATCACGGCTTAATGTGAGCAGGCAAACACTCCTGTACTGCTGGGGTAAAGATTGTGGCCACTGGGCCTCTTCCCTGGTTGTCCAGCTCACAGGGCTGCTATCCAGGGCTGAGCTATGGTTTGGCTTGCATTAAATCTGAACCTTAAAAGACAGCATCTTAAAAAGCAGAGACATTACCTTGCCAACAAAGGTCCGTATAGTTAAAGCTATGGTTTTCCCAGTAGTGATGTATGGAAGTGAGAGCTGGACCATAAAGAAGGCTGATTGCCGAAGAATTGATGCTTTTGAATTCTGGTGCTGGAGGAGACTCTTGAGAGTCCCATGGACTGTAGGAAGATCAAACCTATCCATTCTTAAGGAAATCAGCCCTGAGTGCTCACTGGAAGGACAGATCCTGAAGCTGAGGCTCCAATACTTTGGCCACCTCATGAGAAGAGAAGACTCCCTGGAAAAGACCCTGATGTTGGGAAAGATGGAGGGCAGAAGGAGAAGGGGACAACAGAGGACGAGATGGTTGGACAGTGTTCACGAAGCTACCAGCATGAGTTTGACCAAACTGCGGGAGGCAGTGGAAGACAGGAGTGCCTGGCGTGCTCTGGTCCATGGGGTCACGAAGAGTCGGACATGACTAAACGACTAAACAACAACACATCTGAACCTAGGCTCATGGTTTGTCTCGCTCCAGGCAAACCACAAACAGCAAACCAAGAACAAACCTTGGTTACAGATTCTGGTTTTTCTGGAGCAAGACAATCCACAAAACTGGGTTGGTTGTGATGCTAAGCCAAAGAGTGGCTCAGCCCTGGGAGAAGCTCCATTTGCTCATTCATGCCAACCCATGTTTTCTCTTAGTGTGGTGTGTAAACCTATTTATAGTATGCAAGCTGATCTGCCTTTATGTTTGCCTTAGTTGCAGGTGTAGAATCAAATCAGTCTGACTCAGGGTGAAATCTGGTGCCCGGTGGTTGTGCAACTGCCAAAAAAAGTCCGCTATCATTTATATATTAGAAATGATAGTGCTGGAATGAAAATGAACTTTTTTTAGAGGAGTCGGGGAAATGGGGTGGGGAAAATAAGGGGCCCCTTTTATTGTAATGCTGTGAAAACCTTAGTAAACTATAGATAAAAAAGACCTGTGTAATAGTGACTTTAGCTCTTATCTAAAAGAGAAGGTGTTTAGCTTCTTTGGTTGCCAGAGAGCTCCTTTGGTTGCAAATGTGTGAATAATTCTGGGCGGAATCTTGGAAGCTTGAATGGTTGCTGAATAAGGGGTTATATGTCAATTGATAAGCCTTTACAGGTCCTTGTTGCACTCTGTGTGTACCAGAAATTGGCTGAAGCTACAATCCTGTATGCATGCCCATTTAACAAAGTAGTCCTTGTTTCCAAACAACTATGCAAAATGGAGAGAAATTGTCAGAGCTGCCACCCAGTCCCAGCTCACATAGGACCAAGTCCGCCAGCGTTCACTTTATAAGAGTCTTTATTAAGTTACAGGTTTCATTTCCGAACTGCCGCGTGCAGCTCTACACCTTCTGCCCTAGGTCGGCGAAGACCCGTCTGAGTCCCCGCCTCTTGCACACCAGCTTAATACCCTAGCCTTGCTCCACCTCCTTCGCCTCTCCCTACGTCTCTGGGTCCTTCTGCCCCCCTGGGCCTCCTCCCTTCTACTCTCCTCTGACGCTGACCCCCCTGATCCTTCTGCCTCCTTGCGGCGGGCTTTAGGACCTGGCTCACTCTCCGGGCTGCTTACTGCTCCAGCTTCCGCTGCATTTGAACTTGGCGCGCGCGCCCAACTCTCTACTTTCCTCTTAACCGTTGCCTTGCTCTCTGAGGAGGGCGTGACCACCCCTGACTCGTGCCCTCCCTCCTGCTGACAGCCTCCGGAACCCGATGCCTGGCTACCTTCCTCCCTGCTGCTCTCAGTCTTGAGCGTGGGTCCCGACTTCCAGCTGCTGCCGCCCTCAGTTATGAGCGTGGGTCCCGACTTCCAGCTGCTACTCTCTGAATCTCCTCTGTTCCCTTCCTCCTGGGGTGTCCCCCCGGATCCCCCCCTTGCTCTGCTCACTGGGGCTCCCTTTTGGGAGTCCTCTGACTCACTGCTTAGGCTTGGAGATCTCGGGTCGTCATCATCACTCATTTTCCCTTCGGATTCCTCCCCCTCGCTCTCTGCTTCCTCCCTTCTCTGCGTCTCTGCTCCTGAACCCCTGACATCCATCCCCCCCTCGAAGCCCCCCCTTCCCCCCTCCCCGCTTTCAGGTGTGGGTGCTGGGTGCTCCATCATCACGGGAGGGAATGCCGGATACAGTTCGCTCCCCGTGGTTGGCCGCCAACTGAAGACCTCCGAGTCTTCCTCCTCGCGGTCGCCGACGTTGACCTGTTCCGCTTCCATCTCTGTACCGCCGTGCTCGAACCCAAGGTCCTCCCCGAACACGTCCATGTCAGTCTCTGCGTCGGTCGCTCGACCTGGCATCTCCAGCCACTTCCGGCGCCATTGCTCCTCCGGTCGATCGTCCCACCAATACGAGGTGTCTGACGCCGAACCCGCCGGCGATCCTTCTGGGGAACGGGTGCTCAGTGCGGGTTCCCCGTCCGAGTCGAATCCATGGAACGTGCTGGAAGAAAGTGTGGGCGTGAACAGCCAGTCGTCGAAGAAGCTCGCTGGCATGGGTCTGTGTGGGAAAAGGGCATGAAACTCGTCCTTGAGCAGGGGTTCCTCCAAAGCGTAGTCTGGCACCCAGCTATTGGCGCTGGCCCGGGTGCCCTCTCTGGCTAGGAGGTATTCGACTCCCTCTTCCCCCCATCTGGAGTCCAAAATCTCCGTGACCTCGTTGATGGGGTCTTGCTGCGTCACCCCTCGCGTCTCCGTCCGCTCCCGGAACGGACTCGGTGCCGTCCCTGGCTCCTGGAATCTGTGAGGTGCCTTGTAGGGAGTGAGCACCGACCTGTGGAACACCGGATGCATTCTGGAACCCTCCGGCAGCGCCAGTCGGAAGGCTACCGGGTTGATCCGTGCTTCGACTTGGTACGGACCAATTTGCTTGTGCCCCAACTTCTCCTTGGCTAGTGACCTGGTCGGCACTGCGTGGGCTGCCAACCAGACCCAGTCTCCCACTTGGATCTCTTTGCCAACCCGCCTGTGCTTGTCAGCTTGCACCTTGTA
Source organism: Podarcis vaucheri (assembly GCF_965113315.1). NCBI lineage: Eukaryota > Metazoa > Chordata > Lepidosauria > Squamata > Lacertidae > Podarcis > Podarcis vaucheri. The sequence continues at coordinate 133,306,905 of NC_138759.1, forward strand.
GGCGTGCTTAGCTAGCTCCAGCTGCCGTCTGAGTTGATCGTGTACCGCCTGCAACTCTGACGCGAACGCGTCCGCCGTCTGTGGTTCTCCGCCCCCCACTCTCTCCCGTCCCGGGAAGGTTCTGGGATTCCTCCCATTGTTGGCGAAGAACGGCGTCACCCCTGTGGACACGTGCTTCGTGTTGTTGTAAGCGAACTCGGCGAGCGGCAGGTAATCCACCCAGGTCGCAGGTTGTTGATTGGCATAGCATCTCAGGTACTGCTGCATGATGGCATTGACCCTCTCTGCTTGCCCGTTGGTCTGCGGGTGTCTTGCTGATGCCAGATCGACCTTGACATTTAGAAAACTCATCAGCTTCTGCCAGAAATTCGAGACGAACTGGCGCCCGCGGTCGGACAGGATAGACCGCGGCAGACCATGCACTTTGAACACGTGATCTATGAACAGTTTGGCGGTTTGTTCCGCCGTGGCCACCTTCGCACACGGAATGAAATGTGCCATCTTGGTGAACAAGTCCACCACCACTAGTACAGCTGTCTTGCCTCTCGAGCTGGGTAGATCCGTAACAAAGTCCAGGGCCACTCTCTCCCACGGTTCAAACGGCGTTTGCAGCGGTTCCAGCAGTCCCGCCGGTGGTTTGTGCACCGGTTTGGCCCTCTGGCAGGTGTCGCACCTCGCAACGTAGTCCGCGACTTCCCCTCTCAGTCTGGGCCACCAAAAGTCCCTTGCGACTAATTCCACCGTTTTTTCCGTGCCAAAGTGCCCGGCCGTGGGTGCGTCGTGCAGCTGCTGCAGTACCCTGGCGCGAAGTTCGTCTCCCGGCACGTAGATGGCCCCTTTACGTAAGAGCAAGCCGTCTCGTATCTGGAACTCGTCGCCCTTCGCCGTGCCCTTGTGCACCTCTGCCATCTTCGCCTGCGCGAAGGAGTCGTCCTGCAACGCCCGCCGCACCGCATCCAGGTCTACTGTGGCTGAAGCGCATGCCCACGCTGTTGGCGCGAAGATGTGCATGGCTGCCGCTGGCGTCGCCTCTTCGAGGTATTGCGGTTTGCGGGACAGTGCATCCGCCATGACGTTGGTGTCGCCTGGGACGTACTCTATTCGGAAATTGAAGTCAGCAAAGAACTCCGCCCAACGTATCTGCCTCTGGTTCAGGAACTGAGCCGTGCGCCAGTGCTCCAGATTCTTGTGATCCGTGCAGACCTGCACCGTGTGCTTGGCGCCGATCAGGAAGTGCCTCCACGCCTTGAAAGCTGCATGAATGGCCAGCAACTCCCTGTCCCAGATGGTGTAGTTCTGCTCCGACTTGCTGAGCTTTCTGGAGTAGAACGCTCCCGGCCTCCAGACCCCCTGTGGGTCCCTTTGCAGCAGGACAGCTCCCACTGCTCTATCGGACGCGTCTGTCTCTACCCGCATCGGTCTGCTGGGGTCGATATGCAGCAGTTGCTCTTCCGACGCGAAGAGACGCTTGAGTGCCTGAAAGGACTGCTCCGCCTGCTCCGTCCAGATGAATTTCTTCTTCTTGGAGCTTAGCGTGTCCGTAATGGCCGCCGTCTGCATCGCGAACCCCTTGATAAACTTGCGATAGAAGTTGGCGAAGCCGACAAACCGCTGGACCTCCTTCCGATTGCGCGGGCTCTTCCAATCCAACACCGCCCGAACCTTGGCGCTGTCCATGGCTAGCCCCTTGTCCGACAACTTGTAACCCAAGAAATCCACCTCCGTCGTGTCGAACTGGCACTTCTCCAGTTTGGCGTACAGTCTATGCTGCTGCAGCCTCTTCAGCACCTCCCGAACATCTTGGTCATGGGCTTGCTGCGAGTCGGAGAATATCAGGATGTCATCCAGAAAGCAGACGCACTTCTTGTAAAGGAGTCCCGCCAACACATGATGCATGAAAGCTTGGAAACAGTGAGAACCGTTTTGCAATCCAAACGGCATCACTCTGTATTCGTAGGTGCCCAGAGGCGTGAACATGGCTGTCTTCCACTCATCGCCCTCCCTCATGCGGATGAGATTGTACGCACCTCGCAGGTCCAACTTGGTGAACACGCGTCCCTTGCGCACCGTCGCTAGTAGGTCGTCAATCCTGGGCATGGGGAAATCAGAAGGCTTGGTCATCTTGTTTAAGAGGCGAAAATCCACCACCAGTCTTTTTTGGGGCGTGTCCTTCTTCTTCACGAAGAAAACAGGACTGCCCCCTACTGCCCTGGACTCCCGGATGAAACCGCGCTGCAAATTGTGATCTATGAACTGTTTGAGTTCCTGTAATTCGTCCTCAGACATGGAATACAGCTTCCCTTTCGGCAGCGTCGCCCCTGGTAGGAGGTCAATCTTGCAGTCATATTGCCTGTGCGGTGGTAGCTTGTCAGCCTCTTTCTCGCAGAAGACCTCCAGAAAGTCTGCGTATTTGTGGGGGACTGCTTGCAACGTTCCCAACTGCAGTTGTGATTCCTCCTCCTCTCCCTCCTGTCTGGGCAGGATGCAGTGTTCTGCGCAATAAGAGGAGCCGAAGATCAGCTGTCTCTGGTACCAAGCCAGTGTCGGACTGTGCCTGTCCAGCCAACTCATGCCCAACACAATGGGCGTGTCCGACAGTTGGGTGACATTAAAACTGATGACTTCCCTGTGGTTGCCAAGGCGCATCACCATCGGTGGCGTTTGCTTCACCACCTGCCCCCCTAGCAACTCTCTGCCATCCACTGTGACGACTTGCAGGGGCAGAGTGGCAGGCAGTAGCTGTATAGCGTGCTGCTCCACAAAATCCTGCGCTATAAAGTCTGCGTTGCTTCCAGAATCCACAGAAAGCGGCACTTCGATAGTGACGCCATCGGGTAGCTGGAGAGATGCTGTGAGCTGCACTACTGGTTTGGGTGGGAGGGGGTCCGTGGGTTGCAAGATCGCTGGGGACTGCTTCACTGATGCGTCTGGCTGGGCCCCAGTGCCTCTGTCTCCAGCCAGACATCGTCGTTTCCCTGCTGTGGTTCTCCTTGCTGCGTTGCTGCAGTCACCATTGCTGAGGCTGCAGTGTGCTTGTGGAGCCTCCGGGGACACTCTTTCGCCAAATGGCCTGGATCCTCGCAGATGTAACACTTCCTGTTCCCTCTAGGAGGCTTCGCTTTCACTGCTGTCGGTGCTTGGGCTCTGGCTGCTGACTGAGCCCTTGCACCTCCAACCTCCATCGGTTCCCCTCCCCCTCCAGGCGGAGGTGTGGATTGCGCACGCGCTGCTTCTCTTGGAACGAAAGAGAAACTTCTCGCTGCTTCGCGCCCTCCACGTCCTTCATCTCTGCACCATGGACGTTCTTCCAGCCTCACCCCCACAGTCAGCGCCCTTTGGACCACCTCCTGCGTGCTTCGGGGCCTCTCCCCCCTTGCAATTTCATCCTTGACCGCAGAGCTTAGACCCTCCCAGAACAGGTCTCTGACAGGGGGCGAATCCCGGTCCCACTCTAAGGCACTGACCAGCGCAAAAAAGCGGGCGTGGTACTGCCGGACGCTTGCCCTCCCTTGTTTTAGTCCATGAATCTCCCGTCGGGCAAGATCCACATCAATAGTAGACAAAAAACACGCATCCATCGCTTTGATAAAGGCATCTGCATTCTGAAGCGCCGGATCTTTATCCCTCCACAAATTGCGTAGCCACGCTTTAGCATCCCCATGCAAATGGGATAGTATGAACCCCACTTTCTCTTCCTCATCTCTAAAGTCTTTTGCCAGCAGTTGCAGTGCGCACATTACGTCTGCTCGAAAATTGGGGTACTGTTGTAAATTCCCATCGAAGTGAGCCACAAGCCCTCCTGCTCTCCGTGCCAACCCAACCCCCTCCGGTCTGGGTCCTGGCTGCCCGTGTTTAACCCATGCTTCAAACCTGGCGTGGAGATCTCTGTAGGCGGCTGCCGCATCCTCCTCCCTCTTCTTGGATGCCAGTACCTCCGCGTTCAATTGGGTAACTGCCTGTTGCAGCGCTGCAACTGTCTCTGCTTCCGTCATCTCTGCTAACCGTCGTGAGCTTGCTCCCAAACACCGATCCCCTCCTCCAGCTGCCTCTCTCTCCGCTGCGAGATATCAGGTGTCCGAAGCTTTTGAGAGACGGGTCTTACTGTCAGAGCTGCCACCCAGTCCCAGCTCACATAGGACCAAGTCCGCCAGCGTTCACTTTATAAGAGTCTTTATTAAGTTACAGGTTTCATTTCCGAACTGCCGCGTGCAGCTCTACACCTTCTGCCCTAGGTCGGCGAAGACCCGTCTGAGTCCCCGCCTCTTGCACACCAGCTTAATACCCTAGCCTTGCTCCACCTCCTTCGCCTCTCCCTACGTCTCTGGGTCCTTCTGCCCCCCTGGGCCTCCTCCCTTCTACTCTCCTCTGACGCTGACCCCCCTGATCCTTCTGCCTCCTTGCGGCGGGCTTTAGGACCTGGCTCACTCTCCGGGCTGCTTACTGCTCCAGCTTCCACTGCATTTGAACTTGGCGCGCGCGCCCAACTCTCTACTTTCCTCTTAACCGTTGCCTCGCTCTCTGAGGAGGGCGTGACCACCCCTGACTCGTGCCCTCCCTCCTGCTGACAGCCTCCGGAACCCGATGCCTGGCTACCTTCCTCCCTGCTGCTCTCAGTCTTGAGCGTGGGTCCCGACTTCCAGCTGCTGCCGCCCTCAGTTATGAGCGTGGGTCCCGACTTCCAGCTGCTACTCTCTGAATCTCCTCTGTTCCCTTCCTCCTGGGGTGTCCCCCCGGATCCCCCCCTTGCTCTGCTCACTGGGGCTCCCTTTTGGGAGTCCTCTGACTCACTGCTTAGGCTTGGAGATCTCGGGTCGTCATCATCACTCATTTTCCCTTCGGATTCCTCCCCCTCGCTCTCTGCTTCCTCCCTTCTCTGCGTCTCTGCTCCTGAACCCCTGACAGAAATTATGTAAAACTTGCTTAATTTGCATCACCAGTGAATGCAAATACAAAGCGAATTCTGCCTTTGTTTGATGCAGACTTGAATTTACCTTGGTGCAGGTTTTTTTTTAAAAAAGAAATCCTTAGTGCAGAGTTCCTATAGCCCTACTTATTTATGGCAGTGTTAAGATAACTTATACTTGGCAGACCCACCTGGGAAGGAATAAAGCCATTTGAATCATTTAAAGTGTTTCAGGAGCACTGAACCTGAATTATATACACACATAATTTGAGTCGAATTGCTTTTCGCGTTGAAACATGGTTCAAGTGCAATTCCTGGAAGTCGTAGATCTCACTTTAGAACTGCATTTGTAGAGTTAATCTGTGGAAAGGTCAGAGCTGGCATTGTAGATGGAACAGATTGATGTCACTTTTTGTTTGGTCAGCTAGAGAATTGCTCAAGTAGTCAATGCGTATCTTTCCTCCATGGGCAGAGAGTACTAACCTTGGGGCAAAGGCTGCATTTCAGCACAACGCCTTGGCTGTCTTCCCAGGATTTGAGGAGCTGCTAGCTACTGTTTAGGTATAGAACTGCCCTGCTAGTTTCCTATGAAGTTTCTTATGAATAATATGGGTGTGAAGGGAATGAGAAATCGCCAGTGGGGCTCTAAAGCCTGTAGAAAAATGTGTACCGTATTTTTTGCCCTATAGGACGCACTTTTTCCCCTCCAAAAATGAAGGGGAAATGTGTGTGCATCCTATGGGGCGAATGCAGGCTTTCGCTGAAGCCTGGAGAGTGAGAGGGGTCAGTGCGCACCGACCCCTCTCCCTCTCCAGGCTTCAGGAAGCTATCCGCAAGCGTTGGGAGCCCGCAGGAGTTCCCGCCGGGCTCCCCAGGCTTGCGGATAGCAGCCTGTTCTGGGGGCTGGGGTCAGGGGAAGCTCGGGCTTCCCCAGCCCCGTGCCTGGGGGGGATTTTTTCTTTATTCCCCCCCAAAAAAACTAGGTGCGCCCTATGGGCCGGTGCGCCCTATGGGGCGAAAAATACAGTATGTTTGGGGCAGGTGGGAAATGTGGCCAACCGAATTATTGCTTTTTTACTTAAGGGATTTTGTTACAGAGTGTAGCTGTTGTAGTTGGAAATCCCAGCATGCTTTCCTGGTGCCCCACGTAGAAGTATCTAAAGGGGCTGCATATAGTTTTCAAGATTACGGGATAATTTGGATGCCATATTTAGTGCCTTCTAGCATGAACATGGTCGTTTATACACCTAAATATATATATGGCTTTCATGCACATTTCAATAGCCTGAATGATTTATTGGGTGGATACAGAGATTTGCTCTCCATTCAGATTGACAGGAGAGAATTTCCAATACTGGAAAATAGACAAGATGAGACAAATTTATCCAATGCAGAAATAATTTCTTTGCTTTAGTCTTCTGATGGGCCACAGTGTTCTACAACAAACAGTTAGTCATCCATCTCTGTTTTTGGAGAAAAATGGATGAGAAGCCATTCCTATGGAAGACAACCCCAGTATAACTAGGTTTTTTCAAGTGATTTGAAACGTGTTTATTCTCCTGAGCTGCCAGAATTATCTACTTAGATTAAAGTCTTGCAATTTCAATGGCTACATAGCTCTTTAGTTTACTTTTACCGTCCAAAATATTAACAGTTCCTTATTTATCACTAGTCCATGACTAGCTTTTTTTTTTTGGCATATTCGACACTGAATTGTCATTGTTCTTTTTTTCTTTCAATTTTTATTTTTTATTTTACAACACATACACACACACTCATAAAACTGAACATAAAAGTAATAATACACAATCCAGAAAAAACAAACAACTACAAATAAAACATAATAATGTACAGAAACTTACGCAGATCCAGTAGTCAACAATAGTCAATCCAATATGAAATATTTCAGTTCTTTTCTTCCAGTTGACTTCCTTCAACACTGTTCTCTTTTTATTTTTGGTAAACTGTCTCCTTCTTAGTTCATTATTACCCCATTTTCTTTCTGTTTTTTAACTTTTATACCATAATTTATTTTGCAGAAGTTAATCGAAACAAGTCCAAGTATTAATTTGAGGGCACTGCTTTTTAAGGTATTCTCTATAGTTTCCCAATTCTTTTTTAATTTTTTGCTTGGGCTGACCACTAATGGCTTTTGTCAATCTAGCCAATTCAATATAATCAAATAATTTATCTTGCCACTCTTTTTTTGTTGGCATTGTTTCTTTTTTCTAATTTTTGGCAATTAGTGTTCTTTCAACCCCTGTAGCATAAATGAATATTTTCTTATTATCTCTGGCTATTTCTGTGTCTAATATCCCCAATAAAAATTAATTGTCATTGTTCATGGTTTCCTGATTATTATATGTATAGATTCCAATTATCTTATATTTTATCAACATATTTGTTCTACATATTTATACAAAATTCATGTGACTTAAATATATATCTATGCACACTTAAGTTTTACAGACTTTTAGATTTATCCCTTCAGAGTAAGCTTACATCTACCTCTGCCCCCACCCCGCCACAATCCCATGCAATTCCTGCTCTTTATTGTATTTCTAGAACTCTTTATTTTTCCTTTTGCAACGTTAACATGCGCAAAACACAATCAAATATAGAGAAAATGGAATTGCTGCTTGCAGAAAACTGGAACCTGTGGCTCTCCAGATGTTGCTAGACCTCTCCAGCTCCCATCACTGTGTCCCCAGGTAACTTTCAAGTGGTGAAAAAGCCCCACTTAATGGGCCATCGGGACCATCAAAGGCCTGCTACAATAAGTTCACTGAAGACAATATCATTTATCAAGGTCCCTTACCTTTTCCGCCCCGACCTGGCCACAGTGATCCATGCGACGGTCACTTCCAGGCTTGACTGCTGTAATTCGCTCTATGCGGGGCTGCCCTTGAAGCTGTCCCATAAACTACAGCGGGTGCAGAATGCTGCAGCGAGGCTCCTCACGGGGCCCCTGCCATGGGAGCATATTCACCCAGTGCTTTTCCAGCTGCACAGCTTGACCTTTAAAGCCCTTCACGGCCTAGGACACTCGTACCTATGGGACCACCTCTCCCGGTGTGCCCCACGGAGTGCCTCAAGGTCCATCAACAACCTAGAGGTCCCGGGCCCTAAGGAAGTCAGATTAGCCTCAACCAGAGCCAGGGCCTTTTCAACACTGGCTCCCGCCTGGTGGAACGCTCTGCCTCGTGAGACCAGGGCCCTGCAGGATCTGATTTCTTTCCGCAGGGCCTGTAAGACAGAGTTGTTCCGCCTGGCCTTTGGCTTGGAGCCAATTTGATTCCCTCCCTCCCTTTCTTTCTTTTTTCTTTTTCCTTTCTCCTCCTGCGATGAGGCTACATTTTAATATTTTAATGTTTCAATATTTTAATGTTGTATTTTAATTTTGTTTTTAAGTTGTATTCATTCAACTTATTTTATTATTGCTTGTTAGCCGCCCTGAGCCCGGCCTTGGCTGGGGAGGGCGGGGTATGAATAAAAATTATTATTATTATTTGTTTCCATTCTGATATTGATGCTAATAGAGTCTCTGGTGAGATGTCCAGTTCTGCGGGTAAGACCTGAGGATGTGAACAAGGTGCTTTTGACTGTCCATTGTATCATTGGCCCATCCTGGGGGCTGACCGGGTGGGTCCAGGGGGTGGTTAATGCACATTTTCATGAGCAGATTGTCCTGATTGCCTTGGGGGGGGGACCCGTTCTACTTGTGTATTGTTTTTATGATGTATATTATAGCTGTAAACTATAGCTTAGAATCCATTTTTGCATGTAAGCGGAATATAAATTCAGCAGCAGCAGCAGCCCTGGCCGTTGATCATGGCGGCTGATGGAAGTTGAGAGTCCAGCAACATCTGAACATCCACTTCCCCACTTTTGTGCTTTGCGGTCAGTTAACATTATTTTGAAAGTTACACGTACGCTTGATTGTTCACATTTATTTTGGCTCATCTGGTATAACCTAATCCAGTACCTTCCAAAGCAGATAGTAAGAACAAAGTCTTGTATTAATTTGTATATTCTAATGAAGGAATTGTACTTAATCCGAGGGTGCTAGCAAATAGAGTGAGAGAAATGTGTGTTTCTCCCGCAGAGCACAGAATTTTCTGAAACTCCTTCTCCAGACAGTGATTCAGTCAACTCGGTGGAGGGCCATTCTGAGCCATCCTGGTTCAAAGACATCAAGTTTGACGACAGCGACACAGAGCAGATTGCAGAAGACGGAGATGATAACTTGACCAGTGAGTGTTTGTGTCTGTTTTCTGAGGATATCTGTCTTAATAGCAAGTAAAAGCTCTGCCTTGCTGCTGCCTGCTGCTGTTGTAGAAATAAACGCTTTTATCTATTTCTTTTACGGAGATACAGTATCTTCTCTGTGTTTGGCTAGATTTCCGCACACACCCAGATTCCAAATTGGCATAAGGTCTGCAGCTGTTTGGGCATCTTGGTCCTAACAGCAGCCCTGCTTTTAAAAAAAAGGAGCAAAAAAGAAGTAAATGGCCTCAAAACGACCATCCAAATCATGAGAAACGCCAATATGCAAGTGGATGAAATTACTGTGTCTCTCTCTCTCTCTCCAACATTACACACGGTTTAATTGAGATCGTTTCTCTCCTTTCCTTGATCCCCCGTGAATACCTATTATTTGAACCCCCCTTCTCCTTCCTGTATCTCCCCCTCTCCTCAAACCTAAAAGATTCTGCCAGCCCTAGCAAGCGCACCTCAGTCAGCAGCTTCCAGTCTGCCATGGACAGCGACTCAGCTGCTTCCATCAGCCTGAACGTGGAGCTGGACAACGTGAACTTCCATATCAAGAAGATTTCCAAGTACCCCCACGTGCCCCCTCACCCTGCCGACCAAAAAGGTATGCGGTAGTTGCCACTGGGATGCCACACGTGATGAAAAACGGGGCCTGGGCAGCCGTCTGCCCAAACACCAACTCCTCCTGTCCCGTCCCCCCACTGGTCTTATTTTCTACTCCTCCTTCCTCTCGCATTAGGCCACTCTGCTTTTGAACCACCGTAGACAACGCGTTTTCACATAGCTTTTTTGACAGGCCATCTTTTGGCCGCAGAGAGCAAGGATGTTTTGAAGGACATCTTCTGTTTCTCGGTCATTTGTGATGGATGCAAATGTCAGGCAGGGCTGGTCCCAGGGCTGGTTTGGTTTTTTTGCCGGAACTCAGTTCCGGCACCTCTCAGGTGGGCACCATTGCCATTATAAGAGAACAAGGGAGGTGTTCATGTTGAGGTCTGGCACGTCTTTTTCTAGAACTGGCTGGTACCATCTAGAGCTCAGTCTAGTTGGAAAGACCAGAATCCTGCTGTATTCAAGTACTGGTGTTGAATGTGGCAGGGTTGGGTTCAGGCTAACTCCACCTCAGACCATTGTCTGTCTTCATAGACAAGATTTTATGTCAGTTTGATCTACACCTTTTAAATGGTAGAGAAATTACAATCTTGTATCATGTTAAGGGGGATGCAGGTGGTGCTGTGGGTTAAACCACAGAGCCTAGGGCTTGCCGATCAGAAGGTCGGCGGTTCGAATCCCCACGATGGAGTGAGCTCCCGTTGTTCGGTCCCAGCTTCTGCCCACCTAGCAGTTCAAAAGCACGTCAAAGTGCAAGTAGATAAATAGGTACCGCTCCAGCGGGAAGGTAAACGGCGTTTCCGTGCGCTGCTCTGGTTCGCCAGAAGCAGCTTAATCATGCTGGCCACATGACCCGTAAGCTGTACACCGGCTCCCTCGGCCAATAAAGCAAGATGAGCGCCGCAACCCCAGAGTCGGCCACAACTGGACCTAATGGTCAGGGGTCCCTTTACCTTTACCTTATCATGTTAAGGCTTCTGGGCTGCTTTATATAGCAGTTTTACATGTAGCAATATTTATATCCCTTCAGCTTTTTTGTTAAAATAAAAGTCTGAAAATAAGGCCTCCTAAGTAAAAATCATAATAAATGTTTGATTCTTTTCCCTTGCCCCAAGTACTAAAACTCTGCTAGTGGTATTGATCTTAATATGACCTTTTCATCTTCCTCGTTTCTTTGTCATCAGTTCGTGACAAAACCACAGTGGAATCTCTGGGGCTTTGCTTCTGTAAAATAATGTGTATAAGAGGAGGTAAATTTGCCTGTGCCCACTCTTGCTCACAGGTAAAGAGGGAAGTTAACAAGAGTAACTTTGAGATACTGTAATTCAGCATGTGGCTGAACTCCTCCATGCCTAATAACACTATGCAATAAACACCTGCTTACTAAAATTCTTTATTAGTTGCTGTGTGGTGAAACTAATTTCATAAAATAGCTTTAGTAATAGAAGCTCTTTTTTTCTGGTTTGTGAATTAACATACTGTAAACCCCCCCCCCAATATTATTGCATGCTTGTAATGTATATTGAATGCATCCAGAAAGTTCTGTGTTCATCAGGAAAACAAACTGTAAAAATCCGTAGTATTTATGCGTTATGCAAAACATCTAGGAAATTCAGTTCCAAGTTGATTGTTAATGTTTGCATAGCTGCTGTTTCAGATTGTGTGGGAAAACAACAAATCCACAAGGTAACTGAGACTATTGAATTTAATGCTGGGGTAGATCAGGAGTATCTTTGCAAGATGAACAGAAGCTTATAGTAAACCTCCCCAGCAAGACCAGAACGCTGCTAAAATGGTACAGGGCACCTGGAAGCAACGTTTTACCCAAGACAGTGATAAATTAGCCTGTGGCGTCCCTTGTTGTGATTTCTTTTTTTGTCTCTCAACTTGCACAAGGAATCAGAAATGTGTGCAAAATGTTGAGTGAAAGATTACACAGATGCTTTGCCACTGGCGATTACATTTTTCTTCCTATAATGAGAACTGTGGATATTTTAGGAAAGCACAAAACACAGATAAAAGTGCCTCTTGAAAGTTTGCAATAGGTTTGACCCAGAACCTGCTTTCTTGAAGTGAGGCACTTGACTCCTGCTGCGCTGCTGGCAGACTTGACCAAAAGTATAGGAGGAATAAGACCAGAGGACGAGGAACCCCAATGGTCTAACTCAGGGGTCTGCAACCCGCGGCTCCGGAGCCGCATGTGGCTCTTTTACATCTTTGCTGCGGCTCCGGGGCAGATACTAGCAAGGGGAGGAGGCGCATTGTGCGCCCCGACACTCCTCACTGTGGCGGGTGCTGTACTGGCTGTGATGTCGCATGGGGACGGTGTGTGCGTTAGTCACGCACCGTCCCGACATCACCTTCCCGCCCGCTGTCAGATCGTGGCTCCGGAGATATATTTGTTTTAAATGTCGCAATGGTTTTGCGGCTCCCAGTTGTTGTTTTTTCTTCGGAAACGGGTCCAAGTGGCTCTTTTTGTCTTAAAGGTTGCAGACCCCTGGTCTAACTTCTCCATTCCTTCTAAGCTGGTCTGAAGGTGAATGGATGAGATAGGCAGTGACCATGAAAATATAATTAATACGGGCGTGCATATGAAATTATTGTGGCTGGGAAGAATTAATATTATGCACCTGGCTTCTTTACTATACAGCTTTTGGGCAGTGCTGAAGACACACCTGTTTATCCTGGCCTTTGATGACTGACATGTGTGCTTTCAGGGCCTACGCTATTCTTGCCACTGTTCTTTGTATGTTTTTAATTCTGAATTTTACATTGTAGTAACCCACCCTAGGACCTGTTGGTGAGGGGTGTATAATAATAATAATAGTAATAGCATCTGTATCCTTGCTTGGCCTCCACGTCAAAAGACCATGAAGCTGTGGAACATGTGTAAATTGGCAAATGGGCTGTTCCATGTCAATCTGGTTCCAGAACTGCTTTAATGCCTTGTTTGACACGTCATCAAAACAAGGAATGCAAGCGAAGATTCCCTTCACTTGAACATTTTGGAGTTGTTACTACAACAGTGACTAAAAATACAGCATGAGTCATGCCTCTCTTTCTCTTGTGGAGTGGGCGTGTAAGCCATATGATTATAGCCCTGTGTCCTCCCATCTTCATATTTCTTTCTCCTTTCAGAGTACCTGATTGCCGACAACGGAGGGCAGCAGATGATCTCAATAAGCGACGCTTTTATCAAAGGTGAGTTGAATGCCGGAAGAATGTTCCCCCTTGGACATGGGTTTGGATGTTGGGTGAACATCTCTCTCTCTCTCTCTCTCTCTCTCTCTCTCTCTCTCTCTCTCTCTCCCCCCTTTTGCTGAAGGGTTTTGAACACGTCAAATGATCTTGCCCCAAAGCTTGATGAAATCCATACAAGTCTCTGCATGTGTCTGTGAATATGATGAAACAGGATGCTTCTGGGAGTTGGGGTCTGTTTTTCCAGTCCGAGTGATCATTCTGTTTTAAGCTTCTCTCTCTAAACACACAAAAGAAGCTACCAACACTCGCTTGAAGTGATGACTTGTGCTTGAGATACATTCCTCCCCCTTGTGTCATCCAACTTACGTTAATATCTATTTCCGGGTTTCATCAGATGCTAGCCAAACAAAGAAGCAAGTGCCGTAGGCTTTTAAGAAACCTGCTCGATTGCAGCTTAAAAAGTTGTCCTGCCGAATAGTTTTAACTGGAAGAATGTCTTAAAGAAAGACTCTTCTGTCTATATGGTTATACTTTTTATATCCTCTCCTTAATACACAAACATACCGCAACCAGTGTTTTAAAACGTGTGTATTATTAGCTGCAGTGGGGAGTATATTTTCGACAGCTACTTTTTTCACATATAAAGATCCTTTCCTACCACAGTAGCCCCTTTTTAAATTAATCTGGATTCGGAGACCATTGTTGTAAGCTCTTTGTTTGAATTGCATGGTGCTTCTAGACTGTTCTCCTAAAATAAAAGGAAATATTCCTCTCTGCAGTATTCTCTTCCCCCTCTTTTTTCTAGCTGCTAGACATATGACTGTTTTCATTTTTTTTTTTATAATAATTTTTATTACATTTTTCCAAATTACAAAAAGAACAGAAAGAAAAAGCAAAATAGAAGAAAAAAAGGAAAAAGAACAGAAAATCACATCCATTTCAACAGCTTATTTCAAATTTCCATTGGACTTCCCCACATCTCCCGCATAATGCATTCTTGATAATAAAGTCATCAGCAAATTATACCCTTATTTCGTGTGTTTCTTTATATTTTCAGTTGCAATTTAAGTTTAGATCTCTTATTCTCCATTTACTCTAAAAGTATCATTTTTACCCATTTAAACTTTGATTCTTTCACAAATGTTAGCACTTTCATAAATAATTAAATTTCATTGCTGGGGCTAACGTTCCAAATCATACGACGTCTTATGTTTCATACAGCTTATAATACTTTTGCAAATAGTCTTTAAATTTTTTCCAGTCCTCCTCCATTGCCTCTTCTCCCAGGTCTCGGATTCTTGCAGTCATCTCGGCCAGTTCCATGTAGTTCATCAATTGCGTCTGCCACTCCTCCAGTGTGGGCAAATCTTGGGTCTTCCAATGCTTGGCGATAAAAATTCTTGCTGCAGTTGTAGCATACATAAAAAAAGTTCTATCCTTTTTTAACACCTTCTGGCCGACAATGCCCAGAAGGAAGGCCTCTGGTTTCTTGGGAAAGGTGTACTTAAACACCTTTTTTAACTCGTTATAGATCATTTCCCAAAAGGCCTTCAATCTTGGACAAGTCCACCAGAGGTGAAAGAATGTCCCTTCAGCCTCCTTGCATTTCCAACATTTATTATCAGACAAATGGTATATCTTAGCAAGCTTGACTGGGGTCATGTACCACCTGTATACCATTTTCATAATGTTTTCTTTCAAGGCATTACATGCCGTAAACTTCATACCGGTGGTCCATAACCTTTCCCAGTCCTCAGACATAATATTGTAACCAATGTCTTGAGCCCATTTTATCATGGCTGATTTAACTGTCTCATCCTGAGTGTTCCATTTAAGCAGCAAGTTGTACATTCTCGATATTACCTTGGTCTTTGGTTCTAACAACTCTGTCTCAAGTTTCGATTTTTCCACCTGGAATCCTATTTTTTTATCTAGCTTAAAAACCTCATTAATTTGGGCATAATGTAGCCAATTTTGCACCTTATCCTTTAATTTTTCAAAGCTCTGCAACCTCCAATTACCTCCAATGTTTTCTATTATTTCCCAATATTTCGGCCAATATGCCTCCATATTGGATGTTTTCCGAGCTTTGGCCTCTATTGGTGAAATCCACCTCGGGGTTTTACTTTCCAATAAGTCTTTGTATTTTTTCCAGACCATAAATATTGCTTTTCTGACAATATGGTTATTAAACATTCCATGTGTTTTCCCCTTGTCATACCACAAATACGCATGCCAACCTAACGAATTATTAAAGCCTTCCAGATCTAGGACATCAGTGTTTTCCAATAAAATCCAATCTTTCATCCAGCAGAAGGCCGCAGCTTCATAGTATAACCTTAAGTCCGGCAGGGCAAACCCCCCCCTCTCCTTTGCATCAGTTAGTATTTTAAACTTTATTCGGGGCTTTTTGCCCTGCCAGACAAATTTAGAAATGTCCTTCTGCCACTTTCCGAAACAATCCACTCTGTCCACAATCTGCAAGGCCTGGAACAAAAACAACATTTTTGGCAAAACGTTCATTTTTATAGCTGCAATTCGGCCTAACAAGGATAGTTTCAATCTTGACCAAATTTCTAAATCTTTTTTGACTTCTGACCAACATTTTTCATAGTTATCTTTAAATAGATTCAAATTCTTAGAAGACAGATTGACCCCCAGGTATTTCACTTTTTTAACAATGTTTAGTTCTGTTTCCTTCTGAAACCCCTCTGTTTCAGTAACCGTCAAGTTTTTCCCTAACACCTTAGTTTTTTGTTTGTTCAGCTTAAAACCCGCCACCCGACCAAATTTCTGAATCAATTCCAAAACTCTTTTTGTACTAGGTTCTGGCTCCTGTAATGTTAAAACCAAGTCATCTGCAAATGCTTTCAGTTTATATTGTTTCGCTCCGACCCGTATTCCTTGTACCTGCCGATCCTCCCTTATCATATTCAGCAAAACCTCCAGGACTGAAATAAACAACAGAGGGGATAGGGGGCACCCCTGGCGTGTTCCTTTTTCAATATGAAGTTCTTCTGTCACCACATTGTTCACTATCAACTTAGCTTTTTGTTCTGAATAGATTGCCTCTATTCCATTCTCAAACCCCCTTCCCACTCCCATCCCTTCCAAGTTTTTCTTCATAAATTTCCAAGAAATGTTGTCAAAGGCCTTCTCCGCATCAATAAAAATTAACACTGCTTTGGTGTTAATATTTGTTTGTAAAAGTTCCAGAATATCGATAATGTTCCTGGTATTATCATACAAATGTCTACCTGGGAGAAAGCCTGCTTGGTCCTTATGGATTACTTCATTTAGTACTTTTTTAAATCTGTTAGCCAAAACATCCGCAAATATTTTGTAATCCACGTTTAGGAGTGAGATGGGGCGGTAGTTCTTGAGTTGAGTCTTTTCAGTTTCCACTTTAGGTATCAGTGTGATGAATGCTTCTTTCCACGTATCTGGTGCCCTCCCTCCCCCCATAATCTGGTTGCAAACCTCCATTAATGGTTGTATCAAATAGTCTTTTAAAATCCTGTAGTACTTGGAGGTGAGTCCATCAGGGCCCGGAGATTTGCCTAGTTGCATATTCTGAATGGCATCCTCGATTTCCTGTTGTGTTATTTTACAATTCAAGATTGATCTCTTCTCTTGAGATAATTTTGGTAGGCCGTTATCTTTCAAGAATTGTTCTATCTCAGTTGCTTCCTCGGATTCTTGTGTGTACAGTTTTTAAAAGTATTTCTGGAAACACCTTCTAATTTCTCCCGGTTTCTGAATGTTTTTCCCTTCAACTTCTAAGTTGGTGACATAATTTAATTTTTGTCTCTTTTTCAACTGCCAAGCGAGCAGTTTCCCACATTTGTTCGCAGATTCAAAAGATCTTTGTTTCATTTGTTTGATTTTCCATTCCACTTCTTGGTTAATCAATTTCGCATATTGTGACTGGTGAAATTTGATTTCTCTTAAAGTCTCTTTTGATTTTGGATTCACTCTTAATTTTTTCTCTCCATCACTTATCTTCTCCAATATCTTGTCTTTTTTACTATTCCAAAGTTTTTTCTTGATTGTATTCTGTTGTATCAGAAACCCTCTCATAACAGCTTTGCTTGCGTCCCAGATAATTCTTTTTTCCACCGAGGTATTCAAGTTAATTTCAAAGTAATCCTTTAAAGTTTTTTGGGCCTTCTTTACGATCTCTTGATCTCTTAACAGGTTGTCATTCATTTTCCATCTGAAGGAGTCGGCAGTAGTAAATCTCATTTCCATTTTCAAAGCGTTATGGTCGGAGCAAGTCTTTGGGCAGATTTCTATTTTTGTAGTCTTAGGTGCCAGCCCTCTAGTTGCCCAGATTTGGTCGATTCTTGTCCATGACAGGTGGGCCTCAGAAAAGAAAGTTCCTTCTTTACCTAGGGGGTTTCTCGTCCTCCATAAATCAATTAGGTCCATATTGTCAGTTAGTTCAAAGAAAGTTTTTGGTAGTCTTCCATCTTTAGTCAGATTCTGATTCTGTGACTTATCCATCAAAGTAGAGACAACCCCATTCATATCTCCCATCATAATGATGTTGGAATAGTCCAGATAGTCCAGTAGTGTCTCATGCAGCTTCTTATAAAATTCTGATTTCCCCTCATTTGGTGCATAGATTCCTAATATCAAAACTTTTTCTCCTTGGGTCGAAATTTCAATAGCCAGGATTCTTCCTTGTTCATCTTTAAACAAAAATTTTGGTGATAAATTCTCTTTGGCATAAATCACCACGCCTCTCTTCTTGACTCTATCTGATGAAATAAATTCTTGGCCTAATCTTTTATTTGTTAACACCTTCCTGTGTGACCTGGTCACATGGGTTTCTTGCATATGACTGTTTTCAGACATCACCAAAATGGAAAATGTGTGTTGTGAAGAATCACCTGGAAGCCACTGTGACATTCCTGTGACATCCTTTTTCATTTTTATGACCTGTATCCTCCTCCAAGAAGGATTTATCCACATTCTTGTAGCAACCCTTTAAATCAGGCACCCCGAAACTTGGCCCTCCAGATGTTTTGAGACTACAAGTCCCATCATCCCTAACTAACAGGACCAGTGGTCAGAGATGATGGGAATTGTAGTCCCAAAACATCTGGAGGGCCGAGTTAGGGGATGCCTGCTTTAAATGGTATGATTTAGTATTATGGGAATCAGCCTAAGCAAGCATTGGGCACACGTATTCTTTGCTCCTCCTCATGCAAGTGAAAGGGGTGGAAAGCTTCAATTTTAGAACTAATTACCATTCCAGCCATATATAGCTTGCTCTGACAATAGTCAACTGAAACAAAACAGGCTATTAAGCCGTGGTCTGATACCCTGTGATTTTCTAACTCATCAATTAGAATAAGATGTACAGTTCTCTCTTTAAAAAAAACCCCAATGCTTTATTGAAGTTAAACCGATTAAAAAAACACATACTGTAGAGTGGTACCTCCAGTTGCGGATGGGATCCATTCCAGAGGTCCAGCCGGATCCCAAGGTTTCCGCAACCAGAGAGACCCTTGTGCACACACACAGCGGTAGAGCACCTCTGCGCATGCGCACACTGCAAAACCCCGGAAATATAGTTCCGGGTTTGCGGCTTACGTATCCTGAAATTTACGTAACCGCAGGGATACGTAAGCGGAGGTATGACTGTATATGGATTAAAGTGTAATTCTTACCACTTCCCTCCCACCCACCACTTGTGTTTTTTAGAGTCGCTGTTCAATCGGAGAGTTGAAGAAAAATCCAAAGAGTTGTTTTTCACACCCTTGGGCTGGCACAGCAGCAGCCTGGACCTTCTGAGGGAGGAGAATGGGGAAAAACAAGCCATGGAGAGGCTGCTGTAAGTTGGGTTCCCTTCCCTTGCCTGCGAAGACGGGCTCTGGCAGATTGAGCAAATGAGACCAACAGCCAAGAAAGCAGGGAGGGAAGTGAGAGGCAGGTGGGGCTCCTCAGCCTGGGAAGGTAGTCTGTCTAGGAGAAGGAAAACTCCCACCTTAAACCTCTGCTGCCTTGCGGGATATCTTCTGGAGAAGGAAAGGCTAAACCCTACACAAATCCAGAATGGAGCCCCTAAATTTGTGAATCTGCCCTCCTCTTTGCTTTGGGAGCCCGTAGCGATTATTTTGGGGATTTACAGGGGCTTGCTCTAGCCACTTCAGAGCCATAGTTCACTGTCAGGCAAACAGGTATCTATGGCTCCAGAGGATATTCCCTCCCTCTGCCATCTCCTGAACTTTCACCATGTTTTTAAATCTCTCTCTGCAGCTCAGCTAATCACAACCACATGATGGCGCTACTGCAGCAGTTGCTCTACAATGAGTCTTTGTCTCTTTCCTGGAGGGATATGATTGTGCCCGTGGTCTGCCAGGTGGTTCAGACGGTCCGACCCGACGTCAAGAACAGGGACGATGACATGGACATCCGTCAGTTTGTTCATATCAAAAAAGTGAGTTCAACGGGGGGAAATGGGGGATCAGCGAGAAGGGAGGTGGCTGCTCGAGGCTTGTGCTGGCTTTCAGAATGATGACACCTCCATATCCCAAAACTAGCCCAAGCCTGCCAGAGAACTTGCCACCCTCCAAGCCAGTCGCTTGATAAACCTCCATTTCTTGGTGCCTGCCTGGTTGTACGGGGCTTGGGCTTCCCCCGCCCCAGCCCCACGGCTAAAAAATGAGAAGCCTGAAGCCCCCGGAGCGCAGCGCGAACTGCCGCTGCGCTCCGGGGGCTTCAGGCAGCTATCCGCAAGCCTTCGGAGAGCAGCAGGAGTTCCCACTGTGCTCCGAAGGCTTGCGGATAGCCGTCTGAAGCCTGGAGAGCGGGAGGGGTCGGTGCACACCGATCACTCTTGCTCTCCAGGCTTCGCTTCGCTGGAGAGGCGCTGCACAGTTTTCCCTCTCTGAGCAGCGCCCCTTCAGCGAAGCGGGAGGCGAAATGAAAGGGGCTTCGTTTCTCCTACCGCTTCACTGAAGGGGCGCTGAGCAGAGAGGGGGAGAATCCCCCCCCCCCGTTCTTCCCCTCCTATGGTCCGGTGCTTCCTATAGAGCGAAAAATACGGTACATTGATTGGTATTCAATCATCTCTTAGTTCTGACCTCGTTTTGAATTTAGATTTTCCTACCCCCTTTTCCTTTACCATTTCCTAGGCATAATTTTGAACTAAAACAGGTCACTATGCTAAACATTTACTTAGCATGAACATTTTTAGACTATCCGTAATAAAGATAAATGATAAAATAAGATTTGATTAGTCCAGGAATAAAAGTGGTATGTAGCTAAAATAAAAGGCAACCTACTTTTGTAATAGAAAGGTGTTTTATTTAATGGTGAGGACCTATCATCAAATTGGCATTTTTTGTACTCCTGTGCTTAACAGCAGGGGAGAGCTGTTTTTAAATATTTGTTTGCATGATTACACTTCATGGAACATTTCAAATTCCAGTGGCTTCCTTAGCTAGATGATCCTTGTTGACAATATATTGCAGTTGTGAGTACTGGGGAAATGCCATATTCCTAAAAAAGTAGTACTTTCCTGGACTAAATAATTTTAATTGTGTGCTACAAATGAACCTAATTTGTGTATTTTGTTGTCACGATACACTGGATGCCTGAATTAACCATTTGAGCCTCATGCAAGAAATAATGGAAGTTATATTTATCTGGGCTATTTCTAGTTAGCTTATTGATGTTAGGAGGGAAAAGAAAATACTTTTTAAAAAAGAGGAGTCTTGCTTTTTAACACAAACTGGGAAAATTAGGAGATCCATGGATAATAAAATTCTTACTGTTTTGACAGATTCCAGGTGGGAAAAAATTTGACTCGGTTGTGGTGAATGGCTTTGTTTGCACCAAGAACATAGCACATAAAAAGGTATGGTGCAGCTATGTCAGTTTATGTAATATGGTAGCATGGATGACTTACAACATCTAATGTTCAATATAATACCTAATTGACTAGTTTGGTAACAGTTTTTGCTCTTAATCATCCCTACCCCACTTACTGTTAGTACGAAGTTGTTTGTTTATGCCCTGCCCTTTTCCCTGACAGGGACTCAAGGTGGCTTACAGATAAAATTAAGAACGGCTAGCAACATAGAAAATAGGTTGTTGGCATAATGAAGGTTCAGATTCACACAGGATTAAGGAAAGTAGAATCCCTCACAAGGATTAACTGATGTCATAAGGTCCCAAGAGGGTCTCCCACTGGCTGATTGTGGCTCATTTGAGCAAAAACGTATTGGGTTTGGATTCACATTCTAACTAGCAGACTGGCCCCTATCCTGATTTTTATTGGGTCCCCTCCACTTTTTGCCTTGGCAGCCTAGAAATGCTGCCTTTTCGCTCTGCCACTGATTTGTTGACTCTTCCTATTGCACCTTCTAAGGGAAGGTATTGCTCTGTCTTTCAACATGAAATAGTGAAGGGATTCATTTAACAACCTTTTCTCTTTCTAGATGAACTCCTGTATCAAAAACCCCAAAATTCTGATGCTGAAGTGCTCCATCGAATATCTCTACCGAGAAGAAACAAAGTTTACCTGCATAGATCCCATTGTCCTTCAGGTTGGGATAGTTTGCTTTTTTTATCCTCTTTTACCATGCTATCAAAGTCTAATGAGTTGGTTTATTCGTGACTGCAATTGGCTAGTTCTGAATAATTGCAGGGAATATGTGGTTTGCCATAGTCTCCGTGCTTCAAGTCAGCACGGAGCCACTCTTCATACAGCTTGAAGCCAGAATTTGAAGTTGGGTTTTTCAGTTCTAGGTAAAACTAGCATTGACATAAGAGCATGTCATAATATTGGGTCATGGTTAACTCCAGAAACTGGGCAGGGGGTGAAGAGTAAGCAGACCACAGGATGTTTCTCATCTCCAAGGATATTGTAACCGTACATCTGCTCTGAGCAACTCTGACTATGGAAAACATTTAATCTGCAAATATTGTAACCAAGGTGTTTTAGTGCTTCTTAAAAAAATATTTTTTTTTCAGAAAAGTTAAAAACACCAGTGGCAGCACCATTCTGCATACCAAAGTACTAATTTCAGAATTGCTGAAATTCATGAGCATTGTGTCTCCCTGTTTTATTAGTCAGTCAGTAATCCAATGCTCTGTTTTAGTGCATAAAACCTGAATTAGGTTAGTGTTTACTTGAACTGTCAGTTTAGTTTTAAGGGGGGGGGGAACTACTCTTGAGTTAGCATGTTTTAAGTTTGCAGCCTTAGATATGCTTTTAGTCCTCATGTAGGGCCTGGTATCTGATGATTGCAATACTTGCTTCTGCCATGACAGGAAAGGGAGTTCCTGAAGAACTATGTTCAGAGGATAGTGGATGTCAGGCCAACTCTGGTCCTGGTTGAAAAAACTGTGTCCCGTATTGCCCAAGACATGCTGCTGGAACATGGCATCACTTTGGTCATTAACGTTAAGCCGGTAAGTGCTAGAATTCTAAATGAAATCGTGGTTCAGCAACAGGTTTTCCCTCCTTTTTTTTGGGTGATGTACACAATACTTTTTCTCCCCCGTTTTGTTTTCTACATGGGTACTGTTTCCTGTTTCTTCTCCTTTTTGTGTCTTATTCAGTGCACTTCTGATGTTCTACTTTATATTTTCAATAAATAATGTAAAATTTAAAAAGCCTTGGGAGTATTTCCACATCAGTATAATTTAACAAATGCTGATAGTGGTACTTTGCCCTGAATAGGATCAAATGCCATGAGGGACAAGGGTTCTCTGTCACCTGTTCTTTCTGTTTGGCTCTGTATCTACAGAGTGTGTCAATGAAAATTGGTCTCTCAAATATTCCTTTTTTTGTCTTAATGGTCTATAGTGTTTCATGGTTTCATAAGGTGTGGATTGTTTTTTGTCAGAGATCAGACCTTGAAGGAAGACTTAAACAAGAGATTGGGGTACAGTTTATGGACTGCACAGCATCCCCTTGCCATTCCTTCAGTTAACCAGTATCTTACCTGATTGTCACCTCTCTCATTCTCCAGTCCTTGTCATGACATCACAAATGCTGCCAAAAAAGCCCAGCAGATTAATTTCCAGAAAATGTAGAAATGATCTAATCATGCACGTGGGTGCTGTTGCCTGCGGGCAAATCTCGGATTCTTAATTTACATAAAACCATTTAGATTTCGTTGATAACTTGCTTTTGGTTGCAGTCTTATGCCATAGCCTATTCTCTCTCTCTCTCTCTCTCTCTCTCTCTCTCTCTCTCTCTCTCTCTCGCATTCTCTCTCCTGGATTAAGTTAAGTTTCTTATCAATGTTTTGCAGCACGTCTTAGACAGAGTAAGCCGGATGACTCAAGGAGATGTGCTAATGTCAATGGATCAGTTGCTGACCAAGCCACACCTGGGAACCTGCCACAAATTTTACATCCAAGTGTTTCAGTTGCCTAATGGTGAGTGATCCAAGTCCTAACCTTGTTTGTCTGGAAACAGGGCCGGCTGCGCCTCCTTTTTAACAGAATTGGGCTTCTTTGAAATACGGCGTCATGATTAATGTGATAACAAAGTACCGTATTTTTTGCTCTATAAGACTCACTTTTTCCCTCCTAAAAAGTAAGGGGAAATGTGTGTGCGTCTTATGGAGCGAATGCAGGCTGCGCAGCTATCCCAGAAGCCAGAACAGGAAGAGGGATTGCTGCTTTCACTGCGCAGAGATCCGTCTTGCTGTTCTGGATTCTGAGATTCAGAATATTTTTGTTGTTGTTTTCCTCCTCCAAAAACTAGGTGCGTCTTGTGGTCTGGTGCATCGCATAGAGCAAAAAATACGGTAAATTCTATAGAGCTGGCAATAATAATAATAATAATAATAATAATAATAATACGTAGCATTTATGTAGTGCTTTTGAGTGTCCAAAGTGTTTTGGATTTTGTAATTCTTACCCTGACGTTTGGTAGGTTGCTACTATCTGCTAAGAGAGTGGCTTTCCCTCAGGCCATGTCGTGAGTTCACAGCAGAGGCAAAGTTTAAAATCATGGGTTTCTTTTATTTTATTTTTTTATTTGTCACTTGGTTTAATAATTTTATGTAAATTTTGTTTCAGTTGTCATCAAACTCCTGCTTTTCTAGAGGTTTTGATCAAGGCAGATTTCTAGCACTTCCTTCCTTTCTCACGACAACGATTCTTCACTCATCTCTTAAGGGAATATTCCTTTACATCCATAATCTCCTGGCTTTTTAATGGGTTTTTATTGTATGGCTTTATGCAGAGGTGTTGTAAACTATGCTGATTTTTTTAAATGAATAGAATATATTTAATGAATATAAATATTTTAATAAAGAAATGAATGAAACCTCTGCTACTTTTGCATTTGGCTCGAAGTGCATGAACAATTTTAATGAACAGCTTAACTGCATTACTCCTTTATGGAAGTGGCCGCAGGGATCCGTATGGTTTGACACATGACTCCAAGCAATGGGGAATGTGGGGGAAGGCCAGCCTACATTTTGGACTCACAGCTGTCCATGGAGGCACAGGTCAAATCTGTGTCCAGGGCAGCTGTTTACCAGCTCCATCTGGTACGTAGGCTGAGACCCTACCTGTCCACGGACTGTCTCGCCAGAGTGGTGCATGCTCTGGTTATCTCCCGCTTGGACTACTGCCATGCGCTCTACGTGGGGCTACCTTTGAAGGTGACCCGGAAACTACAACTAATCCAGAATGCGGCAGCTAGACTGGTGACTGGGAGCGGCCACCGAGACCATATAACACCGGTCTTGAAAGACCTACATTGGCTCCCAGTACGTTTCCGAGCACAATTCAAAGTGTTGGTGCTGACCTTTAAACCCCTAAACGGCCTCGGTCCAGTATACCTGAAGGAGCATCTCCACCCCCATCGTTTTGCCCGGACGCTGAGGTCCAGCGCTGAGGGCCTTCTGGCGGTTCCCTCATTGCGAGAAGCAAAGCTACAGGGAACCAGGCAGAGGGCCTTCTCGGTAGTGGCGCCTGCCCTGTGGAACACCTTTCCAGCAGATGTCAAAGCGATAAACAACTACCTGACATCTTAAGGCAGCCCTGTTCAGGGAAGTTTTTAACGTGTGATATTTTACTGCATTTTTGGTTTTTATGGAAGCCGCCCAGAGTGGCTGGGGAGGCCCAGCCAGATGGGCGGGGTATAAAGAATAAATTATTATTATTATTATTATTATTATTATTATTATTATTATTATTATTACATTCTGAAAAAGATCTAAAGCCATTTGTAACTCTGGGATATATATACCAGCTGACCACTTAAAGAACCCGCCCAGTTTTAACAAAAAGAGAGAAACGAGCACAACTTTATCTTCCTCTTTTTTCCAGAGCAAATGAAAACCCTGATGTTTTTCGAAGGCTGCCCCCAGCACCTGGGCTGCACCATCAAGCTGCGCGGCGCGGGGGATTACGAGCTGGCTCGAGTGAAGGAGATCCTCATTTTCATGATCTGTGTGGCTTATCATTCCCAGCTGGAGATCTCCTTCCTTATGGATGAGTTTGCTATGCCTCCAATGTTGGCCAGACATGACTCCTTCCACTGTCTGCCTGAAGGGCAGGAGGAAGAAAACGGACAGCAAGAAAGCAGCACGGCAGGAAAAGATGCAGACGGGGCCCCCGACAAGCTGCCCGCTATCTCAGAATTGGTGTCCTCAGATGAGATGGGCTCCCTGGAACAAAGGACTTTGACAGAAGAGGACGGCCACGGTATGGGCGATCTGCAAGCATTTGCCCCCCAGAAACAGCATTTGCACTTCTTAATGAATTCTGCATATAGAGCCCCTTTTGTAACGTCAGTGTTGGTGCCAGAGACATTGTTACCCCTCGAGCTGACTGACCAACACTTGGGGATTTTGGACAGTGAGCCTCTGGAGAGTCTGAGGCACATGGACGACTTCCAGGAGCCCAAAAGTCAGATCAGGGAATTTCGGGACCCTCTGCAGGATGACACTGGATTGTATGTTACAGAGGAAGTGACGTCTTCAGAAGACCGGCTCAAAACCTTCTCTTTGGCTTTTAAGCAAGAGCTGAAGGACATTATCCTCTGCGCCTCCCCGGTGATCAAGTTCCGCGAGCCCTTTCTGCTGACGGAGAAAGGCATGCGCTGCCCTACGAGGGAGTATTTCTTGGAGCAGGTCTATGTGTCTCCTCGGCTCAGCAAGGAGTACAAGGAGATGGACAGCAGAAGGAAGAAGCAGCTGTTAAGGGACCTGTCTGGCTTGCAAGGCATGAATGGAAGCGTCCCGGCCAAGCCTGTCCAGATATTACCTTCCCACCAGCTTGTCAGCACCCGGATCGCTGAGCACCTGAACAGCAGCCATAGTCTGGCCAGAATGCTGGCCGACTTCCGGGCCAGAGGAGGAAGGATTGTGCAAAAGGATTCGGACCCATTTGCTCAGTCTTCTAAAGAGGCATCCGGCATGAAATTTGGACTCCGGAGTGATGACGACGACAGAGGGTTCATTCAGAACGAATCCTTATGGTCTCATAAAGTGAGCACTTACAATATGCTGGGGTTGTTGTTGTTTTTGTCTAGGGTTTTAGAGGGATGGCCTGCCCCCTTCATCACAGATCTTAAAAGAAAGCAGAGTTTGATTTTAGACAGAGATGCTCAAACTCCAGCTGCATTTCTTAAACGTCTTGAAACCGCCATGCCCCCCACTCCCCAAGTTGCACAGAATTTTCACACACAACTCTGTGCACGTGTAAGGAAGGATCTGTGGATGAAGATCCTGTGTCTACACCAGATTCATCCCATAATATCTCCAGGCAGGGCTGGGAAAGATTCCTTGTCTGAAATCCTGGAGAACTGTTTCCGGTCAGTGCAGATAAGGAGACTCAGTGGTCTGACTTGGTAGAAGGCATCTTCCTATGTTCCTAACTGCTATAAAAATAAATAGAAAAGCAGGGAAGCTGAGGGCGGGGCAGATTATTCACATGCAAGTGAAAAATACATTTATGCTTCATATTTATGTTTGTATAGTCTATCAAAGTGATAATTTCCAAAATCTCTTCCCTGTTTTCATAAAACCTGTCAATAGAATATATAACCTTGGGCAATTGTACAAATTAAGTTAAAATGCCCCCACCCCCCAAAAAAATCTGGTTTGAATTGCATTGGAGTTAAGGCCATTTGTTACTTCCTGAACGATACTATTGCACGAGTGGAAGTGGTGCGGACAGTGTTAGAAACTCCCACTGTTCCAGGCGCATTTTGCGACAGGGAATTTCATTAGCGCGAACAGTTTCTGAGTTCTGGGCACAGCACTGTGCCTAAGATTTCAGTTTAAAACTGCAAAATGAAAGGAAAGGAGGACACTTTTTCTGCCTCCCCACTTCCAGCTACTATCTGAAGACTGGGGAAGAGACCCTCTTCAGAATATCAGGGGGGTGGGCCAGGGAAGGACAAGACCACGTGAAAAATGAACGTAATATTTTAGCTGCAGTTCATTCATTTTCAGCTTTGTGTTCTTCGTATAAAAAAGAGCGCCTAGGCATTCCGTTGTTGCGCCCATAACCTAGGTTTAAGGTGCCACTTAGCTCCAAGCTTTCATGTCTCAGTTTCTAAGGTGTGTTAATTCTTTCTCCTGGGATGTGTCTCGCCAGGTGGACTGTCTTAGCCCTGCAAACCATCAGAGGCTCTGCGTCTTGTTCAGCAGCTCTTCAGCCCAATCCAGCAATGCTCCAAGTGCCTGCGTTAGCCCATGGTGCGACATTGGTTTGCTTTCGCTTTCCCTCTGACCTAATTTAAATGTTTCCTAACTATCAGTGAGTTTCCCCCTTTCTGTGTAAAGTGGAGGTGGGAGCTGTGCAGTGGGTAACTGGTGCATCACCCTGGGCAGGGGCAGTGGCGGGGCGGGGGGACTGTAAGGGAGCACAGACAGGTATTTTTTATTGGATTAGGGGACTTGCACAAAGACCTGGAAGACCTCCAGCTCTCCTCCATCTCCTCCCAGAGCACTCTCAGTTAGGGAGGATGATGAAGGACAGTCAGTGAGGAAGTTCATCCTGTGTAGGGGATTTGAGCCACGCCTTCCACCCCTATTTCCCAGTCTGGGAAGTAAATCATGCATTCCTCACTTACTGCTTTAAGAGTATAGTCAGGAACCAGATGGGCGGCACCCTTTAAAAAAATCTGCCTAAGACCTAAAACTCCCTAAAGGCTCAAATGCAAAGCAAAAGTCTACAGGCAACCCTTTCAATGTTAATTGGAGAAATAATTGGTTTTCTAAAATCAAGCCGTTTCTAAGATTTGGGCATACTTTTGTATCACCCAGGGACGCGGGTGGCGCTGTGGTTTAAACCACTGTGCTGCTTGGACTTGCCGATTGGAAAGTCGGCAGTTTGAATCCCCGCGACGGGGTGAGCTCCCGTTGCTCGGTCCCTGCTCCTGCCAACCTAGCAGTTCGAAAGCATGTCAAATTGCAAGTAGATAAATAGGTACCACTCCGGCGGGAAGGTAAATGGCATTTCCGTGCACTGCTCTGGTTTTGCCCAAAGCGGCTTAGTCATGCTGGCCACATGACCTGGAAAAACTGTCTGCGGACAAATGTCGTCTCCCTCGGCCAGTAAAGTGAGATGAGCGCCGCAACCCCAGAGTCGTTCGCGACTGGACTTAACTGTCCTTTACCTTTACCTTGTATCACCCAGATCAGCAGTCTTCCCTGGCCTCCCATCCTGGCCTCCCCTTTAACTCAAGCATGCAGTAGGGAACTCCTATCTTAATTTTTCACCTTATATTTTTTTGGTGGCATTGTTGACCAGGTAGCGACCAGGCAGTGGGTCCTGACCAGGGGCGACCTGAGGCAACACCTCTTGGGGTTCCGCCACCTAAGACCTTAGTCCTGAAAACCAGTGAAAACACAATTGCATGTTTTTGTGCTTTGGCTGCTTGCAGCTTGTGCTACCTTTGAGTCCACTTGCTGCTGCTGCAAGACTTCACCCTCTGCTGGTGGAAGTTCAATATTGCATCTCTGCCGTTGCAGCTGGAAGATCCAGTACAGTGGTGCCCCGCAAGACGAATGCCTCGCAAGACGGAAAACTTGCTAGACGAAAGAGTTTTCCGTTTTGGAGGTGCTCTGCAAAACGAATTTCCTATGGGCTTGCTTCGCAA
Source organism: Podarcis vaucheri (assembly GCF_965113315.1). Classification (NCBI taxonomy): domain Eukaryota; kingdom Metazoa; phylum Chordata; class Lepidosauria; order Squamata; family Lacertidae; genus Podarcis; species Podarcis vaucheri. The sequence continues at coordinate 133,335,986 of NC_138759.1, forward strand.
GACGACAATGTCTTGCGAGTTCCTGCTGGTTTTCCCCCCTCCCTCCCCCCTTTTTCTAAGCTGCTAAGCCGCTTATCAGCTGATCCGATCAGCAGATAAGCCGCTAAAAGCCGCTAATAGCGCTAATAAGCTAATCCTTCAATGGGCTTGCTTCGCAAGACGAAAAGTCCGCTAGACGAAGAGAATCACAGAACGGATTCTTTTCGTCTTGCGAGGCACCACTGTATAGCTATTTCCAGATGCAGTGCATTTATTACCTGTGCCTTTCACATTTAGGTAGAGTGTTCTTTCCAAATGCTGCCATCCTCCATGCTTTCTTCCTCATTGTAAGGAAGGATGGGATAGCCCCATTGCTTCCACACCATGCTGTAATTTAGACCAGTGTTCTTCAAACTTACAGCTCATGTATCATGATATTATCCCCAAATAATGGCCATGGATGATGGATGTAGGGAAATGGTTCAGCAGCTTTGCAGGTGCTACATTGTGACATAGTTTAATGCTGATAATTAATGGGGAGTAAGTTCAAGCTGTGTTTGTGATTGATCCCCCCATGTCTTTTATGGAGCCTGTGCCTGTCTCTGGAACCACACTTTGGTCAGAAAAAGTACAGGCCTCCCTCCTGAACGTTATAGGAATGTATTCGACAACCATTCTCAAACCACCCAAAGAATAATTGTTCTGCTCTCGGTCACTTTAGGATGGTGGTTATGGAGTTCTATGGAAAGAATGACCTCACTCTGGGGGTGTTTCTAGAAAGGTATTGCTTCAGGTAAGAAATTTCAACTTTCTTAGATTTCATTCATTTCATAAAATTTATACACTGCTTGAGTGTATAAAAACAACCCCTCAAAGTGGTCCTTCTTAAGTACCATCTGTTCTTGAATATAAACACTTGAACCATAGTGGTTGAACAGAGGAAAAAGTTGAGGTGTTCTTCAGTGCTTGGAGAAGAATGGAGGCAGTAAGCAAGAAGAAGGCTGCCATAATGTGGAGAAGACACAAGCAGGCCTCCTGAAGCAAGGTTTTCTCACGCTTTATAGACACAGCCAATGTGCCACTGTAAGGAAGTGCATGTATCGTCTTCATAAGAGGCACAGCATAAAATAAAATAAAAGAAGAAAGCACCGGACCCTTCAGAGCTCTCTGGTGGTCCTCCAGATGTTTGGGGCTCCCAGCTTCCACCAGGCGCTGCCAGCATGGCTGGTAATTTATTTTTTATTTATATAGCAAAGCATAGATATGCCACTTAAATCAGGAAAAAGTATGTCTGAGCAGTCAAGAATAAAAAGCATCAATCAAACACAGATAAAATCAGCAAAGCTGAAGGAAACCCCAGAAATTAATGTAGTCTTGCTAAAATAAAGCTTCCAGCTAGTGTCCAAAACAATATAGCTAGGATGCCAGCAACTCCCATCTCTTGTGGGGGCGCAATTAGTGCCAGCACCATCCGTTAAGAGTTTGGGTGTAATCTTTGACACCTCCCTTTCCATGGAGGTGCAGATTGCAGCTATAACAAAGGTGGCTTTTTTTCAACTCTGCCAAGCTAAGCAGTTGGCTCCTTACCTCTCTCGCCCTGACCTAGCCACTGTGATCCACGCGACGGTCACCTCCAGACTGGATTATTGTAACTCGCTCTACGTGGGGCTGCCCTTGAGACTGACCCAGAAACTCCAGCGGGTGCAGAATGCTGCAGCGAGGCTCCTTACGGGGTCCTCGCTGCGAGATCACATTCACCCGGTGCTATACCAGCTGCACTGGCTCCCGGTGGAGTACAGGATCAGGTTTAAGGTGCTGGTTTTAACCTTTAAAGCCCTATACGGCCTAGGACCCTCGTACCTATGGGACCGCCTCTCCTGGTATGTCCCACAGAGAAACTTACAGTCTTCAAATAAAAACATCTTGAAGGTCCCAGGCCACAGAGAGGTTAGGCTGGCCTCAACTAGAGCCAGGGCTTTTTCGGCTGTGGCCCTGATCTGGTGGAACGCTCTGCCACAAGAGACTAGGGCCCTGCGGGACTTGACATCTTTCCTCAGGGCCTGCAAGACAGAGCTGTTCCACCAGGCCTTTGGCCAGGGCACAGCCTGATTCCCTCCTTTGGCAATCTTCACAGAACTCTAGCCCAATGGTTGCCATCAATTTGATTTGAATTAATTTTATAACGAAATGATTTTAAATGTATTATTTTATTGTTGTTAGCCGCCCTGAGCCTGGCTTCGGCTGGGGAGGGCGGGATACAAATAAAATTTATTATTATTATTATTATTACATCAATAAGCAGGGAGTTCACAAAGCACAGCTGCTGCCACACTCAAAGTTCTGACTCCTCACAAATGCAGGCAGAGCCGTTTGTGGCCCTTGCAAAACTGCAAGCTCCCCAGTGTCAAAGCAGTTGAGCGTTGTAGTCCAGCAACTCCTGGGGACCCCTCCGTTTCCTGCCCCTGCAACGGACTGAAGAGGATTGCCAAGTGAAAGATGTTTGCTTCACATTTTTGCCCTTTGTTCTTCCCAGGCCTTCCTACCAGTGCCCAAGCATGTTCTGCGATACCCCAATGGTGCATCACATCCGTCGCTTTGTCCACGGGCAAGGCTGCGTCCAGATCATACTTAAGGAACTTGACTCCCCGGTGCCGGGCTATCAGCACACGATTCTTACCTACTCCTGGTGTAGGATGTGCAAGCAGGTAATGAGAGATCTCCGTTCTGCGGTGGTGGTTTTGTTTTGTTTGGGTGAGTCAGTTACCCCAAGCTTTTGTATCATGAAGTGGACTTTGAGTGTGGATGCTTGCTTAGCAAAGGTGCGGTCAGGGGCCAAAACATGGAGGTGGGGTCCAAGCTGAACACACAAAAATTACACAAAGGCCACCTTTCTTCTAAGTTCCTGCCTTTAATTCAAAGTAATCTGTGAAGGGCAAGGTGGCATGTCCTTAATTAAGATGTCTTAATTGTGATTCAAGGCAAATTTAAGCCTTGTACCCTTCATTCTCTTGTCAAAAACTTTGTTTAATCGTACCAAATACCGTTTGTATTGTTTTACTATCAAGATAGTAGTGAGTACCTACAGGACTCTGTTATGAAGAGATTGCCCTCAGGAAAACCCCCAATTTATCCCTTTCCCCTAGCTTAGTGTTCAAATTTGCACAGTTCTAACCAGGGACGCAGGTGGCGCTGTGGGTTAAACCACAGAGCCTAGGACTTGCCGATCAGAAGGTTGGCGGTTCGAATCCCCGCGATGGGGTGAGCTCCTGTTGCTTGGTCCCTGCTCCTGCCCACCTAGCAGTTCGAAAGCACGTCAAAGTGCAAGTAGATAAATAGGTACCGCTCCGGCGGGAAGGTAAACAGCGTTTCCGTGCGCTGCTCTGCATCGCCAGAAGCGGCTTAGTCATGCTGGACACATGACCTGGAAGCTGTACGCCGGCTCCCTCGGCCAATAAAGCAAGATGAGCGCCGCAACCCCAGAGTCGGTCATGACTGGACCTAATGGTCAGGGGTCCCTTTACCTTTTTTAACCAGAGTTTGGGGTGGGTCTGCAACTAACCTGGTTAGTGTCGCGCAGTGGGATACTAAACCGATATGAAGCAGAATTCATGCCTGTGGGGCAAGGAAATACTGCTTTTGGAACTGGCTTCGCAGCCCACGAGACATGGATTGGACTTCTTGACAGACCTTTGTTGTGGGAGCAGGGGAAGAAGACCCTTAAAGATGGAATTTAAGAGCTGATAATTCATGAACTGCTTAAAAAGAGCTGCTTTCTAAGTAGAGTACAGTGGTGCCCCGCAAGACGAATGCCTCGCAAGACGGAAAACTCGCTAGACGAAAGAGTTTTCCGTTTTGGAGGTGCTTCGCAAAACGAATCTCCTATGGGCTTGCTTCGCAAGACGACAATGTCTTGCGAGTTCCTGCTGGTCCCCCCCCCTTTTCTAAGCCACTAAGCCACTTATCAGCTGATCCGATCAGCAGATAAGCCACTAATAGCGCTAATCCGCTAATCCGTCAATGGGCTTGCTTCGCAAGAGGAAAAAACTGCTAGACGAAGAGAATCACAGAATGGATTCTTTTCATCTTGCGAGGCACCACTGTAATGGTAAAGGTAAAAAAGGTAAAGGACCCCTCCCTGGATGGTTAAGACCAGTCAAAGGCGACTACAGGGTTGTGGTGCTCATCTAGCTTCAGGCTGAGGGAGTCAGCGTTTTTCCACAGACAGCTTTTCCGGGTCATGTGGCCAGCATGACTAAACCGCTTCTGGCTATTAGCATTTGTTAGAGAGACTTTGCATTTCCATGTGAAATCATTTCTGTTACACCGTATAAAAATACTGCATTTGAACTTAAAATTAAGTTAGTAGGCCTGAATACTTTGCATTTATGCTACGCTTTTTACATACTCTAATCTTCTGCTGTACTTCATAGTTCTTAAAGTGGTATGTGCCAAGGAACAGTATACCCATAATACAGGTGGGTGACTGAGGCTGGGCGATAGCAGCTTGCCTAAGCCCCGTCCTATATGTTTATGCGCAGAAGTGAGATTTCAACTGGAGACCTCCTAGCAGCAGCATAATAAATCGATGTGAACAGACTGCACCAGCAGTGCTTTCATGCTGTGAAAGAGTGTGCCACAATATGGACTGTTTGTGCTTTTTGAGAGTTGTGTTTTTCTGCAGCCAGAATTCCAAGTCAGCAGTTTCATTTGCTACCTCTGTCCCAGTTACACTGTTATCTAGAGGTGTGCTGGCCTTGTTGTTTTGCTGACTCCTTCCTACATAAATCAAAGCTATACACGGGCGTGTTGTAGATTCTAAGTCACACCCAAGAACTGCTGAAACTCTTGTGAAGTCATAGATGTGGCTTGGATGGATTTTTCTGCGTGTCGCCAAAGTGCTCAGATAAAACCACTAACCTTTTTCCAGGTAACACCAGTAGTTCCGCTTTCCAATGACTCCTGGTCCATGTCCTTTGCCAAATACCTTGAGCTGCGCTTTTATGGGCACCAATACACCCGAAGGGCCAACGCGGAGCCCTGTGGCCACTCCATACATCATGACTACCACCAGTACTTCTCTTACAATCAGATGGTGGCCTCTTTCAGGTAAGAAGGCTTTCCCTCCAAAGGTTTATTACCTCCCTCTGCAAATTCAGGAGATAAGTGGCCTGATTTTATTTTATTTACTTTTTATTTTAAGAAATACTGTACATGCAGTGGTACCTCTGGATACGAACAGGATCCGTTCCGGAGCCCCGTTTGCATCCTGAAGTAAACATAAGACGCAAGTGCACATCTGCGCGTGCGCAGGTCGTGTTTCGTCGCTTCCGCGCATGCACATGATGTCATTTTGAGCGCATGCGCGAGTAGCGAAACCCGGAAGTAATGCGCTCCATTACTTCTGGGTCGCCGTGGAGCGCAACCTGAAAATTCATCCCGAAGCTACTTCAACCCGAGGTATGACTGTATAAACCCCTGCAATCAAAAATACAATAAATATATGGAGTAACATGTCAGCCTTTAAAAATAATAATAACTTTTATTTTTAGTAGAATTAGCCAGTAAAGCAAATAAGGGTGAAACATAGTCGGAACAATGGAAAGAAAACAATCAAACACAATTAGTTTTGTTAGGATGTGTGGAATACCAAATCATAAAGCCCACAAGCCATAATCTTAGTGGGTCAGCAAAACATCATCACAATATTTTATAATTCTAAATTTTGGTGATCTTTTGATGTAGGTAATTTTTTCTTTCACCTTTTGTTTTCTACTGCAGCGATGGTGTTGGGGTGGGTGGGGAGGGTGGGCGGTCGGTCAGAATGGCATGTAGGTGCCTCTGCCAGTGTCCCCTGATGGAGAGGAGGGCTGTTGGGTGGGGCTTCACTGTGGCAGAGACCCTGACTCTGCCCAGGTGGTCAAAAAGCTACTGTTTGCACGTGACCCTGAAACAGGGCGTTTTGGGTGTGGAGCGCTGATAGCTTAAGATACCCTGAGAGGACCAGTGCTTAGGCCCCTCAGCTATGCCAACCTAGAGTTGGCCTAGCACAGAGGAAGGAAGAGACACCCACCGACCTTCTGCCTTGGCTACCAAGAGCTGGCAGGGCTTCATCTCAGGCAGTGGATCCACTTCTTCCTTCCTCCTCGGCTCCATATAGGATTGCTCTGCTCAACATGCTGCATTGTGTTTTTAATATTCGGTTGGGAGCTGCCCAGAGTGGCTGGGGAAACCCAGCCAGATGGGCGGGGTACAAATAATATATTATTATTATTATTATTATTATTATTATTATTATTATTATTATTATTTATTTATTATAATAACATAAACATTCAAGAATGATTTTTAAAACCACGCTCTTGTTTTTAATCTGGTACACAAAGAACATAGTTTCTAAGCTACCCCCCCCCCAAATTATTCTTGTTTATTTATCCTGAATAAAATATTAGCACCCAACAACTCAACATATCCCAGCCTCTCTATTTTCCCATATTTGTGCAGGAGGCATGACCACCATTAGCAAAAACTGGTGTTTTCCAGTCCTCCTCAAACCATCGTTTCTGATTCTGTTTTACGGGCAACTCACAAATCAGTTTGTTAAAATTTAGGGGACCTGAATTTCAGACACCATACAAAATGATGCCTGTGTTAACAATGTGGCCCAGTTTGTTGACATTGAAATGAATTGAAGGGGCTCTAGCAACAAGGCAAAAAGTAAGAGGGGATTAATAATAGATAAACTAATAGAATATGAATTTGCTGAACTAAATTTAAAAAGGGATACAAAAATGGGAGATGTGAGGAAGTCAGGAAAATAAGTTAACTAAAGTGGAGAGTTTAAGAAAGAGGGAAATTTTGTTTTTCTTTTATATGTGTTTTTTCTTTTTTTCTTTTTTGCGCTTAATGTTTGTATTTTTGTATTTTGTATTTTTGTACTTTTGTGTTTTGTATCTGTTTTGTTTTTGTTTTTTCTACACTTTTTTATCGATAAAACCTAATAAAATATTATAAAAACAAACAAACAAACAAAAAACAATGTGGCCCAGTTTGAAGATGCGTTATGTTCTCTTCCTAGTTATTCTCCCATACGGTTGCTAGAAGTGTGCGTTCCAAATCCCAGGATCTACATAAAACGCCAGGTTCCGCATAAGGTTCCCATGCTTCAAGACCTGAAGGATTTTTCTCAAAAGTAAGTATCTGCATCTGTTCTCTCCCCTTCCCCCTCCAGATTAGTGTATGTCTAACCTGATAATGGGACGTGGGTGGCGCTGTGGGTTAAACCACAGAGCCTAGGGCTTGCCGATCAGAAGGTTGGCGGTTCGAATCTCCACGACGGGGTGAGCTCCCGTTGCTCGGTCCCTGCTCCTGCTCACCTAGCAGTTCGAAAGCACGTCAAGTGCAAGTAGATAAATAGGTACCACTCCGGCAGGAAGGTAAATGGTGTTTCCGTGCACTGCTCTGGTTCGCCAGAAGCGGCTTAGTCATGACCCGGAAGCTGTACGCCGGCTCCCTCGGCCAATAAGGCGAGATGAGCACTGCAACCCCAGAGTCGGTCATGACTGGACCTCATGGTCAGGGGTCCCTTTACCTTTTAACCTGATAATGGCATTTCCGTTATGGTTCTTTAACTGCTATTGCCTTGCATTGGATTGGTCGTGTTCTCATGTTGCAATAACTGATAATTCATGGCTTTCCATGAGACGCCTCCTGCTTTCCTCTTTCCCTTAGAGCAGGTTGGAGCAACAAACCGCGGTCCTTTGCTTAGCATTATGCCTGAACCAGGGATTGCAGTTTGTTTTGCTCCAAATGAAACGCAGTGGTTTGTTCCTGATGTGGCAGTTGTGATTTGTGTTCCAGGATATTCTGAGCTGTTCAGGGATATTCCTGTGGGCACAGCTAGGTCATATAACGCTGACCCTATACAGATTTGGGGTTTGATTATGAAAAGTAATTACAATGTGTTGACATATTGCAGTTGGGTAGAACTTCACATCCCCCTTAAGTTCCTTCTTCCAGCCACTTCTCAGCAAAGAGGCAGTGAGATGGACTGACTTGGTGGGGAGACGTGATAAGCGATAAGAATGATGCTTGGTCCTTCCCCTAGTTCAAGATCCACATTTGCATCTCAGAAGTGTACCTCTTTGTTCTGATAGTTGTAAAATCTAAACTTTGAGAGCCTTCTACCCCAATGCAAAAATGTTTACCTCTGACAGGTGGAGTCTTTGCTTTGACATGCCTTATAGTTCCTTTAGACAACAGCTGTGATGCATTTGTAGGGAAGCAGGTGGCGCTGTGGTCTAAACCACTGAGCCTCTTGGGCTTGCCGATCAGAAGGTTGGCGGTTCGAATCCCCGTGATGGGGTGAGCTCCCATTGCACGGTCCCTGCTCCTGACAACCTAGCAGTTCGAAAGCATGTCAAAGTGCAAGTAGATAAATAGGTACTGCTCCGGTGGGAAGGTAAATGCCATTTCGGCACACTGCTCTGGAAGCGGCTTAGTCATGCTGGCCACGTGACCCGGAAAACTGTCTGCAGACAAACGCTAGCTCCCTCGGCCTGTAAAGTGAGATGAGCGCCGCAACCCCAGAGTCATCTGCGACTGGATTTAACTATCAGGGGTCCTTTATCTTTACCTTTTATGATGCATTCAGGGCTGTGTGTACTCTATATTTTAAAAAGCTGAAATTTTGCACTTGGACAAAATCCAAGTTCTGATTACGTTTGTGTAATGCAAAGGAAATCAAGCATTTTGTTTTGTTTTAACATTTTGCATAGTCCTGCAAAAAAGTTTTGCAGGGCAGTGAAGCATCTCGCCTCAAAAAAACCAAAGCCATGAGCTGCACAGATGTGCTATCATGTGTGTTTTACCACGTAATTACATTTCTGTGAGGATACCCGTGCTTTTGTGCTATCTCAAAGTATCGTATATGCCATGTGTGAAGCTGCCTAGAGTAGCTCAAGCTCAACAGGTGTATAATCACATCCCATAGTATTCAAGATTAATGTGGGTGTATTGTGTCAAAACCTGAAAGGTGTGCATTTCTGTTCCAAACTTTGGCCTCATTGTTTTAGGGTGTCTCAGGTATATATTGCCGTGGATGAGCGCCTTACCTCTCTGAAAACAGATACTTTTAGCAAAACAAGAGAGGAGAAGATGGAGGATCTTTTTGCCCAAAAGGAGGTAAAATATTTTTGATGTATTCTGTGGAGAAAAGCACGCTAATTATATGCAATGTTACAGGTTTGCTAAACATAGCAGGCTTCCGATTCTTGCATCACAGCCAGCAGATCCAGGGTGCAGTTTACATGAGGCTGAGAGAATGCCGTGTGGAGGACAGCTGTTCTACACTCTCAGCCAGCCTTTCTCAACCTTGGGTCCCCCAGATGTGGTTGGACTACAACTCCCAACATCCCTGGCCACTAGTCCTGCTAGCTAGGGATGATGGGAGTTGTAGTCCAACAACTTCTGGGGGAGCTGAGAGCACTTTGGGCATTCTTCTTGAGTTCTCTCTCAATAAAGAGTAGTGGGAAATGATATATTATTAATTGAAAAAGATGTTTAAAACAACATCTGTAAAAAAAGCCAGAAGCTTTCCTTTTAGGAATCATAGGGAGAGAACTAGTCAAACTATATGTATGCCACTACAGCAATAAGAATGTTATTTGCCCAAAAATGGACAGAAGAAGTCCCGATGGAAGAAGAATGGATACAAAAACTTACAGAACATGCAGAAATGGCAAAATTTACAGGAAAAATTAGAAATTAAGATAACAAACTTTTTATAAAAGAATGGAAATGGTTTATTGAATATTTACAAATAAATTATAAACAGATAGGAACCCTGGCAGGATTATTGTAATAACCTGCAGTTTTATAAGCGTATACATTTAAAGTAGATGAATGAATGTTTAAGTTAAATTAATTTGGAATATGCAGAAAATATAAAAAATAAATTTAAGGAACTACAGAAAGAGGGGGAAGGAAGTTGAGTTTTGAAATGTTAAAATGATTGTAAAATTATTGAAATGTATAAAATTGAAAATCATGAATAATTTTTTTCTAAGAAAAGAGTAGCGGGAGGGGCAGAGTTGTAGCTTGGCCACGATAATGGTAAATCTTTCTGTGCTGTTTTTTTTATATATAAAAGAAAAGATGGGTTTTGCCTACTCAGCATTCCCTTTCTTGGAAGTTTGATCTGTGTTTGATAGCTTGCTAGGAGGAGACATTGCAGACAGGTCATGGGTAGGTCTTTGCCCGAGAAGAGCCATTGCAGTGTTTGTATCCCTGTCCTTGGACAGATGGAGGAAGTCGAGTTTCGCAACTGGATAGAGAAAATCCAAGCTAGGATGCTTTCTTCGTCCCTTGACACTCCTCAGCAGCTGCAATCAGTTTCTGAATCTCTAATAGCCAAAAAACAGAGCCTCTGTGAGATGCTGCAAGCTTGGAATAACAGGTGAGTGAGTGGCAGCTATTAAATTTCTGGTGCTCCTGCGATCACCAGCCATGACACCGCCCCCTGCAATTTCCCCCCTCCATTGGATAGCCCTGGCTGGTGCGTAATTTCAGTACTGTGGCATAGATAGACTTTCTCTACAAAGTAGGGGTATTTTCCCTTTCAATTTGTCAGTCGCAGGCGTTGAAAAGTACTGGATTTCTTTGCAAATACTATCTTTCAAGTAGACCCTAGTGTGAATTTGAGAGGGATGGCATTACTGTAAACATACAGACAGCCTGCTCACAGTTAAGCCACACAACCACTGAAATATATGTTTGAATCAAAGCATTTTTAATGTTTACCCTGTTGTAAACATTAAGGTAGCGTGGGGCTACTTTTGAAGGTGACACGGAAACTGCAATTAATCCAGAATGTGGCAGCTAGACTGGTGACTGGGAGTGGCTGCCGAGACCATATAACACCGGTCCTGAAAGACCTACATTGGCTCCCAGTAGCACCCTGTGGAATGCCCTCCTACCAGATGTCAAGGAAACAAACAACTATCTGACTTTTAGAAGACATCTGAAGGCAGCCCTGTTTAGGGAAGTTTTTTTTAATGTTTGGTCTTTTATCATATTTTTAATATTCTGTTGAAAGCTGCCCAGAGTGGCTGGGGAAACCCAGTCAGATGGGTGTGGTATAAATAATAAATTATTATTATTATTATTACAGGTTACAAGATCTCTTCCAGCAAGAGAAAGGGCGGAAACGCCCCTCAGTGCCGCCTAGCCCTGGGAGACTGAGGCAAGGTGAAGACAGCAAGGTACTGGTTTCTGTTCTTCATAGTAATGAATTTGAAACTGCAATTCTTCTTAGGCCAGGGATGGGGAACATTTTCCATCTCCAGGGCCCCCACCCCCTTTCACGAGTCACCTTAGAGAGGCCACCTGGCGGAGGTGCATAAAGCAAGGGGCAAACAGTGGAGAGAGGAACAGGTGCCGATCTCACCTGTGTACAGTAGGAGGCATTCCAGCCATGGAAAAGTCACAGGTTTCTGCAAACATACAGGCACACATAGCTCCATATCTGTCCAGGCCAAGCAAGAGGCGTTTGCGCAGTTGAAGGACACGCTCCAGCCAGACAGAAGCACCTGGAGAGAGTCCAGGGCAGGCGAAGGAGAGTGTGTGGCCTGAGGAGAGTCTCAAGAGTTGCATTTGGCCACCCGGGTTCAGGCTCCCCGCTCAGGTTCTAGGCCTGCTGAGGCACAGCTCCATATAGGAGCTGCACCCATTTCTTGGGGGAGACCGGTTTGCATGCGCAGAATGAACAAGTGTCGCTTGTGTCTCCTCCCGAGCTTCCAAAGTGTCTCTGGAGGGGACATGTGACACTGGCTGAGCTTTTCCAGCACAGCTCCTAAAACATTGCACATGCTAGAAGTTACCGTATTTTTCGCTCAATAACACTGTTTTCTCCTAAAAAGTAAGGGGAAATGTCTGTGCGTCTAGATGGAGCGAATGCACTGGGCAGCAGAGGGATCCCTCGGCTATAGCTGCAGTCGTGAGCTGAGGGATGCTTCTACAGCTGGAGCCGTGGCTGCCGTCTGCTGCTCTTGCTCTGCTGGCTTCTCAGCGAAGTGGGATGAGGGACGGAAGGGGCTCCGTGTAAGGGCTCCCTTACGTCCCTCCTCCCGCTTTGCTAGGAAGCCAGCAGAACAAGAGCGAGAGCTGCGCAGCGCGTCTGGCTTCTCTGCTGGCTTCTCAGCAAAGCGGGGAGGAAGGACAGAAGAGGCTCCTTGTAAGGGCTCCCTTCCGTCCCTCCTCCTGCTTCGCTGGGAAGCCAGAAGAGAAAGAGGTGCTGCGCTGCTCTGCTGACAGCAGAGAAAGAGTGAGAGCAAGCAAAGCGAGACCCGCTTACATGGCTTCTCTCCCGCTTTGCTCAGCTCTCACTTTGCTTGCCCTCCTGCCTCGCTGTAAAGCAAGCAAAGCCCCTGTCCCGGTGTCTCCTCCTTCTCTTTTACAGCGAGGCAGGAGGAGGGATGGGCAAGCGAAGTGAGAGCTGAGCAAAGCGGGAGAGAAGCCATGTAAGCGACTCTCGCTTTGCTTGCTTTAAAGCAAGAAAAGCCAGAGCCACTTACATGCTCTGCACAGAATTTCCCCCCCTTGCTTTCCCCCTCTAAAAACTAGGTGCGCCTTATTGTCAGGAGCGTCTTATGGAGCAAAAAATACGGTAGTTGCGTTCCCACCATGCAGGTGCTGATGAGCTGACTTGCTGGGTGATACAAGTAAGCGGGCTGACAGATTGCATGACAGCCTGAAACTCCAGGGATTATTTCGTCTTCTGATTTTATGGCTCGGCACTGAGCATGATTCCTGTTGGAGGCAAGTCCCACTGAGTGAGTCCAATGAGAGGAACTCAGTTTCCCCATGGCCTCTGATTGAACCCTGTGACAGCAGGGTGCTGGAGTTGACAGGGTGCTGGAGTTTTTATGTTCTTGCTTGCTTCCAAATAAGTGCGCAAAGGTGTGCAGCCCTGAAGCCCACTGCAGTTTTTACAGTAAAATGAATAGAGTAACTTTTTTTGGTTAGTCTTCATTGGAGTTAAGGATCCAGTTTGTGAAAGAGGGGAAACCAGAATTAGGCATTGCTTCTTTAATCATCAAGGTAACTTCTGGGTAGCAATATAAGTGTAGGTTTTGGTATCCGCATTGCCTCCAATGAGTCCAAGGGAGAACAGGCAAATGCAGATTACTTTTTATTCCACAGATCAGCTCAATGGATGCCTCTCCTCGCAATGTTTCTCCAGCGCTACAAAATGGCGAGAAAGGTATGTTTGCCTTCTCTAAGAAACTCCAGCCTTTCATTTACTTGTTAGGCTGCCTCTGAATGCTCCTCAGTAAGCTTGCATCCTGGAAGCTGTACGCAGGCTCCCTCGGCCAGTAAAGGGAGATGAGCGCCGCAACCCCAGAGTCGTCCGTGACTGGACCTAACAGTCAGGCGTCCCTTTACCTTTACCTTACTTTATTACTAAAGGCTAATATTCCTTGGGTTAGATGAGGAAGAGGAAATGTCTCGTGTGGAAATGGAAATGTCCTTTTGCACAGTACCCTTATGCTTACTTAAATCCGCTTTTTGGAATGCTTAGCGTCCCCACAATATCACACTGATTTGTTTCCATTGCAGTACGCTGCCACACCTTTCATATTCTCACAAAGCAAGTAAAAAATTCCTGAAAATTCCAGCCAAGAATAAAGTCAGACTCCTCCTGTGAGTGTCTGGCTGGTGCAGAGATTTCACTGGTCAAGAGTTCAAAGGGCTAATTCTTAGCTGTGTGTCACTGCCATGCAGTGCTTGTTGACTTAATGGCAGACTCCCCTCCCTTGCCCCATCATTTGAACACTGCCTAGAATTGAGCAATAGGTTCATTCAGTGTCTCTATTTAAGCTATGCCCACACAACTTGTGACCCCCTTAGACCACTGCATCCCAGGTTGGGAGGAAAATTGGGGGGAGGGGGCTGCTGAATACCTGTTAGGCTGCCGTTTGTGGCTACAGTGAGCTGCAGTCATCTTGGCCTCAAGTTGTGCAGGCCTGGCAGTGAGCTGAAGAAAATGCCCATTTTACTCTCAGTGCAACATCACTGAGATCTCTGTTTTTAAAATAATTCAGTCCCCAGGTCTTAGATTGCAAGGTTGTTTCAGTGTAATTGGACTGTTCTGTCATGATGCGTGGTCAGGAGTAAATAAGCTGGCATCAGAAGACCCAAGCCTAAATCTCAGCTCATTTTCTTTTAGTTTCCGCATCTTGGTTCTCTCAGGCTAAGAAAATGCTCTTTCTGATATCCCTATGAGCTTATTTCTCTCTCCTGACCCTGGCTGTTACCTTTTATTTATTTATTTTTAAAAAGTCCTCTTTATTTAAAGTCTTTCGCCTTTTACTGCAACGTTCATTTCGCCTTTTACTGCAACGTTCATTTTTCTACAAGTTTAGCTATTTGGAATTTTAAGGAGAGATAGAGATAGATGGATAGATAGATGATAGATAGATAGATAGATAGATAGATAGATAGATAGATAGATAGATAGATACAGTGGTGCCCCGCAAGACGAATGCCTCGCAAGACGGAAAACTCGCTAGACGAAAGAGTTTTCCGTTTTGGAGGTGCTTTGCAAAACGAATTTCCTATGGGCTTGCTTTGCAAGACGACAATGTCTTGCGAGTTCCTGCTGGTTTTTCTCCCCCCCCCCTTTCCTAAGCCGCTAAGCCGCTTATCAGCTGATCCGATCAGCAGATAAGCCGCTAAAAGCCGCTAATAGCGCTAATCCGCTAATCCTTCAATGGGCTTGCTTCGCAAGACGAAAAAACCGCTAGACGAAGAGAATCACAGAACGGATTATTTTCGTCTTGTGAGGCACCACTGTAGGTAGGTAGATAGATAGATAGATAGATAGATAGATAGATAGATAATAGGAAGAACTGGCTGGTTCCTCTTGCAGATGAAGGGTAATGCAAGTGATCAAAATGGGAGGGATGCTTATTTGTGTGCCCATTTTCTTTTTTCCAACCTATGCTAAATAATTCGCAAGAGGCGAATAGAGAATGCCTTCAGAAATATGCGGCTTGTATGTTGGGTCAGCTTTTAAGTAATTAACTGGGTGTATGGTTCTCTCGTCCGCCCCCATTTTGCAGAGGACCGTTTCTTGACAACCTTGTCGAGCCAAAGCTCCACAAGCTCTTCCCTTCTGCAGCTCCCTGCCCCTCTGGAAGTCGTGTCGGACCAGCTGACAGGAGGAACCTCTTTTGCCAACGCACAGTCAGAAGCAGACATGGCTAGCGGCTCGGAAGGTACCATCCTCAGTAGTGCCTTTGTTTTGCTTCCCCGTCCCCTCCTGCCGGCTGAACCACGTAACCAAAAATGCATTTATTCAATGAATTATCTTCATGGCAGGCTTGGCATTTCTTCCTTTAGCACATGCCCTTTCTACGTGTACTAGGTGAGCAAAAATTGGGTGTTGAGGAGGGAGTTGCATTTCAGCATCACTGACAGTTTTGCCATTTTCAGCATTCAGGTTTTGTGGGCTTATGCCTTCTTTTTCCAGAACTGCAGAGGTTTTTTTAGACATGTACGTTTTGTTCACGTTGACCCAAGTACAAGACTATCAAAAGCCCCGAGACTGATTTTTGGCACCGTGAGCTACCGTATTTTTCGCCCTATATGACGCACTTTTCCCCCTCCAAAAATGAAGGGGAAATGTGGGTGCGTCCTATGGGGCGAATGCAGGCTTTCGCTGAAGCCTGGAGAGCGAGGGGGGTCGGTGCGCACCGACCCCTCTCGCTCGCCAGGCTTCAGGAGAGCCCCAGCACCAGCCCCACAAGGTCGGGGGACAGAGGGAGGCGGAACGCCGCCATCCCGCTGTCTCCCGAAGTGGTTTGGAGGCTGACGGCGGGGAGAAGAGCGCTTCTCCCCGCTGCCTGCCCCACCACTCCGGGGACAGCAGACCTGATCTCAAGGCGGGCGGCAGGGAGAAGAGCGCTTCTCCCCGCTGCCTGCCCCACCACTCCGGGGACAGCAGCGCGTCTCCCCGCTGTCCCCGGACCTGATCTGAAGGTGGGAGACGGGGAGAAGAGCGCTTCTCCCCGCTGCCTGCCCCACCACTCCGGGGACAGCAGCGCGTCTCCCCGCTGTCCCCGGACCTGATCTGAAGGTGGGAGACGGGGAGAAGAGCGCTTCTCCCCGCTGCCTGCCCCACCACTCCGGGGACAGCAGACCTGATCTCAAGGCGGGCGGCGGGGAGAAGAGCGCTTCTCCCCGCTGCCTGCCCCACCACTCCGGGGACAGCAGCGCGTCTCCCCGCTGTCCCCAGACCTGATCTGAAGGTGGGAGACGGGGAGAAGAGCGCTTCTCCCCGCTGCCTGCCCCACCACTCCGGGGACAGCAGCGCGTCTCCCCGCTGTCCCCGGACCTGATCTGAAGGTGGGAGACGGGGAGAAGAGCGCTTCTCCCCGCTGCCTGCCCCACAAGTGCCTGGGGGGGGGAATAATTTTTTTTTACTTTATTTCCCCCCAAAAAAACTTGATGCGTCCTATGGGCCAGTGCGTCCTATGGGGCGAAAAATACGGTATATTAAAATCATAGTGATCTCTTTGCAGTCGTCTTGCTAGAAGCAGTGGCTTTACTGGATAATAGCTGGACCAGTCAATACGATAGAGATAACAGGTGACTTCTGAACATCCCCAGAATAAGCAAATCTTGGAACTCTGGTTTTTTAACAATATTGAGAGACGTATGTTTTATTATTCTTCCAGATGTCTTTGATGGGCATTTGCTGGGGTCCACAGACAGCCAGGTGAAAGAAAAGTCCACTATGAAAGCTATCCTGGCCAATTTGTTACCTGGAAATAGCTACAGTCCCATCCCATCCCCTTTGTAAGTACAATCAACACTACTTAGGAGCAGTGCACCATGTATTTTTCCAGGTAGCCGAATTTTGCTGTCTTGACTGTGTTGCATGTGGCTGCTTATCTTTATGCATTTGATTGTGGGGTGTGTGAAATGATGTTCGTAAACATTCCTATGGAGTAATAGTCAGAGGTAGCCAACTGAATGCTCTTAGGCCAAGCTTAGCGCAGGGATGGCTGCCTAGTGGACCCTACTAACCGCCACTAAAAGGTCTTCTGTTATAAAGGCCTCCTTTATTACACACACACACACACACACACACACACACACACACCACTTTCATACAAAAATGTCACGAGGTGGAAAACTAACTAAAAATACACCAGGTTGGCAAAGGATCTCAGGTTTGAAAGGCCTTTAGAAAAATCTGATGGTCCTTCTAGCTAGTTTAAGAAGGGATGAAAAGCTGCACCGCTTGCATATTTTCTGCAAAACACAGCACACTCTTCTGGGTCAGTTGCAAGGGTAGTTAACAACACCCACGAAACACAATTAGCATAAAAACAGTACAGTGGTACCTCTGGATGCAAACGGGATCCGTTCCGGAGCCCCGTTCGCATCCTGAAGCGAACGTAAGACGCGACTGCGCGTGCACAGGTCGCTTTTCGCTGCTTCAGCGCGTGACGTCATTTTGAGCGTATGTGCGAGCAGCGAAACCCAGAAATAAAGCACTCCATTACTTCCTGGTCACTGCGGAGCGCAACCCGAAAATATTTAAGCTGATGCATATTCATCCCGAGGTATGACTGTAATCAAAACACACATTCATCTGTAACTTGAATAGAAATATGTATATGTAGCAAACCATTACAGTTTGACAATTCAGCTCTACTCCAGTTATGTTGCTGCAGCCTGAACAAAGAAAAGTTTATTTATTGGCTATCTTTTTGGCTGGCAGATTTGTTAATGTAGAATTGCTTGTTCTTGAACGTATAATATATTATCGCTTAATCTGTTGTGTTCTCAATGCAGTGAGCCTGACAAGCATTACTTAATGTATGAGCACGAACGTGTCCCTATTGCCGTCTGTGAAAAGGAACCAAGCTCCATCATAGCTTTTGCTCTCAGGTATGTTGGTTTGTTGTGTTTTGGTTTACAGCGTCGTATTCGTCTTACCTCCACGTTTGGGAAATGAAGTGCTTCCTCCTCTGTATCCTTTCATCTGCAATGAGGAATATTGCTAAGATTCATAATATTTTAGAGACTTGTATATTAGGTACATTAGCAGGTGAGGCTAATGGTACTCTTTCCTTTGACAATTAGCCAAGCCTGAGCATTTTTCATAAACACCCAGTGACCTTTTGATGGCTGGCTTTATGTCAAGTGACTTTAGCATGCTTTGAAGAGTGGGCTTTCTGATGTTCATTTGACAGGTGTGCATGTGTAAAAAAGCTTGAACGTTTTTGGATGAGGCAGGCTAAAAGTAAAACCAGTAACACTTTTACCCCACAGAGCCTAGTAATCAGTAACACTTTTACCCCACAGAGCCTAGGGCTTGCCGATCAGAAGGAAACCCCCCAAGTTTTCTCAGGAAAACCCCCAATTTATCCCTTTCCCCTAGCTTAGTGTTCAAATTTGCACAGTTCTAACCAGGGACGCAGGTGGCGCTGTGGGTTAAACCACAGAGCCTAGGACTTGCCGATCAGAAGGTTGGTGGTTCGAATCCCCGCGACGGGGTGAGCTCCTGTTGCTTGGTCCCTGCTCCTGCCAACCTAGCAGTTCGAAAGCACGTCAAAGTGCAAGTAGATAAATAGGTACCGCTCCGGCGGGAAGATAAACAGCGTTTCCGTGCACTGCTCTGGTTCGCCAGAAGCGGCTTAGTCATGCTGGCCACATGACCTGGAAGCTGTATGCCGGCTCCCTTGGCCAATAAAGTGAGATGAGTGCCGCAACCCCAGAGTCAGTCACGACTGGACCTAACAGTCAGAGGTCCCTTTACCTTTTACATGCAGTTAGAGCCTCCAGAGACACAGCACTAGCAGAAGCTCTTAATTGTGTCTTAATTAAGCAGTTAAAAATTCTCCCGAGTATCTGGGTCCTTATCACTTCCGGTTGAATGAGGCTCACATGGTTGAATGTTCTTATGTACCTTCTCCCCCACCCTTAATAAACTCCCCCCCCCATTGAAAACTAGCATACCAAGAAACAGTCTCATTAAACCTTCTCTCTGACATGCATGCCCATTTTTTATATGGAGGCTCTGCAGTGGGGCATTGCACCTCGTGAGCCCTCACCTGCAATCTGAAATGACACAGCCCAGACTCAAGTGTGCTTCTAGCTCAGGAGGCAAATCTAAGTCCTCTTGTCTTTGCCTGCCACACTTTGAGCTGCGTTGGACAGCTGGTATAACACACCGCATTTGCTTTACTCTTCAGCTGTAAGGAATACAGAAATGCCTTAGATGAATTATCCAAAGTGTCTCTGAAGAGCAATCCTGAAGAGGGACTCCAAACTAACAGGTGAGACAGTCTGCTACCTATCCACTTGCAGCGCAGTGAAGTAGTGCAGAAGTCCCCTGACACCTTTCGGATTGACTAGAAACTTCACTTTTTGTTCAGTGTTTTATGGTCAGTGTGCTGAGCTTCATTGTGACCAGGTTTTCTTCACAGTCACATTTTTTCTATACTAATAATAATTTATTATTTATACCCCAGCCATCTGCCTGGGTTTCCCCAGCCACTCTGGGCAGCTCCCAACAGAATATTAAAAACACAGTAACGCATCAAACATTAAAAAACTTCCCTAAACAGGGCTGCCTTCAGATGTCTTCTAAAAGTCAGATAGTTGTTTATTTCCTTGACATCTGGTGGGAGGGCGTTCCACAGGGAAGGCGCCACTACCGAGAAAGCCCTCTGCCTGGTTTTCTGTAACCTCACTTCTCGCAGTGAGGGAACTGCCAGAAGGCCCTCGGCGCTGGACCTCAGCGTCCGGGCAGAATGATGGGGGTGGAGACGCTCCTTCAGGTATACTGGGCCGAGGCCATTTAGGGCTTTGAAGGTCAGCACCAAGACTTTGAATTGTGCTCGGAAACATACTGGGCACCAATGTAGGCCTTTCAGGACCGGTGTTATATGGTCTTGGTGGCCACCCCCAGTCACCAGTCCAGCTGCCACATTCTGGATTAATTGTAGTTTCCGGGTCACCTTCAAAGGTAGCCCCACGTAGAGTGCATGGCAGTAGTCCAAGCGGGAGATAAACTACATCTTATCACAGCAGATGAAGTGCCTCCAAGGACATGAGTTTGGCATTGCTAAGCCCAATGTTCTCTCTGTCAATTCAGTATGGTTTTGGTGCCTGTTCTCTGGCTCTTCAGGGTTCACTCCACACGAAGCTTGAGATTAAATCATTGAAGCATATCTGCCTATCAACAGCCATTTCTTCGCTGAACCTCTAGTTCCAGAGGCAACCTACTCCTGAATGCCACTTGCCAAGAGGGCAAACAAAGGGAACGTTTTTGCTTTTGTGCTCTCCTTGTGAGCTTTGCAGAAGCACCCAGCTGGCTGCTCTTATGAAGGGAGGGGCGGGGGGGGGGAGAATGTGGGGTTTGATGAGACCTTGGTCTAATTCAGAAGGGCCCTTTATATGCTCTGAAGGAACTTTTGCCATGACCTTGGAGCCTGGAAGCCAGCGTGGTGTAGTGGTTAAGAGCAGTAGTCTCGTAATCTGGTGAACCGGGTTCGTGTCTCCGCTCCTCCACATGCAGCTGCTGGGTGACCTTGGGCCAGTCACACTTCTCTGAAGTCTCTCAGCCCCACTCACCTCACAGAGTGTTTGTTGTGTGGGAGGAAGGGAAAGGACAATGTTAGCCGCTTTGAGACTCCTTAAAGGGAGTGAAAGGCGGGATATCAAATCCAAACTCTTCTTCTTCTGCTGCTGAAGACTGTTCCTTCTTACAAGTGATGACAATGTGGTTGTATTTACATCAGCTGTATTGTAAAAACATAGTGACCCAAAACGCTTTTTTTCTGCCCCCTCTAGTCTGGCTGAAAGCAGAGCCAAGAACAGCAGTCCAGTTCGACTACCTGAGATGAATATGGGGCAGTCAAGCCAAACAACTGAGGCAGAGCAGCGTAAGAATTTAAAGAGTTTGTGGTGTCGTGTTTTTAATTTGGAGGTGCAAACAGTGTAGCTTCAGGACTTGATGGTTTAACCAAATATTGAAAATCAAATCTCGGCATATGCTAGCTGAGGCATGCCTAACCTTTTATCATTATTCTGCACCAACCTTGCAGTGTTTATAAATTGTAATATTGATGTGAAAAATCCACCTATTGCTAGCTCTGTCCAAGTAATTTTTCTTGCAGACACCGCTGTGCTGTGGGTCTTCCGCATTGTGATGATGAATGTGTTCAGCAACCGTTAAAAGAAAAGTAGTTGCTGACTTAGAATTCCAGTGCAATTCTTTGAAAAAACAGAAGATCCTGAAAGCCTTTTAAGACAGAGGGGGGTTATTTGGGTGGGGGGAGTGCTCCTTTAAAAGCTAGGAAATTTCCTGTTCTCCTGTTCACTGCAGAGTGGATTCTTAGCTTAATGACATGGTGGATTTTTCAACTCCTTTGCCATACAGCCAGTGGCGTAGCGTGGGGGGTGCAGGGGGGGCCGGCCGCACCGGGCACAACATCTGGGGGTTAGGGTTAGGGGGTGCAAATCCACAGGTTAGGGGGCGCAAATCCACGGGTTGGGGGTGCAAATTACTTGCCTTGCCCCGGGTGCTGACAACCCACGCTACGCCACTGCATACAGCTGCTTCTGGGGTACTTGCTTTCTCCCAACACGGCCTCACCTCAAAAGATATTGGATGGATTAGGACAGAAGACCCCAACAAGTCTAGTGAGGGTCATAGTGGCTCACTAGTTTTATGGCAGTCATTTCCTTCATATTCTGTCTACTCCAGAGCTAGTTTTTGTGGGTTGCTTTGAGCTAGAGGTGCCACATGTAACCGGTCGTATAGATTAACTGGTGAAAAATCTTTCAAAGAGATGCTGGTGAGTGATTGGCAATAGGCTTTTAAAAATGGTTTTTAAATAAAAGTTCTACTTAACTTGAACCACAGGTAGCAGTTACAGATAGGTAGCCGTGTTGGTCTGCCATAGTCAAAATAAAAAAATTCCTTCCAGTAGCACCTTAAAGACCAACTAAGTTAGTTCTTGGTATGAGCTTTAGTGTGCATGCACACTTCTTCAGATTGCAACTCATTACCAAACTTAAAACCATGGAGAGACCTGGTCTGAACAAAGACATTGGATTCTTATCTCATTATACATGACTGAGCCATTTCTCACCTTCTCACCCCTTGCCTTTTCCTGTAAGACCTATTACAGTCGTTAAGAGTCGTCTACAGGCTCATCTCAGCTATCTGCCAATCTCCCATTCCCACCACCCTTCTGAGTAATACCCCTCCCCACCTTCTCACTATATAGAAGGATCTGGCAACTTCTGTTTCAGTGTATCTGAAGAAGTGTGCATGCACACGAAAGCTCATACCAAGAACTAACTTAGTTGGTCTTTAAGGTGCTACTGGAAGGAATTTTTTTATTTTGACACAGGTAGCAGGTGACTTCTTCGAATGATCTTCTTGCCATCATGAAATTTCCTCTAACATTCAGCCCAAATCTACCCACCTGTTACTTA
This sequence comes from Podarcis vaucheri, assembly GCF_965113315.1. Classification (NCBI taxonomy): domain Eukaryota; kingdom Metazoa; phylum Chordata; class Lepidosauria; order Squamata; family Lacertidae; genus Podarcis; species Podarcis vaucheri. Next base: position 133,358,486 of record NC_138759.1, read on the forward strand.
GTTCCACTAAATCTAGTCCAGTCTTTTAGGTATTTGGACTGGTATTTGCAATGTTCATTTCGCACCTGCATTGCGAAAAAGCCACTTCCTTGGCTTACTCAGCTACAGATGATCTCATCTCATGTCTCTGGTGGGTAACAACACACACACACACAATTTTCCTAAGACCCACAATGCCTTTAAGAGCAAAACACTTCCCCCAACAATTCTGCAATTTTGCAACAACCTAGATATGCTGGAAGTCTTGGGTGGGCTTAGGGCAGCCTCATTTGGCTTTGTGATGGAATGAATGAGGAGTGGGCTGCACCAAATGTTTTGTCCTTACTTTGGTTATAGCAAAGAAGCCATATGGAGTTCTGTCCTTCTTCCGTGGTACAGGAGGGAAGAGCCCCGACCTCTCTTCTCAGAAAAAGGAGACCTTGCGGGGAGCAGACAGTGCCTACTATCAGGTTGGGCAGACAGGCAAAGAAGGGGGAGAGAGCCAAAGTGCAGAGGCGCAAGGTACAAGGTTTTAAGTCTTCTTCTCATTTCCACTTCCTTAAATGGATCTTTCATCTTCTGCAAATGACATTATAGTTCCCTTTTCTCGAGATGGGGAGGGAATCAACTTCAAAAGTAAAACAAAATACAAGGTTGACGCCCCTGAACCCTGAAATGTGCTGAATCTCTTGAATAATTTGTTGAATTAATTAACGGTGTACGGCAGGGTATGTTGTAGCGACAATCCCACTGACTTTCATTCCTTGATACCTTCTCACATTTTTTTTCCATTTTGACTTTTGCTGCATCTACCGACAGTATTCAGTTTTAGCTTTGGGAAATGGTCAGTGTGTCTTTTTGCGGGAGAAAAATAGGGCCTCTGTTGACCTGCAAGAACAACTGAAAGGTTGCATCCCTGGAGAGCCAGTGTGGTGTAGTGGTTAAGAGCGATAGACTCGTAATCTGGGTAACCGGGTTTGCGTCTCCGCTCCTCCACCTGCAGCTGCTGGGTGACCTTGGGCCAGTCACACTTCTCTGAAGTCTCTCAGCCCCACTCACCTCACAGAGTGTTTGTTGTGGGGGAGGAAGGGAAAGGAGAATGTTAGCCGCTTTGAGACTCCTTCGGGTAGTGATAAAGCAGGATATCAAATCCAAACTCCTCTTCTTCTTCTGGTCCCATTTTCTGTTTGCTCTTTTAGATGAAGCAGATGGAGGGGATGCACAAAAGAAGCAGCTGGGAAATCCACATGTTGAACTCCGTAAGTAGGAATCTGTTTTGGAGCCAGAATTGAGAGTGGGGAGCGCGGAGGCAGATGCGTCATCTCCTCTGACAAGTCCCTTGTTGATCAGAATTACAGATTCACTTTCTAATCTTTGATGTATTTCATTGAACCCAGTTCCACAAATATCTGAAAGGAGGCAGCGGTGTTTCTAAGTACGTTACGACCACATTCACACCATGCATTTAAAGCACTGTGGTACCACTTTAAATAGCCATGGCTTCCTGCAAAGGATCCTGGGGAATGTAGTTTGTTAAGGGTGCTAAGCAGGGCTGGCCCAATACATTTTGGCACCTGAGGCTAACCTTGAAATGGCACAAATACCCCAGCCGGGGAAGAGGGGGTGAGTGAAGCTCTACACCAGGAGCAAGGGTGAGAGGAGGTCAGCAGTGCCTCCTGTTGCCCCAAAGGCCGCTGTATCTGCCGCCCCTGGGGATCCTGCGGTCTGAGGCAGTCTCCTCACCTTGCCCCATGAGTGAGCCCGTCCTGGCGCTGAGAGTTGTGAGGAGCCTGCTGTTGCCGTCTTAGAGCTACAGTTCCGAATGCGGTTTAACAATGAATCCCTCTATGCAGGAAACACTGGGAATTGTAGCTCTGTGAGCAGAATAGAAATCTAACAAGCAAGCTACAGCTCCCAGAATTCTTTGGGGGGAAGCCATGACTGTTTAAAATGGCATCATAGTGCTTTAAATTTATGGTGTGGATGTGGCCTGCTTGGATAAGAAGTTGATTTTTTTTGCCACTTGCAAACTAAGCATAGCTCTGTAAGATATCCCTTGCTTATGCACCAGTGCTGTTTATTCCCGGTGGCCTCTCAGAATCAGAAAACCAAGGTGTATCGTAAACTAGCAGCAGAGTTTGCTCAGAACTTGCCATCGGATTCTTGAGTCAGCCAGAACTGCTCACTATCCAAGTGAAAGATGTGTCTTGTCAGCCTGGCTTTCCATATAGCAGCTGATTCTGTGACCTGAGAAATCTAAGCTTTTATTGGCTTTTAAGATGCACACATCTCACTGCATTGGGCTATCTGAATAGAGATCTGCAAAGATTTGTACTGGTGCATGTAGATATTTTTGCTGCCTTACCACGAAGGCTCAGAGCAAGCTTTTACACTTACCGTATTTTTCGCTCCAGAGGGCGCACCCAGTTTTTAGGGGGGGAAATCAAGAAAAATAATCTTATTTCCCCCCCCCGCCCCAAAGAGCAGCGTACAGGATGCGCGCAACCTCTCCCTGCCGGAGGGGTTGCGCGCGGCTATGGCACAAGGCAAGGCAGCCAGCGGGATGGATCCCGCTGGCTGCCTTGGCTTGTGCCATAGCCCCACGCAACCCTTCCGGCAGGGAGAAGCTGCACGGGACTAAAGAAGCCATAGCCACATGCAGCCTCTCCCTGCCGGAGGGGCTGCGCGCGGCTATCCCTGAAGCCTGGAGAGCAAGAGGGGTCGGTGCGCACCGATGCCTCTCGCTTTCCAGGCTTCAGCGAAAGCAAGGCGAAGCTTCCGGAGCACGGAGGGAGCGCTCCCTCTGCGCTTCGGAGGCTTCGCGTTGCTATCGCTGAAGCCAAGGAGCCTGCATTCGCTCCATAGGACGCACACACATTTCCCCTCAATTTTTGGAGGGGAAAAACTGCGTCCTATAGAGCGAAAAATACGGTAGATATTTGTGTTGCTTGGCATGCCAAATAATTGGATAAACTCCAGCCACGACAACGCAGCCTCAATGAAATGCTTTTGCTGCAGTCTCTACAGTTCTACATTTGTGATGCTCTTGAAAATATGTTGCAGCATGTCATTGTCATATAAACTATCTAGACCTGAAGATTGTGGTAGAATATAGTGACTGAACCAAAGATCCAGTGGCAGATTCTGGTCCAGAGGGACACAAGGTCGTCCAGCGGAAGGTTCCTGTGGGGCTCAGACGTGTAGGAGAATCTGCCACCAACTGGAGTAGGCAAGGTTAGGGTGGAGGAATCTAAGGATTTTAAAAAGAGGAGACCTTAAATATGGGTGAGCATCTCTTCTAGGAAGTGGATCTTCCATGGCCTCTCTGCCTCCGTGTTTTTCCACAGAATTCTCTGATGCCAACGCCAAGTTCTACTGCCGGATTTACTACGCGGGAGAGTTCCACAAAATGCGTGAAGTGATACTTGGGAGCAGCGAAGAAGATTTTATCCGTTCCCTCTCTCACTCTCTGCCCTGGCAGGCACGGGGAGGCAAATCTGGAGCTGCTTTTTATGTGACTGAAGGTAAGTGACTGGCCTCTCGCTTGTCCCTTTGTGTAAGTGCTTACTCTTGTCTTTTATTCCACATGGATGAATCGTGCAAGGTGTAATGAGGTTGAGGGAACGTTCTTTCATATGTGGTGGACCTGTAAAAGGGTAAAAGAGTATTGGGAAATAATTGATAATGAATTGAAAAAAATGTTTAAAAGCACTTTTCAAAAAAAAAAAACCACCAGAGTCCTTTCTGTTGGGGATAATTCAGATGGAAATTCCCAAAAAAATGTTATTTATTTATGCCGCTACTACGGCCTGTTTTTTGTTAGCCCAAAAATAGAAAATGAGCGAGGTTCCAACCAAAAAAGATTGGCAACTTAAACTGATGAAATAAGAGCAGCTTGCGGACCTAACCCATAAAATAAGAGAATAAGAAAAACATATGTTTAAAGAAGATTGAAAAATATTAATTTTAATGTAAGGAGGGAAATTGTGTAGTTTGGAAAAAATGGGCAGCATTAAGATAATTCAACAGTGTAAATAAGTTTTGATGGATGTAATAATGGAATACTGAATGGTCTAGTTTATATAAAGTATGCAGGGATTTGTGTTATGCAAAATGGACCACAGAAAGAGAAGAAGGGAAGTGATTGATATTGATATTGATATTGTTTAAGTGAAGATTTTAAATTGTAAAACAGAAAATTTATTTAAAAATATGTTTTTTTAAAAAAGAATTGTGCAAGGTCAGTACATTCTGAGCCAGCTCTTTGCTAACATCCTAACTACCTAAAACTGAAACTATAGTTTTCACACAGAACTGGGCTTTAGATGGTGATTTGTGAAAGGGCCAGACAATTTTGCATAGTGACATTTGTTTGTTTTAAAAGTACATCATGCATCAATGCACATTCTCCCCTAGATGACCGATTTATCTTGAAGCAGATGCCTCGCCTTGAAGTCCAGTCCTTTCTGGACTTCGCCCCACACTATTTCATGTACATCACTAACGCGGTTCAGCAAAAGGTAAGAGGCACGACGTGTTCTTCCTTAGCTTTAATCTTGATACTTTCTGCCTGGCTTTGGTTGTTGTTAGACTACAACTCCCATCATTCCTAACTGTTTGCCATGGCTGTCGGAAATCATGGAGGACAAATCTAGAGAAACTGGCCACATACACTTCCTTGCCCATATCCCTACCTCATGCTGTACGCATTTAGGTGCATTTCATTTGTGAGCTGAAACGGGAACAACTTTTCACTTGGCAAATCAACTGTCTCCTCTATCTCAGAAGCCAACGGCTCTGGCCAAGATTCTTGGGGTTTACCGGATTGGTTACAAGAACTCTCAGAACAACACGGAGAAGAAGCTTGACCTGTTGGTCATGGAAAACCTCTTCTATGGCAGAAAGATGGCTCAGGTGAGAAAAGGCTCACTGGCAAAGTGGCAAGCTTGCCCCTGCATTGGAAACTCTTGCATTAGGAGAGGCGGCAAAGCTGCTAGCAGCAGTTGGTTACACATGGAGCTGTTCTGCACTTGCCCGCATTATTTGCACTGGACTTTGTCCGTCTTCCTCCTCCAAAGGTTTTACACCAGTCACTCGGCTTTGAGGGCCAGCCATACCTCCTCACAGCATTGTGACCCCCAACATGCACATGTGCGTACATGAAATAAGTCCTTGTTTCATGAAAGCAGACACAGCTTCATAGTCCCAGGGGAAAATATATCTCTCCCCGCCCCTCGCAAGCAGTTCTCTGCTCTTAATCTGAAAGCTATTTCTGACCCTGAGGACAGCGAAACAATACATATCGGTTGCTAGTAGTAGCTCAGATTCTGCATTCCCTTCCAAATGGCTGTTCTTATTTCCTTAAACTTCAGTATGTGGCAGCCAGCATATTCCCTCTCTCTCTCTATACACACACACACACACACACACACACACACACACACATTTTATATTTTTTATGAAATTAAAATAGCAGTGGCTTGAATTCCTTAAGGGAGGTGAGGAAACTCCCTGCTCTTCTGTCAGAGGCTTTCTGTCAGCAGAGGCGATAGCAGCCACCCAAAATACTTAGTGGATGCCAGGCTTGGAATTACCATGAGAAATGGTTATATTTCTCTGCTCTTTTTTCGTTTTGTGGCTGGAAGACCAGAGGCTGCTGGCGTTACTTTTTAAGTCCCATGTTCATGCATCTGCAGCTGTGCAGAGGTTTGACCCATGGTGTGCAGCTGCTGGGATTCTAAAGAGGTTTAATTTCACCCCCGGAGGCACACTCCATTGTCTCTCGAGGCAAATTGATGCCAACACTCTAACTTCACCCACTCTGATACTGAGGGAAAGCAGTTTGAGGTGCTAGGTTAGAGACTTGCGATAATACTGATACAGTGGTACCTTGGGTTACCTACGCTTCAGGTTACATACGCTTCAGGTTACACACTCCACTAACCCAGAAATAGTGCTTCAGGTTAAGAACTTTGCTTCAGGATGAGAACAGAAATCGTGCTCCGGCGGTGTGGAGGCAGTGGGAGGCCCCATTAGCTAAAGTGGTGCTTCAGGTTAAGAACAGTTTCAGGTTAAGAACGGACCTCCGGAACGAATTAAGTACTTAACCCAAGGTACCACTGTAATAGCAGTAGACCTACTAATAGATATTAATTTTTAAAATGAATTTCTCAATAAAATAGCTATGTGTAACAAACCTTTCTATTTCCCCCCCTGATTAAGGTAGTGAGGAGTTGGGGAAATACTCTTATTAAATTAACCAACTGCTGTTGCCCTAGGACTGCTGCCATTCTGAGGCAGTGTTATAAACTGAGACATGAAAGCTAAGTGGTACCTTAAACCAGTGTTTTTCAACCTTTTTTGGGCAAAGGCACACTTGTTTCATGAAAAAAAATCACGAGGCACACCACCGTTAGAAAATGTTAAAAAAATTAACTCTGTGCCTATATTGACTATATATAAAGTAATTCTCTTGAATAGGAATCAAATAAACACAAATCAAATAAACACAAACACTTAACATCAGTGGTGGATTCAAAAATTTTAGTAACCAGTTCTGACATTCAAGCATGGTTTAATATTTTTTTCTTTAATGGCAAACAAAAACGTTGCGGACTGTTCTCTGCTCAGCGGGGATTGACCCGCTGATCCCTGCTGAGCCGGCGGATGACACTGTGTGCGGAGAGGGAGATGTCAGAGCCCCGCTGCTCTCTATGGGGAATCGGATGAGAGCGGACCCGCCTAGTGGGCAAAAATGTGACATTATTTTTTTAAAAAATCTTTCGAATTTTTCCCACGGCACACCAGGCAACATCTCGCGGCACACTAGTGTGCCGCGGAACAGTGGTTGAAAAACACTGCCTTAAACCTAGGTTATGGGCCCAACAACGGAATGTCTAGGTGCATTTTTTTAATAATAAGAACACAAAGCTGAAAATGTGAACTGCAGCTAAAATATTATGTTCAATTTTAGCATGGTCTTCCCCTTCCCTGGCCCACCCCTCTAATATTCTGAAGAGGGTCTCTTCTCAAGTCTTCAGAGAGTAACTAGAAGTGGGGAGGTAGAAAAAGGTTCTCCTTTCCTTCCACTCCACAGTTTTAATCTGAAATCTTAGGCGCAGTACTGCGCCCGGAACTCAGAAACGGCTTGCGCTGATGAAATCTCCTATCACAAAATACGCCTAGAACAATGGGAGTTTCAGACATTATTCTGAGGGAAGTCATTTCAAACTCCCCTGTCACAGTAAACGACAGTTTCTAGTTTACTGTGAACACAGACATTGCTGCCTGCTTTCCTCTTTCCTTGCAGCCAAGATTTGTTCTTGGCTTACTAAGCCTGGTTTGGAGCGAGACAAGACACTTTTCCTGTTGAGACCCATCACTGAGCCAAGTACCATGGTTTGATGCTCCTGCTCACAGTGGGGGAGGAGCAAAACAGGAGGCATCTCGCAGGATAAACCGTGGTTTGCCGTAACCTGCTGTCTCTTCTGCTGCCAGGTTTTTGACCTGAAAGGCTCCTTACGGAACAGGAATGTGAAGACGGACACGGGGAAAGAGAGCTGCGATGTTGTTCTCCTGGATGAAAACCTCTTGAAGCTTGTGCGCGACAACCCCTTGTACATCCGTTCTCACTCCAAGGCCGTGCTCAAGGCTTCCATCCACAGTGATTCCCATTTCCTTTCCAGCCATCTCATCATTGATTATTCTCTTCTTGTGGGCCGAGATGATACCTCCGACGAACTTGTGGTTGGGATTATTGGTACGTAACCTTTCGACCCCAAAAACCTGTGGAGTGGCTGCCCGTATGAGAAGAACTTCCCATCATTTACGTACCACGTGGAGTCCAACTCGGGGCTGCCTAGACGTGGCAGCCACTCCACACAGCAGACTCAGATCCCATGCACACCGCACCACTTCCTCGAAAGAATCCTGGGAACTGGTCACGGTGCCGGGAACTGTAGCCTTATGAGGGGTAAACTGCGTTCCTGGGATTCCCAGGAATACGCCACATTCCCTCAGTGCATCAAGGCGATGAGCTTGAAAATGATATGGGTGAATAGCATTGCAGAAGTTGCAGGGAGATGGTGCCATGTAGACAGAAGGAACTGTGAAAGGGTAAAGACTGCTAATGGTACCGATTCTGTGGAGCATCCAAACCTCTGTAGCTCACCCATGCTACTTATCTTTTTGTTACAGATTACATTCGCACATTTACTTGGGACAAAAAGCTTGAGATGGTAGTTAAGTCAACAGGCATTTTAGGAGGACAAGGTGAGTCTTAATTCTTAGCTATCAATACATACACTGTGATTTGTTCCCCTTCGCCTCTTATTCCACTTCTCCTGTAAGTATAAATATGCAAGCATATGCAAGCATATATATATATATATATATATATATATATATATATATATATATATATGCAGGTTTTGGTGTCTTCGGGTGTCTTCCCGTGTAAGAGTCGGGGTGTCTGGGCGACGTTTCGACGAGGTCTCACTCGTCATCTTCAGGCTGGTGCTTTCGGCTTCTTGTTACTGGAACAGAGCACACCAGCCTGAAGATGACGAGTGAGACCTCGTCGAAACGTCGCCCAGACACCCCGACTCTTACACGGGAAGACACCCGAAGACACCAAAACCTGCATTCCTGTACCCGTGAAAATCTACGAAAGCAAATATATATATATATATATATATATATATAATACACACACACACACACAGTGGTACTTCGGGTTAAGTACTTAATTCATTCCGGAGGTCCGTTCTTAACCTGAAACTCTTCTTAACCTGAAGCACCGCTTTAGCTAATGGGGCCTCCTGCTGCTCCCGGAGCCCGATTTCTGTTCTCATCCTGAAGCAAAGTTCTTAACCCGAGGTACTATTTCTGGGTTAGCGGAGTCTGTAACCTGAAGCATATGTAACCTGAAGCGTCTGTAACCTGAGGTACCACTGTATATATTTGAGTGCCAAATGCTGGATAACCCTTTTAAGTAACACATTCTTAAGGGTAACATTTAAGGGCCTCAATTTATTTTTATTTTTCCATTAAAAATAAAGATTCCTAGTTCCTCCACTAGTACCAGCTTTGGTGTTCAAAACCACTTTGGTGTAGTTGTTTTGAAATCAGGGGTCCATGTCATTTCACCAGATTACTAAGGAGGGGGGAGCAAGAGGCCCGGACCCATTACTCTTTGTCCTTTCTCTCTCCCCCCTGCAAAAAAGGAGAAAAAAAGATGTGGGCTCCAGAGAGGTCATGTGAATGAAATAGAAGGAAAGTTGGAATATGGGAGTTGAGGGTTTGATTAAGGGTCCCCATATCTCCCCCTCCACAAGTAATTTGAACGCTCATCCAGGTCCGTTACTTCAAATGTTGACTTGGGAGCATTAATCAAAACAGTTTGCAGGATACTGTAGATCTCCTTTCCTGGTGGGGGTGGGGTGGAGGAATAAATTTGCTTATTAGAATTCTTTCCTTGGAAGTCCCGTCCTGTCAATGTGACCTCATAACCTTTGAGCAGAAGCACAGTGCTTTGAAAAGTCATGCTGCGAAAAAGGGTTGGATACTTAGCTCTGTTTGATAGAGATGGCAATTATGTAAAGCACAGAAGATATTTCTTAGGCATGGCTGTTGCCTGCAGCCTAAGAATAAATATGGTTCCAGTTGTCAGGTTTACCACAAAATATGTGCTTATACATTCTCTAAATGGGGTGGGGAGCGGAGAGGGAATCATCCTCTGGGATTTTTGCCCTGCCGACGTGGATTTAACAGCCCTCGTAACATGAGGTCTTGTGTTTTGCAGCCCCTTGTCAAAGAGAATCTAAAGACTGGGCGGTAATGAACATTTTGCACTAGCACAATACAATTTCCCCTCTCTCCATCCCCTCATCAGTTTCTGAGGGAAAACCCAGAACAGATTTAGGTGGTGGTGGGAGGGGGAAGAATGTTCTGCAATTCTCCACTGGGATGCAACCCGTAACTTGTGACGTATACGACAGATTAGTTATTCCTAAAGTTAATGTCTAAGACAATTTTTTTCTCTGCGTAAATTAGGTAAGATGCCAACGGTAGTATCTCCAGAACTGTACCGGACGAGGTTTTGTGAAGCAATGGACAAGTATTTTTTGATGGTGCCAGATCACTGGACAGGGCTGGGCCTGAACTGCTAAGGATGGGATGGGACGCCGCCTTCTGATTAATTAGCAAAGAACTCGAGCGAAGGCTGTCCTTCCACACATCCAGCCCCCAACTCAGTGTCTTCAATAGCAGCTAAAAGATCTTCAGCCACTGCCTGCAGAAACTGGCGTATCAAAAGAAGCAAGTCTGCCCTTTAGGTGCTGGAATGTTAACGGAAGAGGCCGGAGGAGAGACTTCAGAATTTGAGCGGGACTCTATCTTTGGAAAGACACAGGAGATCCCATCAAATAGATCGGCCAAGATGAGCCTTCCGCAGATTACGGTAAATCCCACTGGAGTTCCTGATGACGTCTTACACAGAAGGCTCTTGCACCACAGAATAAAGTGTCTTAATAGGAAATAACAGCGGGCATGTTGTCCCCAAATCAGACTGTTGCAGCTTGTTGCAGTGAGGATATTACAGTCTCTTTTAAAAGCATCACAATCATGAGGAGTTCTGTACATCTCTTACAAATGCCGCTGCTGTCATGAGGTTTGATTTTCTGTTAAGCGTTCTCTCTGTTATGCACTGATGTTGTTTTGCAGGTTCCCATGAGCAGTATTAGAGGATTTTACCAGCATTCCACTCCCATCATCTGAAGCCTTGCTTTTCTTTTAATGGTGTCAAACTTCCAGGCAGTCAAATATTTTACTGAAGGGCAGCTTGGATTTTAGTGTACGGCGGTAAATAGAGCTGCCCTATTTTCAGATGAAATACACTAGCAAAACAAATTTTCTCCAGAAGAAGGTCCTTGACTAGCTACTTGACTAGTTGCACTTTGTTGTTTTTCGTTAGTACTCCCCCTCCCCCCTTTAAATGGCTGCCTTAAAGAATCAAGTCTGTAGTGTCCTTCTCCCTGGTTTGGTTTGGTTTGGTTTTTCATTTCAGCACCATTTTGTAGAACATAATGGGTCTCTCTGCTGAACACACACGGGTTGTGTAAACAGACCTGGCTGATTAAACAATCATTCCTTTGACACTAGGTGCTCTGAACAAACAGCTGAACTTAGATGGTGTGAGTCAGCCATAGGTATGTGGAGATTGGGGTGTTTTTGCTACCTGAGAATAAGCACTTACGATTAGTTTTTTGTAAATGGGAAACATTTACTTTATTTTTTACAAAATAACGGCCAGTAAAAATAAGGGTGTGTTGTAGTTAAGGAGCCACGGCTGACATTGTCCCCAAACCTTAATATTTGTCTGGAATATTGGTTTGAGCACAGATTTTATGCAATGGCTGGGATTAGTTTACCTGTATAGTCCCTCTTCTCCCTGCAGCAGGATTCCCCAAATGGAGAGGATTTTGGCCCTCCAGATATTGTTCCCCTGTGACCCCATCCGCTCCAGCTGGCATGGCCAGTGCTCAGCCACATTGGGAGTTGTTGTCCCAGCATCCTCCGGGTTTCCCAACCCTTTGGCCACAAACCATTATGAGTGAAAAGTCTATGGCCATAATAAGCAGCACTGCTGCATTACCTCCCTGTAAAAACCTCCCAGTCAATATATGTGACCCCCTGTATCATGTAAAGTGGGCAGAGTTCTCTGCTGAAAGCCAAGAAGCCATCTTAAAAGCACATCCATTAAGCCAGGCAGGCGTATAGGGTGAGAACGTTGACCTCTGTACATCCGTTAGGAGTTTAGTTCTGGCTTAGGTTGACAATGAAAGCACAGAGCTGTCATATCTGGGGTGTACGCTGGCCTGTTACAGCCTTCCCCAAACTGGTCTGCCCCAGATGTTCTGCACTACCAGCACCCATCAGAACCCAGCTGGAATGGCCAATATTCAGGGGGTTGTACTCCAAAACTTTGGAGGGCATCAGATTGGGGAATTGTGTGGGTTTTCTTTCCCCCCCAGTGTACACCTTGGAGGAACGATCCAACTCTTAATTTGATTTCCAGCCATTGTATTATTTTGCTTTGTTCAAGTCTGCAGTTGTAAGACCTTATATATGAAACCTGATAACCAGTTTCAATAAATGAGAATTGTAGCTGAGCTTCGGCCGCTTTTACATTCCCTGTTTCTCTGCTGACCTTCAGCTTTGAGTGCTTTGAAAATATTCCTTAATTAAGAAAGATGCTGTCATCCACCCGAGTTTCTAGTTTAATTAGCAGTATTAACACCAAGCCAGAATAAATGTTAAAGTCGGGGTTGACTTGCTGCTTGAGTTTTCAAGAAGAAAGTGGCCTTCCCGGGAGGGGGGAGCTGCTTCCAAAATAGTTTTGGTAACTGGCAGGTTTATATGCTATAACTATATTTGTTATGGGCCGGGCTACGTGTTGCAGGACAGTTTATTTCATTCATATTTTGATCCTGTTCGTATGAGCAGCTCAGGATTGCTGTGGTATGCCTTTGATCTAAGAGCTGGGCTGGTAGAAAACTATTTGAACTGTTGGAGGGCTGCAAGTTGAGTTGAGTTGGAAAGGCCTGGCTTTGTCATCTCCTACCCTCTGCACGCTCTATTTCATGTAGAGAAGGTTCTACTTCATATGTGAATAGAGCAGAAATGTGGACAAATGATTGTTCGTTCCAGCCTAAGAAGCAGACCTCTGCTTAATGCTGACCAAGTCAGCTGTGTGTTGCTATTAGCTTAGTGGTTGTGCTGAAGAATCAAATGGCAAGTGCTTTAAGGGCAGGAGGAGGAAGACAAGCTTTCTTTGATTGCAAAGGCAGGGATATGGCATTCGAGAGGCACTTGTCTCTAATCGCATTGACTTCACCAATGAAAAGCATTTTCACCAGCTCTTCCCATGTCTAAAAATGTGTGCCGGTTACAACCAGGGTTCCTGGAGCATTTCCGCATTTCCATGGTCTTATCCCGACAAGTAACATACTGCTGGTTGTTCAGATGCTGACTTCGGATAGAGCTTTTGTGGGCAAGGCGTGGGAGTGTTCAATGGATTTGTTAAAATGCATAGTGTGAGAGAGATTGATTCAGAGGCCTGGTCTGCACACACAACAGAAAGTGATGGTGGAATCCTGAAATAGTATCACCTCAGACTGAAGATGAGCTGGTGGCCGTCTAACTTCACAGCGTGTCCGTGTTAAAAAAACAAAACCCTGTAGGGAGAAACGTAACACGCTAAGACAAGAGATCCAGCTCATCTTTTCTTCCCGGTGTACTTTTGTTTGTTTTTTAGCATACAACAATGAAAACATGATCCCTGACCTATAGCATTGTTCACTCTGTTGTACACATAAGCAGACACTTGCACACAGAGTCTGTAATGAATATCTCTCTAGGATGAAGGTTGGTCACTAGCACAATCATTGCTGGCTGAGGATGGACAAACAGCTGAAACTTGACGGCCTCTTTTTGTAACTTTCGTTAAGAAGTGGTGGGCTCGGGTTTTGCATCATCATAGGAACATACTAAAAACAAAGCAGCTGAGTTTGACTAGGTTAGCTTAGCTTTTCTTTTCTAAATTGGCCTTTCCATTTCACGTTCTCCAGTACTGACCACCTGCATTTCCTATATGTAGAGTGTTGTTAAATATTTCCTGTTACGCATTTAACTTCTATTGCTGCAAGGAGATTTTGAAGAACAGTCTACCTGTCCCAACGGGAACAGGCCTCAAACCTTTAGTGCCAAGCACCTGAAACTTGACGGGTTATTGTGAAATTCCTGGCCTGTTTTTTGGGGGGTAAAAATCAGGTGCTAGCACAGCAGTATTTTCTAGAAGCATTTATGTTGTACAGTGTTCAAGTTTTGGACGGTGCAATAGGTTCCTTTTACTCTTGCCATGTGGATCCCACATATGACTCTGTAACAGTAAATAACTGTCTACAACTTACTGAGCAGACGTGTTCTGTTAACTGTTGTTTTGTTGGGGAAAATAAGAATGGGCCATTTGATTTTGTTTGAGTTTTTTTTTTTTGCCTTTTTATGTTATTGTCTGTATAGTTCAGTCTGTAAATGGCAGGCCATGCTTCTCTGGAACGTGCAAGAAATGGCATTGTACTGTGTATGAACAGTTGAGGCCCCGGGGAATGTTGCATTTATGTTAAGATGCCACAAAATGGGGAAGGAGTAGAATCAATCCCTTTAAATACTGCACACTAGCTGTAAACTATATTGAAAGCACTTATTTAATGTATCATAATGTATATATTTGTACCCTACGTTGGTTATGGATGTATTTTTATGATATTGTCATGCTAAACTAATTATGTTGGCTCTTTCATTTACTAAATTGTACATAGGCAGGAAATAAAGAGTACCTACTGTACCTTTCTGCTTTTATTTCATTACTGTCTCCGTGTGACAATATGCTTCGGAAAGATGGGGTTTGGCTTAACTCCTGGGGTGGGAGAACCTGAGTTGCTTGTACAGTTGTACCTCCGCTTACATATCCCTCTAGATACATAAACTTCAGGATGCAAAGTATTTTTCCAGGTTTCACCGCTCGCGCATGCGCAGAAGTGGTCCTCCGGTTGCAAATTCCTCAGGATGCGGCCGGACTTTGGAATGTAACATGTTCACAGCCGGGGGTGCCACTGTAATAACCAGAACATGATATTCATTTTAAAAAATGTACACTTGTAGTTTGTGTGGGCGCTGACAGATACCGTAAAGACATATTAAAATATGAGTCAGTTACTTCTGAGAAAAGTATTTACAGAATGCTTTAAAACATCAAAATGTATTTCCGCTTGACAGCCTCTATGAAGCAGACAATGATGGCAGCTGTAATAAAAACACATGTCAAAATCTTTCTAAGAATCTAGCCTTAAGTGCTTTCCTGACACAAAGTTAATTTTAACTAATGAAATGATGCATTAAGCCAACCTTCTCCAGTCTGGTGGGAATTGTATTCCAAAACATCTGGAGAGGCCACCAGGTGGGTGAATCCTATGTTAGGCACTAGTATACAGACGTCAAATCTATTTTTCTCTAGTATCTATGACAAAAGCAAAGGACATTTGAATTTCACAATCTGTTGCCACTAGCGCTGCCATTTCACGCTCTTGTTCTGGCAATCCTTTGTCCCAATTTTTCTCCGAAGTCTCTGTGTCCTCTTTAATTCCACTTCCCATTTCATCCTTCTCTGGTCCACTTTGAAAATTCACCATTTCCTCTGTCTGAGCTCTTTTATTTGCTCATCAAACTTTTGCTGAAGGATGCCGACAGTCGATGAAACGTCCCAACGATGTATTTGCCATACCAACTGAACCTACTAACAATTCAGTCTCTGCCTTAAGATGGACTCCGGTGAACAAAGCAAGGGATGTTTGAAGAACTCCACTGCAGATGTGTGCAAAGGCACTACGTCAACCATTATATTTTATACTGTTTTCCTTCATTTCTGTGTAAACATATTTTGGAAATGTCTATATGCATTGTTTATGCCACCACCTCATCTTCTGGACAGAAGCCACCACTGAGCTTTAGGACTTGACATTCGATGTTGCCATAGCTGCATGCTCTTCACCAATGTGCAAATGTTGAAGTGCCAGGTAATTCTGAGCCATGATTTCCAGAAAAAAGCTGTACTTTGATCCTGGACGTTTGATACTTGGAGCCATTCACATGTCTGCAAACTAGCATATTGAATATATAAGCAGATTCTTTCTAATTTACTTTTCTTTGGTGTGCACTAAAAACCCTAACCATTACAGTGGACGTTTGGGTTGCAAATGCGCAGAAGTGGGTTTGCCGCATGCGCAAAAGTGCTCTGCGTGCATGCACGGAAGCGCTCTACAGCACCGCATGCATGCATGCATGCACAGAACAAGCAAAGATTTCAGGATACGGTTGGGCATCTGGAACGGATCCCGTTTATAACCGGAGGTACCACTGTATATTACAAAATCTCAACTTTTCCATTCTGCCCTTAACGTATCTTAAGTCTTAGTGACTGTAATGAAAAATCGTGTGTGTGTGTGTGTGTGTGTGTGTGTGTGTGTCTGTATAGCATCAACATTGGGAACAAAAAGCCAGTGGGAGTTTTCTTTACATACAACTGCTCTAGGGTTCCTAAATGTGGATTTCATATACCATTTTCACTCCAAAGTCAAAATCAGAGCCTAGGAAACTTTGCATGACCCCCCTCTGGAAATTCATGTCACAGACACCTTTGAAGTTTGCAGAGACTTTTGCATTAAACATTCATCTTTTGCATTAATAAGGAGTCAACCTTCAGGTGGAATGTATGCCACTAATTAGGTGACTCTATAATGATCTTTCCATCTTAAGAGGTTGGCTTGCAGTTGAAGCTGGGATATAATTTTACCTTGAGGTAGGAGAAGATAAAGAGCCTTGCAGGATCAGGTGAAAGGCTTATCAAGTCTGGCATTCTTGTTTCCCACTGTGGTCCAAAAGATGCCTCTAGGAAATTGGGGGTTAGGCAATATCACTCTCCCTGCTTGTACTTCCTGGCAGCAGGTATTCAGAGGCCCATGGTCTCCCTCTGTGATAACCATCATGCCTAGAAGCCATTCAGAGTCTTATTCTCCATGGATTTGTCTAATCTCCTTTTGAAGTAATATGGCAGCCATCGCTACATCTTTGTGGTCACAAATTTCAGCTTAATTGTGTTGTGTGGAGATGTACTGTGCTTCCTGCCCTGGATCTCTCAAAAATTCATCTTTATTGGATGACTCCAGGGGATATTATGAGGGAGAAAAACTTATCAGCTCTCCTTTTTCCAGACCATACATAATTTAAGACTTTATGATGCCCTTCCCTGCTTTTCCCCCAAACTAAGAAGTTCTCTCTTTTTTTGGAAATATATATATATATTTTTACAAACAAAAAGTTATAACAATACCAAATATATAACCTTATATTGAGATTTCTCTGAATCTCCCAACTTCCTGGTCCTTCCCTCCATGAGTCCAATTGTCAACATCTTCATCTGCATATTATTTCACAATCCATGTACTGTATCTCTTCATATTAACCACAGTGTTGGCTATGTTACAAGTGTTATTAAAATCCTGCTAATGCTTTTATGTGCTTGCAGTGGTCTCGTAGGTCAATTTTAAATTTTTCCCATTCTTAAAGTTTTTGTTGTCTTGGTTTCCTGAGTTTTGCCATTTTGGCGGACTCCCAACAGCTTAATTTGCCATTCCTCTCTGACAGGGACCTTGTCTTCTTTCCATCTTTGGGCTAATAACATCCATGCGGCTGTTGTCACGTACATAAGTCTTTTCTGTTCCTTTGGTATATCGGTACCTATAATTCCTAATAATAAACCTTCTGGTGTTGTTTTTTTACAAAAGTTATTTTAAACATTATTGTCAGTTCATTATATATCATTTCCCAGAATGCTTTTATTACCTTACATGACCACCACATGTGATAAAAGGCACCTCCTTTCTCTCTATATTTCCAGCAAGTATTTGTACTTCTCTTATACATTTTTATTAGCTTAAAAGGTAAAGGTAAAGGGACCCCTTACAGTTAAGTCCAATCGCGAACGACTCTGGGGTTGCAACGCTCATCTCGCTTTACAGTCCGAGAGAGCCAGCGTTTGTCCACTCCACAGACAATTTTTCCGGGTCATGTGGCCAGCATGACAAAGCCGCTTCTGGTGCAACAGAACACCGACACCAGAGCAGTGCACGGAAACGCTGTTTACCTTCCTGCCGGAATGGTACCTATTAATCTACTTGCACTTTTTGGCATGCTTTTGAACTGCTAAGTTGGTAGGACCTGGGACTGAGCAACGGGAGTTCATCCCATTGCGGGGATTCGAACTGCCAACCTTTTGATCGGCAAGCCCAAGGCTCAGTGGTTTAGACCACAGCGCCACCTGCGTCCCTTTTTGCTAGGGGTCAAATACCACTGGTACATCATTTCCATATAATTTTCTTTCAGCGTATAACAAGCCATGAATTTTAAGTCAGTTTTCCATAACTTTTCCCAATCTGAAAATTGAATATTATGCCACAGATCTCTCTCACCCAGTGTTTCATTACAGATTTAACTTGTTCATCTTTTGTATGCCACCAAACTAAGAAGTTCTAAACCCTTTTAAATTTTCTCATAAGGGACTTGTTCCATTTTAGTTGCCATTCTATGCACCTGTTAAAACTCTACCATACCTTCTGGAGGTGCAGCAATACCATTCCTAGGGTGACTCCAGATTGTAAATGATTTTGCAAGAGGGATTCAAGCGTATACTGGAAGGTTTGCACTTTTGAAGTGGATCAAAGCGTTCTATCGACCTAGTGCTGAAAGCCCAACATAAAAAAATAAAATTCCTGGACTTTTTGTGGTGTGGAACGTAATGAAGAAATGCATTGAAAAGCATGTGATGGGTAGCAGGAAGAAGTGTAAACACCTCACAACCCAATCCGGCTGAATGCTCAGTGTCATATGAACCAGTTAAGCAAGGACTGGACCACCTAAGCTCTGTACAAGCCCATCAGGATGAATGCTGGAGAAGCAAGTTGGCTGCAAATTATATTAATATGTAATTTACCCTTTTCACAGGTGCCACATGTTTAAACTGAGCTATCTAGGAAGACTGCAAGATCTCTTTCCTGGTCAGTTAACCACTTCTGACCCCATAACCAGGGCCAGATTTAGGTTTGATGAGGCCCTAAGCAACTGAAGGCAATGGGACCTTCATATGTCCAGCTGTTCTTTGTCAACAACAAATTGTCGCTGTTTTTTGTGTTGAATATATGCTATATGGTAATTTATGGACCTGATAGGTATCTAAAGCCATTTGCACATAACAAAATATGTATTTTATCAAAGTAATATTTATTTTATCTTATATTTTGGAAATGTACATCCAGTTTTTCCCCCTTTATTTTTTTGAGGGCCCCCCAGGAGAGTGGGGCCCTAAGCTACAGCTTGTTTAGCTTATAGGTAAAACCGGCACTGCCATAAAACAAAATCTCTCTCTCTCTCTCTCTCTCTCTCTCTCTCTCTCTCTCTCTCTCTCTCACTCACACACACACACACACACACACACACAAGCTCGGGTTTTCCCCTGCCCCAGTGCGCAGTCATTTTGCACTTGTTTTGCTCCTGTGCTCCTTTTTCTAGGACTCCTGTGTTGCCCACCCTCCACTCCAGCTTTGCCCGCCTTCGCAGAGACCCACGACCCCATAGTGCCCCCCAAAGGGATGGTGGAGAGGCAGCCTTGCCCATGTGATATCCTGCGGGCTCCTTGCAGGGGAGACTGCGTCTTTACGCGCCTCTCCATGGTGCGCGCTGCCCATTTTATTCCTACCATCCTCTTAGGTCGTATCCCTTGACTTCTACGTTTACTCGGCACTCCTCGGCCAGGGCTTTCCCGATCCCGGACAGGGTCGCCTTTCTTATCCCGGGAGGCTGGCTAATTGCTAGCAGAGGAAAACCCGCCGCGGGGGGATCCTAAACCCGGATTTCCCGCCCCCGGTCTAGGAAAGGGGAAAGCCGGAGAGGCAACGCGCGCATCCGCAGCCGCCTCCCGCTTGCCGGACGCGCGTTGCTGGCGCTCAGCGCATTTGCGCGCCTCTGCGGGGAGGATCTTGAACGCACCTGTGCGCCTCCCTTGGCTAGGCTTTGGGCAGCAGCAGCCTTTTCTTTCGACCGGAGGAGGAAGACTGGAAGGACCCGAAGCCGCCGCAGCCGGAGGGTCTCGTTTCTTTGCTGCGCCGATTCTTCCCCGCAGAAGAAGCCCAGACCTGCTCGTGGGATCGGCCTTGGGAGGGACTAGCAACTTGCCTCCGGGGTTCCCCATCTTAGCCATCGGGTTTCCTCGGCGCTTTCCTTTTATTCGACGTGACTTTTGCTCGGAGCCCGGAAGCGTCTCCAACTTTGCTCTCCGGTGGCGCGCAGGATGCCAGGCTCCTGGGGACTCCTGGCGGTGAGCGGCTGCTTTCTGGCTATGGCTGCATCGGCACAGGTAGTATTAGTATCATTATTACTACTATTACTATTTATTAACTTCCCACACCTCCCGCCACACGAGGATCACAGGGCGGTTCACAATATAAAAGCACAAAAAGACACACCAAACAAAAACAACCCCCCGCACCCGACACACCGCTTAAAAGCTTCATTAGCCAAAGGTCTGGGTTTCCCAACTTTGCGCAGTTTCCCCCATTACTTGCCCTGTCTTGCCCGGCTGCGGGTGGGAAGAGACGGTTTGGGTAGTTCCACCTTCCAGATCCGAGCGAGCTTTGCCGAACTGAGCGTTTGCAACTTCCAGCGGGGTCGGGCATTCACTGCAAGCGAATCCTCAAGATGAGCCACGCGCAAAGCCAACCTTTGCATTGGAACAGCGCAGGATTCGATCCCGTCCAAGGATGGGGCTATAAGAAAACGCGATAGGAACTTGCTTAGACCCCCAGCATTAGTTTCATAGAAAATACATCTCTCGATGTTTTCCTGTGCGGTTGAATCCTTAAACGGGTCTCGGAATCCTTCCAAATCAGTATTCTGGTTGAAAGTTTGTGGGTTATTTGAAACGCCTCCAGGAGGCGCTCACAGCTATGTTA
Source organism: Podarcis vaucheri (assembly GCF_965113315.1). Lineage (NCBI taxonomy): Eukaryota > Metazoa > Chordata > Lepidosauria > Squamata > Lacertidae > Podarcis > Podarcis vaucheri. Next base: position 133,379,083 of record NC_138759.1, read on the forward strand.
GTTTTCATTACACGGATTTTCAGCCAAGGAATGGGGGATTGAAAAACCCCTTTCAGGCAGCAAAATTTGTAAACTGATGCTGTTGGTAAATAGGATTCTACTCGTTTGAGCGAGATTCCCTGGGAATCCTCATTTCTGTTGCATCGGTGACTTGTCCCGTTTTGGCCAGATGTTCTCGGTTGCTACTGTTAGTCCTCCTCCTCGTCTTCTGAGTCAAGAGTGATTCAGCTCCGGGTTCTGTCGGAAAGGGAGCTTGACTTGCTGTTTTGCTGGAATGCTGGCTGGTATTCTGTGCTATACTTTGCCATCTGTGTTTTTTTAACCATTAAGTGTAAATCAGTCTTTTCTAGAGGATTGCATGTGCACTCAAGGTGAGATTTTCTGTTCCTTTAAAAAGCATTTAAAGAACCATTCAAGATTTAAGATATTCTTGGCTGCTGTTCATGTAAGCAGCTCTATACTGTACTGAGACTGGTTTAGAATTTGGCTCTTTCTGTCCCACCTGTAGCTTGTCTGGCACTGAATTGGATTGTTGGCTTTGAGGCCAGATTGAAGGCAAATTGTCTCCATCTCAGACGCCTGCAGGAGCCTGGATGTTGTGGACTACTCACATGAAACAAATTTTCATGTGTTTTGAAGGCACTGCTCGCAATTCTGATACCTGAAAAAGTGAATGTGGGGCAGGCATCTTTTAATAAGCGTGTTAAGAAAACAGCTTGTAACCTACAAACGCAGGAATATTCATGGTTGCCAGTGAAAATCTCCCCTGCCCCATCCAAGGGCTGTTCCAAGTGTGTGAAGGATAAATCTCATGCCCCATTTGACACTTAGGGGTCCTGCCCAGTTACCAGCATGAATTGCTATCCCCTCCCATAGGAGCCTTCCTGAAATTTGTCGAGGGGGGAGAGAGACCCAGAGTTGCATTTAATGCAGCCATGGGGAACTTGTGTCCCTCCAGATGTTGCTAAACTTGAATTTCTGTCACCCTTAGCTATTGATGCTGCCGGCTGGGACCAGTGGGAACAATGTCAGGAAGGCCACAGCAGGGGCCGATTTAGGGGAGTGTGATTGGTTTGGTCACACTGGGTGTGAAGTCTCTGGGGTGCCGCAACTATTGTGTAGAATGGAAGGCAAGAGGCAGGGAGGGGCACCAAATTTTGGCTTCACACAGGGCGCTGCTGAAATTTGAGGTCCACCGCTGGACACTGATGTGCAGTGTTAGAAATTAGCCAGGCGCCTTGTATGTTTTGCTGCTGGCGTGGGTCCAGGAAGTTTGGATGAGCCCTTAGAAACATCCATAGAGTCTAAATGACTAAAGAAAGGAGTCTAAATGGAGTCCCCTCCACACCTCGTAGAACCACAGAATTGTAGAGTCGGAAGGGACCACAAGGGTCATCTAGCTCAACCCCATACTGCACTCCTCCCCCCTCCACCTCCTAGTATGCTGATCCCATTAGAAGCAGGCCAGAGTGATACATGAGGGGTCTAGACAAAGAGGGGCTCCTGGTCTCCCAGGTGAGGAGTGGTGGTGCCTCCCTTTAGGGGAGCTGGGTGGCTGAGTTAGCAGCGCGCTTAACTGTATCACACAAGCTGGGAGGCGCCACTGATTTGTCATCACGAGAGGCCACTCTGTACTCATCCTGGTGGTTATCTTCTCCTTCCAAGTTGCACGAATACAGTAAAACTCACCTGCAGTGGCGTAGCGTGGGTTGTCAGCACCCGGGGCAAGGCAAGTAATTTGCGCCCCCTAACTCATGGATTTGCGCCCCCTAACCCTAACCCCCAGATGTTGTGCCCGGTGCGGCCGGCCCCCCCTGCACCCCCCACGCTACGCCACTGCTCACCGGCTGCACATTCCAGAAGTAAAAGGTGTTTTACTCTTATAGTGCTTACTCAGAATCACTTAGCTGATACAGTGGTACCTCGGGTTAAGTACTTAATTCGTTCCGGAGGTCCGTTCTTAACCTGAAACTGTTCTTAACCTGAAGCACCACTTTAGCTAATGGGGCCTCCTGCTGCTGCCGCCACGCCGCCAGAGCACAATTTCTGTTCTCATCCTGAAGCAAAGTTCTTAACCTGAAGCACTATTTCTGGGTTAGCGGAGTCTGTAACCTGAAGCGTATGTAACCTGAAGCGTATTTAACCTGAGGTACCACTGTAAATGGGTGCTTCTTCCCCATTAGTGAGTTGATGCTTGAGGGAGATGGAAAGTTCTAATCTAGGTTAGTGATGGAGCGTGAAACCAAGGTAGTTATTTTAGATTAATTCACATCAGACAAAGGCGACATTTTTAGTATGCAGCTAACAACATCCAAACACTCCAGTCAGCTCCCCACCCCTTGATATTTTATTAGCAGAGGCCCTGCAGTGACTGTGGCTGAACTCACAACCCCGTGCATGTAAATATTTCTCTCTCTCTGTGGCATTATTTAAATTGCTTTGTGACAGGTGCTATAAATCAAGAGAATTTCATAGGAACATGAGTCTGTTCTGGGCCGTTTTTCCTCCTCTGCCTTATCTTGCTGTCTGCAAGTATTTAACATATGCCTTGGCAGCCTTTGCTTAATACAGTATTGATTTTTGCCAGTGCTGGAGTCAGAGGACAGCTCTGTTGGCCTGGGCAGATCCGCAGTGCTTATTGTGCTTTCCAGCTAGCAGCTCCAGGCTGGCAAGCAGGAGGTCAAGCAGTTCGTTTTCCCTGGGACTTAAGAAACCAGGAAGCCGGACTCCATTAAGAGACTTTCTCCAACAAATATTTTAGAAGCATTGTTTATATTAAGAGGGCCCCTGCAGCGTTTGTGAGCAGTCCAACCATGACCTGTAAATTCAGGAAGGGAAACAGTTGCCCAAACCTTTCAATAATTACAATCTGGCAGTCGGCTGACTCATCCATCCCCAATGAGGATGAAGCCTAAATCTAGAATAGAAAGCCGGGGTGGGGAGTGGGGTGTGTGATGTGGAAACATGATCTCACAGGCAGTTTTGGAGGAAGGTGTTGTGTTTTCTGCTTGCTGTCAGAAGGAAACTGCCCTTTCCATAATGACTTGATAATGGTATATTGCCTGTGAAAGGCTCAAAAAGCTAAGCTTTCCATACCAAAATGAAAGGCTGGTGGGAATACCCTTTTTACATTCAAAAGTGTCTTCCATCTCCTCCTAGGATTAGCTCAAAATAAACTGCAATAATAATCTACCACGACCAAGTTTCTTCAAAGTGAAGGGTCTTCTCCCCACTGCTTCAGAAAGCTCAGATCCACCTTGCTGTCCTCATTTATTGCAGTACTGTAAGTGGAGGGTCGGGGATGTGGGTGACGCTGTGGGTTAAATCACAGAGCCTAGGACTTGCCAATCAGAAGGTCGGCGGTTCAAATCCCCACAACAGGGTGAGCTCCCATTGCTCGGTCCCTGCTCTTGCCAACCTAGCAGTTCGAAAGCGCATCAAAGTGCAAGTAGATAAATAGGTACCACTCTGGCGGGAAGGTAAACAGCATTTCCGTGCACTGCTCTGGTTCGTCAGAAGCGGCTGAGTCCTGCTGGCCACATGACCCGGAAGCTGTACGCCGGCTCCCTCGGCCAATAAAGTGAGATGAGCGCCGCAACCCCAGAATCGGCCACAACTGGACCTAATGGTCAGGAGTCCCTTTACCCTTTAAGTGGAGGGTCAGGCAAGCATCTCTGTTCATTATCCAAAACAAGAAGTCTTTTTTTCAATAAGAATCCTTCCGCTTCTTCCCATTTAGCAATAGTAACATTTGTTACTATTTGGGGGGGGGTCCTGGCCCTGGATACCAAATTCTGAGGGGCACAGCCAGGTGCCCCCATACAGGAGCTGGCTTCCACTGGGATCCCCACCCCTCCCTGGCGAAGGCGGCAGAGCATCTCAGGCCCACGGTGAGCGGGCATGGGTGGCGGGAAGTCAAATCAAAGTGACCTCCCTGGGGCACAAGTCTGGGCAATGAGAGTGGAGGTCCTGGGCTGCCCAGATGACAAGGACCCCCACCACCCCGGGCTTGCTGTGTCCCAATTGGCAGATTGGGGGGGACACAGTGTAGGGGCACACAGACCTGTAAGAGAGGGAGTTGTCACTGCAGGCCTTTGCCCACTATAGCAAAATAATAATAATAACTATTATTATTATTATTATTATTATTATTATTATTATTATTATTATCATTATTATTTATTATTATTATTTATACCCCGCCCATCTGGCTGAGTTTCCCCAGCCACTCTGGGCGGCTCCCAATCAGTGTTAAAAACAGTACAGCGTTACACATTAAAAACATCCCTGAACAGGGCTGCCTTAAGATGTCTTCTGAATGTCAGGTAATTATTTATCTCTTTGACATCTGATGGGAGGGCGTTCCACAGGGCGGGTGCCACTACCGAGAAGGCCCTCTGCCTGGTTCCCTGTAACCTCACTTCTCGCAATGAGGGAACCGCCAGAAGGCCCTCAGTGCTGGATCTCAGTGTCCGGGCTGAACGATGGGGGTGGAGATGCTCCTTCAGGTATACAGGACCGAAGCCGTTTAGGGTTTTAAAGGTCAGCACCAACACTTTGAATCGTGCTCGGAAACGTACTGGGATCTGGCACTGTGTAGATCTGGCACTGCTTTGATGTTGCAGAGCAGAAAGCACATGAAGCAGATTCTTAAGTAACTGGCTCTGCTGGAACAAGCTGAAATGTCTGCCTCTTCATAAATTTGGGAACTGTTACTAGGAAACCTGAGGTGACACAATCAAAGGCAGATCAGGTTATGTAAAGTCCTGGTGTCTTAACCATGGCCAAAGCTCAGGGTATTTATTACTTTAAAATGTGTCAAATAGTGCAGCCACGATGAAATATGAAAGCTTCGCTTGTTTGCCTTCTTTTCTCTCCTAAAAGAAGATCCTTCTTCACTAACCTTATTTCTGTCTGGGTTTGTGTTTGACAGGATGATTTCGATGACACCGTTACAATGGAGGACCAGATTTATCGTCTCCTGGAGGCCAAACTTCAGTGCGAACTAAATATCACGTCTCTGCTACAGGAAGAAGGAGGTGGCATTTCTAAATAACTTGTTTTCTTTTCCCGTCCCGTTCCAGGCAGCATTTCTAAGGTCTTGTTCACATTCTTGCTTACTCTGCATCCAATGTGCTCCCACTGCTAGTTTCCAAAGCCTCATTCACACCATGTTAGCTACAACATGCCTGTCGTTTCTTGACAAAAACTGCAGTTTGAGGTGCTTCCCCCCCAAATCACCTTCAGTCCAATGAAGATCAAAAGAGAGTAAGACGACATTCCCTTTTATTTTATTTTTATTTTTATATTATTTTAGAAAATTTTAGCATACAGTATTACAGTGGTACCTCGGGTTAAGTACTTAATTCGTTCCGGAGGTCTGTTCTTAACCTGAAACTGTTCTTAACCTGAAGCACTATTTCTGGGTTAGCAGAGTCTGTAACCTGAAGCATCTGTCACCCGAGGTACCACTGTATTTGCATTAATCCATAACAAATTCAATACCTTTATAGGGTTTCTTCCGACCCCCGGACTTCCCCCCATTCGTCTCCCCAGTTTCCAATAATGGTCTCTTCTCTTTTCTGCGACTAAATATTTTTATCCAATCTATTAAATCTCCTTTTTCAATACCCTTTATCAGAATATATTACAAGTGCTAATCCAATCCTGCTAACGTTTTTAAATGTTTACAATGCTCCTTCATATATTCTATAAAGTTAATCCATTCATTTCTAAACTTATTGTCCTCTTGGTGTCTAATCTTCCCAGTCAATTTCGCCATTTCGGCATAGTTCATCAGTTTCAATATCCATTCTTATTTCAATGTGGTTCTTTCTCCTTCCATCCCTGGGCATATAACATTCTTGCCGCTGTCGTCGCATACATAAATAGGACCTGAGACTACATTCCTATGCAAACTGGGAGCGAACCCCAATGAATATAGCAGAGTGTGGTTCTGTGTAGACACACACAGGACTGCACTGTGAAATAATAATAAATTCCAAACACCAAGATAAAACTACATTTTCAAATTAAAATAAAGGAAATGGGAGATGATAGTTAGCCAAAACAAGCTTTAAGAGCTTTTCCCCTCCCTAAAAGGAAGAAACTCTAAAGCAGATTTAAGGTTGGATGGGAAAATACTATTATAGCTTCAATTACCATTAGAGTGCAGGAAATAATGATAACAGAAGGAGGAGGAGGAGGAAGGTGTTCAGAGAAAGGCGGGCTGGGAGACAGGGGACAGAAGAGCAATCAGCAACTTCATTGTCTAACAACTGGGCAAAGACTTGATAAAGTGAAGCTAGAGGAATAGAAGGAAGGAGCATCCGCTTAACAATTGGAAGAAATGGAAAGAGTGAGAATCAATTGGGGGAAATATTTGGCAGAAGAAACAGAGGGAAGCATGAAGAGAGAGAGAGAGAGAGAGAGAGAGAGAGTCTGTAGAATATGTTTTTTTTCTTATCTATATCTTGAAACTGTTTTATATTTCTCTTCGCTGAGGCTTTTGTTAACAAAATGCATAACGGCAGTCAGTCTGTTCCAGGTCTCTGTTCCCTATCCTGAGGCAACGGTTTTGGTTCAGTCCACTGAAAATGTATATCAACTTACTTAATTCCAGGGGAAATAGCAATTTTCTGGGGGCAGTATCAACCTAGAAGCATGTGAGACCATTCTTGGAATTTGTGTTCACTCTGACTAATTTATTTGTTTGTTTGTTTGTTAATTATTTGAATTGCTTTACCATCCTTCATCCAAGGATCACAAGGAGGTTTACAATATAAAAACACAAAAATACATAACATAGAAACACACAACAGCAACTCCCCCAGTTTAAAAGGCCATTGATTGTTTAATTAGCCAAAGTGCTTTCGCCTGGTGCTGAAAAATATGCAATGAAGGTGCCAGACAAGCCTCCCTGGAGAGAGTGTTCCACTAGTGGGGAGCCACCACAGAAAAGGCCCATTCTTGTGTTGCTGCCTCAGATGATAATTGCAGGATCCAGGGACCAGTTGTTAAATTGCCATAGAACAAAATAAGATGACCCAAAGATATGTGCTGTTGTAACTGCATGAAATATGAAAAGTTGTTTCTTTCAAATCTGAGCTGCTTGAATGCTCACATTGATTCGTGACACAAATTGGAGAATATTTTTAGCTTCCGTTTAGGCAGAAAATGCTCTGTTCTTGCCTCATTTGGAGGGAAGTAATTTTGAAAGCATTAAACCCCCCGCCCCAGAGGATCACACACTGTGCTCTTTCCTGCTTTTTCTCATGTTCTTCATTTGCAGTTTATTTCTGCTTTCCCCCTACAGAAGGCAACTGCTTCCCAGAATGGGATGGTCTGATCTGCTGGCCCAGGGGGTCTGTGGGGAAAACATTAGCTGTCCCGTGCCCTCCATATGTATATGACTTCAATCACAAAGGTACCAGCAACATGCTTCACGTTGGATTTTATCTTACACAAAACCTAGCTGGGGAGAAGCTTCTCATGGAAGCGCCTCTTCTCTCTTGCAGGCCTGGCTTTCCGACACTGTAGCTCAAATGGAACGTGGGTCTCTGTGCAAAGTTTGAACCGGACATGGTCTAATTATTCAGAATGCTTTGACTTCCTGCAAGCAGAAAGCAGCCCAGGAAAGGTACATGCTCTTTCACCAGCAAAGGAGCAGAGCTGTGGGTGCTTGAGGGTGTTTTAGTGCTGAGAGTGTTGGGGAACCTAACTGGCTTTTATTACTAATTAATCCATAATTTTAAGGGACGCGGGTGGCGCTGTGGGTTAAACCACAGAGCCTAGGGCTTGCCAATCAGAAGGTCAGCGGTTCGAATCCCCGCGACAGGGTGAGCTCCTGTTGCTCGGTCCCAGCTCCTGCCAAGCTAGCAGTTCGAAAGCACAAAGTGCAAGTAGATAAAGTAAATAGGTACCGCTCCGGCGGGAAGGTAAACGGCATTTCCATGTGCTGCTCTGGTTTGCCAGAAGCAGCTTAGTCATGCTGGCCACATGACCCGGGAAAACTGTCTGCGGACAAACGTCTGCTCCCTCGGCCAGTAAAGCGAAATGAGCGCCGCAACCCCAGAGTCGTCCGCGACTGGACCTAACGGTCAGGGGTCCCTTTAATCCATAAATTAGGGGGTGGGAAGAGCTCAGTCTATTTTAGTCTTAATTCTTGCAATTAGATTGCCCTATAAGGAGAAGGTGCATACATCTTGATAACGATTAAATATTGTAAACTGTCCCAGAAACTACAATGACTTGAGAAACGTCACCTTTCAGTCATTCTCCAGGACATGGCAAATCTCCAACACCACCGTGAGGGAGGGGACACTCAGAAGAAATGTTGGTCACCCCAAAACAATGCATAGAAAGTATTTAGCATCATACAACAGCCGTACGGATTGGAGCATACCTTCCCAGAACGGGTAACACAATGGGGTTGCAGGTACAATCCTGGCTTTACCCCCATGCAGAATAGGATTGTGTTGGTCTGTAAATGACAAGAGTTGAGCTCCAGACTGGATTCTCTTAAAGGACGTATTTTAGAACTTCTCAATTGTGCGCTGAAGGAGAAAATCCTGGAACATCTTCTGTTTCCTCCAGAGGGAATTCTTTGAACGCCTCTATGTCATGTACACCGTTGGGTATTCCATCTCGTTCTGCTCTCTGGCTGTGGCGATCTTCATCATGGGCTACTTCAGGTGAGTAAATCACACCTCTAGAATCTGTCCGTCCTCTCGTAAACCTTTTAGCCAGTCCTAAGATGACATAAGGGACACGGGTGGCACTGTGGGTTAAACCACAGAGCCTAGGACTTGCCGATCAGAAGGTTGGTGGTTCGAATCCCTGTGATGGAGTGAGCTCCCATTGCTCGGTCCCTGCTCCTGCCACCCTAGCAGTTCGAAAGCACGTCAAAGTGCAAGTAGATAAATAGGTACCACTACGGTGGGAAGGTAAACGGTGTTTCCGTGCGCTGCTCTGGTTCACCAGAAGTGGCTTAGTCATGCTGGCCACATGACCCGGAAGCTGTACGCCGGCTCCCTCGGCCAATAAAGCGAGATGAGCGCTGCAACCCCAGAGTCGTTCGCGACTGGACCTAACGGTCAGGGGTCCCTTTACCTTTACTTTAAGATGACATAATGTCTGCAATTTCTATGATGACTACCCCTCCCTTGCCACTCACATTCTTTCCCTCACAATGGCAAGTGGATAAATTTAATTGCAGTATAAAATGGAGTGGCTTTCATGGGCTGAACACCTGAATCCAGTCAATATCATTGGGGAAACTGAACATTGTACACAATTGTGAGTAACAAAGCCCAAGCCTTTTTATATGTATTACATTAAAAGCTGCCTCAGCAGGCTGAGATTTGAGCCAAGAAAGGGCATGGACAAAAATGATTAATTTTTTCCCTGCTGGCTGCATCTATATTTATGATGGCAGATACACATCTAGAATCCCAGTGGGGGAAAGATGCTGAAGGACTTAATTCTGAGCAGAAAAACAACCGGTGGGGAAAGGATTAAGTACTTCACACAGAGCTGCTTCTTTACTAAAAATGTTAACATCCCAAGTTTTTTCTCTTTTTTTAAAAAAACTGTTTGAGCCCCTTTTCACTCATTTGCATGCAATATTTAGTTTGCCTCTCTCTTTGTTATGACACTTGAAGGGAACATATTACACTGGAGCTATGTTTAACATGCAGCGATGCCTCCTTAAGGGCCTGCGCTTATTTCACAAATGAAACCATCCTATTGCTGTCACATTTTAGAATGCTTACCTGCGCAATTGGTAGACCATTGTAACCTGCTGTTCAGGCAGCATGCTCACCTGATATCTGCCGCCAGTGATGCTCTTGAAACAACTGGAGGTTTGCTTTTCTGATGCGGTAAATTCAAGAGCTTTTCAAGAGTGCAGGACTGGGTCTGATTCAGCAGGGCTCTTCCTGAGTTCTTATGCTCCCTTTAATTAGGTTTCCCCCCCTTGCACACAGGAGACTTCACTGCACCCGGAATTATATACACCTGCATCTGTTTGTCTCTTTTATGCTCAGAGGTACCAGCATATTTATAAAAGACAGTGTAGTTCATGCTCATATCGGAGTCAAAGAGCTTGACTCGCTGCTCATGGGTGACCTACAAAATATCATAGCGGCTCCAGCCCCGGACAAGTCCCAGTACGTAAGTACTTCTCCCCTCCTCTTGCTAAAGTTCATCCATCGTTACCTAACAGAATCACTGTTCAATATTCTCTCGCGCCCAATCCGCATCTGAGAATACTATCACGCAGCTGAAGCCAAAGTGACACAGCAGGCAGAGACTGTGAGTGAAATTCAGCGTAGTGCTTAGTGGAGCATGCCCAGTAGGACCTTTCCCTTCTCCTTCCCCTGTGGACCCTCTAAACCTGTTCTGGGGACTAGCAAAAATGTATAGAGTAAGTAACAAATTGTGTTGGAAATGTCAAACAAAAGATGGTGAATTTTTTCACATGTGGTGGACTTGTGAAAAAATGAAAAAATATTGGGACATGATGTATAACGAAATGAAAAAACCATTTAAATACACTTTCCCAAAGAAACCAGAAGCATTTTTGCTAGGGATAACAGGGGATGAATTTAAAAAGGAAGATTACAGACTATTCATGTACGCAGCGACTGCTGCTAGAGTTTTAGTGGCTCAGAAATGGAAATCCCAACTTTAATGGAGTGGCAGACAAAAATGTTTGAATACATAGAATTGGCGAAATTGACTTATAAGATTCAGAACGAAAAGAACGAAAAGAAAAGTAAAGTTCGAAAAGGATTGGAGTAAATTTGTTGAATATACACGGAGTAATTGTAAGAATTTAAAAACTGTAGCAGGATTAATGTAAATCTTGTGATGTGGACGGAGTGTAAATAAGAAACTGTAAGAAAAGATTTGAGATATGAAAACCGTTGAAGGGATGGAAGGAAGTCCGGGCGCAATAAGGCGTGGGGTAAATAAGAAGACATACAAATTTTTGAATGTAAGAGTATTTGTTTTATTTGTTTATTTTGTTGTTACAAAAAAGCAATAAAAAGTATTTGGGGGAAAAAATAAACCTGTTCTGGGGATTCCTCCAACCCTCCAGAGCAGATTTAGGATGCACAGGGGGACCTCATTCCGTTACATGAGTGGAACTCATCATATGCATGCAACACCTTCGTTGAGTCTCGCCCCTTATGGTTGGTAGCAGGAAGCCATTAATATTTCCCGGGCATCCAAATCGACTGATTTCAGTGATGGTCCCTGAGCCTTCCTAGTTGCTCAAACTTCAGTGCTGGACTCCCGAAAGAGTTGCATTTCAGCTGGTTCAGAATGGGCCCAAGTCACCCCACAGGAGTCAGCCAGTACATGCTGAAAAAGTAAATATATATAAATAAATACATTCCACATTTGGATCCTGGGTTCCTTCGAGATCCTGGGATAGAAATTCAGTAAATAATACTGAAAAGAATACAGTTCAGTAAAGAATACTGTCATTTAAGCCAATTTATTTGCAGTGTTGCTTCCCAGCTTCAGCAGAACTATGAAAAAATATCTTAGGAATAATTGTATAGGTTTCAGTGTGACCAGTCAATACCCCGTATTGCTGCTACTACTACTGTTATCCTTAATTAAATTTCACCCAAAGATCACAGGGCAACTCTGTGTATATTGTGTTTTACAATACATTGGTACCTCAGGTTACAGAGGCTTCAGGTTACAGACTCCTCTAACACAGAAATATTACCTTGGGTTAAGAACTTTGCTTCAGGATGAGAACAGAAATCGTGTAGCGGTGGCGCAGTGGCAGCAGGAGGCCCCATTAGCTAAAGTGGTGCTTCAGGTTAAGAACGGTTTCAGGTTAAGAATGGACCTCCAGAATGAATTAAGTTCTTAACCTGAGGTACCACTGTATAAAAACACAAAAACACATACCATAATAACAAACAAAAACCACCTCCACCCCAGTTTTAAAGGCCTACCGCAAATTACGCAGCTGAGTTTACCGCATTTGGGTAAATTGCAGAGATCAGCACACCTGTTTCATCAATGGATGAGCCTCACCCTGGGAAAGCCATCTTTGTGACTGCGGTATCCCCCCTGCTACATTTATTTTATGTTGGCACTAGAAGACAAGAAAGGCTGATTCTGATACCAGACTGTGAGGGGTCTACTTTAGCTGATTGGAGCACAGAATTGCAGACTAGGAACTAGGAAGTCGGAAAAGTGGCCCACCTAGTGCCATGTTTGTCTTCAATGATTGGCAGTGCTTCTCCAGGACTCCAGGTGAGGGTCTCTCCCATCCCTAATGCCGGAGATGGAACCTGAGATCTTCTGCATGCAAAGTGAGCTATGGCTCTTTCCTTGAATACCGGAGTGAGCAGCAGTAATTAATAATAATAATAATAATAATAATAATAATAATAATAATAATAATAATAATTTATTTGTACCCCGCCCATCTGGCTGGGCTTCCCCAGCCACTCTGGGCGGCTTCCAACAAAGATGAAAAAATACACTAAAATGTGACATATTAAAAACTTCCCTGAACAGGGCTGCCTTCAGATGTCTTCTGAATGTCAGGTAGTTGTTGTTCTCTTTGACATCTGGTGGGAGGGCGTTCCACAGGGCGGGCGCCACTACCGAGAAGGCCCTCTGTCTGGTTCCCTGTAACTTGGCCTCTCGCAGTGAGGGAACCGCCAGAAGGCCCTTGGAGCTGGACCTCAGTGTCCGGGCAGAACGATGGAGGTGGAGACGCTCCTTCAGGTATACTGGACTGAGGCCGTTTAGGGCTTTAAAGGTCAGCACCAACACTTTGAATTGTGCTCGGAAACGTACTGGGAGCCAATGTAGGTCTTTCAAGACCGGTGTTATATGGTCTCGGCGGCTGCTCCCAGTCACCAGTCTAGCTGCCGCATTCTGGATTAGTTGTAGTTTCCGGGTCACCTTCAAAGGTAGCCCCACGTAGAGCGTATTGCAATAGTCCAAGCGGGAGATAATCAGAGCATGCACCACTCTGGCGAGACAGTCTGCAGGCATATAGGGTCTCAGCCTACGTACCAGATGGAGCTGGTAAACAGCTGCCACCATTCAGTATTGGTGATAGAATAGATAGAGAAGTTCTGATCCATTGAGAGCATTCAGGGTGGTCCCTCAAAGGTCTTCCACATGAGCAAATGTCCACAGGGAGTGTCTAGGAAGCAGCTTGACTATTGGCCCAGGCCTTTCTGCTGACCACCACCAATATGCTGTGTGTATAAAGACACATACGGCATGGACAGAAGCCCTTAATGAGCTGCAGCTTCCTGATGGGTCTGTCTGGGTATGTGAGGAAGCACGCCTTCAATTCACAGCTTTTGTGTCACTGCGCAAACACTGATTGTGGCACTGGTGGGCAGCACAACGGCTGCAAAAGTGTCGATCTGGTTGAAGAGACTGTTTTTAAGTAGCTGGCAATAATTGTGTAGCTTTTAAAGCACATAACAGACTCCCGTTATTTTCACAACCATTACATATGACTCACAATTTAATACAGAATTGAAACAATTCTTTGTGTGGGGACGACAAAGAACAGTAAAACTTACTGAACAACGTTAGTTAACATGAGTCATAGACTTGGCCTTGATGCCAAATTAATAAGGCCATTGAAACTGGAAGTCTAGGATAAATATGCAAGTATACTACTACATTTAACTGTTTCCCTGACCACCACAACTGTGCTGCTTTATTTTGAACCGATTGACAGGTCTGGTGCAAGATTACTGTGGTGATGTTTATTTACTTCTTGACGACCAACTACTACTGGATCTTGGTTGAAGGCCTCTATCTGCACAGCTTAATATTTGTGGCTTTCTTTTCGGATACCCAGTACCTGTGGGGTTTCATCTTAACAGGCTGGGGTAAGATACATTTGTCTCTCATTGAAATCTTTCCATTTAAAGCTAGATTAGTGCTGTCCATTCTAACATTAACTCTTGGGCAATGCTTTTCTGTTTTTTATTTTAAATTCTTTTTGCAAACCACAAAATCAGAAGGGGGTGGTTTACGTATTTTCTCAGTTTTGTGAGTTAGGTCCAAACTGGCAGTGCAATGCTGAGGATTCTTACTGAAGAAGAAGCCCCACTGTGTTCTGCAGAACATTTCCCCAGGTAAGCGTGCAAGGATTGCAGCCAAAATAAGTTTCGGGTAGGTCCTAGTAAAATTGGTATGGGTGATACCCAGCTTATCGGTTTTGCTAGTGCGAGGATAGCCATCTGTCATGGATGCTTTAGCTGAGATTTCTGCATTGCAGGGGGGGTGGACTGGATGACTCCCGGGGTCCCTTCCATCTCTACGATTCTATGATTCTAAGGAGTTCTAGCTGTGCACTGGAACTCCCTACCTCTCTGTTGGGATGCGTCCAAGGGAACAGGGGCAATTGGCAGGCCCCCATCTGGCTCCAGCCCACCGGCCGGCAGCCGTGCGAACTCTGGTCCTTGGATCAGCATGTAACTGCGACCCAAGCTTCACAAGCCACCAGAAGCTGGGCAGCCAAGCCAGCAGAGATAAGAACTCTTTGCAACGGAAGGGCAGAGAGAGGCTGTATAAAGTGTATTTACAGGCATTTTATTCAGCATCAGGACAAAGGAAAAACATGTCTGCTCTCCTTTGTGTCCAAGCAAAAGGGCAAAAGCTATACACACAAACGGAAGTTCCCAGCAAGCTGTGCTGTGCTGGAGTGTAAACAGGCATGTGACACACAACAGTCATGCCTCTTCCTCTTCAGGTGGAACGGAATATTCTAACACTCTCCTCTCCCTGCACACACCCTAAATTTGTTCTGGGGGAGTTCCCTCAACCCTCCAGATTTACAGGACGTGCAGGACTGATGGTGCTGTGACTTAAGTCACAATGATTTCAACAGGATTTAAGTGGAACGAACATGCAGTGCAATTGTATGCACGCTTACTCAGAAGTTCAATAGGACTTTTTTTGTTGTTTAGTCACTCACCAGGCACTCCTGTCTTCCACTGCCTCCCGCAGTTTGGTCAAACTCATGCTGGTAGCTTCAAGAACACTGTCCAACCATCTTGTCCTCTGTTGTCCCCTTCTCCTTGTGCCCTGCATCTTTCCCAACATCAGGGTCTTTTCCAGGGAGTCTTCTCTTCTCATGAGGCGGCCAAAGTATTGGAGCCTTAGCTGTACTTCCAGTGAGCACTCAGGGCTGATTTACTTAAGAATGGATAGGTTTGATCTTCTTGCAGTCCATGGGACTCTCAAGAGTCTCCTCCAGCACCATAATTCAAAAGCATCCATTCTTCGGCGATCAGCCTTCTTTATGGTCCAGCTCTCACTTCCATACATCACTACTGGGAAAACCATATATTTTACTATACGGACCTTTGTTGGCAAGGTGATGTCTCTACTTTTTAAGATGCTGTCTAGGTTTGTCATTGTTTTTCTCCCAAGAAGCAGGCATCTTTTAATTTCGTGACTGCTGTCACCATCTGCAGTGATCATGGAGCCCAAGAAGGTAAAATCTCTCACTGTAATAGGATTTACTTCCATGTAATTAGGATTGCAGCCTTAGCCTAGATACAAATTTATTTCATGAATATTTCACAAAAGAATGTCTCCCAAATGCTAAAACTTCTAATCAGATAATC
Source organism: Podarcis vaucheri (assembly GCF_965113315.1). NCBI lineage: Eukaryota > Metazoa > Chordata > Lepidosauria > Squamata > Lacertidae > Podarcis > Podarcis vaucheri. The sequence continues at coordinate 133,394,727 of NC_138759.1, forward strand.
ATTGTACTTAAAAAATAGTGAATAGGAGCAAAACGTTAACAATATTTATTGTTCCAACGTAACACAAACTTTAGTGAGAAATCTTTGATCTTTTGCACCGCCTTGCAGTCTCAAAGTCGTATATAATTTGTCATTTTTGCTACAATGGCAATGCCCAAATCTTTTTTAAAAAATCAACCCAAAAAATCATCAGGCGGGAGACTTTATAATGTATATCAGGATCCAAATCTGATTTGTGGCAAATCGCCCATCGTCCAGCAACTCCCTCTTCCACATCTCCTGTCCAGGACGGCCCACAGCCTTGCAGAAAGGCTTTAGGGACACAAGTGTCTGAAGGGAAGAAAAGAAACACCCCTTCCCTCTGTGAACTTCCTTGAGTTAACTGTCTTAGGATTCAAGCCCACCTCTTCTGCCGCAACCCTCTGGTCTCTCATTGTGGTGTAAAATCCCTTCTGTGGACTTGCCACTGAAGACAAGAGGCTCACAGGATGGTATGCTGCCTCACAGAAAAGCACCTAGAGAAGCCTGCCATGTCTAGGAGAACCCTAGACCTTTTCTTCCTTACGTTTAGTTCAGGACCATTCCGTCATGTGAGACCTCGGGCGCTGCCTGAAATGGTTCAGTCCAGACACAGCTTTGCCACCATCAAGTGAAAATGAGGAGTCTGTTGGTTTGTAGTTTGCTAGCAGCATCTGTGTCGCATAAAGGGTTGTTTGGCCTCTGCCTTGTTCTATCCATGCCTCCGCGCATGTCGCAGTTCTCGCTTGTGCTTGAAGAGCTGTCTAGATAATGAGACACTTGAGGCAGGAGGCAACCCACTCCCTGTCTCTGCTGTGTCAGTGCTGCTGTGTGCAGGCTTAATGTGAGGGAAGTTTCTGTGCACAACTTAGACCCCGAGTGATTTACGTTAACAAGCTCCCATCAGAACTAAGGCTGCTATATTTTGTCAAGATGCAAGATGCAAAAAATGATGTGAAGCAGGGACCGTGACTAACTGTAAGTTTTAATTCCTTTGAAAGCGAAATGCCAAATTCACCTGGTTCTTTCACTGTTTGGGGAGGTGAGGGACGCATAATAATGTGAAGCTGGCTTACACTGAATCAGACCGAATCAAAATAGTGTTTGAATCTAGCAGGATAGAGGTTTATTTGATCATCACATTCCTTGCTTCTGACTATTGCCTCTGCTTAATACTTGTGAGAGACTCTGAAGCACTAACATAACCTGCAAGTTATTGTTCGACCAGAAACAACAGATTAATTTCAATTTGCCTGGAGGCAGATTTCATTAAAGACAAATTTTAAACGCATTTTCCCCTTAAGCTTGGAGCTATTAAAGCCACAAAGTTCTGATTCAAGAGCTAAAAGATGGCCGCTTTTTTACTCTCAAGCTCTCTTTTAAGTCAATTTAATGTTGGCAGAAGATCTTTTAAAATAAACACTATTATTATATTATTCCAGGCTGGTTATAAATACCTTACTAGGAAATATGTCCTATTGAAATAAATTGAACTTATTTCCAAGTAGACTACTAGGATCAAACCATGCACTGAACAATGTCCACTAGAACTCATTTAGGTATATTTCATGTGCTTGCAAAATCTCATTGCTAGAGTTTAATTTGAAGGAGCTCTGGTTATTATGTTGGGGGAGTTTCAATATTAGCTAATGGAATTATATAATAATAAAATCATAATATAATAACACTCTTACAGATGCCAACAACAGCTAAAATATGTAGAAAATAATTGCTGAGGTGTGTGGGTCCCAAAATAAATAAGCTTTGGACAAGCTCACATTTATTTTGGGAATGTTTGAAGATAAAATAATATTGGAAAACCGTTCTGTGGTATATTCATCAAATTACAGGTTATGAAATTGCTCTGAATTCAGTAGGTGTGTTATTAAATCATCAAGTGCTAAGTGACACTGATTTGGAAGAAGCGATAAATTTATTCAGTAGGCACTAAGGTGACAATTGCTCATTATTGGGGGGAAACCTCTTCCTCCTTCAGTGCCAGAGTGGTTATATACAGTAGCTATAATGATGTGCAGGTACATATCTTATCTGTTCAGAGAAGAGATACCATGCAAAAAAATCATTATTCAGAAATGGACCACGTTCTTTCAACCAAGTGCTCAAAAAGTGGAAAGAGAAGTACAAGGGGTCTGTTTCAAAGTAGGACATGGTTATATCCCTTTAGTTTAGAGTTACCTGAAAAGGTGAGTTCTTCAAGCACTGCAATAAACATGATGATGATGATGAAGATGATCATGTTAGGTCACATGCCTTCTTCTCCTTTTTTGATAGCATTATAACTCTTAAAGTAATAATTTTATAGCATTTTTGAATCTGATATGTATGGGTTTTTATTGCCATATTTCTTGGATGTGTTTTTTTTTTGTTTTGTTTTGTTTTTACAATCCATTTGATATAAACACTTTTCTTGTATTTTTATGTTTTGTAAATATTTTTTTTATATAATAATCTTTATTAAATTTTCAAAAGGTTACAAACAACATAACAAGAAAAAGAGAAAAAGAGAAAACCAAAAGAGAACACAAAAAACAACAACAAAATTTCCACCTTTTAACACTCATTTTCAATAACTTCTTTTCATGACTTCCCCACGTCTCCCCTTATTGTATTCCAACTCCAATTGTTTGTTCAAACAAGTTTTTCCCTTAGTGTCCTAAGCATAGTTTATTAAATTCACTTAACCCTAATTTATTAAAATAATTCTTTGCAGTAGATTTAAACCTTAATCCGTTGTTATACCTTAATTTAATTTAGTTAGCAATTTTTGAGATATATACCTTAACCCTATATAAAGAGAGAAAACAGAGATGTAGAAATGAAGTTTAAAAAGATACCTTTCCTAAGGTTGCCACTATTTCCCATCCACGGATTCCCCATTCTTGTGATAATAAAGAACATATGGTTTTTACACTGCAAAAACAACAATCAAACCCCCTTTGGACTTCTAAACCCCACCCTTCTCTCCCCGGTTTCAATCCCAAACCAAAATCCAATTAATTCATCTTTTTAGCCTGGTGACCTTACGTCCGAGGCTCTCCAATCTCTCTCAGTCCCTTTCCGCCGGTTCCTTCGAAAGTCTCTCATACTAAGCACCCAGGATCGAAGAAGTACTTTCCCAATGCTGACCGTGGTTCTTCCAGCGAGGCCTACTTGTTTAAAGGTGGAACTCCAGCTCTGTTTCTTAAGTCTATATGTCCCAAATAGTCCAACTTTCACCTTGGTCAAATTTGAAGTCTTCTTGGCAGGTCTCCGGCTCACTTTTATCTTCTGTAACGTCTCAGCCATCCCTTCTTTCTGCTCCTCCTGTTTGGCAGGTGTTTTTTCCTCAATCTTTGGTTCCTTTTCTTGCCCAGCTGCCTGTGTTTTGAACGTCGAGTCCCTTTCCAATTCAGTAGGTATGTTTTCAAATAACTTCGGGTTTGAAGGGCTCGTAGACAAAACATGGCCTTTCTCATTCATCTCTCGCAGCTTTCCCACGAGAAAGATCAGCTCTTTCAAGCCAGCTCGTATTTCCTGGATTCCCTGTTTTAGCTCCATTCTTGTAATGTCCAAGAATCCCCTCTAGAGGGATTCTAGTTACTTAGTGTTCTTTTCCCTTCCGATCCAAAAGTCAGATTTATTTGTATTAGTCTTTCTTTACTTTCAATATTTTGTAACAATATAACCGGTTAGAATTTAAGCTTTCAGTTTATTCAACTTTGACAGCTAATTTGACAGCTGTCAAAGGTTTTCTGTAGATCCTCAGCAGGCTCTTTTCATGGGTTACTCCCAGGCTTGAGAAAAGTGGTACTTAATCCAAACAAAGTAAACTCTTGTCCTCCAGCACATTAACTTAGTCCTTTAAATCCGTGGAATTTATATCCTTATCCAATCGCGACAATTCTTCCCACAACCTTAGTTGACAGATCCTTGCTTTAAACTGCTTACAATAGGGGGGAGACGGACTTCCTTTTTTTTCACCTCCCCCGCTCGTGCCAAATCCAAAACTGAAATATTTGTAATCCAATTTCCAAATTACTCACGGGTTGTTGTTCTTGATTTTGAGTCCAAATTTTAATAGGAAGAAGTCAGCGCTGTCCGACAAATGGCATGTGGCTTCGCTCGGCAGGGGAAGCGGAGGACTCACAGCACAACGCTGCTCCCCGGCACCCGTTCCGTAGCCTTTAAAAAGGCTCCTTCACGAGTCAGGAGGGCGCTTACGGTGCCCGCCGAGTCACCATGTCCATGGGCTCCGTGCCCGTGGTTTTTAAGGGTCCCCGTGTCGCCGGCACGGCAAGACCCAGCCCCCTGTCAAGCCGATTCCCTCCGGAGCTCGGAGGGAATCCGCCATTAGCCGGTCGCGCCAACCCGGAAGTCCTATGTTTTGTAAATAAAGCATAGGCTTCCCCCACCCAAACCTCTGTATGAAACCTCAATAGCTGTCTCACAGTTCATTAATTCTTAGCATCACGTAATCCGGAATTTTTTGCTACTCCAAAGTGCATTGATCAGAATACCCAAAATATCTTAAGTGGGATGTATAAGACCAAAACTGATTTTATAGATCTAATTCAGATAGTATAAAGTAGTGTACTTTAATCCGAATCGTTCATCTGCACTAGAGCAGGTGTCAGGAAGCTGGCTTCTTTAAATAAACCCTAGTTAAAACTGACCATAGTTTAGGGTTTGCATGATGATATAAACTGGTTACCGGTCGTTGAAATGTGAACTTAGTGGAGGAGGAGATGGGATGGGAAGCAGGTGAGCTTCAGGCTAGCTGCAATTTGTCATCAGCAGAAATTGAAGTTTTTTTTGCTTGCTGTGGATCATGACCTTTCAGACATTCTGCTTTGTTCATGGGGAAAGGGCACTGTCTGGGTTTTTGTGTGCCTGCTCTTTCTAAACGCTTCAGTTAATATCCTCTGAGTGAGCAGAAAAGCATTATAAATTATTCTTTTGTTCCTCAAGGGAAATCTGTTCTAACAGTTGGCAATGAATTTTTCATATTTGTAGGGTTTCCGGCTGTTTTTGTGGTGGCCTGGGGAGTGGTCCGAGCAACCGTGGCAGATGCAAGGTAAGGGAACACTGTCAAGAGAGTTTACTTGAGCTTTCCTTTTTTTAATTGATGGATGACTGGCACACTGCCATACAAGTTCTGCATATATTTTGAGTATACACTGACATAGAACTGAAGGTAGCGGTTTGAAGAAAATATATCTGCAGTGTACCCTTCTGAGACTGTTAATGGAAAATATGCTCAAGGTTCCTGTTTAGACCAGGCCTCCCACATTGCCTCCATTTATAAAAGTTTTAAACAGGCAAGTATTTTGTAATGTTATTTATTTTGTGCAATTTATTCACTGCTTGATTGTAAAAGAGTGTGTGAGAGAAAAAACTATCGAAGCGGTTTACAAGAGTGGCTTGGGCAATCCACTGACAAGATAAGTGGCATATAAATGTCAAAATTATTATTATTACATATATGTTCTATTGTAAACTGTCCATATTTGATGTTGACTCATGTATCAGTGTGAACTACCCTGGAATCATTTGGCAAAGGGTAAAGGGACCCCTGACCATTAGGTCCAGTCGCGGAAGACTCTGGGGTTGCGGCGCTCATCTCACTTTATTGGCCGAGGGAGCCAGCGTACAGCTTCCGGGTCATGTGGCCAGCATGACTAAGCCGCTTCTGGCGAACCAGAGCAGCGCACAGAAACACCGTTTACCTTCCCACCGTAGCGGTACCTATTTATCTACTTGCACTTTGACGTGCTTTCGAACTGCTGACAACTACGTAATTGTTATACCTTTTTTGTTAATTCTGATCCCTTCAAAAACCAAATTGCAGGTAGCTATGGAGAACAATGGCACTTTAAAACAAATTTATACTAAATGTTTTTTTCAAGCTGGCTTTTTGAAAACTGTGGCCCGGTTTTTAAAATTTAATTCTTTCCCTGTTCTGTTCTGAACGTTGAACTGGGAAGGGGCTCCTTCACCTTTCACGGTTGTGTTGGAGAGAGCTCCCGGCAGGCTTGGCTTGCCTTTCAAGTCACAAAGGCTGAAATTCCCTCTTCTGTTAAGGTTGCAAAAGCCCTCTCCTCTTTTGCATCTGGAACACCCTATTTAAATGTCACAGCAATATCAATATATGTTTATCTCATTTGGAGCAGTGAGATATATTTCACTTATTGCAGACTTGTTTCTTTCCAACCCCTCAGACAGATCTTTGAGCAGTGGTGCTTTCTGAATGCACTTGGCTTAAATTGCCTCGACTGGGGGCTTATCCAAACTTCCTCTTCCCCGGCTGCTTTCCCCCTCGGGAAAACTGCTCTTTGGCGAGGTTTCCATGGATTGCTGTTTGTTCTGATTTAGCACCAAAGAGTGGATTTTCCCGAGGAAAGCAGTGGGGCAGAGGCAAAACCCCTCACACCCCTGCTTTCTAGGCATGGGGCGAGTGGAAGCGTAGACCCCTTAAGCATGCTGTGGCAATGTTTTATACTGAGGGAAATTATCCCAGTCACACACCCCTTGACCCCCACTTCTCCTCAGCAACCGCTTATTGCTGACACTAGGTTTTCTTGTTTACCACCACCACCCGCTTAACATGTGGGGGAAACTTGTGGCTCCTGATCCAGCTGAGGACCACACAAAAAGAGGGCAAGCATATCATCCTACCTAGATCAGGAGCCAAAAAGGTGGGGCTTTGAGGCAGTTTTTTGTTTGCCATTATATTCAGCGAGATAGCTATCAAAGGTGCAATCCAGCCAGAGTTAAGCAATATGAAATTCCACCTTACTTCATTTATAACCCTCTTTTTCTCTGCTGTGTGACTGAAGATTCTGTACCTTGAGGATTCCTGAGCATGTTCCTGTCTAGGACTAGTCACACCCGGAGCTACTTAGAGTCAGAAAGGCTGTTGCATCGTTTGCTGGAAGGCCATGAGACCATTGATGAAAATACAAAATTTAAGGATCCCATACTTAAACCTCTCCCACTTAAATCAATGGTGCCTAACAGTGCTTCATTAGGGCTGTAATGTGTCCAAGTCCATTCGTTCTCTCTCTCAAATTTGCGTCACTGAAATAATAAATTAGCAAATATCTGGAGAAAATTATAGAAAGCTCCCTAAGGATCAGACATGCCATGTATGATCAGTCAGGAGTCCTGCTGATATAAAAAAATGGCACTTGCTAGACTGAATTGCTTTGAGAAGGGAAAAGTAATTGAAAACTTTTTATTTCTCTCTTTAAAAAGAGAGCAAGATAACTGGTTATAAGGACAATTAATTCTTTTTCACAGGCCAGGCTCCTTGCTTGGACAGCCTTCTAAAGTGAGTTGCAGGCTACAGACAGATGCTCTTATCTATCAGCAGCTGAGGTTTCAGAAGCCAATCTGAGGACAAATAGCTTAGAATCATTGAACCACAGAATGGTAGAGTTGGAAGGGACCCTGTGGGTCATCTAGTCTAACCCCCTGCAATGCAGGAAATCTCAGCACACAGTCTCCCATCCAATGTGAAACCACACCAGACCCTGCTTAGCTTTGCAAATGTGCTAGCAGTTTTGTTCCTTGCCTCCGGTCCTCCGACTAGAGGGGAAGGTTGGAATCAAGACTTGAGCCCAGCCTGAAGAGAAGGCAGCCTTGTCACCTGCTGCTTTGTGCTGCAGGAACACACCCCTGTGCTCTCACCCAGCATGCGTATTATTGAAGTATGTGCAGAGAGTCCCTTCACACACTGGCCAGGGATGCAAACAATGGGCATAAGCCCCCTTGTATGTTTAAATAGATAGATTCCTGCTCAGTTTGCTTGTTCTCACTTTGTCACCAGTTAACATTAAAAAGTCACAATTGCTCTGATTGCTCCTACTAGTTTTCCTTCTGTGGGCCTTCCTAACCTCAGGGGAGAATGATTTCCACCCCCTCCACCTCCCCTTTTTGTATTTATGGTTATTTTTTAAGGGAAATGACTGCTGTGCACACATTTTGTTGTTGTTGTTTAGTCGTTTAGTCATGTCCGACTCTTCGTAACCCCATGGACCAGAGCACGCCAGGCACTCCTGTCTTCCACCGCCTCCCACAGTTTGGTCAGGCTCATGTTTGTAGCTTCGAGAACACTGTCCAACCATTTCGTCCTCTGTCGTCCCCTTCTCCTTGTGCCCTCCATCTTTCCCAACATCAGGGTCTTTTCCAGGGAGTCTTCTCTTCTCATGAGGTGGCCAAAGTCTTGGAGCCTCAGGTTCAGGATCTGTCCTTCCAGTGACCACTCAGGGCTGATTTCCTTAAGAATGGATCGGTTTGATCTTCTTGCAGTCCATGGGACTCTCAAGAGTCTCCTCCAGCACCATAATTCAAAAGCATCCATTCTTCGGCGATCAGCCTTCTTTATGGTCCAGCTCTCACTTCCATACATCACTTCGAAAGGGTGATGGTGGTGGAGGAATAATCTGAGTTTAGGGCTGTAGTACACACCACCACCACCCCGCACTTTTCCCTGCACCAGGTAACCCACCCAGTTCTACTTCTCCTGTTCCAAAAGCCCTGCAAGGTGGAGAAGTCTGGGACAGCACTGAGAAGCATAGTGCGACAGGACTACACCCAGCAACCCTATGTTGCTCTGAGTACCAGCTAGCATTTACCAGGAAGTGCCAGGGCAGGCATCAACGATGGGCTTTGGGACTTAGGGGCACTGGCAGTGCCCAGGGATGTCAGCTGCTGACAGCAGATGGTATGTGCCCAAGTAGATAGAAAATGGAAAGCCCCTGACTGTCCCGTTGCAGATACCTGTTGCCACAAGGCAGACCAAGGCAGTGTTAGTATTTCACTCCTCCCATTGCAAGGATCATCTGATCCTCTTGTTTACTTTCTGTTCCGTGACAAAGGAAGCCTGTCTGTGTGACTTCCATCTCTGGTACTATTGTACTTTTTCTTTCTGCTCTGTCTTGCGACGGGACAGGATGTCTGTATGAGGGCTGCTCCTTTCAGACGTGCTTATTATGTTCTTTAATCTTAATATTTCTACTAATTACAAATTAAAGAACTTAATAAACATTATGAGGAGGTGAGGAGGTATCTGGGCTGCTTTACTGTTAAGTGGTTGGTGAACATATCAGACGACGCAGCGATTCTTCAAACAGCTCTTCTTTATTCGGAGGCCAGAACAGAACTGAACTGAAGGGCTCAGTCAGCCTGCTTATATAGAGCTCCAGTACCTCGTTACTGTAACAACTTTCTAAAACTATCCAATCACTGAACGTCACTTTCGATCCTTCATTTGCATACAAACTATCCAATCACTGAATGTCACTTTCGATCCTTCATTTGCATAACTATCTACAGTATCCCCCTGCTGGCCCAGGGTGAGAACTTCAGTACATAACATTTACTATGCTAAGACCTGGTGCTCACAAGAGAGCAGCTGTGAGTCCCAGAACACCAGGACCCCTTCCCAAGAACGCTGCGTAGCTGTTCCAGTTGCCAGAGAGGCCGTGGGGCCTGCAGGAGTGTTCCATTAGGCAGTTGCCTCAGGTGGCAGAATCCAAGGGTGCTTCTGCGGTCATGCCCCTACCCCACTGCTCCCACTGGGATCTCCCAATCTGTGTGCCCGCGAAAGCTGTTGTGAGGTTGCACCAGAACCCAGAAGCTGCAGCTGTTTGTCCCCAGCAGGAGCGCCAGGGTTCTGTCCAATATTGTGGGTGCTCATTGAGTGTGTGTGATGGCTGCAGCTCCGGTGGCTGACATCTGGGCAGCTAGGTGGGGGCTGATGGGCAGCCAGTCTGGTGCACGTCACTTACTCCCCCCTCCCCAAATCCTCCAGATGTGTGCCCAGGCACCAGCTTCCTGGAGCAGGAACACCCCTCCGATGTAGGGGTCTTGGGCTGCCTGTCCACCTGCCGGGCACCCACAGTGGAAATTTTGCCTATGTTCTCCAATAAGTAAAACTTGGTTGGGGGTGGCAAGTGGGGGGTGAGCACTGTGCACACTGTCTGACCAGGGCAGCACCTTCCCGCTTCACCTCCAGCATTGGATCATGCCCCTGTTAAATGTTTTCTTGCAGAGTATCAATGCATCCTGGGGAAGGAAATTATAAGAATACAAGAATACATTATGAGCAAGAGTATTCCTTTACCAGTAATAATACTTCTCCTCGCTATTACAGTGCCCCAAAGGTACCTCTGGAGACAGAACTATGCTTGAAAAGCTTAACCTTATACAAAATTATTAATCAGACAACTCACCCCTAATGAGCAATTACTAGCTAGTGGATGTGATGTGTCCTCAATTTCTTCTTCATTATGTGAAGAAAGCATTGCATTTCCCTGCTAAAACAACCTCTCTCTGGTTTCTCTTCAGATCATATGAATCTTTCGCCTCTTTCACCTGTTGAGGTTTAAACTAAATGCTGTTTGCTTAAAAAGAAATGTTTCAGGCTTTTAAATTGCTCTGAAATGTTCAGCTACCACAAGTCAGCGGGCACAAAATTCAGTCAGTGCAGGCTGGCTGGTTGCAGGCCTGCTATATTTGTTCTCTCTCCTTCTGTGAAAGAGAAGGGCATGATCACACAGAAGTTGTTCTCCTAAGGCACAGCTGGTACAGTGGTGCCTCGCAAGACGAAAAGAATCCGTTCTGTGATTCTCTTCGTCTAGCGGTTTTTTTCGTCTTGCAAAGCAAGCCCATTGAAGGATTAGCAGATTAGCGCTATTAGCGGCTTTTAGCGGCTTATCTGCTGATCAGATCAGCTGATAAGCGGCTTAGCGGCTTAGAAAAAGGGGGGAAAGGGGGGAAAAACCCAGCAGGAACTCGCAAGACATTGTCGTCTTGCGAAGCAAGCCCATAGAAGATTCGTTTTGCGAAGCACCTCCAAAACGGAAAACTCTTTCGTCTAGCGAGTTTTCCGTCTTGCGAGGCATTCGTCTTGCAGGGCACCACTGTATACATAAGAGAAACTACAGTGGTACCTTGGTTCTCAGACTTAATGTGTTCTGGAAGTCCGTTCCAAAACCAAGGCGTGCTTTCCCATAGAAAGTAATGCAAAATGGATTAATCCGTTCCAGACTTTTAAAAACAACCCCAGTTCGAAGTCCTGGCTCTTAGCTTTAAAGCCCTAACCAGCCAACATCTTCCATATCTCAAAAAGCTTATTCTCCATTTATTTGTGGTTAGTCTTTAGAGAAGGTCACCAGGGCCTTCTCTGCTGTGGCACCTATCCTTTGGAACACCCACCTCCAGATCATTAAATTTGCTCCTTCCTTGGGCAGTTTCAACCACAGGTGAAAACTTTAATTTGCTAAGGCGATTGCCAGAACTTGGCAAGAGAGCAAGTTTCAGTCTTTTGCCTCTGTATTTGATTTTACAGGGCTGGTTCTAGTATGCCATTATTGGACCTTAATGTGTGGAGCTGGCTGCCATTTGTAAGCGCTTTCTAGCCTCGTGATCTCCATTTGCAAACACTGGAGGTGGGTGCAGGTTACAATGTGAGTAAGAATGTGCTGAAAGAGGCTTGCCCATCTTGGATTGGGGCTATTTTAATGATTCAGTAAGCAAAGAGGCTCACCTTTCTGAGCACATGCACTCTCAAACACCCACACCATCCCTTAAAAAAGCCAAGTTCTATTTGTTCAGCCTTTTGCTACAGGTGTCGGATTGGGTTAAAACAAAAGTTCTGTTTTCAGCTGCAAAATGCCTCTTTTCTGCTCCACTAAGCACTTGAAGAATGCCAGCATTTCAATGGGAAACCGATCCAGTGAGATCCCTGGGCCAGCCAACCGATGCTGCTCCTCTGTATATGACAATCAAGTTTGCCACAATGGCTGGAAGTCACCCAGGGGTTTTGCAGCAAATGATTTTAAAAGAGAACTTTCTTTTAGCATTTTTCACATTTGAACAGAAATGAATTTTTGAGTCGGGGATTCGTTTCCTGTCAATATGAGACCCTGTTGTGTGCTCTGCGCTCCTGTGCTATGTTGGAAATCTGGAATGGGGAGCCTGTAGCTGTTAAGTGGTGGGTGAACATATCAGACGACACAGCGATTCTTCAAACAGCTCTTGTTTATTCACAGGCCAGATCAGAACTGAACTGAAGGGTTCAGCCAGCCTGCTTATATAGATTTCCACTAGAACGCAACAGTAACCATTTTCTGTAACTATCCAATCACTGAACATCACTTTCAATCCCTTATTTGCATATGTGGACCTGAGTGAAAACTCGCAGGGGTGTCAAACTCAAATTCATCGGGGGCCGCACCAGCAGTTTGGTCACCCTCAAAGGGCCGGTTGTATCTGTGGACTATGTGTCCACTCTTTATTATCACTTTCCCATCCCTCCTGAAATTGCCTTCCCTCTGCATCAGCTCCGCCTCCGCCACTTCCACCGCCGCCCCCCCAAGGCCTGGTCGCTCTTCTTGCGCTTGTACTTGTCCTTGTACATCTTGTTGCGGTGCCTCTTGCACATCCAGGGCTTGCGCTGCTTGGCCACTTGCGTGGTGGTCTCGCTGCAGCCTTTGTAGGTGCAGCTCTTGCAGCCACCGCCTCCTCCCCCTCCCCCCGACTGGGCGACGCCCTCCTCCTCGTCGTCCAGATCCTCCAGGCCTCCGCCGGGGCTGCCGGCGCTGTCGCCTCTGCCCCCCTCGCCGTCGGCGTCGCCCCCCGCCACCGGACCCAGCTCGTAGAAGACCATGAGGCCCGAGGGCGCCTCTGAGGCCCCCCGCAATGGTGGCTGCAGCAAGGCACCCACCGCCTCCCCGCCCCCGCCGCAGGGCTGCATCACCAGCAGCGTGAGCGGCTGCGGCGGGGAGGGGGAAGGCGACGACGAGGAGAAAGCGGCCGAGCTGCCACTCGTGTTCCCAGAAGGCTCCGTCCCTCCGGCAGGCCTCGCAGCCAGGGCCTCTCACAGGGCCCCTCGGCTGCCACAGCAATGGCAAACGGGTGCCACGGGCCGGGCGCTGACAGGTTGCCAGCTATTATGCACGCGCGGGGAAGGCGGCACGCACGCGACCTCCGCCTCCTTTCCCCAGAAGCTCACTTAAGCGCGCAAGCGCAGAGGCGGCGACGGCGGGGCTTCCCCCCCAATCCTTCCCACCTGCGCATGCGCGTTGCACGCCCGACGTCGCGCATGCTCAAATAAGCCCGCTAGGGTAAGCAATCTCCTTTATGATATTGGCGTTAGCGGGAGGATTCGTCGCGCGCATGCGCCGTCGCGTTAGCAGCCTGCTCGATGGGCGGGTGGGAAGCGACTGGGCTTCTAATAGCGGGCTGGGGCTACACGGGCCACATGATGAGGTCTGGCGGGCCGGATTCGGCCCGCGGGCCTTGTGTTTGACACCCGTGCTCTACAGTATCCCCCTGCTGGCCCAGGGTGAGAACTTCAGTACATAACAGTAGCCATTCAGATATTGGACTCCACCTCCCATCTTCCCCAAACAGCGTGTCCAGTGGCTGGGGATTGTGGGAATTGTAGTCTGATAACATCTAGGGTTGCAGGCATTCCATTTCTGTCCTGGGGTGGATCTTCAAAGCAGTCTCGTAGCTGAGAAATGGGGGTGTTTCTTTTTGCTAGGGTACTGCTTTGAAGACATGATCCCAGGAAAAATTAAATTTGAAGTAAAAGCTTGCTTTTGGACGAGATCCCTTGCAGGGAGCAGGCCTCAGTTTATTTGAGGACATCTTTGTGAAGGACGGGCCAGCCCGGAAATCTTTTCCACCTTGGGTTTTGCTCTACAAGCTTGTGATGTTTGCATCTGCTTCTTGGTTGCCAAACTCCTGAACCTTGCTTCTAGGCCTGCTACCTTCTTTGCTAGGACTTCAGGACAAGGCAAATACCGCTTTATTTTAAAGGCTTGACAACCTTTGAAATTATTCTGCCAACCTTCGAAATTATTTTAAGCTGCTCTTTTCTTTGTCCTTTTTTGTATTACAAAACAAAGAAACAAACTATTTAATGAGTTGTCCTGGGAATGCTGACCGGTCACTGAAAGGCAGGACATAAATGTTTGAAATATAAAAATAAAAAACCCAACACAATGAATTGAATGTGGCGTTTAGGCTCAGAAGACTATGATTAAGCCTAGTTCTCACGAAAAAGATGGTGTGATCAGCATGTTACTGGGCTTTATTGCATTATAATTCAAGTGGCATAGTCAGAGTGGGGGGCCATTTACACCATTTTGCTGTTTCCAAGAACTGGGCCTCATCTTCATAATCTTTAATTCTTGAATGGGTTGCCTTGAATTGTAATGAGAGTGGCAATTTCCACCCTGTGTGATACTCATTTGTTACTGCTACCCAAAATCTGCATTTGTTTGTTAACAGTGAAGAATCTTAAAGCCAATTTTTAAAAAAGCCTGAAATGCTTATTCTGTGCACCCTCCATAATTAATAGAGCCTTACACAACTATGGAAAGAATATACTGTTTGGCCACTTGTTCCTGCTCTGTTGATTGATGTAGAAATGTTCTTGATTTCGCAGGTGCTGGGAACTCAGTGCTGGAGACATAAAATGGATTTACCAAGCTCCAGTTTTAGTAGCGATTGGGGTAGGATTATTCATATGTATTTATTTTTAGTGAACATTGAAAATAGCCTCTGTCTATCCATAATTGATGGCAGTAGTTCAGGGGTGATGTAAACAACCAGTACAAAGAAGAGATAGGGAGCAAAGCAATTTCTGCATCTTCCTATCATTCTTACTGACTATGAGGGTTCAGTGGGGGTGGGGGGGATGACATCCCACCATCCCAGGGTCCTGATGAGGGAAGACTCATTGAAATCCTTACTCTTCTCCCTTTTTGGTGTTGTTTCTTAAAGGGAACTGGAGAAAGGTTTCTTTAAGTCATTGCTCTAGAAGTTACACAGGTGGTGGTGGAGCATACAGGAGGAGATTTATCCTGGTTCACTGCACCGCCATGGCCAGCAAAAGCTTCATCTGCTGATCTCTGCCCTGCTATGGTCAATAGCAATACTAGCAAGGGCAATGTGTCCTTGTTATGGAAACAGGCTGGGCCAGCTTGAATGGCCGCTTGCTTGAGGCTCGCTGTGGTCTGTTTTGGCAGGACTGAGCTGCAGGTGTGTTAATATCTGGTTGCAGGATATTTGTAGCTTGGATTCTGTTGGCCCTGACCTGCCATTTGCTTTTAGGCTACAATCTGGACTTGCATCCTGGACATAGCTGTCAACCATCCCGTATTTGGCGGGAAATTCCCTTATTCCAGCGCCGTTTCCCGCTGCTGTCCCTTATTGATGATGTCCCTTAAATTTCCCGGGTTTCAAAGGAAGCAGCTCCTCTCCCTCCCTCCCTGCCGGCCAGCCAGGGAGGAGGGAGGCTCCAACTGTGTTGCTTGGCTGCGTTGCTCACCCAATAAGGAGTCTAAGAACGACTGGGGGGTGGAGCTTGCATGCCTTGTGCCCAGCCGCGTTGCCTGGGGACTCGCCTTTGCTCAGCGCTTCCCAGCGGAGAGGTGACGGTGGTTTTCCTTGCTGCATCCCCTTTGCCGGGTTGCTGCGCTGTGGGAACCACCGCTTGAGGCTTTGTTTGGCTGCTGGCTGGGCTTTCTGCCTTTGGCTCGGAGGGGCTCAGAAGTTGAACATACCTGTGCTCGGAATCGGATGGATACGTCATCGACGGCCCACTCACCCTTGCCGGGGAAAAGGTCTGTCTGGAGCGGGGGCACATGGTGGGGGGAAAGGAAAGGAGCTGGCTGAGTACAATGGCGGGTGGCGATCTTGGGGGGGGGCTTTTGGATTTGTTTTGGAGGCTCCTTTGATTGACTGTTATGGGGGAAAGGAAAGGAGCTGTTTGACTAAAATCCCTTATTTTGGCTGCTGATCCCTTATTTTTGAGGCTGCTGGTCCCTTATTTTCAAATCTGTAAGTTGACAGCTATGATCCTGGACTATTAACGGATGCCACCCATCTGTTGGAGAGGCGTATTCTCACTCAAATGCTTCATTGAGTTTCTGTGCTGCTCATTCCAGTTTTCCACTTCACACATTAGCCCATGGGCATGATGCCAAGTCAATGGAAGGGGGGTGGACTGGGAAGAAACTGGGGAAGGTTAAGTGCAGTAATGTCGGGAACTGGGCAGTTTGGAGCCTGGGCTTGTCAGCCTGGATTGGCTTAATGATGTAATCATCTCAACAGAAACGGAAATGAATGGGGAATCATTTCCTGCTCCTAAATTCCAGATGCACGATGCCCTCAAAAACTTCCAGTTATCAGAGGCAGATTTAGGGCAGCACAGTCAGTTCCCCACACTGGGTGCCAAGCTGCTGGGGGGTGGGCGCTACAGGGCACCACAACTATGACTTAGTGCAGGTGTAAAATAGAAAGCATGGGGGGGGGGATTTTGACCTTGCACAGGGCACCGCTGAAACTTGAAAGACCAAAGTCTGCCTCCGCCGTTATAGAGGCAAGCAGTTGATATTTCTAAAGGGATAGTGGGAATAATAACACATACCTGTAAAAACTGTTTTACAGCTAAACTTTATTCTGTTCCTCAATACTGTACGGGCTCTGGCGACAAAAATTTGGGAGACAAATGCTGTTGGCTACGACGTAAGGAAGCAATATAGGTAAGCCTCTACTAAATTAAGTTGTGTCTTTGTTTTCCAGTTGCCCCTCAGAGAGCTGAGGAACTGTCAGAATGCAATACTACTTCTGAATACGTCAAGGGCTATAACTTATTTCTTATGCTGAAAACATCCCCAGAGAAAATACTAGTTTTGCGAACTCCCCATATGAATAATTCACTTCTTCAATGTATATATTAATGTAACTTATATGCTAATTGATTTCATCATTCCCAGAGGCCTCCAGTTCCAAGAGTGGCTCTCAAACATCACTTATCATAATTTTAAATCAGATGCATATATGTTTATATGAAGATTTTCAAGTATGAATTAGGAATATAATCAATATTTGTCAGCTGTTTACTTCTGATGTGAGGCAGATTTCAAGAAGGCTGAAAAAGGAGAGCTGTTTAAAAATTGGCTAGAAGCATTTTTAAAATAGAATACTTCTCCACTCATCTTAAGCATCGCAACCCGCCCTGAGCATAAACTCCTTAATGTGAGTGTTATCCTGGGCTGAAGTATCAGCTCTGACCTTTCTTGGAGAGGGAGGGAATAGCTTCTATAGATATCTGTCACTTTTAGAGGTGGCGAGCCTTTCTTTTTACTGGTGAAAAAGGGATTTGCCAGATGTTCAGGTGGTGGCTGAACTGCAACAAAAAGACAGCCCTGCAGTGTCTCTAATTGAGAATGGCCCCGTGGGAATGGCACTGCCTTGTTCTATATCATGGGGGCATTCTTGGTTGGTTGGTGTTTTCAAAGATGGCTGCCTGCAATGGCTGGTAAGACTTCAAGGCCAAGGTTTGATCATAAGATGTGTTGGTTTCTATTTCACTCACTGAGCAGCAACTGCAGTCACCAGGCATTGCTTTGCATTCCACAGTCCAAGTTACTGTTGGATTCCCACGGGAATGGGAGACTGGATGTGACGTTCACTGGTTTCCTGTTTTTTCAGTGTTCTCTCGGTTTCTTTGTTAGAGAGACAGTTGCTTCTCTGCTCTCACAGAGGCAAGATGCATGTTTGTATTCTCTCAGCATAGAGTGGAAATAAAGTTAAGAATGTGGCACATACTGCTTATCCTTCTGCTGTGTGGACTACTCTGCTTGGGCTCAAGATAAGATGAGCCTGTATCAGCTTCAGATGGGGCGAAGCTGGTGGCCTTATTCAGGATGCCAGGATGCTCACATAGAGATCCAGCCTTAACAAAATGGTATAGTTACCATGTGCCTGACTAGAAGTGGGAAGACTCGGGTTCAAATCTTCACTCAGCCATGAGGCTCACTGAGGTGGCCTCAAACCATCTATCAGCCAAACCTCCCTCACAGGACTGCTGTGAGAGTAAAAGGGGGAGGAAGTACCAGGTATGCTGCTTTGTTTATTGGAGGGAAGGCGGGATATAAATGGAAGGAAAGAAAGTGGGGGGGGGCAAGAATAAAGCTGACCCGTACTTGGACTCCTAATTTGGCATTGATCTCTTTAAAATGCACCCTAGGGGACTGCGATTCAATTAGCAAATGGACTTTGTGTCTCTGGGACCCCTCCCCCTTCAAACCTCCCTCTTCGCCACTGTGAGCAACAACTCAAAGTGCATCCTTCTGTTTTCTCGTTGAAAACAGCCATACTAATTGAGAGAGCCTACAATAACTGCAGAGACAGCTTCATCTGCAGTCATATTGGTTCTTATTTGGAAGAGAGAGCCAAGCAGAACATAGTTTTTCTGTACTGCACTGTAATAAGCTGTTCGTGTCTCTGGGAATGTACTGAGTTATTTCAGACCTCTTCTTCATACTAAAGATGATTGTAGAGAAACAGAAAGGAAAGCAGAAGGAGGCCGGGAGAAATCAGCTTTGTTTCTGCAACACAAAAGAGAGATGTATGTGCATATGTATATGTATATGTGTATATCAGTGCAATTTTTCTAGAAAGAGGTGCAGGAGCTCAGCACAAACATCTCCCTTGTTTTCTTATAAAGGCAGTGGCACCCACCTGAGAGGTGCTGGAACTGAGTTCTCTCTCAAGAACCAGTGAGTCAGTGAGTTTCTCTTAGCCTTCCCTGTGCACAGGCAGCAGGAAGGAAAGATAATCGCTGTAGATCATCAGGGCTTTGAGCTTCCAAGGAGAGTGGGAGCCATTGTTGCTGATAGGATCTACAGGCGCCCAGTACTTATGTGAGAAAGTGAGACAGGCCTCTGATCTCCAGAGCAGATAGAAGAATTGGTTCTAGGGACAGGCATAGGCGCCGACTCCATGGGGCCTGAGGGGCCCCGAGCCCCCTCAAAAATTCGTTTGGGGGGGCTCTGCCCCCCCAATAATCTCAGGCGCCCCTCCAGCAGAGCGCCGCCGCCACGCTGGCTCTGCCTGGCGCCGCTCCGCGCATCCGCGGCTTTTATAGGGCGCCCGGCGCGCACCAGCTCGATAACGGGCACTGGCGCGGCGGAGGGTGCCGGGCCGGGGGAGGGGGGCGTCCGGCCTGTCTCCTTGGCAACCCCATTGAGCAGCGCCGGCTCCCCCGGGAGGGCCACCCCCCCGCGCCGCCGATCGCCAACACCGCCGACGCTGTGGCTGCCCGAGCCCAAGCCCAAGTCCGGCTCGCCGACGCCCTCCGCTGCGGCTGCGGCTCCGGCTCCGTGCACGGCATCCCGCGGCGGGTCACTGGGGGGCCTCTCCATCAGCATCCTGGGGAGAAAGAGGGAGAGGAGAGCCGTAAGGGAGGGAGGGGCGCGAGGGGAGGAAAAGGAGGAGAAAGGGAAAGTGGAGGAAGAGGAAGGAAGGAAGGAAGGAAGGAAGGAGAAATGGGGAGGGAGACGAGGGAGGAAAATTGCGCGCAGGGTGAAGAAAGGAGAAGGGCGAACGAGACGAGCTTCCAACTCAAAAAGGGCTGGAAGACTGGGAGGATGAAGGATCGGGAAAGAAAGCGATGCCTTCCCCGCCCGCGACGTCGCCCGCTTGTCATTGGCAACGCAACGAGCGAACCAGCAGCAGGACCCCGGTATGCCCCCCCCCCCAATATTTTTTATAAGTCGGCGCCCCTGGGGACAGGGAACGTCTAAGGGGCTCTTGTCGGTTGTGCGTAATGAATTCTCATGCCTGAGACATTGTCCCGTCTGGCTGTAAATACAAGCCCAAGAAACCCTCCAGTTTTCACAGGCGATGAAATTCCAGGGGACTGGAGTATGCTACGGTCCTTGGGCAACTCCTACTGAATAAGATTGCATGTCTGCAATTATGTGGAGAGTTAGGCTGATTATATCCTATTGTGCTCAAGGAGATTTAGGCAGCTTCAGGGATTGTAGGCTAGGACACTTTTCTGTGCAGCATCTAGCACTTTGTCGGAATGACTGATGGTGATAACGGTGGGCTGCCCTAAAACATTGGCTCAGGATTTCAGTGTTTAATCTAGGGAAGGGTTTGTACCAACACCTGACCAATGAGGAATTTGTCAGCAAATGGCAGAAAACCATGGCTAAAAAAGCCACCTCTATTGGTCTCTCTCCCTCCCCCCCCCCCGTATTACCTGGGTTATGAAGGTGCCCAAAAGATGTTAAAGCAAAGATTATGGGAAAATGCATACAGTGACTTGCGATCTCGATCACACGCAGAGCCAGTGTGGTGTAGTGGTTAAGAGCGGTAGTCACGTAATCTGGTGAACCGGGTTCGCGTCTCCGCTCCTCCACATGCAGCTGCTGGGTGACCTTGGGCCAGTCGCACTTCTCTGAAGTCTCTCAGCCCCACTCACCTCACAGAGTGTTTGTTGTGGGGGAGGAAGGGAAAGGAGATTGTTGGCCGCTTTGAGACTCCTGAAGGGGAGTGAAAGGCGGGATATCAAATCCAAACTCTTCTTCTTCTGTAGTCCGCTGGCAGTAGGAGTACAATATGGGTATGTCTTTAAGTTAACATCTTACATTAAAAACCTGACAGTACCAGACTATCGAAGGCTTTTCACCAAAGCCAGACTAAATGTCTTTCCTTCTGCAGTGTTGGATGGCAGGTTGAGAGGAGTTCCCTACCAGGACAGACTTTGCTCGTGTGCTCAAGACATCAATTCCATAAAACATATTTTGTTGCATTGTGCAAAATATGAGCAAGCCAGGGCTGAACTGATACTACCTTTGCTGGTACCTTTCCCGGGAAAATCAGAAAAAGACCAGACAAATGCTAGAACATTAGCAGTGGCAAAGTTTTTATCGGTGGTTGCAAGAACAAATGATCCCTATATTCTGAACAAAATATTTGTTTAACCTGGAGGTAGGCTGTATGAATTGTGTACTGCTTTTAATGATTTGTTGGGTCTCTGAACCGTAATAAAGGTTGATGATGATGATAACGGCAACAACTTCTCTTCACTCTTCTAGAAAACTAGCCAAATCCACCTTGATCCTTGTCCTTGTCTTTGGCGTGCATTACTTTGTCTTCGCATGCCTGCCTCACACGTTCACCGGGCTGGGCTGGGAGATCCGGATGCACTGCGAACTCTTCTTCAACTCGTTCCAGGTGTGCTGATGTTGGTGCTTATAAGCCGTAACTGTTCACTTATGCTAACTGGAGAGGAGGTTGTTGCTGGGAGGCAGTAAATCCTTCACGGGCAGCTGAATGTGGCAAGAAGGTATTTGTCCAAGACTCTGGAACATGCAAGCGGACCTCTTGTACCTCCAAGGGCTGGAGAACTGGAACCATTTTGGGAGAGTGCCAAACTTAATTGGGACGTTTGTGCTTCTTTAAACCTAAATAGCAACTGCAGGAGGGGCTGAACAAGACTGGGACTGTGGGGAGGGAGCATCGCCTCTCTTTCTTGCTGTGGTCCTGGTAAAAATTGCACCTCCCCCAAAAATCTGCTATTTGCATTTGGAAATAGGTATTTCCCTTCTGATGCAAATAGCAGCTTGCAGAAGGATTTCTGCCAAGACGGTGTTGGCCTTTCCCATTCCCACGGTCCCACACCTTCTTAAGGCCTCCTTGCCTGCAGCTGCTATTTACGTCTGCATCTTTACCTTTAAAGAAAGATGCATTTTAATTGCATCCATGCAATTAATCTTGTGCCTAGGTTAACTTTAAGAGTTTGCATTTGCTGTGCTCCCTCCCCCCCTTTGCAGGGTGAGCTCAGCACCTTTTACTATGCTGAAGGCAGGTGTAAATACCAACGATTCCAGTGCTGATTTAGTGACTGGTCTCTTTCTCTCTCCATGCCTGCCCCATCATCAGCCCTTCCCAGTTTAGGCTGGCTTGGTAGCTTCCTTCAGAAATGTTTTAAAGTTTCCCATAAAACGCTCATTTGCCACCATTTTAAAACAAGAAGTGCTACCTGTTGTTTTGGGGTTTTTAAATTGATATTTTATTGATGCGGCAGCTAAAAAAGCCAATGCAATTCTGGGCTGCATCAATAGGAGTATAGCATCTAGATCAAGGGAAGTAATAGTGCCACTGTATTCTGCTCTGGTCAGACCTCACCTGGAGTACTGTGTCCAGTTCTGGGCACCACAGTTCAAGAAGGACACTGACAAACTGGAACGTGTCCAGAGGAGGGCAACCAAAATGGTCAAAGGCCTGGAAACTATGCCTTATGAGGAACATTTAAGGGAGCTGGGCATGTTTAGCCTGGAGAAGAGGAGGTTAAGGGGTGATATGATAGCCATGTTCAAATATATAAAAGGATGTCACATAGAGGAGGGAGAAAGGTTGTTTTCTGCTGCTCCAGAGAAGCGGACACGGAGCAATGGATCCAAACTACAAGAAAGAAGATTCCACCTAAACATTAGGAAGAACTTCCTGACAGTAAGAGCTGTTTGACAGTGGAATTTGCTGCCGAGGAGTGTGGTGGAGTCTCCTACTTTGGAGGTCTTTAAGCAGAGGCTTGACAACCATATGTCAGGAGTGCTCTGATGGTGTTTCCTGCTTGGCAGGGGGTTGGACTCGATGGCCCTTGTGGTCTCTTCCAACTCTATGATTCTATGATTTTTCCCAATTATAAAGCAATAAAGTGATTTAAAAAAAGAAAAAGTGCTCCCCATTGTAATAATGTTGCGCAAAAGTGCTGCAGGAACTGGAGGAAGATTTAGCCAATCAGTGCTGTGCAGAGCAGGCTTCTGCTGCAAACTCATGCAACCAGTTTTCACTGATTTTTTTGGGGGGTGAGTGGGGTGTCTAGCTCCAGAGGTTGCTGGGCTTCAACTCCTGTCACCCTCACCCATTGGCCATGTTGGCTGGGGCAGATTCAAACTGGAGTTTAGCAACCTCTGAAAGGCCACTGGGTCAGCACTCGTGCTTTAAATGCACCTTGGCATTTTTAACAGATGCAGAAGAGGGAAGACAAAATGAATATGAATCCAAACATTGCATCTTCTTTCTTCCTTCTCTTTTGCTCTCTGCTAAAGTGACACACGTTTAAAGCTATTATATAAGCCCCGTGTTTGTTTCCTGTGAGTCTGGTTTTGTTTTTTTGTAAAGTGCTGAAAGAGCCAGCCTTTGATCATCCTAACTCAGCTGCAGCTGTATATGTTCATTTGCAGCAAAGATGCGTAGTCCTTCACAGTAGGTGCTGCAAAACTTCCGTTGTTTTCTTGTTTTCTTTGTGGATTGCCACAGGAAGGCCCTGTGAAGATCTACCCCTCTGATTCTGTTTGTCTCTTATAAAACCTGCTTCTTTTTCCCATCAGTCTGGGATTCTTTTGGTTTCTGGTGTTAGAGTGGCAACACCATGGAAATAGAGTAAGATCAATGCATTGCTTAAGTTTTTGTTTATTTAAGGCTCTTGCATACCTCTTTTCATGCGGCATACACATCATAATACATTTGATGTGCCTGGCATGACTCAAAGAATTCTGGGAACTGTGGTATGCCAAGGATGCTGGGAATTTCTGGAGGCACAGATGGAGGAGAGGTGGGAAAATAGAAGTCCTTGACTAGGGCTTCCGCTGATGGGATGCAGTTTACTGCTGCCCCATGCGTTTTAAATGCGCGGTCCAAACGCAGCCTCAGGTGAAACTCACAAAGCAGATCACTTGAGATGATCACAACAATAAGCATCAGGTTGTTTTTTTAAGTTACAATATAATAGAAGAGATGACTTGTTTGTATTTCCTGTGTTCCTGTATAGTTCTTGAATCAACAGCAGAAATCTACAGTCAGCGTTGGCAATTTGAAATTTCTCCCCCAGTCTCTTTCGATAAATAGAATTGAATGCAGCAGAAAGATCAATGGAAGCTGCATAAAGTTTCGTCTTCTTTGTGTTTTTCCTTACAATATGGTTCAGAGTAAAACATTGATCAGTCCTTTGAACCCCACTTGTTCTACATGAATAACGATGCCATTTTGCATCCAGTCAGTTAATTGTTGAAGGAAATACTGTGCATATAGTCTAACAAGCTAATTGGCGAATAGTTTTGTGGCTCCTTCCTATTCCCTTTCTTACAAATCACTAAAATGACTTTCATTGTCCACCCAGAGGGCATTTAGCCTGGGCTGTTTATGCTGGTAAATAAGTCAGCCAGGATAGGTCTCCACCATTAAATGTAATCCTTGTAGAGCTCAGAGGGAAGCAAATATTATCCAGGAGTTTTCTTCGATTTCAGGCAGGAAATAAGGGCCTTTGTCTCATACAGGAGTTTAGTTGTGTTTTAGGAATGTTTGAAAAATCATTACACACTACTGGCATTACACACAGACTGACCACCACGTATATTGGAGAAATATTTAACCCAATCAGAGGCAGGAATTGAGACTTCCTGTGATGATTTCACTTCATTTAAACCCCGGGCCACCAGTTCCCAAAATTTGTCTTTTCTCCAACTTGTTTGTTTAGAAAATGCCATTATCAAAAATGTGTTAATGACAACAGGGTTTGTGGGTTGTTGTGGTTTTTTTTGTAACCCATCGGATTTAGCCCACTCGTTTGTTGTGAATCGCTCTTACATGGCTGGGGCAACATTTAGATCACCCATCCACATGTGGACTGGGGCTGATTTGCACAGACCTGCCAATTGCCCCATTTTTAGTGAGACATCCCAGATCATGGAAGCCATTCCCAGCTTCTGGTTTGATCCTGGAATGTCTCGTCTTTTGCTTTTGTTTTTTAATACTTTATTTTTGTTTTTTTAGAACAATGTTCATACAGTGGTACCTCAGGTTACATACGCTTCAGGTTACAGACGCTTCAAGTTACAGACTCCGCTAACCCAGAAATAGTGCTTCAGGTTAAGAACTTTGCTTCAGGATGAGAACAGAAATCGTGCTCCGGCGGTGTGGCAGCAGCAGGAGGCCCCATTAGCTAAAGTGGTACCTCAGGTTAAGAACAGTTTCAGGTTAAATACGGACCTCCGGAACGAATTAAGTACTTAACCCGAGGTACCACTGGATACATTTAAATCATTTTCAATTTGTACACATCTGAGATTACTTAAATCCCTGGACTCCCCCCCCCATGGTTTCCAATTTTTTCTATTCGTTCTATTGCATCTAATTACATTTTTCAATTTCATGTTTATCCTTTTTTAACTTAAGTCATATTACATTATAAGTGGTATTACAATTCTGCTAGCATTTTTAGATATCTACAGTGGTCTTTAAGATACTCTATTAAAAAATTTCCATTCTTGACTATTTTTTTATCATCTTGGTGTCTGCTCTTCAGAGTTATCTTCGCCATTCAGCTTAGTCCATCATCTTGGTTATCAAATTCTTCTTTGGCTGGGACTTTCTCGTTTTTTGGTTCAGTGCTCTGGTGCGAGTGGGAGATTTTGTTTCAAAGAACTGGTGATGTATTCTGCCACCCTGGTAGGGTGCTGATTCCATGGGAAAGGCTCCGGCTCTGTTGCTGAGTCCTTCAAGTATTCTCCTGGGTGCAAGAGCCATTCATGGAGAAGCGGCTCCTGTGCCAGGCCATTGGGGGCATCAGCTAATAGGGCATCTGAGTATCTTCCTTGCTTATGGTGTCAATTGGCTTAGGGCCAGCAGACATACAGGAGCTGCCGTTTGGCTCAAAGGATGCTTATATATATACAGTGGTGCCCCGCAAGACGAACGCCTTGGAAGACGAAAAACTCGCTAGACGAAGGAGTTTTTCGTTTTCTTAGCCGCTTCGCAAGACGCATTTCCCTATGGGCTTGCTTCGCAAAACGAAGCTTGCCCCGTAAGCTCCAGGGATAGCGGGGAAGCGCAGCGCATCTTCCCCGCTGTCCCCGGACCTCTTTTGAACCAAGGGGCGGCAACGGGGAGAAGCGATTCTCCCCGCTGCCCCTTCCCTTGCTTTAAAACAGGTCCGGGGACAGAGGGGAAGGCGCGCACGCCTTCCCCTCTGTCCCCGGAGATTGCGGGGCAGGCAACGGGGAGAAGCAATCTTCTCCCCGCCGCCCCTTGCTTTAAACAGGTCCGGGGACAGAGGGGAAGGCGTGCGGCGCTTCCCCTCTGTCCCCGGACGGTCTCCATAGGAACGCATTGATTGATTTTCAATGCATTCCTATGGGAAAGCGTGCTTCGCAAGACGAAAAACTCGCAAGAAGAAAAAACTTGTGGAACAAATTAATTTCGCCTTGCGAGGCACCACTGTATAGTACTTATTACTGAAATATTAAAATATTGCATCTCACTTTTTAGCCCCTCGTTCACAAATTTCAGTTCAGCTGCATCCATGTGTAATTCTTGCTTCAAAGTGGAGATGGTGAAATGACTGATATTCTTTAATTGCTCTTTATTCTCCTGCAGGGTTTCTTTGTCTCCATCCTCTACTGCTACTGTAATGGAGAGGTAAGTCACTAGATGAATTGGGACAGGTGGCCTTCCTAGCTGTGAAATGGGGGGGGGCATGGCCTAGTCAGCAGGTGCATTTGGGACAGTGAACGAGATTTTAAGAAGTTGCTACCTGTTCCAAGCCACACACACACACACACACACACACACACACACACACATTTTTAATAAGGCAGATGTTTAGGTATAAAGAAACACATAATTATATATGTGTGATTGAAATGACCTGTAAAGCATGAGAGGAAGACTGTGCGTGTTTCTTTGGATCCCAGCTTCTATTTATAATTTCGATTTCTCTTCTTACAAAATGCTTCCAATGAGATTGCACTGGTTTTACTTCTTGAGTAGGGCACTCTTGGGTTCTGTCCAAGAAAGTGCAGTTTGTTAAAAACCAGTAAGGACTCTCTCCCCTGGCCAGCCATATGCCAACACAAGGTGGAGGCAGGAGAGAAGGCTTGTTTCCATTAGAAATGAGTGATAGGACCTCATTTGTAATTTACCAGCCACTCTTCTTGCACCTCATTAGTTGGTTTAATTAACTTACTGCCCTTTGGGCATTATTCTTCAGGTTTGCTAAGGGTGGGAAAGAAGGCGAGACAGAGAGATTTGAGTAATGACCATGATATATAAACACTTGAATAACTTTTTCTCTCTTAAATAGTTCTCACAAAGCACAACGCAGTAATTAAATTTCATGTTTTTAGGTCGTTGTTTTGTGCAGTGACTGGAACTAATATTTGATGTAGATTCCAGATAAGAGCTCTCTATTTTTTAAAATGTTTCTAGACCTCATGGTGTTAGAAATAAGAGCTAAATAAATAAATAACCAGCTCTTGTTGTTTCAGCAGAGCTTCTGTGTCTGGTGTGGCTCTCTGTCCTTCTGTTGCATAGTTTTTTTAATATACTGTATATACCTCCAAAACATATATTATTGTGCTCTCCTACCTACTCACTCAGGTGGCGCTGTGGGTTAAACCACAGAGCCTAGGACTTGCCGATCAGAAGGTCGGCGGTTCAAATCCCTGTGACGGGGTGAGCTCCCGTTGCTCGGTCCCTGCTCCTGCCAACCTAGCAGTTCGAAAGCACGTCAAAGTGCAAGTAGATAAACAGGTACCGCTCCGGCGGGTACCGAAATGGCGTTTCTGTGTGCTGCTCTGGTTTGCCAGAAGCTGCTTAGTCATGCTGTCCACATGACCCGGAAGCTGTACGCCGGCTCCCTCGGCCAATAAAGCGAGATGAGCGCCGCAACCCCAGAGTCGGTCACGACTGGACCTAATGGTCAGGGGTCCCTTTACCTTTACCTTGCCCACTCACCACAGATTCCACTTGCCCCTTAATGCTTCTGCTGAAGAGAAGGCATGGCTCCAAGTTTAATTTGGTAGTCCAAGCAAATATTAACTGAATGAATGTTTCATTTTATTATTACTAACACAACTGGACGTAGTTGCAGTTGTTATGGTGAGGAAGAGGGGAGCTGTATGTTTGTTCCTATATTCAAAATTATTTTTTAAAGAAGAAGACGGGGCATTGGCCTAACACTTTTCCTTTGCGTTTTGATCTGGCCATCTCCTTCCCCTCCAGGTGCAGGCTGAGATCAAGAAGACCTGGGCTAGGTGGCACCTGGCTGTGGACTGGGAGAGGACGGCTCCTTGTGGGAGCTATCGCTATGGCTCTGTCCACATGAACATGACGCACAGCACCAGCAGCCAGTCTCAGATGGCGGCCAGTTCCCGCATGGTAGTGATTTCCACCAGGGCTGGCAAGAATGTCACCCGGCAGAACGACACCCAGATAACTTTGCCCGGGTATGTTAGGAGCAACTCTGAACAGGACTGTGTGCACTGGTGGACTCATGAAGAGGCTGAAAAAGAAGAGGAGGAGGAGGAGAAAAAGCTGGATGCTGTTTCTCTCAAGGAGCCCTTTACACTAGAGGGCCATTGCGCAGGCTCCCTTAACGAGGAGGTGACAGAGAGCAGGGCTGAAGTAGAGGCAGCACTTTAGCAAGCCAGAGAGGCATGAAAGAGAGGCCGGGAATTAAAAATAATAATGGGCAGGCCCATCTTCTCCTACCCAAGTTACTAAGCTCTGCATCAGAGCCTGCCATCTTGGCTCATCTTCATCAAAAGCTTCCTCAGACGCAGCTCATGTCATGTGCTGACTCAGATCTGTGTAGTCCACTGTCATCGACGGGCTCTTTACTGTCTCAGGCCAAAGCTTCTCTCAGAGCTGCAACCAGGGCTTCCTCACCATAGAGAGCAGGGGGTTTTCTGCGTGCAAAGCACATCTTCTACTGAGCTCTTCATGACCCAGGAGCCTCACAAGCATTTCTGCACTGCGTGATGTCCCTGTGTTAGCAAGACGTTTTTTCTGCCTTAAAAACATCAGGGGAACCAGTGAAGTCGAAATTCAGTGGAGTTTAGGCAGAAGAGAATTATTTTGATTAATGGAAGCTTCACACACCATTCACACACACAAACTTATATATGAAGTCCAAATAATACAAAATCACAGCCATCATATCTATCCCCACTAATGAGGCCAGAAGCCCTTGCCAATCAGATATGTTGCAGCAAAGCCAAACTCATGTTCACATCCCTTCCAACATGTAACAAATGTCAGCACTGAGTCAAAGATGTGTGCGACCATAATGTTCCCCCTTAACTGTATCATATGTGCATTTCCTCTCATTGTTATGAATCTGGTCGGTCTCCCCAGCCCCTCAAATGTTTGTTTATTTGTGATAATTGTAGGCTTGGCCTCACAAGGCAGATTCCATGAAAAGGAAAATACAATACACAAGTCAGAAATACAAATGACATATCAACCACCATTAAAACAATAACATATAGTAAGTATGAAAGATGACCACAGCGTTAAAAATTTCAGTATCAGACCAGCATAATATCATTGAATCTACTTAAATGTTAACATTTCAATCCCAACATGTTTCTAGGAAAAGGCAATTCAGAATAGGTCGGTCTTTAAAACTCACTTCCAGCCCAAAAGAAGGGAGGAGGCGATCACACATGTCACACCCTGAAAAGACTTCCGCCATTATGGGGCTACAAACAAAAAGCCCCCATCTCTCATGAAAGCCAGATAAATCTCAGTCATGGACATGTGTGAATGGCCTCTGGTGCTAATCTGAAAGCACAGGCAAATTGATGAGAGGGAAGCTGGTCTTTGAAATAACCTGATCCAAAACCATTAGGGCTTTGGAGAGCCACACCTAAATCTTAAATAAGAGCATAATAAGAGTCCTGCTGGATCTGTCCAAAGGCCCAATTTCTCCTGTTCTTCTAGTGGCTGACCAGGTGCCTATTGGAGTCTGCAAGCAGCGCTTTCCCCACTTTGTTGCCAAGCAACTGGTATTTGGAGACCGCTGCCTGCAGTCTGGGAGGTAATACACAGCCTTCTTGGTTAGCAGCTGTCGATAGCCTTATGCACTGTTCACTTTTCATGGTGAATGCCATAGCTTACCGGTATGTGCTGTGTTGGAAGGGAAAAAACCCATTTGGCCTCTCATGCATCTTCCATTATTCAACCACATTGTGGAATTTGCCTTTTCCTTTGTTTTTTACAATTGGTTTTTGCAGTTTACATTTGTGTTCAAATCAATCATAATCATAAAGGATTCCCTGATTCCTTGGACTTTCCTCTGCCCCTCCATGGGTTCCTTTTTCAACTGCATCTTATAAGATTCTCCATTTTCTTAAAATTCCCCATTTCCCCATAGTTCTTGTTACATTATAAGTATCGTTATAGTCCTGCCAAAGTTTTTAGTTGCTTACAGTGTTCTCCAAGGTAACTTACAAATTTTCCCCATTCCTTATTAAAATTTCTGTCTTCTTGATTTCTGATCTTCCCGGTCATTTTTGCCATTTCGGCGTAACCCATCATCTTTATCAGCCATTCATCTCTGGATGGGACTTTGTCTTCTTTCCATCTCCAAGCCAAAAGTATCCACTCTGCTGTTGTCGTATACTTAAATAGTCTTTCCTTTGGTTTTTCTGCACCAAAAACGCCCAATAGAAAAGCTGCTGTTTTTTTCACAAAGGTTATTTAAAACATTTTCCAGCTCATAAATCATTTCCCGGATTGCTTTTGTTATTTTGCATGCCCACAACATATGGTGGAATGTGCCTGGAATTTTCCACAGCTGCCACAGTTCAACATTTTTCTTGTCTTATCCACCACTTGCCCTATCCCGGGACCCCTTGCCTTCAGAGCAGCTGCTTCAGCTAGAGCTACAGCCCAGAACATCTCATCAGAACACAGAAATCAACCTTATAGCAAGCCTGACGGTTGATTCATCCAGCATCACCTTTCCAGGGTTTCAGACAGGAGTTTGTCCCAGGCCTATTTGGAGATGTTTGGACTTGATTAAGGAGCTTTATGCATGTAGGACGTTTGCTTTTTCCACTGAGCTACAGTCCTCATACTAAGAACAAAGTACAAAGCTTTCTAGGAAAAGTATGATGAGGATTCGACTTTGATCTGCAGCGGAGAAACTTGAAAATACATTATCTCTCTCCCTCGGCTCATTTTTAAAATGTAATTTAAAATTTTAAAAATGTGAAAACATCAGCTTGGAAAAAAAGAGGTGAAAGAAAAGTGTAAAAGACCACAGTTCTTCAGATAAAATACACATAAGACAACAGCTACTGGGGGGGGGGCAACATTGTTGAAAAAGCAGAACGTAAATGAAAGGGAAATACAAGCTTGGACTCACATTGTCAGGGGTGCTTTTGTAGAACATTAGTGCAAATGAGCCTCCCAGATTTTAGTAATTTTATGTCTAATTGATTTCTTTGGGGGAGGCATGTGCTTGAGCATGAAACTAGACCTTTGGCAGCAGGCCCAGGTCTTGGAACCCGTGTTTCCACCAAACTCTTGAGAGGAGTGAAGGTTGTGATTTGGAGAGAAAAAGCAGCAGTCAGGACAGGGAGTGCTTAACTCAATTGCCTCCTGCTATTTCTCCCTTTCAGCAATGACAAACCTAGACAGCATCTTTAAAAGCAGAGACATCACCTTGCCAACAAAGGTCCGTATAGTTAAAGCTATGGTTTTCCCAGTAGTGATGTATGGAAGTGAGAGCTGGACCATAAAGAAGGCTGATTGCCGAAGAATTGATGCTTTTGAATTATGGTGCTGGAAGAGACTCTTGAGAGTCCCATGGACTGCAAGAAGATCAAACCTCTCCATTCTTAAGGAATTCAGCCCTGAGTGCTCACTGGAAGTACAGCTGAGGCTCCAATACTTTGGCCACCTCATGAGAAGAGAAGACTCCCTGGAAAAGACCCTGATGTTGGGAAAGATGGAGGGCACAAGGAGAAGGGGACGACAGAGGACGAGATGGTTGGACAGTTTTCTCGAAGCTACAAACATGAGCCTGACCAAACTGCGGGAGGCGGTGGAGGACAGGAGTGCCTGGCGTGCTCTGGTCCATGGGGTCACGAAGAGTCGGACATGACTAAGCGACTAAACAACAACAAATTTCTCCCTTTCATCTCTCTCACCTGGTAGCGTTTTTCCTAGCTGGGTTCCCAAATATATGGTTGGTTCACTTCAGGAAAAAGTACAGGGAAAACGCTAAGACCCTTTCCTGCCACGTCTCCAGTCTGTTGCCAAGGGTCCACCCAAACGCAAAATGCTTCATTGTGACAACACTGGACATAAACCAGGAAAAATGTTTGCTCCCTATTGTCTGACTAAGCTTTGTTTGCTTATTGATTTGTTAATATGTGTGTGGTTTTATAAATTGGTGCCGCCTGTATTTTCAGCAGGTATTTGCCTACTCAAATACACGAGAATTAATGTTAATTGATGTTAGCAGCTATACTGAAGTTGATAAACCTGTTTAACCGTGTAAATATTGTGAAGTGGTGCACAAGATCTATTAAATTTTGTTTTGTTTTTAAGTTCTGTCTGCTTTGCTTTTAAAAAAAATCATTTGAGGGGAAGAGATTGGGTTGTATGCAGCATAGCACCAAGTTAAAGTCACTTGGTGTTATACTTCTTGCACAAGAAATAGTGCAAGAACATTACCAAAGATTGTTGTGCCACAGATTGTGCAGCCAGAATCAGCTGTTACCTATCAAGTTTGGGACCCCTTTGTTGCACAGCCTTTAAGCTCTTGCACCCAGTGGACAGAGGAGGTGAGACACAGCCGATTGAACAGTAATGACAGCCCTTGGTTCAGATCTCATCACCATGATTGCTCCCTTCATGCATGACTCTCAAGAAGTGATCTTAGCTGAAATTGTGTAGGCAAAACCCATGCAATCAAGTTCAGGGTGTAACCTACTGATTATTAACATTATAAATGAGTCGAATAGAAAGAAAGGAGCTGGTTCATTCCTCTCTCTTGATGACTATAAAGCTTTTGATAATATTGGTTCATTGTTTTTGACACACCTGCTAAACAAATTTAAATTTGGATCTAAGTTCTTGCACCTCATTAAGCAACTATACTCCAAATCAAAGGCAATCATTTCAATCAATGGCTTTGATACTCAAGCTATAGGTCTCTTAAAGAGCTGCCCTCTGTTAATGGCAGAGACCTATAGCTTTAAGAGACCTATAGCTTGAGCATCAAAGCCATTGATTGAAATGATTGCCTTTGATTTGGAGTAGAGTTGCTTAATGAGGTGCAAGAACTTAGATCCAAATTTAAATTTGGATTGTGTTGTTTGTGTTGGTCATAGAGCTACTAGTCATGCAACTACGTAGATGCTTCTATAGATGGGGTCAACGTACGGAACAAGGTACACAAAGTGAATATGTTTGCAAATAACACCCTCTTATTTTTGCAAATAATAATAGGGACGCGGGTGGCGCTGTGGGCTAAAGCCTCAGCGCCTAGGGCTTGCCGATCGAAAGGTCGGCGGTTCGAATCCCCGCGGCGGGGTGCGCTCCCGCTGCTCGGTCCCAGCGCCTGCCAACCTAGCAGTTCGAAAGCACCCCCGGGGGCAAGTAGATAAATAGGTACCGCTTACCAGCGGGAAGGTAAACGGCGTTCCGTGTGCGGCTCTGGCTCGCCAGAGCAGCGTTGTCACGCTGGCCACGTGACCCGGAAGTGTCTGCGGACAGCGCTGGCCCCCGGCCAATAGATGTGAGATGGGCGCACAAACCCCAGAGTCTGTCAAGACTGGCCCGTTCGGGCAGGGGTACCTTTACCTTTACCTTATTTTTGCAAAACCCAACAGCAGCCCTTGAGTCACAATGACAGAAACGTATCACAGTTGTAGCAGGATTGCAAATCAACTATTCTAAATCCGTGCTCCTTCCTATCAATTTAGACGACACTCGAAGAGACTTGTGACTAGTTTCCTCTCCATTTGCCACAGTGCATGGAAGATTTAAGTACTTAGCTATTAGCCTCATCGCAGGGACAAGACAACTGGGACTTAGAAACTATAGGGGACTGTATAAAGGCATTCAACAAGAACTTAGGTAATGGAAACATCTCAGCCTTAGCTGACTTGGGTGATTGGTGTGGTCAAAATGTCTGTGTTACCTAGGTTCTTACTCTTTTCCCCCCAAGTTTTGCCTATTCCCATCCCTCCTCTTCAGCTAAAGAGATGGCAAAACAAACTCGATGCATTTGTGTCAGGAGGCAAAAAAATCTGGGATAAGCAACCAAATTCTCTACAGACATAGAACAGAAGTAGGGATGTAACATTAAGTATAACTTAATGTTATACTATGCTGCTTTTCAAATCAAATCCTTGATTCCATTGCTCAGGGGAAGAACAGAAGCATCCACCAAACCAATTATAGTTTGCTATTTGCTTTCAAAACTTAATGTGTATTTTTGGAATTTGAGCCCCTTTCTGGGCAAAAAGATTCCAGCATTGCAGGGGTTTGGGCTAGACGACTCTCGTGGCCCCTTCCAACTCTATGAGTTTTCACATTTATTGCTATCTTTCTATATGACAACAACAACAAAACAACAACAACAACAACAACAATAATTTAGTATTTGTACCCCAGCCACTTTGGGCGGCTTCCAACAAAGATTAAAAATACATTAAAATGTCACACATTAAAAACTTCCCTTTGACTGCTTCATCCTGTTAGCTGTTTTTTATTACATTTTGTACATTCCCTTGAGGTGTGTGGATGCAATAGATAGATAAATAAACGAAAGCAGCTCCCTCTGTGGAAAGTTGGTTTCACTCTCAAATAGAACTATTACTACAAAATTGTCTTGAGCACCCGGATCCAAAAGCTGGACACCCTTTTTCCCTTCTGAATCATACCTATGTGAGATGTATGATTCAGAATCATTAAGAAGATTTCACTTATGGTAAGTACAAATACATTCGCAACTGAAACAGCAAGCACCTGCTCTTTGTCAAAATTACTTCTTTTGCTAAATCTCTTTGTTAACACCTCTGTGCTGAAATCAGTGTTCTTCCTCCGGAGCTGCTGACAGCATGCCCGTTTTTCTAAAAGACGTGGAAATAATCAGGAACAGAGTAAAACCATTGTTACTGACCATCTGGACTGAGGGACAGGGCTCAGAAGGTGATGGAACTGGAACATGCTGCTCTTGACCTGAGGACACCTATGAAAATCAAATAGATCCTCTGCTCTATGAGATGATAACATGCTCCTCTTGCAAAGTTGCCGGAGGTATTTCTGCATCACCCTTTAACAATGGCCAGAGCATTCCTTTATTGAGTTAAGTACTGAGCTTTGAAAAGTCAAGTTAGAACCACACAAAAGACCAAATCAGATGTCATGAGAGACTCACAGCTGCGTCTGACTCAAAAAACATTTGGAGTAAGAGACAGGCTGCGCCGGCACTTTCCTGGCCTCGAAAGCAGCAGTTAATGAATTTGCACCGTGGCCTCTTCCAAACCATGCCCCCCTCCCCATCTCTGCTTCCGGCGATGTTCTGGCGAATGGCGTCATCAGGCCATGCCACCAGGTTTGGAGTGGGTCGCCATGTTTGGACAGAGAGGCAGGGAAGGGAGAGATGGGGCTTCCAGTTAACCATAGATGTACTGGGGGGGGGCAAGGGTTTTTTCTTTTCAAAAGTTTTAGAAGGGGCTCACACTGCTCAGGCTCCTTCCCTTTTGCCTCTACTTTCTAGCAAAGCTTCAGGGCAAAGCGGCTCCATAGAATGTGAAATATACTCAGAGTCGAGAGTGGATTTCATGCTCTTTATTGAACTCATAGTGGTGAGGAGGAATGGAAGTTCCCCCAGAATGTCTGCTTTATATACATTATTCACACAATGGGCCCCACGTGATTGGCTAATTCCGGAATTCACCTGTAGGCCAATCAGGTTGCGGATTCCCTTCCACCTGGAGCTGGATTGGGTGGCTCCTGCGGACCAATCAGACTGCTGCATTCTGGATCCTATTGTTCTAGGGCCAATCAGACTGCTGCATTCTGAATCCTATTGCTTTAGGACCAATCAGACTGTTGCATTTTGGCTCCTATTCAACTCAGTACATAAGAAAATGCCATGTTGTGGCTCTGGCACGCTGCTTCCCTCTTGCTATGCTTCCCAGAGTACCCCTGGAGCAGCACTTTGCTCTGAAGTGTGGGCGGGGGGAGTACAGAGGGAGCAGCAAGATCTTCTTTTTAAACTTTAAAAAAGAGGGGGGAAAGACCTCTGCCACCTTGCACATCTCAGCAAGGGGCTCCCTGCATGGCCCTTGCGCAGGTGCCCTTGAGATCTTGCCCTGGTGCCTGCGAAACCTCTGAGTTCTACTTCCCTCTCCGTGGAGAAGGTGACTATTTGTTTTTCCCTTGAGAATTAGGCTCCCATCCTCATTTCCTCCGCCTGTTCTATGTGTTTCCCCCCAGATCTCTTGGGGGAAATGAAGCGTATGCTCTTTCTGTGGTGGACGGTGGGCATGGGCTGATCTGGGGTGGGGAGAAAAGTGACCAGAGGGGGCAGCAGCCACAGCTTTTGCCGGAAAATCAAAATGTGGCTATGCGCCTAAGAAGGTCAGCAACTCTCTTCTAAGGTAAGGGGGGGGGGGTCTTGGAAGGCTCCCGATTCAGAATCCTTTCAAACCTGGCAGCAACTTTGAAGTTGAGGCTGTATTAGTCCAGAAAAGTCTTGTCATGCCTGCGGAATTGCACTCGGTTTGAGCTCACTTTGATTAAGTGTTCCTGTCTCATCCTCTCCATTCCTTATCTGTTTGCAGCTGTCGTCTGTGAAAACCCCCCATTATGGATTGTTATCTTTTCCCATCTTGTTTCTGAGCAATATTTTCCTTTACTATTACAAAATAAAAAATTGCTGCTGCTGCTGTTATTTTCAACCCCCCACCCAGAGCCAATGAAGCCACAGGGACACTCAGAATCTTTGCTCTAACTTGGTGTGACAGCAAAGCTATGTTCTGATAGCAGACTTTTTTCTTCTTATTATCAAGGATGACACTTGGAGGATGAGAGGGAAAAGAGTTTAAGATAGCTGGGCGGAGGGTAAAATGAGCAATTCAGGCAGCTAGAACATCTGTGGTATGAAAAGTTAAGGGATTTTTGCACTGATGGGAAATGAAGCAGTGTAGGTGAATCTGCTTGAATTCCCTTGTTACTGCATTTTATTCATTTAAATTTCTATACCGCCCTTCATCTCAGGATCACTGCATGCCCTTCCCCAAATGTTTGCATACTAGGAATATGTATACAAGGAACACATGTCTGAGTCTTTAGCTAAGAGTCATGCCATGGCATGCTATGTAGGGTTTGCCATATGTCCGGAATTTCTCAGACATATCTGGAATACCACATTCGTCAGCATCGTCTGAGCAGAAATCGGACAAATGTCTGGAAAAAACCAGATGTATGGTGTTAACAGAGAAATCCGAGGGCTCCCTTGGACAAACAACAACAACCAAGGACACCAGCCAGGAATACCAGAGCAAAACAGCAGCCAGTAGGATTGGTCTTTATTGAAGACTGTCATGACAGGAATCCCACCTGCCATCAGGTGAAACAAAATGGAAGGCCAGAACAAAAGAAGACCCCAACTTTTATTAGTTACTAATCTCCCAAACTACACCCCTAGAACTACATCACAACTACATCATGACTACATCATTGACACATCACAAAAAGGAGGGGTTGAGGGAGGGGTTGTGGAAGTAACCTGAGTATCTTGTCACCTGGATGGTTCCTCCTTTCCCCCTCCCCATGAGTCATTTGCAGAGGACAAAGGGGAGTTGGCAGTTTCCTGCCCCCAGAGGGAAGATATGATCATTGTCCTTTGTTCCAGTCTGTGTTGAATCCACTTCCATATGCAAGTCCTTTGTGACCTGGATGGTCTTCTGTCTAGGACCATCAGGGTTGGCATAGCAACTGGGCAGGGCTCCTGTGTATGTGCTGGTATGGTTAAGGGATTATGGCTGCCCTGTATCAAACCTTCCCTTTTTTCTAGTCCTTCCTTCATGGAGTAAAGTAAAAGTGGAACGGTGCAGATCCGATGTATGGTTGATTTTCTATGAATTTATAACAGAAGCGTAATGTATGTTGTGTTGAGTGTGAGTGTCGAGTTTGTACAATGAATGATGGGGGGGGGGGGAGGTTCCTGCAACAATGGCAGCCCGGACTTTTCTGTCTGGATTTTCACTGTTTGAAACATGGCAACTCTAATGCCAAGGGGCAATCAGACACCAGAGTTTATAGCAAAAGAACATGGTGTTTGCGACAAAGCAGAAGTATCAATCAACGGCCTCACCAGTGTTCAGACTGGACCCAGCTCTGTATCCCTGAGTACATAAAGCGGAGATTTAGATGAGTGTCATGAACTGGCAAGACTACGAGGAGGAGGAAAAGGAGGAAGAGGATCCCAGTGAGAGGCATAGCTAGGCGACAGGGACACACGGGTAAGCTGGGGATGGGGAAGGCGGAGTTGCTGCAGGTAGTGTCATGTGCCAAAGGTATCTGAGAGCAGAATAATAACAACAATAAGAAATTTTTATTTATATCCCGCCCTCCCCGGCCAAAGCCGGGCTCAGAGCGGCTAACAACAAGTAAAAATAGCACAGTGTACATGTCAGGGAACTGACATCGGAGCTAGAGGCGGAGGGAAGGCTCTCAAATGATGCTGGAGAAGGGCCCAGCAGGGAGAGAGGCAGCTCAGCAGATGGGGAAGCAAATCAGCGCAACGCCAGGGATAAAGGGGGGCAGATGGGGGAATCGGCGAGAGGGCTCCAGGACTCTTCACTGGACACCAGCGGGGAGAGCACGGGTCCTCCGCTATCCACGCCCTCCCTGTGCAGAAGACTTCCACGCAGGGAGAGTAGGAGGAGACTTGGCGTCAAACAACTTTTATGTTGGAAAAGGTTTAAGAAACGCCCACTGACGGATTCTGCTAGCAACTGAGGCAGCCACAAATTGAAGGGCTGTCCAGACTGAAAGGTTTAACCAGGCAACATAGCCAGGAGAGGCGGCAACTTACGCACGAGCAACCCATACTCATTACAGTACATAAAATCACACAGTCAATTAATTAAAATACATTCTAAAATCAATTCAGAATCAAAGTAATGGCAACCATTGGGCTAGAGTTCTATGAGGATTACAGAAGGAGGAGGTCAGACTGTGTCCTGACCAAAGGCCTGGTGGAACAGCTCTGTCTTACAGGCCCTGCGGAAAGATGTCAAGTCCCGCAGGGCCCTATTCTCTTGTGACAGAGCGTTCCACCAGATTGGGGCTGTTAAGTTGTGGGTGAACATATCAGACGACACAGCGATTCTTCAAACAGCTCTTGTTTATTCACAGGGCAGAACAGAACTGAACTGAAGGGTTCAGCCAGCCTACTTATATAGAGCTCCAGTACCACGCAACTGTAACAACTTTCTGTAACTATCCAATCACTGAACGTCACTTTCAATCCCTTATTTGCATGTGTGGACCTGAGTGAAAACTATCTACAGTATCCCCCTGCTGGCCCAGGGTGAGAACTTCAGTACATAACAGGGGCCACGGTCGAAAAAGCCCTGGCTCTGGTCGAGGCCAGCCTAACCTCCCAGTGGCCTGTAAAGCAGTAAAGGACGCAGTAAAGCAGTCTAGAAATGTTGAGAAATGCTGTAAAGCTGCACAATCATTCAGCGTGTTGAATCACTGCGATGACTTTAGAGGATGACTCGTTCTCTTTATAAGTATTTGTATCTCATTGCAGGCAGACTCTGTGTGAAGTCAGACAGTGTGGAGCCACATAGGGTGGAGTCAGTGTGTGTGTGAAGCCTAACTTAGGAATGGCGCCTGTGCTCAGTGAAGCCTGTATTCTGTCTATGCTCTGAAGCTAATTTAAATCTTCTGTTCGCTATCCTGTTTATTTGCAAACATGTTTTAACTCAGTAAAGCTTTTATTCTTTTACTGAGGAGGACTCTGCGTTATTAATTTACACTGCGCGTTAGGTAGTACTCGTGGGGTGACAAAGGAGGGGCCTCCATCTCCACGAACATGGGGGGTGGGGTCCTGAGGTGTAGGGAACAGCAGACAGGGCACTCCAGGAAGCAGAGGCAGGCCAGGGGTTGCAGCCCAGTTCACTACCTGGCCAGGTGGGGAAGCAGGCATGTGATTACTCAGCTGGAGGAGGCTGAGCACAGGTGAGGGTCACTTGCCTCATCAAGCCCAGATGCTGCAATCAATCAGCAGAGCTGAGGTGCTGTGTCTACTCAACTGCCCATGTTGAGGGACCTTGCCTTGGACGCCCACAGATTTGTACTTTGGACCTGACACTGGACTGCATCCTGATTTTGGACTTGGACTGCCTGAACCTCATCTCCTGACCTTTGGCCTTTCAACTTTGGATCTCGGACTGTGTACTTTGCATATGCTGATCAAGCCTCAGATTTTGGGCTTGGTCTTGGCGCACTGTCTGGCTGCCAGGTAGGCCAGGACAATGAGGTAGGGGACAGTGGCATATTTTGTGTATGACTAGGGGAGGTCTGTGACAGTCATTTCAGAGACTAGGATATTGATTGGCCAGGTAACGCAGTCAGCGAGCATTATCAGGTATCTTTTCAAACAAGAGACAAGCTGCACTCATTCCTTTTTGTAGTCTGCCTCTTTCAGTGATGCTTATATGATGCTAAGTGGTTGGGTAATTTCTAAAGCCTTTGTTCTGGGTCTTCACCTCCTTGCAAGCACTGCTAGGAGTTGTTTTTTTGTTTTCCAATGTATTTATCAATTTGGTGCGAGAAATTGTTTATTCTGAAAGTGTGGCCCAGAGAAAAAGGTTTGAGAACCACTGTACTAAACCCTTATGCCCTTTAAAATCAATAACCCGCTGGTTAATTCCTGTAGTAAAATATATATGGAAAACAAAAATTACCACAGATCCGGTCCCAGTGGATATTTTCAACTGCATCCCCATTGTTATCCAACTCTGCAATTCAACCCTCCACCTCGCTTTTCATCTCCCGGGTCTCTGTGGTCTACAAAGGATTTAAAGTTCTCTGGAAAGCACCTGCGTCTCTTATAAGTGTGTTCCATGTTGTTATTGTGTCTCGCAGTCACAAAGTGAGTTGTTGATCTGGCCACAGGCTATAATAAGCTTCACAAAGAAGAGGCTTTTAAGGAGTTGAATGCAGTACTTGTAGAAAAGGAGAACTTTTTATTTCAGGAAAAATAACATTATTCAACAACACTATTGTCCATTTTGCTTCCCGTACATTTACTCTAAGTTAAATTAAACCGAACAACTGACAGCAGGCATGAGAAATTAAGGACCTGGGGTGCCCACAAATTCACCAGCTCTATCATTTATCGGTGAGCTCAAAATACAGGCGTGCAGGTCCCTAATATAGTTTGAAGGCTTAATATCCACAATTAATATAAACTTGTTTCCACAATACATGGTGCATTCGGGAGTGTGAAATAGGTATGGGGGTGCACTTAGGACACAAAATCTGTGAACAAGATTGAAAACGTATGGCTGGCCAAACCAGGAAAGTCATTCCCTGCATACATTAGGCAGAATTTGATCGAGATTTTCCCCAGATAGTATAGAACACTGGTCCAGTTGTTCCACATGACTTCTGGAATAGCATCAATATGTTACAGATGCATCAACTGCAGAGGGAAAGTAGCATCATTTTTGCTGAGGTTGCCCAGTGCTACATTTTTTTTTGAGGGGAATACATGGGCATAGCCAGAATTTGGAGGGCAATACGCGGGTGGCGCTGTGGGTTAAACCACAGAGCCTAGGACTTGCTGATCAGAAGGTCGGCGGTTCGAATTCCCGCGATGGGGTGAGCTCCCATTGCTCAGTCCCTGCTCCTGCCAACCTAGCAGTTCGAAAGCACGTCAAAGTGCAAGTAGATAAATAGGTACCACTCTGGCGGGAAGGTAAATGGCATTTCTGTGTGCTGCTCTGGTTTGCCAGAAGCGGCTTAGTCATGACCTGGCTCCCTCGGCCAATAAAGCAAGATGAGCGCTGCAACCCCAGAGTCGGTCATGACTGGACCTAATGGTCAGGAGTCCCTTTACCTTTACCTTTACCTAAGATTTTTATTGATTCTTACTGATTTGGGGGGAAGCTTCCCCCTGCCCCCCTTGTCTATGCCCATGGGGGAATACAACCTCAAAATTTGGAAATCATACAGGAACAAATTGATTTTACTCCTCAGTTGTCCCTACTGTCACTCTTTGAGGGATCAAATGATGACATAAAGGCAAAGTACACCTATGGATAATATCACTTGTGGCAACAAGGCTATCTGCAATCCATACATGGAGGAAACTGCAGGATTTAGGCTTAACTTAGATTGATAGTATTAAAATATTTGGAAAATGGGCTTAGGGGGTGGAAAATAATGTATAAGGTTACCAGTGACGGGAGGAAAAAGAAAGAACAGATGCTTTTAATGCCATTCACTGGCCTTTTGTTCCATGTATGGAAGAAACAGGGGTCTACATAATACTTTATAGGCAGTTTCAACACAAATGTGGATGCTTTGACAATGCAAACTCATTGAATTTTGACCATGGAAGTTTTCCCCTCCATCTTTACACACAATAGTCCTGTGAAGAATAAAACACAAGGTGAGGAAGACAGACTGGTTTCTACTGCTGCTGGCGAGACCTGCGTGGCGAGGGGTGCACTTGTGTTTTGTTCTCCTGCTTTATTATTATCTCCTATTAAAAACCAATAAAAATATATACATTTCCACATAAAAGGTTGTATTCAAGCACACAGTGCTACCTCTTTGCACAACCTGCTTCTGACAATTGCACAGAACCATAGTGCAATTGAAAACATCTCACCCAGTTCAAATTCTACTTTAGCCGACAAATTCAGTGGCCTTGGGCAAGCTACTATCTCTCAGCCTCAGGCTGAACATCTGTAACATGGTGATAATAACACTAGTTCAGAAAATCAAGCTATTTTCCAAGCAAAGTAAGAAAAACAGCTTAGTTCAGATTATTTTTCTCTCACACACCTGGTATTCACACCTCTCTTTCCAACCTACCATGATATGTTGGGTGGGTCCCAGATCTCTGTCCTGTTGTCCTCTTCTCCCAAAGTTACTTCATGGTGGCAAGGTTTATCTCCAGAGAAACTCTTTAATGAACAATCTGGGCAAAAATCATCTACTAGGATCTGTTCCAGTTATTGCCCCCACCCCAAGTCTAACTGACAAATCTCATTTCCTTTTATTGATGGAGTTACAAGCTTGACGGATGAGAGGAATGCTATGGACATAGTGTATCTTGATTTCAGTAAGGCTTTTGACAAAGCCCCTCATGATATTCTTGTGAGGAAGCTGGTAAAATGTGGGTTGAACGAGGTAACTGTTAAGTGGATTTGTAACTGGTTGATTGACTGAACTATGGTAGTTTTTTAAAGAAAAGTTACTAGGAAAAGATACTAAAGGGAGAAATGATAGTTTGGAGCCAAATTCACTCAGATATAAAATTGAATTGACTCTACTTTTTTGCCAGTTGTCCCAGATCCTATTAATCTAGCTAATTCTGAATTGTGTCCATCAAGATGTATTTTCAAGATTGCTTTCTGGGCCTGATTCTTTCTGAAAGCAAAACTTATTTAAACTGGGTAAGATGTTTTAATACTGGAAATGTGTGCTGGCTGGTTATACAAAATGGATCTCTCAACTTTTTATGTAGTTTGTCAGTTGATGTTGGAGAATAAGATCTATTAAATGTGCTCTATTAATGGCCATTTCAAGCTCTTGTCATTGGTGTCACTCCACACTTGTCTCAGTAGGGGCTGAAATCATAACTATACAGTTTTCTATATGGAAATAAAAGAGAAAGGTCTTCATTTGGAGCTGGAAACTATTGCTGTGAGGTTTCTGCCTGGAAAAAGCAGCTCTTTGGCCTTTGTAGTTCTGGTCCTTCACTGTTTAAGACAGTCATCCCAAAACATCTGGCGGGCCAAGTTTGGGGCTGCCTGGTTTAAGGCCTAGTGGCAACTGCTTCCCAGCTGTTCTGCATTTACACCTGGGAATATTGGTGATAGAAATAGAGGTGTCGCTGCGATTGAGGTGAAGTGGATAAAACTGGGGGGGGGGGAGCAGCAGCAGCAAGCCTTGCCAAATATCATAGGAGATCAAATTTTTTTTTAGAGGAGTTTGGACTTGATATCCCACTCTCAAATTTCAAATCGAATCTCAAATCGGCTAACAATTTCCTTTCCCTTCCTCCCCCACAACAAACACTCTGTGAGGTGAGTGAGGCTAAGAGACTTCAGAGAAGCGTGACTGGCCCAAGGTCACCCAGCAGCTGCATGTGGAGGAGCGGGGAATCGAACCCAGTTCACCAGATTACGAGTCCACCGCTCTTAACCACTACACCACGCTGGCTCTCCAAAGAAGATCAATATTTTCGAACTGACTGATGGGGAGGGGGCTCTCTTCCCTTCCCAAATAATGCCCCTACAATGCCATGATTATGTTGCATACTGTGCGGTATCGTATGGGGCGTGTCGGTGGATTGGGGAAGAGAACAGGGACAGATGAGCTAGTTTTTTTAAGAAAGCATTGAAGTACACTTCTGCAGTAGATAAAGAGTTTGTCGCAATTGAGGTCCCATAAGTCTCTCTCTCTCTGCAAGGAAACTGACCCTGTGAATCCTGGCTACCCTGGGAATCCTTACCATTCCATTCAGCAAGGTGAAAAGCACGAAACAGTAGCAGCAATTCAAATGCCAGAGTTGTGAATCCCTGCTCACGAAGACCTGGGTCTGCTACCTGTGTGTGGCAAATATCTATAAACCAGAGTGCACCATGGGATTTTATTCCCCCAAAAATGCTAGCATCAACCCATCTTTTCACAATTTGTATTATTTTACATAATATTTGGAAAGGGGAAGGACTTGGTGGCATGGCCAAGTACCGGCTGATGCCTCCTTGGCCCAAGACATGGGTAGGGAGCACGTTCTCATTCCTCAGTGGGGAAAATGCTGGGGTGGGGGTGGTGCTCTGCTTGGTCCTCCAAGCACACCTCCATTGAGAAATGAGGGGTCACCTCAGAAGCCTCTACTACAATTGTGGTTTTTAGGCAGGGGGAGAGCACCGGAGGGAGCAATGGAAGGACTTGGTTGC
Source organism: Podarcis vaucheri (assembly GCF_965113315.1). Lineage (NCBI taxonomy): Eukaryota > Metazoa > Chordata > Lepidosauria > Squamata > Lacertidae > Podarcis > Podarcis vaucheri. The sequence continues at coordinate 133,439,588 of NC_138759.1, forward strand.
AATCTTCTTAGTCTGACAGGCACTGATCCCTTCCTCTCTCCCTGTCCTTCAAACTGGGAAATGGAGCTATGGCTCCCATAGACACTTGCAATGCCACCAGAGCCTCCAGTAGTGTGTGATTGTCCAGTTCTTGGTTTGAGCAACACCCGGAGGGTCTCAAAATGAAAGCGGCTTACTGTTTTAAGACACTATTTCAGGGCATATCCACAATTACCTCTCCTCTGTGATTTTCCGGCAAGGTCTGCGTTTTTAAGCTGTTTTCAGGTGCTCAGATTTCATGACTCTGGAGCTTTCCCCACAAAAACCTGCTCTTTAAAGCTGAATTGGCGGAAACAGCAATTTGTGGAAAACCCAAATTGCCATTTGTTGCACTTCACCAGATGTTGGTAAAAATGAGTAAAGCTCTTCAAGGTCCAGATCTCTATTTACTGTGGTGACAGGGGTGGAAAGCTCGCATAACTCTTTGGCTGAGACGAGAAGTGGGCCAGAATACTTTTTAATCTGGTTTCGATGACAGTGTGAAAGTGTGAGTGGAGAATGACATACTGATTCCCCCAGTTAAGAAGAGAGAGAAATTGGATCATATTGAAGATGTGTTTGAATTGCTTTGATACAAAAGAGGTCAAGGAGAGAATTATTTCATTTTACCCATTCCAAGACTCAATGACTACCGACATTGGCCCACAATTTGAACAGGGGCTACTACAATTGTTACACCAATGGGGAAACTGTTGAGCTTAGACACTGGCAGGGATGATATGAGAATCATTGCCAACAAATGTTCAATTCCTTGGATGAGTTGGAAGCTGAAGTCAGATTGCTTCGGAGTTGTGACAGATCTGCTCCAAAAGGTAGCACTCCAAACACCTCCAAGAATGGCTCGGTTGGCTAAAGGAATCAAATCAATCTCCCCTGTTTCATGCCTTTTACAAATCTGTTCAGTGCTGTGCATTTACAAGCTGTTTGTGTGAAAGAGACTTCTCAAAATTAGGACAAGTAAAATGTCCCCACAATGCCTTGACTCGTTCATGGTTTTTATACTGTATTGAACAAGAATTGGCTTTGTCTGTTAATTACAATGATGCGACTAAAGGAATTTAAATCCATCACACCCAATGAGCGATGTCTCATTTTCTAGGACAGGAAGAGTTGGAGTTCAAAGAAGGGGCTTAGAAAGGGAAGAGAAGAAGACACAGGGCTGGTATTATTGTCAGCCTGGTGTTATCAAGGAGCAAAGTGAAAGCTAGTCTCAGAGAGGTAGAGGGAGCAACATGATGTAAAAGAGAGTAAGCTTTAAAGCAGAGAAGCATTGGGATGGGTGCCTTGGCGCAGTGTGGAACTGGCAGGAAGAGGAAGGGATCCATCACCAACACCAAGGCTCCCAGAGGAGATGGAGAGACCACCTAAGGAGTTGGCAGATTTCAGACTTTAAAATAAGTTTGTATTAGTTCTGGAGGAGAACTCGCCAGATATTGCATGCTCACTGAGACAAAGGAGATTGCTCCACTTGAGAGCATATTAAAACTCAAGATGTACTTAGAAAGCATACTGAGCTGCGCATTGCAACTAAATCGACCTGTCAAGTCGGCTTAATGCAAAATCAGGGGCTATTTGCAATAAACAGTAGCAGAATTAAACTCCACTCACAGACTGCTTAATCCCCACCAAGCTATTTCCAAGCAACCCAGAAGTAAACAGCTTCTATGAATTATATCCATCTCTCAACAGAGAGGATTGAACAATAGGTATATGAGCGGCAGGTATTATTAATGGGATATCTTACAAATGTGCCGTCAGCTTTACAGTTTTCCAATCATGCTTTAGAGAATGAACATGGATTGCTAATTAAGATTCAACTAGCTGAGAAGAAATGTCTCAGTGTTCCTGAGTAAAACTGCTTCAGAGAATTCAAGGAAACAAAAATATTCATTATCCGTTGCCCCCGAAGACTTCCCCTGAGATACTGTTATGAAAACTTGAATCTGTTTTGGCCATTTATGGTTGAGTCCGATGAGCCATTAGCCGTTTGTAATGCAAGCTACGCTCATTTTCCAAGATGCAATTGAGAGCATGGTTTTGCCTGAAGACATTGCGTTTGTGTGTGTTACACATTGCAGCGCCAGAGGACGGCTCCTGAGAATTGTGGAACACAGGAATTCTAAAGGAGGATGCCGAAAATGCCTGAATGATCAGTTCTATTGTCTTTATTAAGAAGGATTTAGACTTACAGCAAGAAGCAGCCTGTCGTTTCCCGTTGCATCTCACGCGGGACAAACACCGCCAAGCTAGAAGATGATGGACTGCCCATGCCCAAAGATACATACATTCTTTATACAATACAACAGCAAATGGGAACACGGGTAGCAAATGCCCAGACGTTACTGATGTTTCTGACGGAAATCTTGCCTTATCAGGAGAAACTGGCCACTCTCCAGGCACCCGGCTTGATCTCCTTGTTGACCTCCCTGTCTGCGTTTCCCGGCAGGATACAGGCTAGGTCACGATCGGCGATCCTCCTCAAGCGTGAGAAGAACACACCACTCTTCCCTGCTCCCTGCTCCCCCCAGGCAGGGGAAAGAGATAGACAGAAATGTATTTGCATGCCTTTATTTCTGTCCTTGCAGCATTACAGAGAAACGCGTCTGCTCTCTTCAAACTCCAACAGCAGAGAGACAAACTCCACCTCCTGTACTTCCTGTACAGGTCAAATTACACTCTGAGCTAATTCTGGTGCTCAGCACAGTGAATAGACTGCCCCTTTGTTCCCACGATACAGTCCCAAACATTCCCTTTCTGTTTTGCTTCCCAGCCAGCTGCAGCTCGCTACCGCATTGCTCCTTTTCCGTAACAGTTTCTTCTTCTGGGCTCTCGGACATCAGTCCCTGGTACCTGCTTTCTTCTGCAATGTTACAGGGAGAAGCAGAAGAATGTAAAATATATGCACCTTTTAAAAACCTTTTAAAAGGCATAAAAATAAACAAAACACTGTTATTGGAAGGTGCTTTCTTTTCTTTTCTGTAACATGTTTCATAATACATGTATCTGACAGACAGCTAAAACAAAGGTCTACTGAAATAATGCCCCGCCCACTTTGTGAATACAGTGGTGCCTCCCAAGACGAAATTAATTCGTTCCGCGAGTTTTGTCGTCTTGCGATTTTTTTCGTCTTGCGAAGCACGGTGTCAGGAAAGTTTTGGAAAAGCTTCAAAAATCACCAAAGTCTTTAAAAACCTCAAAAAAGGCTACCACACCGCGTTCTATGAGTTGCTCCTCGAAGTCAAGTCGCAACTGTATTAACAGTGTTAAGAAAAAGGAAACAAACTTGCAAGACGTTTCCGTCTTGCGAAGCAAGCCCATAGGGAAAATCGTCTTGCGAAGCAGCTCAAAAAACAAAAAACCCTTTCGTCTAGCGAGTTTTTTGTCTTGCAAGGCATTCGTCTTGCGAGGTACCACTGTATAACAGATTATGCCCAATAATGTACCGAAATAAGAATTACTTTAAAAATAGTATTTTAAATGTCACAAATGTACAGGAAAGAGATCACGCACAGTAGTCTGGTTGGGAGACAAAATGTCATTTACTCTTAACACAACATAGCATAAGTGACAGGTGGCTGTTTGGGGAATTACAGAGATTGGCAGCTTTTCTTTGAGCAAGGAAAGCTCATCTTTAAAATATATTCTTTGTATTAATGCTGAATGGATAGTCATGATGCTTTTGACTCAGGTTGTCAAGTGATTAATGCACTGTGATGAGCACATTGTGCAAATTCAGCCTGAAATATTATTTTGATTATTTATTTACTTTTGCTTAAATGCACACCTCACTCCATGCCAGAGCCTCGGGGCAAGCAGCAGTAGCGCAAACTCACATAAAAGCCATCCGTACAAAGTCAAAATGCTGCGATTGGTAGGACCCTTCCTTTTCTTAACATATCCCAAGCCTTGCAACACCAGCAACAATGCAAAGGTGTTTCTGTGTGCTTCCAGAAGGGACATGAATTTATGTGCAAGTGTTTGTTCAGAACCCCTGCCTCCCCTGTGTCAAATTTTAACTTGTAAGCTCCTGGGGGCAGGGGTCTGCCCTCTTTGGCTCTATAAAATGTCATGTGCACTAATGGAACTATCAAAATAATAAATCACTCAGTTTCTAGAACTGATGCATAACCAGAACGTAGGAGCATAAGAATTGTACTGTTGAGTTAAACCAATTTACCTAGCTGAGTAAAAGGTAAAGGTAAAGGTACCCCTGCCCGTATGGGCCAGTCGTGTCCGACTCTAGGGTTGTGCGCTCATCTCACTTAAGAGGCCGGGAGCCAGCGCTGTCCGGAGACACTTCCGGGTCACGTGGCCATTGTGACGAAGCTGCTCTGGCAAGCCAGCACCAGCGCAGCACACGGAAACGCCGTTTACCTTCCACTTAGGGGGGCTTTTGAACTGCTAGGTGGGCAGGAGCAGGGACCGAACGACGGGAGCTCACCCTGCCGCAGAGATTCGAACCATCAACCATGCGATCGGCAAGTCCTAGGCGCTTAGGTTTTACCCACAGTGCCACCCACGTCCCTAGCTGAGTACTCTGCTTCTAATGGTGGGCACCTATCTTTGTGAATGTTCACAAGGGGTGTGTGGAGTTTGGATTTGATTTGATATCCCGCCTTTCACTCCCTTTAAGGAGTCTCAAAGCGGCTAACATTCTCCTTTCCCTTCCTCCCCCACAACAAACACTCTGTGAGGTGAGTGAGGCTGAGAGACTTCAGAGAAGTGTGACTGGCCCAAGGTCACCCAGAAGCTGCATGTGGAGGAGCGGGGAAGCGAACCCGGTTCCCCAGATTACGAGACTACCGCTCTCAACCACTACACCACACTGGCTCTCTGGAGGTGACAACACCCTTTACCTGAGCCCAAGTTAGCCTCTAATAATGGTTCTGTTTAGCCATTGTGACTTAATAGTCATTGACGGTTTTTTCCTTCATGAATTTGTCTGGTCATAAAAAAATAAAATAACTCCATCTAAGGTATTGGCTACCATCTCCACAGCTCATACAGATGTGCCCCGCAAGACGAATGCCTCGCAAGACGGAAAACCCGCTAGACGAAAGGGTTTTCCATTTTTGAGCTGCTTTGCAAGACGATTTTCCCTATGGGCTTGCTTTGCAAGACGAAAACGTCTTGCAAGTGTTCCGATTTTTTTTCGCTCCCCCCCCCCTTTTTCTAAGCCGCTAATAGCCTTTTAGCCACTAATCCGCTAAGCCTTTAATAGCCGCTAATAGCCTTTTAGCCGCTAATCCGCTAAGCCTTTAATAGCCGCTAAGCCTTTAATAGCCGCTAAGCCTTTAATAGCCGCTAAACCACTAATAGCGCTAATCTGCTAAGCCGCTAATAGGGTTGCTTCACAAGATGAAAAAACCACTAGACGAAGAGGCTCGCGGAACGGATTAATTTCATCTTGCGAGGCACCACTGTACTCAGGAATTCCATAAGTCAGTAAGATTTTGTGTGGAAAAAAATTTCCTTTTCTCAGTCCTGGACCCTACTTCATTGGGTGCCTCCAAATTCTGGTATTTTTTTTCAAGAGGGAGGAGGGAAAACACCTCTCTATCATAATTGTGAACATGCAACTAGAAAGAGGCACGTACAGTGTTTTTTTTTAAATCCCAATCCCAAGGGTGGGGAATTTTTCCCCACAGTATACGACTTTCCAGTTACGTGAAACCAAGATGTTTCAACACACTCATCTCCCACATCGACTTCCTTACATTCAGGCAAGCGAGAGGCATCATCATAGCTCAGGAAGGTATTCCAGTGGTCAAAAAACGCTCAAAGGGATGTGTGGAGCAGGGCTGGAAGGTGTGTGTGTGTGCTGAGATTCTGTTTCCCGGGAGATAAATTAGCCACAAAGGCCGAGCCAACAACATAATGGCCTTGCAAGGCCCAGAAGACACAGCCTTTCTAAAGAAAAAGCACGTTTGAGATGGTGCTGAGATTTATAGAGCAAATTAGGAGGTGGTAGTGAGGGAACAGGCGAACTTTTAAAAACGTACTTTTAAAAACGTACCATGCCAACAAACACTACTGTTATAGGCACTGCAGATTGCTTTGAATTTGTACTCCCACAGTCTTCTTCCCTTTGCTATATTGCCAGGTATTATTTATTTCAAAAGGGTTTCCTCCCTTTCATTTTCTGTCAATTAATCCCTGATTTTCCACTATTATGGAAAGAAACCTAATGATCAAATGGAACCAGTAGAAGACTGCACCTCACTCTTCTTTTCCCCCTTTCTGATCAATAGTATTCTGGAGGTCAAAGGGAATTTGTCTTATCTCTCTTTGTACATGTTCTTTAATGGACAGGCTGGATTTGAAATCACATACAAGTGGTTAGATCAGTAGTTCTCAAACTTTTTTCTCTGCACCACTCTTCCAGAATAAAAATTTGCTCGAGCCACACTGAGTTTTTTTATTGATAAGAAATACATTGGAAAACCGAAAGAAACAAGTCCTAGCAATGCTTGATTTAAAACACAGAACACAACTACTTTATAATCAAAGGCCTGGAAACGATGCCTTATGAGGAACGGCTAAGGGAGCTGGGCATGTTTAGCCTGGAGAAGAGGAGGTTAAGGGGTGATATGATAGCCATGTTCAAATATATAAAAGGATGTCACATAGAGGAGGGAGAAAGGTTGTTTTCTGCTGCTCCAGAGAAGCGGACACGGAGCAATGGATCCAAACTACAAGAAAGAAGATTCCACCTAAACATTAGGAAGAACTTCCTGACAGTAAGAGCTGTTTGACAGTGGAATTTGCTGCCAAGGAGTGTGGTGGAGTCTCCTACTTTGGAGGTCTTTAAGCAGAGGCTTGACAACCATATGTCAGGAGTGCTCTGATGGTGTTTCCTTCTTGGCAGGGGGTTGGACTCGATGGCCGTTGTGGTCTCTTCCAACTCTATGATTCTATGATTCTATAATATGATCATGAGACATCCAGAAAGTGTAAAACAATTCTGCTACATAACATGAATCATTCCCAAAATACAATTATAAACGAGCCTGTTACATATGTACCTTAAGTATGTATACAAACTCTATGAGAGGCATGAGGTTGCTTTTTCCAGGTAATCTCATTTATATTAGGTCTAATATGAAACAAGCAAACTCTCATCTCCTCATCAACACAAAGAAGCCTTTCTCTCTTCTGATCTTCCGTATCTGCCAGAGTTGAAAATACCTGTTTACAACAATATGTCGTGAAAAACTGTTGAAGAATAGCCATTGCTCTTAAAGAGAGGTGTGGATATTGTTTCCGGTAGTATATCCCTAAAAAAATGTTTTTATGGTATGCTATGGTTGCCATAAGGGATGCAGGTGGCGCTGTGGGTTAAACCACAGAGCCTAGGACTTGCCGATCAGATAGTCGGCGGTTCGAATCCCCGTGATGGGGTGAGCTCCCGTTGCTCTGTCCCTGCTCCTGCCAACCTAGCAGTTCAAAAGCACGTCAGGTGCAAGTAGATAAATAGGTACCGCTCTGGCGGGAAGGTAAACGGTGTTTCCGTGTGCTGCTCTGGTTCACCAGAAGCAGCTTAGTCATGCTGGCCACATGACCCGGAAGCTGTACGCCGGCTCCCTCGGCCAATAAAGCGAGATGAGCGCTGCAACCCCAGAGTTGGCCCCGACTGAACCTAATGGTCAGGGGTCCCTTTACCTTATGCTATGCTCTGCTATGCTGTGGTTGCCATACGTCAGAAATTAATAAAATGACAACCCCTATCAGAAGTGTAGATTTTGACGAATATCCTTAAAAATAGCTGAAAGATTCCAGCAACTTTTGGGCAAAACTAAAAAAAAAAAAAAAGGCTCAACAACTTTCCAGATTTTAACTTTTTGAAATATGGCAACCCTATGCTACGCTGAAATGTTTAAATGTTTGATTATCCCTTAATCTTCCTGCCATACCTGCCACGCATTTCTGGCAACATCTTTCTTCTTAAAATAATCACCACTGCAAAAGAAAGAAGAACATACAGTAATAGAAAAGTCACTTTTTGTTTCTGAAAAGAACAGAAAACTTCATTTCTTCGCAGTTCATTTGGTAGGCTCCTATATGCAATCAGGGAATTTTTGGAAATTTATTTCTTAGCCTTCACCTATACAGTTCAACATAGCATTTATTATTGTTGTCCTGCAACAACATTTGAGGTGGGGTAGGGTACAGAGGTGGCCCATGCATTAGGTGGGGTGACGTAGCTGCCTCAGGTGGTGAAAGTGCCTGAGGAGGCATCCCAACCACCCCACCACTTCTCCTGCCACCAGAATGCTCACCTCTTGTGGGGGTCGAAGTGGTGGGGTGGGCACCCAGGCAGGGGTAGGGGCAGGAAGTGGCACATTCCCGTTTGGCCTCATGTGGCAAAATTGAATGGGCTGCCCCGGTAGGCTAGAACCATAAGTGTTAGCAAAGATGGGTTTTCTTTGTTTATTAAGAAAATGTGAATTGTTTATATACCATATTTTCCTGTCTTTATGTTCCAAAATATGACTTACAGAAATAAAAAAGGATGGATTGATGTTGTTTTTTTTACACAAAAAGGCATGGATACAGAAGGATAGAATTTTACTTGGCCAACTAGGGTGTTAGGGGCACCACTAGAAGGTACACTTGCTAGTTGACCATGCAGCTACACTTCCATTGATCCCATCATTCCCCCCCCCCCCCGGGAAACCCATGGTTTAGCACTGAATCAGAACAAATGGCAATCAGTTTTTGCGTGGATTGCTGTTTGCTCTGATTTAACACTAAAGAGCAGGTTTACCAGGGGGAAAGCAGTGGGACAAAGACAAACCTGCTCAGACCCATGCCTAAAAATGTGAGACAAGTGGAAAACTTCTTGGCTCCCATTCTTTCTAGGCACGGAAAAACTGGAAGTGTGGTGGAACCCATAGTGAGCTTGATGCTCTCTTACATCAGACACTCACAGGTGGCAGGAAGAATGAATTAATGGCACCTTTTCATCAGTGAAGACCATTGTTAAGTTGTGGGTGAACATATCAGACGACACAGCAATTCTTCAAACAGCTCTTGTTTATTCACATGCCCAGAACTGGGCTGAAGGGTTCAGCCAACCTGCTTATATAGAGCTCAACTACAAAGCAACAGTAACAACTTTCTGTAACTATCCAATCACTGAATGTCACTTTCAATCCCTTATTTGCATATGCGGACCTGAGTGAAAACTATCTACAGTATCCCCCTGCTGGCCCAGGGTGAGAACTTCAGTACGTAACAACCATACCCAGAACTCTGAGTAAAAAGCCATTTTAAAAGAGCTCGAAAGCAAGGTGGTGGTGGTATGTATGCCCCACTAATAAATATTGCAGCAGAATGCTTGCTAGCCTGTTTCCCTTTTTCCACCTCACCTCTATGTGCAATTTAGTAAAGTGGAGTTTCTGAATGACCTGCTTCAGGCAAAATATGAAATGTCAAGTCTTCTGGGCAGCAAAAGCATTTTCAAGTAATTTTGTACGACTCGTTGACTTTGGTGGTACTCTGAGGAAAAATGGTGAGTCAGTGAATAATAGAGACTTTGTATAGATTATTTGCATGCTGTGGTCTAAACCACAGAGCCTAGGGCTTGCCGATCAGAAGGTCGGCGGTTCGATTCCCCGCAACGGGGTGAGCTCCTGTTGCTCGGTCCCAGCTCCTGCCCACCTAGCAGTTCGAAAGCACGTCAAAGTGCAAGTAGATAAATACAGCCATCTGTCACTTATGCTATGTTGTGTTAAGAGTAAATGACATTTTGTCTCCCAACCAGACTACTGTGCGTGATCTCTTTCCTGTACATTTGTGACATTTAAAATACTATTTTTAAAGTAATTCTTATTTCAGTACATTATTGTGCATAATCTGTTATAGTCACAAAGTGGGCGGGGCATTATTTCAGTAGACATATAGATAGATAAATTAAATTAAGGATCTTTATAATTTTATAATATGCAGAGAATTACATGTATTGAAAAACCAGAGAGAGGAGCTGAGGGAAGTCCTTTGGGGAGGGGGGAGGGGAAAAAGGGGGGGAATTAAGGATGACATGTCTTTTGATAAAATGTTACGTTGAAATTCCTAACAAAAACTTTATATATATAAAAAGTGCTGACTAGACTTATAATTATTATTATTATTATGCTCAGGAGAGTAGTAGTCAGCCAGAGCTCATGTCCATTCTTTGGGTTTTGCCATGGTTCACCAATGCAAATGTGCCTTTATACACACACACACACACACACACACACACACACGGGGGGGGGGGACAGACAGACAGACAGACAGGGCAAGGTATACATTCAGATAATACCCAATTATTATATAGAAAAAGAGTATAAAACATAACACAGTATTACAACATAAAGAACAAAATAATAATAATAATAATAATAATAATAATAATAATAATAATAATAATAATAATAATTTATTATTTATACCCCGCCCATCTGGCTGGGCTTCCCCAGCCACTCTGGGGGCTTCCCAAAAAATATTAAAATACTGTAATACATCAAACATTAAAAGCTTCCCTAAAAAGGGCTGCCTTCAGATGCCTTCTAAAAGTCTGGTAGTTGTTATTCTCTTTGACATCTGCTGGAAGGGCGTTCTACAGGGAGGGCGCCACTACCGAGAAGGCCCTCTGCCTGGTTCCCTGTAACTTGGCTTTGTGATAGGAATTTTATGGTCTTAGATATATAGTAATGTTCATAACTGCACATACATAGATCAGCACAGGAAAGCCAACCTGGAACCATTTTGATTCCTAAACTGACCAAATCCTTTCTCTGCAAGGTTAAAAATGGAAAAGCCTCCCCATTGTCTCTTCCTTCACAAATCCTGTCTTAATCTGTGTTTGAATAAGGTGTGAGCCTGTGACCTGGCCCAGGAAATAAGTATTTTACCACTACAAAAGAATGGCCAGGCTCCCCAGGCAATCCAATCAAGTAACTTGCCAGACAGGAGATAAACAAGGACAAGAGAAAAACAACATTTAAATTTCTGTGATGTAGGTGGGATGTATCTGAGGAGTGGTCTTAGGTTACACCCCTTCTGTGATGTATGCATAATGTTTCTGGGGGTGGTCTTGATCTAGAGAAGGGGAATTTCAAAAGTCTTTATAAGGCCTTGCAGGCCATTGTTCTGGGTCCTCTTCCTCTCCTGCGTGTGAGGGGAGTACCCTGTTGCAACAGATCAATAAAGATCAAGCTTACTAGCTGCTTTGCTTCTCAATATTCTCTGGTTGGCCTCTGTTATTTTCTCCTACCAATAGGGATCCTATGTAAGGACTCTATATGGGCTCTTGGATACCCCATAAGGGAAAAGGGCATATTTTTATTTACAACAACTTCTCGCAGCGAGGGAACCGCCAGAAGGCCCTTGGCGCTGGACCTCAGTGTCCAGGTTGAACAATGGGAGTGGAGACGCTCCTTCAGGTATACTGGACTGAGGCCGTTTAGGGCTTTAAAGGTCAGCACCAAGACTTTGAATTGTGCTCGGAAACGAACTGGGAGCCAATGTAGGTCTTTCAAGACCGGTGTTACCGGTATATGGTCTCGGCGGCCGCTCCTAGTCACCAGTCTAGCTGCCACATTCTGGATTAGTTGTAGTTTCTGGGTCACCTTCACCTATGTGGGTAGCCCCACATAGAGTGCATTGCAGTAGTCCAAGGAGAAGAACTGAAGAAGAAAACTGCAGAAATAAAATAGCAAGTTGGGAAAGACTTGCTATTCCCATGCTAATTTGCTGCTATTCCCTCCCCTTTTCTTTTTTTACTGTTCAAGGTATTCTCCCTCCCCCTCAAAAAAATAAATGGTTCATTTAAAAAGAACAAAATAGACACATTTTTGGTTGGCAACACTTCATTCAGCTCCAGCAATTCTGCTTATGCTCTTGAAAATTTGTTTTACTGTTTGCTCGGAATTAAGTTACATTAAATTAAATTAGTATTACTTTTGGATAAGTGAGTTTAGGATTGTAGCATTAATGAAGAAAAGTGAAAGAATCCTGAAAGCACCACCCTGAGGCACAGGGATGCCATTATCCTTTCAAGCTTCCTGCTGTTTAGTTTCTTATGAGAATATTGAGCACAGCAATATCTATCAGCCCATAGCAGAGCCCTGAGAAGACGCCCACAGGGAATGCCATAATACTCTCATTTGCTCTGCAGCTCTGAGTTTTTCAGAATACTGTATTGGACTGGATTCTTTTGAAAAACAGAATAAAACAAGTGAATGAAAAAAAATTGAAAGCAGCAGCAGCAGCAGCAGCAGCAGCAGGGAGATGAATGTGTGGACATCTGGGTTCAAGTTCAACTTTTCACAGGCCACTTGTATTTACAATCGTACCTTGATTTTCAGACAGCTTAGTTCTCAAACATTTTGGCTTCCAAATGCCGCAAACCCGGAAGTGACTGTTCCGGTTAGCGAACTTTTTTGGGAAGCTGAACGTCCGACAGGGCTTCTGATTGGCTGCAGGAGCTTTGGGCAACATTTTGGAAGTCGACTGTATTAGTATTTATTAGTATTATTTAGCATTACTTGACATTTTCAGAAAGTAAAATGTAAAATTATTTGGTTTTCCTAAAGCAGTTTATGTGTTTCTTCATCAAATGTAGACTTAGCAAGATAAATGTTGTTCTTTAGCACTATACAGCAGGCTATAATCAACAGGTGAAGCTTTTTCAATCATAGTTTTGAGCCCCTTTCCATATAAGAAAAGTCAGCAACTCTTAATAACTGAATTATCAGTGTGCCACATCACTGTTGTTTTAAGGGTGGTAAATTCCTATTATATTGCTTATCTTCCTGACAAACCAGACTGATTTATGTGGCACAGCCCATATTCCACATGTTATTTTTGAGGCTGTATACAGATTCTCGTTTATTATACATGCATTGCGCTTCCTTTGCTGGCTTGAGAAGTTGTGTCCACAGATGTTCACTAGAATTCCCATATATTCTGTAGTTTCTTGGGAGAAGCAATATTTTGATACATTTCCCCTCAAACCACCTTCAATTTTATTTGAAAATGTAAGCCATAGGAAGTGATTCGCACCCCATTTCTGTGGACAGACAGAAAGCAACTTGGAAATACATCCAGCCTTATGAATGTGCTCAGCAAGGTGCAAATGCCATATGACACACAGTGAAAACCTAGCATTTTAAGTTGGTAATGTGTGCCCAGGCTGGGTCTTTGCTCTCAGCCACGCTTCTCTTTGTGCCGTGATTTCTAGGCACAAAATCAGAGAGGTTTTTCTTTTGTAGTGCCGCTTTCTCTGGGAAAGTTCCTTGTTTACTTCTGTATTGGAACAAACGTCAACCTGCAGAAAACCTGATTGACATTTGTCCCAATTCTGCAGTAAACTGCGGGTTTTCCCAGGGAAAGTGGCAGGACGAAAGGAAAAGCACTTGGACCTGTGCCTATAAATCATGGAACGAACAGAAGGATGGAGGAGACCTTTGAAAAGAATTAAGAGGGACACAGTAGCACAGACACTTAACATCAGTAAAGTCAAGTCATGTAAGGTATTCTAGTGTGTCCCACCCCTTTTCTAGAGGGGTAATAATGCTTCTCTGTACTGTGGTCATTTGTTGTTGTTTAGTCGCTTAGTCGTGTCCGCCTCTTTGTGACCCCCTGGACCAGAGCACGCCAGGCACTCCTGTCTTCCACTGCCTCCCGCAGTTTGGTCAAACTCATGCTGGTAGCTTCGAGAACACTGTCCCACCATCTCGTCCTCTGTTGTCCCCTTCTCCTTGTGCCCTCAATCTTTCCCAACATCAGGGTCTTTTCCAGGGAGTCTTCTCTTCTCATGAGGTGGCCAAAGTATTGGAGCCTCAGCTTCACGATCTGTCCTTCCAGTGAGCACTCAGGGCTGAATTCCTTCAGAATGGAGAGGTTTGATCTTCTTGCAGTCCATGGGACTCTCAAGAGTCTCCTCCAGCACCATAATTCAAAAGCATCCATTCTTTGGCGATCAGCCTTCTTTATGGTCCAGCTTTCACTTCCATACATCACTACTGGGAAAACCACAGCTTGAACTATACGGACCTTTGTTGGCAAGGTGATGTCTCTACTTATTAAGATATTTTTATCTTAAATCATTGAAGGCAATGTGCACAACAAAGTGGTTGCCGTCATTAGGCACCCTTGAAGGCGAACAGCGCTGGTGACAGCAGGTGGGGAGGAGGACGTTTGGGGATCCGGGAGGGGCTTCTGAATGGAGTCGAAGTTCCCTCCATCATTTTAAAAATCTTGAAAGGTATGTTTAAATATTTTGCATAGGCAGCCCCAGGGCTGGCCCAAGACATTTTGGCACCTGAGATGGACTCCCAAATGTTGCCCTCTTCCTCACCAGAGAAGAAGGGGACAAGGAAGATTTACAACAGGAACAAGCAGGGAAGAAAGATTGACAGTGGAATCTGCTGCCCTGGTGGACCCTGCTCCTGAGGAGGCTGCCTCGCCTTCCCTTGTGCATGGGCCAGCCCTGGACAGCCCTTTCAGAGCCTCTTCTGGAAACGTTTTGTTATATGGGCGTGGGGTGGGGGTGGGGAATCACCTGCATTCAATTTTTATGCAGTGCACAATTTACAATCCTAGTTTGGTAATGCACAAAGTAGAGAGCTGATAAATATCATCCTGGCAATTTTTTCTATCTTTCATAGCAGCACATTACTTTGGGCCACACAAGTCACTTGAGAAATTGCAGCATGTTTGCGACTTTCCAATATCATGATTGAATATCATGTTTATAAAAGCATCCCTTGGGTTCAAAGTCTCATTATTGCACCGTGTTTCTACTTTGGCTGACGTTATGAGGACTGCATTTTAAAAGGTATTCCTAGGACAGAGACTAGTGCTATGGAAAGAAACATGGCCAAAGATATTCAGCAATGAAAAACAATGTGCATTTTATCTTCATCTTTCTTTTTTGAAATAACTTTTATTAAAGGTTTTCATGAATTATAACAGACCGTGCAATGTCTCTCCTCCAGGTCATAGTCATTTGGTTACATTCAATGTGGTTTCCAGAAGGCCCAAACTTTATCTGAATGCCATTGATACTGAGGGAAAGATTCCCATCTGAAACACTTAAGGGCCATTGCAAACCAGTAAACAATGCAATGTTCAGTGGAACTCTATCCATATTTTCCAGTGAATTTTCCTCTCACTTTCATTCCATCAGAAAATCCAATCTTTTGGGTTTGCTGTGCAACACTTCCCAATCTGCTATTACTGTGTGACCTGAATTTGCCAGTATATGATCAAAACACAACAGTCTGGAAGCATCCTCACGTCTCCTTTGCTGCAAATCTTTAATCCCCTCTCCCAACATTTACAAGTTACCAGCAAAATATGCCAATAAAAAGTATCCGAGCACTTGCTTATAAAGGAAATCTGTCCAAAAACATGTATCTGTAACTGTCTCGCAAGACTCCCCTTCCAAGAAAAGAAATCATAATTATGTATCTTCACACTTTACTCCCAAAGCAAATTGTTCAATAAAGGTCAATATTTCCTGCGAGTGTTTTTAAAGCAAGTTGCTTGGCCATTACAGAACCTCTTCTGCAACCTTGCCTCTTCTTCTTTCAGCAGTTCTCATTAAGAACTCTTTGCTTGTCTTCCGTTCTGTGTGCTCATCTGCCCAATGGCCTCTAGACTTTCCTCAAAAGCTGTGCTCTGACTATTTCATCATCTTTTATCGCTCTGCTTTTTCAGCTTGCTTTCTGCATGTTGTAGAATCTTTGCTAGGTTCCTCTTGGGGTGCACATAGCCTGAGCATTTGTGTATTCCTTTAGAATGTTCTGGTCTATATTCAGAAGAGACCAGCTGACAACCTTGGTTAACGGGCAGTCTTATATGGAGAATATGTAAGAAAGTCTGAAGAGATTTGGTGCTCTCCCAATATGGATATCTTTGCCACCTAATCCTATCTGGAACTGTTTTGTGTGTGTCATTTTCCTACTGGATAAAGACACAGTTCACACTTAACAGGGGACAGGAGTGCTTGGAAAATGAAATGCTTTCTCTGACAGAATGGATTCCAGCATGAAGTGAGTTTGTCATACATAAAGCTCTTGATGGCCTCTGTTTGTTACCATGATGCACTTGCAGATGTCGGCACAAATCCTCAGGAGGTTAGTCAAAGGCTAAAGGCATTTCAAAATAGGGAGGTAAAACATGGATAATATTGTCCTGGCTTTGACTGCTATCATCTCACCGATTTCTGCAGCTTTACTTAATTAAACAGCTTCATTTTTTTCCCTAAAACAACAGAAGAAATGTTCTTAATCTTGTAGAATATTTGCCCTCAATACGCACACAGAGAGATTTCCAGAGATACATTCCGTTAATGAACCAGAGTGAAAAGATATTCTGCTGAATATCTCTAAATGAGTTGTTACGTATTATGAGTCACCAAAGTGTTGTTTGCTAAAAACTTGAAAAAGAAAAGAGTAAGAGCAAGAAAACAGCAGGAGCCTAACAGCATTATTCAACTCCAATCTTTTTGCTAAATAAGAAAAATTACGCTATAATAGGAAAGGGGAATAGGAAGTCTCATGTATACAATGGGCTCATTCTTTGTGGGATGTACATGTGTATTTCTCAAAGGTCTCATCAAAGATCATGATGGGATCCAATCAGCAGCCGGGTTCCTAGCCATTCCAAGCCAGAATGGAAAGGCACAATTTTTGCAGCCAGGTGTTTTACGGCAAGCCAACTGTGATCCAAAAAACCTGGTGCAGAGCCTTCCACACACGCATGAGCACTTTCCTACCTTGCCTCCCTTAGGCACCTCTGCAAAGTTACTCCGGAGTCTTAGAAGACCCCCTGAAATAGCCTCCAATGCTAATAGAAGGGGGGGACGGACTTCAGTCCCAATGAATTCATGGTAGTGGTTAGATCAGGGGTCAGCAGACCTTTTCAGCAGGGGGCCAGTCCACTGTCCTTCAGACCTTGTGGAGGGCCGGATTATATTGGGGGGGGGGGAATGAGCGAATTCCTATGCTCCACAAATAACCCAGAGATTCATTTTAAATAAAAACACACATTCTACTCATGTACAAACACCAGGCAGGCCCCACAAATCACCCAGAGATGCATTTTAAATAAAAGGACACATTCTACTCATGCAACAAGATACTGATTCCTGGACCATCCGTGGGCCAGATTTAGAAGGCGATTGGGCCGGATCCAGCCCCCGGGCCTTAGTTAGCCTATCCATGGGTTAGATGATGAGCGTTAAGATTACATGACATTTGGCTGCCCTTTTGCACATTTGCTTCAGGGAGTTTAAGAAATCATTTCTGTAGAGGGGTTCAGAAAGCAAGGGTGAAGGGGTTTTGCTGGCTAGCTGTACCCCCTCCCAGCCACTTTTCTGGTGTCTGGGTAAAGGGGATTGTGTACGAATGTGTACCAATATCCCTGCCTCCTCCATATGAAGCTGATGTAGTGGATTTCCTCTCGTGTGAATGAAGCGTTCACGTGGGCATAGGACTGTTTCACGCCGACACTGAACTCGCATCCAGCTGGTGTATTGGGAGCAGAGCTAGTTGCTACAACTCAAACCTCCCCCTCCAAGCTTGCTTTCAATATGTGAGGGGAGTTATCTGGACCCTACTATTGGGGGGGGCAGGCCCAGGGGGTTGCAAAAACCATGCTTCTCTACTCTGGCTCGGAGTGGCTAGGAGCTCTCCTGCACACTTCCTGGGAAGCTCTGCTACTGCTCTAGGAGGTTTGGCGAGGCATGTCGACTCTTCTGGGCACTGGGAAATGATATATAATGAAATGAAAAAGGTACTTAAATGTACTTTCCTTAAGAAACCAGAAGCCTTTCTCTTGGGCATTGTCGGCCAATTGGTGCCAAAGAAAGACAGAACATTCTTTATGTATGCTACAACAGCAGCAAGAATACTCATCGCAAAGTATTGGAAGACACAAGATCTACCCACTCTGGAAGAATGGCAGATGAAGGTGATAGACTATATGGGATTGGCAGAAATGACCGGCAGAATCCGAGACCAGGGACAAGAGACGGCGGAAGAAGATTGGAAGAAATTTAAGATCTATCTTAAGAGACATTGTAAAATTAATGAGTGTTAAAATGTTGCGGCTATAGAAGTAAGCGGATTACAGCTGTAAAGATTAGGTTAAAGGAAAAGAAAGGATTACAATTAGATTAAATTAAGGGTGAGGATTTGCTGAACTAAATATTTGAAATTGGAATGCAGAAAGGGGAGGTATGAGGAGGTCGGTGAAGTAGGTTTTAAGAGAATAAGGATTTGAAATTATATTTGTTTGTCTTTGTGTGTGTTTGTTTGTATTATGTTTGATTTTATAATTTGTGAAAATGTAATAAATATCTTTAAAAAAAAGGAATCTGGTGGTTGGCAAGGGCCATTGCAGCAGCCCTCTGTGGGGCTCGGAAGGAAGACAGAGCAGGATGAGTTGCAGGAGGGGGAAAAGGAAGGGAAGGAGGAAGGAGGCCGAAGGGAAGGCAGCAAGCTGTTTTTGAGTTTCTGGTCCATGGTTTCTCTTGGCTTTGGGGGGACCAGTACAGCTTCTTGCCAAGCGTGTAAGTCAGCCCATCTCTGCCTAGTAGAGACGCTCGTTCTGCTATTATCCAGAGACAACAGGAAACAAGGGAAAGGTGGGAAGGCGATGGAAGGGCAGGCAACAGTAACCAGAGTGGCTGGGTGAGAAATCTCAAGGGTTTAGGACAAGATCATGTTGGATATGAAAGAAAAAGCATTGAGCTATTGGTTCACCTTTGAAGGTGGGTTCACTGGCACATAGGGGAAGAAGCAGGCGCAGTCTTCATGCACGGGCAAACTTGTACAATACAGTGGGCATTAGAACATGATGTCTCCAAAATAGTGAAATATGTCAAGCACTGACTTTTTCAAGTATTTCCTTGTTGCTTTACCATGAGCACCTTCTATTTATTACAGAAATGTGCCTGTTTTCATTTAATAAATGTTGGACTGAAGGAGTCTATCTAGGGATTTGATGGTGAACCAAAGGATTTGATTGTAAACAATAGAAATGGCTAGCAGGTGGTAAAATTGGAGGCTTCTTCCAACAGCAGGCAAGAAATAATTTATTATGCTTCTTAGGTTCCCACTACTTTTCTGTACTTGTGATGGCTTGCTAAACTGATGGGTATCAGCAAACAAAGTTCAGGAGATAATGAAGCCACGTGTAATGGCATAGTGAACTAATCATTAGTGTGCTTCAGCCTGTCTTATGCCTGACAGTAGTAACCCTACCTTTTGGCTGCTAGTAATTGATGAGCCATTAGATGTACCTTGCAGCTGTCAGCACTGCCTCCAGTGAAGTCTTGGGTAATTGCCTACATTGGCTGTATTAAAGAATTCTCCTCTAGAAATCTATTTGTTTGCTTCCCAATTACACAAAAACACTTGTCAGCATTCTGCCAGTTTTGGGCAAATCTATAGAGGATAGCTTTGTTCAAATGTTCTGTTGCTGCTTGATCCAAAAAATGCTTTCACAGAAAAAGTACAGCAGCCTCACAAAATGTCACAATTATTTAGCTATATTTATTTAAGTCACTTTATTTGGCATTACTAGCTGTTTTGTTATGTAACTGAAACCTGGTGGGATTAATTTTCCACCCACCTGTGAGCAGCAGAAGTTTCTGTTGGAGGGGAAAGTTTTCTTTGAGATGGCTTCAAAACACTCACTTGAAAGTAATGCCAATTATAATGCTATTGAATATAAATAAGATCTATTTGTGCATTCTCTGTCACTGAAGAAGATTTAAAAAGCAATATATCCAGGGCTTCTCAACATACTACAAAACCATTTTTCAAGTGAAAAAATGCTGAATAACAATCAACCAACAAATGTGGCAGATGAAACACCATGCTGTCGTGCAACTACCAAAAGTAAATTGCAGCTCCTAAAGAGCTGCCTAAAATAATTGCTACTTTCACATCATAAAGTGTTGTTTCTCTTGCTGTAATTATGTTCTTGTTAAACACAGCGATTTATTCGTTCTGCTTATAGATGGCATCTAATTAACCGAGAACCATTTTATATCACACACCTTTGGTGAGTAAGGGTTTTCCCCTGCTTACAAAGACAAGCTCTGGCACATTCAGCGGGCGAGACTAAGAGTGGGTCCTGCGGTCAAGAAGGTGGTTTCCGCACATTCTGTAGAGGGAAATGAGGGGCAAATGGGGCTCATCAACCTGGGAAAGTAGCCCATCCATGAAAGGAGAAACTCTGAACCTCTGCTGCCTGGTGGCCATACACATTTGTGAGAAAGGCTTTGGGTCTGTGATAGCTACTGAAACATCAGCGGGGACTATGGAAATTTGAGTTGAAATAACCTTATAAGTGGATTCAAGACAATGGCAGCTCTTGAATTGTTTGTACAGTGGTACCTCGGGTTACATATGCTTCAGGTTAAATACGCTTCAGGTTACAGACTCCGCTAACTCAGAAATAGTACCTCGGGTTAAGAACTTTGCTTCAGGATGAGAACAGAAATCGTGCTCCGGCGGCGTGGTGGCAGCAGGAGGCCCCATTAGCTAAAGTGGTGCTTCAGGTTAAGAACAGTTTCAGGTTAAGAACGGACCTCCGGAACGAATTAAGTACTTAACCCAAGGTACCACTGTACTCAGACTGACCTTGTTGGGAAAGTCCCAGTAGGAAAGAACCTAACATATTTCAGGACCCACTGTTGAACGGACAACCAGAGAAGCCTAGCTGGAGGCAAGCGTTTATAGTCTGACAGGGGTTCTTTTGAGCTACTCCCTTCAAGCTCCCCAGTTTTACCTGCCCTTTTATTAGCCAGATGTGCTGGAATGCACAAAGTTTAAGGCAGAGGCTGCTAACCAAGTGCTTGCAGCAGTTGCCTGCAGTCCTGGTGGCAGAGGCACACGCTACAGATTTACATTCCAATTACATTGATTAATTTTCACACTCCTTTCCTCATCTCTCCCCAGTACTCTCTGACCTCTTGCTTTCTGCTATTGCGGCCAGGGAGGAACGTTGCATTCCTGAGGAGTCGATGGCATTGGCAGAGATAATCAAAGAGAAGAACCGCAATTCAGGGCTAAATTACGCATTATGTTAGCTGTGCCTTTATGTGCAGTTGCTGTTGTTCTGCATAAATGTCCAGCATGTGGGAACTAATTGGAATCTAGCATGTGGGTTAATGAGGACTTTAGGGCCATGTCTGCAGTTTCTCATTCTTTTATAGCATCTCACGCCCATCTTTGCATAGAGGCCTCTTCAAGTTCTCTCTTGCAATTTTTGTTGTTTGCCTCCTGCATCCATTAAGATTTCATGGTCTCCGTATTAACATTGCTGAGTCGTCTCTGGCCCCATGTCCTGCCTATGTCCATTTTAGCTTTGCGGCCTTTTCCAATAAATCCATATCTGTGGGTCTTTGTCGTATCCAGTTATTAGGTTTTCTACCTTGTAGTGAGATTTCTTAACACTGCGTGTTCCATTGCATGTTGTGTTGCTCTTGAACTGTTCGTGTTTCATGAGCAGCAGTTTGCATAATAATAAAAAAGGTTCCATTGCAGCACAGCAGATCATAGATCTCCTCATTTATTCATTTATTTATCATAGAATCATAGAATCATAGAGTTGGAAGAGACCACAAGGGCCATCGAGTCCAACCCCCCGCCAAGCAGGAAACACCATCAGAGCACTCCTGACATATGGTTGTCAAGCCTCTGTTTAAAGACCTCCAAAGTAGGAGACTCCACCACACTCCTTGGCAGCAAATTCCACTGTTGAACAGCTCTTACTGTCAGGAAGTTCTTCCTAATGTTTAGGTGGAATCTTCTTTCTTGTAGTTTGGATCTATTGCTCCGTGTCCGCTTCTCTGGAGCAGCAGAAAACAACCTTTCTCCCTCCTCTATGTGACATCCTTTTATATGGATATAATACATATATATTATATATATATATATATTATATATATCCTTCTAGAACATGGCTATCATATCACGCCTTAACCTCCTCTTCTCCAGGCTAAACATGCCCAGCTCCCTTAGCCATTCCTCATAAGGCATCGTTTCCAGGCCTTTGAGCATTTTGGTTGCGCTCCTCTGGACACATTCCAGTTTGTCAGTGTCCTTCTTGAACTGTGGTGCCCAGAACTGGACACAGTACTCCAGGTGAGGTCTGACCAGAGCAGAATACAGTGGCACTATTACTTCCCTTGATCTAGATGCTATACTCCTTTTGATGCAGCCCAGAATTGCATTGGCTTTTTTAGCTGCCGCATCACACTGTTGGCTCTTGTCAAGTTTGTGGTCAACAAAGACTCCTAGATCCTTTTCACATGTACTGCTTTCAAGCCAGGTGTCCCCCATCTTGTATTTGTGCCTCTCATTTTTTTTGCCCAAGTGCAATACTTTACATTTCTCCCTGTTAAAATTCATCTTGTTTGTTTTGGCCCAGTTCTCTAATCTGTCAAGGTCGTTTTGAAGTGTGATCCTGTCCTCTGGGGTGTTAGCCACCTCTCCCAGTTTGGTGTCATCTGCAAATTTGATCAGGATGCCCTTATCTGCAATTCTGACAGCTCACCCTATCGATTTATAAAAATCCCTGCATACTGCTATTTCATGTAAAATATGAAGGTATTGTACAGTGATGTATGCAAATAATACGTACAGATACATTAGTAATAGAAAACTAATGCGGAAGTCTAGGAGGCCCAAGTTCACAAGGGCAAAGTCTGAGGGCAAAGTCTGAGACGATAGCAAAATAAAAATTTATCCAACTCATTCACAAGGAGATGTTGCAGTTTGAGATCCCGCCACAAACTTCCCGAGTGTGAATGGGCTGGTTTCCTTTTGTCGGGAACGTCTGCCCCATTCACATCACAAGATGGAAGAAGGAATATCTCCATCCATGCTCCGCAATGGCACTGGGGATCCCATTCCTACGACTATGTCTTCATATCCCACCCTGCACTGCAGACTGTGAGCCCAATTCCAATCCAGTAGGACTGAGAATTTCATGCAGTGCCCTGTTTGGAGTGCATATTTCAATTCAGCCAAGAGATGCACTTGTAGAAAACCTAATTCTTCACGCAGCTCTTCTTCGCTCGATCAGGGTGAAATATACTCAGAGTCGAGAGTGGATTTCATGCTCTTTATTCAGCTCAAAGTGGTGAGGAGGAATGGAAGTTCCCCCAGAATGTCTGCCTTATAGACATTATTTACACAATGGGCTGCACGTGATCGGCTAATTCCGGAATTCTCCTGTAGGCCAATCAGGTTGCGTATTCGCTTCCACCTGGAGCTGGATTGGGTGGCTCCTGCAGACCAATCATACTGCTGCATTGTTCTAGGGCCAATCAGACTGCTGCATTCTGAATCCTATTGTTCTAGGACCAATCAGACTGCTGCAATTTGGATCCTATTGTTCAATCTAGGACCAATCAGACTGCTGCAGTTTGGATCCTATTCAACTCAGTACATAACACAGGGCAAGTCTAAGAATCTCCACGGTGCTCTATAGTAGATCTGCCTTGCCTGAATCCTGCTTGCTCCTCAGCGAGGATAGCCTCGGCGTCAATCCAGTTGGTTAGTTTGTTATGGAGATGCTTTGCGTTTAGTCTGCTAATAATAGGTAAGAGACTGATAGGTCTACAGCTAGCCAGATCCAATGTAGGGCCCTTTTTGAATATTGGGATGATTACTGCAGTGACCCAGATGTTGGGGAGTAGGCCAGATGAATCAATATGAGAGAATATTGCCGCAAGCAGGGGGCAAATGATCAATGCCTGGGGCTTTATGGTTTTTTAGCTGCGTAATGAGGTTTTTGACCTCAGTTATAGATACTGGGAGCCAAGCTGGTAAATTTTCTGGAGATACTGTTGGGTGATTAGGCTGAGCATCCTGATCATAGCTGTCAACTTTTCCCTTTTCTTGCGAGGAATCCTATTCGGAATAAGGGAATTTCCCTTAAAAAAAGAGAAACATTGACAGCTATGATCCTGATCTTGGTAAAGTGAGTGATAGCACTGCATCCATTCTTGGGCTTCGATAGTGCAAATTGATTGTTGATTCAGGACCCTAAACTGTGCTTTTATACTAAATTTCCTTTTTCTGTGAATATTGTAATGTTTTATTGTTGCTATGGCCATCGGCTGATGCAAATAAAGTTTGTTTCTATATCTCCACGGTACTCTCCTGCCATCTTGTGGATCATCTCAGGATTTACAGTTTGCATCTTCATCCGGAGCACAGTTTTTTGCACAACATTAAGTAGCTCATTTGCTCTTAGCCCCACCGCCTCCTCTGTGTGTTCCATATTATTTCAACAGAGGATTTGGCAGAAAAATAAAACAAATGTCTCAGCTAATGCAGGATTCATGTTTGTGCCCAATTTAAGCCTCACATGGGAAAACGTTTCAGAGATGACTGATCAGGCATACCCCCTGACATTTTGGGAGGGCAAATTGAGGGGCCCCCTCCCACCACCCCACTGACCCCATGACAGCTTAGTGTCCAAATGACACTCGGTGCAAATTCCTTGCACGTCAGTCACAGTTCTGACTTTATTCATTGACAGAAAACACTGAAAGGCAGGGGCAGCCAGGCTGATTCCCAAAATCCCACAAGGTGCCTGCACATTTTGCATGGTCCCTTTCCTTCTGGGACGGCTAGGGGCTTCCTTCTCTGAAATATACTCAGAGTCGAGAGTGGATTTTATGCTCTTTATTCAGCTCATAGTGGTGAGGAGGAATGGAAGTTCCCCCACAGTATCTGCTTTATATACATTATTTACACACTGGGCCCCACATGATTGGCTAATTCCGGAATTCTCCTGTAGGCCAATCAGGTTGCGAATTCCCTTCCACCTGGAGCTGGATTGGGTGGCTTCTGTGGACCAATCATACTGCTGCATTGTTCTAGGACCAATCAGACTGCTGCATTTTGGATCCTATTCAACTCAGTACATAACATTTTCCTTCTCCTTCTTTTCTAAAAGAAAGCTTGAGTCAGGGCTGTGGTTCCTGGCAAGACTCATCCACACTTCCTGAGAGAACCCTTTTCTTCTCCAGTATGTCAGTTTTATAAGAGAACAATATGTTTGTTTGTAGGATTTGCTGGCACCTCTCATTAGGACAGAAGGAACTTGGCAGAAGACCAAGGGATTCCTTCTGTTCTCTTATTGGCTTCCTGAGAGCAAAGTTGGATGAGCAAAACTTTAGAATGTGGGTAAAGATTGCTCCTCTATCCATCTCCAGGCGAGTCTGCCCACATGTAGATTCACCCACATATGAGTACCTGGCGTGATGACGTCATCTCACCAACCCCATCTTCCCCCACAACTTAAGCATTCAACCTGCCCATTTTGTGGTCTCTCCTTCCTGGGAAGTTTTGAAGCAGAGGCCGGACGGCCATCTGTCTTGGATGCTTTTGCTGAGATTCCTGCATTGCGGGGTCAGACTAGATGACCCACGGGACCCTATTCTAGGATTCTATTTTACGTTTTTCCTTTCCACCTTTTCATTTTACTCTGTTTAAATCAATGGCTCTGTTGTAAAATGTAGCAATCCTACCAAACTTGTGTGTTTCACATCCGCCGTTTCAACCCTGATCCTACTCTTTGCGTGTCTCCTAGGATGGCAGCACTGGGCCCAGAATAGTGGCAGAGCCATTTCCGCCGGTGGATTCTGCCTCTGCCCACCCTCAGGATATCACACCAGAGGGCGCATTTGGCATCACGCTGTGCCCTCACCCACCATGGCGGTGTTACGTCCCCAGCAGCATCTGCTCTGTTCAGAACGGGCACAACCCTGACTGGCCACAAATGCCGGGCACAGTGTGAGGAAACGTGTGGACGGAGAGGCGTGGCTGCGCCAGGGAAGTTCAGCAGTAATAATAATAATAATAATAATAATAATAATAATAATAATAATATATTATTTGTACCCCGCCCATCTGGCTGGGTTTCCCCAGCCACTCTGGGCGGCTTCCAACAAAGATGAAAAATACATTAAAATGTCACACATTAAAAACTTCCCTGAACAGGGCTGCCTTCAGATGTCTTCTGAATGTCAGGTAGTTGTTTATCTCTTTGACATCTGATGGGAGGGCGTTCCACAGGGCGGGAGCCACTACCGAGAAGGCCCTCTGCCTGGTTCCCCATAGCTTTGCTTCTCTCAATAAAGGAACCACCAGAAGGCCCTCAGCGCTGGACCTCAGAACAATGGGGGTGGAGCAAATGGGCCCTGGAGGAATTGCCAGGGGACGAAGAGTCGGACATGACTAAACGACTAAACAACAACAAATTTGCCAAGTCAGGGCAGCGCCGCAGGGGCACCTGAAATGGCCGAATGGCCAAGTCAGCTCCTTCTTGCCTATCCTTCTCTTTCACAGCTGCTGCGAAACCCAGGAACCCAGTGGATCCAGGAGGACCCAGGATCCTCAGTGCCCAGTCTTGGGCTGCATGTCATGCGGTTAGGCTGGTGCTGCCAACATGTCTGAATGAGAGTGGGTGTTTCCATCTTGTTTTGTATGTGAGCTACTTGGGGAGCCCTTTGGGGGGGGGGGTCACCAAATGCTGTAAACAAAGAAACAGAACCTTTTTTCTGGCTGCTTTGTTCATATCAAACTGCTGTGAGAAGTATTCCAAACAGATCCAGCTGGAGATTCCAGGTTCTAGGGCAGCTCTGGAGAGGACATGGGCCTCTCCCAATCCTCCAGGTTGTGTCTCTGGGTTTATAACTCTGGTGAGCCTTGTGGTGAAACCTGAACTCAAGACAGCTGATGCCCCGGAAGAGTCTCCGCTGTGGCTTACGCACACAAAGGGCTCAGAGGCACCTGCAGCCACTGGCACCTAGTTTGTGCAAACTGGCCTCCAATGCACCCAGACAGCGGATGGTAGGACTGCCTTGGGTACACCCCCCCCCAGTCACAATGGCTTTCAGCTCGTGAAGCATCTCTGGGTCTGCACCAAATTGGTGCCCTCAGGACCACAACTCCCCAGAGAACTAGGAAACCGGGGGGGGGGTGAGTAAGCAGGGCCAAGACTGGCCGCCCCCACCCCACCCCACCCTGGTCCAGGGAGAACCATTCTTTCAGTACAGGGAGGTTGGGGGAAATCACACAGGAAGCCCTCCAGCAGGGCTATTTTGTGGGGAGGGGTGTGGGCAGCCCTGCTCCCCCCCCCCCCCGGGCAACCTGACCAGCTTCCAACCAGGTGGAAAGAGAGGGCCTTTTGTGAACTTCACAAGCACCACCCCCAACTCCACCCCATGGAAGGCAATTCTTGCTTGACCCTGCTCAAGCCAGGAGCTAAAGCAGGCAGTCCCCACTTCCAGGAATTCAAGTGCCACTTCCACAGAAATAGGCATCCTTTTTCAATAATAAAAGAAAAGACATGAAGAACAACCCGCCTCCTCAAGGGCGCTTTCAGTGTGCAAGAGTTAAAAAGAAGAATAGTGGATATATTTTCCTTTGTCTTCTGTTTCTTTATTACGAACCGTTAAGAGCACAGCATCCAGGCAACGGTGAGGATCCTCTGAGGTTCTTTTACTTGGCAACAGAATATATTTCCCAGCCTTGTGACCCCAGGCAGTTGGTGTGTGGCTCCCTGCCCTCCACAAAGCAGCCAGTTCCCACAGACGGCCACCCTACTTCCAAGGGACACTAGGAAGCCTTTGCAGTGGCAGAGGAGGAGGAAGAGAGAGACCGGGCACCAAATATGGGGAGCTGAGGCTGAGTGGTGCTGCCAATGGAGGCTGAAGGGCACGGCTGCTTTGGCCCACAAAGCGATCTTTGGTGTGAGAGTCCTAGGAATGTTCTGTCACCTCATGCCCAGAAAGGCAACCACAGCAGCTCCTTTCACTTCGGATAAGGGAAGAACAGAGCAGAAAGCTCATGGGAATGTGGAAAAAACGAGTCTGTGCTGGAGAGGAAGAGAGGAGACGGAAGGGGAGGCAGAGTCCCCCTCGAAGCAGCTGATTTGGCCCATAACGAAAGGGAACCCTGGCGACCAGTTGCCCCAGACCAGCCTTTCCACAGGTTTGGGGTTTGGCAACCTCTGCCTCCAAAGGACTGAGGTGATGGGTGCTCTTACAAAGCACTAGAGGGCCCAATTTTGGTCCCAAGGCCCTCAATTCTGGCACCCAAGTAGCCAGCAACTCCCTACCTTCCCATCCACCTGACCCACCTCCAGTTCAGAGACGCAGAAGATAAAGGGGTCCAGGGAGAGCTCCTGCCCCACTCTGCACCCTTAAGTGCGCCTGCAGAGGGACACCTGGAGAGAAGACTGGGAGCAACCCCCAGTGAACGCCGGCAGAGTTAGGAGATGACACAGGCGCATTTCCTGCAGCAGCAGGGGCAGCATTTTCTGAAACAGGAGCAGCAGCAGCCCTCCTGCTGGCTCGTCCAGTGGAAGGGTTGTGGAGAGCCCTGGTGGGGCATCTTGAGGCTGGCATAGGGGTTGTAGGGCTGGGCCCACGATTCCTGCGTCGAGATCCTCTGCGTGCCCCAGGGGGAGTTGGGTGGCACCCCCTGCGGCGCGGCCTCCCTCTCCTTCTCCTGCGCCGAGTAAGTGCAGCAGCTGCTGGGGTCGGAGAGAACCGTGTCTGGGGTGCAGCCCTCGCCCAGGTAATACTTCAGGAAGCTGCCTGGGAGCTGAGCACGAGGGAGGCTCACGCTGGCGTAGGGGTTTTCGACAGTCAGCCCGCGATCCATGGGAATCCAGCAGGAAGATCCTGGGAGCCGCAGGACGAGAAGTTACAGCTGGATGATCAATGGGAGAGATGCCTTTCAGGCTAGCAGCAGATCACCCCAGAAGAAAGAGCGTGGGGAGAAATGGTTGAAAAATCATCAGTTGTATTTTTCATTATTTATATGTAAGAAATTATAGATCACTGTTACAGACATTATAAAGACACGGGGATAAGTGTTTTCACACATTCCCCAAACCCCACACATAACAGCAGCTAAGGCAATAGGAGCTCTTCTGTGAAATGGCCTGACAATATAACTCTCGGACCCTGCTTTTCCGGGGACAATTCCAGAACTGCAAAAGCCACCCCAGGTTTTTTTTTTTGACACTGGAATGTCCTGCTTGTCCTTTTTCTCCGTGTCTCTCAGAACCATTAAAAGTGGTGCAAAAAAGAGAGTCCTGCTTCCATGGAAAATACAGTCCCTGCACTCAAGGAAGGAAACAGGGAAGTTGGCATACGAAGGCCTTCAAAGTCACCACTTCCGGTCCTTTCATTGAAATGCTTTCTTGCAGGTTTGGAAGCAGAGCTCGGATGGCCATCTGTCCTGAATGCTTGGTGCGGGGATTCCTGCCTTGCAGAGGGTCAGACTAGATGACACCTGAGGTCCCTTCCAGCTCTACAATTCTATGATTCCAGGACTGAAGGCAGCGGGGGAAAATAGGCCCTCTCTCTGACCAGGAAGGGCAGGATTTCCTCCTAAACTCAGCCAACTCTGTAGAGCTTTTCTTAGGAGTTGGGCAGGTGGCCAAAACCAATATTTTGCCATCTCTCTCCCTGCTTTTAACCAGTTGTCTGGCTGCCGCTCCCTCTTGGAAGAAGAGTGTCAACGAATGTGGCAGACAGAAGGGAGAGGAAGGCTGGGAGGGAGCAGCCGCCTGTTTTTCCCTGGCTTGCTCATGCGCACCAATACAGTCAGGTCAAAGTTCAACTGGGGGTGCTTTCCTCCCTGCACACAAGCAATGCCCTTGCCAGGGGACAGGAGCATAGCGGTCAACTTTCAGAT
This sequence comes from Podarcis vaucheri, assembly GCF_965113315.1. Classification (NCBI taxonomy): domain Eukaryota; kingdom Metazoa; phylum Chordata; class Lepidosauria; order Squamata; family Lacertidae; genus Podarcis; species Podarcis vaucheri. The sequence continues at coordinate 133,469,365 of NC_138759.1, forward strand.
TTGACAATAAGGGATCAGCAGCCTCAACTGTCCCGGGGACAGTCTATGGGATATCTAACAATCTGGGATAGCAGCGGGAAGCAGTGAGAAATGGCGCTGGAATAAGGGAATTTCCCGCAAAAAAAGGAAGGTTGACAGCTATGGGCAGGAGGCTTCCTGCTCCAAGCTGTGAGGCAAGGGGATTATTAAGATTGTGTTGATTGTCTAAAGTGCTTGCTATGCAGTTTAGGGAGAGTGAGTCCAAGGAGGGTGGGAATGGGGAAAGTGTCAACCCTAACCGCACACTCCAGAGGTGAAGGCTTAAAGGTAAAGGGTAAAGGGACTCCTGACCATTAGGCCCAGTCATGACCGACTCTGGGGTTGCGGCGCTCATCTCACTTTATTGGCCGAGAGAGCCGGCGTACAGCTTCTGGGTCATGTGGCCAGCATGACTAAGCCGCTTCTGGAGAACCAGAGCAGCACATGGAAACACCGTTTACCTTCCCACCAGAGCGGTATCTATTTATCTACTTGCACTTTGACGTGCTTTCGAACCGCTAGGTTGGCAGGAGCAGGGACTGAACAACAGAAGCTCACCTCATCGCGGGGATTCGAACCACCGACCTCCTGATCGGCAAGTCCTAGGCTCTGTTGTTTAACCCACAGCTCCACTTACAGCATCAGATTTCCTCTGTGCCAGGCATCATAGAAGTGTAGCCTTCAATGCAGGAATCTTGTTCAGCATGGAACGTGAACTCATAACCCTGAGATTCAGAGGCTTCCCATACCTGTTAAGGGGTGGGGTAGCTATACAACGCATAGGAGCAGGGCCAGGGGAAAAAATGTGGCAACCCAGTTTGGACAACTGCCTGAAGTGCTAATCTAAACAGTCAAATGTCAATGTGGCTGCTGACAAGACACCAGAGTCCCTGGCATGTATCAGTCAGGGGATAAGCTGCTTGTGGGGTCAGGACATTTGTGGGATGTGATCCTTGGTGAAGCCCCAGAAATGTGGGGGGCCCTACAGAATTAGGGAGAATTAAAATCCCCCCAATGCTGAAAGGCTGGGAGATAAGAGACTGAAAACTGCACCAGTTGAAATTTGGGGAGGGGGGGGGAGAGGAAATCAGGATATATAAAAAAATCAGGGTTAATCACTCCTATCATTTTTAACTTGCCTTCCGTGCCTATTTCTTATTTGTAAGATGCAAATCTTACATACTGGAGGGTGGACTCTATTCTGAGCAGGAGCCCATAATCTGTTGGGAGGAAACTTTGGCTTCAGTGACAGCCTGCCTGCAGTATTGACCAAACGGGGGTTCAGGTGTTGATTTTTTTTGTGGAGTTGGAAAGAACCATGAGGGTCACCTTGTCCAACCCTCAGGGGTCTTTTGCCCATGACCATGAGCTTGTGTCTCATGTTCTACCAACTGAGCTAGAAGTTGCTGCTGCATGTAAACCATGAAATCGGTTTGTTGCAGTTTATTATTATAATAATACTATAATAATAATAATAATTTATTATTTATACCCCACCCATCTGTCTGGGTTTGTCCAGCCACTCTGCTCCATTTCACCTGTGTTTTTTAAGATTGTTGTCATTTTTAAAACATATTGAAAAGTACATTTCCGAGCACAATTCAAAGTGTTGGTGCTGACCTTTAAAGCCCTAAACGGCCTCGGTCCAGTATATCTGAAGGAGCGTCTCCACCCCCATCGTTCTACCCGGACACTGAGGTCCAGCTCCGAGGGCCTTCTGGCGGTTCCCTCACTGCGAGAAGCCAAGTTACAGGGAACCAGGTAGAGGGCCTTCTCGGTAGTGGCGCCCTCCCTATGGAACGCCGTCCCACCAGATGTCAAAGAGAACAACAACTACCAGACTTTTAGAAAACATCTGAAGGCAGCCCTGTTCAGGGAAGCTTTTAATGTATTACAGTATTTTAATATTTTTTGGAAGCCACCCAGAGTGGCTGGGGAAGCCCAGCCAGATGGGCGGGGTATAAATAATAAATTGTTATTATTATTATATTAAAAAGCCTCTGAGCAGTCTTTTTCTGGAGAAATGTCCATCAAATAAACAAGCCATACAATAAAATAAGAAACACTCCCGAAAATGAAATCACAGGGAAATGCTGACAGCCTTTACGCACACGGAACAAGATGAAGATTTCAGGAGAGGGTTTCCCCTGCTAAGTCTCCTTCCAGGAACTGCCTCAGATCCAGGGAGTCCCTGCAAGGTGCTACGCCAGTGCCGTTTTCTCCGGCAGACCTCCCTTGTACCCCTGCCCCCAGAAGGGCAGCCCAGGTGGGATCTAAGGGCAGGTATCCAGACACTCACCTGGCGCTGGGCTTGTTCCTCCTCGCTGGCACTTGCCGCCCTCTGGGAGACCCCAAAGTGGCTGCCTGGCTGATTTTCAGCCAGCCACACCCTTGGGACGCCTGGCCAGCTGCTCCGGCCCCTCCTTCCCCCATGAGGTCACTGTTGGCTCACAGGCCCCTCCCAGAGCACACCTTGAGCACACAGACGACAGAAGCAACCTGAGTCCCCCTTGCGGAAAGGAATGTGGCCGCCCGACTCAAACCGGTTCATGTTTTCTTTTGACAGGCCCAAAGCTGGAGAGTCAGTAGCGCAGGAACTGCCTCAGTGGAAGAGCTTCCATTCTTTCCGCATCTCCTTGCTAGAAAAACCAGGAAAAAGAATGATAGAATGGTTGGGATGGGTCACGAGGGTCATCTAAAGGGCCTGCTAAAAGGCAGGCTTCATTTGCCCAAGGCGGGGTGCAGAAACTATAGGCGTCAGGCATGTTTCTTTGCCCCAGGGACTCGGACAGCAAGAAAAGCCAGCACAGCCCTTTTAATCCACATCTGAGATGTTATTTCTTTTTTTAAAAAAAGTGGTTATCTGTCACGGAGCAGAAGTCCCCCAAACAGGGGAGTCACCTGTGCCCTTTTCGGTGGTCCTTGCCTAGGCCGCTGACCACCTGCCCAGAGTCCAACGCACTCTCCCTGCCCCCCTTCGGGAAAAGGGGGTTCTTGTCTGTGGCTTCCTTTGTCCTCATTCGGCAGAGATCTTTGGGCAGGTCTCAGCTGCTGCTTGATGGACCCTCCAGTGCCAGAGGCAGTTTATCTACAATCCTTGCTGAAGCATCCTATGGGCAGCTTCCAAGTTCCAACAAATCTAAAAGCCTAATAAAACATCAAACATAACAAAGGTCCCTGTCTTTTTGGGGAGGGGGGGTCCTGACTCTTCTTGTCTAGGGTGCAATCTTTTTTCTTTCTGCCCCTCTCAGTAGTATTGTTGATGCCATTGGTTTGTTTGCTGTTGTTTTTATTGTTAACTCTAACCCTAAACCCTAACCCTGAACCCTGAACCTAACCCTAATCCCTAGCCCTAATCCTTGAACCCTAACCCACCCCAAACCCTAACTCCCTAACCTCTAACGCTAGCCCTAAACCTCTAATCCTAACCCCGCTATCCCTTAATCCTAACCTAACCCTACCCCCTAACCATAACACCTAACCCTAACCACTAATGCCTAAGCCTAACCCCAAATCCCTTGACCCCTGACCCTAACCCCTAACCCTAACCCTTACCCCCAAACCCCTTGCCTAACCCCAAATCCCTTGACCATTGATCTTGGCCCCTAATCTCTAACTCCTAACCCTAATCCCAACTGCTAACCCCTAATCCTGACCCTTACCCTTACAGCTCCCTCAGGGGGAGCTTACAGTTGTATTTGCATCAACAGGCTCCTCCTATTGGTGGTTAACCCTTGATAGACTCACCCCTTCCTGAGGGGGTGGAGTCACGCTCTGTTGTTTTATCCAATGCCTAAGCCAATACCACTCACATGCTGTAATCAATAAAGTTGTGGCCTTTTTTAGCCCATTAACCTAATATACTGTGTCCTTGTGTCTTTCTTATCCTCAAGCAGGTGGTGGGTCCTCAACTCACAAGTCAGACTCTAACTGGTGTCTGGTCCAATTCAGAATGTGTTTTCCACCACCAGTGCTCTTGCTGTCTCAGCGACTGTTTCATCGCCCTCAGCTCTGGAGTAAACCATGGGGCTGTCCAGGCTCCATGCAATCGGAGAGGGCGCTTTGGAGCCAGACAGTCGATACCCCTGGTTATCTCCGCATTCCAGTGGGCCACCAGGGAATCAGCTGAAAGGCCATCAACATGGGATAAAACATCCCCTACCACTCTCTGGAAACCATTTGGATCCATTAAGTGGCGGGGGCGGACCATCCAAATTGGTCCCACCTCCCTGCAGAGGGGAAGGGTCGCGGAGAAGTCCCGTTGCACCATGAAGTGATCCGACCATGGCAATTCTTTTGTTTCACTTTTACTTAGTGTCAGATGACCCACATCTGTAGAAGTGAACACCAGGTCTAAGGCATGTCCATGACTATGAGTTGGGCCAAACTTATTCAGGGACAGTCCCATGGAGGCCATGATTTCCACAAAGTCCCGAGTGGCCCCTTGTAAGGTCGTGTCAGCATGATCTTAAAATCCCCTAGGACAACCAAACTAGGTGTCTCCAGGAGAACATCCGCCACGACCTGAAGCAGCTTGGGCAAGGTGGGGAGTGATGACATAGGCTAAGCCTGGCAGGACAGCTTTACTTAACCCCCTTCATACACTGCTTAGATTCAAATATGCTAGAGTTATATGTACGAGGCTGGAACCCTACAGGATGTGCCCTGGGAAGTGGCAGACTCCAATCCTGTACTCACCACACTGACCTCACCCATGTAGAACCACCTCCAGTAAAAGAGAAGGCTTTTGAGCAACTTGGTTGGAGACAAATTGGCAATGGCTTAAGACTCCAATCGGAGTGAAGATGGAGTCTTGCCTTGCCCCGGGTGCTGACAACCCACGCTACGTCACTGCTGCTACTACTACTACCTCTCTCTGTGGCTGTCAGCCATTCCAGTCTCTTCCAAGCAATTTTCCTCTCCTAGCTCAGCTATGCCCCCTCTCTTCCTCCTGCATTATAAGGTGTTATGAAGCCTCATTTACCACAATTGTGTCTCCTTCCACAAAGCAAAGCACAACAAAGGCTGGACTGGGATTCCAATAGCCCCCCCCCGCGCTCCTTGCAGTTTCTTGGCCGGGAGGGGAAACGGAGGAAGGCAGCGGCGGAGGGGAGGAGCAGTGGCGAAGCTGCATGCTCTGCTACCGGGGGCGGAGCAGGGAGGGCGTGGCTGGCACGCCTGCCAGGGGGCATGGCGCGCATCCCCGGGGCATGGGACGCTGCCCGTGAGGGTGTGATGTGCCACCCACAGGGACGTGGCGTGGCGCGTGTTCTGGTGGCGTGATGCACCACCTCTGGGGGCGCAGCGCCTGGCGTGCGGGGGGTGGGTGGGTGGGTGTGCGGTGCGCATCCAGGGGCGCCGTGATGGCACCCTACCGGAATAGTGGTGCCGGGGGCGATCAGCTCCCTCCGCAGCCCCGTTGGGGAGGAGACCGTCAGATGGGCGGGTTTTTGCAGGCGAGGCATGCATCTCCCGGCACCTTCAGCACGCTTTACGCAAACACCCTCCCTCCCAAAAAACGCCACCACCAAACCCCCAACACAAACTCTACTCCGGATAAGAAGCGGGTGAAAGTAGAAACCGGGACTTCTGCGCGCGCCAAGTCCGCCCTGGGGAGGGGAAGGCGGCCCCGATTCGGAGCGACTCCGGATTGCATTCGGATCAAATCAGTATTGGGGGGGGGGTGAGGAGGAAAGCAGGGAGAGGGGATCCCGGCAGAAAGGACGGACCCATCGACTGCGAGTAGCTTGTTGCCTGCGCCACGCGTGGCACCAGCGCCTGCGCCACGGAGCACAAGCGGCTCTGCTGCCTCGGAAGCGGCTCCCAGCCCAGAGCTGTGGCAAGAGCCGCGCCGGGGGGAGGGAGCTCGGCCACGACCCTCCGCTGCCGCTGGGAAAGGCAGCCACTGCTCCAGAGCCGAGCGGCGGTTGGCACCAGCAAGGATGGCCCTCTGAGCAGCTGCTTCGCCCGCTCGCCTCCTTCTGAGAGCAGGGCTGGCGCGGCAACGCAGGCGGGCAGCTGGAGCCAGGGAGCCCAAAGAGCCGCGCGCCTGCCATCCAATTTGCCTGCACCCGCCCCGCTGTGGGAAGGAGGCAGGCGGGTGAAGCAGCCGCTCGGAGGGCCATCCTTGCGGGCACCGACCGCCGCTACAAGCCCTCCTGCTCTGGGCTGGAGGCGGCTCCCTCATTCGCCGCCGCCAGAGGGCTGAGCTCCGCGCTCACTGCTCTCCAGCTGGTGCTTTGTGAGTCGAGGACCCAGCGGCGTAGCGTGGGTTGTCAGCACCCGGGGCAAGGCAAGTAATTTGCGCCCCCTAACCCGGGGCAAGGCAAGTAATTTGCGCCCCCTAACCTGGGGCAAGGCAAGTAATTTGTGCCCCCTAACCCCTAACCTGCCGCCGCTGCCAGCTTCTTCTTGCCAGCGGCGTAGCGTGGGTTGTCAGCACCCAGGGCAAGGCAAGTAATTTGCGCCCCCTAACCCCTAACCTGCCGCGTCAGGTGATCTGAGGCGAGTTGCCGTTGGCGCTGCCGCCCAAACGACGCCGCTTGCCCGGAGGACGAGGAGGGTAGAGAGGCGAGGAAAATGCAACATGGCCCAGCAACTGCAGCAGCAGCGGCGGCGGCGGGGCTGTGAGGAGGGGCTGCCTGGCGCGCCCTCCGTGGCCCTGATGTGCGGGGACCGCGGCGAGCGCTGAGAGCCGCTGCCAGCTCGTCGGTTCCAAGAGACATGGGGCTCTGCTACAGCCTGCGCCCGAGGCTCTTCGGCGACTCCGGAGGCGGCGAGCCCCCCCCCCAGATGTTGCGCCTGGTGCGGCCAGCCCCCTTGCCCCCCCACGCTATGCCACTGCTTCTTGCTGCTGCCTGGTCTGGTCTGGTGTGGTTCTCTCCTGCGCTCAGCGCTGCGCTGGGCGGCCGCTGCACTGTCCCTCCCCCAGATAGTCCCTCGCTCTCTCTCCGCACCGCACGCCTGGCATCCACCCCCTCCACAGTGGGCTCGGATCGGATTCGCACAGCCAACACTGCAGTGAGAGAGAGTGAGTGAGCCAGGTAGGGGCAGCGAGCTGCGAGTGCGAGTGCCCCCCCAGATGTTGCACCCAGTGCGGCCGGCCCCCCCTACACCCCCCACGCTACGCCACTGCCACTCAAACACTTTGCCCAAGATTTGAGACTGGGCAGTAGTTGGTCATATTGGCCGGGTCCAAATACAGTGGTGCCTCAGGTTACGAACAGTCCTGCTTATGAATGCTTCGGGTTACAAACTCCACAAACCTGGAAGTAGGTGTTCTGGGTTGTGAATTTTGCCCGGGATTCAAACAGAATCCACTTCTGGGGCCACTGGAGGCCTATGTAAGGAATGGACCCCTTGGGTTAAGAATGCTTTGGGTTAAGAATGGACTTCCAGAACGAATTAAGTTCATAACCTGAAGTACCACTGTATGTTTTTTTAAGAAGCAGTTTAATAACTGCCTCTTTCAGTGGGTCTGGGAAGGCTCCCTCACAGAGGAAAGCAGAGGAGCCCATCACCCAGCCCTTCCCAGCTCACATTTATCAAGGAGACAGGTGTTCGGTTTCACTCACCCAAGCAGCCTGTCCACATCCTCGGAGGTAATGGATTGGAACTGATCCCATGCAGCCTGAGTAGACAGGACTCTAGCAGTCTCCCGGCCCGGCTCTGCTCCCATGGTGGAGTCTACCTCAAGTCATTGCTGCAGCCCTAACCCTAGCCCTAGCTTTAAATGTATCTCCAGCCCTACCCCTACCCCTATCCCTTAGGGAACCACAGGGCTATCCCTAACCCTAATGCTAACCCAAACCTAATGCTAACCCTGACCCAACCCTAACCCTATGGCAACCCGCCTCCACAGGCACCCTGGCCACCCCCGCCAAGGTTGTGCAGACGGGGCTCCTGGCAAGATCTCACAGAGCTCTCAAGATCTTGTGAGATCTCCCCGGAAGCCATCACCACTGCCACCACGCAGCCCTGGAAAGCAAGGCTTTGATGCGGGGGCAGGGGGAAGCAGCTTCCCATTTTGCTTCAGGATGGGCCATCCCTGGTAAGTATCCTGGAGATATAGTTTAGGGCCAGTGGGGCAGTGGGATAAAATATTCCCCATACCACCATAAAAATTTCAACACATCAGTTAGAATGAACATCTTATTTTAAACAGACTTATAGGAATTCTTCTGAATATATTTGCCTTGCCTGATGAAAAGACTTACCCACGGATAATAATTAGGTTTTTTTTTAAAAAAAATCCTGTTGTGTTTCCTTCATTCCAAAGGTCCTGGCTGTCTTTTCAGCTCCTAGCATTCCAAAGGGAGGAACCATGAGGCTGGAGACGGCAAGTGAGAATTCTCATCAAATCCTGACAGCTGAGATAGTCCTGATTAAACACAGTGATGAATTTCTCCTGCGTACAACAACTTGTTAAAATTGAAAGTGGAATCAGATTTGGCAGGTTGCTGGCCTCAGGGTCCCAAGGAGCATCACAGAAATATTTTCACACATGAAGCAGAGAACGTTTTTAAAGCACATCGAAATCGAATGAGAAAGCTACAATTGAATTCAAAATGGACCTCTTTTGCTTTTTATAGCATAGTAACATTTGTATTTGAGATGAAAAGGCATTTGTAAATCTAGGAGGTACTCGGGTCCCCCTGTTAAAGAACTAACCTCTTAATGGGAAGCTACCCCAATATAATAAATCAACAGTGTGAAGCTGATTTCATGATATACACACACAAACAGCAATAAACTGTAATTTTATTTTCTCATCAGTGAAAGAGAATAGGAAAACATAATATTCACAATGTATGAAGTGGAGTCCCTGAAGGATCTGGACTGTGATCACTGCTTTTTAACTTATTCATAAGTGATCTGGAGTTAGTGTTGATGATACCAAAGGTTTCAGAATGAGAAAAACAAAAATGGGATTGCAGGATTGCGTCCTGGAAGACAATTGGAGAATAAGACTATAAGAGGCTACTTTTCATAATGGCACTGTACTCTCTCATTTTGAGTTAGACAGAAGGTACATACAATCCAGGCAGCAAATTAGCACAGCAGCCGCAAGCAGAAGGGCACCCTCATTTATTGCTCCACAACTTTGCAATAGCAGTAAAATGAAATACACAAGCTTGCCAAAATCTGGAGGATCTGCTATAAGCACCAAAGAGGTAGTAAAGACACAGGCAGATTAGGTGCTTTATATTTTGGATAAAGTTCCCCCAAAGCTTAGAAGCCAAAGGTAGCCATGAACCATGGCTCTGGTAGTCAGAAGGTGGGATTTTTCTGTACAACTTCTTTTCCCTCTGACACCAGTCTGTTTCACCCTCTTAGATGTTACTCGTTTTCTTCCTTGTTTTATGCTATGTGGAAAAATCCAAGTATTTCAAACAATTCAGTTTAAGCACCCCCCTTTCCATTCTAGAATATAGGTGGCCCTAAGTCTAGTAAGGGTGTGGGTTAAACCACAGAGCCTAGGACTTGCCAATCAGGTCGGCGGTTCGAATCCCCGCGACGGGGTGAGCTTCCGTTGCTCGGTCCCTGCTCCTGCCAACCTAGCAGTTTGAAAGCACATCAAAGTGCAAGTAGATAAATAGGTACCGCTCCGGCGGGAAGGTAAACGGTGTTTCCGTGCACTGCTCTGGTTCGCCAGAAGTGCCTTAGTCATGCTGGCCACATGACCCGGAAGCTGTACACCGGCTCCCTCGGCCAATCAAGCAAGATGAGTGCCGCAACCCCAGAGTCGGCCACGACTGGATCTAATGGTCAGGGGTCCCTTTACCTTTTAAGTCTAGTAAAGCATGATAACTTATTGTAAGCTTTGAAAAGGTTCTTAATTCTACTAAAAGGTACTGACTGTTTTGATTGAATTGACTGTTTTGACCCAATGTGCACTACATTAGCTCTAGAGGGTTGCTGTGTTTCTATTGTTAGCACCATTCTTTTGTTACTCACTTCCTCCCGTAGCTGTGTGGGTTTGGGATTCTTAAAAATTTGGCAGCTCACAGAGAAGCCAGTTGCCAGCTTTCCCTGCTGAAATTGCCTGTTGTTGCGCAGAGCAGTCAGTTTGCAAACATGCTGCCTACACCTTGGGTTCATTCCTTCAGTAGTACATTAAAAAAAAATTCCTTCAGTAGTGCAGTTCTCTTCTGTGGACTGGAACTGGGTTTCCCAGGAGCTATGGATGCTAGCTGGTTTCAGCATACTCCACTAGCCTTAGAAGGACTTGCAAAGGAACTTTAAACATAAACATACATTTTGGCTTCCAGAGAAGCACCTGCAAGCAGGGATTTATTGGAGTAACATAGCCTTAACAGGGATGCAGGTGGTGCTGTGGGTTAAACCACAGAGCCCAGGACTTGCTGATCAGAAGGTTGGCGGTTCGAATCCCTGCGACGGGGTGAGCTCCCATTGCTCGGTCCCTGCTCTTGCCAACCTAGCAGTTCAAAAGCAGGTCAGTAGATAAACAGGTACCGCTCTGGCAGGAAGGTAAACGGCGTTTCCGTGTGCTGCTCTGGTTCGCCAGAAGTGGCTTAGTCATGCTGGTCACAACCCGGAAGCTGTATGCCAGCTCCCTTGGCCAATAAAGCGAGATGAGCGCCGCAACCCCAGAGTCGGCCACGACTTGACCTAATGCTCAGGGGTCCCTTTACCTTTACTTACCCTTGACAACTCTCAACCAGAGCTGACCTAAGACATTTTGGCACTTCAGGTGAAGCACAAAATGCCTCTGTCCAGGGAATAAGGGGTGAGTGAAGATCTATATTGGCAGGGGGAGTATTTATTAACCTTACTCGACAGTTGAAATGGGAATCAAAGACAGTCACAGGTCAGAAAGGGGCTTGTTCTGAATCAGGCTGGGTGCGTGCAGAACCCAGGAAACGCCAAAGGCAGTCTCTGCCATTCCTCCCCAAGGGTTGAAGGAGACCAGCAGCAACCTCCTATTTGCCAAGAGTACACTGTAGAAGTGGCATGAGGAGGACTGCCGAGGAAGTGGCAGGTCTGGCCTCAAAGGAGCCACAGCTCTTGCCAGCACTAAGGCAGCAGTGGGTGACGCATTCCTTGGAGGCTGGATCTGCTGCCCATGGAGATCCTGTCGCCTGAGGTGGCTGCCTTGCCTTGCCTCAGGGATGGGCCAGGCCTGCTCTCAACATAGTATGAAGTGGTGACATCTTAAAATAAGTTGCAGAAAAGGTACTTTTAACAAAGGAGAAAATGGACCACAGTTGGCATGGCAGGCAGCCATGTTTGTTAATGAGTCTGCTCCTTTTACATATAAATCAGGGGCAGGGTGAGGATTTAATATTTCAGCATAAAATATGTACAGGTGAGGGGAACTGAACACTTGCTCCTCCCCTGCCTTACCATCCCACTCTCCATAGAAGATTTATCTAATTTAAGATAAAAATTTATCTAATCTAAGATTTAAAAAACCAGCATTTATCTAATTGTTTATCATTAAAGCTCAACATGGCAAGAAAATATGTCTATGTGAGTTCCTTCTTGACATGACAAGGCACAAGATTTTTGTCATTTGGCTTATATGCTACCTTCGTTGAATTTAATAGTCAGTGTAAAGTTCCTTAACTCTCATATTCTCTGGAAAGCTCCTTGCCAAGTAATATAAAATAAATTTTGTCAATTTATCTTTTTATACTGCTACACTGATCATTTTTTCTATCTCACTTCCAAGTTATCTTAGCTGTCAAGAAACCACCAAAGAATAACCACTCTTTGATTACGTCTTTTCTTGAATCTCTCTGTTCATTTGGGCCTGGTCAGCAGTTGGAAAAGAGTCCCTAGGAGACTTCTGGGCAGAATAAACTTGAAAGACAGTGCAGGCGTATACTGTTGATACGCTGCCTGCTGCACATGATCCTAGAACCTTCAGCCCCCAGATGTTGCTGAACTACAACTCCCATCAGCCCCAATTAGCCAGTGGTCAAGGCTGGGCAAAATCCTGAAGTGGCCCAAATAATGTTTTCTGTTTTCCATCTACAGGAAATCCTGGAATCTGGTTTTTAAATAAAAAGGAACACATGGGTAAAAGAAGGACCACTCTATCCTGCCTTGATCAGACCACACTATGTCCCGTTCCAAGCACCACGATTTAAGAAGGATATGGACCAGTTGGAAAGTGTGCAGGGGAAGGCAACTAAGATGGAAACCAAGCATTATGAGGAGTCAGATGGGTGGCATATAATGAGGAACATTATGAGGACGTCATTATGAGGGAGTTGGGTATGTTTTGCCTGGAAAAGAGAGTGAGAGGAGATATGATAGTTGTGGGATGTAAACACAGGAGCAGTCAATGACAACATTCCTAGAGTGTACATGTTAGAACATGGGGAGGGATGTCTGTCCAGCAAGCACCCGAAGACACCAAAACCTGCATTCCTGTACCCGTGAAAATCTACGAAAGCAAATATATATATATATATATATATATTTGCTTTCGTAGATTTTCACGGGTACAGGAATGCAGGTTTTGGTGTCTTCGGGTGTCTTCCCGTGTAAGAGTCGGGGTGTCTGTGCGACGTTTCGACGAGGTCTCACTCGTCATCTTCAGGCTGGTGCTTTCGGCTTCTTGTTAGCCTCCAACGTTCTGGGCAGAGAGGAAGTTCCTAGATTAGTGTGCCTTTTCTTCTTTTGTTCCTTAATTACTTGAGGGATATCTTGAGTGATTTCATGAGTGATATTCTGAATACCACTGGGTGGGTCATTAAGTGTAGATTAGTTGCTAAAGCTTTTGTGTCTTGACCTCTTGAGCTTGTGAAGAGTTTTTCTGAGAAGATGGCTGTGCTGCATTTAGTTGTGCTCTGGCTTGGCTTCGTGTATAGGGGCGAGCTGTGGTTTTGTGCCTTGTGCCAGCCAGATCTGTGTAGGGATTGCAGGGGGGTGCAGCATCCGGAGGTGCCACTATAGTTTGGCTACTGGATGGAGTCTGTAATATGTCTGTGGAGAGGGTCTGGGTTTGAACCAGAGGCACACAGAGAACCAGAGGCACACAGAGAACCAGAGAACCAGAGGCACACAGAGAACCAGAGGCACACAGAACGCCGTCACCAATCAACCACACCAGACCCAAACCCAGACCCTAGGAACTTCCTCTCTGCCCAGAACGTTGGAGGCTATACACCACACCCCTCAACAGTATTTATAGGAACTCAAACACCAGATTCTGCTCTGTTCCAGTAACAAGAAGCCGAAAGCACCAGCCTGAAGATGACGAGTGAGACCTCGTCGAAACGTCGCACAGACACCCCGACTCTTACACGGGAAGACACCCGAAGACACCAAATATATATATATATATATATATATATATATATATATATATATATGCTTTCGTAGATTTTCACGGGTATAGGAATGCAGGTTTTGGTGTCTTCGGGTGTCTTCCCGTGTAAGAGTCGGGGTGTCTGTGCGACGTTTCGACGAGGTCTCACTCGTCATCTTCAGGCTGGTGCTTTCGGCTTCTTGTTACTGGAACAGAGCAGAGTTTGGTGTTTGAGTTCCTATAAATACTGTTGAGGGGTGTGGTGTATAGCCTCCAACGTTCTGGATAGAGAGGAAGTTCCTAGATTAGGGTGCCTTTTCTTCTTTTGTTCCTTAATTACTTGAGGGATATCTTGGGTGATTTCATGAGTGATATTCTGAATATCACTGGGTGGGTCATTAATTACTTGAGGGATATCTTGGGTGATTTCATGAGTGATATTCTGAATATCACTGGGTGGGTCATTAAGTGTAGATTAGTTGCTAAAGCTCTCGTGTCTTGACCTCTTGAGCTTGTGAAGAGTTTTTCTGAGAAGATGGCTGTGCTGTATTTAGTTGTGCTCTGGCTTGGCTTCGTGTATAGGGGCGAGCTGTGGTTTTGTGCCTTGTGCCAGCCAGATCTGTGTAGGGATTGCAGGGGGGTGCAGCATCCGGAGGTGCCACTATAGTTTGGTTGCTGGATGGAGTCTGTAATATGTCTGTGGAGAGGGTCTGGGTTTGGGTCTGGAGTGGTTGATTGGTGATGGCGTTCTGTGTGCCTCTGGTTCTGGTGTCGGTTTTTGTGGGGAGGGCTAATTTCCAGATGTCTGGCAGGCGGGACGTGTCGTCACGCTTGTTCATGTTGTGAGGGTGTTTCTCTATCTCGATGGCTTCCATGATTATTCTCTTGTGGTGATGTTCCATGTTAAAGAGCAATTTGGAATCTGCAAAATTAATTTCGTGTCCTGTTTCTTTCATGTGTTGGAAAAGAGAGGAAGTTTTTTCTTCTTTTTTGACGGCATTCTTGTGTTCTGCGATACGTGCATTTATTCGTCTGTTTGTTTGTCCAATGTACGTGGCTGGGCAGACTTTGCAGGGTATTTCATAGACCCCTTGGTTTTCCAGCTGGATTTTGTCTTTTGGGTTTCTGAGGATATTGGCTATTTTTTGGTTGGTGCAGAAGGCTGTTTTGATATTGTGTTTATGGAGGATTTTGCTGATTTTGTCTGTAGTGCCCTTGATATAAGGAAGGAGGGCCATGCCATTGTTTTCTTCTGTGTCTTGGTTTTTGGGGGGTGTTTCTTTTTGGATTAGCTTCGTAACCCTGTTTTTCTGGTATCCATTGGCGATTAACACATTTGAGAGATTCTGTAACTCAGTTGTCAAGTGGTCTTTGTCAGCCAGGCGTTTGGTTCTGGAGATGAGAGTCTTGGCTACGGAGTTTATTTGTGCAGGGTGGTGGTGTGATTGTGCATGTAAGTAACGGTTGGTGTGTGTTTTTTTCCGGTAGATAGTGTGTCCTAGGGAGCCATCAGGTTTTTTGTAGATTAGGACGTCAAGAAAGGGGAGTTGGTTGTTGTCTTCTATTTCCATAGTGAATTGTATTTTGGGGTGTAGGCTGTTGAGATGTGTGAGGAAGCTATCTAGTTTTTCTTTCCCGTGTGGCCAAATTACAAAGGTGTCGTCAACATATCTGAGCCAAAGTTTGGGTTTGTGTTCTGACTTGTCTAAAGCATTGGTTTCAAAGTGTTCCATGTACAGATTTGCGATGACCGGTGAGAGGGGTGATCCCATGGGTGCTCCTTCTATCTGTTTGTATCTTTGTCCATTGTGGATGAAGTACGTGTTGGTTAGGCAGTGGTTGGTCAGGTCCAGGATGTATTTGGGGGGGTTGTATTTGTTTTGAATGGCTGTCAAGGCTTCATTAATGGGCACTTGAGTGAAGAGAGATACAACATCGAAGCTCACAAGTAGGTCATCGGGATGTAGGTATTGTTTCTTTATTGTTTCTATGAACTGGAAGGAGTTAGTAACGTGTGAAGCGATGGATTCTGCATAGGGCTGAAGTTGCTTAGCGAGAAATTTAGCGAGATTTTGTAGAGGTGAGCCTATGGAGCTGACTATTGGTCTGAGTGGTGTTCCTTCTTTGTGTATCTTGGGGAGACCGTAGAGTTTGGGGCATCTGGATGATTTTTCTCTGGGGATGATTCTTAGCTGGATTTCTTCACTGATAGGAGAGGCTTTTATTTTGGATTTGGTGGTTTTTTCCAGATAGGTGGTGGGATCTGTTTTTATAGGTTGGTAGGTAGGGTCTTGGAGTAGATTTGATAGTTTTGCTTGGTAGTCCGATGTGTTCATCACAACAGTGGCGTTGCCTTTGTCTGCTGGGAGAATGATTATGTTGTTGTCTTTCCTCAGGTTGGTGAGTGCTTTCTGTTCTTCTTTGTGTAAATTGCTTCTGGGTGGTTTGCTGGAGCAGAGGATGTTGGTGACTTCAAGTCTGATTTTATTGGCTTCATCTGGGTCGATTTTGGTCAGGCTAGCTTCGACTCCGCATATGATGTTTTCCGTGGGGATGTGTCTCGGGGCGACTGCAAAGTTGAAACCTTTGGAGAGTACTTTGGTTTCAGTTGGGGTGAGGATCCTGTTTGATATGTTATGTACTGTTTGTTTCATGGGTTGTTGTGGAGGGTGGCTGGGCTTCTGGCGTTTTTCTAGTTTGTAGAGTTTGTTGGTGTGTCTGTCTGTCTTATGTGAGGTCTCAGTTTCAGCTCTCCAGACGGCTAGTTGTTTGCATTTGTCCCAGAGTGCAGGGTGGATTTTGTTGCATAGTTTGAGGTGAAGAGTGAGCAGATCTTTGTTGGTTTGGTTTAGTAGGTATCTTTTCTTATGTATTTCGTTTCTGATTAGGGATAGTTCTGTTCGTTTCAGGATCCTTTCGGTAGCTGGGGTTTTAGAGTGGAATTTAAGTTGGAAGCATGTGGGAGTTAAGTTGTTGTCTCGGCAGTTGCGTAGGAACAGGAGATCACATAAGATGGTGGCTCTTCGGATTTCTAGTTTCTCGTAGGTTCTTGTCAGCTGGAAGGTTTCCTCCCCGTAGAGGTGAGATATTTGCTTTCGTAGATTTTCACGGGTATAGGAATGCAGGTTTTGGTGTCTTCGGGTGTCTTCCCGTGTAAGAGTCGGGGTGTCTGTGCGACGTTTCGACGAGGTCTCACTCGTCATCTTCAGGCTGGTGCTTTCGGCTTCTTGTTACTGGAACAGAGCAGAGTTTGGTGCTCGTCCCGCCTGCCAGACATCTGGAAATTAGCCCTCCCCACAAAAACCGACACCAGAACCAGAGGCACACAGAACGCCATCACCAACCAACCACTCCAGACCCAAACCCAGACCCTCTCCACAGACATATTACAGACTCCATCCAGCAACCAAACTATAGTGGCACCTCCGGATGCACAGACATATTACAGACTCCATCCAGCAACCAAACTATAGTGGCACCTCCGGATGCTGCACCCCCCTGCAATCCCTACACAGATCTGGCTGGCACAAGGCACAAAACCACAGCTCGCCCCTATACACGAAGCCAAGCCAGAGCACAACTAAATACAGCACAGCCATCTTCTCAGAAAAACTCTTCACAAGCTCAAGAGGTCAAGACACGAGAGCTTTAGCAACTAATCTACACTTAATGACCCACCCAGTGATATTCAGAATATCACTCATGAAATCACCCAAGATATCCCTCAAGTAATTAATGACCCACCCAGTGATATTCAGAATATCACTCATGAAATCACCCAAGATATCCCTCAAGTAATTAAGGAACAAAAGAAGAAAAGGCACACTAATCTAGGAACTTCCTCTCTATCCAGAACGTTGGAGGCTATACACCACACCCCTCAACAGTATTTATAGGAACTCAAACACCAAACTCTGCTCTGTTCCAGTAACAAGAAGCCGAAAGCACCAGCCTGAAGATGACGAGTGAGACCTCGTCGAAACGTCGCACAGACACCCCGACTCTTACACGAGAAGACACCCGAAGACACCAAAACCTGCACATATATATATATATATATATATATATATATATATATATATATATAAAATAAACTTTACAATTCTCGGAATCTATGATTCTATGCCCTCTCCTCGCTTTTACCGCCAAGGGTGTGAGGGAACCATGGTGGAATGTGGAAGTCACCGTCCCTTCTGGGGTTAACCCAGGAAATAGAAGCATCTGTGTAGAAGTGAAAGCAGAACACCAGGACAAACTTTTGAAGTTACCCAAGTGTAGGGTTTGCTGTGGCCACCACAGTTAGGATGTAAATTGTCCCCAGTATACAACACAGCTGCCTGCTAACACTTGAGAGCAGGGCTTTTTTTCCAACCGGAACTTGCTCGAACTGAGTCCCAGCCCCTCTCAGGTGGGCGCCATTGCCATTATAAGAGAACAAGAGAGACAGGCATGGTGAGTTCTGGCTCCTCTTTTTCTAGAAAAAAGTATCACTGCTTGGGAGGTGCATGGAAAGAGGAAAAAAATATTTTTATTTTATTTATTTATTTTATTAAACATTTTCTTAGTTTACAAAAGTACGTGCATTGTCTCTTTTTCAGGTGTTTTCTACAGATCAGTTACATTTGTTTTGAGACATTAGTGTTGCTGGGGGGGGGGCAGTTATTCTAAGCTATGTTGCTGCTGGAATCTTTATTGCCATCTTCTGGATCTTTCGCAAACTACACCAGGGTTTTCCCCACTTTGCAACAAGCTGATCATTCTCCAGTGTCTACAGTGGTACCTCGCAAGACGAATGCCTCGCAAGACGAAAAACTCGCAAGATGAAAGAGTTTTTGGTTTTTTGTGTTGCTTCGCAAGACGAATTTCCCAATGGGCTTGCTTCGCAAGACGAAAGCGTCTTGCAAGTTTGTTTCCTTTTTCTTAAAACCGCATTCCTATGGGAAACCGTGCTTCGCAAGACGAAAAATTCGCAAGACGAAAAAACTCGCAGAACGAATTAATTTCGTCTTGCGAGGCACCACTGTATTTCCACAGGATAAATGAATAAGATATCATGGTATGTTTTCCCACCACTGTATAATAGTGGGCAATTCATATCTTACTATTTCAATACTGAAATCGAGGGTGGAAACAGGTCATTTATGCTTAATTGCTACAACAGACCTTTACTGTTTGGTACAGCAATTTTAGTTTTTGAGTGAGTAGAAAGCATTGCTCTCTCCTGGCCTGACGTGAGGGGTGAAGATCTGCCATCTGTTCAGTAATTTGCATGGCTGATCTGCATTGTTCAAACGTGAATTTCAATAGTACTAGTGAAGACAAAGTGTCACTTCAAAATCCTTTATTTTTGTATTGTTTTTAGCTTCCCTTATGTGATTCTCTAGATTCAGGTAAGCAAAACACAATTTTAAAGGGAATTTGTATATATAGGACTGAAGTTCTAGCAAGAAACTCAGTCCCAGCTCAATAAAACCTAACAGCAAACAACAACAACAAATAGTTTCCCTCTCCTAAAAGAAATCCAGACTGACAATTTGATGAGCTAAAGCAGGCCGGACTTTCCAAAATAATAATAATAATTGTCAGAACTGCCCTAGGTCCCAGCTCACAAAGGACCAACGCCACTTCGTTGTTATATACAAAAGTCTTTATTGAAGTTCAGTTTGTCTTTCACATCAGCAGCGTGCAGCTCTATGTCTGAAACTCTAGACCGCTGAAGCTCCGTCTGAGTCTCCGCCCCCCATACACCAGTTTAAGACTCTAGCCTTGCTCCACCTCTTCCTTTGCTCTTTCCGCCTCTGGGTCCTCCTGTCAGCTGGAGTCTTGCCCTTTCTAGACTCTTCTGACGCTGAGTCCCCTGAGTCTTCCCCCTGCCTCCGGCGGGCTTTAGGACCTGGTTCCCCATCCGGGTTTTCTGCTGTCCCGCGCGCCTGTACATTTGAACTTGGCGCGCGCGCCCAGCCGCCAACCTTCCTCCTGACCGTTTCACTGCTCCTGTCACTGCTTCCCCCTTCAGGGAGGCAAGCTGAAACTGACCTCCCCTCCGACAGAGGCGTGGCCAGTTCCGACTCATCTTCTCTTCCTGCTGGAGGGGGTACTGCCCCTGACACCTGAGACTCTTCCCCCCCACTACGCTCTGGTGGGGAAGCTGGTCCTGATCTCCCGCTGCTGCTTTGGGAGTCCCCGCTGGCCCCCCGTTCTTGGTGTGTCCTCCCTGGGACCCCCCTTGCCCTGACCATCAGCGCCTCCTTCTGGGAATCATCTGATTTGCTTGAGAAGCTCATGGAATCTCTCGGGTCACTGCCATACTCCCCTACGCTGCCCTCAGATCCTTCCTCTTTGCTCTCCATCTCCTCTCTCCCCTGTGCCTCTGCTCCTGAGCCCCTGACAATAATAATTTATTATTTATACCCCGCCCATCTGTCTGAGTTTCCCCAGCCACTCTGGGCGGCTCCCAATCAAGTGTTAAAAACAATACAGTGTTACATATTAAAAACTTCCCTGAACAGGGCTGCCTTAAGATGTCTTCTGAATGTCACGTAGTTGTTTATCGCTTTGACATCTGCTGGGAGGGCGTTCCACAGGGCGGGCGCCACTACTGAGAAGGCCCTCTGTCTGGTTCCCTGTAGCCTCACTTCTCGCAATGAGGGAACCGCCAGAAGGCCCTCGGCGCTGGATCTCAGTGTCCGGGCTGTACGATGGGGGTGGAGACGCTCCTTCAGGTATACAGGACCGAGGCTGTTTAGGGCTTTAAAGGTCAGCACCAACACTTTGAATTGTGCTCGGAAACGTACTGGGAGCCAATGCAGATCTCTCAGAACCGGTGTTATGTGGTCCCGGCGGCCACTCCCAGTCACCAGTCTAGCTGCCGCATTCTGGATTAATTGCAGCTTCCGGGTCACCTTCAAAGGTAGCCCCACGTAGAGCGTGTTGCAGTAGTCCAAGCGGGAGATAACTAGAGCATGCACCACTCTGGCAAGACAGTCCGTGGGCAGGTAGGGTCTTAGCCTGCGTACCAGGTGGAGCTGGTAGACTCTAAGCATTAGTGGGGGGAGGTAGGACTTAGAGAAATTCACAGACATCACCCTCTGACTCGTCATCCCCCCCAAATTAGGGGAATTATTAAAAAAAGGAATGGGTCATCACTGCTTCCCCTATAATTTGAACAGTGTCCAGAAGCAAAGGCAAAAGCCCTGGCACCAGTTCCACGACTGCGTAAGGTGAAAGTAAGATGGGATAGGGGGTAATTAGATTCAGGTCTGCCTGAATCAAATTGCTCTCTGAAACAGCATGCAAACTAAAACACAGCCATCCTAAATAGACACTTATCTGAAATTTGCAGTGCTGTTCTCCAGCTAATTAATGCGTACAAAGTGCAAAAACAAGGGTAAAGTGTAATACAATAATGCATAGTGAATAGTGAAAATAACATACAAGAAGACATCATGTTAGAGAAAGCTGCTTTGCAAAAATCTGTATATCCAGCAAAATTGCACACAAATGTGTGTATATGAGGATGAATCTTCACTGAGACGCTGTTGAATTTTCAAGAAGACATTTTTTAAAAAATAATAATAACCACAGACTGATGTAGAAATGTAGAGAAATGCACTTAAGACTGAGGAAGAAAAGAAACTCTGAGAAACCATAACTGAGTACCAAAGCCTTACATGCGCTTAAATGTAAGATGCATTCAAAGGTGCCCTTCTGTAAGTGGAAGCCTGAAAGACTTTCTCCAGTTAGCACAAGATCCTTATGTGAGAAGTGGAGAAACCAAGAAATGAAATCCAGAATTTTGTTACTGTTTGTGCAAAGCACAATCACAGACTATCCTCTTCTAGCTCTGAGTTCACAACAGTTCATAGAACAGTGTCACTGCTAAAATTACTTTATTATTGCACTAGTGCATCTCTGAATCCAGCCCCCGTGGGCAAATGCATCTGACCCTCTCAGGTCCGCTTTGGATCATAGATAAATAGATGAGATGTCCAAAGGAACAAGGAGAGAGCTTCCTGCATTAAACCCAATCTGCTGTAGTGCACAGAGGGAAGAGACTGGCAGCAAACCAGAAAGGAAAGGGCAGTTGCATACTCCACTAGCCCAAGGCTCCTGGTTTTCATCTAGAGTAGCACCCAGTGGCGTAGCGTGGGTTGTCAGCACCCGGGGCAAGGCAAGTAATTTGCGCCCCCTAACCCATGGATTTGCGCCCCCTAACCCTAACCCCCAGATGTTGCGCCCGGTGCGGCCGGCCCCCCCTGCACCCCCCACGCTACGCCACTGGTAGCACCACTCAGAAAGGTACACAATAAGGCCAGTCTAAGACGACAAAGGCAATTGTCACAAATTACGGAATATCCAAGGCAGGAAACCCCTGTCTAGAAACATGCTTTGCTCATTCTTCAGTTAAAGAGTACTTCACCACATGACTCTCCAAAGTGCAAAATCCCCTTTGTACTATGAAATCTGCTGTCCCCTCTGAAGCCTTTGATGTTGCCATAGCAATGCAGGAAAAACATAGCTGCAAGCAATTGCAAGGTATTTGGAGTCAGTTCCATAGACAGTGTCAGACTGAGCAATGGTACAGAGAATTTCAAAAGCCTAAGAATCTGGCATATCTAAAGTGCCTTTAACAATATCCCTATTAATGGAGGCAGAGGTCAACAGCATTAGAGAAATACCCACAGTGTTTTATGACCTGTATGAATGAACTGATTAATGTAAAGGATAAATGTACATGCAGACTCATTCCCACAGCAAATGGATTCCAAAGAAAATACCGTATTTTTTGCACCATAACACTCACTTTTTTCCTCCTAGAAAGTAAGGGGAAATGTATGTGCGTGTTATGAAGGGAATGCCTATGGGTGGCATGCCTACAGATTTTCCTCCTCTAAAAACTATGTGCGTGTTATGGTCAGGTGCGTGTTATAGAGCGAAAAATACGGTAATTAAAAGCCTTTGTGCTTTTCAGCCTGTGGGAAAGCAGATCCAATAACTGAGCTAGTTTCAAGCATTGCATACACACATCAATTTATCCACAACTAACCACCTTCTTGGTGGTTCCTAAACACTATCATTTGCATAGATTAGAATCTACCACCCACAGGAATGGGAGGAGGGTTATAATCCCTTTGTCCCTTTGAGTTCAGAAGGGCAATTAGAGATAAAAAGAGCTAAACTAGCATAGAGGAATGTCAAAAGGCTCAGCTGTAGATGGAGATGGACCTGGTTAAGATCCTGCCTCTAGCCTTGTATATGCCATTGGGTGGCACCATCATTCTCTTGTCCTCCCTCCAACATCACCAAAGAATTGATGCTTTTGAATTATGGTGCTGGAGGAGACTCTTGAGAGTCCCATGGACTGCAAGAAGATCAAACCTATCCATTCTGAAGGAAATCAGCCCTGAGTGCTCACTGGAAGGACAGATCCTAAAGCTGAGGCTCCAATACTTTGGCCACCTCATGAGAAGAGAAGACTCCCTGCAAAAGACCCTGGTGTTGGGAAAGATTGAGGGCACAAGGAGAAGGGGACGACAGAGGACAAGATAGTAGGACAGTGTTCTCGAAGCTACCGACTTGAGTTTGACCAAACTGTGGGAGGCACTGGAAGACAGGAGGGCCTAACGTGCTCTGGTCCATGGCGTCACGAAGAGGCAGACACGACTAAACAACAACAATGGGACCAGGCAAAGGGACCTCAACAAAGCAATTTTGCATCCTAAAGTAAATGCCACTCAAAATATTGCCTGTGTTAGAAAACCGCACTTTCCAAATGCTTATTTCCTATAAGGAACAGTGTTAATTGAATGCAGTCTAAGCATCACTATTAAATGTAATTTGCAATCATAAAGAGCCAACACTATAAAGCTATTCCAGCCACAGCCAACCTCATCTGCATCTATTGCATGCACATTTGCTGTAATTTTGCATTTCACTAGGAAAATAACATACTTCAGAGTACCAGACTGATTTGGGGGGATAGAGGGAGATGTCAACATGCTGTTACTATGGCAGCATTCTCTATGGAACAAGGAAGCAATGTCTGCTGGATCTATGTGGGCAAACACATGTGTGTGTGCTTGTACACACACATTTAAATGCTAATGTGCAATTCAACCTTCTCTGCATAGCCGTCAAGCAGCAGAAATATCCAGCTTCAGAAAAGAATTATGTGTCCCCATAAATCTGTAGCTCAAAGTGTTATCCCCGACTTCCATGCTGCAGCTAAGCCGGAAGGTTATTTCGGTGTTTATTATCCAGTAAAGTATTAATCACTTACAGATGAGTGACATTTCCTGAGTTGTTTTTACCATGTCTTTATTTGCTTCCTTTGGCTTCCAATCTTTTACTAGGTCACCCCACAAGCAAGCATATTTTATAGAAAAAAACATTACAAATAGTTGATATGATACCTAGCATCGCCTACAGCAATGCATAAATGAAAAATATGCTTTGGATGCTGCCTGACTGAACTAGAGATATTTCTGAATAAATTCCTGAATTTTTAATACATTTTACTTATTTGTGAAAATCCACACATCTGATTTTAATTCCTACATCATTTACTGGGAGTATTTCTGCCATAATAAAGGTAAAAAGGTAAAGGACTGCGGACGATTAAGTTCAGTCAAAGGCGACTATGGGGTGCGACATTCATCTCGCTTTCAGGCCTTGTGAATTCAAAGTTTTCTCCCAGCTTTATGACTTTATTGTTATTCTTTGTTTGGTTCTGTATTGCAAAGATGCAATATTTCCACCATTTTAAAAGGTGCAGCATTTTAACCATTTATCCATTGCAGATTGCACAGGTATTTGGGGTGATTCCAGGAATTGTTTTACTAATCTGAATAGTTTCTGAAACAAGAGTTCCTGAAACTGGGGGGAAAGATATACACAATGTTTCTTAACACCCTGTGGGCTCCTCAATTATCCAGCAGCAGGTGTTTCAACACTATAAAAATGCTAATCCATTCTAATTTGATTGTAGGGCAATGTTTGCTCTTCAGCAACATGGTGATGGGGGGGTTCTATCACCCTTCCCTTTGTGCTTCCTATTTGACATTTTACATAATGGGGAGGGAATTAAGACACGTCCTTTGGAAAAATGGGAAATCCTGCTGCTTACACAGGAGGATCAGCAGAGGGCGCTGTGGTGTTACACTGATATTGGCACAGCCTCAGCCTGCCAAATGCTTTCACTTTGTAAATGTATATACTGTACCGTAGTTGACCAGTGGAAAGTTTGGCATCTTCTAACTTTGAGGAGAAATGCTCTTTTTAAAAGCACCTTTGATGCTTCCTATGGCATATTAGCACTGTGTTTTCAGTTGGGCAAAGAGTTGTGAAAACTGTGTATAAGACTCTGGCAATATAAAAAGCAAAGTTAGCTGTGCTGCTTTTGAAAGGCAAGGCAAAGCTTCGTGTAACATTAATAGTACCTTTAAGCTTATTTAAAACAGATTTACTCCACCTCCCTGCATCTTCAAGGCAGCTTACAATAATTTTAAATTTTCCAGTCACAAAATCTAAAACAAATGCAGTGTATACATATAAATATTAGTAAGGGGCTTACACACACACACACACACACACACACACACACACTTTCCCCAACCATCAGACAAAGTGTACACTGTCCTTCAGTGGAAGCTACTCAGAAACCTATTTCTAAGCATCACACACACATACGCACATTGATTACCAAACTGGTATTTGCATTTATTTTGTTATCAAAAGTCATAGTGCAGGCATGTGCTTGCCATATGTAACTGATTTTATCTGCCTGGATTTTGTGCTAATCACAAATCCATTTATGAATGCAAAAAGTAATACATGACACATAATAGGATCTTATGAACCTTGAGATTCCCTCTATTTCAGTGACTTTTCTTGTTCACTTGTTCATATGCTTAACGCTCATACATTCTCATTCCAGGCATTAAGGCTCTACTCCAGGTGTACAATGAACCAGCCCTGTGCACTGAAAGACTTGCATGTGCACAGGCAAAATTGCACATGCGGGTGGCAGGAATAGAGCCTGCTGCCACCCACCTCCTCATTATATGCATGGAAAAGAGCCCTAGTAGCTGAAAATGGCCTGACAAGCAACTACTGAGTTAAATAAATAAAGTACTTTACAAAGTACATAGTTGAACTATGGAATTTGCAGCAATCCTCACCAACTTGGATGGATTTAAAAGATAGGTAGCCGTGTTGGTCTGCCATAGTAAAAATAAAAAAAATCCTTCCAGTAGCACCTTAAAGACCAACTAAGTTAGTTCTTGGTCAAAATAAAAAAATTCCTTCCAGTAGCACCTTAAAGACCAACTAAGTTAGTTCTTGGTATGAGCTTTCGTGTGCATGCACACTTCTTCAGATACACTGAAACAGAAGTTGCCAGATCCTTCTATATAGTGAGAAGGTGGGGAGGGGTATTACTCAGAAGGGTGGTGGGAATGGGAGATTGGCAGATAGCTGAGATGAGCCTGTTGACGACTCTTAACGACTGCAATAGGTCTTACAGGAAAAGGCAAGGGGTGAGAAGGTGAAAAATGGCTTAGTCATGTATAATGAGATAAGAATCCATTATACATTATACATGATGTATAATTATACACCCCTTGCCTTTTCCTGTAAGACCTATTGCAGTCGTTTAGAGTCGTCAACAGGCTCATCTCAGCTACCTGCCAATCTCCCATTCCCACCACCCTTCTGAGTAATACCCCTCCCCACCTTCTCACTATATAGAAGGATCTGGCAACTTCTGTTTCAGTGTATCTGAAGAAGTGTGCATGCACACGAAAGCTCATACCAAGAACTAACTTAGTTGGTCTTTAAGGTGCTACTGGAAGGAATTTTTTTATTTTGGCTTTAAAAGAGTTCTTCTAGGAAACCCAGTTAAGAGGGGTGAGGGAATCCCTCGGGTCTGTTATACTAATTCAAATGCCTCAGGAGTGGGATTGCTAAGAGAGCAGGTAACTGACAGAAAGTGGCCCTTGCTCATGACCCAAATGAGTTAATTGTGAAGGAAGCTTTGCTGTGTTAACCTGCCATATCTAAGCAAAAGGACCCAGAGAGAAGTAACAGAAACTGAAGTGTCACAACTGATTTCTGAGTAACTGAAACACGTATACTACATATACGATGCCTGTGACATTTTTATACTTAGTTTAAGTAATAACTTAACTTCAACCTGAAAGAACACATCTCCTGACCCAACTTTGTTACACCGTCTTTTTTGTAAATAAAACTTTTCTTGTTTGAACCACTCCTGACTGAGATCCCCTGAATCTAAGTTTCCCTCACACAAGACCCCCCACAAGTTAGCCTGTGGTAAATTGCAGAAACTTGTTTAATTGGCATATAGTGTGGTGGGTCTGCTATACTTAATTAGGGGTGGGTCTGCTACAAGTGGTTCCCAGATCTGATAACTTGGGATTTTGTCTTGTCCAGATGAGGTCCCATTCCTTCTGAAAGAACAAGCAGGCGGTTTAGGAGAGCTCTGGGAAATACCTTTTGCCCACCAAAGCCCAAGTGGCCTCTATCTACTTCTTAGGAAATACAACTTCCATCTTCCAATCTGCAAGGGCAAGAAGGTCTTCAAACCATTACATAATAGATGTCGAATATTTATCCTTCCATGCCTGGAGGGGAGGGTGTGTGTGATCCTACACATGTGCATAAATGGGCATTAGGATGCCATATTGGCTCTGGCTTCCCAAAGTAAGCACACTGCATGGGCATACAAGGATTGACATACGTACAGGGTCATCACACACAATGCTCATTAAACTAGCAATACTTTTAATTCCAGTTCCTACACAGAGGAGCAAATTGGCTTTAAGCTCTGGTCTTATTTTAACTTGGACCCTACATTCAGCCTTACAGTGGTACCTCGGGTTACATACGCTTCAGGTTACATACGCTTCAGGTTACAGACTCCGCTAACCCAGAAATATTACCTTGGGTTAAGAACTTTGCTTCAGGATGAGAACAGAAATCGTGCAGCGGCGGCGCAGTGGCAACAGGAGGCCCCATTAGTTAAAGTGGTGCTTCAGGTTAAGAACAGTTTCAGGTTAAGAACAGACCTCCAAAACGAATTAAGTTCTTAACACGAGGTACCACTGTATATGAGTCTTATTATGGGGTGCATTTCTGATACAGCTGGGGACAGTTGTTGAGAAGCTGCCCGGAGAGGATGGGGTGGAGGAAAGGCTTATTCTAGATCTTTGCCACAAAGTAGCTGAAAGGCAAGCAGTACCATCCCAGAAATCCAGGATTTTGCAGGTTGCTTATCTTACACTAACAACCACCACCACCAACTGTTTGAAACCTGACAATAATGCTGAACTTTAGTTTGCTACAAGGGTGAGTCATATGGGCAACACTCCTTCTTGGGGTCCCAAAATCCCAGGACGTAATGATAGCATGGCCTGCTCATGTTCTTGTGGTGCCTTAGACTTGAGCCTTCATACATATAGCAGCCCACAGTTATCCACTGGGCATAATAGCACAATGCCATACATACTCTTTGTTGACTCACCAGTAGATCCTGTTACACCTTAGAGGCTTTTGATGGGAAGCTCTGCACAAGCCACACTATTTTGAGGAAATGTCTTACATTTGCTCTTCCAGCAGTGGAGTGGAAACTATGTCCCTTTCAATCTCTCTTCTGTAATATAGCTGAATTCAGGGTAGAACATTTCGCCACTTTGCAGTAATGACAACTAGCAGCCCAGTGGGTGACATTCTATGGCTCATGAAACACAGTGGAGCAAGATAATAGTTCTTTTTGCCCATAACCCTCATAGGATTTCTTATGGTGCATGTTGTTCTCCTAAAATAACAGCTCCATTGCCAAAATATCTCAGGTTTGTTTATGCACAGCTTAAGCAGAGTGAAATGAGTTGAAAGCAGTGGGAGGATGCAGGGGTACGCATACCCCTAAACATTTTGTGAATCTAAGTTTGGCCTCATTAAGGGGCAGTATTTCAATATGAGTAGGAAAATGGGAGTACCCCTAAACATTTTTTTAGAAAATAGCACTGGTTGAAAGGAAGATAAGAAGTCCCAAGCCAGTTAAAACTCCTCAACCAATACAGCGGTACCTCTGGTTATGTACTTAATTCATTCTGGAGGTCTGTACTTAACCTGAAACTGTTCTTAACTTGAAGCACCACTTTAGCTAATGGGGCCTCCTGCTGCTGCCGTGCCACCGGAGCACGATTTCTGTTCTCATCCTGAAGCAAAGTTCTTAACCCGGGGTACTATTTCTGGGTTAGCAGAATCTGTAACCTGAAGTGTATGTAACTCGAGGTACCACTGTATCTAGATAGGCCACCCTCCAGGTGCTTTGGTCTATAACTCTTGCCAGCATGGCGGCGATGAAGGGGGGAAACAGTGGTGCCCTTCTGCTGGTGGCATCACCACACTCATTAGGTGGGGAGAGGGCAGGACAAGGTGGCAGCAGGGAGGTGGGAGGAATCTGAGGTCTTAACCCTGCGGCTATACATACATCTGTGAGATGCCATCACCTACCGGGAGCTCCTCCAACCTCCCCCACACCAACTACTCCGGGTTCCTTCCACAGTAGTTCCTTTATCTGGTCACTGGGTTTTTACAGGGAGCCCACACAATACTGCTAACAGATTGTTCCACTCTGTCTGGCTGTGTTTTTGCAGAAGTAATTTGTGTTGCTTTGGAGTAAGAAAACACAAATGATGCATCAGCCTGTGTAATATGGACAAGCAAAATCCTTTTGAGGATTTTAAAGGTTACTGTACTTTTTGCTGAAAGTTGTCTATCTACAAGGCTACTCCATTTTATTGTTTGCTGCTTGGAGTGGTTGTGTGTGACCTTTAAATGGGCAGGATTCAAGTCCTGTCAGCAGAAGGATGTCTGCATGAGCAATGCGGCTTACTGCCTCTCCTCCACAACTGGCTCGGGGGGGGGGCATGCCAGGAGAGCCCCCTGGAACAGCACAAAGGAGAGGGGGGTTATTCCATCTGGCAAAGGAAAATGCTTCCCTGACCAAACGATCCCCTTATGGATTCTCCCTATGAATTTATTTAGAGGCATTTATACCCTTTGCCATGCAGTCTTGACTCCCAAGACGGGTTACATACAGCTCAATACAATTAAACCATAAATTGATACCCCACCTTTCGAGAAAGTTTCTCCTCAAAGCAGCTTACAACAATACTTAAAATCACAACATCATTACAATATGTAAAATATTCATTCCATGACTATTCTAAAAATAAAGCCAATAGCCAACTATAAATCAATTTAAAAACCAAGGCCCAGCATTGAACAACAATGTACATTAACTCCCAAAGGTTCTCAAGAGGAAAACAGTTTTCAAGGATCTAGTAAACGTTGATGATGGTTACAGGTGGCAAGATTCCTGAATTCTGTTCTTTCATATAAAAGACTTTATGGAATGCTGCATGACTATTAAAATCTAGTAAACTCTATCCACCATCTTTATATTCAAGGCCACAATATGGTACATCTAGAGACTGTATGTATTGTGAACGAGATTATGCGCTGAAATATTTTAGTTGATATTTTAGAATGTAAAATGCTATTTTATTTACTGATTGGTTTTACCTGGTGGGCTTATAGCCGAATAAAGTATTATCTATCTATCTATCTATCTATCTATCTATCTATCTATCTATCTATCTATCTATCATCTATCTATCTATCTATCTTGATGATGATGAGGCCTGCCTCACCTCAGAAGAAAGTCACTGCAGAAACGGCTCAATTGTGCACGCCTTTCTGGGTGGGCCTTTAGGCAGGATCTCAAGGTACAGACAGTTTGGTATGGGTATAGGTGATCTCCACTAACCTGCTCCCAAACTGCCCAGGGCTTTGAAGATCAGAACCAGCACTTTGAATTGAGCTGGAAAGGCACTGACAACCTGCACAACTAGTACATTATAAGCATAAAATGTTCTGACCACCTAGTCCCTAAAGGAAGTCAGCAGCCTAATTTTGCATCAGCTGAGTGCATCAAATAATATTGAAAGGCAGGCCTATTTAAAGTTTATTTCAGTAATCTATTCTGGATGTGACAATTAAAAACAAAAGAATTGCCTCCTGGATCCGGACAGTGGCCCACCAGCCTACTGGTCTCACTGTGGCCAGCCGGATGCCTAGATGTGCACAGATAAGCCTACTTCCATTCAAAGGCCAAAAAGAGCAATCGCTCAGCAGCACTAAATGCTCTAGCAAGCAAGGTCTCTTGCGTGTTGTTAGCAAAGTTTGCTTTAAGACAAAGGGACAGCTGTTTGTTACAAAAGGTTGCTCTTTGACTTCCAGGAGCCTTTCGTCTCGGCTTACAGATAGTGTTGTGATGGGTGTGCAACCGAGACATTTTCTGGGAAATCCCTGATTAGAAATTGCTACCAATACAAAGCTGTCTATGGGCCATCCATCTGGAAGATAAATTGTAATCTGTATGTGGCCAGTCAGGCAAGCCACAGAGGCTAGCAGGCTAGCTATCTATAAATCAGATAATTTTGGGCATAGTTTATGAGAAGCTTGTGCACTGACTGATCCAGCCATGGGCAAACTGAGGCTACCTGGGGAGTCACTTTGCCACTTCTTGAGGACTTCCAAGTGGCAGATTGAGGTACTTGCTTGGCATGTATAGATTGCTTGCTGTTTAGAATAAAATCTTCTCATTCACTTGTGTTTGTATTACGTCTGAATCTCATTTTAAAAGAACCACCTTGCATTTGGCAAGATAATGTTTTCCTGAACTTCTGAACTGTTTTGATGGTTAGTCAGTATGGGGCGTGTACATTCCTCGTTCAAGAATGTCCTAGTCAGTCAGAAGTATTTGAAGGATCTGCTAATCATTATCCTTTGTACTGTTTGTTTCCTTGAAGCTCACCTATATATTTTAATATGGAACCTGAAACTTGACTCCAAACTGGTTTTAGAAATATGGGGAAATATCCAGTCTTTCTCTGCAATGCAACCCTCTGGTTGCTTTACAAATAAGTTGCTGTTTTGGTAAATTCAAAACACAATCCTTTACCCAGTAAGAGCAAGAGTTTCTTTCTGCATCTCTATGAAATAGTGAATGAATGGTTGTGTGTTGTGTTTCAGTTATGTATGAGAGAGAATATACTGTTGGTATAGTGGCCCCTGAAGGTTATCCTCAAGGTCCCTGCCTTCCCACACTGGGAAGCAGCAGGAGATGTGATGACAGGTGTGGCAAGACTGAATGATGGGAGAAGTCTGGCAGGAACCTGTCCTTGTCTGTTCTGAAGCAAATATAACCCCCAAGCAAGCAGTTGCTCCATTTGCGCTCTCCACCTCTGTCATTTTTGTGAACAAATTGACTTCTAAAGGGCATTTCTTTCCTCCATGCCCTCAGACCAAACCTTCCTTGGACACGCAACCGCCCAACAAATAATAATAATAATATAATAATAATTTATTATTTATACCCCGCCCATCTGTCTGGGTTTCCCCAGCCACTCTGGGCGGCTTCCAAAAGAATATTAAAATACTGTGATACATCAAACATTAAAAGCTTCCCTAAACAGGGCTGCCTTCAGATGTCTTCTAAAAGTCTGGTAGTTGTTGTTCTCTTTGACATCTGGTGGGAGGGCGTTTCCCAGGGCGGGCGCCACTACCGAGAAGGCCCTCTGCCTGGTTCCCTGTAACTTGGCTTCTCGCAGTGAGGGAACTGCCAGAAGGCCCTCGGCGCTGGACCTCAGTGTCCGGGCAGAACGATGGGGGTGGAGACGCTCCTTCAGGTATACTGGACCGAGGCCGTTTAGGGCTTTAAAGGTCAGCACCAACACTTTGAATTGTTCTCGGAAACGTACTGGGAGCCAATGTAGGTCTTTCAAGACCGGTGTTATATGGTCTCGGCGGCCGCTCCCAGTCACCAGTCTGGCTGCTGCATTCTGGATTAGTTGTAGTTTCCGGGTCACCTTCAAAGGTAGCCCCACGTAGAGCGCATTGCAGTAGTCCAGCAAACACAGTGTATGAACCCAACAGCAGCATGGCCAACCCACCAATTCCCACAGCCATAGCAACACATTTCCCACCTGCTGCAATCGCTGGAACTGCTGCAGCGCATAGCCATGGATGCCTGGCTAAAGGGCTCATCAGGGAATGGTATTTGAGACCGACAGCTCGTGAGTACTGGTGAATGGCCTCTCAGCACTGCACTGTGCTCTTTTGCCTTGCTTTAGAGACTTGGAGGCAGATCTTTAATCCAGCCAAGGGGTGGGTAGGGCCAGCAGCCCACCCACAAGGCAAGGCAACCGCCTCAGGTGGCAAGATCCATAGGGGCAGCACATCCAGGCACATAGAAGCCAACTCCTAGAGCTCAATGTCCCTTTGGGCCTCCCAATAAAATATTTGAGGGGACCGCACCACATGTTGATGGGCATTGCCATTCAAATGGTGGTGGTGGGGTACCGTATCATGTGATCAGTTATATGGGGCAGAGGTTACCTCTGTTTGGGCTCCAAGGAATTGCTCACCGCTGCTCCTGCAGTGACAGGCCAAGGGAGCCGGCGTACAGCTTCCGGGTCATGTGGCAGGGTCATGTGGTGAACCAGAGCAGCGCACGGAAACACTGTTTACCTTCCCGCAGGAGCGGTACCTATTTATCTACTTGCACTTTGACGTGCTTTCGATCTGCTAGGTTGGCAGGAGCAGGGACCGAGCAACGGGAGCTCACCCCATCACAGGGATTCGAACCGCCGACCTTCTGATCGACAAGCCCTAGGCTCTGTGGTTTAGACCACAGCGCCACCCACGTCCCAGTCTAAATATAACTGTACTTTAACAATGTTACGCATGTTGTTTCAGGGATTCTTATGGATGGGATGCAAGTACAGTCATACCTCATGTTACATTTGCTTCAAATGTACTTTTTTTCAGGTTGCGTCCCGCAGCGACCAGGAAGTACCAGAAAGGGTTACTTCCAGGTTTTGCCACTCGCACATGCGCAGACGCGCAAAATGACATCAGGCGCATGCACAAAAGTGGCGAGTCGCAACCTGCACATGCGCATACGTGCTGCTGCGGGTTGCATTCTATTCATGTTGCGAACGGACCTCTGGAACGGATCCCATTCACATCCAGAGGTACCACTGTATATTCCCAAAAAGCAAACTATCCCCCTGAAGTAGCTACCCTGTGCCTGCCCCATAACCACTTCTGATGATTTAATGTTTCTCTGGAGGATCACACGAAATTTGTGGACATATTTAACTAGCTATCAGGACGAAGGAGCCTGTTGAGAGACTGCATTCTCTCATGCAAACCTGCCTGGGCTTGGAGCTCTTTTGGGGAGGCCCTTCTCTTGGTCCCACCACTTTGGACCTTCCTCTCTAGAGAGGCTAGACGGGCTTCCTCCTTGTTCTCCTTCAACGGGCAGCTGAGGACTTTCTTGCCCCAAGGGGCTTTGGGGAAGTGACCGCCTTGCAGTTTTTATTGCAATGATTTCATGTGTTCTTTTATGTATTTTAATTCCACTAATGTTTAACTGTGTTTCGGTTGCTGCGTTTCTTTCTGTATGTTTTCAGCCTCTTCGATTTATAGTTGTAAGCAGCCTTGAGTCCCCTTATGATCCTCCCTCACATCAATATCCGCTCTTCCTCCTTAGTCACAGGGTTTTGTTCCATCGGATACGACGGTGGCTCCATTCGGGAAGCGCTCACCTCCAATTGGAAAGTGGTACAGCCCAGACGCGGGCCGGCCACCTGGGGAAGGGAAGGAGAAAGGCCCATTCGGCGAGGCGAAGGGGCGGGAGATCGGTGGGCGGGGAGCCCGAGGGAAGAGGAAGCCGGGGAGCGGCGGGCGCGGGGAAGGGAGGCCGTGGCGACGGGGGCGCGCGCGCTTGTGCAGCCCCTCCCTCCGCCGCTCTCCGGCTGGGCGTGGGACTGCGCGCTACGGAGGGAGGCGGGAGGAGGGCTTTGATGGATTGAACTGCAGTTGCGGGGCTGGAGGCTGGCAAGGAGCCGCTGGGAGCGCGCGCGGTCGGGGCTTCCTCCCGGGCGCCTCGTCGGGGAAGGAGGCCTCTTCCCTGGGGAAGGTGGGCAGAACCCAGGAGGAGGAGGAGGGCGCCGCCGCCGCTGCTTCCCGCCTGAGAAATGAATGAATGGGCCGGGAGGCGCAGCTGAGCCGCCGCCGCCGCCGGAGCCCCGAGTCTCTCCGCCTCCCTCGCGGCTGGAAGGTCTGGCCGGCGAGCCGCCTTTGTTCGGCGCTCGGCAGGGCTGCGGAGACATGAGCGCCGCCGGCGGCCGCCGCTCGGAGCCGGGCGCGTGGTGAGAAGGCGCCGCCGGAGCGAGCGAGGCCAGGCTCGCCTCTCCGCCAGATCCGGGAGGAGGAGGCTCTTTCGGCGAGCCAGCGCTCCGTCCCCCCCGCGCGTCCGCGGCGCCATGGGGAACATCTCCTCCAACATCTCCGCCTTCCAGTCTCTGCACATCGTCATGCTGGGATTGGACTCGGCGGGCAAGACGACGGTGCTGTACCGGCTCAAATTCAACGAGTTCGTCAACACGGTGCCCACCATCGGCTTCAACACGGAGAAGATCAAGCTGAGCAACGGCTCGGCCAAGGGCATCAGCTGCCACTTCTGGGACGTGGGCGGCCAGGAGAAGCTGCGCCCGCTCTGGAAGTCCTACAGCCGCTGCACCGACGGCATCATCTACGTGGTGGACTCGGTGGACGTGGACCGGCTGGAGGAAGCCAAGACGGAGCTGCACAAAGTCACCAAGTTCGCCGAGAACCAGGGCACCCCGCTGCTGGTCATCGCCAACAAGCAGGACCTGCCCAAGTCGCTGCCGGTGGCGGAGATCGAGAAGCAGCTGGCGCTCCACGAGCTGACCCCGGCCACCACCTACCACGTCCAGCCCGCCTGCGCCATCATCGGCGAGGGGCTCACCGAGGGCATGGACAAACTCTACGAGATGATCCTCAAGCGCAGAAAGTCCCTCAAGCAGAAGAAAAAACAGCGGTAGACCGGAGAGCCCGAAAGGAAGCTGCGGTGACACGTCCCTTACGGAGCCTGGGCCCACCCACCTCTCCATGCTGTCCCAGACCCCTTCCGTCGCTTCCCCATTGAGAGGCAGGGTATCGTTTTCGTGTTGGCTGGCACTCGGGATGCAGGTCAGATCTGCGCATGTCCGCTTCCCCCCTCCCGCTGCGAAGCCGCCATGAGCCCGAGGCAGAGGAGGGAGCCTCGCCTGACTTCCCCCATTCTAGCAGGACTAGAATACAGGCGAGGACCACATGGTTTTATCAGCTGCTTCCGTCCCTGTGGACTAACCTACACAACGCACACCCTTGTTTAAATCCCTCTGG
This sequence comes from Podarcis vaucheri, assembly GCF_965113315.1. Lineage (NCBI taxonomy): Eukaryota > Metazoa > Chordata > Lepidosauria > Squamata > Lacertidae > Podarcis > Podarcis vaucheri. Next base: position 133,505,012 of record NC_138759.1, read on the forward strand.
AAGGTGTCTTTTTAACTAGATATGGATCTGTGTAATGGGAGAAACGACTTCGGGAGATGAAAGCCAGGAGGCTGGATAGCGCAGGGCAGGACCCTGTTTCATCTGGATTAAAGCTTGTGCTGCCATCTCAGGATCTCAGTAGAAGCCCAAGGTGATGTGTGCATGAAGAACTAGACTGAAGAAATATTGCTTGATAGGGAAAAGATGCTGTGGTTGGGAGGGAAAAAACTGATGCAGATCCAAGTACATCTTCAGTGTATATTGCTTCAATGGCTCATTGAAGCCAGCCTTTGTGGAAACTGTTTTCGGTCCTAAGATAAGATAGACATCGCCAAGGTATTTATGGTCTGGCATTGTGTCGGGTTCTTATTACCACAGTCCACATGATGCGGTGCTACTTCCTGGAGTGACGTGTGTTCCGAGAAAAGTGTCCCTGCCATTTCAGTTGGGTGTGAGGGTGTGCAGCAGTGCCTGAAAGCGGGAGGGGGGGCGGGGGGGCAAGGAGGACAGCCCTTTAGGCTTCGTTCAGAACGCAACACCCATGTACTGCTGTGTTAAAAGAGAATTCTGTATGTTGATTGTGTGTTGATGCACTTGAATTGTAAAATCTTGAGCTGCCCGGATCCTTTGTGACCTGCAGCCGCTGCCTGGTGCTGTGTTCTAAGCATTATGCTAACAGATTTTATTATCTTTTCATAACCAGTCTATACACTGTAGCAATAACCAGGAAAACATTTTCTCAATCATACTTTCTTACTGTAACATTTGACTGCAGACATCCCACCCTTTCTTCACTAAATCCAATCAGACTTAAATACTCTGACTGGCTTTTCAATCTATTAGCGCATCGTTCTGATGATTTTCATGAACCAGAGGCCCAGCTCACTGCAGCAATGAGAAGCAATGGGTTGTGGGAGGAAGCCCAAAGACACTTTGACTAAGCTGATAAAGTACAAAGACGGATTCCGTACCAAGTGGATATTCTGAAGAGAACAAATATTTTGTGTAAGCGAGAGAACTGCCCCCCCCCCGGGCTGACAAGTCACCTCATTGGGTGGAATTCTGAGTTCCATCAGTGAAAGCATTTGAGTTTGCTGGACCCTCCCCTCACTGTTCTGAGGGGGTTCTCTCAATCCTCCAGAGTAGATTTGCAGGGAGGGGGAAGGGGGGAAATCCCAATTCCTCTAGTGTGAGAATCTGTGCAGGGCTCCCAAACAAGAGACAGGTTAGATGAATCCTGCGCATTTTTTCTTTTTCAATCCATGGTTAGTTATGCTGCTAAGCATAAAGAAAATGGCAAGAATACTCCCCCATTGTAGGATTCCTACGGATTTCTGCAGTCCAGGAGAAATTGGTGTTGTTTACATGGGTTCTCATCCTGCAAAACTAACAGTGCCATCCTATACGTGTCTGTATGGAAGTAAGACCCATGAAATAAATGGGGTTTTCTCCAAGGTATTTAGGATTGCAGACCCTTGGAATTCCATGGGACTCACGTCTAAATAGGCATTTATAGGATTGCACTGTAAGGCTGCAAGTCTAGTCATACAGTTGTACCTCTTGTTACATCAGTCTCCGGCTGCATTTTTTTCAGGATACGAATGCGGCAAACTCGGAAGTGTATACTTCCAGGTTTCTGCGCATGCACAGAAGCGCTCTGTGGACCTCGCATGTGTGCAGAAGCGGCACTCTAGCTGCAGACTTTTCTGGGTGCAAACAGCACCCTGGAACAGATTGAGTCCTTAACTAGAGGTACCACTGTACTTAGAGCAAGTTCATTTAGTTCAGTGGTATTTACATCTGAGCAAACATGCATAGACTCAGGTATGCACACTTACTTGGGAGCAAGGACCATTGAGCATGGACTTCTGAGTGAACATGCCTGGGATCAGTTGCACAGCCAGAGATGATACAGTAAGACTATCAGGAAAACAGATTCATGAGAAGTTGGGAAGGGAGTTTGATCATCTTTCCTAGAATGGTTATTATAAAGGCTTTGCGTGACAAGCCCCTTCATGTATTAAAAAGCCTGTAAAAAAGAAAGCTTACATGCCACATGAGAGAGTTACACCTGTGGTTCACTGATTTTAGCTTACCTAACTTCTGGAGCTATGATTATCTGTTTTCTGCTTTAAAATGTCCCTTCCAGAAACAGCAACAGAAGATTGCCAAAGGAAGAGGAGAAAGGGGATCTAATAAATGATTTTCCCCTTTCACAGCAAGCTTACTTGAAAGGTCTTTGTAGGAATCCATGTAGGAATTGCCAACTTTTTTTCTTGCAGGGCTTCTGAACCTTTTTACAGCTGCATATTAGGTAAATCTTCAGAAAGCCAAGTTCTTGGGTTTGTTCCCACTGTTGTAATTTCATGTTAGAAAAAGTTTTACCTGCTGAATGTTTGCCTATTGTGCAACTGTTTAGGGTACAGGAGCCCTGTTAGATAAGAGGTTAGCTGGTAACCTCTGCAGTCAAGTATTACTTACATGCCTGGAGAATTCTAGTTACATGCATAGAAACTTGTTCATTGATCTACAGAGCGGGCTGGTCCCATTGTTTTAGAACACCATAGAACTGTGGTTGTTGTTTTTTTAAATTGTTTTTATCTTCTTCCACTCACAGCTCTCTCAAGCACATTTGTTACCTCATAACTGAGAGAGACACAGAGAGAATATATTTATTTTGAAACAATATTAAAAGCCAAATGCTGTAATTTTGTAAACACTGTTTAGGAATTAGAAAATACTGCTCAGATCAAACTCCACTGTGCCATAAAAGCCAGTGAGTATGGGTTCTTTTGTCATTGGCACAAAATGCTTCTTACAAGCCTTAGAAACAATTGCTAAAAGCTAAGTTATCACATAATCTGCTCCTGCAGACAAAGTTGCACAGGTGCTAAGTGACTGGTGCTTAGGCCTTTATCACCCCAGTTCAGCAATACAACGTATTAGATATGCTAATCTCTCTGTTGGACCAACTTCTGTTGGCACAGGAGTATGCAGACTTGTGAGTTATACAGAGTTCTTCAACCAGCAGAATGGAAAGGATGTGGGTGGATAACACCCATATACATTTAAACACTTCTGTTTGGTGAAAACAACAAGCCTGAAAGATCTTACACATTTTCTGTGACCCATAAGGCACCTATATTGTCTTTGAAGCAAAGCATTTAAACATATTCCTGGCCTGATGGAAGCTTATGCACCTCTTAGGCAGAAATCCTATAGACCTTTACCTGGGAGTAAGTCCGACTAAGCGTTGAGGGACTTATTTCTGAGTAGACGAATGTAGGATTGCACTGTCAGGCACTTACTTCCTTAACTAAGACCAGTAAATGGGAGTTTGAATGCCCAGTTGGTGCCCCTAGCATGCAGACTGCTTTTTACTGCCAGTTGCTTTCTTGTTATGAATAGCCAGCACAGTCTTTCCTCTAGCCAAAAACAGTCCTGACAGGCATCTTCGTCAGTAAATTGCCTGATCAAAGGCAAAGGCCTGAAGAACTAAGACGGCAAAAACACCTTGCCATTAAAGCTTTATATTTGACCCTCCTTTGAGAACAAATTCTTCCCACTCCCAGTTATTTTGTCCTCTTCAAATAATGTTGGCAGATTTTTAACAGATGTTACAAGATGCTAGTCACATTTCAGATGTTTTCTTCACCATGCACCAATTAAAGTATTCTAGCAAAAAACTTCTCTGACCAATGTTATATTTTCATTTCAAGTTATCTCTTTCCGGGCTTGCTATCTCTGTTTTTATGATACAGATGTGAAATTATTCATTCAATGGGGCGGGGGAGAAAAGTAATCCTCATTAGGAAAGGAAAGGCCTCCCCCCTAAGAGCTCTGGAAACATGGAAGGGACTCCATTGGAGCTGCTTGCACATACTAAAATAATCTGCAGAACCTTCAGACAGTTCTTCTGATAAAAGGTTGTGCACTTCAGAGGTTACAGGGTTTCTAGACAGGAAGCAGTTTGCAATCTGCAAGCAGGCCATACATGTTTTGAGGGCACAAACAGGTTTCTGCAACACAGATGCTTTATATGAGCCAGGAAACCTCTGCCACACCTTTGCTCGCCCGCTCATGTCTATATCCAATGGAACCCACATGTGCAGCTATCACAGGTTGCATGTTAATTCTTACACAGATACTGGGTAGTATCTAACTCAGTCCATTGGTGCAAGGTTTTACACCTGAGAAATTTCCTCCCGCACTCCTTTCCCAGTCTGCTCTGGGATTTTCCTCAGTCCTCTGAAGCAGATTTGGACAAGGATGCAGGGTGCACATCCAGAAAGAAGCGGGGCAGTTCTGTTGCACAAGCATAAATCTTTGCACTGATGGGCTCAGTTTGATACTGTCCATACATTTCACAATGTGTAAAGCAGCCTTCACTTGAATTCTTGTTTAGTTAATTTTCTCTGTACTGTTAGGCAACAAAATATTTCAAAGCAGGCACCAGTTCCACTTCAACTTGCATGCAAATATGCAATGGAGCTCTGATGTTATTTTTTCTTAAAGAAGAAACTTATGATAAATCACACAAATGGAGCTTGATCATAAGAAATCCCATACTATCGTGCAATTTGCTAATAAAATAATGCTGTTTTAAGACATTTTGCTGTTTAACTGATAGTAACAGGATGATCAGACTTCACAATCTCATTACTGTTTATAACTGAGTTGACTACAACTTGAGATGGAGCGTATAGACCTAATAAAAAAATTCCTTCCAGTAGCACCTTAAAGACCAACTAAGTTAGTTCTTAGTTGGTCTTTAAGGTGCTACTGGAAGGAATTTTTTTATTTTGACTATGGCAGACCAACACGGCTACCTATCCGTATAGACCTAGCAAGAGCTTGCAGTCTGATGAATTAATGCAAAGCTCAGTCTCAGATGCAAGGAACTAACAAAGAGTGAATGTTTTCTATCTGAAAACCAAGAGTCACAAAGACCAGATTAAAACAGTATTTTAAAACCTTAAACACATATAAATAAAGGTGAAATAATGTAAGAAGCATTTGAATTTTTAACATAAGCAAATGAGCACCTGCTACAGACAATAATACTCCCTGGCTTACTGAACAGGGAGAACAATGCTCTATATTCAATTTAAATAATCAAAACCAATATGTGAAGTTACAGAAATATTTAAAATAAAATTAATAAGTTTTCAATTTTATACAGTTTCCTTAATTTACTTTTGGACATTTTGTTTCCTAATAAAACTTATTAAATTTAGTAGTCCTTAACCCATTAAGACTGTTTTTTTATCAGAACATCTATGTAGCATAAACAAAAAGTTCAATACAGTGGTACCTCGGGTTAAGAACTTAATTCGTTTCAGAGGGCCATTCTTAACCTGAAACTGTTCTTAACCTGAAGCACCGCTGCAGGAGCTTCCTGCACTCAAGCAGAAGCAGCGTTGGACGTTCAGCTTCTGAAAAAGTTTGAAAACCGGAACACTTCTGGGTTTTCAGTGTTCAGGAGCTGAAACGTTCTAAAAGAGGTATTTGGGAACCGAGGTTTGACTACAGTCTCTAAAATCCTAGCCTTATTTAATTATGAAAGATAAAGTTTGGCATTTTCATAAGAATGGTTTCACACCTGGTTTCATTCAAGTAAATGGTCATTCCTGAAAGTCATCTGACCCTTTCATGTGTTGTTTAGTCACTTAATTTATCTTATTTATTTAGGCTTCAATGTACAGAACTTTGTAATGATTTCACACGACAGTAAGATCAATAAAGCTTTGCTTCTAGAAAGCATTCTGTAAAAAAAAGCGTGCACACATTTCAAAGGGATGAAATACCCAAGTTCTGTAGGTGTGGAGGAAAGCATGAAAACTGGACCACTGTTTGGTGTGTGTGTGTGTGTGTGTGTGTGTGTGTGTGTGTGTGTGTTATAGTGGGGAACAGAAAGGAAATGCAAAGCGGCCCAAAATGCTATAGTCAAGCCTTTAAAAGTGTCACATGATTTGGGAATGTGACTTTTGTCTGGTCGCTTTCTTCATTGCCTTGAAAAGGACTAACCTCTTCCCTATTCTGTGTACTGTCTGGCTTGGATTTGCTTTTATGCTTTCAATGAGAGATATCCTGAGCAAACGTAATGCCCTTCTTATCTTTGCTTTCTTACTAAGCTAAATCCCTTTTGCCTTTTAAATGGGATTTTGTTCTCAAGAAAGCATCCTGTTTAAATGGAATTATCCAGCTAATACCAAGATACACTATAGTGAGGGGGAAACCTTCATTGCTCAATTATCCCACATAGAATGATTTGTTTCATTACAACTGCATTTATTATAATCACTTTGCCACATGAATTTTGGTTTTGGTTGCTTCTTAGCTTTGGGCAGAGGTAGCCAATGCAATGCGACAAGAAGTTTCAGGGGTTTTTTTAGCTTTCTCCACCTCAGCGTCTCCAGTGGGCAGAGTCCGGAGACCAGAATCAAAGGGGCAGGCTATTTTTTGTTTGGCTTCTTGAGACCTTTAGCTATTTTCATCAGGCCGTGACCAGACAGTTGGGCTCTTCTTCTGGCCTGCCAGAAGCTGTCCCATCCCATAATTGTGTGCCACCAGGTTTTGCCAGGCTCCACATTCTGATTCAGATCTTATCCTCAAAAGACTTGTAAACCTGCCATCTGGGAGGCAGATAAGTCCCTTTCAGTATAGTAGAAGACAATGCCAATGATTAAGGTCAACAGTGGTTAATTATCAATTGGATGGACAAACACATGGAACAGTTACTCTTTGTTCATTTCCTGGCTCACTGATGGGCCTTTCAGAATACAGAATACAGGAATGGGGCTCATGTGAGAAATTAAAGACCCACTTTAGAGAACAACATTAGTTAGATCGCCTTTAGATGCATCCTTGATTTCAAGCAGAACCATTTCAGGAAAAGGAGGGCATCTATAAATAAGATAAATAAGGGCTAGAGGAGAAGTATCATGAGGAAAATCGAAAAAAATAATTCTTCCAGTAGCACCTTAGAGACCAACTAAGTTTGTTGTTGGCATGAGCTTTCGTGTGCGCTTGCTCAGTTGGGCCTCCCATTGGCAACATGGCAATAGTAATACTGGCCTACCTTGCCAAGTTGTTGGAAAAAGTACAAGAAGATAATGTATTTGAATCCTTTAGAACATTTGAAAATGCCATAGAAATGCTGTGTTATTCTGATTTTATTTATTTGGGAGGTTATACATTGCCTGTTGAACTGAAATAACTAATCGCTGCTAAAAATAAATTATCCTTAAAACAAAACAGAAATTACCAAACAGCCAAGAAAGATTACCAAAGGAAATAAACAATAGATGGAGCAGAATACACTAAAATGGGGATTTTTAAGTGGCTCAGCTGGACACCTGCAAAATTCTGCATGAGAAAATGGCCCAACAAAACTCCCCTGGTCTATTTCTCTAGGAAGGGTATGAGCGTCCCTGCCGAGAAACTGCCCCAGTTTTATATGGGGAATGTGGTTTGATCGTGCATTATAGCTTCTGTGATCATTTTATTTCCCCCCACTGCCTTGTTGACTAATGAAAATGCAATGTCCCAAATTTGTGGCTGATTTATTTCAGTGCAGTTCTGCCCAGGATCACTCAAAGGCAGTTCACAAAATCTGGTCTGATTCATACCTACCTTCATGATAATAAATAGTCATGATGACAGGTTTGATCATGTTCTGTGGCTGATAGCATTTTTGGCAGGTTGCCTCTTCAGTCTTAAGCAATGAGCTTCTAGGTGCCCTGTGGGAACAAGGAATTTGCCAGCTCATAAGCAGGCAGGCAAGAGGAAGGAGTGGCACAAACTAAAACAAAAATTCCTTCCTTTAGGACATGCTATGGATCTGAGGTATGCTGGAGACCTGGAAGGTTTTTTTAAAATCCAAGCTCTCACATGCTTTAATGGCACCACAGCTTTCTGTGGCTTATTCTGTTGCACTGCATATAGGCATGTATACTTAAACAAAATGGGTGGAAAACCACATACTTTGTAATGCATTTTGCAGATCACCAAATATGCTGCAGACAATTCTGAGAAAAAACTGATTTCAAAAGGCTGCCAATTCTGCACTCACAGAAAGTGCTGCAACAATTAGAAAGAAGTGGATTCTGCAAGGCTACTCCAGCTCTGCATAGTAGATTATAGTCATATATGCAGTCATAAAATGCACTGCAAAAAAGAGGGCTTGAGCTTCATTTTTAAAATACAAAAGTAAACATTGCCAAGGCCAAAAACAGCACTCTAGTTAAATGCCTATCACTGATACAAGCACTAAGCCCCTTTTTGCAGTGCATTTTATGACTCCTATGGGACGTGGGTGGCGCTGTGGTCTAAACCACTGAGCCTAGAGCTTGCTGATCAGAAGTTTGGCGGTTCAAATCCCCGCGATGGGGTGAGCTCCCATTGCTCGGTCCCTGCTCCTGCCAACCTAGCAGTTCAAAAGCACATCAAAGTGCAAGTAGATAAATAGGTACCGCTCCGGTGGGAAGGTAAACGGTGTTTCCGTGCGCTGCTCTGGTTTGCCAGAAGCAGCTTAGTCATGCTAGCCACATGACTCGGAAAACTCTGCGGACAAACGTCGGCTCCCTCGGCCAGTAAAGCAAGATGAGCGCCACAACCCCAGAGTCGTTCGCGACTGGACTTAACTGTCAGGGGTCCCTTTACCTTTACTTTATGATTCCTGTATCTTCACAACAGCCTTGTCAGACAGAGAGTTGGTGACGGGTCCAAGAAAGTGAACAAAAACAATGATGAGTTAAGGTGGTTTTAAATGAGAAGCTTATACCCAACATTTCTCTGGTGAAAATAGGGACATCCCATTCAACAAGAACAACAACGATAATAACAATAACAACAACTATAATAATAATTTTATTATTTATACCCTGCCCATCTGACTGGGTTGCCAAAGCCACTCTGAGTGGCTTCCATCATATATCAAAATATTATTAAACATTACACAACTTCCCTATCCAGGACTGCCTTCAGATGTCTTCTAAAGGTTGTATAGTTACTTATCTCCTTGGGGGTCGCATAACTCCATACCCTCCAACATTTCTCGGATGAAAATAGGGACATCTTTAGGAAAAGTGGGACATTCCGGGATCAAATCAGAAAATGGGACGGCTTCTGTAAATCTGGGTCTGTTCCTGGAAAATAGAGACACTTGGCAGGGGTGTGTGTGAGAGATGCTCAGAGTTTATTGTTCTTGATCAAAGCTGGCAAGATGTTTTTTGTTTGTGTTTTGCTGGGAGCTGTAAAACTCCACATGCTCAGAGTATTTTTTGTAGACTACAGAAGTTTATGTCATAGTAAGTTTGTTAGTCTTTAAGATACCACAACACTTATTTTCTGGTGCCTTATTTCATGACTTATTTTGGGGAAATGGGGGCCCTGTTTTGCAAGCTACACCAAGGGGCCGAATCGCCTTTAATCTTGCCTTGTGCACACCATTTTGGCATGACCTGTTCCAGCAGACACCACCCTGAATCCCATGTCTTGTCTAGGGAGTGTTCCATTTCCAATGCTAAATAGACTTAGCAACACCTCACAACATTAATTTTTGGCAGCTACATATCTATCCTAGCCCTCCCCTTTGCTATAAAGTTTCTTTTTGTAATCCTGAGGGTTGCATGGAATGAATGTGTTTAGGCTGCTTTCCACTGAAATGTCTTTTTTATTATTTGTTCCCGATAAATGTTTGCCTGTTCAAGGCAACTCAGTAAATACAACAATGAATTTAGTGAAGTGAAACTGTTATTAATTCTTACTGTCATCATTTCATCTAGCAGTTACGCAGCACAATAGGAAAGAAGGCTTGCTCAATTCCAGTGAAAGAATGTTTATTAGGAGAGGTTCAAGTGTGCCAGAGGAAGTAGGCCACTTCCTAAGGTCAGGAAGATCAAGGAAACCAACCATCTGTCTTCTGAAACATCTGAAACATTGTCATCTCTGCAAATGGTAGTGTGGATTTCAGATTAAGAAGATCTTTATTGGGTTAAGGAGGCTGCAATACAGGTTATTCCCCACCATCACCTCAAAAAAGTAAAAAAACACAGCACCTAAAATGCCTTTGTAAGGCTGTTGGGGGGGAGACAAGATTTCTCAGCATCCATCACCTTTACCTGGACATGTTATGTCCAATACTGTACAATATTTATCAGTCCTGCAATCTGCAAAAAATAATCCAGGCATATTAAATATTTTAGTAGGGGGAAATGATTCTTTAAATACCCTCTATAACATTTCTTCATGGTTTGTTTAGTTCCTGATTGTTTCTGTCATTTTTGCAAGTTCCAAATACTCAAACATTTTTATCTGCCATTCCTCCTTCATTGGGATTTTCTCTCCCTTGCAGTCTCTGGCAACCAACATTCTCGCTGCTGTTGTTGCATATAAAAATATCCTTTTCTTATCACCTGGGATATCTGTTGACAAAATGCCTAGAAGGAAGGTTTCTGGGGTTTTTTTTGTTTTTGTTTTTTTTTGAACATGTTTGTTTGAACATTTTCTTTAATTCTTGAGAAATGATATCCCCAAAGCTTTTAATTTTTGTGCAACACCACTACATATGAAACTGTGTCCTCCACCTGCTTGCTCCTCCAGCATAAGTTTGTATTGTACATTTTAGCCAATTTGCTGGGGGTCATATACCACCTGTAAAACATTTTCATGAAATTTTCCTTTAATGTTCAAACTTGAGATCTTTAGTCCACAATTTCCCCCATGCATCTGAATGCTATAACCAAAGTCCTTTGACCATTTAATCATTGCTCCTTTAACCTCTTCCTCCTTTACCTCCCAATCTAGCAGGAGTCTATACATTTTCGATAGCAATTTCCTTTTGTTTTGTATTAGATCTTTTTCCAGCCTTGATGTTTCCATCTCAAACCTTCTTCTTTTATCTAATTTAAATATTTCATTTATTTGGTGCTACTACAACCAACCCATAAAATAATGTCTGACTTCTTCAAACTTTCTTAGCTTCAATTGGTTTTCTTCTTCCAACATTTCTCTATAGGTTGCCCAATATTTTCCCATATTTTTCCTCTTTACTTAAGTAGCCTCTAGGGCTGATACCCACCAGGGTGTTTTTTGCGCTAATAATTTTTTCTATGGGGACCTTTCAGCAATGTTTCTGTTAAATAAAACCAGCCTTGCTTTAGGCAAACAGGCAAGTATTCCATGGAGGTGGGTGAATGGACTAACGGAAGACACGATGCTTCATTCCTCTGACTGGAAGTCAGAAAATGTGTCCCCCACAATCAGAATGGATCCCTCCTTCTATGTGAGCCCATTTGGCAGAAATCATTTTTTGCTATTATTATTGTTACTGTTATTATTGGTAGATAGGTAGCCGTGTTGCTGCAAGACAGACCCAAAAAAGAAAATAACAGAACACCTCTAGTCATCACATACAGCTCCGAAGTTAAAACAGTACAACGCATCATCAGAGATCTACAACCTCTCCTGGACAATGACAGTTCTCTTTCTCAAGCTCTGGGAGGAAGACCTTTCATTGCCTACAGACAGCCACCCAATCTTAAACAACTCCTAACCCACAATAATACTACAACCAGACTTAACACAGACACTGGCACCAGAGCCTGCAATAAACCCAGATGCCAACTTTGCTGCCACATACACCCGGACAACACCATTACTGGCCCCAACAACATCACACATACCATCTCGGGACTATTTAATTGCTCATCGTCTAACATTGTATATGCCATCAAATGCCAACAGTGTCCTTCAGCTCTCTATATTGGACAAACAGGCCAAACCTTACGCCAAAGAATAAACGGACATAAATCTGACATCAAGAATCACAAAACAGAGAAACCAGTAGGAGAACACTTCAATCTCCCAGGACATTCTATACAAGATCTCAAAGTAGCTGTTTTACTACAAAGGAATTTCAGAAATAGACTGGAAAGAGAAGCTGCTGAATTACAACTCATTACCAAACTTAAAACCATGGAAAGACCTGGTCTGAACAAAGACATTGGATTCTTATCTTATTATACATGACTAAGCCATTTTTCACCTTCTCACCCCTTGCCTTTTCCTTTAAGACCTATTGCAGTCCTTAAGAGTCGTCAACAGGCTCATCTCAGCTATCTGCCTATCTCCCATTCCCACCACCCTTCTGAGTAATACCCCTCCCCACCTTCTCTCTATATAGAAGGATCTGGCAACTTCTGTTTCAGTGTATCTGAAGAAGTGTGCATGCACACGAAAGCTCATACCAAGAACTAACTTAGTTGGTCTTTAAGGTGCTACTGGAAGGATTTTTTTTATTTTGACTGTTATTATTGTTAGTGGTGGTGGTAACTATTTCTTGCCCAGGGCAATCCAAAGCACCTTATAATCAACCAACCAACCAGGCAGACACAGATACAAGAAGAAAGAAAAATACATTTTTAAAAATTCAGTGATTGATAAAGGAAAGAATATAAGAAAGGAATAAAAGATTGAAGAGCCAAGTCACCTACTCAGAAGATTGAGTAGAATTAAATCAGCGGCATTGATGACTGGTGAGAGGAAATGAGACAAGTTTAAAAGTGAGTCACTAACATGAAGAGTATTGTGTTAAGACTTTATTGCCCAATGCATGTATAGATTCCAACATCAGAGCAGGAAATTCCCCAACAGCCTTGAAAGGTTTGCTACTGGCCCACATGTCATTGCTTTCTTCAAGTAGCATTGCCTCTGACCTTTGAGCAGATTTGGCAAAAGGCCTCCAATTTTCCTCAGCCACAGAGAAAGTTTAACCCTTTTCGCCTGTGTCAGTGGTGATCAATGTCATTCACATGCATCTGATGAAATGGGCAGTAGACCACAAGCAACTTGTTCTGTGCTTGCCCTTAAAGTGCCATAAGACTCTTTGCTTGTTTCACTGCAACAGATGAACACAGCTACCCTACTGGAAACATACATCTGTGTTGGCTGTTTCTGCAATGCACAACCTACATTTCCTTCATTTATTTGCCAAGATAAGGTTCTAGCTACCATGGTTATATAGGGATATGGTAAGATATATTCTGGGGAAAGGTCTGTAGCAGAGCACACTGCATGCAAAGATCTGTGGTTAAATCACTGACATTTCCAGGTAGAACTGAGAAAGACTCCTGTTTGTAACCCTGAAGAGTCAAGGAATCACAGAATTGAAGAGTTGGAAGGGACCCTGTTTCGTCTACTCCAATGCCTGCAATGCCCTCCTCAAGCATCCATGACAGATGGCCATCCAACCTCTGCTTAAAACCCCGCAAAGAAGGAGAGTTATCAACCTTCCGAGGGAAACCATTCCACTGTCAAAACAGCTGTCAGAAGGTTCTTCCTGATGTTTAGTCAGAATCTCATTTCTTGTAACTTGAAGCCATTAGTTTGGGCTAGATAGACCACTGGCCTGACTTGGTCTGAAGTAGCCGACTCTTTCTTATGTCTGAGAATGGGCAGCCAGCATTAGCCTGTGGTTCTGTTCTTCAAGGAGTGGTATTGTTACACCTTACACAAATTCTCTCCCCTCTTTTCAGCATTCTGCTCCTGTGCCTATATCACTTCTCACCAAAAAAGAAAACTCACATGTATGCAAGCAAGCAGTGGCTCTGTGTTGTCTTGCTTAGTTGAGGAATACGTCTTTGGACAGAAGAGTGTAACAAGGAATGCAGCCTTGAGTTTCCTACATTCCCTTTATGGAGAATTCTGTTTGAGACACCATCAGCCAAAGGTACAAAGATGCGTGGACTATATGAAAGACTCTTGTCACTCAAGATGTCCCTGCATCAGAGTTTGGTTCAGGAATCCAAAATTTAATTATCTGTTCACCATTAGTTTCCTTGGACACATTATAGTGGTACCTCTGGTTACGTACTTAATTCGTTCCGGAGGTCCATTCTTAACCTGAAACTGTTCTTAACCTGAAGCACCACTTTAGCTAATGGGGCCTCCCGCTGCTGCCGTGCCGCCGGAGCATGATTTCTGTTCTTATCCTGAAGCAAAGTTCTTAACCCGAGGTACTATTTCTGGGTTAGCGGAGTCTGTAACCTGAAGCGTATGTAACCCGAGGTACCACTGTATTACCTTGTGTCTGGGTCAGCTTCTGATGTTACATTTCTCTGCTTGTACTTGATACATGGTCCAAAAACAAGCAAACATGCCTATCTTTGTAATTTTGAAATGTGCAAAGGCCAGCAGGGGATGTGTGATGTTTAAAGGAAATTCTGTGAGCTTTACAAGTTTTTATTCCAATTTAAGCTGGTTTGTGCCAGCCATGAAAGTCATTCCAGTTTTAGTTGGCAAATGAACACTTTTCCTCAGCTACTAAAATTTCTCATAAAGAACTATGCTATTAAGGTCACATTTTAATTTTTCTAAAACTTGCTAGATTTGAGTGGGATGAGCTGGCCAGCTAATTTTAACACCATACATGAGAAGACTAATCTAAAAAAAAATATTTCTGCCTTGGAAGGATTATGTGAGAGCTTCATAGCATGCATAATTAATGCAAACCCCGGGCAGGATTTAAGCAAATCATTCAGGGCGCTGCATATAATTTTTTGAAGTAGTGGTCAGAAAGAGACAGTATTTCACACCAGATGCTGCCAGCTACTGAAATAATCATTAGCTGTGGGGACCAAGGGAGTTGTTGCTGTTTTTCCTGGAGGATTTATTTATTGAGATGGTATTTAACTGGGCAATGCCCCTAAACTCTGGAAACAACACTGGCGTGTTCAAGCAGAGCTTCTCAAAAGGCACATGTTCCATTTATTTTATGAACAGAAGGTCCCTAATGACAAAGCATTACTGTAGAAGAAGAAGAAAAATCACTTGTGATTTCTAGCTTGGTTAAAGACATGGCAGAATGAACTCTATCCACCCACTCATTTCCCATTACAGTGGCAATATTGTAACAGGAGGTTGGTTCCTTAAATTTGCTCCCCTGTGTAAGGTGCTCTTAAAACCAATGACAGCCCATCACTATAAGAAAATAGGCAACAATAACTTATTACACAGCAGTTGGAACATAGCAAGCTGCCTTCATACAAAGTCAGACCATTGGTTCATCTGGTCCAGGATTATCTACATTGACTGGTAGCAACTTTCCAGAGTTTGCCTATACTGACTAGCTACTGACTGTCCTACAGAGGACGTTTTCAGCCACGCTTGGAAACAGTGTGGGCTGAACCTGGACTTCTGCCTGTAAACCAGTTGCTCAGCTACTGAGCCTTCACCTCAACTCAACGTCTATTCTTTTGTGCTACCAACATTTTCTTGAAGGTAATGGAGGTTTCCTTCTTTACTAAATGGTAAAGGAAGGGGAAGGTTGGAAGTTGGACTCAAAGGAAGTCTGAACATTCTTAAGCCAGCAAAGGTAAATGGAGAAAGCCATCAGCTGCCCTGAATCACCACTGCCATAGAGCTGGCAGCAGCATTCCACCTGATGTACCATTCTGTGGGGGCTCAGTACAAAAACAGGAAATTTGGGAAGGTCCTACAAACCACTAGGGAAAACCAGTTAACAGGATAAGAATGAAGAATGCATGTATACCAAACCACAAAGCCTCCTCCACCACAGATGTCTCCTGAGTCCATTCATATTTGCAGCTAGCCTTGTGCAAGCACCTGTTGAGTGAGAGCTTGTGGCTGGGCAAGAGGAGGCCAGTGTTGTGTAGTGGTTAAGAGCGGTGGACTCGTAATCTGGTGAACTGGGTTCACGTCTCCGCTCCTCCACATGCAGCTGCTGGGTGACCTTCTTTGAAGTCTCTCAGCCCCACTTACCTCACAGAGTGTTCGTTGTGGGGGATGTTATGTACTGAGTTGAATAGGATCCTAAATGCAGCAGTCTGATTGGTCCTAGAACAATAGGATCCAGAATGCAGCAGTCTGAATGCAATAATAATGAAATAGTAATGAAATATAATAATAAAATGCAATAATATAATAATAAAATGCAATAATAATGAAATAAATTTATTATTTGCTGCCCTTTCATGACACGCAGAACCAGCTGCCTGATGCAGCCCCCTCCCTCAGCCTAATGATGTATGCCAGCTGGGGCTGGTGGCAACTTTAGTCCAAAACATCTGGAGGGCACTGAAATTAAAAAAAAAATTAAGGTCTTATATATATAAAATAAATGTTCATAAATGTACCAATGTCTGGAGCAGCACAGGAAGACCTTCCTGAAACCATTTTGACTCCCTGAAACCATTTTGACTCCCAAACTGACCAAATGTTTTCTCTGCAAGGAGAGAGGGGGGGGGAACTTTCCCATTGTCTCAGGAAGTGGGTAATGGTAATCACCATTTCAAAGGAATGGGCAGACTACCAGGAAAGGCAATCAGATAAGGCAGTATCAGAAAACCTGCCAGACAGGAAAAACAATAACACTCAAATTTCTGTTGTGGACTGCCTTTTCTGTGATGTAGGTATGATGTTTGTGGGGGGTGGTCTTGGGCTACACCCCTTTGGGATGTACGTATGATGTATGGAGGGGTGGTCTTGAGCTCCAGGGCAGGGAATTTAAAATGTCTATGTAAGGGCAGGCACACCTTTGTTCGGGGTCCTCCGAGCACCCTGTTGCAACAGATCAATAAAGATCAGGCTTACTAGCTGCTTTGCTTCTCAATATTCTCTGGTTGGCCTCTGTTATTTTCTCCAACCGATGGAGAACCTACAAAGGACTCTGTAAGGGCTCTTGTGTTCCCCATAAGGGAATAAGGGCAGATTTGTGTTTATTACAGCATGAAGTTGGCAAAGTCTGGCCTATGTTTGTGGCGTCCATGAGGCCATCAGCAATGCCACACAATTCCTGAAGCCAGTGATCTTTTGTGGGATTGGTTCAGGAAAGCCTCCCTTCCCCCACCATTGCAACATTATTAAAGAACTACATAACTTTTAGAAGGCAGCCCTGTATCAGGAAGTTTTTATATATGCTGGAAGCCACCCTGAGTGGCTGAGGAAACCCAGCCAGAGTGGAGGGGTATAAATAATAAAATTATTGTTGTTATTCATATTTAGGAAGGTGCTCCCCTCCTTCTTCTGAGCCTGCCATGAGCAAAGCTCTTGCCATACCCCCCCCCCTTGTTTCTTACAGGCATGGCTTTTCCTGAGAAGGTTGCTCTTGTTATCTAAAAGTTTAAGAGGTCAGGCCTTTAATCTCAGAGGTGGTTTTGTTTTCATTCTCTAGTGACATCTGCTCATGGGAAGCTCAACTGCAGGTCCCAGTAACCAGAAAGGGCATTTTAAAAAAGGAGGGGTAAACTCTCTGGAGGCATTCTGTTAATCTCAAAAATCTTGTTTGCTAGTACGTCAGAGCTGAGATTAGCTTTGTTTGCTTAAGAAACTAACCGTTCCATAGCAGAATGTCCAGATGAGTGTTTCTGACAGGATGGTTTGAGGTCCCTTTTATGACGCAAAAGTAATGCATTGCCAGAGTAATGTGTAGATTTTGCTGACATGGAAACAGAAATGGGTGAAGGGCCCACCCATGAGACAAGATGAGGCGACCGCCTTGGACTGCATGTGCTCCTTGGAGGTGGGAGCTGATGCCTCCTTGGCAGCCCCCCCTCAAAAAAGTCTCCTCCACAGTGGCCTCTCTGCAAATAGGAGGCACTCATGGGTAGGGAGGAAATGGCAGGGGCTGCCCTCTGGGGTCTCAGGGGCATGAGGCATAATTCAGAGTGGGTCCCTTTCTACTCTGGAGTGCCCTTTGATTCCCATTTCAACCATTGGATAAGGTTGATTTGATCCCCCACCATGTTCCTGATGTAGATCTTCACTCATCCCTTCTTCCTCGATGGGGAGGGGGGCACCATTTTGTTGTTTGCCTCAGGTGCCAAAATGTCTTGGGCTGGCCCTGAATGCATGGCAGTTATAAAGTTTCATTTTACTCTTCCTTGCTGGTTGATCGTTTCCTTATCCAAATCATTAAAGGTAAAGGCGAAGGACCCCTGACAGTTAAGTCCACTCGCGAATAACTCTGGGGTTGCGGCACTCATCCCACTTTACTGGCTGAGGGAGCCGATGTTTGTCCGCTGACAGTTTTTCCGGGTCATGTGGCCAGCATGACTAAGCCGCTTCTGGCGAACCAGAGCAGCGCACGGAAACGCCGTTTACCTTCCCGCCGGAGCAGTACCTATTTATCTACTTGCACTGGTGTTCTTTCAAACTGCTAGGTTGGCAGGAGCTGTGATCAAACAATGGGAGTTCACCCCATTGTGGGGATTCGAACCGCCGACCTTCCGATCGGCAAGCCCTAGGCTCAGTGGTTTAGACCACAACACCACCCACGGCCCTTATCCAAATAATTACTTCCTCCCTATTCTTAAAATCCTCTCATAAGATTCTAGAAGCCAAAGAGCTGAGTCAATATGAGTAATTTGGTTGATGTGGGGAACAGTGGGAACCCTCAATAAACTTCAAGCCTCTAGGGCTGTGTACACATTACTGTTTGCTCTGGCCCCAGTGTCACTCCTACTATAAGACATTTCCCACAATCCATCAGTATTCTGTTGCTTCATGAGAAATACTCCTGTCTGATGTGCTTTTCCCCAAACCAGTTTCCACCTGATTTGAAAACAGAAGTCACGATTAAGCTGAGGTACCTCTATTTTCCAGGGACAGTCCCGGATTTACAGAAGATGTCTCAGTTTCTGATTTGATCCTGGAATGTCCTGCTTTTCCTTAGGATGTCCGTATTTTGATCAGGGAAATGTTAGAGGGTATGGACATTTCAGGCAGACATTGCTGAGCATGTGCACGTGAGCACTTCAGTGAACTGAAATTTGGGGTGGGGGTGGGGTGGGCAGGGAGCCTGAATTGCACTCCTTGGATTTTTGCTTTTGTTTCCCATTTTGCCTCCAGATGTTCCCATTCAATGTTTCACATGTTTCTGGGTTTTGTTCCTTCTGACTTTCTTGTTGGGTCTGGCTGACAGATTGTAAAAATATCAGAGCTAAGTGTACATACAGGTACCTGTATGTTCTCCTATGCACATAACTACCTTTCTTCAGTATATAAATAAAGAGGGAAGGGGGAAACCTTCAGAAATTATTATGAGTAGGACAGAAGGGTAGATGCATTTGTACAAGGCAAAATTGATGGATAGGTGGACATACTTTGGTTTAAAGGGTGGAAGCTTTGCTAAAGCTGAGGGCTAAGGACTGTGCAGAAGATACAGAGAAGCACTGCTCACATGATCATGACTTTACAAGAAAATGAGCTATTGTCCAATCAACAACCCTGCAGGATGGTGGTTCCTGGAGCACAACCCTAGAGAGGAATAGGCATAACAGACCAGAATGTAGTCAGCGGTGGAGGAAGCCACTTGGGCGCCAGGGGTGGACCAAACTGCCCATGGGGGGGCACCATGGGACCTCCAGAGTCTGCCTGCCTCCTCCCACTCAGCCACCCTACAGCTGGGTGGGGGAGTGTAGTGATCAGATGGGATTAACTATGAGGAATTATAAAATATGCATCAAGCCATTGTGTCAACGATGAAAGCATTGCGTTGACTGGGTTTGATTCATTGACAATAATTTCTGATCAAATCCCACAAGCCTCTGCATCTCTGCCATTTTTCTCTACTGACCATTTCTCTATGTCTGACAAGCACATATAAGCATTCTAGGACACAAACCAGTTGCCAATTGCTACACCAGGCCATAAAGTTAATAGGTTACTTTGATGTAGTTTGTTAATCTTTAGATAGATCTTAGGGCCAGGAAGAGAGTTCACAAAGAGATGGTAAATACTACCCATCCTTCCTTCCTTTACTGCTTGTTTATGACCTCCAGGTTTGCTGAATGCATTCCTCTAGTCCTGTTTTATTTACTCTCAGATATGTAGAGTAGTCTTTGTAGTTAAAAGAATTTCTTCTGATCTGACTTTGTCCCACGTGGGGTGTTTTGAAATGCTCGGAGGAAATCTGATTGGTTCTTACGAACACTGTGTAAAAAGTTCTTTTGTGAATAAAACGACCTGGGCCAAGGGGTGGAGAGGGATTTTTATACACACTCCTCCCAGAGTCTTGCTGGTCAAGCCTCGTGTGTATTTTATTAATCAGAGTCCAATCCTTCCTTACTTTGGGAACACTACAGGGGAGGCGGAGGGCGGACTGTTTGGGCAGTGCAGAACCTGCGCATGCCCAAACCACCGCGTCTCTCCCAGGAGAGGCGCATGGCTCAGGAGCACTGCAGGCCCCGCAGTGAATGCCGCCCAGCATTTTGTCACCCCCCTCAGTGGTGACACCCGGGGCAGACCGCACCCTCCTTCCTCCACCCCTGAATGTAAGCTGCCTTCTGAAGTGGAATTATCTGCTGCATATTACAAATCCTGGAAGATGCATTTATTTTTCAGTGGCTTCTGATAGCTACGGATAAGACTGTGTGCATTCTGCATTTTTCGCTTTACTGAGAACTTGCAGTAGGAGAGGGTTACAAATTAAAGCAAATAAATAACTTAAATTTTTTGGCATCCATCTGTCTTGAGAGACAATTGAGTGCACCTCCGGGGTGAAGCCAAACTGCTGTGTTAGCAGCACCAAAGTGAACACAAACCTGGGCAATGTGTATGGAGATCCTTCGCTGCCCAGATGACAAGACCCTCTCTTTGGCTTCACTGATGTGGTCCAAAGGAAAGCAGAGCAATAAGTTTGGCACCAGCTGGGCTGCAGGAATTGCTGGAAGGAGGGGTACAAGGCACCACCCAACTGCCATAGGGACTCTGCTCCAGATTTGTGTAGCGTTTGCGCCTTAGCCTTTTTTTCTTCCAAAGATGTCCCACAAGGCAGCAGAGGTTTAGGATCAGAGTTTTCCTCCTCCTAGATGGGAAGCTTTCCCAGGTTGTTGAGCCCCATCTGCCCCTCACTTCCCTCTATAGCAGGCATAGGCAAACTCAACCCTCCAGTTGTTTTGGGACTACAACTCCCATCATCTCTAGCTAACAGGACCAGTGGTCAGGGAAGATGGGAATTGTAGTCCCAAAAAATCTGGAGGGCCAAGTTTGCCTATGCCTGCTCTACAGCACATGCAGAAACTGCCTTCTTGACTGTTGGACCCTCTGTTGATCTGGTCCACTCAATCTGCCAGAGCCTGTCTTCGCATACAGAGGAAGTCCCTGACACAGCTTCTAGGAGCCACTGATGAGAGGAGAGTGGGGACCTAAGGTGGACAAACCACCCCAGAAGTAGCACAATGTGTCCCCTACTAGAGTTCCTACCCCTTCCCAAACAGCTTGTACACCCCAACTTAATAAATATATAGTCAGGAAAGGGCTCGGTATTTGGTGCTCTTTGTTCAAACTGCTATGCAATCAGATGTAGGTAGTATAATTTCTGAGAGGTGGAGGCTGCAATCCTAACTCAATTTACCTCGGAGTAAGTCTCATTGAATTTAATAGGTCTTACTTCTGGGGGACGCGGGTGGCGCTGTGGGCTAAAGCCTCAACGCCTAGGGCTTGCCGATCGAAAGGTCGGCGGTTCGAATCCCCGCGGCGGGGTGCGCTCCCGCTGCTCGGTCCCAGCGCCTGCCCACCTAGCAGTTCGAAAGCACCTCCGGGTGCAAGTAGATAAATAGGTACCGCTTACCAGCGGGAAGGTAAACGGCGTTCCGTATGCGGCTCTGGCTCGCCAGAGCAGCGATGTCACGCTGGCCATGTGACCCGGAAGTGTCCCCGGACAGCGCTGGCCCCCGGCCAATAAATGTGAGATGGGCGCACAAACCCCACAGTCTGTCAAGACTGGCCCGTTCGGGCAGGGGTACCTTTACCTTTACCTTACTTCTGAGTAGACATTGTAAGTTATACATAAGGAAAATTCTGCTTTAAATGTTATCTCTGTCATGAAGTCACTAGGCACCCTTAGACCATTCTCTCTCATCAAACCTCCCCTCTGCTTATCTTACAGTGTGACCTTACATGTCTGCCCAGGAAAAGATGCAGAACGTTCTCCTTGCCCAGCTTTGGCTCCCTGCACTCTCTCCCTAGATGCACTTTGTTATGTACTGAAGTTCTCACCCTGGGCCAGCAGGGGGATACTGTAGATAGTTATACAAATGAAGGATCGAAAGTGACGTTCAGTGATTGGATAGCTTTAGAAAGTTGTTACAGTTACGTGGTACTGGAGCTCTATATAAGCAGGCTGACTGAGCCCTTCAGTTCAGTTCAGTTCTGGCCTCTGAATAAAGAAGAGCTGTTTGAAGAATTGCTGTGTCGTCTGATATGTTCACCCACAACTTAACACACTTCTTCCCACAACACAGCCTGGCCCAGTGAGGTAGTCTGGAGAGAGGCATAGATAAGTGAGGTAGGGAAGGGAACATGGTTGACCCCATTCTCCACTTTAGCTGTGAAGGAGGTAGACTGTGCCTTATCCACTGTGTAGCTTCTGCCCACTTTTTAAAAGGAAAGTCAAATTTTAAAAGGGAGGGAGTGTTTCTTCTTCACCTTCAAGCACCTGGCTAAAGGTGAGAGTTGTGCAGTACCTAAAAATAAAGTAGTCAGGCTCAAAGTCCTTTAAGTACCAGTGGCTGAAGCAAGGATATCTATTTCTGATCCATATAAAAAGGTCAGTCAAGCAGCTATTGTTATCTTGATGAAATAAGGTTTGCTCTCTTTTTAAAAACTGAGATTGGAGCTTCTCTTGCAGAAGTCATTTCTCAGCATCCTTTGTTGAGGATCTTCAGTTTATTCAGTGGTTCTCAGACTTTTTTCTCTGGCCCACACTTTCAGAACAAAAATGTCCTTGCGCAATACTGAATTTTTTATTGATATGAAATGCTTTGGAAAACAAAAAGAAACAACCCCTAGCAGTGTTTGTTTTATAACACAGAACAACTACTTTATAAAGGGAAATCCAGAAAGAATAAAATAATGCAGCTACATAAGAACATGAATCATTCCCGAAATATATTGATGGTCCTTGAATCTTCCTGCCACCCTCTCTTGCCACCCTGGGAGCCTTTGAGCACCACTGTGATAGACTCTTCCATGGCGAAGGGGTGGTGGGCAGGAACAAACTAATACTGTATAAGAGTAAATGTCTCCTGCAGGGACCCTAAGCCTTATGGTTCACGATCATCCTGCCAAAATCATCATCATCATTATTTCAATTTATATATCACCCTTTATCAAAATATCCCAGGGAAGTGTACAACATTAAAAACACATTGCAGAACATCAATGATAAAAACATAATAAAAAGCATACTGTCAGGCTTCAGGGCGGCTTCCTTCTCACTTTGACCATAGATAAGCAATGCAAGATAAAGCAGTCTCTTACCAGCAACAGAAATGTTTAATGAAGGCAGCAAAAGAACAAACAACCATTCTTGCAGTGCAGGTGCTCCCAATTAAGTTCCTCCCACTTCCGTCTTCCCATCTCTTATTTACCCGATCTCTCAACCAATAACTGTTCTGCAAAGTTACCGTATCCAGTCTCCTAGCCCTGGGACTAAGAGGCTGTATGCCTTCCAGTGAGGGAGATTCGGTTAACTCTCTCTTCTCCTGTTCTGCCTCTTCTGGTTGTTCGCCTCCCAGTTCTGCCTAACTCCCTTCCTCCGAACTGTGCCCCTCAGCAAACCATCGTTCCAAGTCGATACTACTCTCCTGCTCCTGTGGAGCCCCAGGATCCTGGTTCTGAGTGGGATGGGGGGTTTCCCACCATTCCTCATCAGAGTAGTACTCCCCAGCCTGATCCCTGACACATACTGACAAACAGCCTAATACAGTGGTGCCCCGCAAGACGAATGCCTCGCAAGACGGAAAACTCGCTAGACGAAAGAGTTTTCCGTTTTGGAGGTGCTTCGCAAAACGAATCTCCTATGGGCTTGCTTCGCAAGACGAAAATGTCTTGCGAGTTCCTGCGGGTTTTTTCCCCTTTCCCCACCTTTATCTAAGCCGCTAAACCGCTTATCAGCTGATCCGATAAGCCGATAAGCAGCTAAAAGCTGCTAAAAGCCGCTAATAGCACTAATCCGCTAATCCGTCAATGGGCTTGCTTCGCAAGACGAAAAAACCGCTAGACGAAGAGAATCACAGAACGGATTCTTTTCGTCTTGTGAGGCACCACTGTAATAATATAGTCATCATAACAGTCCTTTCTCCCACACTTTTACAGGGCATTGATTATTCAATAGCATTGACCTGGGTAAAGAGGAATGCTTTTGCCTGGCGTCTAAAGACATGTAATGATGGTGCCAGGCAAACGTCTCTGAGGAAAGCATTCCACAGTTGGGGAACCACCACAGAAAAGGCCCGTTCTCTTGTTGTCACCCTCCAAACTTCTTTGGGGGGGGAGATGGACATAGAGAAGGGCATCAGAGGACAAGTGAAGGGTCTGGGTCAGTTTGTACAGGGAGAGGCAATCCTTAAGGTACTGTGACCCTGAGCTGGGTAAAGCTTTATAGGTCAACACCAGCACTTTGAATTGGGCCTGGAAACTAATTGGGAGCCAGTGCAGTTGTGCCAGAATTGGTGTTACATGCTCAAAGCAATTTCACACAAACACAATTTTGCTGCCTGCCCTTGTACATCTGCACAACAAATTACTGAACCCCCCTTAGAAAGTGCCTTCCTTAGAAGTGCTAACCTTAGAAAATGGGATAGTTCCACATTAGATCCAAACCTGGGATTGTGCTTTGCCTTGCCTCAACAAACCAGAGTTCATAATCCAACAACACAAGCTTTAAGGGTGGCTAGCATGAACTCATAGTGATGAATTACAGTTAGTTGCTGTTGAAGTTCGGTAAATATGTTGGAGTGGCATGCAGAATCAAATAGTAAGCTAAGCAAACTCATGACAAACAGATTCATTTTTACATGTGTCCAAGATGGAGGCAAAAGCACCTACTAGCTCATACTGATCCTGACCTGAACTAACTTGGAGAAGGAACCAGAAGGGTGTTAGAGCCTAAAAGGAAGTAATCTACCAACAAGTTTTTACTTAAGAAGGAATCAGGTGGCCTTTCTATCTACACCCTCAGCCCAACACTTACGGTCTTCTTGAAACCAGGATGTGTATCTTCTAGTATAATCAGCTTTCTAGTTCTCTTTTTCCAATAATGATAATAATAATTTTTATTTATATCCCACCCTCCCCAGCCGAAGCCGGGCTCAGGGCGACTAACAACAATCAAAGAATCCAACATTCTAAAAACATTTCATTATAAAAATTAATTTAAATCAAATTGATGGCAACCGTTAAGCAAAATTCTGTGCAGATTGCCAGAGGAGGGAGTCAGGCTGCGCCCTGACCAAAGGCCTGGTGGAACAGCTCTGTCTTGCAGGCCCTGCGGAAAGATGTCAGAGCCCTAGTCTCTTGTGACAGAGCATTCCACCAGATTGGAGCCGCAGCCGAGAAAGCCCTGGCTCTAGTTGAGGCCAGCCTAACCTCTCTGTGGCCTGGGACCTTCAGGATGTTTTTATTTGCAGACCGTAGGTTCCTCTGTGGGACATACCAGGAGAGGCGGTCCCGTAGGTACGAGGGTCCCAGGCCATATAGGGCTTTGAAGGTTAAAACCAGCACCTTAAACCTGATCCTGTACTCCACCGGGAGCCAGTGCAGCTGGTATAGCACCGGATGAATGTGATCTCGCAGCGAGGACCCCGTAAGGAGTCTCGCTGCGGCATTCTGCACCCGCTGGAGTTTCTGGGTCAGTCTCAAGGGCAGCCCCACGTAGAGCGAGTTACAATAATCCAGTCTGGAGGTGACCGTCGCATGGATCACAGTGGCTAGGTCAGGGCGAGAGAGGTAAGGGGCCAACTGCTTAGCTTGGCGGAGATGAAAAAATGCCGCCTTTGTTATAGCTGTAATCTGCGCCTCCATAGAGAGGGAGGTATCGAAGATTATACCCAAACCACAACATTGGGCTCACTCCTGCCTTTCAGAATCTTCTGTCCCTTCCAGTGGCGTAGCGTGGGGGGTGCCAGGGGTGGGGGGTGCCGGGCGCAACATCTGGGGGGGCGCGAGTCCAGAGGGAAGGAACAAGTTCCTTCCTCCGCCGGGCTCCCCGCTGCCACCGCCAGCCTTGCGCCCTAGCGCGTGCGCCCCCGCCACCGCTGCGGCTGCGCTCCACTCACTGCTCGCAGGAGGAGCAGCCGCTGCAGCAGCGCCGCCGCCGCCACCGACGCCTGGCCGGGCACGGGCAGCCTCCGCACCCCGCCGCCGCCGCCATCCCCTCGGCCCAGCCACAGGCGGCGGCTGCTTCTGCAGACTGGGAGGGAGGAGAGGGAGGAGGGCAGAAGGGGGCGCCGCTGGCTCCGGCTCTCAGCCACACGGGGGGGGGGCGAGGACGGAGCACGGCTGGAAGCCCCCGGACCCTGCCGGGAGGAGGAGAGGCGCTCGCCAAGCCCGGATCTGGAGCTCCACCTACAGCCCAAGGAGAGGAGGGGGCTTCGGCTGCCTCGGCCCGCGGGGGCTCAGCAAATAATAAATTTAATAAATTCCTGCTGAGCCTTTTGGGGGGGTCCTTAGCTCCTTCGCTCGCCCCCAGCCCCAGTGGCGTAGTGTGGGGGGGTCAGGGGGGCCGGGCGCAACATCTGGGGGGGCGCGCTCGCACTTGAGTGCTAAAATCCACGAGTTACGGGGCGCAAATTACTTGCCTTGCCCCGGGTGCTGACAACCCACGCTACGCCACTGGTCCCTTCAAACCTTCAAATTCGGTGACTTTTTTAAAAAAAGGTGTTAGATTATTCTGAATCTATTACATTCAGCTAACAAGAAACACAGGAAACCATGGGACAGGAAGGAGAAAGGGGAGAACCACACACAAAAAGGGAATTCTGGGGTGGGGAGCCACAACTGGAACTGAACAAGCAAATAAAATTACATTAAAAATGTTTTGCTACTAAGCAGATCTGAAGTCTGCAAACATCTAATAATGTTGCCCATGGTTATTATGCATGGATTGTTTTCCCACAACGTTAAGAATGGTGAATCTGCCTTCACTTTTTTTGAGAAATGTTTATCAGCACTTGAATAATCAAAGAAACAGTATATTTCAGCATACCTGTCTAAGATCATGGGACGTCAGCCCATTGACCCTTCTAGTTTGGTATTGTCCACACTGACCAGCAACTCACTCTCCAGGAACTTTCCTACCTGGCAGCGGTGTAGCAACCCCCATCAGAGTTGATGGGTCCCCCTGCAGCACCCTAAATGGCTGGCAAATGCCGTGCCATCCTCAAGCTCCTGTGCCACTTAGAAGCCCAGCCCCTGACACCCAGCAGCCACCATGCCACCAGACAGACCCCCGTGGTGCCCTGCACCCCCCTGCCTAGCTATGCTACTGCTACCTGGAGATGGATCCTGAGACCTTCTGTATGCAAAGCTCTACCACTAAACTATGATCGGTTCCTCATGCTTACATCATTGCAGCACTGTAGGGAGCCCCGCGGGCACCTAGGGCAGGTGTGTGCTCACCACTCGATGGAGTGGGGCGTGCCACCAGAGTGACTACCTTCCTCCCAGGTGCCCTCCAACTGAAGGGCGGCTGAGGCGGAAGAGGCATGTGTGCACCACCCTGCATTGCTTTTTTGGGCAGGGGCGCACTGCCCAAGCCACCACATCCCTCCAGGGCAGCAGCATACCAACCCCTGCAGGTGCAGTGTGCTGGGCCCAGGGGTAACCCAAGCAACACGGTCCAGGTCTGGTCCCGAATCCAAGAGTTCCGTGAAGAGTCAGTCCGACAGGGCCAAGGCAGGAAATCAGGCTAGGTCAGGCACAGGGTCACAGGCAGGTTCTAGCAAACAGCAATGTTGCTCCCGCAACCTTGGGCAGGCCTTTTATCTCTGTCGGGGTAACGGCTGGTCCTGATCCCCTGGTGACTTACTTCCCTGTCTCGCCCAAAGGCGAGCACTCCTCCTGCGAGTACTCAGGTCTCTCCTTCTCTCAGACCTAAGCCTCTGCAGCTTGGGAGATGTCGGTGGGTTACTAAACCCAAAGGCTGCCTCAGCCTCCCCTGACCCAACCGGTAGTGGAGCAGCTGTAAGTGATAGCCCAGTTGAAGGCAACGAGGTCATCCCCGCATCTGGAGCCAGGGCAGGCTCAGGCCCCTGACTCGGACCAGCTGGTGCTTGTTGCAGGGGAACCTGTGCAGACTGGGACTCTTCAGAATCAGGCCCCAGACTTGGTTCAGATGCCGCCTGAGGCAGAGGATCCGGTGCGGACCGAGAGTCCTCTGGTTCCGACTCCGAGCCCAAGTCCCAGGCCATCACACACAGTTGTTGAGCTTTTTTAAAGATATCAGCCAAAGTTGTTGAAGGAATATGAGTTACAGGCTCTGGCCTGGAATGCTTGCTCTCTGACCTGGTTGTGATCAATAGTTTACCTGAGAACAACCAGGAAACAGAAACTGAAGGGAATTACTTAGCTTGGGGCTGAGACAGCTGATGACAGAAAGATTTTTTCTGAACCCTCAACTTGCTTCTGCCTCTGGATGTGAAGTGTGGCTAAGTTGCTTATCATTACATAGCTGCCTGTCAAAGTGGAATTTCCACCACAGAAAACAGAGCCACAAAGGAATGCAACGATCTGCCTGTTTTCCCCTTACACCTCTAAGCCTTGCTAAGTGCAGCTTTGAAAGGCACAGCAGGATGGGGGTGGGGTGCCCGTGATTGGTGGTGCTTTGGCATCCACCATCTTCTTCCCATTCCCGAAATATTTAGAGAAGAACAGAGGTCCAAATGGAAGTGCTTTCATTATGCCTCTCCAGACGTAGCGCTGCCATCTACTCCGAGGGCAACATGCCAGTGACCCCAGAGATAGGTGGGGAGGGTGATGTTTTTCTAAACAGTGCACAGCTTCTCTTACTAGGGTTCATCAGCGTGCTGTGCATTCGTCTTGGGAAACTGACAGTGTTACTTCTCTCCATGTGTGACTTCCACCCAAAGTAAGAGTGTGGCCCAGAATCCCCTGTGCTTCAGAGACAGCAGCTTTTTCAGTTTACTTGCGCTGTAAACTGGTCTGGGACTCTGGGCCTTGGCAAGAGCGCAACTTTGCCAAAAGTGCTTTCACCAGCCATGGATTTTGCGGCCATGAAATTCATAGGCCAGAGAAAATTCAGGTTCATATTTGATCACTAGCACTTTCTGGTAGGCAAAGTGGATCCTCTTCTATCTATTTCTGTTAAGATTAACACAAGAGAGTTAACTCAAAAGTTTGCATGCCCTTTCTTTGCCTATCCAGCAGAAGTTGTCTTACCTGCTTGGTTTCTTTCATTCTGAGTGGAGACCAAAATAGCAGTAGCTTCCTTGTAACATTTACTTTTGAGTCTGTGTAGTGGAATGCTCCACAGACGTCTCTTTTAAGTGAAAGGGTGACAAATGGAGTTAAAAGGGGGAAAGGCAGGAGAGTTGTCATGACTCTCCTTGAAACCCATCCAGGAGCCCACGGGGAGTTCACATGCCTCAGGCTGAGCAGCTCTGTAGTGCTGCATTAAGCAAAGGGACTAACATTTGTCACATGTGATTTGTCTCTTCTCATCCTGCTCCTTGGGGGGATGGAGCGGTGCACACTGAAGCACACTGTCTAGCTGGCAATTAGTTTTAAAATGCCATTGATTAAATAGTGGGGCAAGCTGGTGTTGAGCCAAGGCCGTACCCAGGGGTCACCAACCTAAGGCCCATGGGCTGGAAGTGGCCCACAGAGGCCGTTTGACTGGCCCTGAGCTGCCCCTGAAACGAACTGCCCACTCGTGCACTGCACTAAACCGGCGCAATGTGTCACAGGGGCTCACTTCTGTGGCACCGGAAATTGCATCTGTGCAGATGCAGATGCCGAAAATTGCAGGCTCACAGAGGGATCTCCGCGGGACGGATTCAGCCCAGGCAAGATAAACCTTGACGACCCCTGGTCTTACCACAAAGCCAGTTTGGCTTTTGTCTTCTGCTCTGGAATAAAAGATCTGAAGAAAAGATATAAGGAGTTGTAAATGAAAGGGGTATTTCAGCCACAACACCCTTTTTGCCTTTTGCCCTTTGATGCGCTGTAGCCAAGCCTCTCAACAAGCACAACAAGCAGACAGCTAAGTGGTTGGCTGGCTTATTAACCAGCAATATCGAAAGCAACACAATGGCCAGAAAAAATTACATCATAGAAAACTTTATGAAATAATGCAAAACATCAAAACTATCAAACTGAAGTCCTTGAATAAGTCCCGGTGCCAGACTTTACCGGGTGGAGATCAAGCTTGTAAAGTTTTGTATAACCGGCAAATGTCCAATTCTGATGTCCAACTCTGAACTCTGCTGAACAGTGTTTCCGGATAGCAAACTACTGTTTCGTTCAGTTCTTCATCAGCCAATTAGTTCAACAAACACTCGTTAAGTACAAAAATGTGTAATTTCCTCATTAACCAATCTTTTCCCCGAATTGATATAATATACATGAGAATGAAAAATACTCTGGAACAGTGCTCATCCAGTTTATGATGTGCATCCTTTGTGTCTCAGCTACTATTTTTGTCCCTGGCAGCATTGGAAACTGCCTGCTGCCTGACACCAGACCACTTCGTAAATCTGCTCTGGCAGCAGCTCTCCAGGGTCTTAGGCAGAGAGTTTGTCACTTCACCCTGCTAAGCTGATCCTTTTAACTGGGCAGTGAACCCGGGACATTCTGCATGCAAAGCACATACTCTACCACTGAGCACAACCCCATGGACCCTGCCATCTATTGCTGCTACAGATGCAAGGTTCAGGTTGTGTAATCCTGTCCTCCAACTTGCCTGGTTGCAACTCTAGCTTTCACTCAGATCACAGTCCCAAGTTCTTTGTTTTGGGTGGCCTCTTTCTCCACTTTCTCTACTTTCTCTACTTTCTCCACTTGTCCCATGTTACTACTTCATCCAAATGTTGCTAATGTAGTATGGGATCCAGTGAGGAAGGAGCTGCTCCATACTGGTAACATACGTACAGGCCCTTTCATTTATTTCATTTAAGGATCGGGGACTGTGTGTGTTATTACCAACTCTTTTCTCTCTATGTTAGAAATGTGGGAATGTTCAGGATGGCAGGAGAGGATATATTGTTTATTAATATCCTTACTAACTTGCAATAGCAAGTTCCTTTACTTAGCAGTTACATCCCCCTTTTTACATGAACAGCAGATAGTGGGTTGCAGGCTCGTATGAGCCTCTCACTATTATACAATTCAGTCTGTCTTCAGATTGAATTGTACATTCCTGGTAAGTTCCCTTGAATCCCTCTTAAAATAATAAAGACGCCGCAATCTTATTCAAAGTCAATAAAAGAAGTTTACTTACATCAGTTCACAGTTGGATTCCTGAAGGCAGACTTAGTTACCAATATGTACATGTGGATCTACCTCATATGGGGGAATAATCCCAGTGCTTTGGCTAGCTGAGAGCTAGTAGAGCAGTCCTAGCTAAAAGCTGGTCAGGTTAGGTCACTCCCACCTTCTATCACATGCAAAAAGAAGGATGCTCCAGCCAGAAGGAACAGGAAGTTTCGACTGGCTGGACCAAACATTCCCTCGCATGTCTTCTCTAGCATTTGAAGGAATGCTGTACTTGACTGCCTCTCATGAATCACATCCCACATGAGATGTTTAGGTATGTTGATTCTGACCTGTACCAGTGACAATTATGAGGTAATGGAGCTGGATTAATTTTGGGAATGCACTCAAAGGGTCCATTCCATGGAATTACTTCATACCTTCTCAATGATAAAAATTCATTCCCTCAATAATCTTCTTCCATTGCTTTTCACTACTTCTTTGTTTAGAGTCTACTTTACTGTCCTTGAAGTACTGAACACTGAAAGGGAAGACAGACCCATAGACTCCTCGTGTCAAATTGTTCCATGCTCTGTCTGCAGTCTATCATTATGCTTTGCATTCGACCAACTGCCAGTGATGATGGTGTTAAACTATTTGTCATTTTCCAGCCCCCTTGTCTCTTGCTTACCATTAGATATCAATGCTAAAAATACAATTGCAACTTTCATCAGCATATCTGAACAGCTCAGGCTCATGCATTTTGCTCAGGGCTTACTGTTGTGAAACAGCTGCTGCTGCTGTTACTACTGTTGCTTTCAGCAACTACAATGAGATGCATTTGGAGCTTAAAGGGACCGGCACCAGGCTCCTAGTCCTGCTTGCTTTGGATGGTGTCTCGCATGACCCCTGCACTGTCACCACCTGATTTCATTCCATTGCCTGCAGAGCTATCCTCCCTTTCAGTTCCAGGGCTAAACGAAACCATCAGCTCCTGGTCTGGTCCTCACACCCCAGAATGCTTTTAGCTTTCAATACTCTTTTCCCCCCTCTATCAGCCAGCATTAAAACATTAATTGGGCTACATTTTGCAGTACTCTCTGTAAATTATTTGCTACATATTTTAGAAACCTTTGCTGTAATCCAGCCCTAAGCTTCTGCATTTTGGCTTCTGCAAAGAGAATGTGTTGGTTTGTGGACAGATTACATCTGTGGAGAAGAGAGAAGTTCTGTTCTGAAATATGTCCTCTTTGCTTCTCCTGACACTCTGGCAGTCACTGGAGTATCACTTGCTTAGCCATTCATGGGGAGGAAATCCTTCCGAGGTGGTGGATGGAGGAGCTTTACTGCCTCATTTATGGCCAAGCAGCTGTGCCTTTAGCAACTATACAAAAAATGGGATACACAAATATTTTTCTATCCCTACCCAGACACACCCCTGTGGGGGGTATTCATGTATTTTATTATAATTGTTTTAATGGTGAAAGGTAGTAGTAATTCCTTATTTTTCATCCTAAAACCATCTTGGTAACACCAGTATCAGAAGCAGTTGAAAGAATACTTTGATTACAGTTGTATTTTTCCTGTTGTTGCTGTTTAGTCATTTAGTCATGTCCGACTCTTCGTGACCCCATGGACCAGAGCACACCAGGCATTTCTGTCTTCCACTGCCTCCCACAGTTTGGGCAAACTCATGATGGTAGCTTCGAGAACACTGTCCAGCCATCTCATCCTTTGTCATCCCCTTCTCCTTGTGCCCTCCATCTTTCCCAACATCAGGGTCTTTTCCAGGGAGTCTTCTCTTCTCATGAAGTGGCCAAAGTATTGGAGCCTCAGCTTCAGGATCTGTCCTTCCAGTGAGCACTCAGCCTGTCACCATCTGCAGGGATCAGAGAACCCAAGAAAATAAAATCTCTTACTGCCTCCATTTATTCCCCTTCTGTTTGCCAGGAGGTGATGGGACCAGTGGCCATGATCTTCGTTTTTTTGATGTTGAGCTTCAGACAATATTTTGCGCTCTCCTCTTTCACTCTCATTAAAAGGTTCTTTAATTCCACCTCACTTTCTGCCATCAAGGTTGTGTCATCTGTAAATCTGAGGTTGTTGATATTTCTTCCGGCAATCTTAATTCCGGCTTGGGATTCATCCAGCCCAGCCTTTCGCACGATGAATTCTGCATATAAGTTAAATAAGCAGGGCGACAATATACAGCCTTGTGGTACTCCTTTCCCAATTTTGAACCAATCAGTTGTTCCATATCCAGTTCTAACTTCTTGTCCCACATAGAGATTTCTTAGGAGACAGATAAGGTGATCAGGCACTCCCATTTCTTTAAGAACTTGCCATAGTTCGCTGTGGTCGACACAGTCAAATGCTTTTGCGTAATCAATGAAGCAGAAGTAGATGTTTTTCTGGAATTCTCTAGCTTTCTCCATAATCCAGTGCATGTTTGTAATTTGGTCTCTGGTTCCTCTGCCCCTTCGAAATCCAGCTTGCACTTCTGGGAGTTCTCGGTCCACATACTGCTTAAACATGCCTTGTAGAATTCTAAGCATAACCTTGCTAGCATGTGAAATGAGTGCAATTGTGAGGTAGTTGAAGCATTCTTTGGCACTGCCCTTCTTTGGGATTGGGATGTAGACTGATCTTCTCCAATCCTCTGGCTAGTGCTGAGTTTTCCAAACTTGCTGGCATATTGAGTGTAGCACCTTAACAGCATCATCTTTTAAAATTTTAAATAGTTCAGCTGGAATACCATCACTTCCGCTGGCCTTCTTATTAGCAGTGCTTTCTAAGGCCCATTTGACTTCACTCTCCAGGATGTCTGGCTCAAGGTCAGCAACCACACTACCTGGGGTGTACGAGACATCCATATCTTTCTGGTATAATTCCTCTGTGTATTCTTGCCACCTCTTCTTGATGTCTTCTGCTTCTGTTAGGTCCTTACCACTTTTGTCCTTTATTATGGTAATCTTTGCATTAAATGTTCCTTTCATATCTCTAATTTTCTTGAACAGATCTCTGGTTGTTTTCCTCTATTTCTTTGCATTGCTCGTTTAAGAAGGCCCTCTTGTCTCTCCTTGCTATTTTTTAGAAATCTGCATTCAATTTCCTGTATCTTTCACTATCTCTCTCACATTTTGCTTGCCTTCTCTCCCCCGCTATTTGTAAGGCCTCATTGGACAGCCACTTTGCTTTCTTGCATTTCCATTTCATTGTGATGGTTTTCATTGCTGTCTCCTGTATAATGTTACGAGCCTCCATCCATAGTTTTTCAGGTACTCTGTCCACCAAATCTAAATCCTTAAACCTGTTCCTCACTTCTACTGTGTATTCATAATGGGTTGGTGTCTTACTGGCCCAGTGGTTTTTCCTACTTTCTTCAGTTTAAGCTTGAATTTTGCTATAAGGAGCTGATGATCTGAGCCACAGTCAGCTCCAGGTCTTGTTTTTGCTGACTGTATAGAGCTTCTCCATCTTTGGCTGCAGAGAATATAATCAATCTGATTTCGATGCTGCCCATCTGGTCCATGTGTCCATGTGTAGTCTCTTGTGTTGTTGGGAAAGAGTTTGTGATGACCAGCTTGTTCTCTTGACAGAACTCTATTAGCCTTTGCCCTACTTCGTTTTGAACTCAGGCCAAACTTGCCAGTTGTTCCTTTTATCTCTTGACTCCCTGCTTTAGCATTCCAATCCCCTATAATGAGAAGAACATCCTTCTTTGGTGTCATTTCTAGAAGGTGTTGTAAGTCTTCATAGAACTGGTCAATTTCAGTTTCTTCAGCACTGGTAGCTGGTGCATAAACTTGATGTGATGTTAAAAGGTCTGCCTTAGATTCGTATTGAGATCATTCTGTCATTTTTGAGATTGCATCCCAGTACAGCTTTTGCCATTCTTTTGTTGACTATGAGGGCCACTCCATTTCTTTTATGGGATTCTTGCCCACAGTAGTAGATATGATGATCATCCGAACTGAATTCACCTATTCCTGTCCATTTTAGTTCACTGAAGCCCAGAATGTCAATATTTATTCTTGCTATCTCATTTTTGACCATATCCAGCTTACCAAGGTTCATGGCTCTTACATTCCAGGTTCCTATGCAATATTTTTCTTTACAGCATTGGACTTTCCTTTCACTTCCACAACCGAGCGACCTTTCGGCTTTGGCCCAGCCGCTTCATCAGCTCTGAATCTACTTGTACATGTCCTCCGCTCTTCCTCAGTAGCATGTTGGATGCCTTCCGACCTGAGGGGCTCATCTTCCAGTGTCCTAACTTTTATATGCCTGTTGTCTTTGTCCATGGAGTTTTCTTGGCAGAGATACTGCAGTGGCTTGCCAGTTTCTGCTCCAGGTGGATCACATTTAGTCAAAACTCTCCAGTATGACCTGTCCATCTTGGGTGGCCCTGCACGGCATAGCTCATAGCTTCTCTGAGTTATTCAAGCCCCTTCGCCACAGCAAGGCAGTGATCCATGAAGGAGATTCCCACCCCACTTCCCCGTTAAATATAAGCAAATTAAGGAAAATACCGGTACTTGCTTGTATTGTCTATGGATTAAGCTTCTTTTGTATAGACACTTTCTGAGGAAAAGATTAAGATTTCCTCATTATCGGTAGTGAATTTCAGCTGACATGGCATCAGATGTACCTCCTCTCTTTTATAGTCATGTGTCCTACAGTAGAGAAACAAAACACAATCAGGTTTAGCTACAGAGAAACAACTAATAAAAGCCTCCCTTTATCATGCGGCCTCAGAAAGATAAGAACTGACGTTGACTGGCAAGTGGTTTTTTACTCCTGACTTTTCATCAGAATGAATTGCATTGCACACCTCCAGCCACAGGGCTTGATTACAAAGTTCTATTCATTTAACATCTCTAGAGCTCAATGCCATGGGGCATGGGCAAAGGTCCAGGCATATCTGGTGTGACTAAATTCCACAGCCAAGTCCTCATGGTTTTGTACTAGTGGACGTGTAACCCAGTCACAAGAGCTGCAAGAGACTTACTGCAATGAAGGTCACTGGAGACTGTGGTGTATACTTGTGCGGGGGTGACATTCCGGGCCCTTGCACATAAGTGAAATCTAAGTGGGGAGCACCCTTACGTAAGTGGGGAGTCCTCATGACTCACAAGGAAATCCAGAGCCACGGTGACTCTTCAGGGTGCTTCCCACTTCTGGGTTCCTGGCACCGTGCATGTGCATAGCCAAGGTCAAGTAGATCTCGTGCAAGTGGGTAATTGCCTGTATATGGTTTCGTTTCTGTGCACGCACGCACATGTGCGCGCACACACACACACCATAAAATGGAAGGACTCATGGCCTTAACATGCTGACAGATCTTGTTTCCCCATTAGGTTTCTGCAAGGGTCCCCAATGCCATAGCTTTAGATTCAGCACAGGGAGCAAAACTGGAAGTTTCCAGTTTCCAATTTTAGACCAGACTAGACAAAAATGAGCTCTTGGCATATTGCTCTCCTGCCCTTATGATGGTGTTGCATCCAGCCAGGTGGAGCAAAGGAGAAATTTACCACTTCCTTGAAGAGTGCCAGCAGCCAGCCATTGTCATGGCAACACATTAGTACTTGATCAACTCTTTAGTCATGTAAATGGATGTCAAGTAGACTTAGCCAAGCCCATTGCCTTAGCACAGAGATTGGTTTGATCAGTTTAGCTGTCCTTTCTACCACAAAATCTTATCTTTCAGATATAAAACCATGTATTTGATTGGGACCTACCAGCATCACCCACTAATCCTATCACACTATAGATAGCTTGCTGAGCCGTTTTCTGCTACTTCATAGAGTACTCACTTCTTTACAGTTACATAACTGAGAGCCGCCAACTGATCTCTTGGTAGTTGATCTATTGTGTAATCTTTCCCCCCTCTAGAGGTCAAAGAGTAGCTTTGGCCATGAAGACATTCTGTAAATATTTGTATTGTTATTAACTGATACTGATGGCTCACCAGCGTTAAGCTGCTAACATGTTTAAGAAGTTGTGTTACACCATCTGTGCTGATTTGATCACTTTGATCTGCAGAATGTTCCCTTGTACATGTGCCATGCAATGTCCATTCTGCATTTGTAAGGAGCCATTCCTCTAGTGTGGCAGCTCCTATACTGTGAAACACTCTGCTTATTGGCATTAGACAGGCACCATTACTGTACTTTTTTTTAGAAACAAAATTTTCTGTCCCATGAGACTTATTCAGACACATTTTTTGGTTATACATGCTTTTAACATTTCATTGGGTCTCATTTTTATATGTTTTTACGGTGTTCATATGTTCTAAATATGTTTTATTTGCATATTTAATAGTATGCTTTGGGCTCTATTGGGAGAAAGGGCAGAACATGACATAATAATAATAATAATAATAATAATAATAATAATAATAGTAATGCATGATAATTTATGAAAAGCAGCATAAATTATCTCTTGGCATGGAAACATCTATTGGCATGGCAACACTATTTTCAGATGGTTTTGTGTTAATGGAGATTCTGGCCTGTTGTTAGAATCAGCAGAGTAGCAAGGGCTCAAGGCAAATCTACAGTGGTGCCCCGCAAGACGAATGCCTCCCAAGACGGAAAACTCGCTAGACGAAAGAGTTTTGCGTTTTGGAGGTGCTTCGCAAAACGAATCTCCTATGGGCTTGCTTCGCAAAACAACAATGTCTTGTGAGTTCCTGCTGGTTTTTTCCCCCTTTCCCCCCCTTTTTCTAAGCCGCTAAGCCGCTTATCAGCTGATCCGATCAGCAGATAAGCCACTAAAAGCAGCTAAAAGCCACTAATAGCGCTAATAGCGCTAATCCTTCAATGGGCTTGCTTCGCAAGACGAAAAAAACTGCTAGACAAAGAGAATCACAGAACGGATTCTTTTCATCTTGTGAGGCACCACTGTACCTTGCATCCATTGTGGACCATTTCACACAATACATTGGCTTCTCTCTTGAGTTTCACATGAGCTGTCTTCTAGCATGAACACCTGGAACGGAAGTGTTGACTCTTAGTGACCATCAGCCCTATTGTTTTTGCATTTTATATGTGTACAGTGGCGCCTCGCAAGACGAAATTAATTCGTTCCGCGAGTTTTTCCGTCTAGCGAATTTTTCGTCTTGCGAAGCACGGTGTCAGAAAAGTTTTGGAAAAGCTTCAAAAATCACCAAAAACCTCAAAAAAGGCTACCACACCGCGTTCTATGAGTTGCTCCTCGAAGTCAAGTCGCAACTGTATTAACGGTGTTAAGAAAAAGGAAACAAACTTGCAAAAAACGCAAGACGTTTTCGTCTTGCGAAGCAAGCCCATAGGGAAATTTGTCTTGCGAAGCAGCTCAAAAACCGCAAATCCTTTCGTCTAGCAAGTTTTTCATCTTGCGAGGCATTCGTCTTGTGGGGCACCACTGTATGTGTTTCATGTGAATCACCTTCAGGATATGATCTTGTGATGTTAATGTTTTATCTGCTCACATTTACGTTCTGTTGTTGTTCACTATTGTTGTAGCTTTTAATTTCATTTTTTACTGGGGTTTTGAATTATTGTTTACTTCAAAAGCTTACATGCTGAGCATGGCAAATTTACAAATACCCAAACAAGCAAACCAATTCAAATGGTAATTTTCACAAACAATTCTGAAACTATTCATAAGAAAACTAACAAATCAAAGCTTTGCTGTATTCTTTATTCCTTCCCACGCCCAAGAGAGAATCTGCTATATCTCCACTCATCCCAAGAGAATCTGGCAGGAAAGTTATTTTAACTTCTGGCTGAGACAATAATTGACCGCCACTACTCAGCAATAATACGGACTACCCTATTTTGTGAAACGAGATTGGGAAGACTTTAGCACCCGCTCCTTCAGCATAATTGATGACAGTTCCATCTCTATTCTGCACTGAGCATGGAATAGAGTATTGTAAGCAATGGCTTAGTGCA
The DNA here is from genome assembly GCF_965113315.1 of Podarcis vaucheri. Lineage (NCBI taxonomy): Eukaryota > Metazoa > Chordata > Lepidosauria > Squamata > Lacertidae > Podarcis > Podarcis vaucheri. The sequence goes on from NC_138759.1 coordinate 133,544,185, forward strand.
GGGGTCAGCAAACCTTTTCAGCAGGGGGCCAGTCCACTGTCCCTCAGACCTTGTGGGGGGCCAGACTATATTTTGGAAAAAAATATGAACAGATGCCTATGCCCCACAAATAACCCAGAGATGCATTTTAAATAAAAGAACACATTCTACTCAAGTAAAAACACGCTGATTCGCGGACTGTCCGTGGGCTGGACTTAGAAGGTGATTGGGCCGGATCCGGCCCCTGGGCCTTAGTTTGCCTACCCATGACTTAGTGCAATGGGGGGGGGTTACACCCAAGTGAGAGGCTTGTAGATACAGTGGTACCTTGGGTTACAGATGCTTCAGGTTGCAGACACTTCAGGTTACAGACTCTGCTAACCCAGAAATAGTATCTTGGGTTAAGAACTTTGCTTCAGGATGAGAACAGAAATCGTGCTCCGGCAGCACAGTGGCAGCGGGAGGCCCCGTTAGCTAAAGTGGTATCTCAGGTTAAGAACAGTTTCAGGTTAAGAATGGACCTCCGGAATGAATTAAGTTCTTAACCCGAGGTACCACTGTACTCAATTACACACTCAAAAAGAAAACAACAAAATTCATGCCAGGTTCTTTTACCATATGCAAAAGGTGTAAAGGCAGCAGGATGACCAGAGTAAATATGAAACTAATCACACACACAGAGGACTGAGCTTTCAGTAAATGAACATATTTACAAAGACAGTGGCAGTTGACTTAAACATCAGCTTTGTGCAGTTAAGCAACTAACAATGCACAACATTGCAAAGAAACCAGCATCAAATTGGCCTCTTACTTTAGGCACTTAATGGCCTGGTGAAGATAGATGAGAGGTCAGGCTGGTTAAATATTTTAGGAATGTCATCTACCCATACTGACAAGAAGGCAGCTCACAATCTCCTGCATTCCCATTAATGGATTACCTTTCCAAGGCACTGTCAAGAGCAAAGGATGCTGAAACAGACTATCACTCCAGCAATATTTACTTAAAGCCGAAAGGGTCATTGTAAAGGGCAGGCTTTCAACTGAACGTACATTGTTTTCATCAAGAAGGTATTCCAAACAGAAAGAGGATAGTGGATTAACATAAAGAAGGAACAGGAGATAATGGCCTAGAAACATTCAACTGCCCATAATAGCTGAGCTAATATTGTTGTATGAAAGAATGAAAGAATAAAGCATCTTGGAGCATATGGATAATGCCTGTAGTGAATCACTCAAACCAACCTCCTGAACCAGATCTCTGCTTTCCATTCTGCTTTCCATTCTCTGGTCTAAAATGATTAGAGAATGTTTCAGGATATAGCCATATGAAGCTATCAATCTGCCATGCCAAACAATAAGAGCACATTTCCAGAACTGGTTGCATGGTGTGAATATTAAATACAGTGGTACCTCGGGTTAAGTACTTAATTCGTTCCGGAGGTCCGTACTTACCCTGAAACTGTTCTTAACCTGAAGCACCACTTTAGCTAATGGGGCCTCCTGCTGCCGCCGCGCCGCCAGAGCACGATTTCTGTTCTCATCCTGAAGCAAAGTTCTTAACCTGAATTACTATTTCTGGGTTAGCGGAGTCTGTAACCTGAAGCGTATGTAACCTGAAGCGTATGTAACCCGAGGTACCACTGTAATCATTTAGTTTCATGCTTGGCAGAGATCTAAGAATTACACCCTCACTCCCCCAGTGTTAATAACTTTGGGAGAGGATTCCTTAATCTTTTGCTGGTTCACAGGTTACTACTACAGAAGGAAGGAGAATTACCACCTCAGAATGCAGAAGTCCTGCTAACCTTTTTAGGGCAACAGAAACTAGACTGCTTCATCTTCCTATCACCTGAATCATACACAGGATCACCAGGGAAATCACTCACCATAAGCACTGCATTGCTCAGATCCACGTGGCCTCGCATCCACATTGCACACTTAGAAACAAACGCCATTACAAAAGCCAGAATTGCTTAGGAGACCAAACCTTTGGGGCATCAGTAATTGGAGGCTTGAATTTCAAGTTTCTTCAACTCAACATTTATCCCTGCCAGCCTCCCTTTCTCCCACTGAAGTTACAGCACTGTATGAACAAGCAAGTACTGTTTTGCAAATGTGTACTTGTGCTCATTCCCCACGGCCATCATAATTTTAAGCCAGAGAAGGAGAAACCACAAACCGCCCATTTCATGAAAACTCATCTCATTGGCAACTGTCATCAGGATACTAAGCTCAGGCATATATTTTGTCAAATTGGTTTATTTTCCCTTTTGCCCTTTTATTTCGCTCTTGTTTCTTTTTTGCCCACAGGAACAAAATATGTGCTCCCCATTCTCAGCAAACACTAACGATATTGCCTTTCTGATACAGGTTTTTATATGCAGATATAGACCAGGCTTCCTCAAACTCAGCCATCCCGATGTTTTGAGACTACAATTCCTATCATCCCTGACCACTGGTCCTGCTAGCTAGGGATCATGGGAGTTATAGGCCAAAAAAATCTGGAGGGCCGAGTTTGAGGAAGCCTGTTATAGATCATCAGTGGCTACCAGGGCAGAAATGTTTTCTATGCATTCTCTATAATTTTGTTCTGTAACTGTTTAGTGGTATAAATAAAAGCTAGGATCACGTATCTTTTTGATCCAAAAATCAGAGAATAATGCCATCTCTTTTGCTACTAAGTTTGGAGCATTCCACAATTTTAAACCATTCCGCAGCTTTAAACTCGTGACATGACTGTTGGAGGTGGGTGTGGGGACTATAAGAAACAAGAACCTGTATGCTGAATATGCTTACTTGGAGGTGTTTATTTCAGAATTGCATCCACATGCATACTGGTGTTCTTCCTTCCATAAATCCCTTTCCCCTTGTCTACCTACTGGAGGTCCTGGTGTGGACCAATTTATCACTGGCCACTCTAGAGCATTCTAGAATCCTGGTCTGGATCATGAAACGGATCTGGCATAGACCGAACACTTTGGGCTTTGCCTCATTCTGCATGGGTGGCGCTTCTTAAATGGGTGGTGGCAATGGTGAACTAGCCAGAGAACTTCAGTCAGAGACAGAGGTGCAGGTGCAGGGCATGTCAGAAGCAGAGGGAGAGGCTGTTCAGGTGAGGGGCAGGCCCCACTGTCTCCTAGAACTGGGAGGAGCTTGAAGAGGGGAGCACAGCAACGACTTCCATGCAGGAGAAATCTCATGCTACATGTGCGCACCCCGTCAGACAAGGGTCCATAATCCCAGGGGTGGAGGGTGGGGTAATGGTCCTACTATTGCTTCAACTGCTCCACCAGGCACAAACCTGGAAAAGTTAATGCCAGCTACGTAGTTGCCAGACGTGTGTGTGTGTATTTGATGCCACTTAGGAGCTGCTGTAAGTGCATTCATTTGTCAATAAATAATTAACTCTTGGAGGTTTTTCCTCCTTGGCTGGGTGTGTGCTGGACACCCATGTGTAAAAAAACACAATGAAATGATTCAACACCTGAGCAGTTAAAATTCACTGGCGCACATACCTGTCTGCTCTTATGACTTCTCCAGTCACATTCACAAAGAGGTTTTCAGCATGTATTTCACCCCACAGATGGTATTAATATTTGAACATGTTATGCTGGGCAAAAAAACATAAAGTTGCATGTCCAAAGTGTTGCAAATTGACAGGCTGAAATGAAAACCCACACACGTTGAAGAGAAGAAAAGGGTTTATTGTCTTTATTGGCCAGTAAAGTTGACCCAGAGGAATCAGTTTCAAATTCTGAGCCGTGCTTACAGGGCGGGAGCTCTCTGATAGACAGTTCTTAAGGCATGAATATGCATAAGCTTCTGTCCAATCCTAGAATTACACATTCTACTAATGAGATCCTTATATGGGCAACTCTAATTGCATATGTATTAGAGGCAGAACAAAGACTCTTTTTAAGTATCACCTTGCAGCACGTGATGAAGTGGGGGCCTCTTCTTATTATGCGCACACACTCTGGTATGTGGTAAACAAGATAAGGAGTAAGGCCGCTCCTGGTACCTTAAGGACAGAATGTTTCCTGATACAATGGGGCAGACAAAAGACTAATTTAATCAAATTTAAAATGAGAAGTGCTGTTGTTTAGTATTTTAGTCATGTCCGACTCTTCGTCACCCATGGACCCATGGGCCCATTGACCCATGGACCAGAGCAGGCCAGGCACTCCTGTCTTCCACTGCCTCCCGTAGTTTGGCTAAAATGGGGAGTAGGCAAGCACAAATATTAGAGAAACACTATTCTCCAGCAGTTTGATTGCAGATCCTGCCATCTATGATTGTGGGTGTAGTTACCTGAAAACCCTTCTCTTGAATAGATTACCCTGGCCTTTTCTTACCATCACAAGCCCCAGGTGAATGGAGGAAGGAGTGCTTGTAAGCTTGGTATATGATACAAAGTCATAGGACAAGTGTGGACACACACTCAGCACGGCACATATGCCCTTGCTGCCCAGGGTGGGCACACAGGGCACCCCCCCCCCAAGGAGGCGGGGCACAGAGGGCGCCCTCCACAGGTTCAAGGTTAGGAGAGGGGCGGGGAAGCTGCTGCCCACTCTCCTCCTGCTCTGGTCTGACCCGGCAGCGGAGCTGCTACAGCCTGGCAATGTGGTGCCTCGCAGCCAAGGCAACAGCATTGCTGCCAACTCTCCTGCTTTCCGCTGCCGGGGCAAAAGTGACTTGGTGGTAGAGCTGCTGCAGCGGCTGAGGAGGGTGGACAGCAGCGCTGCTGCCCACTCCCCTGGTCTCCTTCCCCAGGTCAGGCCTGACCCAGACCCCACGGAGCTGCGCCAGGCACAAGCGCAGCAGCTGAGACGCAGCTCCAATGAAGGAGCCTGCTGTGGGGGCACCTGTTTGCACCCCCTCTCAAAATTGGGCCCGGAACCATGGCACCCACAGCACCCCTCTGCTTGCTGCCCATTCCAAATTGCCCAGTTGAAGCCTTCTTAGCGGGGGAGCTGATTGCAGACCTGTTTGCTATGCTTTGTTGTTTGCATTCTGTAGCTGGTGTAGCTCAGGTGTCGCGTGCACCCTCCACCCAGGGGCAGGGCAAGCCACCCACTGGGTGGGATGAGCTGGGGCAGGGCACGCTGCATTGAGCCTCACCACTGCCACCCCCCCAGCTGCAGGGTGGCTAAGGGAGAGGCAATGGGCGGGTGCAAACCCTATGCTGTCATTCTGGGCAGCATGGAGCCTGCAGGTGCCCAAGCCGCTGTGTCACATAGCCCATAGCCATTTTGTCACCCCTTCAGGGATGACGCCCGGGGTGGCCCACACCCATCGCACCCCCCTTCCTATTCCACTGCACACACTCCATTGCTGGGACCACCTGCATCTATTTTCAAATGGACACCCCATGTGGGTGATGCAGATTCAGCCAGCAATGAGCCTTTATTTTCAAAACGGAACCAGTTTCTCAATAAGCACTTGTCAGAGACAACGAACATATGCAATAGCTCTAGACTACATAGAACTAACAAGTACCCAGCCTACATTGATTGTTGAATAAAATGTTATTGATTCACAGACTAACTGAATTAGTCAATTATTAAAAGCAAATGAGGTCACTTATGTGAGCATAACAGTTTTGTGAATAGTTATTGTGAGACTCTGGAACACTTCTGTTTTATAATAATAATAAAAATAATTATCATCATCATCATCATCATCATCATCATCATCATTTATTTGTACCCCGCCCATCTGGCTGGGTTTCCCCAGCCACTCTGGGCGGCTTCCAACAAAGATGAAAAATACATTAAAATGTCACATATTAAAAACTTCCCTGAACAGGGCTGCCTTCAGATGTCTTCTGAATGTCAGGTAGTTGTTTATCGCTTTGACATCTGATGGGAGGGCGTTCCACAGGGTGGGCGCCACTACCGAGAAGGCCCTCTGCCTGGTTCCCTGTAGCTTTGCTTCTCGCAATGAGGGAACCGCCAGAAGGCCCTCGGAGCTGGACCTCAGTGTCCGGACAGAACGATGGGGGTGGAGATGCTCCTTCAGATATACTGGACCGAGGCCGTTTAGGGCTTTAAAGGTCAGCACCAACACTTTGAATTGTGCTCGGAAACGTACTGGGAGCCAATGTAGGTCTTTCAAGACCGGTGTTATATGGTCTCGGCGGCCACTCCCAGTCACCAGTCTAGCTGCCGCATTCTGGATTAGTTGCAGTTTCCAGGTCACCTTCAAAGGTAGCCCCACGTAGAGCGCATTGCAATAGTCCAAGGGGGAGATAACTAGAGCATGCACCACTCTGGCGAGACAGACAATATGCTTTCTTTTGCTCTGGTAACTACCTTATCAGGGTCTGAGTTTACCTGCAGTCTAGTGTTGCCAGATTAACCACTGAGAATCAGCTGCCTTCATTTAGCACAGGCTTGAAGTCATTTTGGGCTGCAGTTGATGGGGAGACGGAGCTCAGTATCCTTACCAGCGCTGGAACGAAGGTCAGAAGCCTCAGCACCACCTGCAGGACCTTGCGTGGCTGCTGACTGGTTAGGAGTGTTGTGTCCCAGGCGCTGGTGACAGTACGCTGTACATCTGTAACTCTGCTGGATCAGGGGGCAAACAGTATGAGCCTATAAATGTCTACTCAGAAGTAAGTCCCATTGATTTCTCTGTACAAGTGAGTATACAGTTACAGATTTAAAGACTTAAGAGCAACCTTCCTCTGGGTTGCTGATCCAGGTAATCAATAAGAAAGGCAAAACAAAAACAGGCAATCTTTAACTTTGGGCTTCTTCTTGGAAAGAAACATGGTACTAAGAAATGACAATGACGACATCTCAGCAATTGGCACCAAGATTGCTAAGTGGTGCTCAGGAAACACGGCCAAGTTTAGATGATCAGGTCTAAAGAATCAGCCTCTGGTTCAGGAACAAGCAATTTCAGCTGTTTCTAAAAATGTAATTCTCTCTTCTTCTTTGAAATAGAGCTAGCTCAGCAGTGGTGTAAGCCAAATCCCTGTATTTATTCACAACCAAGACTGAGAACCACAGCTTTAACTCTAGTTTATCACCACAATAAATTTTAGGGTTGGCTTTTGCACATATGAAATCATAGTAATACTTCCCCTCCTTTTATATCCTTTTAATTCTGATGCCTGCTTTGTGGGATAGAGTATTCTATATGGAGCTGTGTGAGAACAGAGATGTGCATTGTAATGAACTGAAAGCGACAAAGAATTCTTGTGGTGCCTTAAAGATGCATTGTGGCATAAACACTAGTGACTCAGGTGCTGTTTGCTTGGTTTTTGTTTGCTTGTTACATTTCTATCCATTTCAGACACATTCTCTGGGCAGTCAACAAATGTAATCTGAATTAATTATTATTTTTAATTGATCTGCCCTCAAGCTTGGTGGAAACTCTAGATGTGGGGTCTCCCCTGCCAAGTGACTTTGCTAGACTCTTCATATTCAGCTGCCAAGGTTTACATTCATTCGTGGCACTGTAGAATAACATACCACTCAACAGTCCTGCTTTGACTGGGACATCCTGGATTTACAGAAGCCATCCTGACTTATGTTTGAAATCCCAGGTGCCCCACTTCTGCCACCTGACCTCCATTTTTGTGGTGGCTGCAGCAGCCATGGTGGCTTCCACAATGGCCTTTGCTGCTACCACCACCACATACTCCCAGAAGCACGCGCAGCACTTCTGGTGGCCGTAGTGAGGCAGAGGAGGCTGTGAAAAGGCTTAGGTGGCCAAGACCAAGCTGCCGCTGCCACAGTGGCAGAAGATGAGAGAGAGCCAGCGAGAGTAAAGTGGCAGTGGGTGGGTCAGCAACAGTCAGAGGAGGGGCAGCATGGTGTGTGGGGAGGGGGGTATGGAATAAGACGACAGTACAGACATCACCTCAGAGGGGTGGCAAAAGCAGGAGAACTAGCCAGCCTTCAGAAGCTTTTTGCACCTTGCTAAAGGTGCCCTGACTATGCCATTACTCTGCCTCCCTTGAACTTGACTCTGCCACTCCACTAAGAAGTACCACAACAGTAGCTGGCTGCCCTGGTAGCTCAGAGCCCAGCTGGGGCAGGGCAAGATATTAAGAGTATCACTCAAGAGAGAATGGCACTGTCTGGGAACCACCTGCTCAAACACTTCACTGCCCAGTAAGGGGATGTTCACAACCAGCCTGCCATTATTAACATTTATTTTTTTTGGCTGCAAGTGAGATTTCTTCAGGAGCAGGCTAATACTGCCTCTTTTAAATTGACTGGGATGGTGGTACTGCTATCTCTCACAATTCTGCAATCTTTTAGAAATACACACATACAGGCAGCCATGAAATAAGGCAGCCATAGTCCTGCAGAACCCAATTATGTACAGTGTAGGTATTCAATCATGAACTTTTGTTTTACTTCACATACAGTCCATACCTTGGGTTAAATATGCTTCAGGTTGAGCTTTTTCAGGTTACGCTCCACGGTGACCCGGAAGTAACAGAACGTGTTACTTCTGGGTTTTGCCACTCACGCATGCGCAGACACTAAAAATGATGTGACGCGCATGCACGGAAGCAGCAGATTGCGACCCGTGCATGCGCAGACCCGGGTTGCGCTCGCTTCAGGATGTGAACATGGCTCAGGAACGGATCCCATTCACATCCAGAGGTACCACTGTACACTGCTCCGGCTCAGGTTATGGACAACAGAGGTCAATAAAGCTACTCTGAGTAGCAGAATAGTTCATAAATAATATGCTAGAATGAATCTTACAGACTTATGAAATCCACACGATTTCATGTTTTTGAGGCCTGAAAATTGCCTCTGCATAAAACCCAAGAGACCCATGTTTCTATGGCTTGGTGCAACACCCCCTTCCTAGCAGATATAGCTTCCTTTCTCTTTCTTCCCCTTTCCTACCCTCTCCTGTACGGCTCTCACGGTTTTCTTCACCCCTCACTCTGGGAAAAGAGGATTGAGGAGTTGCTAAGCAACCACAACATTGCTACTCTTCATCTATCAGATATATTCTATTGCTTCAGCCTTGGTCAAGGTTATGGACAAGGCTTGCAGCTCTACAGCTCCATGAACAACATTATCAAAATAAAGATTTTATGTTAAGAAGGGAGAGACATGGGGTTAATATTGAATTGAGTCCTTGCTTTGATCAATGGTTTCTTAATGTTTCTTGTACATCATCAGTCAGTAACTATTAAGGTGGGCAAGTTATGCAGCATTGCATCAAGCAATCATCATCCAACACTTTCCAATGCATTTTACCCATCACTGCCTAATTGCTAAAAGTATAAGGGTTTTTGCAGACTGGGCTCGGGGCAGGCAGGTTTGTTGCACAAGAGCACCAAAGTGATTTTAAATGCATAACCTGAATTTCCCAGTAGGTGTTTGAATTCCATCTGAAAATAGCAACAGTCTGGAATCACGCTTGCCCAATGGTCTGAGAGAGTCTGTACGTCAGCTTCAAATATTCCTATACTATTTGGCCACAGAACTCTTTGAAATGTCACTTAAGACTTAAGATGCTTCTCACAGGACATTTTAAGGAGATATGACTTATGTGAACTACTGCCTCAGAAAAAAGCTTGCATAGCCATGAATAAACCCTTCCCACCTGTTTGACTTCAGAAACAGCAAATGTGCTGCAATCTGCTATGAAGGGAACCGTAGAGACTCATTTTCACTCTAGGCTTTGGAAGAAGTGGTGCTTCCAAGGAGTGAGCTAGGAGGATTGGGAATCAACACAATTAAGCAAGAATCAACCCCATCAAGGTTCCTAGACGCTCATCTAGTCCACCTCCCTGCAATGCAACTAAAGAATCCACGCCTGATGGCCATCCAACCTCTGTTTAAGAAAGTTCTTCCTGATCTTTAGTCTAAATCTCCTTTCTGGTAACTCTCATCCATTGGTTAAGGTCCTACCCTCCAGAGCAGGAGAAAACAAGCATATTCTATCTTCCACGTGACAGCCCTTCAGATAGTTGAAGGTGCCAAAGGCTAAAAGGCAGAATGTAAGGTGTCTGTCATGTGCCTATTGTGAGTTGCTTTATATTTTGTGTGTGGATGAACTAACACAAGGGCTTAGGGACATTTGTAACAGTAAGTTGTGTTTGTTTTGTGGCTTATCATCAGGAATACCAGCTCCTTGGGTCCCAGCCCTTTTGGCCCCCCCAAATATTTTGGGGGTGAGGGCTACTGCCCCTAATGTCCAAAAGGCACAGAGGCGAAGCGTGGAGCCAAGCGTGGAACGGCTGCAGTGGCTGACTCCTTCTCCTCCTGCTGCTGCTGTGGAGGGGAAAGAGGGTCAAAAAACCCTCCTGCCAGTAGCTGCACCCCAGCTGCTCCTGACGTCATGCGTGCAACATTGCCCTCCCCCCATCGCCCTTGCAAGCTGGCACCTCGGCTTGATGCATACCTTTTGTATTTTTCCTACTTAGATAGTCTCATGGCCTTATGATAGTCTGCAGATTCCTACTGAGGGGGAAATTAAATGCCTCACAGAAGAATTGGACCCAGGCAGCACTTATTTTGGACACTGGAAGCACTGGCCCATTACTACATTCCAGAGAGGAACTGAATAAGCCACCTTGGCCAAACTTCCCAAAGCAAATGTACCTCTGGGGAAGAAGGAGCTTCTCATACTTGTAACTGGGAACTTGCACACTTGCCTTAGAGACATGAAGCTGCTGCCTGGGCATGCACATTAAAGGTGCACCACTGAGGCTACGAGGCAATCGCAAACTGGGTGCACAGCAAATGGGAGCAGCAAGCAGGAACCACCACAGCTCCATGGTTATTCTGCATGTAGAACTGCAGTCTCCAGTGAGATATCATGGTTGACATGCTTTATGTATTGTTTTTTATTGTTACCTTTATATTCTAACCTTCTTCCCAGAAGAGCCCAGAATGTAGCTTCAGCTTCCAAGAGCTCCTAGAGCCTGGCCACAATGGGCTCCTCCATGTATTTTGCATTTTCTCCATTGGGACCTTGCAGGATAAAATAAAGAGGGAAGATTTTTTTTCTGAATTCTTTCCCACCTTTGAGAATTTTAGGGAGAGGTAGAATCAGCCCCAGACGCAGGTGGCCTTGTGGGTTAAACCACAGAGCCTAGGACTTGCCGATCAGAAGGTCGGCAGTTCGAATCCCTGTGACGGGGTGAGCTCCCGTTGCTCGGTCCCTGCTCCTGCCCACCTAGCAGTCCGAAAGCACATCAAAGTGCAAGTAGATCAATAGGTAGCACTCCGACGGGAAGGTAAACGGCATTTCCATGCGCTGCTCTGGTTCTCCAGAAGCGGCTTAGTCATGCTGGCCACATGACCCAGAAGCTGTACGCCGGCTCCCTCGGCCAGTAAAGTGAGATGAGCGCCGCAACCCCAGAGTCGGCCACAACTGCACCTAATGGTCAGGGGTCCCTTTACCCTTTACCTTTAGAATCAGCTCTCTGATCTCATTAATCTCAGAGTACAAAATACAGTCCTGATTCAATCTCTTAATGCTTATCTCTTCTCCCTGTACATTAACATTCACCTGCTAGTGCCAGCGAACAAAAGCAATCTTTCCACTCAATTTTTCCTATTTGGGGGGGCCATCATCACCGCCACCATCATCATATAAATTTATATGCCACCCTTCATTTGAGAATCACAGTATACAAACACAAAAATACATAACACAATAACAAACAAAACAATACCCCCTTGGAGGTCCCAGGCCACAGAGAGGTTAGGCTGGCCTTAACCAGAGCCAGGGCTTTTTCGGCTGTGGCTCCGATCTGATGGAACGCTCTGCCATAAGAGACCAGGGCTCTGCGGGACTTGACATCTTTCTGCAGGGCCTGCAAGACAGAGCTGTTCCACCAGGCCTTTGGCCAGGGCACAGCCTGACTCCCTCCTTTGGCAATCTTCACAGAACTCTAGCCCAATGGTTGCCATCAATTTGATTTGAATTAATTTTATAATGAAATGATTTTAGAATGTTGTACTATTTTTATTGTTGTTAGCCGCCCTGAGCCCGGCTTCGGCTAGGGAGGGCGGGATATAAATTATTATTATTATTATTATTATTATTATTATTATTATTATTATTATTATTATTAATATATTTAAAAGGGCATAGCTTGTTTAATCAGCCCAAGGCCTGGGTGAAAAAGAATGCTTTCACTTGGCACTTTAGAGATATTGTTATAGATTTGGGGGGGGGGTGCACTAAACCCTAAAAATTAATAAATGGTAGGATTTTGAGTATTTAGGATGTGAAGGGAAAATACAAGCTGCAGAGGAATTCCTGAGCTAGCCTATACAAAACGACCTGGCCAAGCTAGGGCCATTAAGAAACAATATGGGGCCACTGACAAGGCAAGAGAGCAGTCCTTCCCCCTTGCCCTGAGGTGGGAACAGAGACTGGGGGTTTGGAAGGTTGCAAGGGAAACTGTGTGTTTGAGGTGACAGGAAAAGAGAGTTTTTGGAGCAAGGCGTTATGGGAAGAAGAAGGGAGAGGAAAAGACTGGGATCCATCTTGGGCAGGCTGGCTGCAGGCTGGCAGGGGGAGAAGCCTTGAACTCAAAGGCTGCGCTGCTGTGGGGTTCAAGCCCCTCTTGTAATGACCTTGTTGTAAGATGTGGACTCCCTCCAGGCAGCCTGAAGGTGTAAATAGGTAAATAAGCCACATTTGTTAAAGCTATTACAGTCTCTGCCATGTCTCAATGCTCCAAAAGAACAAAGACCCTGGACGAGTGCCTGGAACCCCCAGGAATCTTGCAGAGAGTGGGGGTGGCACACGCCTTTTGTAACAATATGTAATGAAGCTGTCTCTGGGGAGAGCATTCCACAATGTTTGGCTCCAGCCTATTGCAGATCAGGCTGCAGGGATCCTTCGTGAAAATCAGACCTTTCTGATTCCCTGGCTTCCAAACACAAGAGAAATTGTCCCTTTAAAAAAATCTGCTCTTTCCACAAGCACCTGCACTTTCACTCCCTGGTAGATTGAGACTTTACTATTCCTGCCTTCTGAAACTGCCTTCCAGTTTTCAGCTTTTAAAGATTCAGGGTTCCCCATTAGCCCTAGCTGGAAACATCAGGCCCATTTTTAATTTTTAACTGTTATCTGCTTTCCCCCTTCTTTCTCTATTTTCATATTTCACTTTATTTATCCTTGACTCTTTCTTCCTGTCTCTTTCAAACAAACATAAGTGAGAAGAAAATGGTGACGGCTCTTTTGGGAGGGACGTTCCTTAGAGCGGGCGCAACATGGTTGTGAATGACAAGTCACCGCAACTCACCAGAATGATACTTCTTTCTCCTGCTGAAGCCCCCTTGAGCATTTCAAAACACAAGTAGGGAAATGGGACATGAAAAACAACAACATAAAACAGCCTGAACACTATTAGGTATAGTACATTGTCTCAGACAGTGGGGTCACATTTATTTTTGTTGAAACAAAGTAATGCCACAGCTTTCATGGAAGCAAAGCTCTGAGCCAAGCAACACACTTTCTTCTAATGCCTCTGCCTGCCTTCAAACCCACTGATAGTGACGGCATAGGCGCCGACTCCATGGGGCTTGAGGGGGCCCGAGCCCCCTCAAAAATTCGTTTGGGGGGCTCCGCCCCCCAATAATCTCCGGCACCCCTCCAGCAGAGCGCCATCGCCGCCGCTCCCCCAGCCCAAAATGCACAGGGTCAGGCTGCATGCCTCCTGCCCTCCCTCCCGAGCAAAAGCTCCACCCAATTTCCTTCGGAGCTGATTAATAGGCGCAGCACGCTCTCCCCTATTCGCTCACGAAGAGGCGGCGTCACTTTATTTGCATATTCATGAGCTTATTTATTATTCATGAGCTTTCCCGGGCCCCCCCAATATTTTTTATAAGTCCACGTCCCTGAGTGACGGTCAGTCAAATGACCTCTCTTCTGGTCTAGTGTCCACCTCACCCTCTTCATCTCATTACTGTAATTGGCTTGGACTCTTCACATTTCTTAGAGCAAATTCTCTTTGGACAGAATGTCTGTCTCTTCTAATTCCAGACCAGCACATCCAGCTCCTGGATAAGGAGAGAGGGGAAGTACCAAGTACAAATGGAAACCACTGTGCAGTATAAACCTCTTTAGAAGGGAAAGATCCCACATGAAATTCAGAGCAAAATATTGATGTGTCAGAATAAATAAATAAAAATCCCACAGGAGAGCCTGTGAGAGAAAGATGGGTTTAAGTGCCAGGAACATTTCTCACTCGTACTTGAAAAGTGATTCTGGTTCTCAAACTGTGTGACCCTGAAGTTTGCTAATGGCTAGGATTATGTAGTATGTCCAGAAAAAAATCCAAACCACTCAACTCTCCAATATCGGAAACTGGAGATGTTCAATCAAATGAAAAGTATAAATAAACTCTTATACATCCAGCACAACTATCTGAATAGCTGCTTAGCCATGGTCATCAAAGGGCAACTCAGATCTTGCCCTGTCTCCAGATGTTCAGACAAAGCCTTCAGGAAAGTGAACCACAAAGAGTTCTTTGCTCCCGACATGTGCCTGGTGTTAGTATTTCACGCCTCCGACGCTGCAGATGAGATTGTTGTAAATCACATGTCTGTCTGGGACATAAGCTGTATGTACTTCTTGTACTGTGCTTTTGCTTTTACTTTGTCCCTGTTCTTCTCTCGGAGCTGGAGAGAGAGGATGCCATGAGTCCTTTGTCTGTACATAGTGTGTAAATAAATACGTAGATTAGCTCTACGATGTCTCACACTTCTTGCTGTGTTATGCTAGAAGATTAGTGTGCATATATGATTTGATATATGTCGCTGAAGAGAGCTGGAGAAGAAGGGAAATGCCTTTTCCAGAGCTGCACATACTGGAGGACTCTTGGAGTTTAGGGGCTGCAGAAGGGGCACCCCAGGGCGTTTTCCAACACCGGAGAGCCCTTCTGTAATTCTTATTATTTCTTATTTTAATTCTGCTCCCAGCAAATTTATCAAAATGTAGGAGAAATGCAAATGTAGCAAAGGCTGCTCAGGATTGCACAGAGTTGAGTGAAAGGATTTCATTTGCTTAGCAAAGGATGTCTCTGTGAAAGTGATACACATCTGAGGCAACAGAGCTGGTTTGCAGGACCAGGACAAACCACAAAATACATAATTAAAAAAGAGCAAGAACAAATCAAACCAAACCAAACCAACAACCTCCCTACAGGTAAAAGGACTATTAATCAGCCAGAGGCCTTGTTGAAGAGGAACGTTTTTGCTTGGCGCCTAAAGATGTGTAAGGAAGTTACCAGAGGACTCTCCCAGGGGATGGGGAGCCACGGCAAAAAAGCCCATGAAAATACGGCCACCCTCTGAATCTCTCACAGAGGAGACACACAAAGAAGGGCTTTAGAGTCCAAGTTGGTTTATATGGGGAGAGACGGTCCTTGAGATATTGCAGTTCTGAGCTGTTTAAGGCTCAGGAATTGAGGCTGGAAACTAACTGGCAGGCAGCGCAGTCAGGCTGCGTGTAATATGTTCAAACATATTGGTGTAATATGTTCAAACTGTCTTGCCGCAGTGAGCAACCTGGCTGCCAAATTCTGCACTAGCTGAAGTTTCTGAACTGTCTTCAGAGGCAATACTATGTATACCATCATCATCATCAACCTTTTATTCAGCCGTCAGTCAGAAAAAGTACATTTGTCAATACACAGTTAAAAGCTCCAGGAAGATTTTAGAACTTGGCCAACACTAAAATGGGCTCGACAGATAGCCCCATAAATACTATGTATACGCGTTGCAGTAATCTAACTTAGAGGTTCCCTGTTGTCTGTGGGTGTATATTGGAGGTGGGGCAGGAATGCTCAGTGGGTGTGCTCTTTCTTTACCCTGCATGCTGTGCAGAGGGAAAGAGGGAGGGACAGCTTGTGTTCAGCTGAACTTTGTTCATTCTCAGATGGACCCCATGCCTGACCCATGGAAGGAAAAACAGACAGTTGAGGAGTCCGTTGGTATGGTACTTTGAGCATAGAGATCTGGAGAGCCTTTTGCTATGCCAAACCTTCTTCCAGCAACCAACTGACAACAAATTGCATGACGCACTTTAAAAAGCACCTAGGTTTCACTCCTAGTCTCATATGCGCTCTGCTGCACGTCTCCTATAAGCAGCCAGTGATTCCATTTGCAGAGTAATTTAGCAACATATTGATTCAATGATCCACAGACAAGTGACCTCGCTGTGCTGTGTATTTCAGGAGAGGAGTTCAGACTATTGCATTAATATTTTAACAGATTTACCATGCAGTCACTCTGCTGAGAGAAAATCATCGTAAGAACCGGTGCAGAGGAGATGGGTTTTGCACAAGAAAAGACTAACAGTGCCATTAACAGATGTTTGCAGCAGCAACAGCACCCCTTTGCATGGCCCAGATTTCCCCAAGCTGCTGGCCTCCAGATCTTTAGACTACAACTTATTCTGTCATCTCTGGCAGTCTAACAGCATTATGGGGGCACCAGGCTGGGGCAGGCTGCAGTAATCTGTGGTTTGATCTTTGCTGAAACATTTGCTTGCGACTATTTCGACTGTTTTCTCCTACAGGTATTTGTACCTGCTGACAAACCTTGTTAGGTTATCACCAATGGTCCTATCCTTCTGTGGGACTACTGATTTAAAATGCATGAAACCCACACATACACTTTTGCAGGACTATTTGGGCCCCACAGAAAGTGCAGGGAATTTCCAGCCAAGTGTGCAGTAGGAGGCTGAAATCTATTCATATTGGGGGTGGGGGATGGAAGCTTACCTTTGCAGTAAGGTAAAGGTAAAGGGACCCCTGACCATTAGGCCGACTCTGGGGTTGCGGTGCTCATCTTGCTTTACTGGCCGAGGGAGCCGGCATACAGCCCACGAGTCATGTGGCCAGCATGACTAAGCCGCTTCTGGTAAACCAGAGCAGTGCATGGAAACGCCGTTTACCTTCCCACCAGAGTGGTACCTATTTATCTACTTGCACCTTGACGTGCTTTCGAACTGCTAGCTTGGCAGGAGCTGGGACCGAGCAACAGGAGCTCACCTCGTCGCGGGGATTCGAACCGCCGACCTTCTGATCGGCAAGTCCTAGGCTCTGTGGTTTAACCCTCAGCGCCACCCACGTCCCGGCATCTTTGCAGTAGGAGGTGGCAAAATTACTGGTCAGTGGGGTCAACCTTCTCCCGCTGCCTCCAACGGTGTCCCAGTGCATTGTTTCCATTTGGTCATTCTCTAAGAAGGCGTCACTAGATTGCTAGGGTCCTGACCGCAGCTCCACTTCTTCTTGAAATGTCAGCAAAGTTTCCCCCCTTCTCCCTGCCTTAGTTAAAGGAAAGTAACTGAAGCTCTCTGCTGCTACTTCTCATTGTGGAAAGTCCCTCAGAATGAATGGATTTTACCAGGAGTAGTCCATCCTGTCTCACAGCCTAAGAAAAAACAGGAAAGTGCCCCCTTTCCCTGAAGCCTTGCTTACTGGCATGGCGTAGACGGGTTTTTTGTTGGGGGGGAGAACCTCAGTATGTATTTTTATTTATTTTTCTTGATTTAGGGGACAGCTGCCCTTCCCTGCCCGCCCCCTTGACTCATGCTTACTGGGGCCATGCGGCTGAGGCCAGTGGCAGACCCCAGGGCCTCAAATTTCAGCAGCGGCACCACTGTGAGACATACTGTACTTTTTCAATGTCTGCTTAAAACATTTTCGTTTAGACATAAATTGTATGTTGGCATATGTTTTAGTCTTTTTGTTCACTGTTGTCTTTAATGTTTTTGGGAATGTTGTTAAATGCCTATTTTTATTGATATTTTTAATGTTTTTAATTTTTTGTAAACTGCTCACAAATATTATTACAGTCAAGCAATATACTAATATTGTTGTTGTTGTTTAGTCGTTTAGTCGTGTCCGACTCTTCGTGACCCAATGGACCAGAGCATGCCAGGCACTCCTGTCTTCCACTGCTTCCTGCAGTTTGGTCAAACTCATGCTGGTAGCTTCGACAACACTATCCAACCATCTTGTCCTCTGTCGTCCCCTTCTCCTAATTTACTAATTTACTAATTAATTTACTAATTTACTAATTTAGTATAATAAATAAATAAATATCTGCTTTAGGAGTGCTAGTTGTTATATGCTTTAGATATTGTATGTTTCTCTTTGTAAGCTGACTTAATTCCATTACAGTGGTACCTCGGGTTAAGAACTTAATTCGTTCCAGAGGTCCATTCTTAACCTGAAACTGTTCTTAACCTGAGGTACCACTTTACCTAATGGGGCCTCCTGCTGCTGCAGTGCCACTGCCATATGATTTCTGTTCTCATCCTGAAGCAAAGTTCTCAACCCGAGGTACTACTTCTGGGTTAGCGAAGTTTATAATCCGAAGTGTTTGTAACCCAAGGTGTTTGTAACCCGAGGTACCACTGTACTTGCGGAAGGGCAGAATATGTTTTTTAAACAGCAAATACATAAAGTTTGATAGAGGAATGTATTCAGAAGCTTTGTGTGCATGTTGGCATTTGATTTAAGTGGAGCCACAGTTCAGAAGGTTGCAGGGGAAAGAGAATTCACCTGAGCTACATTCAACCTTTCCTTCAGCTCTCCATTTGTTGCAGCATTTAAGTATACGTCTAGCTCAGGGACCTTTAATGGAATGGCTATAGGATTCTGTTTCTGCTTCATCAGTTTGAATCACATCCCAAGCAAAACTAAAGGGCTATTTTGCAACTTTCAGTAGAATACCATAGATATTGCTGTTACAGATGGCAACTTCTGTTTCAGTGTATCTGAAGAAGTGTGCATGCACACGAAAGCTCATACCAAGAACTAACTTAGTTGGTCTTTAAGGTGCTACTGGAAAGAATTTTTTTATTTTGACATCGATATTGCTGGAAAGAGTTTCAGGCTCATACCATATAGTCACATTACTGTATAACAGTTCTGGATTTACAAAAGCTGTCCTGGTTTCTGATTTGATCCTGGAAGGAATGTCCTGCTTTTCCTTAAAGGTAAAGGTAAAGGTACCCCTGCCCGTACGGGCCAGTCGTGTCCGACTCTAGGGTTGTGCGCTCATCTCACTCTAGAGGCCGGGGGCCAGCGCCGTCCGGAGACACTTCCGGGTCATGTGGCCAGCGTGACGAAGCTGCTCTGGCGAGCCAGCACCAGCGCAGCACACGGAACGCCGTTTACCTTCCCGCTATAAAGCGGTCCTTATTTATCTACTTGCACTTAAGGGTGCTTTCGAACTGCTAGGTGGGCAGGAGCTGGGACCGAACGACGGGAGCTCACCCCACCGCGGGGATTCGAACCGCCGACCATGTGATCAGCAAGTCCTAGGCGCTGAGGTTTTACCCACAGCGCCACCCGTGTCCCTATTTTCAACGGAAGGTATGTAGTAATGTGACCCCCAAGTCTAGGAGACAAATAACTATACAACCTTTAAAAGACATCAGAAGGCAGCCCTGAATAGGGAAGTTTTCTAATGTTTAATGTTTTGTTTTGTTTTGTTTTGTTTTGTTTTGTTATATATAACGGAAGTCAACTAGAGTGCCTGCGGGACCCCAGTCAGATGGGTGGGGTATAAATAATAAAATGGTGGTGGTGGTGGAATAAGATGTCCATATTTTCCTCAGAGAAATGTTGGGTGGTATGTTATAACACTGTGATTAACTGTAGAGATGGTTGTGTTATGGGTTTGGGAGGGGCAGGCTGTAACCCCTGGGCCCTCTGCAAATTCATGGATCCAGCACAGATTCAATGGAATAGCCAGCCTAGGTTTCTGGTAAGGTAATGGTCCTCTAAGAATGGGCTGTTGAGTTAGCAAAGGAAGAAGGCAAATGGGTGAGTCCTGCTCACGGGATAAAAAGCTTTGCAATCCAGGGGATTCTGCTTAAAGAGGTGCACCAACTGTTGTATAGTGTGCAATGCCTCCTCAGATGATCTTAGGAACTGGCCACAGGGGTGTATGGGGAGCCGTAGGGTAGGAGAGTCTTTCTGTGATCAAGCTAACTATGTGGGGCTACCTTTGAAGGTGACCCAGAAACTACAACTAATCCAGAACACGGCAGCCAGACTGGTGACTGGGAGCGGCCGCTGAGACCACATAACACTGGTCTTGAAAGACCTACATTGGCTCTCAGTATGTTTCCAGGCACAATTCAAAGTGTTGGTGTTGACCTTTAAAGCCCCAAATGGCCTCGGCTCAGTATACCTGAAGGAGCGTCTCCACCCCCTCGCTGCAAGAAGCCAAGTTACAGGGAACCAGGCAGAGGGCCTTCTCGGTAGTGGCGCCCTCCCTGTGGAACACCCTCCCAACAGATGTCAAGGGAATAAACAACTACCAGACTTTTAGAAGGCATCTGAAGGCAGCCCTGTTTAGGGAAGTTTTTAATGTTTGATGCACTATTGTATTTTAATATTTTGTTGGAAGCCGCCCAGAGTGGTTGGGGAAACCCAGCCAGATGGGCGGGGTATAAATAATAAATTATTATTATTATTATTATTATTATTATTATTATTATTATTATGTATGGGCAGTATCTAACGCTGCTGTTCCACTTTCATAACACACATCCATTTTTGCAACAGGTCTTCCCCTTCCTCTCATTATCTCTGAAGCCCCCCTCCAGCACCCTCAGAATTTGCCCCAGAGGATTGGGAGACCCTTCACAGCAGGTGTGCCAGGTTCCACCCAACATTGGGGGGCCCAGTGCGTACATGACAACACACAGTGGGAGGAGGTTCGATGGGGCCTGTTGTGCTCTTGGAGGAGGCCTTGCCACAGCCACAGGAGGACCCAACGGATCCTGTTACAGCTGTGGGAGGGCTCAATGGGGCCCCCCCGACTGTGGAATATTGAGGGGGCCCAGTCCCCTCATTGAAAATTTGGGGAGGCCCCCCTGGGGCCCCCATAGATGACACGGCTGCTCCAGAGCATATTTTGGGTGGGGTGTAGAAGGAGGAATGGAAGGGGGAAGTCCCACTGCATAAGGGAGTCCCACTCACACAGCACTGAATGCAACCTGTGCTCTGATGGTGTTTCCTGCTTGGCAGGGGGTTGAACTCGATGGCCCTTGTGGTCTCTTCCAACTCTATGATTCTATGATTCTATGATTCTAACCTTACATGTAATGAGTTTCAGGATGCCCTGGTTTTTCCTTGTTGCTTTGATGTGGGATCTTGGCTACAATGTTATGCCATCCTTACAGTGCACTATCAAACACAAAATGGATGGTGGATCACAGGTCAGCATTTCATGGCCCTTACTGATGCTCTCTTGAATTTGCGATACATTTCAACACAGATTCATGCTAATAGGAACCAATTTACATTCCAGAGGTCTTGAGCTGGTCCTTTGCTATACAGATGGAACATTCTGTCTATTTTTCCATCTGTACATTTGATATCTGGCACACACACACACACACACACACACACACACTAGTACAGAGACAATCACATTAAATTGGTAGATTTTAAATTTGTTTACCAAAATAACTATAAAGGCACTCTTCACCCAATATCCCAGCTGTATATCAGCACAGTTCAGTTAAAGTTTCCTCTGTGAGGCATAAAGGACTAGTAGGATGCATGTTAAATCATTAATGCCGGCCTCCATTCTCTTTCGTCAGTTGTCTGACAAAATGGAGATGATAAATCACTTCCAAAGAAGTTACAGGATTTCACTTTACTCCCATTTCAATATGCTCCAATTTAATGGGTCATTTGTTCCATGTTTGAGAGGATCTGCATCCCTGAAAGCTGCCACCTACTTTCCTCATACTCTGATTGAAAGGGCCAGCTGAGCAAAGTGCTCTCTGGAATGGTCTTGTGAAAGTAAAACGAACAGGCATCATCTTTTTTTTGGTAGTGGAAGAGCTAGAATTGGAATTGTGGTTATCAGTTTCACACTTGTTGTCTCTCTCAGACTTTGAAGTGAAGGCACAAGACTGGGGGTTGATCATCAGTGAGCTGCGCACAGGTGAGCTGCATGCAAGCTGCCGGCCAGTCCTGTGGAGCCTCCTTTTATTGAGACAAATATGCAAGCTAGGCGGATACATTTTGGGCTGTGACCTTTACACATCCTGGTCCCGAGATCGTGGGGTGGTACAAAGTTATTTTGGCACCTGTTTCCACCGCGTCATTTTCCCCTTGCACAGTGTGTGACGAAGGAGACAAAAGGTCTCAGGGACAAAGATTACAGACAGGACACCGCTGACTGCTGAGACCGCAAAAGGTCAGACAGAGGGAATGATGTTCAGACAGCTGTGGCTTGTCTGGGGGGCATGTGCCCTGCACCCCAGGGTCACGTGTGCAGGCAGACTGTGGCAGCCTGCTGGTGGGGAGTGTGCTCTCTCCGGACCCCACTGCCCACTCCGCGATATCCCTACAGACTTGTCTCATGATGCACTGCCCTCAGGGGGCACCTTCAGCAAGCCACCTTCAGCCGTTCCACCTTGACATGGGAAGGTGATAGTCCCTGGGGGGACAGGAATGTGCACCTCAGCCTTGCCCGCAACTTAATGGGGCACTGGCCCTACTCCCAACCTCTCCATGCTTTTTGCACAAACCTC
Organism: Podarcis vaucheri; assembly: GCF_965113315.1. NCBI lineage: Eukaryota > Metazoa > Chordata > Lepidosauria > Squamata > Lacertidae > Podarcis > Podarcis vaucheri. The sequence goes on from NC_138759.1 coordinate 133,566,688, forward strand.
CTCACAACCAAGCAGAAGGGAGTTTGCAAGCATGCCAACCCCCCGAAGCACTTTGTCCCCCTCCAGCACCTTCAAAACTTGCTCCAGAGGATTGGGAGACCCTCCAGAGCACATTTCGGGGGTGCATACAGGGAGGAAAGGAAGGGGGAAGACTGTGTTTGTATCATAGGCATCCAAATTTTGCTTCCTTTAACCAGAGTGATGCTTCTTTGTTTTAGAAAGGGTCATGGATGAATTTATTCTAATAATAAGAAGCCATGATAGAAATTTACAAAAATTATGCATGGGGAAAGGAGCTACCAGTATACCTCTGCAGATCAGTTTTTAAGGGGCCCAAAATAAGTTCCCCAGGATAGGGCCTTCCTGGTCAGCTGAAAGGAATCTGGAATCACTGAAGTTAGTATTCACCAGATAAAAGACGTCTTTTTTACCTGCTTTGACAGCAAGTACTTGCCTCTCCCAGCAGTCACTTGATAGATTGGCATGTCAAAACAGAAAGTCAAGGTAGATTTGTCAAAGGCACACAAAGCCTTCAAAATGAATTAGGTGCAGTTAATCCATGAAAAATAGACTTCACTGTATTATTAACAGAATAATAAATTAATTTCTAGCCTTTGGTCACCAATGGACCTGGATTGGCTCACATCAAAAACAATGTTAACATTTGCTACACTGGAATATTCTGAAATGAAAACAACATTTTTGGCAATACATTCATCTTAATCACAGAAATTCTACCTAATAATGACAAACTCATCCTTCCCCAGATTTCTAAATTCCTTTATATTTATTTTCATAATTTTTCATAATTATCTTTAAATATATTAATATTCTTGTCTGCCAACCATATTCCCAATTTTTTAACTTTTTATATATAATTATCTCTGTTGTCTGCTGTATCTCTTTTTTATCTTGCTCTGAAACATTCTCTACTAAAAGCTTATTCTTATTTTTATTCAATTTAAAACCTAATACTTGTTCAAATTCCTGTATTTTTCCTATTACTTTCAGTAATGCGTTTATAGGGTCTTCAACTGTTATCACAAGGTTATCCACGAATGCTTTCAGTTTATATCCTTTATTTCCTACTTTTATTCCTCTGATGGTTTCTTCTGCTCTTATATTTCTCACCAGAATCTCTAATACTAAGATAAACAATAATGGTGACAAGGAGCATCCTTGTCTTGTCCCTTTTAGAATTTTGCATTTCTCAGTAATAACGTTATTCACAATTAATCTTGCTTGTTGCTCTGAGTAAATTGCATCTGTTCCTCTTCTAAACCTTTCCCCGAAATTCATCTCTTCTAAAACCTTATACATTAATAACCAAGAAATATTATCAAATGCCTTTTCAGCATCAATAAACATCAAGGCTGCTTGATTTTCATTTCTTACCTCCAGGTACTCTATGACATCAGTTATGTTCCTTATATTATCTTTCATCTGATGACCTGGAGGAAAGCATTTTTAATGTTATTTTCATTAATATGCACACTTTTAACTAAGATACGACAGGAATGCCAGCTTGGCCCTGCGACCATGGGTGCCTGGGGCTCTGGCTGCCATGCAGGGTGAATGGCCCTGGCACCAAAATGTGTGGGTGCCCCGCCCCTTCATGGGGAATTTTGTGAGTCCTCAGGCACCCAGGGCCCCAGGGAGCCAGCACCTATGGATATGCATTTTTGTAAACACTGGTCTATCTCTCTCCCCCTTGCTCCTGATGTAGATCTTCCCTCATCCCTTCTTCCCTGGCAGGGGGAGGGTACCATTTTGGGGTCCACCTCAGATGCCTAAATGTCTCAAGCTGGCCCTGCCGTTCTTTCCAAGCATGGGTCTGAGTAGCTTTCTGCGTCCCCCAAGCAAAACAGCTCTTTAGTGGTAAATTGGATGATGCGATTGATGTCTGCTCCAATTCAGGGTTCATGCAGACGTCCTTTTGTGTCATGTTTCTAGGCACAGATTCCTACTCTAAAGTTCTGTGTCCACTGCTGCTTTCTATACCCCACTTGTTATGTCCATGAATGCTGAAACATGGGGGATGGATGCTGTTGTTTTGCTGTACCTTGATAGCCTCAAGGTACAATATTTCAGCTAAAAATGTGGAAAGGGAGAATCTGTCTCTGAAAACTGGTAACCACTCTAACCAAAATCTGAAAGCTGAATGGTACAAATTCCAATGTGAATACGGAAGGAGTTCTTGCTCTGACAATTGCTGCTTCTCCAGTCCTGGGACAGTCCTAGTCCCCTTTTTGTTGTGGAGGGACTGGGGATGAGGCTGAGAGGCAGAGGCAGTAGTTCCAACCACTACAACGCACTGCCTTTTGCAGAGGTAACATATCACCGTGTATGCCTCAAAGATCACATAGGCTGTGGTCACTAAGTCAGGTACTCAAGGGATGCAAAAGGAGACAACAGAAGTCAGGTCAAAGAGGTACTGGCCCTTTGTTCGAAAAGAAGAACAAAGGAAGACTTTATAAAGATCTCTTAACCAACACAATTCATACCCTTACCAAAGTACCATGAGATTGCCACAAACCAAGAAAGCCTACAAACGTTATGGTAAAGTTTCTGTGATGCAATGAACTCTTTATTGTTAACGTGTACAGCTGTTGGATCAAGAAACTAAAGCAGCTATGCATTTGAGAAATAAATCATGTGATTCATGAGAAACAGTTCCAGATGATTCAGCTCCCCATATTTCTTCACTAGAGTTATGAAGTGATTTGTATTTTCTTTAACAAATTCTTCTAAATGAGCGAACATTTCCATGTTTGGATTATTATATTTTATGAAGCTTACTGATAACAGGAACAGTTCTCAGTAGAAGACAAAATGAAAGTGGCAAACTGAATATTAGGATGAGCTGAATGTTGTGATTAGTTCTGCGGTCTTCCTTTTGAAGAGCACTGTGAATGGACTTCCGGGGTTGGCGCGATCTGGGAATGGCGGATTCCCTCCGAGCTCCGGAGGGAATCGGCTCAGCGGGGGACGGGTCTTTGCCGTGCCGGCGACACGGGGACCCTTAAAACCGCAGGCACGGAAGCCTGCGGACTGAAGACTCGGTGGGTGCCTTAAGCGCCCCCCCTGATTCGCAAAGAGCCTTTTTAAAGGCTGCGGAGGGGATACGGGGGGTGGCGTGGCACCGAGAGTCCATCGCTACCTCTGCTGAGCGAAGCCGCGAGCCATGACCGGAGAGCGCTGACTTCCTTCCTTGAAATTCGGCTGAGAAAAAGAACCCGTGAGTTAATTGAATTTGGATTCTAAGAATTTCACCTATTGAATTTGAAACGATTGGGGGATGTGTTAAAAGGAAGTCCGCACCCCCCCCTTGCAGACGATCCAGAGCAACGATAAAAGAACTAAGCTGGAGTGCCTACCCTGTAAAGGGTGAGTTTAAAAAGACAGTAACTTCCAAGATTTGGAAAAGGAATTTTTTTTGAGCAGGAGAGAGGAGTGTTGGAAGGGGTATATTTCTGTTGTAAACAACCCCCCCTCCCGGGCCCGGGAGTGTCCTACTTTGGAGCTTGTATAAGAAGAGCAGAGTTTGACAGCTGTCAAAGCTGTCAAACGGACCGTTAATAGTAGAAAAATTGCTACTTAAGACCCCTCTGGATTAAAAGGAGTTACAATTGAACTAAAATTGTTGGAAACAAAGAATCAATAATAAGACAGAGGACTGTTGGAGAAAAGAACACTAAGTAACCAGATTCCCTCTAGGGGGAAATCTGTGGAATTACAATGGCTGTGGATGGAAAGATACTGGGAGAAATCGAAAGGATGTTTTTATTTGGTTGGAATCTTACAGGAACAGACTACGGCTATGAGTGAACAATTGATGACCTTGAATCCTGAAACAAGTAGTTCTGTTCAATGTAATGAGAACCTGGCTGAGAAAGAATCCACAGCTGAGCCGGAAATGATAACCAAAGAAGAGGAGAAGACAAAACAAGAAAGAGAAGAACTGAAATGGGAAAATATTGTCCAGAAGCTGACATCTGTGGAATATAAACAAGGAGACTATTGGACTGAACCTACTACAAATCTACGAAAGATCCAGAAGATGAAAGTGGAGGCCCTGGGAATTTATGAAATCAAGGAATTTAAAATAAAGAAATATAATTGGGGCCTCCACATAGACTCTGACTTTGACTATGTTCAAAATTCATCCCTTGTGGAAATTCCTCAGCAGTTGCTTGCAAATATGGGAAGAGATTTTGGACTGACTGTGAAAGAACTCTTTCGAGACGTGAAGACCGACATAAAGGATTGCCAACTAGGCCGGCGGAGAGGGACTGAAAGAGATTTGAGAGCCTCGGACGTGAGGAATCCGGGCTAATAATTGCTATTTTGGACATGTTTTCGGAAGGGACACAAACCGGGGAAGGGAGGGAGGGAAGAATCTAGTTTCAACAACACTTAAGACTATGGGATTTAGCTAACAAGATTATTATTTAAGACAAAATGGGAAATCGTTGGAAGGGAACTGAGGTCCAACTTAGAATAAATTTAATTTTGCTTTTTTTATATATATAAAGGACTAATATTAAGATGGATAAGGAAATGCCAATTTGCTGATACAAATTTGGGAATAGGGATGCAAGGGAGGGGGTGGGGGGAAGTCAATGACCAGGGTTAGAAAATAAGTTTTTTTTTTTGGAAACTATATATGTTTGTTGTTTTATTTTTCTGTTTGTTTGTTTTTATGTTTTTTGTGTTTTTGTCTTTGTCTATATAAAATGTGAAAACCCAATAAAAAATTTTATTAAAAAAAAAAATGAAGAGCACTGTGAATGTTAGTGAGGCATTAAGAACATTAGTTTTCCTTCTTTCCAGAAAGTATGAGTCATTGAGGGGTTTTTTTTTGGGGGGGAAGCTGCTAAGTCACAAGTATCAACAAGTTTGTCTGGTGGTTGAGACTTCCTCCAGTAGCAGGAGCCCATCTGCTCTGAGCTTTGCATGCAGTCTGCCACAGCTGCAGTCGGATTTAGCATTAACCCCACAACTGCTCTTATGCAAAGTCAGCCTGCAAGCCTTGTGACAGATTAAAATAATTGAAAAACTACCGAGGAAGCAAGAAGCAGATCAGGCAATCTACAATGGCTCACGTGCTTATATGACTGCTTGGGCTGTATTAACATCAGCTTGCAAGGCTGAATCTTCTCCTCAGCATCCTCACACCTGAAAATGTCCCTGATGCAAAATAATTCTTGTGTATGTCACGCTTTTCACGGACTTTTAAGAGCTTGTGCTTCCAAACAGATAAGATTCCCCAGACATGCCTGCACATGCTCAAAATTCCCTAGATTTAAAACCTTGTAGCGCATTCTTCTTCAGACAACCCTCCATCATCTAAATCTTGACTAACTGCATTTTTGTACTGCTTCTTAATTACATCTCTTTCTGCTTCACCTCGTAAAGGAAGAAGTCAAATGCAGACCTCACTATACAGCCTTGAAGCATTGTCTCTAAAGAGGAGTTCCTCGAATGTACAGATACAATGAATTCAGGAAACAGTGTTATTGCATCCCCAAAACCAGATATACCAACCTCTGGATTTTTGAAAACCTTCTGCCACAGTCACAAACTCAAAAGGGAGCATTTCTCTCTCTACTGAGCATCTCTCTAGCAACACCAACTAACTCAGCCCACAGAATAGCACCGGCTAATGCTTCCCCAAACATACAAACCTGCTACCCACTAGAGAACAGAAGGAGGCAAGGTCAGCACTCAGAAATGCTGTGGGAGTGGGAAACAGGTCATAGAATCATAGAATCCTAGAGTTGGAAGAGACCACAAGGGCCATCGAGTCCAGCCCCCTGCCAAGCAGGAAACACCATCAGAGCACTCCTGACATATGGTTGTCAAGCCTCTGCTTAAAGACCTCCAAAGTAGGAGACTCCACCACACTCCTTGGCAGCAAATTCCACTGTCGAACAGCTCTTACGGTCAGGAAGTTCTTCCTAATGTTTAGGTGGAATCTTCTTTCTTGTAGTTTGGATCCATTGCTCCGTGTCCGCTTCTCTGGAGCAGCAGAAAACAACCTTTCTCCCTCCTCTATGTGACATCCTTTTATATATTTGAACATGGCTATCATATCACCCCTTAACCTCCTCTTCTCCAGGCTAAACATGCCCAGCTCCCTTAGCCGTTCCTCATAAGGCATCGTTTCCAGGCCTTTGACCATTTTGGATGCCCTCCTCTGGACACGTTCCAGTTTGTCAGTGTCCTTCTTGAATTGTGGTGCCCAGAACTGGACACAGTACTCCAGGTGAGGTCTGACCAGAGCAGAATACAGTGGCACTATTACTTCCCTTGATCTAGATGCTATACTCCTATTGATGCAGCCCAGAATTGCATTGGCTTTTTTAGCTGCCGCGTCACACTGTTGGCTCATGTCAAGTTTGTGGTCAACCAAGACTCCTAGATCCTTTTCACATGGTGTCCCTTGCACCAGACTCTTTTGTGCTAAGTGAGGGGAGAATTGGCTTTGGGTTTTCCTAGCCAGTGTATATCGAATTGTGCTGGATTAGGCCCATTCTGCCTACTGGTCCAGGTTGGCTTGGCTTGGCTTTGCAATACATCGGGGGTGTGTGGGGGGGGATCCCTGGTCACTCTAAAGGCTTGTGGGAAAGAGTAACAATGGCTGCTCTCTCTGAAAATGCAAAGACCAGCAGTTATGGGCATTTATTTGTAGCAGAGGGCAGAAAAAAGAACACACGTTAGCAAAGGTGGAAACTGATTTTACTAAACTAAATTAATAATAAAAAATTATTAATAATAATAATACCCCACCCATCTGGTTGGGTTTCCCCAGCCACTAGTTAATAGGTAGCACACTGGTTTGGTAGTGTTGCACAGTGGTTAGCGTGCCTGTTGCTTCCCACATAGACTAAGTCCTACCATTAGATGGTAGAAGGCTACTTCCACCAGTTCCAGGGCTTCTCTCCTGGATGGCTAAATTGCTGTCCTGAGACAGACAGAAACTGAGCTGGCTATCTTGTTCCATTATAAATAACAAAACCAAGAGTTAGCAATAGAGTAATATATTTATCACGACCAATTCAAAGACAGGAAGCAAGGAAAAGATACTTTCACATTGACCAGAACTCTTCTTCAGGCTTGATTCCAGGGGTTCCAGGCACGTAGGGTTTGGTTTCCTCAGAATGAGGGACAGACTGTGGTGTCTTTATGATATATGGTTTATTTATATCCTACAACCTGCGAAGGGACTCACAGCATTAACACTCCAGGAGGTCTTGCTGTGCCCATCCTTGGATTCAAGCAGAAATCTAGCATGACTTTGTCTCTCTGGGCTGCTGCCTGCTTCAGGCTTCTAGCCCAGCTCATGCACAAACAACTCTGCCCCTGTTGTCACCAGCAGTGAGGTAAGGGAAGGGGCACCAACTTGCCCCCTGGTACAGAGCCTCTTCCTTTGATACCACCAATAACTCACCAAGAAGCTGGCCTGGTCAGTTGACTCCTCCATTAGATTTTAACTCTTGCTGGATCCAAGAATTAGGAGAGCTCAGGCATACAGCCTAACCTCTCCACCTCACCCCCCACAGTTGGAGGTCAGTATTGTGTCTCTGTCTACCAACACCAGGTGACTACTAGTGGTGGCCTTTGCATGGGATCTGGAATCAAATATCTTCCAAAGAGTCCTCAGTGGCAGCCCCATTACGTGGTAGAACATGACAATAGTTTTTTTTTAAAAAATGCACCCGTGTTAACTTAAGGACAGGAGCTAGGGAGAAAATTGGGGGCAGGGGGTAATCAGAGGCTGGATTGTGGTACAGTGGTACCTCGGGTTAAGTACTTAATTCGTTCCGGGGGTTGGTTCTTAACCTGAAACTGTGCTTAACCTGAAGCACCACTTTAGCTAATGGGGCCTCCTGCTGCTGCCGTGCCACCAGAGCACAATTTCTGTTCTCATCCTGAAGCAAAGTTCTTAACCCAAGGTATTATTTCTGGGTTAGCAGAGTATGTAACCTGAAGCGTATGTAACCCAAGGTACCACTGTACTGTATTTCCTGTACTGCATTAATGAGTTTAACCTGTGTCATAATGTATATTTTATTGCTTTTAAAGTTGAACAATCTGACATTGGTTAGGAGTCTTATCCCAGCTTGCAAACCTCCAGGGCCATTTTTATCTGTGAGGAAACAAGTTTGTATCTGCAGAAATCTGATGTGGAAAGAGCAGTGGCTGGTTTCTCTTTCCTGATTTATTAGGTAAAGGTAAGGGTAAAGATAAAGAGACCCCTGACCATTAGGTCCAGTCGTGGCCGACTCTGGGGTTGCGGCGCTCATCTTGCTTTATTGGCCGAGGGAGCCGGTGTACAGCTTCCAGGTCATGTGGCCAGCATGACTAAGCCGCTTCTGGCGAACCAGAGCAGCGAACAGAAATGCCGTTTACCTTCCCTATTTATCTATTTGCACTCTGATGTGCTTTCAAACTGCTAGGTGGGCAGGAGCAGGGACCAAGCAATGGGAGCTCACCCTGTCGCGGGAATTCAAACCACCAGTCTTCTGATAGTCAAGCCCTGGGCTCTGTGGTTTAACCCACAGCGCCACCCACAACCCTTCCCAATTTATTAGGCATAGCCAAAGGAAGGGAACCAGATACAATGTGCTTCCTAACAAATACATTTTATTTTATTTGGAGACAGCTGACATTCTGTGGTGTTGGCTCCTTAACTGATTATCCCAAAATGATAATCCAATGATTTCTCTTAATTTTCAGAACTCATTGGCCCACCTTGTGACAAGTTCAGCCACAGTTTAAAACAAGCTGTGTAAATGAATTGTATGCTGATGGATCTTGCTCAAATGGTGCTCCTCTGACTTGCTGCATAGTGCAAACTTTGGCTCCTGGTTTGTTTCTTTCCAAAGCCAAGAACAAACCTTGGTTACTAAACATGGTTTGTTTGGCAAGAAACAAATCTTAAGTTCAAGTTCAATGGTTTCGTTCACACTGTGGCACCATGAGCAATGGAGGAGCCCCATGTGCTCATTCACTTTAAACCAGAATTTGTTTTAATGTGACATGTCAGTCAGGCCACAATGTCACCAAGATGTTTACTACAACCAACTTCCAGGGGCCAAAGTCCCTTTGCCGCCACCCATAAAATATCTGAGGGGCCCAGGCCTCCCCCAAATTGATGGGCATTGCCATTCAAATGCCGTGTGTGTAACATATCTTGTGATTGATTATGTGGGGTGGGGCTTACCTGGTCCCTCCCATATTTTATTCAAGTTGACACCCCTGGATTTGGAGATTGATAAGTAAATCAAAGCATGATTGACTCAGCCAGTAACAAGTTAACCCATAATACTAAACCACATTTCCCCCCATTTTTTGGCATATGGGTTTGGTATGCAGCAAGACAATCCTCTTTCAGGGAACTTTTGAAGAGACAGAGGGAGAACATCACCTGATGTCTGTTTTGCTGCTTATTTTTTGAGAAAAATATCCCTGCTGCTTTATTATTTATTAATTAGACTTAAGCATGTTGGTTATACGAGGTTGGTTTTCCCACAGATTTTTCATTTGTTAGGTATCATCTTTCTTAGCTGTTTGGTATTAAAAGGCAGGAGATCAAGGTCAGTAACAGGAGTGGCCAGCCAAATTCAGCAGGAGGCTAAATGAATAGATCATGGCATCATCTGAGCCAACGTGTGTCACCAGAAAAAGGTGTTTGACAGCATCCCAAACCCAAACCCACCAGCTCTCTCACTTTAGGCAGGTGACTCTGGATTTTGAAAATGTCAGTAGCTTGCTTGCTACTTTGTGTAGGCTTGCCATACAATTTTCCTTTAAAAATACCTCAAAAACTTCTTTTAAAAGTTTTTTTTTTTTTACCAAAAAGCTCAACAATTTTGGGCAGGATTAGAAAGCTCAACAATTTTTCTGTCCCAATGTTTGAAATTGGCAATCTTAACTTTGTGGGCACTTTAGTTGGTGCTAATACAGGTATTAAACTACTGTAGATTTTAGGCTTGATCCTCCTTGAGTCTTGTTTGGAGGTCTGCTGTCCATTCCTGCCTGGGCTCTGCTGCTTTGGATAGATCCACCATCACTGATGTTTTGTGAACCATGTTCTAGCAATTAAAGTAAGTTTTCTAGATGCAAGTAAAGCATTGTGCAGCACAGTTCAGCTCCTTTTCTAGCTAACTGGGGAGCAGTATTCTTTTTAAGAGCTTGTGAGAAGCTTTTAGTTCCTCCCCTGCATTTCTGATGCCAATAACTGCACAGAGACATTGATCTTTTCCACACCGGGAGCACTTTCACCTTCTCCTCTAGCATGCACCATGTAGCCAAGATTTCTGTAGGCAGATCTTATTGCATCAGAAATGCTGAGGAAGGAAAAGAGAAAGTTCAGTGTGTGTTTATGTATGTCTTTAACCTCTATCAGAAGTGAAGAGGGAGGTTAAAGTGGATATCAGAGGGGGATGGAGCGTGTGTGTGTGTGTGTGTGTGTGTGTGTGTGTGTGTGTACATGCACACATACCACCAGTGCTAGGTAAAGGTAAAGGGACCCCTGATCATTAGGTCCAGTCGCGGATGACTCTGGGGTTGCGGCACTCATCTCGCTTTATTGGCCGAGGGAACCAGCGTACAGCTTCCAGGTCACATAGCCAGCATGACTAAGCCGCTTCTGGCGTACCACAGCAGCGCACGGAAATGCTATTTACCTTCCCACCGGAGTGGTACCTATTTATCTACTTGCACTTTGACGTGCTTTTGAGCTGCTAGGTTGGCAGGAGCAGGGACTGAGCAATGGGAGCTCACCCCGTCACGGGGATTCAAACCACCAACCTTCTGATCGGCAAGTCCTAGGCTCGGTGGTTTAAGCCACAGTGCCACGCTATTTTCTATAAAAAGAGGTGCTGGAACTCTCCAAGAATGCCTCTCTTGTTCCCTTATAATGGCAATGAAGCCTACCTGAGAGGTGCCAGAACTGAGTTCTGGTGAGTACCAGCTGAAAAAAGCCCCACATGCCACCATGCAGCCCCCCAACACTTGGTGTCCAAAAAAATGCCCCACCCTGTGCTTGTGGGGAAAGTGCTGGTGGTGTTGCTGTGCTATGAACTGCTCTTTAAGAGCTAACAGAAGACACTGCATGATGTTGCACAAGGCGTTGTCCAAGAGATGCTTGTACTAGCCTGCATTTTCAGAGCTGGGGGGGGGACGACACTCTGGATTCCAGCTCTTGTTTCTCATGCAAGGATCTTGTGCTAAGACAGAAAAGCTATTCTGCCTGCCAGTGTGGTGTAGTGGTTAAGAGCGGTAGTCTCGTAATCTGGTGAACGGGGTTCGCGTCTCCGCTCCTCCACATGCAGCTGCTGGGTGACCTTGGGCCAGTCACACTTCTGTGAAGTCTCTCAGCCCCACTCACCTCACAGAGTGTTTGTTGTGGGGGAGGAAGGGAAAGGAGAATGTAAGCCGCTTTGAGACTCCTTAAAAGGGAGTGAAAGGCGGGATATCAAATCCAAGCTCTTCCTCTTCTTCTTCTTCTTCAGAGTGGGCGTCCCCTGCAGCAAGACCCAACTGCTTAGAAAAGGCCACCATCACGTATTTATTGGCCTTTCTGACCCAAGACCAAGATCTTCCCAAACATTCCAAAATCTAGCACTTCTGTGAGTCCGCAAAACACAAGCTGCATCCAACATGGAAAAGAGAGCAACCCTCTCTTCAGATATTATTTTTCCCCCTCAATAAAACGGATGGGTTAAACAAAAAACAAGTGCCAAATAATACCCTTCCTCCACATCTGTAAGAACTCAATCATTTTGTGTAGCGGCATCTACACTAAGGAACTCTCTGCCTATTGATATCAAGCAGGAGCCTTCATTGTACTCTTAGAAATGCTGAGATTAATCTGTTTTTATATTTTAACTTGTATATTTTAAAGTATTGTAATTTTTCTTGATTTTATTGTTTTATCTTTTTGTAAATTACTTTAAGGGTTTTCTTTGCAATCAAGCAGTGTGTGAATTTTATGAAATAAATAAATAAATAAATAACAACATTGAGTTATATTTCCAGCCCAAGTTTCTTTACATTTGATTTTTTTCAAGCTTCTGAATCATCCTGCTTTTCTCTGATGTCATGGAAGCTAGGAAAATGCTGTGTGTGTGTGTGTGTTTCATTTTTAAAAGAGGGACACTTTCTGGTTCTATTATTAACACCACCATAAATTAGGATTGTTCCGTAGTTACTCGTTACGTTGTTCCAAGCGCAATGAGCATTCTGAAATCTCTCTTGCCAATTCCGCCACCTAGTGGCTAGTTCATTAGTTTTATCCTGAAAGGCAAAAATGCATACAGGCAATGGCCTAACATAAACCTAGATTAGGTAGATAAATCCTACACACAAACACACATTACCCTTCCCATGTGAAACATAATACAGTATTGCTTTTTCAGTACCAATTCTAACTTTTTCTTTGAAGAACATCTAAAATGCAATGTTTTGTTTTATTTTATTGATTAAAAATGTGTTAGTAGGTTAATGGTTCAAGCCACCTATATGCCAACCAATCATAAATTCAGATGTCCCGTTAGCCATCCTCTATATACCTTTTAATAATACTCATATGAGAATATTTGGTGAGCTCCTGGGCTGAAAAAACTTGCCTCTGCACAGGTTTACAATTACTTAGCAGGAACTTGTAATAAAGTGTCATGGTGCTAACAGGCATGGAATTAACTCTTTATTGCCAAAAGTACAGTTACCAGTTAGGCAAATGATGACAGAAAGCAGCTGTTAATTTAAGATTTTTAAAAATCCATTCTAACCTACTAAACATGGTGATATACCACTTTCACAGACAGACTACATCAAAACATGATTATATGCAGCAGTAGATACATCTTCTATAGAGACAAACATAAGAAAACTAAACAGTTTATTTTGTTGTCCAACTTCTTCTGCACACACGACAATTTTTAAATTGTTTCCCCCAGTTTTTCTTGTCTACTACTAGCTAGATAGGACAAGTATTGTAACCTCAGTGCCAGAAATCTTGACTACCGCTGTGGTTTTATGTGGGGCTGCCCTCGGCTCTGGAAGCTCCAGCTAGTGCAGAATGCAGTGGGTAGATTGTTGATGGGGGCAGATGGCAGACAACATGTAACACCTCTGCTAAACAATCTGTGCTGGCTACCCATACGCTACCAGGTCAGATTTAAGCTTTTTATATTAACATACTTGGCTCCAGCATAACTTGGACCACCTTAGCAGAATCACTGAGATCTTCCAGAAGAGTCCTGCTAGTTCTCCTCTATGTTTCAGAAGCCCGACGGCCTTGTGAGGCAAGGTGGTCATGGTCTTATTCACATGGTTCAGAAGTATACAAAGGCAAGGAAGCTGCAATATAGAGATTTGTGTGGAAGTGGCAGCCCACATTTGTATGTTAGCACATCCTACAAGGAGATCAGAACAAATGACAAGATGTGCAAGATCTGACTAGCATCAGAAATCCCAGAATATGATGTATGTCAACATAAAGCATGAGAAACCAAATCAGAGGTGAGCAACAGGGGACACCAATTTGTAACAAGCCCCTTGTTTCCAAGGAAAAGCAACATTCCAGTAACTTGCTTTGAAATGCAACCAGGGTGACTGTGTCAAGTGGGAAGTGACAGAAGTGAATGAATGAAAGCAGCTGCTTGGCGTTGTTCACAAGGTCCCAACAAGTTTGATTAAGTGGGAAGGGTGGCCCTAGAGAGCTATGGACCTTTTCCCATGAAAAAGTAGCATTTTACATATCATTTAACTATTTTTTTACAATCTGCCTGTTATGTACTGAAGTTCTCACCCTGGGCCAGCCGGGGGATACTGTAGATAGTTTTCACTCAGACCCACATATGCAAATAAGGGTTCAAAAGTGACATTCAGTGATTGGATAGTTACAGAAAATGGTTACTGTTACGTTGTACTGGAGCTCTATATAATAAGCAGGCTGGCTGAACCCTTCAGTTCAGTCCTGTTCTGGCCTGTGAATAAACAAGAGCTGTTTGAAGAATCGCTGCGTCGTCTGATGTGTTCACCCACAACTTAACACTGCCCACTAAGCGGAATGCACCTTCAAATTCATTTGTTAGCAGGAGTGGGGGACCAAGAATCCCCTTCTCCTCCCAGGAGCCACATGCTAGTGGTGGGCAGGGCCAGAAACAAAGGAGGCAGCACAATGAAAGTACGCTAAATTAGCTTCTACACAACCTCTCACACACACACCCCTCTCTCCTCCGTCCAGGAAAGGAAGAGATCATCAGAGGCAAAAAAACTTCAAGGAGGTGCCTGGCTGGGGTGGAGAAGGCTGTGGCCTGGGAGAGTCCCAGGGGCCAGATAGAGGCCAAGAGGGCTGCCTTGGGCCCCTGGGACTGAGGGTCCCCACCCCTGAGCTCGTGCAGGGTGTGTTCTACTAGCTGGGGGAAATGAGAGACAGAATCAACTGCGGTGATCCTTACAAATAACCTTATGTAGGAAATCCAGCCATTTCTTAACTAGTTGTTTCTAAACCACCAGTTTCAAAACTGAGCGACATCACATCACTACAGTGGTACCTCAGGTTATATACACTTCAGGTTACATACGCTTCAGGTTACAGACTCCGCTAACCCAGAAATAGTACCTCAGGTTAAGAACTTTGCTTCAGGATGAGAACAGAAATCGTGCCCTGGTGGCGCGGCGGCAGCGGGAGGCCCCATTAGCTAAAGTGGTGCTTCATGTTAAGAACAGTTTCAGGTTAAGTACAGACCTCCGGAACGAATTACGGTAAGTACTTAACCCGAGGTACCACTGCACTTGTAAACTTAATTTTGGAGCTCTGGTTTCCCTGAAAGTTCCTCCTCAGACCTTGAAGTTTAGCTCAGCACCCCCAGAGACAAGGAGTAGGTGAATTATGGTTACTCTGTAGTGAGCAAATGATGTATCTGGCCACAGACAAAAGTTCAAAGAGTGTTAGGATTACAGGAATTCGGAAAGACCTCAAGCTTGAATGTGCCCTTACTTAGACAATTATCTAACTGCAGGGGTGGTGGGTCATCTGTAGCTGCTCTGGACTCCAGCAATTGTTCAGAAGAAATCAGGGGATCGTGTGATAATTTCTGCAAGCTTAAGCTTAGACAAATATTTGTCTATAATCAACAAATAGGCTCAGGAAGCTTCAGTACTGTAAGTTACATATAACAACTAATGATTGTATTGAAGAGTTAATTTTCTTGATCAAAACAGGAAGGTGGAATGTAATGAAGTCTCTTTCTTCCCTTTTGTACCAGATTTAGCACTTAAGCTGTTGCTTATTCAGTTACGTTCCACTTCTGCGCAAGCTTGTGCTGCTGGGAGAAGTTTCTTCTTCAATCCAGGAAGCTTTCATCTGAGTTTGTTTGCAAAATCTTTCAGAAGACCTTTCAGATCATTCAGCTTCAAATTAAAAACAAACAAACAAAAAGCATCTCATGAGAGGGTAACAAGCGCATGGAATTATAAGGCAACGGCAATCATTGTTACAATTCAAGCGCAGGATTTGTCTCCTGACTAGTAGAAGAGACTGCATAGAACTGTCTATAAGCTCAGCCTTAAACTAACCCAACTAAGTAGCAGATTCCAGTAACTCAGCTAATACTTTCTAGTTTGCAGGCATACACCATAAAATAACTTGCTGGTCATGCAATCTGAGCGCACCAAAATGAAGCTTACATTTTTGCAGTTGTCCTCTGAATTCAAGTGAGGAATGACACTGTCCTGTCTTGCTCCTATTTCTTTAGTGGAAGACAGATGGCAAGACCTGCCGTTGCTTCCCACAATTGCCACCCCCCCCCCCACAGATGCATCACTTTTTAAGAGGAGGGCCACCATAAGAGCTTAAAATCTACTCCTCATGTTGGATTATTGTTGTTGTTATTGTTATTTCCCAAATTTCTTAATCACCCTTCACCTGAGGATTGCAGGTCAGTTTACAATAATTAATAACAATAACACTTGTTACAGTGGTGCCTCGCAAGACGAAAAGAATCCGTTCTGTGATTCTCTTCGTCCAGCGGTTTCTTCGTCTTGCGAAGCAAGCCCATTGACGGATTAGCGGATTAGCGCTATTAGCACTATTAGTGGCTTTTAGCGTCTTATCTGCTGATCGGATCAGCTGATAAGCGGCTTAGAAAAAGGGGGGGAAGGGGGAAAAACCAGCAGGAACTTGCAAGACATTGTTGTCTTGCGAAGCAAGCCCATAGAGGATTCGTTTTGCGAAGCACCTCCAAAACGGAAAACTCTTTCGTCTAGCGGGTTTTCCGTCTTGCGAGGCATTCGTCTTGCGGGGCACCACTGTATTTAGACAGCACATATAAACTGTTCAAATTGCTTCACTTATATTACCTTATTAATCCTTACAACAGGCATACTATGATAGGTGTTTATTCAACAAAGGAATATGGTTGACACAACCCTTTGTTGTGACACTAACAGCAGGGCTGTGAGTGCTGAAGGCCGCTCCCTGAAAGGCCCTTTCCACCTGGCCTATGTAGCGGGACCCAGGCCCACCCTGCCCTAGTCCAGTGACTGCATTTAAATGATTTTAAATAGTTTTAATTTGCGGTGCTTTACATTTTGGTTTATCGTTTGGTTTTTGCTCTGTTGGGGGAGGGATTAATGTTTAGTAGGGGCTAGGGGTTAATTTAATTTTTAATATAACTGAATTGTTGTTAAAATAAAAAAAATTCCTTCCAGTAGCACCTTAAAGACCAACTAAGTTAGTTCTTGGTATGAGCTTTCGTGTGCATGCACACTTCTTCAGATACACGTGTATCTGAAGTGTTTCTGAAGAAGTGTGCATGCACATGAAAGCTCATACCAAGAACTAACTTAGTTGGTCTTTAAGGTGCTACTGGAAGGAATTTTTTTATTTTGACTATGGCAGACCAACATGGCTACCTATCTGTAACTGAATTGTTGTTGTTGTTTTTAAATTAGTTTCTATTGTTTTATAAAGTTTGTATTTGGTTCTGAAGGGGAGAGGGTCAAGGCTGCCGGGGAGTGGACCCCAGCCAACAGAATGGCTGGGGCAGGTTCCACAGTGGGTGGGATGCACTGGGACACCCGATCTCAGTGATGACGTGTAGGAGGAGGAGTTACGCTAAGACCAGACCATGTCATTACCGAGGAGGCAGGTTTAGTCATTGTTTGAAG
This sequence comes from Podarcis vaucheri, assembly GCF_965113315.1. Taxonomy (NCBI): domain Eukaryota; kingdom Metazoa; phylum Chordata; class Lepidosauria; order Squamata; family Lacertidae; genus Podarcis; species Podarcis vaucheri. Next base: position 133,583,875 of record NC_138759.1, read on the forward strand.
ACTATTCCTGCCTCTGGGTCTGGTCTTGACTGGATGGATACTGGATTCAAGAAGGGAGACCCACATGACCTGAAGTTGCTGCTGTGCAATGCCAGGTCAATGATTCACAAGACGGCTGTCTTCCACAACTTGATCGGGGATGGAGGACTTGACCTGGCATGAGTGACAGAGACTTGGTTGGATGAAGCAGATGGGTCTGTTCTTGCCGCTGCTTGTCCACCAGGTTTCTCTTATGCACAGCAACCCAGGTCATGTGGGCAGGGAGGGAGGGGGTTGCAGTGATTTTTAGGAGAACAACAACAAACCTCTGGTTATGTGAAACATTCAATAAACACACAAGACGTAACCAGCTGTACGTTTGAAAAAATGATATATATTATTCATTGTATTGAATTGTTGATTTCAACAGAAGTAGCTCATAAAGTTCAACAAATAAAGTAGAAGACCCAGTGGATCAGTTCATTCTCTAGTCAGTTTATGAATAAGGTCCATATATGTGAAAATGTCTATTCCACCTATCTGTTCATAGAGTCCAACAATCCACACAAAAGGTTGTTGCAGTTCCACAGAATCCTTTCACAGAGTCTAAATCCATATGCACCAATATATCTTTAAATGACTTAGTGTGTCGTTTGACAAAAAGGGGGATATTCTCACACCCAGGGATGTCCTTAAGAATATGCCAATTGTGTCTAATAATTTTCTCAATTTCAAAAGTCATATGGTTGTATTCTAGGGAAGCATAAATATGTGAAGATCTAGTCTTTACATGTGAACCAGATGTAAGAAGGGTCGATCTCTTTCTTAATTGTGTTTTTTGAATGGCAGATGTTATTACAGAGTTCGGATACCCTTGTTGTATTAAGGATGTAGAAAGCAAATTGTTGTTGTTTAGTCTTTTAGTCGTGTCCGACTCTTCGTGACCCCATGGACCAGAGCACGCCAGGCACTTCTGTCCTCCACTGCCTCCCGCAGTTTGATCAAACTCATGCTGGTAGCTTCAAGAACACCATCCAACCATCTCATTCTCTGTCGTCCCCTTCTCCTTGTGCCCTCCATCTTTCCCAACATCAGGGTCTTTTCCAGGGAGTCTTCTCTTCTCATGAGGTGGCCAAAGTATTGGAGCCTCAGCTTCACGATCTGTCCTTCCAGTGAGCGCTCAGGGCTGATTTCCTTCAGAATGGAGAGGTTTGATCTTCTTGCAGTCCATGGGACTCTCAAGAGTCTCCTCCAGCACCATAATTCAAAAGCATCAATTCTTCGGCGATCAGCCTTCTTTATGGTCCAGCTCTCACTTCCATACATCACTACTGGGAAAACCATGGCTTTTACTATACGGACCTTTGCTGGCAAGGTGATGTCTCTGCTTTTTAAGATGTTGTCTAGGTTTGCCATCGCCTTTCTCCCAAGGAGCAGGCGTCTTTTAATTTCGTGACTGCTGTCACCATCTGCACTGATCATGGAGCCCAAGAAAGTAAAATCTCTCACTGCCTCCATTTCTTCCCCTTCTATTTGCCAGGAGGTGATGGGCCCAGTGGCCATGATCTTCGTTTTTTTGATGTTGAGCTTCAGACCATATTTTGCGCTCACCTCTTTCACCCTCATTAAAAGGTTCTTTAATTCCTCTTCACTTTCTGCCATCAAGGTTGTGTCATCTGCATATCTGAGGTTGTTGATATTTCTTCCGGCAATCTTAATTCCGGCTTGGGATTCATCCAGCCCAGCCTTTCGCATGATGAATTCTGCATATAAGTTAAATAAGCAGGGAGACAATATACAGCCTTGCCGTACTCCTTTCCCAATTTTGAACCAATCAGTTGTTCCATATCCAGTTCTAACTGTAGCTTCTTGTCCCACATAGAGATTTCTCAGGAGACAGATGAGGTGATCAGGCACTCCCATTTCTTTAAGAACTTGCCATAGTTTGCTGTGGTCAACACAGTCAAAGGCTTTTGCATAGTCAATGAAGCAGAAGTAGATGTCTTTCTGGAACTCTCTAGCTTTCTCCATTATCCAGCGCATGTTTGCAATTTGGTCTCTGGTTCCTCTGCCTCTTCTAAATCCAGCTTGCACTTCTGGGAGTTCTCGGTCCACATACTGCTTGAGCCTTCCTTGTAGAATTTTAAGCATAACCTTGCTAGAAAGCAAATTAGAATGGACTTTAAAGTATTTTGGGTCCGATGAATTGCATTTTAGTATTAGAAACCGACCTAAGGGAAGGTTATCACGGAGATGTTTGGGATGATTAGATCTATAATGTAACAAGGAATTTCTATCTGTGCTTTTCTTATAAGGACGTACTTTAATTCTTGACTCATCCACAATAATTTCTAAATCATTTGTAAATACCTAATTCATTTGAGATCTTCATGGGTTTATACTGGAAGGCTGCATATTACTACCATTACTGTTATTATTTTTATTACCATATTTACTGAAATGTAATGTGCACCTTTTTTGGTGAAATTACATTGGGGAAATTAGGGTGTGAATTAGATTTGATACCGCATTTACATTCACCAGCAAATACTTTTTTGGTTTCAAGGTTCTGAAAATTGAGGTGTGCATTAGATTCAATGGTGCATTAGATTTGCATAAATACAGCAGTTTTCAACAGCAAATAAACAAAACAATAAGTTTTACCCATACTACTATTATTATTAATAATAATAATAATAATAATGTACCTTCATATCCAGTTGTCTAAATCGTTGGGCCATTCTGTAAAAGGAAACATAACCATCAGGAATGAAGCTTTGATTTCTGGATGTCTTAACTAGAGACACAAATCTAGCCAGGGGTGCCAACCTCAATAAAACATTTGTGGGGTGGGGACACAATCATAATCCCCGCATAATCAATCACATGACGTGGTGCATGAACACCATTTGACTAGCAAGGCCCATCAACTGGGGAGCAGCCCCCTCAAATATTTTCCTGGGGCCCAAAGCCCCCAAAGCCCTAGGAGTTGTCTCCTATGGATGTAGCCATGCAACCTATAATGTAATCCTTAAAGGTAAAGGGACCCCTGACCATTAGGTCCAGTCGTGACCGACTCTGGGGTTGCAACGCTCATCTTGCTTTATTGGCTGAGGGAGCCGGCGTACAGCTTCCGGGTCATATGACCAGCATGACTAAGCCACTTGTGGTGAACCAGAGCAGCGCACGGAAACGCCGTTTACCTTCCCACCAGAGCGGTACCTATTTATCTACTTGCACTTTGACGTGCTTTCGAACTGCTAGGTGGGCAGGAGCAGGGACCGAGCAACAGGAGCTCACCCCGTCGCAGGGATTCGAACCGCCAACCTTCTGATCGGCAAACCCTGGGCTCAGTGGTTTAGACCACAGTGCCATCCGCGTCCCTGATGTAATCCTTAGGAGAGTCCTTACTCCCTCTCTGCACGCCAAGGATGCATCTTCTCAGATGTTGCCACAAAACACATGTGCGCATTATCTAAAAAACAAAGTACCTGTGCTTCTTGTTTTACCTATTTGTAAATTTAATCAGTTAATAGCCTTGTACAATTAATTGATTAAAATTTATTTAATCAGGTTGAAGTCCTACATTATACATAAATGAGATAGAGTTTAAAATAAAAACTAAAGCTACTCATTTCAAATTTAGTTTTGTTTCGTTCTAGTGCCGTTACTTAAAATATACTTTCATCATTGCGCTGGTGGCTTTGGGGTTAATTACCTATGCTATTTTTAAAATGTTGGACACAGTTAACATCTATAGCCATATTTTGGAATCTTTACAAGTTGGATTGTATTATTAAGCACCAGAACTCTTCTAACTGTTCATTCTTAAATGGAAAGCCAATATATATATGAATCAATTGAAGAAATCTTTAAGAACATGAAGCACTGCAAGGTCTCCAGTATGGGTTTCAGAATAAAATATAGGCTCTGAAGTTTGATTAGATGGGAAAGACAAAGAAAGCAAGAAAACATACTCTTCTGATGAGTCAGTAGCCTTGATATTGATTTTTACTAGATAATTTTCTTTCATGACAGCTTCCCATGCCAGCGTTTCATTATCTTCGTTTTTTGAACCTTCAAGATATAAAATCCACACAAAATTGGAACATGGGCATATTTATTGACAAAGCAGAGAAAGAGCTATTGAATGCAGCTGAAACAGTGACCTCAGTTTGTTTCAGAAGATCTGATGCTATTACAGCTCAATTCAGAAGACAGACCAGAAAAAAGCCCTATTGAGTTCAGCTAAGTGTGTCTTAGTTTAACCCAGTACAGTGGTATCTTGGCTCTCAAATTCAATCCGTTCCAGAAGTCCGTTCCAAAACCAAAGCATTCCAAAACCAAGGTACACTTTCCCATAGAAAGTATTGCAACCCCTAAAACAGCAATTTAACATGAATTTTACTATCTAACGATACCATTGATCCATAAAATGAAAGCAATAATCTATGTACTGGACTATAAAATAAATAAGACAGTATTGTAGATGATTAAAAATAAAAATTAATTTTTTTTCTTACCTGCACTGATGATAGTCATTGTATGGATGGGGGGGCTTTTATCCATTTCCGCAGTCACACAATCAGTCTATCAGTAGCTGAACTGGGTTCCACACAGTCACAAAAACAAATGAACTGAAAAAGCCTCAAAAAGAAAAACGCAAAATAAATAGCAAAAACAAATGTGCCAAACTTAATCGGTTCCGGAAGCCTGTTTGACTTCCGAAATTTTCTCAGCTTCTGATTGGGACATGTGCCCTGGAAACAATAGCTGACAGCGGAATCAGACATTCAGTTTCTGAAATACGTTTGAAAACCGGAACACTTACTTCTGGGTTTTTGGCATTTGGGAACCAATGTGTTTGAGTACCAAGGCGTTTGAGAACCAAGGTACCACTGTATTGGAAACCATTTTCTCTTTAGCTAGTTTTCTCTTTAGCACCCCATACTTCGTTCCAATGAAGGGCCATTTTTACATGGAGACCCTTTCAGATGTAGTAACTCTCAAAATGAAAGTGCAACATTGGACAAACAATTGTCTGAGAAGCCTTCATACACTTCTGTGACTCCTACCCTTCCTCCCATAAATTGTTACTGTGCAAAATACCGCATTACTTACAACAAATTGACGGCTGTTTACATTCATTTTTACAGCAGCATTTTAAAAGTTTCCTCATCACCATGTAGATATAGGCAAAGATGACAAAAGGAAATGGTATAGTTAAGCGGCTGCAGTACTCTTGAATCAGAAAGTAGCGCTGGAACTTCCATACTTGGTCATTGTTCTCTTGAACCGATCCAACAGTATAACTAATGGATAGATTAACACAGGGAGTTATTAGTTCCATATCTACGTTTGCTCCTTATCTAATATGTCAAAATCAGCACATACTTCACTTTTCAGTAAGGGTTGGTGGTAATGGATCAATTACAGGGACTATGAAAGCCTCAAGATTTCCAAGCTGGAGGGGAGTTCACACTAGTGTTATGAGTTTGCAGGGGGCAGAGTCTCCTAAAAGTCCTAGGAACCAGATCCCCACCCCAACCCCACCCCAAAAATTGTAAGGTAAAGTTAAAGGGACCCCTGACCATTAGGTCCAGTCGCAGATGACTCTGGGGTTGCAGCACTCATCTTGCTTTATTGGCCAAGGGAGCCGGCGTACAGCTTCCATTGTTCAGTCCGGACACTGAGGTCCAGCGCTGAACCGCAATGGCGGTTCCCTCATTGCAAGAAGCGAACTTACAGGGAACCAGCAGAGAGCCTTTTCGGTAGTGGTGCCTGCCCTGTGGAACACCCTCCTACCAGATGTCAAGGAAATAAATATCTGACTTTTAGAAGACATCTGAAGGCAGCCCTGTTTAGGGAAGCTTTTAATATTTGATGAATTATTGATTTTTAATATTTTGCTGGAAGCCACCCAGAGTGGCTGGGGAAACCCAGCCAAATAGGCGGATTATAAGTTATGTTTTATATTATTATTATTATTATTATTATTATTATTATTATTATTATTATCTCAGTATATTGACAGTAGAAAGGGCAGTTAGGGAAACAGTGGCAAGCAGAGGAGCAGCTGTGTAAAAGTCTTGCTTTGAACTAGTGTATCTCAATTTCATCAAGATCGGAGCCACCCCACTTACTGTGAAATCCTACACATGTTTATTAAGAAGTAAGTCCTGCTGTGTTCAAGGGAGCGTATGCCCAGGAGTGTGTGCATAAGACTGCAGCATAAGAATCCATTTCTATTCAAAATCACATTGCATTGACAAAGAATAACTTTGCAGAAAACAGTGAAGTAATTTGACAGTTTGCGATGGTAATGTTATTTCACCAAAAAATGGCTATTGGTTGCTGACGTGCTGCTGATACCACATCACTAATTAAAATGCATTGGTAATTACAACCTTACTTGTGGAGATTAAAATCATATGTTGGATTGAAATTAATCCTATTCTAAACTGTTTAACCATTGAAAGAGAACTAAAAATAGGTGACTGGTGTGATCCAGTCCGCTGCATTTCCAAAACAATTTGTAGGCAGCTAGAACTCATGTTAAGGGTAAAGGGACCCCTGACCATTAGGTCCAGTTGTGGCCGACTCAAGGGTTGCAGCGCTCATCTCGCTTTACTGGCCGAGGGAACCAGTGTACAGCTTCCAGGTCATGTGGCCAGCATGACTAAGCCGCTTCTGGCGAACCAGAGCAGTGCACGGAAACGCCATTTACCTTCTCGCTGGAGCGGTACCTCTTTATCTACTTGCACTTTGACGTCCTTTCGAACTGCTAGGTTGGCAGGAGCTGGGACTGAACAATGGGAGCTCACCCCGTCGCGGGGATTCGAACCGCCGACCTTCTGATCGGCAAGTCCTAGGCTCTGTGGTTTAGACCACAGCGCCACCCGCGTCCCAGAACTCATGTTAAGAAGAGTGAAAAACCATCAGCCACACCCTGTGGCGTTACACCCAGCACATCAGTCTACATACCCAAACATGGCTATTAATAAGTTAACCAGGAGAATATTGGTGGACAGCATGTAGATGCACACTAGTGGAATGGTGATCCACTCTGGGAATCGGGGAACATTGTTGGAATCCACTTCTACACACAGAGGCTTCGATTCATTCCCAGTGACAGTACACTGATCACTCTCCAATGTGGTACCTATCATGAAAGGAACAGAAAAGACTCCTGAAATTCCAAAGCTCTTGTTAAGATTATGACACCAAACTCATGACATGTGTTGTCAGCACATTCTTTAGTGCTACTGGCACCTTTGTCTCTGCTGGATTTTGCTGAGCTAATCTAGTTGCCTAATAGGAGTGCATAAAGCTAGAATCCTATACAGATAACTTTGTGAAAATTGTACATTGTAGAGATTACTGTGCAGAAGTGAATACCTGCTGAGCAAAGATGTGCCCAGAAAACAGAATCCCCATGTGGCTGGCTGCACAATTTAGTACTAAACTGCATCCCATTGTAACATACTCACAATACAACTCTGAATGAGATTTTATTCAGCATGCAGACTTTTGCCACTCCAGTCTTCCTTCTGGCCCTACAAGGAAAGTGACTGGCATAGTCCCAGCATGGATTGTGCAGGTGGTGTGGGCCGATTCAATTTGGATGGATCATGACCTGAACTGAACATAAGTCCACTTTACAAGACCACCTGAGAGCTCTAGTGCCCTGGTCATCTGTGAACTCCAGACTGATTTCAGTAAGCCTCTGTGATACTGAAAGAGATACCTGAATTCTAGCAGCACATGTTTCCCACTAAAACAGAAGGGGGGGTGATGAGCTTTGGGCTCCTTAAGGACTGTGCTCCTATCTCCTTATTACTCTGACCCATTGTTCATTGGGATTCATTGTTCATTGTTCATTGGGATTGTATCTTAAGATGGATACCGTCAATATCTGTAGGATAGTGGCCAAACATTACAAGGTAAGGCTCATAGACAACAGATCGAAATATCCATTCCCAGCGGTGTTCATTCTTCCGCAGGATCCCTTGTCTGGCTACACCAAAAGCCACCATCCACACCGCAAAGAGGAACAGGAAGAAAAAGACATCAATCAGCTGTGAAAGGGAACATTTAAAACACAAGTCAGGATGATTCTGTTAAGTCATTCCACGCATAAGGCTAAGGGGGAAAAGATTAAAAAAACAACACTCAGGCAACTGTCTCTTGCTTCTCACTGTGCATTTATGAGAAAATCTCGCTTGGCTGCTTTGCAGAGGCCATGCACTCCTTGTTGTTTATTTTGAAATCATGTTGTTTATTTGAAATCAGAGCAATGTGCATGCTTCCAAGGCAGGGATGCAGAAGCTGTAGCCTTCCAGATATTGGGCCACAGTCCCTGGCCAATGGGCCACGATGGCTAGAGATGATGGGAATTGGAGTCCAACAACACCTGGAAGGCACCAGACTCCACACACACACACCCAGCTCTGCCCTAGAGGATACAGCCAGGACAGATGCTCCTGTAGCCAGCTAAGTCCAGCACATAATTGCCCAAGTAAGCACTCTATTCACTTGAGTATATAACCATGGAAATGAGTGCTCACGAGAGCTTGCAGTGGCTACTTAGATTAGGTGGGGGTTTTTATTTTATTTTTAATCACAATATATACTTTCACTAGATCACAGAAGTAGCTCCTCCAAAGAGAAGAAGTCCCCTATCAGATGAAAACTAGCATGTGGAATAACAGATGGCAAATGATTCAACATCTGCAGTGGCTCCTAACGCCTAGTGTAGATTACACAGCAGTGTAGCGTGATGTGCCTGCATCCGGGGCACGCAGGGTGTGGAGGGTGAAGGGAGCCTGCCATGCTAGCCCAGCCCTCGCCACCAATGCCACTGGAGCAACCCCTCTCCTGCACCAGAGCCAAGGGGGGCGCTCAGCTGGCTGACACAGCCCCTCCCCAACACCGGCAGAGAAGAGTGGCCGTGCTGCAGTCGCCCCTTGTCCACCTCCCTCCATCTGCGCACGCTCACCATCCAGGGAGTGCACTGAGCAAGGAGCAGTGATCTCTGGCCGGGTGGCCATTCAGCAATGGGGCTGGGGGTGCAGCAGTGAGGCTAGGCTGGGCTCTGGAGCCCAGAGACCCCTGGCAGCAGGCAGGGAAGGACAGGGAGCCAAGGACAGGACCCAGCAGGATGTGCCTGGGCGGGACAGGAATCATGGCAAAAGCCAGCGCCCACTAAAATTGTGAGCCCAGGGCCCAGGACCTCCTGAGTGCTACACCCCCGAGTGTACATGTCTTCCTGGCTTGGGAAGGAGTTGTGGCCAGCACCGATGCCTGTTCTGCTACATATAGTAATGTGAAAATGAAGTTTCAGCCCAAAACACTTGTGTAAGTGCTGCCAAACTATAAGACACATTTCTTTCCTTGTTCAATGAAGGTATAAGATCAATGATGGCAAGATTTTGCAAAAAGTATCTGCAGATGTGTCACATGCACACAGACCCACCTCTCATGACAAGAAACCAATTGCCAGCTGGGATGGGGTTTGGTGATGTTATGTATTGAAGTTATCACCATAACTGTTAACTTTCAGATTTGAAAATAAAGGATCAGCAGCCTCACCTGTCCCGGGGACAGTCTACGGGATATCTAACAATCCGGGATAGCAGCGGGAAGCAGCGGGAAATGGTGCTGGAATAAGGGAATTTCCCACAAAAAAAGGGAAGGTTGACAGCTATGGTTATCACCCTGGCCACCAGGGGTATCATGTACTATATATAGTTTTCACTCAGGTCCACGTCAGTTAGTTTAGGCGGGAAACCCTTGGTTGTTGTTGTTACAATGTTGACAGCCGGGTGCCTATAAAAGCAGGCCGGCTGAGCTGTTTGCTGTTCAGTTCAGTTCCAGCTTACTATAAAGAACCACTTGGAGAAATCTCTGTGTCGTCTGCTTTGTCAACCCACTACTTAATAGGTGACACAACCTCCAGCTCTCTGTAGCACAGCAATTGGCTGTAGAGCAGCAAAGTATTGCTGGCCTCAGATCTGAGCCCTATAAGGGATGTTCTGTCTTGTAATTCAGGGCTGTTGCTGAAGATTCGTCACAGAGGTTTGACTGACAGGCACTGCAGAGTTCCTGCACTAACGTCCCTTTGCAGAGGATTAATCATGAATCAATCTATCAGCACACAGATGACAGAATGAAAATGGTAGGCCCAAACCAGATAGTCGTTCTCTGGTTAAACTTTTATTTACACAGAGAGACCTCTGGGAGACTCAGGCTTGAGTCACACAACAATTACATTTTATATTGAATCAATCCATAGTCCTTACCATTCTCTGAAGCATAATGATCTTGGGTCCTAGATTCCTGCTTACAGTGAAAATATGGATGAGTCTTAGAGTGAAAATAATGTAATCCAGGCAAAAAATTACTCTGCCAGAATACCAGGATGCCTCATTTGAAGAATGGAGCCTGTGCAAATAAACAGATATACAAAAATTCCAGTTTTCAGTGTTCCCAATTAATAATATCAACTTGGGCACAATTTGTTTTCTCTCAGACCAGATGTTATGACAGGGTGACAGCTTCCAACCCCATTTCCCCCAAATACCTCAGCTTCACCCCAGGAAGCATCACCTTATATCATTATCATTATCATAGCATGTTTGTCTAGTGCAGGGGTCTGCAACCCGCGGCTCCGGAGCCGCATGTGGCTCTTTTACACCTTTGCCGTGGCTCCGGGCGCGGGGAGGAGGCGCATTGTGCGCCCTGACACTCCCCACTGTGGCGGGCGCTGTACTGGCTGTGACGTTGCATGGGGGCAGTGTGTGCGTTAGTCACGCACCGTCCCGACGTCACCTTCCCGGTTTTGCGGCTCCCAGTTTTTTTCCCCTTCAGAAACGGGTCCAAGTGGCTCTTTTTGTCTTAAAGGTTGCAGACCCCTGGTCTAGTGCAGCCTCTCCATCTTGCATCCCAGCTGTTGCTGGACTATAATTCCCATCCTCCCTGACCACTGGTCTAGTAGCTTTGCAGAAAACAAACCCAGCTGCAGTAATGGCCGGACCTGTTACAACTCACCTGAACACAATTCCTATTATGAAGTAAAAAATCCCAAGGGTGTCCATAACATTCCACAAGTCGGAAAAGTACTTACTACCGTTCATATACCACTAAAGAGGAAAAAGAAGACAAAAGTCACCAAACAAAGGGAGGAGTTCTGAATCCCACAGAGCAGAGTAAGCTGTTAGAATTGGTTGGACTCCAGTCGTCAGAGATTATGGGAGTCACAGCCCGGAGGGCACCACGTTGGCTACTCCTGCCATAATCTAACCATACCACAAACCAACCTTATTTACAATTCATAGCCTTACTATCTAAATTAACATTGCTCATTGAGAAATCGTGACTCAAGAAGCTAAGAGAAGAAGAGCGAGTGCAGTGCTGGACTAAGAGCTGGGAGGCCAGGCAGGGCTGCCATCTCAACTCAGCCCTGAAGCTCCCTGGGCCAGTCACTGCCTCTCTGCCTTACCTACCGCACAGGGCTGTTGTGAGGGTAATATGGAGAGGTCCTTGGAAGAAAGGTGGGATATAAAAGCATAAATAAACAACATACCCTGCTGCCTAATCTTATGCCTGCTTATGCAGAAGTAAATCCCATTTTGTTCAGCAGGACTTTCTCCCAAGTAAGTGTGCAAAGCAAACTAGCTAATAATATCTTATAGCTGCAACATTTTTAGTATAATTAAGTCTGTAGTCTGCTGGCAGTAGGAGAACAATATGGGTATGTCTTTAAGTTAACATCTTACATTAAAAACCTGACAGTACCAAACTATCGAAGGCTTTTCACCAAAGCCAGACTAAACGTCTTTCCTTCTGCAGTGTTGGATGGCAGGTTGAGAGGAGTTCCCTACCAGGACAGACTTTGCTCGTGTGTTCAAGACATCGATTCCATAAAACATATTTTGTTGCATTGTGCAAAATATGAGCAAGCCAGGGCTGAACTGATACTACCATTGCTGGCATCTTTCCTGGGAAAATCAGAGGCTCACTATGTCAGGTTCCTATTGGAAGACTGGACAAATGCTAGAACATTAGCAGTGGCAAAGTTTTTATTGGTGGTTGCAAGAACAAATGATCCCTATATTCTAAACAAAATGCTTGTTTAACTTGGAGGTAGGCTGTATGAATTGTGTACTGCTTTGTAATGATTTGTTGGGTCTCTGGACTGTAATAAAGGTTGATGGTGATGATTAGTATAATTAAAACAATTAAATACAAACAAAAGGACAATACATAAGATGTCAAACAGTAAGGACATTGATTAAGAGTCTTCTCTGGACTCCTCAACTAAGCACAGATTTCCCCTGTATATCATACTGTTTTTATGTACCGTCTTTAATACAATCTCATTGTAACCCCTTGTAAAAAATAATGACCATGCCTTGAAGAAGACCATCACGGATCCAACTGCACTAGAATGTGCCAGATCCCTTGTGTCAGATCCACCAGCTCAACGATGTTCCTTCTTTTTAGAAATACTTCTGGCAGCTTTCATTCATCTCATTTGCTTCTTTCCTATCTAACATTGTCAAATGTTTTCCTATGAATACTGATTTGCATAGCCTTTTCATGAGTTCATTTCCCCACCTTGTGACCCATGAGCCTAGTATGACTTTGTGGATGGCAACTGGGAGTATCAACTGGAAAGCAAGGCAACGAGATTGCCAAGCAGACCCATGACAGGCTGTGTGCAAATATTTATGCAACCCAGAGATGTTACAGGGATCTGGGAATATGCAGCTGCAAAATTACACACAGAATCTGTACTTGTGCAAAAATACACATCAGATGGATGTGTGGCTGCTGTAAACACACATCTAAGCTCAGGAATGCTATCATATATTAGGAGCTGAAATGTAAATGTTTCTTAAACTGTGCAAAAACACCCCAGTATAAATAAACCTAGTCCTAGCTCAAGTTTTATTATGAAACAGTGACATCTATTGGCATATAGAAACATTTATAACTTGTTTTGCTCTCAGTACCTCAAAGATGCTTCTAACACACTCTTAATGCGTTAGGAAAAGACTGAGTTCGGCTTTTTATAGCTGTCTTACTTCAAATATTCAGTCTTAGCAGTTACCTTCTCATCTGCAAATCATTAATTTTCTCCATTAACATCAAAATCTAGTCAAAATAAAAAAAAATCCTTCCAGTAGCACCTTAAAGACCAACTAAGTTAGTTCTTGGTATGAGCTTTCGTGTGCATGCACACTTCTTCAGATACACTGAAACAGAAGTTGTCAGATCCTTCTATATAGTGAGAAGATGGGGAGGGGTATTACTCAGAAGGGTGGTGGGAATGGGAGATTGGCAGATAGCCTGTTGACGACTCTTAACGACTGCAATAGGTCTTACAGGAAAAGGCAAGGGGTGTATAATTATACATCATGTATAATGTATAATGGATTCTTATCTCATTATACATGACTAAGCCATTTTTCACCTTCTCACCCCTTGCCTTTTCCTGTAAGACCTATTGCAGTCGTTAAGAGTCGTCAACAGTCTCATCTCAGCTATCTGCCAATCTCCATAGTGTAACACAGAGCCTACACAGATATAACAGACCTTTACCAGGATAAATGATTTGCTGCCTTAAAGCAGTCCATGTATAGCCTCATAGACTGGGGTACAATGGAAGCAGTGGCAAATTGCAACCTCAGCAGAGATACTATAAATTAATCCATGAACTCAGGTTAAGTAATAATGGCCTGGATATAATTCCAAATGCTCTAGTGGGACCTTCATGGAAAATCAAGAAAACGTTAGATTTCAACTCCACTGGAGCCCCATTCAAGTGTACTGATTCTGTGTTAAATCAACCTGCAAGAGGGGAAAGTGATGAAAGGTATACTCAGCATCAACCTCCACAAACTGGAGTGACAATATTTGAAGCATGGGGAGGCAATACAGGGGTGCCCCGCAAGACGAATGCCTCGCAAGACGAAAAACCCGCTAGACGAAAGGGTTTTCCGTTTTTCGATGCGCTTCGCAAGACGAATTTCCCTATGGGCTTGCTTCGCAAGACGAAAACATCTTGCGAGTCTTGCGATTTTTTCGCTCTCCCCCCTTTTTCTAAGCCGCTAAGCCGCTAATAGCCTTTTAGCCGCTAAGCCGCTAATAGCCGCTAAACCGCTAATAGCGCTAATCCGCTAAGCCGCTAATAGGGTTGCTTTGCAAGACAAAAAAACCGCTAGACGAAGAGACTCGCGGAACGGATTATTTTCGTCTTGCGAGGCACCACTGTACATGCAGTGAAGGATCCCCCACTGCAAAACTTCTCCCTTCAGCTCATGGGTAGCAGTGACAGAGGACACTAGCATGTTCATCCTCTCTCTCCTGATACATGTGTTGATTAAACTCAGAAGCAGAAGACCTGAATAGGGGTGGAGCCTCTTCTTTTTTCTGCAACTGGAATCATCTCCTGGAAATAAAAACTCCTGTTGATTTCCAAGAACTCCCTACTTGTCTCACTTCATCACAAAGCAGGATGAAGACCAGCACGTAGAGGATCAGTTCCAGCATGGTGGGTTCCTTCTGGAAGTCCATGAGCAGGACATAGGCAAAGAGCAAGAGGAAGGCGATGTAGAAGATGACAGTCCAAGAAAAGACAACAAAGGGGGAAGTGAAGAACCAGGCATAATACCAGAACATCTTTTTGCTCCTCTCGGTTGGCTTTTTCCTGTGAAAGAGAAAGGAACAGCTTAGAACAGGATAACCAAGCGGAAAACGAGCCTGCTGCTGAGTGGAGGCACACAGTAACAACAATGGGATACTATCAGTGCTCCCCCCCCCCAGAAAAATAGGTGCTGGTACTCACCTTGAAGTTGTTACAGCAAGTGTCACACTTCTTAACAACAAAAAGAGGTGCCAATACTGCGTACCTTTGAGTACCCCTTAAAAAAGCACTGGATACTATCAAACAAGACCAATCTAGGCAATGCAATAACACTACCAAGTTATTCTGACTCCTGTCTTTCCAATGGATGCCTAGGCAGCTGCACAGCCACTTGCTACATCATTCTGACATTAACAGCAATTGCATTTTTATTTATGTAAGTATCTTTAGGGTGCCTTTTAGGGTACAACTGTCCCAGGAATTACAATCACCCCTTTGCATATGTGGAGATTTCTCTGCAGGGGAAGCAAACCTGAAGCCTGCGTACTTACTACAAAACATGGCAGCAATTGTATTTTTGGAGAGGAAACCCATTACAGCTTTATTAACTAAAGTAATTTACCTGAAAGAGATGAAACCACAGCCTATTAAAGGGAAAAGGAAAAGGCACAAGATAATCTTCCAGTTCTTGGTGTCTCTAGAGATCTCCCCATACCATTGTTTCGAAAGAAAATTCTGAAAGACAGAAATATTATAATAATAATAATAATAATAATAATAATAATAATACCCCACCCATCTAGGGTGACTTCTTTTGTTAGGTGACTTCCAAAAAAATATAAAACATCAGTCATTAAAAGCTTCCCTAAACAGGGCTGCCTTCAGATGTATTTTAAAGGTCAGAAAGTTGTTTATTCTCTTGATATCTGGTGGGAGGGCATTGCACAGAGCAGGTGCCACTACCAAGAAGGCCCTCTGCCTGATTCCCTGTAACTTTGCTTCTCACAGTGAGAATGGAGACGCTCCTTCAGAGATACTGGGCTGAGGCCGTTTGGGGCTTTAAAGGTCAGCACCAACACTTAGAATTGTGCCCAGAAACGTACTGGGAGCCAATGTAGGTCTTTCAGTGTTATGTGGTCTCAGTGGCCACTCCCAGTCACCAGTCTAGCTGCCTCATTTTGGATTAGTTGTAGTTTCTGGGTCACCTTCAAAGGCAGCCCCACATAGAGAGCATTGCAGTAGTCCAAGCAAGAGATAACCAGAGCATGCACCACTCTGGCAAGACAGTCCACGGGCAGGTAGGGTCTCAGCCTGCATACCAGATGGAGGACACAGAATTGACCTGTGCCTCCATGGATAGCTTTGCGTCCAAAATGACTCCCAGGCTGCGCACCTGGTTCTTCAGGGGCACAGTTACCCCATTCAGGAACAGGGAGCCCCCCACCCGCCCCCTGTCCCCCCAAAACAGAACTTCTGTCTTGTCAGGATTCAACCTCAATCTGTTTGCCTCCATCCATCCTCCAACCACCTCCAGACACTCACACAGGACATTTAAAAGAGAGGTATTTAAAAGAGATGCAGAGTTGGGTATCATCAGCATACAGAAATAATAATTCATCAGGAGATAGCATCATATAAGACATTACATCCTACTTGCTCAGAAGTAAGTGCCACAGAATTCAATAGGTCTTACTCCCATGTAAATGGGCATATAAATGCTGGCTTAACTATTTCTGCTTCACTGAATAAAACTGACTATCTGTTTGCATCTTGGCGATTATACCTGGACTCCTGGCTGGGCAATGAATTGCTGGTCCTTTGCTTCCACAGCAAGTTCCAGACAATTGCTTCCACCCCAGGCTTCACAGGAATAGATAAGAAGCTGTTCAGCCAGATCTTCATCACTGCTGTAACATTCTGTGAACAACTCTAAAAAGTATAAATGGACAGAGAATCAGAAGCATCACCGGTCTTTTGAGCTCTTCCTGAAGGACTTATGCATATACAATTAGAAAAAGACTATGGAAATTATTTCAGTACATGATTGCAGTGGTGAGATTTTTTAATGCACATAAATGGGAAGATTCATCATTACCTACCATGGAGGAATGGTTGTTAAAATTATTGGACTTGGCTGAGATGGGCTAAGTTGATGTGCTTAATCGGAGAAAAATCCTTGTCAATATTTACTAAAATTTGCAATGCATTGCTTGGAGTTCAAAGCTAAATCTGAAAGTTTAACTTTGCTGATTTGCTGCTTTCCCATTACGATTTTTGTAGCAAACATTTGCATTAGCTCCACTCTTGAGTTGGAGCCTTTTAGATCGAAACCTACCAACAGCTCTTGTCTCATATTCATTTGCCAGCTCCTCTGATTCCCCAGCAGCATTGATATCATTCTTTACCTTGGCCAGGCTTTTCAGGAGCTTGCTTGCCCCTAACGCTGCCAGAGTGCAGCCTCTAGTCTGCAAAGAGAAAGAATTGCCAGATTACAAAACAGCATTACTTATGAGTTACTGTAACTGTGACACAATTCCAGTAACATCAGTTCATATCCCAAAACAGCAAGGCAACTGCATAATTTAATAGTACTCTGTTCCCTGAAGCTTGATCTGAGAAACCATGTGGGTGCTGCAATTCTGTTTCATCTTCCAATTCTCAAATTTGGAGAGGAGTGTCAAACATCTTGCTGCTTAAACTGGAAGCTAAAACCTTAAGGCCATCTGCCTTAAAGTAGGGTGTTGGAGTTGGCTGAACAATCTTTCCTGACTGATCAATCGACTCCAGCCCCTGCCACTCACGCAACTGGGCCCCCCCCCAAACAGCATACAAATCAAGATGGCTAACCGGACACAACAAACCTCCTCCCCACACACATACAAACAAACCAACCATACTGCAACCAACCGAATGCAATCAACCAAGCCCTGCACCATCCAATCTCTTACAATGCCAATAAAAACAATTAACTATATAAATAAAGGACCTAACAATAGAGTGAAAATATCATTATCCCGCCAACCCTCTCCCTCCCTCTTTTCCACCAGTGTCTATAACAATAGCATCTTACTGAATGCAAACAAACTCTAAAGGTCAAGGTAAAGGGACCCCTGAACATTAGGTCCAGTCGTGACCGACTCTGGGGTTGCGGCGCTCATCTCGCTTTATTGGCCGAGGGAGCCGGCGTACAGCTTCCGGGTCATGTGGCCAGCATGACTAAGCTGCTTCTGGCAAACCAGAGCAGCGCACGGAAACGCCATTCACCTTCCCGCCAGAGCGGTACTTATTTACGTGCTTTTGAACTGCTAAGTTGGCAGGAGCTGGGACCGAGCAACGGGAGCTCACCCCGTCGCAGGGATTCGAACCGCCAACCTTCTGATCGGCAAATCCTAGGCTCTGTGGTTTAACCCACAGCGCCACCTGCGTCCCTACAAACTCTATCTGATGCTTATTTCCCCTAAATTGTTTTTTGATTTTTATTGCTATTCTTGTTTTTATACTGTATTTTATGCTGCTTTTATAATTAAGTGTTTTAAATTTGTTGTCAGCCACCCTGAACCCGGTTTTTGAACCAGGAAGGGCGGGGTATAAATAAATTTTTTATTATTATTATTATTATTATTATTATTATTATTATTATTATTATTATTCTGAATGCAAACAAACTCTATGAGTGCTAGAGCCCTGTCTGGTCAAGTTGCATGGAATCAATTTCAATCCGTTACCCCCGAGGATGTGGACAGGCTGCTTGGACGAGTGAAACCAACCACCTGTCTCCTTGATCCTTGCCCATCCTGGCTTATAAAAGCTAGCCGGGAAGGGCTGGGCGATGGGCTCTGCAGGGTGGTGAATGCTTCCCTCTGTGAGGGAACATTCCCAGATCCGCTGAAAGAGGCGGTCATTAAACCGCTTCTTAAAAAACCATCTTTAGACCCGGCCAGTATGGCCAACTATCGCCCAGTCTCAAATCTTCCATTCTTGGGCAAGGTGATTGAGCGTGTGGTTGCTGAACAACTCCAGGCACGCCTGGAGGATGCGGACCATTTGGATCCCTTCCAATCAGGGTTCAGGCCTCATCATGGGACTGAAACTGCCTTGGTCGCACTGGTTGATGATCTCCGGCGAGCTAGGGACAAAGGTGAGAGCTGTTTCCTAGTTCTGCTGGATCTCTCAGCGGCCTTTGATACAATCGACCATAACATCCTTCTGGACCGTCTAGAGGGGTTGGGAGCTGGGGGCACTGTTATACAGTGGTTTCGCTCCTTTCTCCTGGGCCGTGTTCAGAAAGTGGTGGGGGGGGATGAGTGTTCAGACCCTTGGGCCCTCACTTGTGGGGTGCCTCAGGGTTCCGTCCTCTCCCCCATGCTTTTTAACATCTATATGAAGCCGCTGGGAGAGATCATCAGGAGGTTTGGGCTGGGTGTTCATCAGTATGCGGATGATACCCAGCTCTACCTTTCTTTCAAATCAGAACCAGTGAAGGCGGTGAAGGTCCTGTGTGAGTGCCTGGAGGCGGTTGGAGGATGGATGGCGGCTAATGGATTGAAGTTGAATCCTGACAAGACAGAAGTACTGTTTTTGGGGGACAGGGGGCGGGCTGGTGTGGAGGACTCCCTGGTCCTGAATGGGGTAACTGTGCCCCTGAAGGACCAGGTGCGTAGCCTGGGAGTCATTTTGGACTCACAGCTGTCCATGGAGGCACAGGTCAATTCTGTATCCAGGGCAGCTGTCTACCAACTCCACCTGGTACGCAGGCTGAGACCCTACCTGCCCGCTGACTGTCTGGCCAGAGTGGTGCATGCTCTAGTTATCTCCCGCTTGGACTACTGCAATGCGCTCTACGTGGGGCTACCTTTGAAGGTGACTCGGAAACTACAACTAATCCAGAATGCGGCAGCTAGACTGGTGACTGGGGGCGGCCGCCGAGACCACATAACACCGGTCTTGAAAGACCTACATTGGCTCCCAGTACGTTTCCGAGCACAATTCAAAGTGTTGGTGTTGACCTTTAAAGCCCTAAACGGCTTCGGCCCAGTATACCTGAAGGAGCGTCTCCACCCCCATCGTTCTGCCCGGACACTGAGGTCCAGCGCCAAGGGCCTTCTGGCGGTTCCCTCATTGCGAGAAGCGAAGCTACAGGGAACCAGGCAGAGGGCCTTTTCGGTGGTGGCGCCCGCCCTGTGGAATGCCCTCCCATCGGATGTCAAGGTGATGGACAACTACCTGACATTCAGAAAACATCTTAAGGCGGCCCTATTCAGGGAAGCTTTTAATGTATGATATTTTAGTGTTTTTTGGTTTCTGTGGAAGCCGCCCAGAGTGGCTGGGGAAACCCAGCCAGATGGGCGGGGTACAAATAATAAATTATTATTATTATTATTATTATTATTATTATTATTATTATTATTATGATGAAAAATGACTCTAGGAATTGAAAGTGGAGATGCTATACATACTTTTTCTTGCTTATTTGTTTCAAATCACAAAAACTTTAATAAAAACTAATTAAAAACAAACAAACCTCTGTCAAAAGCCTCACCAGTCTTTTCTTACAAACCTCCTATAAATGAGGTTCCACTATTTCCCTACACAATTTTTTTTCTGAGCTGACTTTAGAAAGCGTTCCAGAGGTTTCACCCAAATTCACCTACCTAAAGTTTACATCCACCATTTTTCGTCGTATTCTCACACCCAATTACTGTTTCCCTCTTCTTTCTCATCTCCCTTTAGATGTTTAAAAGTGAGCACGTTTCATCTTATATTATATTAAATTATTCAAGTGCAAAATGCCACCACTTTCCAATCACAGTTCTCATGTATTTCAAAAGCAGGGAAACTGCCATTTCCACACACAAGGGAGGCTTCAATATTAATTAAGGAGTACATATTTTCTAACTGAACAAGCTCTAGGTCAAACTCACATGTAAGCATAATGGACAAAAGTTATGCTGGAAGTGTAGCATACCTGTTCCCAGATCACTTTGGAGAGCTCCTTTTTGTTTTGAAGGACTGCCCAAATAAACAGAACCTGCAAGGGGTGTCTTGAGATAAGGGAGGCATCCTGAAAGCATATAAAAACAAGAATAAAGCTAAAGTTGCTGAAAAAGGAAACTTTGGTATTGACTCTTTTCGGAATCCCTTTGGGTGGTATTCAATTGTTACTCAGAGTAGATCTATTTAATCTGAGTAAAACTTAGCTGAATACCACCCTTTTGTTGTACCTGGTTCTAAGTGCTAACAGCTGTACTCTGCTATATGCGCGTCTGAGTTACATACCAGCAGCTGTATCTCAATGTCCTCCTTGCTGCTCTTGTCTTCTTTTTTGACACCTTTTCTGAAATCCTCCACCATCTTCCACACAAATGTAAGGAGGGCATCGTTGTAGGAGTTCTTAGCAATCTGTAGATTCTTAAACACCAGACTGCTGAAGTTGTTGGTATACAGATCAGTTAGAACATCATTCGTAAGAAACTTCCTCAGATTTAAGCCATTTTCCAGAAAGAGACGGACAAATTTTGGCCTGTCTTTTATCAGGGCTGTGAACATGACGTCCTGGAGGTCTGCAGACTAGCAAGGAACAAAAGACAGCAAAATGTTGACCCAGTTTGAAAGCAGAAGTCTTTCTCTAGCCCCTTGGGCTTCTCTTCTGATACACAAATGGTGATTAATTTCTTACGGCAGCCTTAATATTCTCAACAGAATAAAATATTCCTCCTGAGACAATAGGCTGTAGCTTCATATTGTCCACACACAGTGAAGATAATTTCCATATGGAGCTTCAGAAAATTATCTCCATTTAAAGCTTGGAGAAGTTTACAGAGCAGGCTCTCATGTTAGTGTGCATCTAGGAGTAATTGATAGGACCCTGTGTTCCATCCTATTTTGGGGGGAAAACCAATGGGCACATTGACTGCAACTGCACAACACGGATTACCTTGCCTTTCCAAGTTTTCCTGCCATTAAATAGATGGACTCCTGGCACCAGCCTTTCCGTCCTAGAGTATCAGCCTTGTCCCTGCCTGCCTGGTGGCTTTTTCAAGGCGAAAGCAACATAAGCTGCTCTACGTACCTCCCAGCGTCGATCATTAGTAAAGATCTCTTCACTCGCCAGCTCCAGCTGGTTCCATTCCAAAAGCAGTTTGAGTTGCCCATTCCAGTTATCTTTATCTTGTTCATTTGTGCTGAAAGCTACAAGTGCAGAGAGAAGTTGGTGGTTGATTAATATTAAAACAACTCTCTGGTTTGTTTCCGGTTCTCATTTGAGTCTTGGGGTGGGATGAGGAAATGCTGAGGGGTGGAGATGGAATCCCTCCCCCCACCTTAACATCTCTCTCAAGCCTGCCCATTAACCAAAAGGAAGATCTCTTTGTATATGAATGTGCTTTATTCTGAAAAGAAACAGAAATACTGTTGCCAGCAATCATGTAAAAAAAAGGAGAGAATTCTGCTCAAATATTGCAGTTCTCATGGTGCAGAATCCTGCCCTGCACCCAAAACTGTGGTAATCATATTTTAAAATATAATAATCACCATGTTTTCATGATTGTATGATGGATCAGAATATTTGTGAATAGTCACTGTACTATTAATATTTTTTTTCACATTTCATTTTCTTCAGTCCTCACTATTTACTTTCCCCACATCCTCTATTTCCAGGGGTCAGCAACGTGCGGCCCATGGGCCGGATGTGGCCCACCAAAACCACTTTACCGGCCCACGGGTCACCCGCAAACCGAGACGCCCACTGGGCAAGTCCCCCGTGTGCTGCGTTAAACCAGCGCAGGGCAGCGTGGGATCTCACCAAGTGATGCCGGAAATGGCATCTGCACACACGCAGGTACCAGAAATTGCATCTGCGCATGTGCAGACGCCAAAAATCGCTTCTGTGCAGGTGCAATTTCTGGCGTCTGGGCATGCGCAGAAGCAATTTCCAGCGCCACGAACATGTGCAGGCGTGATTTCCAGCATCGCGCTGTGCCAGTCTGGCCCACGGACCATCTCCGTGGTAGTGATCCGGCCCATGGCCAGTAAACCTTGCAGAGCCCGGCTCTATTCCTCAGTAAACATTCCCCCATCTGATAAAGTTCATTTGTTAGAGTTTAAGATACAGCTCATAACTGTTAATGTTTTATTATAAATTATTCATATATCCAAATCAAATAAATATGAAACATTAAAAAAAGAATTAAGGCATTATAAAACGGTTGATTTTGCTGCAACAGGCTTACATGGCTGTACTTCTGAAAATTCATACAAGAAGCATCATGCATGTATTCCCACAATTATCAGCATTCATTTGATAGCAGAACAAAGAAACAAAATAGCTCCTTTAACCGCTGCAAATTCCAAGACAACACCAAGGCTCCTTTAGATGTTTGAAGTTGAACTCTGAGTTTCCATTCCAGTTTGCTTCAAAACATAGAAAACTATGGAGAAGTTCAAATCTATAAACTGCCTACTACTTTTGATCCATTACAGTGTCTGATCACACTCACTTGTATTTTCTATGATATTCATGATTGTTTCAGTTCAATGGAAATGGAAGCTTTTACTGAACACCACCAACAATTGCCCAGTGCACATTTAAATCTTCCAAATTCCAGTGCGGAACTGAAAATCCTGATGGTTCCATACCAGGGAAAGAGAAATTGCCACTCAGTGCAGTGGCGTAGCGTGGGGGGTGCAGGGGGGGCCGGCCGCACTTGGCGCAACATCTGGGGGGCACGCTCGCACTCGCGAGGGGATCCATGGGGACCCTGCTCCGGGTTAGGGGGCGCAAATTACTTGCCTTGCCCCGGGTGCTGACAACCCACGCTACGCCACTGACTCAGTGCTATTCTAGCAAACTTTTTTTCAAAAGGGAAAATAGGGATATTGCTCAACTTTGTGTACAATTCATGACTGATGGGTTGCAAAGTACATTGTTTTTAAGGTAATGAGAAAGTAGAAACTATTAATCAAGCAATATGTGTTTTTAAAAAATAAATTTGGTTGTTTAATGAATTGGTTAATTAATCAATTTTATGAGCTTCCACCCCAAACATTCTAGATGGCTTCCAAAATTTATTAAAAATGCAATGTAAGCAACTGAATAATATTAAGAGACAAAACCAGCAACAGCATACCTTTATAAAGAGCAAATGAAATTGCATTGCTCACAATTTCATCTCCTGCTTCTTCTATTTTGATCACAGTTAACAGATGAGGATTTTCAAGTACTTCTTTAATCTGCACAAGGAAAGTCATGGTTTACTCTATCCTGAGGATCTTCATAATCAAATTACTCTCCTTTGACTACAGAATATCCTGTCAAGTTTAACTAGAACTTATTACAAAACAGGTATGCTCTCTTACTATCCACTGTTGGAGAGAAGTGGAGCAGGGAGGAATCATTCTGCTAGTCTTCATAACAATTTTAATATTGCATATTTTTCTGTGTCTAATGGACAAACAACTCACAACAGCAGTTCTGTGGCTTGAAATGGCACTACAGAAAAATATAGGAAGGATTGGGTCAATGGACATACTGGCAAGTTTACCCACATGTGGTCAGGATTATATACATACATACATACATACATACATAATTAAATAAATATTATATACTGCTGCAGAGATAGAGGAGAGAGACTAGAGGTGGACAGTGTCCTGATAAAGATGGAGTCACAAAGATCCAGCTTTGCTGTGTGGAAAGAGAAAGAACTAAGAAGAGGAAAAACCTGGAACTTCCAAAGTGGGGAAGCTTGAACCGTAGTGTTATGGCGCAACAACTGACTAGCATGTGATGGAATGCCATGATTATGTAAAATCTTCTTTCTGACGCATCCGACAATGCTAGCATTTCCAGGAATAGGTCAACATTCAAAGTGGGAACCAACTACTGTTACAAGAGATTAAGGTAAAAAAATGTTGCCTGAATTCTAGCAAATATCCATGAAGGAGCAAAATGTAACAACACTTTTAAAAATCTATAGTAGCAAAACAAAACGGTGAGCACAAAACGTAAGAGAGCTTCATTAGCAGTCCTGAGAAGCCATTTCTGTCTTCTAAGATTATTATAGGTAACAGGTAATGGACCGAAAAAGAAACACTGATGAAACACTGGACCATTAACTGAGAAAGCCATTTCCTCCTGCCCCCCCCCAAAAAAAGAACTAAATTACTCCTTCACTAGGGCTTAGTGCCATTCTAAAAAATTAAAAAATAAGATTTTCCATGCACTCAGTTTTTCCTGGTGCTTGAAACAGAACAAAAATCCAGAGATGGATGTAACCTCTGGAGAGGTTTCCTGCACACCATCCATTGAAAGGACCACTCCTGCTCCACCTCCTAGTTAGAGAACTAGAATGGTGCCGTGGGGTAATTTTAGGTTCTGGAACATTTCTGTGGCCACCTCAACTGACACCAAAACCTTCTTGTTTCAACAGACTTTTGGGAATTGACTGTTTTTAATGAAAGGGCTGGTACCATACTGTTTTTATTTTAATTGTTTGTATGTTTTAAACAGATTTTATATATGTATATAGTTTTAATTCTATTACTGTTTAATTGGTTTTTAAATGATAGTTTTTTTCTATGTTTTTAGTGATTCTTGTTTTTTCTCTGTAAGCTGCCTTGAGTCCGATCAGGGAAAAAGGCGGGGTATAAATAAATAAATCATCATCGACAACAACCACTAACAATTCCCTTTTAATGCAAATAAAATGTTTTGCTAAAATTCCCAGAGCTTAGCAGCTAGCCAGTAAGTCTCTCCCAAAAACCATCCACTGAAGGCTGACATTTGCTTGAGCCTCTAAAGAAAACCGAAGTGTACACAGGGCTCCTATCAAATGGATGAACTTACCCATTTGATCCAGTTTTCAGTCTCCTCTTCTGTGAGTCTAGAAAGAGTTCGAGGCAAGTATCTGAGTAATTTCTCTTTGACAGATGAGGACGTAAGCGAACCTTCTGCCTCTGCTAAGCTTGCAATCACATCTGCAATCTGACCAGAACCTTCCACCACCACACAGGGAATTTTGCTCTTGACTGCGGTGTTAATAGCCTATGGAATAAACCATTAGGATGAATTCAGGGGAAAAAACAGTCATCTTGCTGTAACAGTCCTTCTCTCCAGACCAGTGAAAGGGATAGATCTCCAAAGGCGCCTCCATTCTGCCAGCCATAATTCATTTTCATTTGCAAGAGAGGCACAACCAATTGTCACTCTTGACATGCACATCACTCAGGGATTATGCAAATCCCCATGTTGGCCATTGATATTCCAGAATATTGTGCTCAGCATGGGCAACTGCAACACTGAACTAGCCGTCTTATTTGAGGTACAGTGGTACCTCAGGTTACATATGCTTCAGGTTACATACACTTCAGGTTACAGACTCCGCTAACCCAGAAATAGTGCTTCAGGTTAAGAACTTTGCTTCAGGATGAGAACAGAAATCGTGCTCTGGCAGCGCGGCAGCAGGAGGAGGCCCCATTAGCTAAAGTGGTACCTCTGGTTGAGAACAGTTTCAGGTTAAGAACAGACCTCCAGAACGAATTAAGTACTTAACCTGAGGTACCACTGTACTTCTGTTAAGTATAATGGTTTAATTGACACAGAAATGAGAAATGGCTAAATGTTTTTTGGTGAAAAGGTTTAACATGGGGTTCTTCCATGGGGCTATATTGAAAGCAAGGAGAGCACTTGGAGCTCTTGCTAAGTTAATGATTAACTACTAACTCATTGCAGTTTCTCTTGTAGCTATCATGTGAGTGTTGTAACCTTAGATCATGTGAGAGGTATTGAGTTGAAAAATCTCCATAATGAAGGTAGTTGCCTTTGAGTCTTTTCTCCTAAACTCAATGGAATGAAGATGTAAATTGAAGCTTTCCTGAAGGGAGAGCAAACAATCTGGAGGCTGGAGAGAGAGAGAGAGACCTTTTAGGTCTGAATGGATTACCGGTATTTCATGTTTTCTAAGATGCTGATCCTGTGTTGGAGAGCACAGGACATTGTATGGATATTTTGGATATATGATTTGATGTATTCTGATTTATTTTAAAGAGTTCTGCCAGTAAAAGTTTGAATAATATTTTTATGGATCTGGACAATTATTTATTTCAAAAGAAGTCAGCTCTTATGCTTCCAGTAACTTCAAACTGCACAATATTAATATCTGCAACAACTTCTCTGTTCAACTTCCTGTACACCTGGGTAAACAGGTTTTCACTGGGAAGCACCTTAATATTTACAGGGTTCTTTAAAGAATGGAAGTTTTGAATATGACAGGGTGTGACAATGTGTTCACCCTACTGTAGCTGCGACGTCTCCTGGCCATACCTCAATTATCTTGAGGAAAAGAAATAGTGAGCAGCCATTAAAATATCTAAAGCAATTGCTGATGGTAAATTAGATTAAGCAAGAGTTATTTTTCAGCTGATTCAAGAAATGAATTACAAATATGCACCATCAGTTGTGGTTTATTTTACCTGGTGACAACTTTTATTGTTAGAAATCTAGTTATAACAACCAAAATGTATGTTTATACAATGATTCAACAATACTTAGTATATGTTGTGGTTAGGGTTTTAGTACTGTATCAGTATTAGTATTGAGGCAGTTGCCAACCAAGTCAATGGGATTAGTAATTGTTTTAGGATGATGAGACAGATACTCATGTTCCACAAAGCTATTAGGTGTATTTGCTTTCAGAATATTATTAATGCAGCATGTCTGGTACAGCACAATCCTATTTTGCAGACAATATCTCTGAGTGGATGCAACCAACATTTAACCACATTGCAGGTGAATAGTGAATAGAAAATGCTTTGGAACGTGTGTGTGTGTGTGTGTGTGGTTAACAAAAATTGAGTCTGTGGTCCAGACTCAAAACCACATAAATGTTCATTACACTTTAGATAACAAGGAATGCTAATGGGACCAGAAATATTCGAAGAGGAGGAGGTCTAGCAAATAACACAAACACAAGGATGCAACACAAGGAACCTGAAAACGTCTCAGATAAATAATGAGAATATTTCAAATAAGGACTAGCTGTAGGAGCCTGCCACATGTTGAAATTTGGAGCTAATAAGCAAGGATATTTCTCAGGGATCATTCTTGAAAATTTTTGGTGCATAGAGTCTACTGCAGTACTGCCACAAATGGAACTTAGAGACAACTTTGAAGATAAGGTAAAGGTAAAGGTACCCCTGCCCGAACGGGCCAGTCTTGACAGACTCTGCGCCCATCTCACATCTATAGGCCGGGGGCCAGCGCTGTCCGGAGACACTTCCGGGTCACGTGGCCAGCGTGACAACGCTGCATCTGGCGAGCCAGCGCAGCTCACGGAACGCCGTTTACCTTCCCGCTGGTAAGCGGTACCTATTTATCTACTTGCACCCAGGGGTGCTTTCGAACTGCTAGGTTGGCAGGCCAACTTTGAAGATACCAGCCGTTAAATAAAGACAGAAGAATGAACGCTAACACTTATACTAGAGGTGAAGTTGACAACCATTTATCCGGATTCATGATATAGTAATGCAAACTGATTTAATGTAACTTAATGAAACAATGTAAGATAGGCTGCTATTAATATAATTAGCAAGCATGAACTCATTTTATAACCATTTTAAACATCACATGAGACTCCTGATATTTTATACTGAAGGTCCTAAAATAATTGACCGTGCAAAATGAATCAAAATAAGAAATCAAAATAAGAATAATGCATATTTCAAATGCCAAAACAATTTCAAATCAAACAAATTACCTAATTAGGAATTTATGGTATTCACTTGCAAGCCTTAACAGAATTTATTGGATATTTAACTACTGAAAGCTAGCTTTTCTGCTCAAGCTTTTGATGCTCAACAAGCAGAGTTCCCTCCGTCACAAGAGGGGTGGACAGCAGCATGATCATGTGCATATTTAGTTGGAAGTTAACTCCACTGTGTTTGGTGGGACTTCCCCCTTAGTAATAAACGGCGTTTCTGTGCGCTGCTCTGTTTCGCCAGAAGCGGCTTAGTTATACTGGCCACATGACCTGGAAGCTGTCTGTGGACAAACGCCAGCTCCCTTGGCCTATAGAGCAAGATGAGTGTGCAACCCCAGAGTCATCTGTGACGGGACCTAATGGTCAGGGATACCTTTACCTTTACTTTTAGCCCCTTAGTAAAGGTCCTTCAGAGCAAAGTTCGGTGAAGACAAATTGTAAATTCTATATAAATCAATTGGATTTGCTGCCCGATAAAGGGATCAGTCAACAGCAGGCTTTAGTCTCCGCATTGTGATGAGAGCGTGGAGAAGTTGCCAGCTTCAGTCTTAGGAACAGAAATTGGATGGGGGGGGGGAGAATAATCACTACCTCATCTGCTTCATGCTGCTAAAAGTCAGTAATAGTCTATACTAGAGGTACTGTAAGTAATATCTATTTGACTGCCATATATTCTTTTAACATGCTTGCTTGGTGGCATGACATATGAAGAGTGGGATTTACGGCATTTGTGTCTGCGCACACTTTGGCCCTCCACTAGTTCAGTTCTGTGCACTCTGGTCTCAGAGCTACTCCTGTTTTTCATCTGTTTAATAACGCAACTCTTCTGCTTCTCTTTTGGAGTCTCAAACTGCTGCACAGTTAGAAGGGAGGTACACAAGCACATGAATAGATGCACAAGTGACCTGTTTAAGAATATTTTGATGTCAAGGGATCTCTGATTTTGAGCTAGTTGTCTAGAGATCACAAAATAGCCCCCTGAGTTAACAATGCACTAGAATATCAACCAATCAATCAATTGTAATTCTTACAATGGCTATAAGCAACCATTTATGCTCTCTCTCACACATTCACACCAGGGTTTGACCCAAGAAAAAAAATAATTCGAATTAACCATTGAGATCTTTTTGCCTCCTTCTGTTGATATTGAAAAAGCTTGCTTGCTCAAGAAACTTAGATTACATACACACACACACACACATATATATATATATTCCTTCCTTTTAAAACAGAAACCATTGCCAAGAACACTCAGGATATTACTGAAACCTAAGCACACAGTCCTTGAATCTACCATCATACCTCATGTTACGGACGCTTCAGGTTAAGTGTTTTTGGGTTGCGGACCGCGGGGAACCCGGAAGTACCAGAACGGGTTATTTCTGGGTTTCGCCGCTCGCACATGCGCAGAAGTGCCAAATCATGCCAGTGCCTGTGCAGATGCGGAGCTTCAGGATGCGAACGTTGTGGGTTGTGGACGTGTCTCCGTCACAGATTACATCCACAACTCGAGGTTCCACTGTATATGAATGCAACACCAAAATGCTACTCTCCATGCACACCTAACCTAAGATGTAGAAGATAGAGGGAGATTGGGGGGGGGGAGGGACACATACTTACTTTCAATGTTTCTATTCCACCTCCTTGGGCAAAACACACAATTGGAATCTTCCCACCATAATTAGAATCTGAAACACAAATGCAGTAATAAACAGATGTATGCATTTCCAGAAGAACACTTCTCTGTTTATAATTATCAGAATTGTGCTTTGACCAGACTTTGTGTATTCCATTCTGAAAGCAGACATTCATTAAAATGTGCCTGACCTTTCCATAATTTAAATAACCTCTCTTTATATAGCACTAGAATATTTTGCTGAATCTATTTTGATTCCTAGATTCGCTCTTCTCAGCATTTTAAGGAATGGCTACAGTCCTCTTTGTTAATCAATGCTTAGAGGCTTTTTCTTTGTTCACTTCAACTTGTACACAAAGCCCTTTCTCTCTCAGCTCTGTCTCTACCATCTCATGTTGATTCTTGGTATCTCTGTTCATAATTTCATTCATTTCTTCCAGCATCACAGCAGCATCCTTTATCTGTTCCAGTTTTCCAAACATCTATGTGGATATCCACTCCACTTCATCATCTGGTGTTTCCCACTTTGCCTGTACTTTCTCATGTTCAGGCAGATCTGGATCAACATCTTTTTCCACTGGTCCTTTTTCCACATCGGCATTCTTTAATCTGATGTTTCTCTGATCCATTCTCATTTATCATTCTGCACATCTCAGTTCTTAATTCTGACAGCTGTTCACCTAGCAGTTGTCGCATGATACCAACAATCAATGGGATATTCAGCAGTATCTTTGCCATGTTGGGTTCTATTAGTCTCCCTCGTGGCAGTCTCTGCTTTAAGAAACTTGTGTCCATCTCTTTAAACCTGCATTAATCCTGAATTCCATTCCCACGCTGATAAATTGAGTTTCACTTTTGCAGCTAACACCACATGCACATATTGGAGGATTACAGTTAATATAAAATAAAGGTTTTAAACAGATTCAGAGCTGCCTTGTCCATGGTACTCTTTCATAGTCTCCAATAATTAAGATAAACTTTTCGGTTTGTTTTTTAGCCTGTCAATTAGTGCCTTTTCATCTTGGAGGTGTCCATTTGTTTTCTGGGTGCTAACTAGGTAAAAAGGTAAAGGGACCCCTGACCATTCAGTCCAGTCGTGGTCGTCTCTGGGGTTGCAGCGCTCATCTCGCTTTATTGGCCGAGGGAGCTGGCGTACAGCTTCCGGGTCATGTGGCCAGCATGACTAAGCCGCTTCTGGTGAACCAGAGTAGCACACGGAAATGCCATTTACCTTCCCGCCAGAGCGGTACCTATTTATCTACTTGCATTTTAACGTGCTTTCGAACTGCTAGGTGGGCAGGAGCAGAGACCGAGCAACGGGAGCTCACCCCGTTGCGGGGATTCGAACTGCTGACCTTCTGATTGGCAAGTCCTAGGCTCTGTGGTTTAACCCACAGCGCCACCCGCGTCCCTGGGTGCTAACTAACTGGTGGATAAAAAATCCATTTCATACTTACTTACTTAAATAATTAAAAGGAGGTTTGGCGGACCTGATGTCCTCAATTAATGATTGTTATGTGGTGCATGGGCCCGATGAAGGTTCCGCGCTCAAGATATTCCTCCGCACACAAAGACTTCCTTGTCTCCGGTGTGATTAATATCTTCTTCTGAGCATGTGCAGTTGATTCCCAACCCCTCTTATCTCCCAAGGGAGTTTTAGTAACCAAGATTTATGCCTTGGTTATCTTGGTCAGCAGTCAATGACTAGTCTGCCATCTTTCCATCCCACAAAGCTCTTATATGTCCTGCCCACAGATGCCCACCTCAGTCCCTTGTACGCCACAGTCATTGCTGCCACTATCTCAGCAGCAGCAGATGCAGTCCTTGGAGGCCAGTTCTGCTGCCCAAGGTGGTGACTTCACCTTGCCTCATGGGTGGGCTGCCCTGGCCCAGGTCATGTATAAAGCTGGGGGCAGAGGGCCAATTTTAAACATCAGAAGCGGTCACAGACTGTCACAGCCTATGGCTTTCCTTGCTACCACCAACTGGAGCCTGACTGCTTCTACTTAAGCAGCCCTATAAGCTCTGTAACTGCATCCTGATCCAGCCAACTGAGCAATGTGGTAAGGCACTTGGGGGGGACGGACGGGGATTTGGTTAGGATTTTAATGAGAGCCTATCTAATTTGCACTTTACATGAACCAAAACACAGCTCCTTTTTTAAATTTTCTAATGGCTTGCAAAAATGTGTACATCAAGCAAAATTGCATAAATTTTTCACTAAATACTGACATATTTTTATGAGCATTGTTGTTAAACCAATATTTTCTTGCCACTATCTAGGTAAAACCTCCTGCATGCTATCCTAAGATTCCTGCGCGAACTTTGAGGCTCTTCCATTATGCTTAACATTTTCAATCTCCCGTCCTTTTTTTTGTTTGTTTTTTGTTTGGCTATTACTTTAATTTGGGTTCTGCTTAACATACAGTTGTGCAGATAAAGTTGGGGGCGGGAATTGAAATTGTACTCACCACTTTGTAACGGTTTTTAAAGTTCCTGTTACGTTTTGGATATTTGCCTTGTTTACCTTGCCTCTCCTCCCTCCCTTCTCCTCTCTTCATTATTTTTCCTCTGTAAGCTCCTCCAGGCAGCAACCTCAGGTTACCTTAAGCTATTCTGTGTTTTGTTATGTAAACTGACTAAGCCTTATAAATAGTAATAATAATATTTCCCGTGATTTCCATCCAGAAACAGTATAAAATTAATGCTTTGGGTTAATAGATTTAATCAGCAAAAAATCTTTTACTAAGATACTTTAATTTATTTACTTACTTAATATATTCTTAGACTTCCTTTCAAGCATAACTTCTCTGAAGGTATTTTACCATAAAAACCAAATAAAACACTCCTGATTAGGTGTTGAATGTTGTCTCTTCTAGCCTGTTTGCCCTTTGTTATTGTTTTTGTTTAAACCAATTCACAAACCAAGAACCTATAAATTGACCACTAATAATGAACCCAGGTCGCAGAAATTACTGCAAATTTATGATGCTGTTTTTGTGACATACAAATGGCATGAGAAGACTTGTTCGACTTATTTGTAATACAGTGGTGCCTCGCAAGACGAAATTAATTCGTTCCGTGAGTTTTTTCGTCTAGCGAATTTTTCGTCTTGCGAAGCACGGTGTCGGAAAAGTTTTGGAAAAGCTTCAAAAATCACCAAAGTCTTCAAAAACCTCAAAAAAGGCTCCTCGAAGTCAAGTTGCAACTGTATTAACGGTGTTAAGAAAAAGGAAACAAACTTGCAAGACGTTTCCGTCTTGCGAAGCAAGCCCATAGGGAAATTCGTCTTGCGAAGCAGCTCAAAAACCGCAAAACCCTTTCGTCTAGCAAGTTTTTCGTCTTGCGAGGCATTTGTCTTGCGGGGCACCACTGTATTTATTATCCTTATTATCTTATAAAACTCAATAAAAAGTTATTTAAACAAAGAAAGAAAGAAACCCAAATTAAAACAATTCACAATTACAACCAGTTCATTCACCCTCAGATATTCCTTTAATGCATTGCACCAACCCTTGTGCTCCATAGAAACTGACCTGGCATAATGCGTTCTGAAATATATTTTTCTAACTGGGTTCGTAGCTTGGCCTCTATGCCAGGGTATCCATTAGTTCCGTTATCAACCAGAATTAGATGTGTATGGTTATTATCCAGACAGTACAGAGGGTCCCTCTTAAGGTCATCCATGATATAGGGTGCGGAATAATACATCTGGAAAAGACAGCCACATTAATAAAAATTAAGCTACTTCCACCAACTGATTACAGTTGTTGCGCAACAGGATACCTCTAGCCACCTATTATTTTACCTCTTAGAACTTTGAAATACAGTGGTGCCCCGCAAGACGAATGCCTCGCAAGACGGAAAACTCGCTAGACGAAAGAGTTTTCCGTTTTGGAGGTGCTTCGCAAAACGAATTTCCTATGGGCTTGCTTCGCAAGACGACAATGTCTTGCGAGTTCCTGCTGGTTTCCCCCCCCCTTTTCTAAGCCGCTAAGCCGCTTATTAGCTGATCCGATCAGCAGATAAGCCGCTAGAAGCCGCTAAAAGCCGCTAATCCGCTAATCCTTTAATGGGCTTGCTTCGCAAGACGAAAAAACCGCTAGACGAAGAGAATCACAGAACGGATTCTTTTCGTCTTGCTAGGCACCACTGTACTCTTCCGTACATATAGCAAATTTACAACCTATTTCCTCACTCTTTGTAAATAGCCTCTTGTGAATCATGGTCATCACCTGCATCACTCTTTCCTCTCTCATTTTTGTATTGCCTAGCGCCTGACCCACCTCCAAGAACCTGTGCCCTTTCTAAGCCCACTGCTGCCCTGGCAGTTTAAAACTTTACACCCTTCTCTTCTAAGTATACATCTACCCAGAGTTCTCCAAATTCCTAGAGACAAAATTAACTAAATTGCCTTCTGAATTATGCATTAAGGTTGGAATGCACTTTTAGCCATTTCATCAAAATGCAGGACTGTTTAAGCTTCAAATAAATAAGCCAGGATATCAGTGCACACATGGGTGCGCTTTAAGTAAAGAAGCCAACACCTCATT
Organism: Podarcis vaucheri; assembly: GCF_965113315.1. NCBI lineage: Eukaryota > Metazoa > Chordata > Lepidosauria > Squamata > Lacertidae > Podarcis > Podarcis vaucheri. The sequence goes on from NC_138759.1 coordinate 133,618,447, forward strand.
TATACAGCAACAAGCTACATTTATAGGGTTACATATACAAGTTGGAATCTAGGAAAGATGTAACATAACTGCAGGATGTTAATCAAGTTCAGTACCTCAGCACTGCAGTTTCTAATCAGACTCTCGCGGTTAGAAACCATCCCCCAAGCAGCTATTCCAATAGCAACGACATTCTCTTCGGAGCTCCTGCTGATAGTGTTATCTCTTACCACTTCCCCAATATACTTCATCAATCCATAGTGCGTTCCCCCAGTGAATATCCAGGCGCCTGTAGTTTGAGAGTGCAAAGCCAGGCCAAACAGGGTCACGTTGAATGTGTAAACTGTTTCATAGATTTTACAACATTTAAGGAAGCTTCCCATACCCTAAATTGTGTGTGTGTGTGTGTGTGTGTGTGTGTGTGTGTATCACTATAACATGACTGTAGCCGGAGGGCAGAGGGGCAGCTGCTCCCCAATCAAGTAAATAAAAAAAGTACCTAACTAAAAAATAGAAATTGTAGGAAGAGTTTGACAGATTTTTCTGAGTGCTTGGGGTCAACAGAAAGTAATTTAAAGCAACTGTTTTAAAACAGCATTTGGAATCTGCTAGACAGAGCCAAAGAATGATGACAAGTGGGTGTCCTGGCCATGTTTGTCAAGACCCCCCTCTTGGCCTCACTGGTGTGGAACGCAAAGGAACGCAGAGCAATACCTTTGGCACCAGTCTGGCTGCAGGAGTGTCAGGGACTGGCTGGATGAGGAAGAGTGGTGGGAGCCGCCTGCCCAAGAGCCCCCCAGGGAGGACAAAGGAGATGACAATTTAGACCCTGGATTGTGGTGGTGGGACACTGAGGAACAGTCTGGGGAAGAGATGAGCTGGGAGGTGCTGTCAGTGGCGTAGCGTGGGTTGTCAGCACCCGGGGCAAGGCAAGTAATTTGCGCCCCCTAACCCGTGGATTTGCGCCCCCTAACCCGTGGATTTGCGCCCCCCAACCCTAACCCCCAGATGTTGCGCCCGGTGCGGCCGGCCCCCCTGCACCCCCCACGCTACGCCACTGGGTGCTGTGGCATTTGAGCGATCAAGGTGGGTCAGGAGAAGGAGGCCCTTCCAGGTTAGGGTTAGAGGCTGAGAGCCATAGCATGAGCACAGAGGTTGCCCTTGTTGCCCAGCAGGAAAGTCCCAGTCAAGAAGAGTCCTGCACATTGTTGAGAAATGGGCCAGAGAGGCCCAGAGTAGGAGCCCACCCTCTCCATGCGGCCTTCATCTACTTGGGAGGGATCCAGAGTGAGAGGATAGAGGGGGGAGGGAAGGATCAGTGGTCAGTTTCTGCAATGCCTGAAATTGATTCCATTAATTCCTAAAGGCTGGGGTGGCAATAAACATGCAGAACGGAGAGCAGGTTATACATCAGACAGACACTGTCCCTCCTTTCCACCACGCCTTGAGGCTCATTTTTTATTTTTGCTTACGATAAAGCAAGTGTTTTGGGAGGAAAGGCTTGGTTGTTTTACCTTTAGATTGTGCAATATAGATCAGCCTGCTGACTATCTTACGCATACGTGGCTTTAAAGCAAAGTTTTTTGCTCCGCCCGTGACAGAGATGATGAGGTTGGGTGTTTTCAGGTGCCAGTGCTGGGTCATGAGGTCGTAGAGTGTTTCCGAGTCTGTGTCACACGAGAGGCGAATATACTTAAAAGGGAGGAAAATCATATTTACAATAAGAAAAATATTCCACTCAAGCCAAAAGGCAGATGTCTCATTTTGTCAAGACCTTCTCTTCTCACTTGCATGGCACTCAGGATGCCTGCCATGTCTGCTTTAAGCTCTTCAGCCAAGAGCTGGTGTAAATAAGATGCTGGCTGCATAAAAGGCACCAACTTGTGCAAGGTTCTGTGATGTGCAGCATTTCATTTTAAGGATTCTTAATCGATGCACCAGCCCTATTCACCTTGGATGTCTTATTTTATCCTTCCTGTTGGTGATTTATGATGAATGCCTAAGCCTGCAATCCTAACCCCACTTACCAGACAGTAAGTCCCATTGAACTCAATTCATTCTAAGAGCTCTTCAAAGTCAGGTTGGCATTTATCCCTTCATGCTTCCACTGTGTGAGTGTGCATGCAAACAGAGATTTTGCCTCAATCTTCAATCTTAGTTTTAAACATCTACTCTATTCTTTCTTTGGTGCCAACAGTTATCCCAGCACCTACAAACTCCCCTCTGAATGTACCCAAATGGAAAAAGAAAATTAGTAAGTTTCCTGGCAATTTTATTTTGAAAGACTGAGTACTTTTTGGGGACTTAATATATTTCATAGAATCACAGACTCAAGAGAATTAGATAGAAAGAATAGATAAGACTCTCAGCCTCAAAACATTCTCGTCTTTTGAAATTAATCCTTTAGAAAAGATGACAACCAAAAATCCTATAGAAAAACGAAGAGGACATTTAATTGACTTACTTTTCCTGTTTTGCCCAAATTTTCAAACTCAATATCGCCAAAGGCATCCGTTGGGAATTCTTTAGTGTGTTTCTTATAATTCCATTTTTCATGGTTGCTCATCTGAGTCCCTTCTACATGCTGTGACTTTGCGTACCCACATTTACATAGATTGTCACTATCAAGAAATGTATATTGGGGAAGAGAAATAACAATTAACCATCAAAGTTTTTGTTTGTTTCCGTTTTGACAGGGAGCATAACAAAGCGATCTGAAATAATTAAAAAATCTAAATGATAAGGACATAAGAAGTCAAGGACTGCTGGCCAATTAAAGAAGGAAGGTCATTGGTCTGTGGCCCTTCAGATGCTCTTGTGGGGCTGAAACTCCAAACATCCTTGATGGGAGTTTAAGTCCAGCAATACTTGGAGGGCTGTAGGTTGACTACCCCAATCTAAAGCTGGGAGCTGGAGGCACTGTTATACAGTGGTTCCGCTCCTTCCTCCTGGGCCGTGTCCAGAAAGTGGTGTTGGGGGATGAGTGTTCAGACCCCTGGGCTATCACTTGTGGGGTGCCTCAGGGTTCTGTCCTCTCCCCCATGCTTTTTAATATCTACATGAAGCCACTGGGAGAAATCACCAGGGGGTTTGTGTTGGGTGTTCATCAGTATGCGGATGATACACAGCTCTACCTCTCTTTCAAATCGGAACCAGTGAAGGTGGTGAAGGTCCTGTGTGAGTGCCTGGAGGCAGTTGGAGGATGGATGGTGGCTAACGGATTGAGGTTGAATCCTGACAAGACAGAAGTATGGTTTTGGGGTGACAGGGGGTGGGTGGAGGACTCCCTGGTCATGAATGGGGCAACTGTGCCTCTGAAGGACCAGGTGTGCAGCCTGGGAGTCATTTTGGACTCATAGCTGTCCATGGAGGCGCAGGTCAATTCTGTATCCAGGGCAGCTGTCTACCAGCTACATCTGGTAGGCAGACTGAAACCCTACCTGCCCATGGACTGTCTCGCCAGAGTGGTGCATGCTCTAGTTATCTCCCACTTGGACTACTGCAATGCGCTCTATGTAGGGCTACCTTTGAAGGTGACTCAGAAACTACAACTAATCCAGCTGCCAGACTGGTGACTGGGAGCGGCCGCCAAGATCACATAACACCAGTCTTGAAAGACCTATATTGGCCCCCAGTACATTTCCGAGCACAATTCAAAGTGTTAGTGCTGACCTTTAAAGCCCTAAATGGCCTTAGCCCAGTATACCTGAAGGAGTGTCTCCACCCCCATCATTCAGCCCGGACACTGAGGTCCAGTGCCAACGGCCTTCTGGCGGTTCCCTTATTGCAAGAAGCGAAGTTACAGGGAACCAGGCAGAGGTTCTGACTATCTGACGTTTAGAAGACATTTGAAGGCAGCCCTGTTTAGGGAAATTTTTAATAAATGATGTTTTAATGTATTTTTAATATTTTGTTGAAAGCCGCCCAGAGTGGCTGGGGAAACCCAGCCAGATGAGCGGGATATAAATAAATTGTTGTTATTGTTGTGGCTTATCAGAATGAGATCTTCAGTCTTTTTCAAAAGATCTGGGTTTTTTTGGCAGGGTCTGATTTCTTGCCAGTAGATGTAGCAAGTGCTAGAATCAGAAACAGCTGGGATTCATTTTTTACAAATGTGTTCAATGAGTAGCTTTATGTAAATGTTTACACTGGAGCTTGTTCAGAATTTGGCAATAAACATTTGCTTACATTGACTTGGTATCTTTAGTGAAAAAGACACACTCTCTCTTCTTAAAGTTTTCTTGAATGAAGTGCACCAGGTCCTATGGGAGCAAGATGTAAAAGAGTTGAGTGAAATCCAATTGCACACTCCTCAAACAACGAATTACCATCGTGTGTAATACACTCTTTGAAATACATACATACATTGTCTCCTAAAAGGTAATTAGCAAAGGTAGAGCTATGTTTACTTCACAAAGAGCAAAAGGTCATCAGAACAGAATTGTAATGAAAACACTATTTAAACAATTCTATTTTTTTAAAAAACCATTCACTTCACTGTTAAGTTTAACCTAGGTGATAGCTAGTTGTATTTCCTTGGTGGTGAGAGGTTGGGGGTGGCCTAGGGGGTGGCTGTCTTTGGTTGTCTTTGGTTAGCTGTAGTGAGATTTGTTTTTGTGTGTGAGTGGGGGGTGTTTGGATCAGGTTAGCCAGATTGATTCGTATGCTGTTGGCGGATTCTTGTCGTTGTCTTGTTGGGCTGTATATGTGATAAAGGGGAGCCACACTGGAGTGAAGGTGTCTTCTTCTATTCGTCCCCATGTCAGTTTCAGTTTATTGGTTAATTTTTCTAGAAAAGCTGTTTCCCATACTACTTAGTACCATTGATCCATGCTTACTCTTGACAGCTCTCTCCAGTGTCTGGCTATGATGCTTCTGGCTGCTGAGAGTAGGTGGGTTATGAGCTCTTTGTGGTGTGAGTGGGCATCTTGGAAGATGTTTAGCAGGGGATTCCAACCCTACTTGTCAAAGAAAATATACTGATCAAGAGCTCCTCCTTTCAGACAGTATACAGCTTGCTAGTCTGATAACTCACAAATGACTTGTGAGACTGACTGGTAGATTTGCACAAACTGTACTGTTAAGTTCTGGAAAACTGCTCTCTAGATGTACTTGTCAGCATCTGTGAGCAAGAAACCCAGGGACTACCTTGGGTCATTTAATGATTGAAAAAAAAGGTAAGGCCAGGATTTCAGAAGACATGGAATATGGCTGGTGAAACTGTTGTTGTTGTTGTTGTTGCTGTTGCTGTTGTGAATTGAATTTATATACCACCCTATACCGGGGGGGGGGGTCCTCAGGGCAGTTCATTTATTCATTTAGATCACTGGTGAGGGACCCTTTTCATCCAAGAATCTGTGCACATTCACAGGCAAACTGCTACTCTTGTTCTTTCCTCTCTCACTCTCTTCCTTCCTTCCTTCCCTCCCTCCATCCATCAACAATCTGACACTTTTCAAATCTGTGCAAACTCCTCCCACATGCAACCTGCTACTAAGAATGGGATATGACAGACCCTACTTCACCCTCCACGACTAACACAACTAAACCAAACTTTGTCCATCTTGCCTAGAAACCTCTGTTAAGTAAAGGTTCATTGTTCAAAACTTGAAATTTGCTGAGTTTCACAAAGGGAAAATCAAAACATAAAGGGAGCAATCCAACTAATTCATAGTCAGAGCATCAGAGCAGACACATTGAAACCAATGGACAGGCACATGTTATACCAAAGAAAATGGTAACAAGGGCATAAGATGATACCAGCTCTACATGTACAATCATGGCTAAGCATGAGGTCAACTCTGGACTTTTGTTTCAGCTGTAAGCTGATTACTTGCCTACAGTATCTTGAACTATTCACTGTCAGCTTTTACACAATACTCACAGTAAATTTAAGAGTAGACAAGCTCTGTAAATCCCAGAAACTGACCACTAATAAACAAAGGAAGTTCATCATCAAGTATATGCTTTCTCCATACACAGCACAGTCACATTTTGCATCAATCAGCTAATGAGCCTAGGAGGATTTTACAAATATAAGTTGAATAGAATCCTTCTACTTACATTCTCGCTGTATGATAGATCTGTGCTACGAGAAATACTGGAATAAAGACTTTTTGAGCTCTCCAAGGTACCATTCCTTCGACTTCTCATGGTATCTTCAAAATCTGAGTAAAACCAACTGCCCAAGGAGAGAACCAAAATGATATCTCTTACATTTTAAATGGAATTTTGGGATTCAAACAGTCATTTTCAAAAATTAGCTTAATGTGATTTCATTTGCTATTAGTTTTCTTTTTAATAATCATGACAGTGAGTTCCACATAAAGGTTTGGAGAGTGTACCATGATGTGTGGATTCTCTGCATGCCATCCACAAAGGTTTTCAGCCACTACCTTATCCTCTAGGGTCCCACCCATTTCTTATAGAAGTGTTTCCTTTAGTATAATGGTCTCTTCATTTTATTTTCAATAAAGGTTCTGCTATCACAGACTGTCCATAGCTTCCTTCACGGACAGAAATGATTAGTGATCTCTGAGCACAGCAGCATATTACAGCCTAAAAGACCCAATGTAGTTGGGACACATTGTGGTTCATTCATTTTTCTGTCCAATGCTCTGCAAACATGTCACCACTATTCAGACACACAAACCCTACTGAATACAGTAACCACCCCACTGAGGTATATTTTATTGGCTAGGACAGTGATGGAGGTGATTAAATTTATTACCTGCCCTTCAACAGCAGGTCCTAGGGTAACAAGGTAAAATTCAGTATTGAAAGCAGTTTAAACAAATTACAGCCACAGGTATCAGGAGGGTCCTAAAAACACACTTCAGGCATCAAAGGCCAGGGGGAAGAAATGAATGTTCAGCATTCACTGAAAACTATAAAGTGAAGGTTTCTCTCTGATGAAGAGGGTTATGCAGACACCCATAAAAAGGAGAAGAAGAAAAGGTACTAGGAATTACACAGAAGGGGAATATTTAACCAAGTGTTAGCAACATGGTTGTCAAATGGAAGAGGGAACAAGTTTGTTTTCTCCTGCTATGGAGGCCAGGAGCCAAACCAATGAATTCAAGTTGTAAGGAATGAGATTCCAACTAAACACCAGGAAGAAGAACTTTCTGCTAGAAAGAGCTGTTTGACAGCAAAATTGACCCCCTCAGAAGATGGAAGACTCTCCTTCTCTGGAGGTTTTTAAGCAGAGGTTGGGTGTCCATCTGTTATGGATGCTTGAGCTGAGATTCCCGCATTGCAGGGGGTTGGTCTAGATGACCGTGGGGTCCCTTCCAACTCTACAATTCTATGAACACATACCACTGCAACTGTTGATATTAGCATTTGGGTTTGTTGAATTGGCCTTGAGTGTGTGAGGAAATGCATTTTAAAACAATGAGTAAAGTTAACATCCCCTATGAGGATAGAGTAGCTAAAGGCAGCAAATTAGGAAGACTATGGTTCAGACCTCCCCTTACTCGTGAATTCACTAGACAGCCTTAGGCAAGCTACACTTTCTGAACCTCACTTCCCCTAGGCGTAATAACACACACACACACATATTATTATTATTATTATTATTATTATTATTATTATTATTATTATTCTTTGTGCACTCATAGTTGTTATACAAACTCTAAGCTTTGATATTCATATTTCAGTTAAACAGCATCATATCATTACATTTCCAGAGATAGAAGATAGATAGATAGATAGATAGATAGATAGATAGATAGATGATAGATAGATAGATAGATAGATAGATAGATAGATAGATAGTAGATAGATAGATAGATAGATAGATAGATGATAGATAGATAGATGATAGATTTGTGGGAGCCCCACTCCCTACAAAAAACAGTCAGCACATACTAGAATGGGGGGGTCCACTGCTTATTCAGCATTGTAATGAGAAGGGGCAAGGGGGGGGTCTGAGTACTGCTTCCACTTTGCTTTCCTCTATTTCATGTACAACCTGCTTCCCTTCCCTTTCTTGAATTTCTCTTCATGCTTCTTTCTCAGTTGGCAAAGACCATCCCTAAAGATCATATTCTCATATTCCTGTCTGCTACCTGGGCATTTTGCATTTTTTCTGATTGGGTACTTCTCTTTATACCATTTTACTATGAATGATATTGAAATACAGGGTCTCAGGTAGAATATCTGATGGATAAATAATGCAATAAAAAAACTAATTGTACATTTGAAAAATGTGAAAGCATTTTTTTTCAATGGAAACCCACCAGGAGCAGGAAAATGTAAATGGATCTGGAAAGGATAAACAATATTCTAGTTCAGTGACAAAGTGTGCTTGAGACTCAAAACACATGTGATGGCAGTAGCTCTGTGCAAGGATCTGCCCCCTTCATATGCAAAGTGGAAGCAGGGAATGGACCTGTTGGAGCAGAGACTGCTGGACCTCGGCTGCCTGCTCTTCTTTCTCCCATAATGGCCCCCAGAACTGGAGTCACAGCTGACTAGAGGGGGGAAGTGGGAGAAAAGAACCTGGGGAGAAAGGCTGTGGGAGGAAAATGAACTGGTGGGGCAAGGTTTCAGATTTTCCTCTGTGTGTGCACCTTCACCTCTGCTTTATACAGTGGTACCTCGGGTTACAGGGACGTGGGTGGTGCTGTGGGTTAAACCACAGAGCCTAGGACTTGCTGATCAGAAGGTCAGCAGTTCAAAACCCCATGACGGGGTGAGCTCCCATTGCTCGGTCCCTGCTCCTGCCAACCTAGCAGTTTGAAAGCACGTCAAAGTGCAGGTAGATAAATAGGTACCACTCTGGCGGGAAGGTAAGCGGCGTTTCCATGCGCTGATCTGGTTCGCCAGAAGCGACTTATTCATGCTGGCCACATGACCTGGAAGCTGTATGCTGGCTCCCTCGGCCAGTAAAGCAAGATGAGTGCCACAACCCCAGAGTCATCCATGGCTGGACCTAATGGTCAGGGGTCCCTTTACCTTTAACTTTATCTTTACCTTGGGTTACAGACGCTTCAGGTTACATACGCTTCAGGTTACGGACTCCACTAACCCAGAAATAGTACCTTTGCTTAAGAACTTTGCTTCAGGATGAGAACAGAAATCGTGTGGCGGCAGAAGGCCCCATTAGCTAAAGTGGTACCTCAGGTTAAGAACAGTTTCAGGTTAAGAATGGACCTCTGGAATGATTTACAGTAAGTTCTTCACCTGAGGTCCCACTGTACTTAGAACTGATCTGTACTGGGTTTGAACAGTTTACTATGGGTTTCCAACATTTCTTCAATGAAAATAGGGATGTCCTAAGGAAAAGCGGGACCTTCTGGGATCAAATAAAAAACTGGGATGGCTTTATTAAATTCAGGATGTCCCTGGAAAATAGGGACACATGGGTGTCTGATTTCATAAAGTCAGCATCAATTAATGATACCCCTAAAATAATTATTTAACTTGGTCTTGAGGTATGCCCTTGTTTCTGGGTTTATCCAACATGCTGTGTCCTCAGAACTAACACTGCTCACTATAAATCTATCCATTCAGTAATAGACTTTTTGAAGTATTTAGTCTTCTTTCTGACTCACTACAACATGCAGTATTTTGCTCAAAAGCAAAACAGACATTTCATGATGTGAACAGACCACCTTTTAAATATTGAATAACTTCATTTCCTTCAAGTCCAACTCCGGTCTCACCTCTCTTTACAAATAGCTCCTTTGTCAGACTGCTTTGATAGTCTGATGCATCTAAACACCGTATCTCACTTCTCTTCAGCTATCAACACAGACCACAAAAACCTCTCTGTCTCTCTCCTTTTCTGGAACTATTTGTACACACCAAAAAAGGACACCCTTGAAACGTCTCAGCTATTTCCATTCTCAAGCATTTTAACAACAGCACTTACCAATGTACATGAAATGATACCGCTGGGTGCCATCACTATGAAATCACTATGTTTCATAGCAACGCCATGGGGGGGTGTCAACCTATTGTAATTATGTACCAATTTGTCCTGTGTGCTCCATATCCCTAGCAGAACCCTCTGAGATTTGGTTCACACAAGCATCTTCCAGTTGATGGCACCAGTCCTTTCTACTTGGCTGCAGCACTTAAAATCCATCAAAACATGGCACTACAACTTGACTATCTCCTGTGTAGCAGCCAATTATGCTCTACAATGGATTTCACTCTGAATTACTGCAAAGGGGGGATTCAGATGAGCATTTCCATAGCAACACTAGTGTCGCCTGGAGGATTTGCTACAGAACACTGTTGATGGTGTTGAAGCAGAGAGAAGGGGGGAGGTCTTTTCCGTATGGGTGGGATTCCTAAGGGCCAGTGTCACAGTGGATACATTGATAACATAAGTATATATTAAAGCTGCTGGAACGGTTGAAGAGCTTTACAGTAACTTAGGATGTATACTCACAGCAGGTCTACTTTCTATAACTGAGTCAGTACAGACATACGTCATTTTGATCAGATGTGCAATATTCCCTGCAGTACTGATTCTAGGAGAACTGTATCAGCCTGCCTAAGACTCGAATGTTGGGGAGGCCTTTCTTTCTGTCCCATTACCAGGGGAAGTACCGTATTTTTTGCACCACAACACTCACTTTTTTTCCTCCTAGAAAGTAAGGGGAAATGTCTGTGCGTGTTATGGAGGGAATGCCTATGGGTGGCATGCCTACGGATTTTCCTTCTCTAAAAACTACGTGCGTGTTATGGTCGGGTGTGTGTTATAGAGCGAAAAATACGGTATATTGGTCGGTCACATGGGACAGGATCACCTGCAAGGCAGCACTTACCGTATGGACATTCTGGCACCAGATTAAAACTTTTTTTGCCCAGGTTGCAAGTTCACTACTGTAACTGTTTGTGCTTTTATGTTTTTTATTCTGGATTATTTTACTTGATCTCATTTTTCCTGGCTTGTTGTTTCTGTTCTAAATAATACTATAACTCACCCTGCAATCATTTCATGAAGAGCAGGCAAAGAAAACTTCTGAATGAATGAATGAACATGGTTCTGCTAGTTTTCAGCAAAGGACAGTTTAAGCAAATAAGCAAGCAAAAAAATATATTGATTAATATTTATTTGGATAAAATCGCAATGTGTTTGATTATTATTTTTTAATGACAGACTGTCTACTTGCAGAGGAAAGAAGAAGAAATCAGGATACGACTCTAAGGCAAGCACCAAAATTGGGGCACAACTGAGCTCACTCAACAGTAGGAATGCCTGCATACATTTGCACACACCCCATGAGAACTACTGAATTTCAAAATAGGGAGAACTCTTTGCTATAATAAATATAAGCTGCACTAGCACCCACACAACAATATCTCACAGCAGTGAACATTTCAGTGATGAAAGCACAGGCACGCTATTGAATAACAGAAAGAAATATTCACCCTTCATATTTCAACCAACTGAAATCACACCCCACCCCCAAAAACGGTAACAAATCATTCTAGGTGGGTGTAGAGTCCACCCTTTTTTGACCCAGGACCCACATGGGGCCCAAGTTATATATTTTTCTTTTTGTCATAAATTTACCTGGTGGTAGTGCTACTACTGCAACTCACCTTAGGTCAGGCCTTAATCCTGTGCAGAGGATCCCAATCCAGGAGTTGAATAAAAATAATTTTGATGGGCTTCCAAAAAGATTATCAGAATTTTCAAATCTACAGGGCATTTTGAGCTTAGGGCTGCTTAACACATTTGGATTTAAGAAATACATGTAAAATATTGACTCAATGCTTCTAATGAAATTCCAGTCCCAAGATTTAGATTCAGTTTCAGCAAGTGAGCAAATAGGTCATTTGGAAAATACAAATTCCAAAGAGCCAGTTGTATTTGCCCGCACCTAAGTCATAAATAATCCTGAATTCTGACCACAGTCAATAGACTTGACACAATGGATTTGCACTCATAGTCAGAAAAGCAAATTATTCCATCATTTTATTTTTAAAATTACCACCATAATGTTTCATAGTATGACTATTCTAGATAAAGTGTCCATACATTATTTGTTGGTCTGTTTCTGTCATAATTACTAGCTTCACCGCCTGGTTTATTTAATAGCCTTAACACCCAAAAAAGAAAAAGAAACTGTGGACAGTACTTCAGTTAAGCTGGATGTGAAGATGATTCATTATTCATTCAAAGCTCAAAAGGATTTAAATAATTCCACTATCCACATGAATTATTTAAAAACAAATGTATTATAGACAGCTGGAAAAGTTTTGTGAATGAACATAGTGGCAACCTCAAGCCTATGCCATAGCTGTTTACAAGGATTTATACGGCTGAGTAGTATCACTATAAAATGCCAGATATACTCTGAAAATAAATGTATCTCAGCAGCACTCCTCAGACAGGGGAGTACATATTTTCCCCTAATATTTGCCAGTATTTAGTAACTATGATGTTTTGTTCCTAACTAAACATAAATGGAAGCACACAACAGGCTACAAAAGCTTATTAACACAGATATTAAAGGAAATATTCAGCAGTAACTAAGGATAACTACTAAGATAAGAATGACCAGCAGTAACTAAGGATAACTACTAAGAAGCTGAAGGCAAAGTACAATATTACATACCTATTTAATAATATTAGAGCACTCTGCAACAGCTCCTCAGCCTTGGAAAAGTAGTGTGTGCAGCAGGAGGATGTTGACAGACTTCCACTATCCACTGCTCTGCCTGGTCATTTGTGTCATTCCACCTTTCAAAAGTGGGAGGAGCTGAAGTAAGGGGGGGAATAAGGAGTTTGCAACAAATCACGTTGGTAATAAGTACTAATGGCAGGAGAATATTTGCAAACAATGTTGATAAGAATGGAAAGTATTTGCTTTTCATACATCTAAAAAGTGGAAATCTGCTATGATATAATATTTGCTGTTTCCAGTAAAATTGCAATCCCCACAAATATAAAATATTCCTTAAGGAAAATTAATAAGCTTGCATGACTGCAAGCTGGCATCTCACCTGCTTAATAGTGATCAAGCTGTTAAAAAAAATCAGATATGAAAAGGCAGCAACCTGCTACTGACTGGAGAAGCATCTCATTAAAAAAAATGTATGGGGGGGGAGAGACTCTTAATAGGTGACTGACAGTAACTCTACAAAGCTTAATATTAGAATTAACTCTCAAAGTCTTAGGCTCAAGATATTTCGATTAGTTTTGTGGGTTGTTGATTTTTTGGGGTTGTTCGTGTGTGCTTCGCTGCTTTGACATTTGGAGTGGAATTTAGAATTTACATAAAGCATGTAGATTTTATATATGCATCATCTCTACTTGTGCTCAGCTGAATATGAGTAAAACACTCAGCAGGAATTTGTTGGCAGTGTGCATTCATTGACACTGTACCTTTTCTGACACTACACTCCAAAAGATTTACTCCGAGCCAAAGTTCTGCTCAAAGAAAAATCAAGAGCACTGTGGGTAAAATCATGCGAGTAGAATTATACAAATATTAGTTATTTGATCTAAAAATAAGCAAATGTTATTCAACAACAGGAAAATGCACTCTACAGTATTAGTCATTCTTGTTTGTGACTGAACATGGATTCCTATGAACTTCCTTTGACTCCATCAGCAGGCGTCTTTTTTGATGAGATCCATTATCCATTATATAGCCTCTTAAGTAATTAAACCCATTTCAAACATCTTAGGTCATAAATGTACAGAAGCTTGATATTTTTAGGTTAAGTGCTATCTGTTGTTTCAAAATGCTATGCGACTAAGCTCGGCTGTGAAATTTTTAATAAGTGAAAGTCGCTATTTTTGTAACAGGTCAAAAAAGGTTGCCGCTCCAACAATTACTTCATTATTGCTATTATTTTGCAACTATAAAAAGGTACCGTTAGATCCAGCTGCAGACGACTCTGGGGTAGTGTGCTCATCTCGCTCTATAGGCCGAGGGAGCCAAGCTGGCATTTGTCTGCAGACAGCTTCCAGGTCATGTGGCCAGCATGACTAAGCCGCTTCTGGCGAACCAGAGCAGCACATGGAAACGCTGTTTACCTTCCCATCAGAGCGGTACCTATTTATTTACTTGTACTGGCGTGCTTTCAAACTGCTAGGTGAGCAGGAGCAGGGACTGAGCAACAGAAGCTCACCCCGTCGTGGGGATTAGAACCACCGACCTTCTGATCGGCAAGCCCTAGGCTCTGTGCTTTAGACCACAGCACCACCAACTATACATTAGTACATAATATTTTAATACTGGTTTTACATTTTCTCTAAAAGTTTTAGCTATTGATGCGTAGTCACAGAAACTCCTTTTTTTATTTTTTAATCAAAATTTTATTAAGTTTTAACAATAAAAAAGTTCAGAAAAATACAAAGACAGAGAAAATACAAAATTACTAAATACAAAAATACACACTTTAAACACGAAAAAAGAAAAAAAAGAAAAAAACACATATAGAAAAAGAAAAAGAAAACAAAAATTCCCTCTTTCTTAATTTCATCTTTAGTTAACTTATTTTCCTGACTTCCTCACGTCTCCCGTTCTTGTATCCCTTTTAATAATTAATTCAGCAAATTCGTGTCCTATTAGTTTATCTATTGTTAATCCAATCTTACATTTTACCTTGTTGCTAGAGCCCCTGCAATTCATTTCAATGTCATCAGCATTCAAAAATTTTACAGCACTTCTGCAAATAAGTTTTAAATTTCCTCCAATCTTCTTCCACCAACCCTTCTCCCTGGTCTCGGATTCTGCCAGTCATTTCCGCCATGAAACTCCTTTTAACCCTTGTGTTAGTCCCCTAATGCATGAGCTGCACGGAGCAGAGAAGGTGCCGATTTCTGCTATTTTTTTCTTCCCAGTTGCAGACTAAAGCTGGGGCACAAAGGGCTGCAGCAGGAAGCCCTTTGTTGATTATCCTCAGTCCTAATAGAATCATAGAAATGTTGAGTTGGAAGAGACTCCCAAGGGTATTCCAGCCCCTTGCAATGCGGGAACCACAGCTAACTTATCTGCCACCTTATCTCCTTTCCCATGAAAACTGCTCCCCTGCTGATCCATCTAAACAGGTTTATCATGCTTGATGACCACAGTATGTAACATGACAGCACCCTGTACCTTCCCTCTTTCTATTTTAATAAATCTAGTCAGAAATCTGAACAGTTTGCTTAAGTTTAGTGGTTTTTAGTAAAGCTGGCAAATAGCTTTTCCTAAGTGATTTAGGGGTGTTTAATTTATTTTGGCATTCGCACGTATCCCAAGGTGATTTATAAACACATGAAGCAGCTTTCAAAAAGGGGGTTTTTTTAAGTAGAAAAAAGAAAAGTTTTTTAACAATACAAAATCAACATTGAAAGCAAAGACCTTTTCATCCAGCTATGAAGCTTGTCAATTGTTTCCCAAAGGTAGGGAAGTGCGGTTTGACCAAAAAAGCAAAACAAAAAAAGGGGCAAGAAAACAAAAAGCCCTACTCAGAGTTACTGGGACTTAATGAGAAACTCCCTTTACAGATAGATCAGTATTTATTTTATTTATTTATTTCATAAAATTTAAAAACCACTGAAGTGAAGGCACAAGACAGGAGTTGATCATCAGTGAGCTGCGCACAGGTGAGCTGCATGCAAGCTGCCGGCCAGTCCTGTGGAGCCTCCTTTTATTGAGACAAATATGCAAGCTAGGCAGATACAGAGAAGGCTAGGGCCTTCTCGGTAGTGGTGCCTTCCCTGTGGAACACCCTCCCACCAGATGTCAAAGAGAACAACTACCAGGCTTTTAGAAGACATCTGAAGGCAGCCCTGTTTCGGGAAGCTTTTAATGTTTGGTGTATTATAGTATTTTAATATTCTTTTGGAAGCCACCCAGAGTGGCTGGGGAAGCCCAGCCAGATGGCGGGGTATAAATAATAAATTATTATTATTATTATTATTATTATTATTATTATTATTATTATTACATTTTGGGCTGTGACCTTTACACATCTTGGTCCCGAGATCGTGGGGTGATACAAAGTTATTTTGGCACCTGTTTCCACCGCGTCATTTTCCCCTTGCACAGTGTATGACGAAGGAGACAAAAGGTCTCAGGGACAAAGGTTACAGACAGGACACCGCTGACTGCTGAGACCGCAAAAGGTCGGACAGAGGGAACGATGTACAGACAGCTGTTGGCTTGTCTGGGGGGGGGATATGCCCTGCACCCCAGGGTCATGCGTGCAGGCAGACTGTGGCTGCTTGCTGGTGGGGAGTGTGCTCCCTCCGGACCCCACTGCCCACTCCGCGATATCCCTACAAACCACAAAGTGATTTACAGAAGCAGGATGCCTTTATTTGCCCACGAATGAGGAACTGGAGAGGTCTGTCCTTGGTAATAAATGGGAGCAGGATAGGAGAAGGGAGCTAGCTCTTCTTCCAACTCATCATATTCAAGGTATCCCATCATCTCCTACCAGTCGTAGGCTGTTGCTGTTTCATTCTAGATTGGCTTCAGATAAAATTGCTATGATTCATGATTTGATCTTGGAATAGGGTGTCAGACTGCTGCAGCGTGGAGACCAGGTGAGATGAGGTGGCGCCCTGCTTCTGGCCAAAAAAATGCAGCATCAACAACAAGAAGGCATGCAGAGATGTAAAGACGGGGAAGGTACATTTTACCATATGTGGTGGGATTGCAAGATCATAAAAAAAGAATTGGGAAATGATATACAATGAACTGAAAAAAATGTTTAAAATAACCTTTGTTTTAAAAAAACATCAGAAGCCTTTCTGTTGGGTATTTTAGGACAAGAATTTCCGAAAGAAAATTGGACATTATTTATGTCAACATCATCAATCTTTATTACGGTCCAGAGACCCAACAAATCATTACAAAGCAATACACAATTCATACAGCCTACCTCCAGGTTAAACAAGCATATTGTTCAGAATATAGGGATCATTTGTTCTTGCAACCACCGACAGAAACTTTGCCACTGCTAATGTTCTAGCATTTGTCCAGTCTTCCAATAGGAACCTGACATAGTGAGCCTCTGATTTTCCTGGGAAAGGTACCAGCAAGGGTAGTATCAGTTCAGCCCTGGCTTGCTCATATTTTGTACAATGCAACAAAATATGTTTTATGGAATCGATGTCTTGAGCACACGAGCAAAGTCTGTCCTGGTAGGGAACTCCTCTCAACCTGCCATCCAACACTGCAGAAGGAAAGACGTTTAGTCTGGCTTTGGTGAAAAGCCTTCGATAGTTTGGTACTGTCAGGTTTTTAACGTAAGATGTTAACTTAAAGACATACCCATATTGTACTCCTACTGCCAGCGGACTACAGACTGCGTGTGATCGAGATCGCAAGTCACTGTGTGCATTATCCCACAATCTTTGCTTTAACATCTTTTGGGCGCCTTCATAACCCAGGTAATACAGTTGGGGGGGGTGACAGACCAATAGAGGTGGCTTTTTTAGCCATGGTTTTCTGCCATTTGCTGACAAATTCCTCATTGGTCAGGTGTTGGTACAAACCCTTCCCTAGATCAAACACTGAAATCCTGAGCCGATGTTTTAGGGCAGCCCACTACGCTTTAGTTGACATTGGGCATTCACCAGCTTCTAGCAGGAGTACGTAGTTGGGGACGCAATTGGGTACCTGCAGCAGAGATCGTAGAAATTTTGCCTGAAAACTGTATACTACAACAGCAGCAAGAATTTCAATAGCACAAAATTGGAAGACTGGAGAAATACCATCAAAAAAAAAATGGCAAGAAAAGCTGATGAACTATGCAGAGTTAGCAAAGTTAACGGATAAACTGTGTGAAAAGGACAATAGTGACTTTGGAAAAGAAAGGAAACCTTTTACAACTTACAGTATTTGCAGAAACAACAAAAAAATGGACTCGTTGGCAGGATTTAAATAAACATTTGCAATTTTATTTACAGAGAACAAGAAATGTAAGAGGTGATTACATAGTATTATGTACAGACAGCAGAATGTAACATTTGATGTAATAAACCAGAAATGAAAGTTGGGGGAAGTCACAGGGAGGGGGGAAATTGGAAAATGATATTGGATATTTGTTATGAGAAAAGAAAATCAATAAAAATTATTTTAAGGGGGGGGCGTGGAGAGAAGACATACAGGGAAGCAGGGATTCCAAAAAGGATTCCATTCCCTTTGCCGGGCAACCTATGTGCCCTTTGACCCATGGGGACACTTGGTGCTGGAAACTAGGGATAGGACAGGGAGTAGTTTTGACTCAATTGACTGAGGTACTCTCAAGCTTGGTGTGAAGAACAAGAAACGGAGTGAATATATTATTATTCATGGTGGCAAGGGTCCTCACAGCCCAGTAAAAGAACAGAGGCGCCATTGGTTATTAAGTGGGAAGTCAGGAGATGGTCTTGGATATTAAGCTGATGTATTCTGTTAGGGTGAGAGAAATAAATATTGTAAAAGGATGAAACACCTTGATAGATTTTTACAGTACAATAGTAAGAACTCTAAATTGGAATTGGATTGATCTGATGAATGATTAATATCTCAAAATGCTTAGAAAAGCTAAATTATCACGTCTCAATGCAACTTTTAAAAGTTGTAACTTTTAAAAAAAAAATCTTGATAGATGCTTACAGTGGACCCTGGGGGTATCCAGTGGAGCCGAGTGGTGGGAGAGACAAACTGAGACACCGCTTCACACATCACATAGTTAAACTGTGGAATTACCGTACCTCATGTGCTGATGGTAACCAATTTAGGCAGCCTTCAAATGGGATTAGATAAATGTCTTCATGTGCTACTCATGAACTTCCAATGGTCATCTGGCTGTCCACCAGGGAAATAGGATGTGAGACTGGTTACATGCCCACCAACATTTCTCTGATGAAATAGGGATGGCATTATTATTATTATTATTATTATTATTATTATTATTATTATTATTATTATTATTATTTTACTATTTATACTCCGCCCATCTGACTGGGTTGCCCAAACCACTCTGAGCGGCTTCCACATGTATAAAAACTTCCCTTCAGCCAGCTTGGGGGTTGGATAACCCCATACCCTCCAACATCTGATTCTATGAGTCTATTATTTCTCTGATGAAAATAGGAATGTCCTAAGGAAAAGCGTGAAATCAGAAGCCAGGATGGCTTCTGTAAATCTAGGACTGTCCCTGTAAAATGGGGGTACTCGTAGGGTCTGTGGTTAGGGTTTTGGTCCAAGCCAGTAGAGCTCTTCTCATTAGATTTAATTTTTACTTAGTTTTTTTCTGTTACATAATGTGAAGAAAACAATGTAGTTTATTTGTTGTCATTGTTAAATATAAAAAGTGGCCATGGCTCAGACTAATGGTCCACCTAGTCCACATCCTGTTTCCCACATTGACCCACCAATGCCTACAGGAAGCCCATGAGCAAGACAGGAGGGCAGTCATAAATAACATCTGCTGCTGCAGCTGTCCATGCTGCTGCTAAACAACTTCTCCTCAGTAGCATATTGCCTCTCAACCTGGAACCTCTATGTACTCATCATTCATTATTAGTAGACATTAATGATGTTGCCCTCAATGGACTTCCACAACCCTGATGAGGCCGCCTTATCAGGTGCAGCTCAGGAGCTCCCAATTGCCATAACCATTGTGTGCCTCTTCCAAATACATATCACAACACGCTGCTGTTCATACAGTAGGCTTGGTGTTCTCTATAGTGCATAAAGAGAGAGAAATGTGGGTGAGGAATATGCCTTGACTCATTTCTCATGGACAGATAATTTCCTGGTGAAGCTTGGGTTATTGAAGGCTGATGTTTCTGCAGGCTACGCTGCTGCACATCCCGTTTCACCGCCTAACGTAAAATAGGAAAATACTGTCCCCCACCCCCCACCCCAAGCTTCCCTTACTTGAGTTGTGTGGCCGCACCCACAAAGTGGCAGCCACAATGGCAGCGACGACAAGAACTCACAGAGTGCACAAGATCTTGCAAGAAGCCTCCACCACTGTTGGCTCTGATTTTCCGCTGGTGGGCAGCTGCCTCGACTCACCATTTATTTATTTATTTATTTATTTATTTATTGTAATTATTAAATTTCTATGCCACCCTTCACCTGAGGATCACAGGGCAGTTTACAATATAAAAACACACAAAAATATAATATGCACATTATGGCTCTGCTGCGGGCTTTTAGTATGAAGAATGCCCTCAGCTATGATATTGAGTGGTGGGGAAAGACACAACACAATTCTGAATTGTAGTAATCTTGTTTCCGAGATCAGACACGTAGTACCTCAGCAGTGTTGGTGCTGACCTTGAAAGCCCTAAATGGCCTCAGCCCAGTATACCTGAAGGAGCGTCTCCACCCCCATCGTTCAGCCTGGACATTGAGGTCCAGCGCTGAGGGCCTTCTGGCAGTTCCCTCACAGCAAGAAGCGAAATTACAGGGAACCAGGCAGAGGGCCTTCTCGGTAGTGGCGCCTGCCCTGTGGAACACCCTCCCATCAGATGTCAAGGAAATAAACAACTATCTGACTTTTAGAAGACAACTGAAGGCAGCCCTGTTTAGGGAAGTTTTTAATGACTGATGTTTTAATGTACTTTTAATCTTTTTTTGGAAGCTGCCCAGAGTGACTAGGGAAACCCAACCAGATGGGTGGGATATAAATAACGAATTATTATTATTATTATTATTATTATTATTATTATTATTCAACAACCTTCTCTGGATTCAGTGGTGAACATCTCAGTTCAAAACAGAGGCAAAAGGTTTTAAAGGGAAACTCAGTGAGAAAAGCCTAGATTAAGGGTTAAGAAAGTTGACTATATTAAAATATTCCAAATGGTGTCATTTATTCATTTCATATACTGGGATTTCTCGGGGGGGGGGGGTTGGAACCAAGAAAAAATTCACTGACATCAAAAATAAGGAAGAACTTTCTAATAGTAGAAGCAGAAATTCACCACCAAAATGCTTCAGGTACAAGATATTTTGTCTCAGATCAGGAAGTGGTACGTGTGTGTACATGTTCCACTGGGTCACAACACTGATGAGACACGATTTGAGAAGAATGTTTCTCAACTTTCAATGTGGATTTATGGTAAACAAATAATACCACATTGCCTACCAACCCTCTTTTTTTAGCATGCCATTTCATATTGATTTTCTAAATTGGCTCTCCATTATCACACATTAAAAATGAGTCCAATCACCTTTGGAAAAGTGCTTGTGCTACAACACAGCAATGCAGAAACATAAGGCCAGCAATTTTCCATCACTTGAAAGGTGATTAGAAACCTAAAAATAAGTTTTGGACCTTTGAGGTCAAATACAAATGACTGCAAAATATTCAATAAGCCTTTCTCCACCCTGCTGTCTGCCTTCCTTTGCTACTTTAATCACATAGCACCATTCTCCCAAGCCATCAATAACTTTCTCAGTTCTTTATAGAATCATAGAAATGTAGAGCTGGAAGGGACCCCAAGGGCCATCTAGTCCAACCCCCAGCAATGCAGAAATCTCAGCTAAAACATTCCTGACAGATGGCCATCTAACCTCTGCTTAAAAACCTCCAAGGAAGGAGAATCCACCATGTTCCAAGGAAGTCTGTTCCACTGTTGAACAGTTATTACTGTCAGAAAATTCTTGCTAATGTTTAGTTGGAATCTCCTTGAAGCCATTGGTTCTTTTTTTAAAATAAAATTTTATTGGTTTTTCACAGTTTTTCTAAACACAAACAATACACAAAACAAACAAACAAACAAACACACAAACAAACGTGTATAATTTCATACCCTTTTTTTCTTAAACTTACTTTGCCGACTTCCCCATACCTCCCCTTTCTACATCCCAATTTCCGAACCTATTTCAGCAAATCCTACCCCTTGGTTTTATCAGATTTTCCCTTATTCTTTTCTTTTACTTAATCTTTTAAAGCTGTAATCCCTCTTTTTCTAAAACCTCAACATTTTAACATTCATTAATTTTACAATACTTCTTAAGATAAATTTTGAATTTCTTCCAATCTTCATCTACCGTCTCTTTCCCCTGGTCACGGATTCTGCCAGTCATTTCAGCCAGTCCCATGTAGTCAATCACCTTCATCTGCCATTCTTCCAGAGTGGGTAGATCTTGAGTCTTCCAATGCTTGAAGCCATTGGTTCTGGTCCTACTCTCCAGAGCAGGAGAAAACAAGCTTGGTCCCATCCTCAATGGCACAGCCCTTTAGAAATTAAAGGATGGCTATCCTATCTCCACTCAAACTCCTCTTCTCCAGGTTAAACATACTCAGCTCCCTCAAAGATAAGACCCTTGATCATCTTGATTGCCCTCCTCTGCACACATTCTGCTTGTCAATATCATTCTAAAAATTTGGCTCCCAGAACTGGACACAGTATTCCAGGTGTGATCTGACCAGGGCAAAATAGAGTGGTGTGATTCCTTCCCTTGATTTGGACACTATATTTCTGTTGTTGCAGCCTAAAATAGTGTAAGCTTTTTTTTTTTTTACTGCTACATCACACTGCTGACTCATGTTAAGCTTGTGGTCTGCTAAGACCCCCAGATCCTTTTCACATGTACATGCACGCCAGGTGATCCCCCATCTTATATTTGTTCATTTGGTTCTTCCTGCCTAAGTGTAGAACCTGTTCCTATTGTCCCTATTGAAATTCATTTTGTTATTTTGGACCCAGTTCTCCAATCTGCTAAGGCCATTTTGAATCCATATTCTGTCTTCTGCAGCATTGGCGTCTGCCTGCCCCCCTGAAAATTTGATTAGCATTCCTTCAATTCCTTCATTCATGTTGTTTATAAAGATGTTGAACATCAACGGGTCCAGGGCAAAAGCCCCTGGCACCCCACTTGTCACTTTTTCCCAGGGTGATGAGGAACTGCTATTGAGCACTCTTTGGGTTTGATCAGGAAGGAATTTAGAATGGTATATTTATAGGTCTATCAAATCGTGTCCTCCCTAAAAGAGGGCACGTGTTGCAGTGAGACCTGGAGACCGATCTCCTCTGTTGTGGGTGGGTAGGACTGGTCAGCCACAACACCCGATTGGTATGTCCCTCGATGTTGGGTTCAATCTGACCAGTGGGCGCAGTCCAAATGGATCGAGGGACCTATATACACCCATGCACATGACCCAGAGCTTCCTCTTTCGGTGCGTGGATTCGGAACAAGCTAGCAGCGTGTCCTCTGTGCAGCCAAGAGAGAGTGAATTACCTTCGACCGATTGTCTTGATGATTTCTTGTGTGGCGACTTTTAGTCTCGGATTCAGCTGCAGCTGCAGCTTCAAGCGCTTTGAATTTATGCAGTGTTGGGGCGATTTATGAGTTTCATTGGTGGATTGTTCTGTTCAGCCGATCGCTTTTGTATTGTTTGAGAATTCCCTCTCTGTTGGATCGGTGAGTTTCATTGCCCGTTTTGCATAAAGGCTGGTGGGGAATTTTCCCAGGGCTGCGAAACCCCGCCCCCCTTGGCCCAGTCGCCATTTTAGCCCCAGCTAGTTTGGCAGGAGCACCATTTTGTTTTGGCGGGAGCGCCATTTTGATTGCCTGAGTGCTCTTTATTATTGCGTCTTTGTTTAGTACTCCCCCGGCGTAGTAAAGAAGGGATCGAGATGCCTATTAAGAGGAATCCTAGTCCTGATCTCCCTTCAAAAAAGGTGATTAGAGGCCCGTCTCAGTCACTGCACCTGCAGTTCCTCAGCTTACGCTGGATCGCTTGGGTGAAATCATGGCTGATATTGGTTCAGACCCTGCTGCTTTCGCTTTACTCAGTCAGTTTTATTGCACATAGCCAAAGGCTGCCACAATGTACACAGAATTATTTGACAATTAAAAGAAAATATACTGAATTAGTAAAAAAAGACTTAAAACATTTATATTATTAAAACATTACATACTCTAAACAAAGCTATAAAAGTACCCCAATGTACAAATAAAAACATTAAACGATAAAATTCATAAGCTAAAATCATCATATGGTCACTAATGTTAAAAACAATATCAATTAATACAGTGTGCAATTTATACTCAGAGTTTGGTGACAAAGATAGAGCATAGCCTGAGGTAGATAGATGGGATCAAATAAATTCATCCTGCTGCCATGACAAGGTTTAATATGGAGCTTGAGTCCTTGGCTCAGCAGTTTGGGAGGCAGCCTGATTCTCAGCCTGGCCCCTCCACGTCTTCCACTGTTTTTGAGGCCCATGGTCCTTCAGATGTGAGCGAAGGGAGGCTGATGATCCTTCTGGGGCCTTGCTCTCCCAGTTTTAGCCTTCCAGGATCCCAGTGCCAGCTGTCCCTAGGGGTTGTCCTAGGAGTATGGATGCCATGGTTCAGCAGGGCTTCTGGCCCGGGCTGCCTTGTTCACAGTCGGCACCCCCGGGGTCTGGGAGTTCAGGGCCTCAAGTTACACAGCATGGGGGGGGGACTTCTTTCCAGCCAAGCTCCTCACATGTTTTTAGTTCTGTGCAGGTTCGGTCGGCCCCTTCAAAGGAGGCGCTCAGCAAAGCGGCAGAGGAGTCGTCGCTCCAAATGCAGGGCCAAGAGGTGAAGAGAGGCCTTCCATGCACACAAGTGTTATAGTTTGGATCATGAACCCAAGGAGGTGTCCAAGAACACACCAACGAGAGGTTTAGAATCTTTTCCTGGAGTTATGAAGTGCATTTGTTATAAATACATGTTTACCCTTAACCTTATGCCTATAAGTTCTCACACCAAATGAATAAATAAAGTTTGCTTTACTATATGAAGTAGAAGTGACAGAATACAGTCAAACCTCGGTTCTTGAATGGCTCCGTTTCCAAACGTTTCGGCTCCCGAACACCGAAAACCTGGAAGTAAATGCTCCGGTTTTCAAAAGTTTCTTGGAACCTGAATGTCCAACGCAGCTTTTGCTTGAGTGCAAGAAGCTCTTGCAACCAATCGGAAGCCGCGCCTTGGTTTTCGAACATTTCGGAAGTCAAACAGCCTTCCAGAATGGTTTACATTCAACAACTGAGGTTTCACTGTATATCAAAATGCTGCTTCAGACAGCAAAATTACAATTTAAGAGGCAGCATCTCACATAATACATACACATGTTGATCAAAAGAATAACAGAAATACCTATTTTCAAAAAAGTTTGTAGAAAAGTGAGTATGGCGATTTTGCCACAGAAACCTGCACTAAATAGCAAGGCAGAAATGGTTAGGGAAGAATATACCTGTCCTTCAGTTCATGTATGTTGGTCCTTGAGAGCACTGGGCAAGTTCTATTGGAGCTAGCAGAGTCAACTGACTACTCAAATATCTGAGGTTTTAATAATACTTCTAGTAGGGAAGGGGGCAGGAGCTTGAGATGAGCAATTCCTGTCTTTCTCCCAGAGTTCCTGCCCATTTTAAAGAAAGTCATCCTAGTGGGCTGTGACTGAATTGTCTGCTCTCTGTCTCACCATTCTCTGGATGCCCCTCATTCAGGAATTTGAATAGATTATACCTGGCAACTAAATTTGCTTGTGTTGACCTTTACAAGGACCTTTGATGTATTTCTTGAAAGCCTTCAGGACACATTTTGAGATGAGGATGGTATCAGGCTTGCACCAAGGTCAAACAAGGTTCATGATGGAGAAGCTTATGTCACATTTAAATTATGTCAACCTTTATGCAGTGGTTCCGCTCCCTCCTCCTGGGCTGTGTCCAGAAAGTGGTGGTGGGGGAAGAGTGTTCAGACCCCTGGGCTCTCACTTGTAGGGTGCCTCAGGGTTTCATCCTCTCCCCCATGCTTTTTAACATCTATATGAAGCCACGGGGAGAGATCACCAGGAGTATGGACTGGGTGTTCATCAGTATGTGGATGATACCCAGCTCTTCCTCTCTTTCAAATCAGAACCAGTGAAGGTGGTGAAGGTCTTGTGTGAGTGCCTGGAAGCGGTTGGAGGATGGATGGTGGCTAAGAGATTGAGGTTGAATCCTGCTTCAGTGTCCTTCCTTTTTCATAGAATTGTAGAGTTAGAAGGGATCATGATGATCACCTAGTCCAATCCCCTGCAAGGCAGCAATCAGGTAAATTTCAGGGCCCCTGGGGTGGAGCGGTGTAATAAGCAAAGGCAGGCACAACTTTCAGCCAAGCAGGCTCTGCCTGACAGGGGTGCTCACTTTTCCAAGTGACCCTATTCAATTTATTTCTACATCCCTAAAAGCTATATTGCTGCATTTGCAATTACGCCCCTCAATTAAGCTTCCATAATGTGGGCACGAAAGTGCCAGGTTTAGGACTGCCCTAGATATCACTTTGAGCTGCTTGTTTAGCCTGGAGAAGAGGAGGTTAAGGGGTGATATGATAGCCGTGTTCAAATATATAAAAGGATGTCACATAGAGGAGGGAGAAAGGTTGTTTTCTGCTGCTCCAGAGAAGCGGACACGGAGCAATGGATCCAAACTACAAGAAAGAAGATTCCACCTAAACATTAGGAAGAACTTCCTGACAGTAAGAGCTGTTCGACAGTGGAATTTGCTGCCAAGGAGTGTGGTGGAGTCTCCTACTTTGGAGGTCTTTAAGCAGAGGCTTGACAACCATATGTCAGGAGTGCTCTGATGGTGTTTCCTTCTTGGCAGGGGGTTGGACTCGATGGCCCTTGTGGTCTCTTCCAACTCTAGGATTCTATGATTTTATGATTCTTGCACTGAAGGAGTCCAGGTGACACCTCCATTTGTGCAAAACAAGACCTAGTGGACATCAACCTCTGTGATGGCCAATCCTCTCCAGTATTACCCAAATCAGAGAAGTGTGCAAAAGGATGACAAATATTTCATAAAAATTCCTTGGGTATTCAACATCTGTGTCAAAAGCTGAAGATTTAATCTCCAGCAAATGAGCGAACAACTTAAACTATCATGGAGAATAAAAGGATGCAACAGCCCACCTTCTGTCATCTAGAAGGAGTCACCATCCAAGTGCAAGGAAATACTGCCACCAACTGGTCAGATGGATGTCAGTAACCTACTTTTCATCTTTACCTGGAACAACCAGATGATATACACAGATGTTGCAACTTAAAAACTGTACTGAAATCATGAGGGCCCATGTACCCAAACTGCCAACACAAACAAACCTTGCATTGGGAAGTATTTGTTTAAATGTCCAAGTCACTTTCAAATGACCACTTTGCAACATGTGCTTTTGTTTTTTTTAATCAATATTTTATTAAGTTTTAACAATGAAAAAGTTCAGAAAAATACAAAGACAGAGAAAATACAAAGTTACAAAATACAAAAATACACACTTTAAACACAAAAAAGAGGGGGAAAGAAAAGCACACATAAACAACAAAAATTCCCTCTTTCTTAATTTCATCTTTAGTTAACTTATTTTCCTGACTTCCTCACGTCTCCCGTTCTTGTATCCCTTTTAATAATTAGTTCAGCAAATTCATATCCTATTAGTTTATCTATTATTAATCCAATCTTACATTTTGCCCTGTTGCTAGAGCCCCTGCAATTCATTTCAATGTCATCAGCATTCAAAAATTTTACAATATTTCTGCAAATAAGTTTTAAATTTCCTCCAATTTTTTCCACCAACTCTTCTCCCTGGTCTCGGATTCTGCCAGTCATTTCCGCCATCTCCATGTAGTCCATTAGTTGCATCTGCCAGTCTTCCAAGGTGGGTAAGTCTTGTGTCTTCCAATGTTTTGCAATGAGGATTCTTGCTGCTGCTGTAGCATACATAAAAAAAGTTCTGTCCTTGCAACATGTGCTTTTGAATTAGAAAACAAGTGACCATCCAAAGACAATGGGAAATTGGTTGCAGCATTTTTCATTGAAGACGTTGCAGGTAAGTAAACTTGTACTTGAACTCAGCACTGAACTGTGCTATATGGCTGTATGGAATCATAAAGATAGTCTACTATCTTTGATACCATCAACCATGACATCCTTCTGGACCGTCTAGAGGAGCTGGGAGCTGGGGGCACTGTTATACAGTGGTTCCGCTCCTTCCTCCTGGGCCGTGTCCAGAAAGTGGTGTTGGGGGGTGAGAGTTCAGACCCCTGGGCTCTCACTTGTGGGGTGCCTCAGTGCTCCGTCCTCTCCCCCATGCTTTTTGAAATCTATATGAAGCCGCTGGGAGAGATCATCAGAGGGTTTGGGCTGGGTATTCATCAGTATGTGGATGATACCCAGCTCTACCTCTCCTTCAAATCAGAACCAGTGAATGTCATGACTGGAGGCAGTTGGAGGATGGATGGCGGCTAACAGATTGAGGTTGAATCCTGACAAGGCAGAAGCACTGCTTTTGGGGGGCAGGGGGCAGGTGGGTATGGGGGACTCACTGGTCCTGAATGGTGCAAGGCCTGGGAATCATTTTGGACTCACAGCTGCCCATGGAGGTGCAGGTCAATTCTGTGTCCAGGGCAGCTGTCTACCAGCTTCATCTGGTACGCAGGCTAAGACCCTACCCGTCTGTGGACTGTCTCGCTATAGTTGTGCATGCTCTGGTTAATTCCCACTTAGATACTGCAATGTGTTCTATGTGGGGCTACCTTTGAAGGTGACCCGGACACTACAACTAATCCAGAATGCAGCTGCCAGACTGGTGACTGGAAGCGGCCGTCGAGACCACATAACACCAGTCTTGAAAGACCTACATTGGCTCCCAGTACGTTTCCAAGCACAATTCAAAGTGTTGGTGCTGACCTTTAAAGTCCTAAACAGCCTCAGCCCAGTATACCTGAAGGAGCGTCTCCACCCCCATCATTCTGCCCAGACACTGAGGTCCAGCACTGGAGGCCTTCTGGCGGTTCCCTCATTGCGAGAAGCCAAGTTACAGGGAGCCAGGCAGAGGGCCTTTTCAGTAGTGGCACCCGTCCTGTGGAATGCCCTCCCATCAGGTGTAAAGGAAATAAACAACTATCGGGCTTTTAGAAGACATCTGAAGGCAGCCCTCAGTTCAGGGAAGTTTTTTATTTTTATTTTTATATTTTTTTTGCTTTTAATATTATTGTTAGTATTCTGTTGGGAGCTGCGCAGGGTGGCTGAGGAGGCCTAACCAGATGGGTGGGGTATAAATAAATTATTATTATTATTATTATTACTACTACTACTACTACTACTACTACTAGAGGTAGTATTTAGTAACCTAGCACATGGTCAAGGAAGTGAGGAGCTGATGAAGTGGTTCAAGTGGAACACCCTTCTGAATCCTGGCATATTACTTCTACGATGGGTGTTTACAACCAGCAAGAGTTCTTAAACATTCAAACATGGAGGAAAGCAAAATGGCAGGTCTTTTTCAGGGGTTTAAACAGGAGTCATATTTTTAAAACTTAACTTCCCATTCCATTTGTATCTACAATGCATACCCTCCAAAATTTATCTGATTAAAATAGGGACGTCCCACTCCATAATGATATTTTTACTATTTATACCCCACACATCCTACTGGGTTGCCGCAGCTTCCAACATATATAAAAACATAACAAAACATTAAACATTAAAAAAAATCTTCTCTATACAGAATTGCCTTCAGACAGCTTGGGAGCTGAATGACTCCATACCCTCCAACATTTCTCTAATGAAAATAGGGACGTCCTAAGGAAAAGCGGGACATTCCGGGATCAAATCAGAAACCAGGACGGCTTCTCTAAATCATGGATGTCTCTGGAAAATAGGGACACTTGGAGGGTCTGTACAACACCATCATTTTATCAATAATAATAATAATAATAATAATAATAATAATAATAATAATTTATTATTTATACCCCGCCCATCTGGCTGGGCCCCCCCAGCCACTCTGGGCGGCTTCCATAAAAACCAAAAATACAATAAAATATCACACGTTAAAAACTTCCCTGAACAGGGCTGCCTTAAGATGTCTCCTGAATGTCAGGTAGTTGTTTATCGCTTTGACATCTGCTGGAAGGGTGTTCCACAGGGCGGGCGCCACTACCGAGAAGGCCCTCTGCCTGGTTCCCTGTAGCTTTGCTTCTCGCAGTGAGGGAACCGCCAGAAGGCCCTCGGCGCTGGACCTCAGCGTCCGGGCAGAATGATGGGGGTGGAGACGCTCCTTCAGGTATACTGGACCGAGGCCGTTTAGGGCTTTAAAGGTCAGCACCAACACTTTGAATTGTGCTCGGAAACGTACTGGGAGCCAATGCAGGTCTTTCAAGACCGGTGTTATATGGAAAGAACATGATAAAGGAGACTACCTACTCGGAGGTCTGGGATCCTTTCAGCTTTTAGTGAAATATACTACCTAAAGAATATACTTTGAAACTAATTTAAAGAATATTTCATGCATCCATGTTATCCTTATAGAAATAATGCTGGCACACAACCTACATAGGTCTACACTTGTGAAGAAACTTTTGGGTCCCAAATGGAGGAAGAAGTACAGACTCAATGTTTTAGTGCCAGATTATCTGTTGTAGCATGCATAAATGAAATGAAGGTGATTAACCAGTGAAGCTTCAATATATGCTTCTCTTGTGGATCAAATCCAACAACCGTGGACAGTTCAAGAATTTCCATTCCTAAGTTGACACTTCAGGGTTTTGCCAACTCAGGAAAGGTTTTTCTCCCATGCTTGCTCATCCCAGACAAAATTGGTGTTGCTAGACTATGAAAAGATCCTAGGTATTCCACAAGGAAGCAAAGGCTGCAGAGGCAACAGACTAGTTCAGTGGTATAGCACGCTTTGCATGCAGAAGGTTTCAGGTTCAATCCCCAGCCAGCATCTCCAGGTGGAGCCAGGAATGCCCCCGTCTGAAACCCAGAAGAGATCCTGCTACTCAGTGTGCACAATACTGAGTTTGATGAACCAATGATCTGACTCTGTGGAAGGCAAACTCATGTGATGTTCCTAGGAGGGTGTGGGACATTTCAATGATTAAGTTCAGTCAGCCAGGAAATGCATTTAAACTGTAATCCTAGACTTGTTTACCTGGGAGTTGGCATTTGAGTACAATTGCATAGAATTGCATTGTTAATGTTCCTGAGGCCTGGTTGACAGGAATAGGCTGGCCAAGTACAAAGTACATCTATTTATACTGCTGAGCCACATGAGTTTCAAAAATGGTGTAGTGAGTCTTAGTTCTACTGTTACCTTTACAGTTAACAGGTTGCTAGCCTAACGTCACAGAACTGGGAGCAAGCCCCACTTAGTTCAGTAAGGCTTACATCTGAGTAGACATGGTTAAAGCAGCAATCTCATTTGTTTTGCTATTCTCTTTCTGTGCTTTTCCATCTTATTGCCTGATAGGCGATTACTGTACTTTTGTTATTGCACATGGAATGAAATGAATACAATGTGCTGTTGTTATAAAAACAATCAGTCTATTGTGCTGTACATTCTCATTACCAGCCTGGTCTTGCAAAATATTTAAATAAAAACAATGTTGAAAACCCTGAACTGCAGAAAATGAAAAATTCAGGCAAACTCAGAAAACAACTTGGGAATTATAATCTTCTCATGTGGAACTGAGGTGATGCAAAACAGCCATTAGGAAGCAACAGACCACCATTCTTTTGAGTGTAGGTGTGTTGAGGGGGTGATATTCTACACAGCAAAAAACTTACCTTTTACCTTTTACATTTACATTTACAGAAAATGACTGTGAAAAGATTTAACATTTCAATACCAAAAAAATCCTTAAAATATTATTGCTTTCTCATATGATTAAAAACTCCAAACCCAGAAATTTTTTTACTGTGTTTCAGTAAATTCACACTGGTAGCTTGAGCTCTGGCAGGGGGAAAGAAAGAAGGAAGCATTTCAGAGATGTTTACATTCTTACAGCACAATCCTGAGAAGGTTTACTAAAAATAAATCCCACTATGCTCAGGGGGGCTTACTTCAATGTAAGTGTACATAGGATTTTATCCAAGTTTGTTCAGCCTCATTCATTTAAATGTCTTCCAGGCACCTGATCTGAATTGTAATTATCTCTCCAGAGTCAGATGACAGAAATGAGAGATAGAGATGGATGTCATCCACATATAAATTACATCCCTACCCAAAATTCTGGATGCCATCACATTGCTCCACTATTAAACATTGACAGGGTAATACACATACCCTCCAAGTGCTCCAATTTGGCTGGGACAATCACAGAAAATCATGAGCTGTCATGGATTTGTACCTTTGTCCCCAATGTCCCGAATTGCATTTCACTCTACACTTTACCCTCTCTGTGACCACTTTTTTATCTCTATGGACTCCACAGGCTTAGGAGGGAATGCCATCCTACTCAGCAATGAGGCTTACTTCCAAGTGTGCAGGGCTTCTGTAGGGGGGGGCGGCAAGAGGGAAGCAGTGTTGTTGTTATTGTGCATGTGGAGGGGGGGGACCTGGCCAGTGTGGTGTAGTGGTTAAGAGCAGTGGACTCGTAATCTGGGGAACCAGGTTCGTGTCTCCGCTCCGCCACATGCAGCTGCTGGGTGACCTTGGGCCAGTCACACTTCTCTGAAGTCTCTCAGCCCCACTCACCTCGCAGAGTGTTTGTTGTGGGGGAGGAAGGGAAAGGAGAATGTTAGCCACTTTGAGACTCCTGAAGGGGAGTGAAAGGCGGGATATCAAATCCAAACTCTTCTTCTTCTTCTTCTTGGAAAATGTTCGAGAATATGAATACATTCAGTGGGACCTACCTGAAAGTTACAAAATCATTTGCAAGGTTTGTGGAATGCTTCTTCGGGAAAAAATAAATGGTGAGGCATTTGGAGGCATGCTAAGAGAAAGATGCCCTAGCATGGGCTGTGGCATAATTTCAGAAATATCAGAAAGGTAATTTTAGACTTTAAATGCAACCTTTTCTTTCCAACCTATGGGAGGGGGTTGCAGTGTGTAGGTGGGAGCAGACCCATTTTGCAAGTTTGTACTGGGCCCTGAAAAGAGATGCCTGGGCCCTGAGAGGCGCAGTGGCCTCTTCCATAGTGTTGGTGCAGAATGCAGCTGTCATTTGGGATCAGTCCTTAACTGCACCTGTAGTAATAATAAACAACTATCTCAATTAAAGATAAGCTAAATTGGCTACATTACCACCAGATTAACAAATTGTATAAACCGGATAAGAAAAATGGTTTTGCCTTGGAAAAATCTAAGCTGGAGATGGAGTTGTTAGATACTGAAGGTAAAAACTTATCTAAAATGTACAAGCTTTTGCTGGACTGGCATACGAAAGATGAACAAGTTAAATCGGTGATGATAGATTGGGCAAGAGATTTAGGACATAACATAATGTTTGAGGACTGGGAAAGATTGTGGAAGAAAGGGGTGAAGTTCACCGCATGTACTTTGTTAAAGGAAAATACTATGAAAATGATGTATAGATGGTATTTGACCCCTGTAAAATTAGCAAAGATGTATCATAATTGTGATAATACATGTTGGAAATGTAAAGAAAAGGAAGGAACATTTTTTCATATGTGGTGGACCTGCTCCAAGGTGAAAAACTTCTGGGAAAAGATTTATAATGATTTGGAAAAAATGTTGAAATATACATTTATAAAGAAACCAGAGGCCTTTCTTCTTGGAATAACAGGTTCGGAATTGCCCAAGAAAGATGTTAATCTATTTTTGTATGCCACAACTGCGGCTCGTATTTTGTTAGCTAAAAAGTGGAAAACCCAAGAACTACCAACAGTAGAAGAATGGCAGATGAAGATGATGGATTGTATGGAGCTAGCTGATCTAACCAGAAGAGTCCGCGACCAGAAGGAGGAGGGACACCACGAAGAATGGAAGAAATTTAATGATTATTTAGTTAAATTTGTTGAGCTAAAATAACTGGAAATAGCGTCCAGATACTTAAAGGGCTTAGGATTGTATCTATGTTAATTGATAAAATAATATGTTTAATACAAGAAGGAGAAGATTTAAAGATGTTAATGTTTAATTTAAAGGGTATTAAAATTGGGATTTGGAAAACCAATATAAGGATATGCAATGAAATTCAACTAAGGGGAAACGAGGAAGTCATTTTACAAAGTAAATAACTGTTATTTTCAATAAGGTTATGATTTATGTTTTGTTTGTTTTATATTTCTGTTTGTCATTGATATTGTAAACACTAATAAAATTTTTGCAAAAATAATAATAATAAACAACTATCTGACTTTTAGAAGACATCTGAAGGCAGCCCTGTTTAGGGAAGTTTTTAATGTCTGATGTTTTACTGTATTTTTAATATTTTGTTGGAAGCCGCCCAGAATGACTGGGGAAACCCAGCCAGATGGGCGGGGTATAAATAATAAATTAGTAATACAGTGGTACCTCGGGTTATGAACTTAATTCGTTCTGGAGGTCTATTCTTAACCTGAAACTGTTCTTAACCTGAGACACCACTTTAGCTAATGAGGCCTCCCGCTGCTGCCGCGTCACCGGAGCACGATTTCTGTTCTCATCCTGAAGCAAAGTTCTTAACACGAGGTACTATTTCTGGGTTAACAGAGTCTGTAACCTGAAGCGCCTGTAACCTGAAGTGTCTGTAACCCGAGGTACTGTAGTAGCAGTAGTAGTATTTCTTGCCCAAAATTGAGCTGAAAGTCTTAGATGAAGGGTGGATGCAAATATAAACAAACAAATACCAATGAATTAATAAACAAGCAGCCCTGCGGGATAGGTCAGTTTTATCATCTCTAGTACCTTTCTTGGGTTCAAAAATGAGGTGCTGTTACTCATATCTTGATATATTTTATTTTTATAAAATATTTATTAAGGTTTAACATAAAACATATGTTTACACAAAACATAGGTTTACACAATAGGGTTTACAAAAATCATAAGTTTACAATATAAGAAAAATTTAAAAAAAACTTAACAACCTAAAAAGGAAAAAAAAGGAAAAAAGAAAAAACAATCACATAGAAAAGATATCTAGACAAGAAAGAGAAGATAATAGCTACATAAAAAAAGAAAAAATGAGATTTAAAATAAAATCCATCTTTCAATAATCTGATTTCCTTATTTCCTTGACCTCCTCACACCTCCCCGTTTGTATTCCTGTTTAAAAGTCCTTTCAGCAAGTCCTCTATCATTTATCTTTACTCAATATCTTAACCTATTATAACTATGTATTTTCAACCATTGTCGATCCATATTTGCATATTCTTAATAATCTTTTTACCAATACCACTTATTTTCCGTTCTGACATCATTTTAACATTCATTAATTTTACAGTATTTCTGCAAATAGCCTTTAAATTTCTTCCAGTCTTCTTCCACCGACTCTTCTACTCATATCTTGATAAAAGTACTGTTCGTGTCAGCACAAAATGGGCTGATGGAAAAGCTGTGCCTGTACTCTGTTCTGGTGAGTACTGTCACACAAAAAAGCTCTGATCATCTCCACAGTGCAGACAGGGGGATGAGAGAGCTTCCTAGTGTCCCTAGCCTCTCACTCTGACTGTGCTGCTCCAGTTCCAGTTACACAGTAGGAAGATTTTCTGCTCTGTTGTGCTAGTTGAGGACTTGGAGCCTGAGGCCAACTTGCCTCTGTGCTTGACATATTTTCCAACCTCCCCAGGCCCACCTTTTTTTAAAAATACCCATACAGCCTTGCCTGTTATAAGCGTTACTGAAGACAACTTAATTAATACAAGTTATATAAACCAATGTATCTTTGGTTTTAAATAATGCTTTTGTACTTTTCACATATTGCCACTAAAGTCCTTGACTAATTAAGATGGTTTGAGTGTACTATTTACATGATTGCTAAGCAAGGGGTTTGTCTCTATAGCAACAACTGTATGAAAAAGCCTCCTTCCCTAGTAAAATTAATCCTCTGGGAGTCAGATGCTGTACTGGGAATATAACAAAGACATTATTTTATGTTTAGATTGGCTTGACACGGTCCACAATCTTATTTATATAAAGTAAAATTTAAAATTACTACAATGAACTGGTGGATGGTTTCATATCTTCCTTGTTTAATAAAGCCTACAATAATGTATTAGTTAACATTATTCTACATCTCATGTGGGACAATGGACTTGAAGCAGTCAGCTTCTGTTAGTAATATCACCTTTTCAATTCACCAGCCTTTTAAATCCCTCCCATTACATGTGAAACATGATACATATCTAATTGTCATTATCCATTTACAATAGCATCTTTGGGAACTGCAGAAGAGATTGCCAGTTAAAGATGAAATAGTACACCATAAAAGGCATTTTAAGAAGGAAGTGTGCTGTGATTTTATTGGTGCAATACTTTTCGGCATTACCCACAGAACTTCAGATTTCATTTTCGTTTGGCTCAGAGAGCCCTAGCAACTTATGGGACCTTTGTTAATATCAGTTCTGTTACAAATATGCAAGTTCAGCAGGCTAGATGCAAAAAGGCACTCCTGTAGCAGCCAGCAAATCCTCGGGTTCTCAGACAGCAGCTGTTGCAGCCTTGCCCTACCTCTACGGTTGCAATTTGGTTTTTGTGAGTCGAGGAACCACCACCTGCATAGGAGTATAATAAGACACAGGGACACATTATTTTAGGTTAATGGGCAAAGTTAGGCCACAACGTTGATTGGTTACAGCATGTGAGTAGGCTTAGGCATTGGATGAAACAGCAATACCAGACTCCACCCTGCACAGCCGGGAGTCATATCAGGGTTAACCACCAATGGGAGGAGCTTGTTGATGCAAATACAACTGGAAGCTCCCCCATGATGTCACCGGGGGTCCTACCATGGCCCTAGCCACCAGCAGGGCATCGGACAGGATCCACGACCGCCGGATTCCTTTAACAGAATACCCAAAAGAGGAGGGGTAGATGATGGTGCGTAACCAATCCTCCAACACAGCACACATATTCCAATGCCTAACCGCCAATACCAGAAAATTGTGACAAATTGCTACGAGGTAGGCGAAGAAACCAAGAGCCTGGTGCCAATTTGCCAAATGGATAAAAAAGTCCTACCAGCTGAAGAAACCAGAGGCCTTTCTCCTGGGCATGGTCGGCCAATTGGTGTTAAAGAAGGATAGAACTTTTTTTATGTATGCTACAACAGCAGCAAGAATACTCATTGCAAAGTATTGGAAGACACAAAATCTACCCACCTTGGAAGAATGGCAGATGAAGGTGATAGACTACATGAAATTGGCAGAAATGACTGGCAGAATCCGAGACCAGGGAGAAGAGTTGGTGGAAGAAGATTGGAAAAAATTTAAGGACTATCTACAGAAATACTGTAAAATTAATGAATGTTAAAGGGATGTTGGATTGGAAATAAGCGGTGTTGGTAAAAAGATTAATAAGAATATGTAAATACGTATTGAAAACGGTGGAAAATATATATTTATTATAGGTTAAGACGCTGAGTAAGGTTAAATGATAAAGGGCAAGGATTTGCTGAACTAAACATCTGAACTGGAATACAAAAAGGGAGGTGTGAGGAGGTCAAGAAACTAGTGAAGGAAATACAAGATATGAAAATATTAATCTTTTTTCTGTTTTGATTATTGGTGTTTTTTATCTTCTTCTTTTTTCTCTTATTTTGTTAACTCTTTTTTATTGCATACTTTGTATGTATTTCGTTTTGTATCTTTTTTATTTTTGCTATTTTTCTTGGCTTTTGTATTTTATGTTTAAATTCTGAAGTTATTGATTGCTTATGAAACTTTTTGTGGGCTAAAGCCTCAGCGCCTAGGGCTTGCCGATCGAAAGGTCGGCGGTTCGAATCCCCGCGGCGGGGTGCGCTCCCGCTGCTCGGTCCCAGCGCCTGCCAACCTAGCAGTTCGAAAGCACCCCCGGGGGCAAGTAGATAAATAGGTACCGCTTACCAGCGGGAAGGTAAACGGCGTTCCGTGTGCGGCTCTGGCTCGCCAGAGCAGCGTTGTCACGCTGGCCACGTGACCCGGAAGTGTCTCCGGACAGCGCTGGCCCCCGGCCAATAAATGTGAGATGGGCGCACAAACCCCAGAGTCTGTCAAGACTGGCCCGTTTGGGCAGGGGTACCTTTACCTTTACCTTTTATGAAACTTTAATAAATATTATTATATTAAAAAAAAGTCCTACCAGGCCCCTTGGGCAACCAAGGCAACCAACCAAAGTCCATAGCAAGGTCAATACACAAAAAGAAGCTGACCTAAGAGGGAGGGAAGGTGGGAGATCCGAAGAAAGCAGGAACAGACTAGGAGCTGAGCACTGCCGCGGCTGTTTAAATGTGGCTAGCCCCGCCCACCAGCCAGCCCTATTGGTCGGCTGGAGGGCTTGGCCGCGGCAGCAGAAGCAATCAGGAGCAGGGAGCCGAGAACCCCTCCCTGCCCCCAGCGGGAAACTGCTCCTGCTCACAACCCCTCCCCTCTGGGAGGAGGAGAGGCCTGTTGTTGTTTAGTCATTTAGTCGTGTTCGACTCTTCGTGACTCCATGGACCAGAGCACGCCAGGCACTCCTGTCTTCCACAGCTTGTCTTTGTCCATGGAGTTTTCTTGGCGGGGATATTGGAGTGGCTTGCCTGTTCCTGCTCCAAGGAGAGGCCTAGCTAACTCCAAATAAACTTTCAGCTCATTCTGCTCCAAATATTGCAAACTGGCTCCACACAGGAGTGTCCACAGGAACATTTTGGCGGGGGGGGGGGGGAGTAAATGCTCTAGTTAAATAAACAAAAGTCTACCCTTTATAGTACCGGTATATTTGGTAACTGCGTGGTAGGAAAGCCTGGCTAGACCTAACCTCTGAGAAACTTTGCTTGTTTCTGCTTTCCATTGATGGATCCACCTGGTATCTTCATGTGCTTTAGCACTGAAACCCTTAAGTCATTCCCCAATTCTCTTCACCCTCCAGTCCTTAATTACCAGTAATTGTGCTGCTGCCACAATTAATTTCACAGCCCTTCCCCTGTAATTTTCCTAAAAAGCAAACAAACAAAACCTAAATACCAGGATAGGTGGTATAATAATGGTGGACTCTATTTGCATTGGCATCAGCAGAACAATTTTTAAAATCAAACATATCTACTTCCAACCCTTGCCAACACAGCCTCAGTGTATACATGAAGGAGTGTTTCCACCTCCACACTGAGGTCCTCCTCTGAGGGTCTTCTGCTGGTTCTCTCACTGTGAGAAGCAAAGTTACAGGGAACCAGGCAGAGGGCCTTCTTGGTAGTGGCACCCTCCTTGTGGAACACAGTTGCCAAGGAGATAAAGAACTACATAACTTTTAGAAGACACCTGAAGGCAGCCCTGTATCAGGAGGTTTTAAATGTTTGATATTCTACTATGATTTATATGTGCTGTAAGCTGCCCACCTAGCAGTTCAAAAGCACATCAAGTGCAAGTAGATAAATAGGTACTGCTCTGGCGGGAAGGTAAACGCCGTTTCCGTGGGCTGCTCTGGTTCACCAGCAGCTGCTTAGTCCTGCTGGCCACATAACCCAGAAGCTGTACACCGGCTCCCTCGGCCAATAAAGCGAGATGAGCGCTGCAACCCCAGAGTTGTTCGCGACTGGACCTAATGGTCAGGGGTCCCTTTACCTTTACCTTATAAGCACAGAATAGACTTTGCAGCTCAAGGGAGGACAGACTGTGTATGTTCAAAGGAAATGAGTAAGACTGATTGCCAAGGATTAAGGAAGCCTTTCCATGGTAAGAAATGATTAGATCTGACATGTCTGGGAAAGACCCTCTCATGCTATCACAAGCTGTATATTATTTATGACTAATGAATCTGTTCAGGCGTTTTCGTGCGCTGCTCTGGTTCACCAGCAGCTGCTTAGTCATGCTGGCCACATGACCCGGAAGCTGTATGCCGGCTCCCTCAGCCAATAAAGCAAGATGAGCGCCGCAACCCCAGAGTCGGCCACGACTGGACCTAACGGTCAGGGGTCCCTTTACCTTTAAGCTGCCCAGAGTGGCTGGGGAAACCCAGCCAGTTGGGCGGGGTATAAATAATAAAGTTGTTGTTGTTGTTGTTGTTGTTGTTGTTGTTGTTGTTGTTGTTGTTGTTACACTCGATACTCACACAGCTCTTCCAAGCCCTCATTTCCTCACAGCACCTTCAACACATACACACACACACCCCGCAGGCTCTCGCAGTTTGCCACAGACTCCCCTCTCCCTCAACAGTTTACCCCCCTCCTACAACCTCTCTGTCAACTGCTGCTGCCAGTCCCAGAGTAAAGCGGGTGGAGAGTGTTGTGTATTGAGTCAAAGGATTTTATATCTGTCTGTATTTGCATTAGGGTAAAGTAACTGCCTTTTGGTTTCAAAGGGTACAGCTACTATTGGTTCATTTAAGCTGCTGTATTTGGATCCTCTGTCTTATTAAAGGTAAAGGTAAAGGTACCCCTGCCCGAACGGGCCAGTCTTGACAGACTCTGGGGTTGTGCGCCCATCTCACTCAAGAGGCCGGGGGCCAGCGCTGTCCGGAGACACTTCCGGGTCACGTGGCCAGCGTGACATCGCTGCTCTGGCGAGCCAGAGCCGCACACGGAAACGCCGTTTACCTTCCCGCTAGTAAGCGGTCCCTATTTATCTACTTGCACCCAAGGGTGCTTTCGAACTGCTAGGTTGGCAGGCGCTGGGACCGAACAACGGGAGCGCACCCCGCCGCGGGGATTCGAACCGCCAACCTTTCGATCGGCAAGCCCTAGGCGCTGAGGCTTTTACCCACAGCGCCACCCGCGTCCCGCGTCTGTCTTATTGGTTTCCTCCAAAAGGCAGGACTGTGATTGCCTGATATTGTTCCCTCCAAAATGTATCCTTTCTTGCTAGTTCCCTGTCCCTATAAATGTAGCTTTCCCCTCCTCAGTCTTCAGTCTTGTTTGCTTTAATAAAGAAGTGTTACTAGAGAACTGTCTCCAGCACATTATGGCAAGAGAGCTGAAATCACAAACCCCACGTCACAACAGAGAGGAGGAAGCCTTTCTCCCCTTCACCTCACACCACCACTGCTGGCAGAAGGAAGTGTGCATTTTGAAACAACAAAGCAAGAACGCAAAGGCTTGCCTGGGCTGGAGCACCTGCCCATTCACACTCACACACAAAGTTTTATTTGTATGCCACCTTTCCACAGTTCAAATGATGCTCAAAGCAGCTTACAATATGAAAAATAATACATAACTACAACATAACTATTGCTACTTTTACAATAAATTAAACATTTTAAAAATCCACAACCAAACGGAATAATTTCCACATAAATCACAACAAAATCTAAAACAAATATAGAAAAAACCAGCAGCAACAACCCCACACCCACAAACAGCACCCCTACCCAAGAGTCTCAGTTTTTGTAGCTGGAGTCAGTCACGACCCCACCCCCACCCTGGCCAGGCAGGAAAGGGTTGCTAGGCAGGGAACAAGACTCACAGCCAAGTACGGCACATTAACTCAGCCCTGGGCTTCCCTTGCCCCCTTGTGCCTGCCTGCAAGTGAACAAGGGAGCAGGTGGGGTGGGAATATAGGAAGGCCTGCCTAGGCCAGTGCTTTGCTCGCTTGCTCCACTTGCTGCTATGCTGCAGTTTGCAGGGCCACCTACTGGCAACCATGCAAACTGTAGCATTACAAAAATGTTATATAGTAAGAAATAAGACCTGAGTTAAAAAGGTCGTGTTCTCATGTCTTTGCTGCTACCTTTTGTTTCTGGGCTGACACTCACAGCTTCACTTATATTCTGGAGATTTGAATTGTTTCCTGTGAGGCAGCAGTCACTTCTCCACTACAGAAGACCAACTTAAAAACAAAGCAAAAGTATAGAGAATTGACGTTTCTTTGTAATCTTCTGCCCATAGCTGTCAACTTACAGATTTGAAAATAAGGGACCAGCAGCCTTG
Source organism: Podarcis vaucheri (assembly GCF_965113315.1). Classification (NCBI taxonomy): domain Eukaryota; kingdom Metazoa; phylum Chordata; class Lepidosauria; order Squamata; family Lacertidae; genus Podarcis; species Podarcis vaucheri. The sequence goes on from NC_138759.1 coordinate 133,660,114, forward strand.
AAAATAAGGGACTTGCTGCCTCACCTGTTCCAGGCACTCCAGTCTCCCTGTCCTCCTGCAGGCTGGTCAAACTCATGCTGGTAGCTTCAAGAACACTGTCCAACCAACTTTGTAACCAGAGGTTCAACTGAATAGAATCTGAATCACATGCACCACAAGGCCTATGCAGCCTCAACTTAAGATGGCTCCCCGGCCTGGCTTTGTACTGCAAAGTTTGCAGCAGCATGTGCAACAAAATGGCGTCCAGCATTCAAAACCCTCCTCAGCTTGCATTAAGTAGCCACACACAAGGCATGCAAGCTCCACCCCCCAGTCGTTCTTAGACTCCTTACTGGGTGAGCAACACAGCCAAGCAACACGGTTGGAGCCTCCCTCCTCCCTGGCCGGCAGGGAGGGAGGGAGAGGAGCTGCTTCCTTTGAAATTTAAGGGACTTAAACTTGTCCACCACCCTAGTTCTCAACCATAACTATCTATATAATATTAAGTAATTATTTACTCACAACAGTGGTGGAAACAGCCTCAAATAGATTGCAATGCATCACATTTAAAACAAAAGGATTAAAACACAACAATAAATAGTGCTGTGCAAAAGCAATACAGACATTCAATATATAAGAGGACGAAATAAAGAACAAAATTATTTTTTTCATTTATCATAAAATAGCAATCTATGTTAATCCCCCCACACACAAAAATTGTTATAATGATATAGCAAGTAGAAGAAGGTGGTAGGAATTGTCATACGGGATCAAAGCTCTTTCACCAGTAATGGCAAGCCAGATAACATGGCAAAAGTCCCCAGTCAGGTTGTGAATAAGGGACAGAGCTATACACTGCTCTGAAAGCAACATCTGAAAATCTCATAGCTCCTAGTTTCATCATTCTTCATATCAGCCCTTTGTGGCTAAGAAGTTGCCCTTTCCTGGCTCAAGTTAAGTAAGTCTTGTTTATTTCTTTACTGAGGACGCAATCAAATTTATTTGAGGAAAGAAGCTAGCAGGAAGAGGAATAAAAAAATCCTGAAATGGTAATGCTAGTTGCATTGTTCCCATGATTGCTCCCAGACATCACATTGTACAAACAAGATGAATGCTTGTTGAAGGAAAAACAAGGAAGCCGCTATGAGAAGAGGGCAACCAAAACATTCCAAGTTATTTCAGTATGGCTTTAAACTAATAGTGGCAAACAGAGTATTGCATGTCAGTGATATTGTGGGAGAGATACTTCCTTCAAAGCTCACTTTGCATAGGAACAGAAAAGCAATTGTCTGGCATCTTCATATTCATCCATTGTATCAAAGCCTCATTGGCAGCCTGTGGCCAAAGCTTGTGACACTATTAAAAGGGTTAGTTCATTTTTGCCTTGTGTAGGAGGCCAAGAAATGGCAATTATGTGACAAGTGAACAACATCGTAGCAGAGTGCCATTCCCAGGCTGTTTACTTCAGTTCTCACACTACAGTTTGTGAGCACTTCCACTGGACAAAAGGGTTTGGTGTGTATCAGGTGAAGTGATTCAATATTGTTCACTGCCTTGGAGAAACACTGGAACTGTGCCAGATTCCATGTTGATGTCCAAATGGCAATGGTTGTGCCGAAATTCCATGTCACTTATACCAGTTTGTCCTCATACTGTCAGGACCGGCCCACCCATGAGACAAGCTGAAGCTACTGCCTCAGGCAGCAGGATCCACAGGGCAGCAGATCCTGATGTAGATCTTTAGTCCAGCCCCTTGTTCCTGATTTAGAGTGCCATTTTGTGCTTTGCCGCAGGTGCTAAAATATCTTGAGTTGACCGTTTACTGTGTACACAAACAGAAACACACACCTCCAGTGCTGCAGTAATAAAAACCAGCCATGAAATCGACTGGTGGAGTAGAACTCAGCAAACTTGAACAGGGGCATAAAATATTGATTTTTTAAATGAGAGCGCTTAATAAAGTCAGTGTAATGGTATAAAGGGTGGTGAGGTTATCAGAAACATAACTAAACCCTCCATCTGATGGTTTTCTGCTGCTCCTATCTCATTTAAATTTAATTACATGTATTAATTGAGAACAAAGTGCTGTGAATGCAGATTTAATAACTCAGCTGCTTTAAATACAACGTTTCACAGGAAATGCCCAAAGACCTTTGCCCCCAAAGCAGCATATAAATAAATATCAATATAACATAATGTTTCCCCATTACTTGAATGTCTGTATTTTTCCCCAGTGGGTCTAATAACAATTATATGGGCCTCCCCCATCAACATCACTGCTCCAATCAAAATGATATTTTCTGGCCATTAACACCAGTAGGCCGTTGACCTAAAGATTGCAGTTATAGTCTGAATTCTGTTACTGCATTGTATTTTTGTTTCTGCACACCCCCTTGCATGGGAGACAGCATATTGATTGATTGATTGATTGATTGATTGAAAATTGCATTGAGACACTTTGAAGAGGAAAAAAAGAGAAGGTCTGATAATGGATCTCCATTGTTGCACCCATTATCCCTTGGCAGAAGGTATCATTGCACCCAAACATGACAGGAAATACAGTGGTGCCCCGCAAGACGAATGCCTCGCAAGATGAAAAACTCGCTAGACGAAAGGGTTTTGCAGTTTTTGAGCTGCTTCGCAAGACGAATTTCCCTATGGGCTTGCTTGGCAAGACGAAAACGTCTTGCGTTTTTTGCAAGTTTGTTTCTTTTTTCTTAACACCGTTAATACAGTTGCGACTTGACTTCGAGGAGCAACTCATAGAACGCGGTGTGGTATCCTTTTTTGAGGTTTTTGGCGATTTTTGAAGCTTTTCCAAAACTTTTCCGACACCGTGCTTCGCAAGACGAAAAATTCGCTAGACAAAAAAACTCGCGGAACGAATTAATTTCATCTTGCGAGGCACCACTGTAGTTTTGTTTTTAAATGCATGTATCAAGGCTGTAATCCTAAACACATCTACAGAGGTCAAAGCTCCAGTGTACAACTCTCATGAAATTAAAAATGCCCAACTGTTTATTACTACATCCTGTTTGAAAAAATCCAGTATGACTAAGATGATCAAGAATATGGAAACTAAGCCTTACGAGGTGCACTTGAAAGAGCTGGGTATGTTTAGCCTGGAAAACAGGAGACTGAGAGGAGATATGATAGCCATTTACTTTTACAAATATCTGAAGGGCTGTCACATGGAAGAGGGAATAAGCTTCTTTTCTCCTGCGCTGGGGGATAGGACTTGAACCAATGGCTTCAAGTTACAAGAAGGGAGATTTCAACTAAACACATGGAAGAACTGAGAGCTGTTCATCAGTGGAACCGTCTCCATGGGGAAGTTGTGGACTCTCCTTCCTTGGAGGTTTTTAAGCAGAGGTTGGATGGCCTTCTGTCATGGGTGCTATAGCTGAGATTCCTCCACTGCAGGGGGTTGGACTAGATGACCCTTGAGTCCCTTCCAGCTCTACGATTCTATGGCATAGAAATGCTTAGAAGGCACTTCTCAGGTGAACTGATAAACTGATGCTTTGAAAACTCTACTCAAAAGTATCATATATTTATGAAACTTAAAATTCTGTTCTATTTTTGCCTTATATTTTCACCACCTCTTACATTGCACTAATTTCATTCTTCTGTTTAACTGAACAGCTATGATCTGTGCTGGATTCAGATTCAGCGTTGCCTCACCTGTTGCATGCTGCATGTCCACTGAGGCTTTTTGTGCAGCACTCCTCTTTGTTTTTCCCCCTTGTCCCCTGTTTAGACACAGTTCAGCATGAAATTCTCACTTGGCTGGTACACAGCTGGGAGGGCAGAAAAACGCGGCAGGAGGAGGTTGGTAGTGCAGGGTTCTTTTATTTAACAATCCTTCTTTAATACAACAGCAGCTTTGAAGCACTAAGGCTCAGTTTACAATGTGACAGCATCTTCTAAAGTAGGCTTTAAAGATAAAACATTCTACAGCGGAACCTCGGGATACGTACTGTCCTCCTTACGAACGCTTTGGGTAACGAGCTCCATTAACCCGGAAGTAGATGCTCCTTGTTGCGAACTTTGCCCCAGGATGCGAGCAGAAGTCGTGCACTGCTGGTGTAGCTGCAGCGGGAGGCCCCATTAGCAAAAGCGCACGTCATGTTAAGAATGGTTTCAGGTTAAGAATGGACCTCCGGAATGAATTAAGTTTGTAACTGGAGGTACCACTGTGCGAACTTAATTTGTTGTGGAGGTCCATTCTTAATCCGAAACCATTCTTAACATGAGGCACGCTTTTGCTAATGGGGCCTCCCGCTTCCGGTATGCCACTACTTCCGGGTTAGCAGAGCTCGTTACCCGAAGCATTCGTAAGGAGGATGGTACATAACCTGAGGTTCCACTGTATTACATTAAAAATATAGAAAATTGGGGGGGGGACCTTACTGTGCCTCTATATTTTGCTGATTTTAACATGAATTCTGCATACAAATAAATGAATACTATTGCAAGCCACTCCAATCTCTGAGGGTTCAGTTTCCTCAGAATGAGGAAGCAGAGATTGCAGTGTCTTTATGATATAAGGTTTATTTGCACATATGTATAACCCGAGTCTGTGATGGCAGGGTTCACAGCATTAACACCCCAAGAAGGTCTTGCTTCAGTTCTCCCATAGCTGCAGCCTTGATCCAAGCAGAAATCAGGCTCTTTGTCAGCTGCCTGGTCTGCAGCTCACCAGCTTCTAGCTCACATAACGCAACTCAGCCATTTCTTCTCTGGCACAGAGCCACTTCCTTTGTTACCTTAGTGGGCCATTTTGAAGAAGCTGGCCTGGCTCTTCCAGCTGTTGAATCCAGGAATTAGAAGGGACTCAGGCATGTAGCCTATCCCCTCCTCGCATAATTCTACCTCCCTCTAAGAACCAGACTTGTGTCCCCAGATGAACAAACACACAACAGGATAACAGCTGTAGAAAAATAACAGACAAGTTAACAAAGGCATTAAAACACACATAATCAGAAACAGATAGTAAAACACAATTACACTTTTAACCCAACACCAGTACAGTAACAGCTTCTTCCTTTCAAGCCAGTTTCCAGTCCATCGCAATCTCTTCAGACCCTCTTCTTTCTCCTTGGCGTACACAGTTCTGAATCCAAACTGCTTACCCAGTCCCCACACTTGGTATACTCAAGATGATGAACTCCCGACATGTATAAGCCAGTATACAAGCCTCGGTACTGCATTACCCAAATGCCTTGCTCATTATTTCCCTTGTGCTGCTGCAGCACAAAGCAGTTTACAAACACACACACAGTTATCAGTTAACAATGCCTAAAAATCATTAAGCAGTTCCTATCACCACAAACATGGGAAAAGCACAGATCAATAGCATTGGAATAGGGTCATTTAGTCCAACCCAAACATCTTGTTTGCCTTCCTCTGAGCACATTTGAGATTGTCAATACCCTTCTTAAATTGTGGCACCCAGAGCTGGACACAGTATCCCGGGTGTGGTCTGATCAAGGCAAAATAGAGTGGTACTATTACTTCCTTTGATCTGGACACTATACTTCTGTTGATGTAGCCTAGAATAGCATCAGCTTTTGGCTTTGATACCATAAGTTCTAAACTGGAGACAGAGTTGTTGAATGACAAAAGAAAAATATTATCAAAAATGTACAAACTATTATTAGAATGGCATACTAAAGATGAAGAGGTTAAAGTGGTTATGATAAAATGGGCTAAAGATTTTGGTTATAATATCCAGTTAGAATCATGGGAAAGGTTGTGGAATGAAGGAATTAAATTTACTGCCTGTAGTGCATTGAAAGATAATGTTATGAAAATGATGTATAGATGGTATTTAACACCAACAAAACTTGCTAAAATGTATAAGACAAGAAATAAGGAATGTTGGAAATGTAAAGAAAAGGGGGGGGAAATCTCTACCATATGTGGTGGACTTGTAGTAAGGTAAAGGCTTATTGGGAAATGATATATAACGAATTAAAGAAAATGTACAAAAGGACATTTGTTAAAAAGCTAGAAGCATTTTTACTGGTTATAATAGGGGAAGAGATCCAAGAGAGACCAAAAACTGTTTATGTATGCAACAACAGCAGCAAGGACTCTTTTAGCCCAGAAATGGAAGCAAGAAGAATTACCAATGATAGAAGAGTGGCAGACAAAGATGATGGAATATGCAGAACTGTCAAAACTGACTGGGAAAATCCGACACCAGCGAGACCAAGCTTTCCAAAAAGACTGGAATAAATTTGCATCATATTTGAAGGACAATTGTAAAAAATTACGAAGTAACGCCACGGAGCGCAACCCGAAAGCTCTCAACCTGAAGCAACTTCAACCTGAGGTATGACTGTATATAGAAGAATAGCACCAGCATTTCTTATTTTTTTTGCTGTTGCATCACACTGTTGACTCATATTAAGCTTGTGGTCCACCAAGACCCCTAAATCCTTTTCGCACATACTGCTAGTAAGCCAGGTGTCTCCCATCCTATATTTGTGCATCTGGTTCTTCCTAAATGCAGAACCTTGCATTTGTCCCTATTGAAATTCATTTTGTTAGCTTGAGCCCCGTTCTCCAATCTGTTATGGTTATTTTGAATTCTGATTCTATTCTCTGTGGCATTAGCTACTCTTACCAGCCCCTCACTCTGGATCCCTTTGGCAACCCCTTCCATCTGGGTGCCTGCAGCTGAACTCCTGGATCACTTTCAACCTCTGCAGGGTTCTCATCTCACATGGAGTCCTCTCTAAGGAGGTTTCTCATTCGCTCTGCTTGCAGCTGCTCTATTTTATCAAGCCTCTGGCTCTGCTGTTACTTCAGTTCATCAAGCTGCTGGCTTTTGTCTTGCTCCATTTTGTCAATCGGGGGTCTCTTCTGCTCTGTCATAAGCTTTATCTGTCCCAGAAGTTCCTCTGTTGTTCCTCTCTCCATTTCAGCTGAGGCACAGCTTGCTCACAGGTTCCCCTCTGGGAAACATGTATCCAACTTCTAACACCAGTGTCGCATGCCACTCCAATCTCTGAGTGGTGTGAGATTCCAGGTGGTTACCCAGGATTTGGTTTCCTTAGAATAAGTGACAGTAGAGACTGTGGTATCTTTATGATCTATGGCTTATTTACACATATATACAACCTGACTTGACAATGGAGAGGCTCACAGCATTAACACCCGAGAAGTTATTCCTTCTTTCATAAGCCACAGCCTTTGAGAAGGGGAGACTGAGAGGAAATGTGTTAGCCATTTACAAATATATTAAGGGCTGTCACATGGAAGATGGAGCAAGCTTGTTTTCTCCTGCTCTGGAGGGTAGGATGTGAATCAGTGGCTTCAAGTTACAAGAAAAGGGATTCCAACTAAACATCAGGAAGAACTGTCTGATTGTAAGATCTGTTTGACAGTGGAACAGACTAACACATGAGTTGGTGGGCTCTCCTTCCTTGGAGGTTTTTAAACAGAGGTTGGACGGCCACGTATGATCTAGTTGAAATTCCTGCATTGCAGGGGGCTGGACTAGATGACCCTTGGGACCCCTTCCAGCTCTACAATTAAATGATTCTATGATTCTTCAATTCTGTTTAACATTTCTTAGTCTATACAGCTGATCACAGATCTTTTACTGACCTCTTGTATGACTGATTACTGCAAGCTATGCTTGATGAAACTTCTTTCTCGGCAGATGAAGGTGATGGACTATATGGAATGACTGGCAGAATCCGAGACCAGGGAGAAGAGTCGGTGGAAGAAGATTGGAAGAAATTTAAAGACTATCTACAGAAATATTGTAAAATTAATGAATGATAGAATGATGTTGAATAGCAATTAAGGGGTTTCCAGCTGTAATGATTTAAGAGAATATGAAAAAAAGGGTTATAAATGGGTTAAAATTTAATGGTAAAAGCTGATTGATAATGGGCTAAAATGAAAAAAATTAAGGTTAGACCGTTAAGATAAATTATAGAAAGAATTTGCTGAAATAGTTAATTGAATTAGAATACAAAAAAGGGAGGTGTGAGGAGGTCGATGAAACAAGTAAATGAAAGGTAAAGATATGGAATACTGGGTGTGTGTTTTAGTGTTTTTGTTTCTTTTTGCTGTATTGTTGTATTGTTTTTTATGTTTTTCTTTTTATGTATTGTAATGTATGTTCTGTTAAACTTTTTATTGTTTTCCTCTTTTCTTTCTTTTGTAATCTTTAAACTTCTAATAAATATCATTTTTAAAAAAAGAAACTTCTTTCTCAATATGAGTGTTGAGAAACTTCTTTCTCAACACTAGCACTTAAACTCAGAGGTGCTATCAGTATTTCATCTAATCTTTAAATGCCATTAGATAAGGATACACAAAACAGCATTTATCATCTCTCTCACACATTTGGCCTCTACAATATGAACAGTCTACTTGTTTTCCCAGACTATTTATGCCAGATTGCTGTATTTGCCCTGGCTCTGAATACACTATTATACTTATTGTTTTATTGTATTTTTTATGATTTGGGGTGGGGTGGGGGTATTCAGCTATGTTTTACTCAGAGTAAACCTACTGAAATTAATGTCAATACAGTGGTACCTCAGGTTACGCACTTAATTCGTTCCGGAGGTCCGTTCTTAACCTGAAACTGTTCTTAACCTGAGGTACCACTTTAGCTAATGGGGCCTCCCGCTGCTGCCGCCGCGCAATTACTGTTCTCATCCTGGGGCAAAGTTTGTAACCCAAGGTACTACTTCCGGGTTAGCGGAGTTTATAACCGGAAGTGTTTGTAACCCGAAGTACCACTGCAGATCTATGCTGTGTAAAATGTATTTGAATACAGCCTATTGTTATTAACTGTCTTGATACTTTTTATGAAAGGCGGTGTAAACAAACAAATAAACAAAAACTTTAACCAAGTCCCAGCAGCGAGCTGAGATAACAAACTTCAGTCTTATCAGGACTAAGCAGTTGAAAAGACTGTTCACTAGAAGTTTAGATGACTTGCCCAAACTGGAGCATTACTCAATAGGGTTGTCTAAAGTTATTGTACACTATTGTGCAACCTTTTCAATTTTTTTAAATCAAGGTGTACAAGACTTCTGAAGATTATTGAAGCATGAATGTTTAATGATGCTTCTGCTAGCAAAAGCCCAGTTGCCTCAGAATTGAACCGTACATGGATGAAGTTCTACTATGGGCAATTTTCTCACTTAATTAAAGAGAGAGGCCCTGAAACACCACATGGATAATCACACCTTGTTGTTGTTAATAACCACCTGGAACATGAAGTGGTAGATTAGCAACCCACAATTTTTATAAGTTCCCGCCCTGCCCCCCGCCATATTGTCAGGGTACATTTGACCTCACTTGTCAGTGAAGTGTCCAAGAGTTGCTTGTTACTTGAGAAATGAACACTTTTCTGAGAAGGTACTGGGATCCTCTAGGGAACAATGTTGACATACCCAAATCATACTATGTTGATCACGTACCACTTGAAATATTTAGTTCCTGCATTTATAGTCCTTACTTCTATTTACACCCTCCCTTAGAACAAGCAATCTTGGATGAATAAAGACTACTAAGCATTCCTTGAATTTCTAGTCAAACCAGAAGTGTTTCATTCCCCACCCCTCAGCCATTTTGTTCCAAATACTCTTGATTTGGTCCTTTGATATCTTGTTCCTTTAGGATTATTTTTTATTTCAAAGTCTACAAGTCACCCGCTCAGCCATATCTTTATTGAGAGTATATGACAAATTCATACTCAGAAAAATCTAGGCCTTAACGGAGATATATGAGGTGATGAGCTTTCTTCCCTGTCACCAAATATAAATATTGTAAGGTTTAAATGAGGCAAAGTTTAGAGAAGTAAGTTTACGGTTTATCCACACTTACTTTTGCTCTGTTCTTTCCAGGCATGGTTTGTGCTTTAAAGCTCGATGTGTCCAAGCAACCCTTTTTTCCTTTTTCTTTTTGCTCTGGAGCTTTCACTGTGAGACCCACACTTCAAAGCTAAAATGGAGCAAACAGCACTCCTCAGAAAACCCGATGAAATATACTCAGAGTTGCAAAATGATTTCATGCTCTTTGTTCAGCTCATATTGGTGAGGAGGAATGAATGAAAGTCCCCTCAAAGTATCTGCTTTATATACATTATTTACACGATGGGCTGCACATGATTGGCTAATTCTGGAATTCTACTGTAAGCCAATCAGGTTGTGGATTCACTTATATCTGGAGCATGATTGGGTGGTTCCTGCCAACCAATCATACTGCTGCATTGTTCTAGGACCAATCAGACTGCTGCATTCTGAATCCTATTGTTCTAGGACCAATCAGACTGCTGCAGTTTGGATCCTATTCAACTCAGTACATAACACCCAAATAGATGTTTGCTCCAATTGAGCGCTAAAGAGTGGGGTTTTGCATGGAATGAGTGCAGAGCTTTTAAGCGTGGGCCTTTGCCTGAAAAGAGTGGGGCAAAAGGTAATTAGTGTTACAAAAGGCATGTTCCACCCCACTCCCTGCAAGATTCCTGGGGGTTCCAGGCACTCACCCAGGGTCTGTGTTCCTTTGGAGAATTGAGACACAGCGGAGACTGTTGTAGCCTTAAGAAATATGGTTCGTTCACCTCTTTACACCTTTAGTCTACATAGAGGAACTACAGATCTTACAGCATGGTCATTTCAAGAGGGACTTGTCCCCCACAGCAGTGCAGCCAGCCTGCAGCCAGCCTGCCCAAGATGGATCCCAGTCTTTTCCTCTCCCTTCTTCTTCCCATAACGCCTTGCTCCAAAAACTCTCTTTTCCTGTCACCTAAAGCACAGTTTCCCTTGCAACCTTCCAAACCCCCAGTCTCTGTTCACACCTCAGGGCAAGGAGGAAGGACTGCTCTGTTGCCTTGTCAGTGGCCCCGTATTGTTTCTTAATGGCCCTAGCTTGGCCAGGTCGTTTTGCATAGGCTAGCTCAGGAATTCCTCTGCAGCTTGTATTTCTCCCTTCACACCCCAAATAATTAAAATCCTACCATTTATTAATTTCTAGAGTTTAGCCGCCCTCCAAATCTGTAACACTATGGGTAAACGCTTAGTCTAACATTAAATGTGAAGTACAAATATTGACACCTATCACACAACTATTTCATGGTACTGTGCTGATGCAATATTTTGTCTAAAATATTATCTCCTGCTTACAAATCCAGGTTTTCTTCAGGAGTTGCTGCCCAGCTTGTATGTATATCTAAGGTTGGATTCTCTTCTATGCATTCTTACCAGGCAGTAAGACAGAGACTCCTGGGTTTGGAGGTGAGGAAAGGAATTTGGAATTAGGCTGTAAAGCTCAGCTATGAGCTAACGTTAAATAGCCTTTGTCAAATTCACTGCTGAACTAATTTAAATGGTGGCTTATTAGTTCCTTGAATTTTGATTCAACTTTTGGCAAGTTTTGGCAGGAATGTGTTATCCAGCCATTTGCATCTATGGTAAGACAGTGTAACAGCCAGCATGTTAGTTTGGTAATTGTTTTCTCCTATGCTTGATTTTATATCTCCCATATTTCTGTGAGACGTTTCTTAACAATGCTCCTAAATTTTGCATTGGATTATTCAAGACATGATGACCATCCCTGCCTCCGATGGTATTTTATGCATCAGTCCAACAAAGAGCTTGGAAAGCAATTCATGCTTCAGAATGCTTTTCTAGAGCAGCAAGTCAATCATAACAGTAGAATAATAATAATAATAATTCTATTATTATTATTATTATTTATAGAAGAGGAAATGCAGCTTCTATAGTTTCTCACTATGGCATGTTTCAGGTGCTATCAACATAAAGAAGTGGCTTTTTGAACCTAACAACTCATGGCTCTTGGCCGAACCTCCCTTATAGAATTCTTGTGAAGATAGAATGGGGAGTGGGGGAACATTGTACACCACCTTGAGGTCCTTGAAGGAAAAGTGGGATATAAATGTAACATATCTCATGTCAACATTATCCATATTTTATCCAAGTTGCTAGAGTCAATGATAGAAATTGTCATATCTATATTTTATCCCACATTTTGGAGACAACTTAAAATTAGCTTGTTGTCAATTACTCTTCAATATCATGCTGGAATTCTGGAGAAAAACAAAATCTAAAGCAAAATCCCTGATTCCTTCTCTAAGGATCAATTAATCACACTGTTGTAAAAGAGGGCAGTCTCCAGTACCAGGGTGTGCGTTTTGCTATCAGAATATGAATGGGATTGTATGAAAAGCACTCATGTGCATGGAATGAGCAGGCTTTTGAACAGACATATGTTTCATACCACTAAAGCAATATTGAACAGCCTTGCCTAGTCTAATGAGTAAAGAGAAAGTTTACAGCTTTCATTCAAGTGCCCCCCCCCCCCGTTTCCATTCTTTTAGAGATGCGGTGATACATCAAAATGGGGGGCGGGGAGTGTTTAAGAAATATGTATGCATCTTTGGGGAAATATGCATACCATTGTTTTGATGTGATTTCAGAACTCCCATTTGCCTGTTAATCCCCTTTACTTCAACTGAAACCAACACTTCCAGTTAGTTCTAATGTGTTCTCAGTGACCTATTTTACTGTAACCTCCCATGGGATTTGGGCTGCTCCGCTTTGCACAGACTTACCAGGATTTTTGTTGCACGTTTCAAAGATGGTTATGGCAAACTGCAGAATTAGATATCTAATTCTGGATGGGGGGGGGGATTGGCAAGAGGGCCGTCTAAGCTAAAAATACCCATGAATACATTAACAAATCTTTCTCAGTAGCAAAAATATTTTCCTCTTGTGCATCATACTCCTGCTCTTGCCAGGCCATTCTCATTTCACAGGCAGCAATTGTTCAACTGTCAGAAAAGGCTGTCTGCCAAAGGTTCCACAGGAAGTAAATACCAGCATAGAAGAAGTAATGAAGGCTTCATTGATCCTGTTCCAGGAAAAGACAGGACATAAACAGTATCCCAACCATTCTTATCTCCCCATAGATTTTTTTAAAAGGAGATTTTATTGATTTTTAAAGCTACACAAATAAGCAATCCTAGATATAAAATTGTGTTTCTGGGGCATACCAACTATCTGTTTTAAAATAATGATGGATGGCAGTCAGTTGAGGTGACACAAAAATATATTGGGAGATATAGAAGGGAGAAAGTGCATTTTCCTCTGTTCTAGTACTAGAACTTTAGCTTATCCAATGAAGTCGAATGCTGGAAAATTCAGACAAAAGCAAATACTCCTTCATAGTGTGTAGTAAAATGATGGAATCTGCTTACACAAGATGTAGTAATAACCATCACACTGGACAGTTAAAAGGATTTTAGACCAATTCATGCATGATAAAGCTATCAGTGGACACTAGTCCTGCTAGTTGTGTCTTATCTCCAGAATAGGAGAGGTTTTGCCTCTGAATACCAATTACTGGGGAACATAAGTGGGGAAAATGCTGTAAGGTAGAAGGACCATGCAGCCCTATGGTCATTGGATCAGATTCACTTGCTATTTTTAATCAGGACAGAATCCTTGCTAGTATTGTATCTAGGTTTCTATATATGGAACAATTCCCTTCCCTCATGTTGTGAGCCCATCATCTGCAGACTGAACTGATACATGCCAGAAAGGTTTGCCACTTGAGTGCAAGCTATGGCCAAGTATCTTGAAATATACTCAGAGTCGCAAAGTGATTTCATGCTCTTTATTCAGCTCATAGTGGTGAGGAGGAATGAATGAATGTCCCCTCACAGTATCTGCTTTATATACATTATTTACACAATGGGTTGCACATGATTGGCTAATTCCGGAATTCTACTGTAAGCCAATCAGGTTGTGGATTCACTTCAATCTGGAGCAGGATTGGGTGGTTCCTGCCAACCAATCATACTGCTGCATTGTTCTAGGACCAATCAGACTGCTGCATTCTGAATCCTATTGTTCTAGGACTAATCAGACTGCTGCAATTTGGATCCTATTGTTCTCAGTACATAACACCCCTCCCCTCTAAGTTCCAGTCCTGCCCGGGAGGTCGCATTCATAGTCCTCAAGGTATGCCGGCGGCCTACGTGTGCGTTGCGGCCTGGGGTGTTCCCTGGTCCGGGCTCCAGGTTCTGGCTCGTGTTCCAAGGATGCTGGCTGTGATGGGGTTGTTTGGTCTGGTGCAAACGGCTCGCTCAGTCGTGGTTCTGGTTCTGGTGTCCTTTCGGCCTCACGGGTCCTCTCTGTATTTACTGATTCTGCCTCTCCTGCTGGCCCCTCCTGCTCTATGGGCCTCACTGCCCCGCTGTTCCCTTGGGACTCCTCTGACCTGTCCTCCTCCTGGGTTTCTCCCGGGAATCGTCGCCGTATCTGGTTGCAGTGGCGGCGCCAGCATTGCCCCCCATCCGTTAGCACCTCGTACGACACTGGGCCAGTGACCCTGGTGACCGTGGCGGGTACCCATGCTGGGCCTGCCCCAAAATTCTTTGCATACACTAGGTCCTGGGCTTCGAAGGTCCGGGGGTTCCTGCCTTCCCCCACCACTACCTCATCCTGAGCTCTATCGGGGTGAAGGCGGTCCAATCTGATTGCAAGGCGCCGACCCATTAGTAGTTCAGCGGGGCTCCGGCCAGTCGTTGAGCTGGGGGTGCTGTGCTGTGCTAGAAGGAATGTGGCAAGGCGGTACTCCCAGTCCCCTTGCGTCATGCGGCGAAGGGTGTCCTTGGTGGTCCGCACCATGCGTTCTGCTTGGCCATTGGTGGCAGGGTGGAATGGCGCCGAACGGATGTGGCGGATGGCGTTCTGTGCTGTGAAGGTTTGGAATTCTCCTGACGTAAATGCAGTCCCGTTGTCTGAGACGAGAGTGTCAGGGAGCCCGTGGGTTGCAAACAGCCTGCGTAGTACCCGGATGGCTGCGGACGTGGAAGTGGACGGTACCAGTGCGACTTCCAGCCATTTGGTGTAGGAGTCCACCACTATGAAGAATGTTTTCCCCTGAAAGGGGCCAGCGAAATCCACATGCAGGCGTGACCATGGTGCTCGGGCGGACTCCCAGGTCTGGACTGGGGCCCTTGGGGGATCTGGGCGGGATTCTTGGCAGGCCTGGCAGTGTTTGACCCAGGCCTCTATCTCTCCGTCGATCCCTGGCCACCACACATAACTCCTGGCAAGGGCCTTCATTCTTACTACCCCTGGATGTGTCGCGTGTAGGGCTGTGAGGACCCTTTTGCGGAGGGGCTGGGGAACAACGACTCTGCTTCCCCATAACAGGCACCCCTTGTGGGCCGACAGTTCATGTTTGCGGGTTGTGTAGCCGGCGAATTCTGGCCCGGGGCTGCTGCTGGGCCATCCCCTCCACACCCAGTCCAGGACCCGGGAGATGACCCTATCTTTCTTGGAATGGTGTGCAACTTCTTGTGCCTGAATGGGGCGGTCGGGAAGCAGCTCCAGGCTCATAACCTCTTGTGCAGGTGCTGGGTCAGGGCCTGTTTCCGGTAGTGGTAGCCTGCTGAGGGCGTCCGCATGGCCCATCGCCTTCCCAGGTCGGTGAATCAGTGCATACTGGTAGCTGGCAAGGAAAATTGACCACCTGAGGACGCGAGGAGACAGCACTTGGGGGGTCTGCTTTTCGGGGGCAAACAAGCCAAGCAACGGCTTGTGGTCAGTCACCACGGTGAAGGGCCGCCCGTACAAGAAATCATGGAATTTTTTTACTCCCTTCACGATTGCCAGACCCTCCTTGTCAATTTGCGAGTAGTTCCGCTCGGTTGCGTTGAGTGTCTGGGAAAAGTACGCCACCGGCACCTCTCTTCCATCCGGGAGTTGGTGCCCCAGGACAGCGCCAATGCCATAGGGTGAGGCGTCGCATGCTAGCACCACCGGCAGCCTCTCGTCGAAGTGTGCCAAGACAGAGTTTGAGACAAGCAAGTCCTTGACTGCCTGGAATGCGGCCTCCTGGCGCTGGCCCCACACCCAAGGGGCCCGCTTGTCTAGGAGTCTGTGTAGGGGCTCCGCTACCGCCGCCTTGTGGGGAAGGAAGGAATGGTAAAAGTTCAATAGTCCTAAGAAGGCCTGAAGTTCAGTCTTGCTCTTGGGCGCTGGGGCATCACAAATAGCCCGTACCTTGTCCCCAGTCGGGTGGACCCCTTCTGCGTCCACCATAAATCCCAGAAAGTCCACCTGAGGCACTCCTAGTAGACATTTTTCCCGCTTCACCTTGAGACCCGCCGTCTGGAAACGGTGTAGAACGGTGCGGAGGCGGTCCTCAAACTCCTCTGGTGTGGGCCCAGCAATCAACACATCATCGAAGAAGGGGGTGACACCAGGAATCCCTTTAAGGAGAGAGTCCATTAGATTCTGGAATATGCCTGGTGCCACGCTGACCCCGAATTGCAGCCACTTTACCCTGAACGCTCCTCTGTGCGTCACAATCGTCTGTGCCTCTGCTGTGGCCTCATCTACTGGCAGCTGTTGATATGCTTGGGCCAAGTCCAGCTTGCCAAAAATTTTCGACCCAGCCAGGGTGGCAAGGACATGGCTGACCACTGGCACTGGGTATGCGTGGGCCGTGAGGGCCTTGTTTATGGTACATTTGTAGTCTGCGCAGATGCGGACCGAACCATTAGGCTTGACGGGTGTAACGATTGGAGTTTCCCAGGGGGCATTAGGCACCGGCTCCAGCACTCCTTGCTCCATGAGTCGGTCCAATTCCTCGTCTATACGGGGTTTCAAGGCGAACGGGACCCGGCGGGCCTTGAGCCTGACCGGTCGTACTGCGGGGTCAAGCTGTAGCGCAATGGGGGGCCCCGTATACTGTCCCAATTTCCCATCGAAAACGCCTGGAAATTCCTTGCATATGGCGTCCACGTCCACTTGTAAGCTAGTGTGGTTCACCCCGGTGACAGCTAGCCCCAGTGGTCCAAACCATGCCAATCCCAGTAAGCTAATGTAGGGGCCCTTGACCACAAGCAAGTCCAGTTGCCGCGTCCGCCCTCGGTATTGCACCCTGAAGGTCCCCACCCCCATTGTGGGGACCTTACGTTTCTGGAAGTCCCGTAGGGTGAATGGGGCCGGCCTGAGTTTGGGACCCCCAGTAGGACACAGTTCCCTTAAGGTCTTTGCCGAGATTATGGATAGAGTTGAACCCGTGTCAAGCTCCATGCGGCATGGGGCCCCCTCTATCTGTACCTCTACATAAATTTTCTCTACGTTGGGGTGGGGCAACTGGTATACCTGGCAGTCCGTGAGCTCCGTCGAGTTGCCTTGGTGCGTTGGGCCCCGGGACCTGGGGCTCTTGGGTTGGTCATCTGATGCCTGGTGTCGGGTGGGCCGAGCCCGACACACCCGGGCGATGTGTCCCGATTTTCTGCACTGCCTGCACTCTGCGTTGCGGAAACGGCAGGTCCTCCTCTCGTGACTCTCCCCGCAGCTTGCGCAGTTTCCTCCTTCTCGTCGAGGCAGCTGTGGTCTGTGCGCTGCTTGAGTGCGCTGCTGTACTCGGTGCACCTCCTCCCTGTCGGATCCTGAGTCGTCAGTGAGGTCTTCGTGGTGGACCCTTGGTTGGGATGGCAGGCTCGGCCGTGCCTCTTGCGTCGACCTCTCGGCAGCTTCCGTTGCCAGGGCCTCCTCCAGAGCGACCTGGAACGTTAGGTCCTTCTTAGCGTAGAGGCGTCGTTGCAGCTTCTCATCCTTCAGGCCACCGACGAGGCGGTCACGAAGCATGTTCTCCAGCTCTGAGAAGTTGCAGAACCGGGCGGCTTGGCGGAGAGAGGTCACAAACCCAGTTATGGTTTCCCCAGGGGCTTGTCGCTTTGCGTAGAAGGCATTTCGACGAGCCACCACTGAGGGCTGCGGCGAAAAGTGCCCCTTCAGCTGTTCCATTATTGTTTTGTATGGAACAGTAGCAACATCTTCAGGCGCAAGGAGAGCCCGGGCGATTTCAAACGTCTCCTCTCCGCAGACGCTGAAGAATATCGCCCTCTTCTTGGCGTCTTCTTCGTCGGTGACCCCTTTGGCTTCTAGGAGGAAGGTGAAACGGGAGGCGTATGCTTCCCAGTCTCCAGATGCTGGGTTGAATGGCGAGAAGCTGCTGTTGGCTGCCATTCTGAGTTCCTTGTTTCCCGGAGCTGAAGCCTGGATACACGATGCGAGGCAGCGGTGCGGCAGGTGGCGGTGCTGCGGTGCTGTGTGTGGCAGTCAGCTCAGCGGGATCCCACCTTCGTCGCCAGTGAAATATACTCAGAGTCGCAAAGTGATTTCATGCTCTTTATTCAGCTCATAGTGGTGAGGAGGAATGAATGAATGTCCCCTCACAGTATCTGCTTTATATACATTATTTACACAATGGGTTGCACATGATTGGCTAATTCCGGAATTCTACTGTAAGCCAATCAGGTTGTGGATTCACTTCAATCTGGAGCAGGATTGGGTGGTTCCTGCCAACCAATCATACTGCTGCATTGTTCTAGGACCAATCAGACTGCTGCATTCTGAATCCTATTGTTCTAGGACTAATCAGACTGCTGCAATTTGGATCCTATTGTTCTCAGTACATAACATATCTCTTTCTCTCACACATCTACAGATTACCTGTGAGCCTTTCCCCCTAAGGAAGCCTGACAAATAAAGAGTTCCTGGAGAGGATTCACCAACATATGAGGTAGTAAAAAATAATAATATGATGATGATTTATTTATATGCCACCCATCCGACTGGGTTGCCCCAGCCACTCTTCGTGGTTTCCAAACATTAAAGCACAATAAGACATCAAAAATTAAAAGGGTTCCCTACAAAGGGTTGCCTTCAGATGTCTTCTGAAAGTCAGATAGTTGTTTATCTCCTTGACATCTGATGGCAGGGAGTTCCACAGGGCGGGCGCCACTACTGAGAAAGCCCTCTGCCTGGTTGCCTGTAACCTCACTTCTCACAGTGAGGGAACTGCCAGAAGGCCCTCGGAGCTGGACCTCAGTGTCTGGCTGAGTGATGGGGATGGAGACACTCCTTTAGGTATGCAGGTCCAAATCCATTTAGGGCTTTAAAGATCAATGCCAACACTTTGAATTGTGTTTGGAAACATACTGGAAGCCAATGTAGATCCTTTAGGACTGGTGTTATATGGTCCCAGCGGCTGCTCCCAGTCACCAGTCTGGCAGCTGCATTCTGGATTAATTGTAGTTTCCAAGTAAACTTAAAAGATAGCCCCACATAGAGCGCATGGCAGTAGTCCAAGTGAGAGATAACCAGAACATGTACCACTTTGGTGAGAAAGTGCGCAGGCAGGTAGGGTCTCAGCCTGTGTACCAGATGGAGCTGGTAGACAGCTGCCCTGGACACAGAATTGACCTGTGCCTCCATGGATATCTGTGAGTCCAAAATGACTCCCAGGCTGCGCAGCTGGTCCTTCAGAGGCACAGTTGCCCTATTCAGGACCAGGGAGTCATGAGAAAGGCCTTTTTTGCAGCGGCTCCCCCCTTGTGGAATGCTGCTCTCCTCAGGCTCGCCTGGCGCCTTCATTACATATCTTATGCTCCAGGAAAAACATTCCACTTTTGAATAATGAAGCCATCTATGGCCTTTTAAACTGTGAGGCAATTGTTTGTGCTTGGTTATTATGGTATGTATTTTTGTGTTTTTATATTGTGATGAAGGGTAGTCTAGAAATTTAATAAAGGAGCAAACAAATAATAAGGGAAACTTGGGCACAAATATTTCATCTGAAGGCATGGAAGTTTTTAACGCTGGATGTTGTATTGTGTTTTAATTTGTTGGAAGCTGCCCAGAGTGGCTGGGCTAACCCCGCCAGATGGGCGGCAGATAAATAAGACAATTATTAGGACTTGGAAGACGCCGCCCCCAGGCTGCTGGCTATGCAAATGGTTTAAAGCGCCACCAATCGCTCCATTTCCTCGGGTTTCGCGTCTTTCTTCTTGCCAGGGAAAGGGCACCGAGGCCGGGTGGGCACCACAGCAGGGAAGCGCTCCCTCGCTCGCCAACCCCCCGTGACCCGCCACCTGAGGGGAAGAGCTCTCCTCTCAGGCTTCCGCGGGAGAAGGCGGGGAATGTGCGCGTGTGTATGCGCGTTGCGTGTCGGGGCGGAATACCGCGGCATTTACTCATTATTATTTTGCTAAACTTATATACTGGCGCGATGTCAAAACCGAAAAGAGGAGAGGATTTTCTTTTTTAAAAAAACGAATCCTGGCAGATCCTCTGAAAACTACGCTTCCCAGGAAGCAACGGGCCCTTTCCTGACTCTCCTCTCTCCCTCTCCCCCCGGGACGGGGCTTGGGCCTAGAACGATATGCGGGATCTCTAGATGTGGGGGAGTGTTTACGCGCCTCTGAGGGGAGGAGGGCGGCGGCGGAGAGGAGAGCGACGGTTGGGGAGCGTCGGCGAGGGGGCGGGGCTGGCGCGGACGTTGGCCGGTTCCGCGGCGGTGGGCGGCGCCTTCGGAGCCAGTCCGGGCGTCGGGGTTTTGCGAGCGGCGGTTGCCTGAGGCCCGGCGTCGCCGCCGCCGCCGCCGCCGCCGCCTTTCGTGTGCGCTTCTCTCTTTCCGGCGTGTGTGTGTGTGAGGCGTTTCTTTTTCCTGCGTGTGTTCCGGGGGGGCCTCCGCGCCCGGCCCTTTCCTGACAGAAGGTGAGCTGACGAGAGCGCGGCTCGGCGAGCGAGGGGCGGGCGGGCGGGCGGGCGAGCGCCTGCCCGCCTGCCTTGAGGGTGGTCGCTCTGCGGCGGGGACGCTCCGTCGCCGCTCCGCCCCCCCGCCATGAACTACCAGCACCTCCAGCAGCAACAGCAGCTGGCCAACTCGGCGGCCATCCGGGCGGAGATCCAGCGCTTCGAGTCGGTGCACCCCAACATCTACTCCATCTACGACCTTCTGGAACGGGTGGAGGAGCCGGCGCTGCAGGGCCAGCTCCGGGAGCACGTCATCGCCATCGAAGGTGGGTGACGCGGCTGGAGTTGCAGCTGCTGTGGTGTTTATCTCTCCCCCCCCCTTCTCCGTCTGCCCTGATTCGGAAGCGAGCCCTTCTGCCCTCTTTTTTGGGGGTGTTAGCCTCACCCCCAAAGAAAGATCGCCGCTGTGCCTCTCCCTCCGCCTGTGACGATTGCAATCCTGCGCACCCTGGTAGTTCCTTGCGGAGCAAGCCCCGTTGAGTGTAGCGAAACTTGTTTCTGAGCGATGAGTCGCGAGATGGCCCACTGGCCTCTCCCTTGCTTTTATGGTAATACAAGGACAACAAAAATGTTTAACAAGGACAACAAAAATGTTTAGCACTCTTAGTGTGTGCGCAAAAGCACTCAAGTTGTCGTGGTTCTTGCAATAACTGTGTAAGGTACAGGTGAAACTCGAAAAATCAGAATATCGTGGGAAAGTGCATTTATTTCAGTAATTCAACTAGGTGAAACTAATATATGAGAGAGACTCATGACATGCAAGGGAGATATGTCAAGCTTTTATACTAATTGTGATGATCATGGCGTACAATCTCAGAAAATTAGAATATTAAATGAAATCAGCAAAACAAGGATTGCAAATAGAGGAATATTGGACCTCTGAGAAGTAGAAGCATGCATATGTACTCCGTACTTGGTTTGGGCCCCTTTTGCATCAATTACTGCCTCAGTGTGGCCTGGCATGGATGCTATCAGCCCGTGGCACTGCTGAGGTGTTATGGAAGACCAGGATGCTTCAATAGCAGCCTTCAGCTCTTCTGCATTGCTCAGTCTCATGTCTCTCATCTTTCTCTTGGCAGTGCCCTATAGATTCTCTATGGGGTTCAGGTCAGGCGAGTTTGCTGGCCAATCAAGCACAGTAATCCCATGGGCGTTGAACCAGGTTTTGGTACTTTTGGCAGTGTGGACAGGTGCCAAGTCCTGCTGGAAAATGAAGTCAGCATCCCCATAAAGCTCGTCTGCGGAAGCATGAAGTGCTCCAAAATCTCCCAGTAGAGTGCTGCATTGACCCTGGACTTAATGAAGCACAGTGGACCAACACCAGCTGATGACATGGCTCCCCAAATCAACACAGACTGTGGAAACTTCACACTGGACTTCAAGCATCTGGCATTGTGTGCCTCCCCATTCTTCCTCCAGACTCTGGGTCCTTTGTTTCCAAATGAGATGCAAAGGTTGCTCTCATCAGAAAAGAGGACTTGGGACCACTGAGCAACAGATCAGTTCTTTTTTTCTTTAGCCCAGGTAAGATGCTTCTGACGTTTCTTGTTCAGGAGCGGCTTGACAAGAGGAATATGACATTTGAAGCCCATCTCCAGGATCCGTCTGTGTGTGGTGGCTCCAGCCTCATCCCACTCATTGTGAAAGTCCCCAACGCGTTTGAATGGTCTTTTCCTGACAATCCTCTCCGGGATGCAGTCAACCCTGCTGCTTGTGCACCTTTTTCTTCCACACTTTCCCCTTCCGCATAACTTTCCATTAATGTGCTTCAATACAGCACTTTGGGAACATCCAACTACTTCTGCAATTACCTTTTGAGGCTTTCCCTCCTTATGGAGGATCTCAATGATGGCTTTCTGCACAACTGTCAGGTCAGCAGCCTTCTGCATGATTGTGCTTCCTACTGAACGAGACTGAGAGACCATTTAAAGGCTCAGGAATCGATTGCAGGTGTTATGGATTGAATAGCTACTGCACCTTTTCATAATATTCTATTTTTTTGAGATTGTTAATTTGGGGTTTTCATCAGCTGTATGCCATAATCATCACAATTATAACAAATAAAGGCTTGGCATATCTCCCGTTGCATGTCATGAGTCTATCTCATATATTAGTTTCACCTTCTAAGTTGAATTACTGAAATAAATGAACTTTTCAACAATATTCTAATTTTTCAAGTTTCACCTGTATGTCGGTGCTGTCACCGTACTGAGACAGATAGGGGTTGGCCCGAAGGTGAAGAAAGATTAGAGGCGCCAGGTCTTCCTTATTCCAGTTCTCAGTTCTCAGGCACTGAACTGCAGTGAGGGGTCAGGTGCTTTCCAGTCAGAGACTGGAAAAGCCACCGTATTTTTCGCCCTATAAGACGCACCAGACCATAAGACGCACCTAGTTTTTGGAGGAGGAAAACAAGGGGGGGGGGATTCTGAATCCCAGAAGCCAGAACAGCAAGAGGGATCGCTGCACAGTGAAAGCAGTGATCCCTCTTGCTGTTCTGGCTTCTGGGATAGCTGCGCAGCCTGCATTCGCTCCATAAGACGCACACACATTTCCCCTTACTTCTTAGGAGGGAAAAAGTGAGTCTTATAGAGCAAAAAATACGGTATTTTATTTGCTGTGAGTTCCCTCTACCTTTTTAATAGAATGCCATGGAGTGACTTGCTGTGTGGTCTGCATAAGGCTGATCTGATAAGCTAGACTGATTCCCTAACTGTTCTATCACATTTGTTTGACGGACCTGTAAAATATTGCGAAGCAATATTTAACAGAACATTTTTTTAAAAAGTTTTCAGGGGAGGGTCTTAAGGAAGGAGCACCTTGGAAATAAATAAATAGTGCTGCTTTAGAAATGCAGCTGCTTCTTGGAAGTGCAAAGTACACATGTGGTGTTTTGATGTTGCATATCAGACATGAGCCTGCACACTACAGCCTCTTGAGGCAGGCTGTTGCTTGCCTGTCTTACTGTGCAGCCTAGTTAGCAAGTCCCTAGAGAATTCGTATTGCTCTGCAAAGCCTGTAGGATGTCTTTGGTCCTGGTCAGGTTGCAAAAAGACCAGCTGGAAAGGAGTTATTGGACTATATAAAAGAGCCTTATAGTTTGATGAGTATTGGAAAGTGTGGCTGTTCCAATGCCTTTTTTGGTTGTTTGGATTTCTAGTATATCATTTTAGCATATAAGCATAATATAAATAAATAATATTTAGTTGTTGCTTTTTAAATGAGCAGGAATGCAAGATACCTCTAACATTAGCATATTTTTTGTTGCTCTCTCCTATTATAAAGGAGAAGAGGGCAGAGGCTTCGAAGAGTTACTTGCATAGCCATATTGCAGAAGCTTAATCTAATCCTCCGGCCTTTAGACTGAGCAGGTGATATCTACTTGCTGTCTCATGAGCAAGTAGTTCAATTAAACCAAATATTCTTAGAATAATTAAGCTTCCTCTTGTTGGCTATGTCAGTGCATTATTGTTAAGGAGTGGTTTATAGTCTGTATGGCATTTGTCCTGATTTGTATGGTATGTGGCTTGGATTGACGTATTCTTGTAAATTTTAATGCATTTTAGTTAATCTAAACTAATTTCCTCTTTACTACTCCCCCCGTCCTGTCACATGATCTCTTGCTTTTATCTGACCATTTCCTCTCTTAAGGGTTATCGGATAAAGTTTATTTGCATATTTTTACTGTTCAGGTATAACAGAAAGCACCTCTGAAGTTCAACTAGTGTGTATTATTACTTATATTTAGAAGTTGGTAAATTTAGTGCTTGCTGACTGTAATGTTCTGCCTGTTCCTTTGGATCAGGATTCCTTCTCAAATCTTTGCTTAGCTGCATAAGTTTTTGTGTTTTAGTATATGATTTTCATGCATCCGTTTGGAATGCTGCAGTACAACCACTTCACCATCTTTCTATCACAGTGCCTAGTCACAAACACAAATATGTACAACTTTGAGCTTTCACATTCTTAAGTCTGCCTTTTTTACATTTGCTACATGTGATATAAGAATATATGGTAGGTTGTAATCTTTCTGATGTGAAAAATGTAGCACTTCAACTTTTTACTTTGCTTAGTGTTTCAAACCGGTGTTCCTGAATTTGCAAGAAAGAATATGGTTGTTTTTTGTATCTTTGGGGAGAAATATGTGGTAATTATATGGAGGCATGTTATAGTGATTGCTGTTGAACTGAAGGGAGCTGTAGGGGCCAGGGTGTTTATCCATTTCTAAGCTAAGGAAATAACATTTACGTTACACTGATATTGGATAGAGGTAATAGGCCATAATATTTTGTGTCTGGAAATGCTTTGAAATTTATCTGTTGAAAGTGTTTTAATATTAGGTACTGTATTGGCAGTTATCAGTGTAGTTTAGCTCACTATACAGTGGTACCTTGGGATAAGAACTTAATTCGTTCTGGAGGTCAGTTTTTAACCTGAAACTGTTCTTAACCTGAAGCACCACTTTAGCTAATGGGGCCTCCTGCTGCCGCCTCGCCGCCAGAGCACGATTTCTGTTCTCATCCTGAAGCAAAGTTCTTAACCTGAGGTTATTTCTGGGTTAGCGGAGTCTGTAACCTAAAGCGTCTGTAACCTGAAGTGTATGTAAGTGTATGTAACTCGAGGTACCACTGTACTGTTCATTGGTGTCTAGCTTCAGACTCTTCAGGAAGTTAACAGTAGAGAATAAAGGCTAGCTATCTTGTCCTGTAAATTACTGGCTGATGACAATTTAAACTATTTAAACTGAATATAGCAGGTATCTGACTTAAACATTTCAACATCACAATATCTTCAAAAGCAAGTATAGAATTGCAGTCTACTTTCCAGTGTCTCAAACTATTATGTTCCTGGTAACTTTAAAAAAACGTTATCTACTTTTATTAGGCAGTTTTGGGAAAAGGCATTTTTGTAGATTATCTTGGGGTAAATGATGCCACAGTTAAGGGGGCCTGCCCTTTGCTTTGGATTGATGGCATCTTTGATCTTTTATCAAATACTGTAGTTCTCCATCCTTGAACTAGTGAGCTGGTTTTCGAAAGTGGAAGCTCATCCTGAAGATAAAGCAGAAATATCTTTCTGAGTGAGGAAAGGTTTTTCTGTATTAAATGGAATGCCTTTTTGTGTGTGTAATTCACACTGTGAACTCCAGAATCACATGGATATTGTTATAGCACAAATTGGAAAGGCTGTCCCGTGATAGCCCACACTTTGGAAAGGGTAAAAGCATTACTTCTGAAGATAAATGATGCCAAGTGCCAGCTTCTCTGTAGGTAAGTATTAATTTCAAACTTCTCCCTAATTTGATTACATTATTTTGGTGTACAAGATGCAAAGTGTGAAAAAGTAGAGAAATGATCTTATTTTTAATTCACTAACATTTCCCACTTTTTCCTTAACTGAAGAGCTTGATAATAATGATAGGTTGAGAAGTCTGTACATAAATATTCTATGTGGAGTAAACATGATGTGTGAATGGAAAAACGGAAAAGGCATATATATATATATATATATATATATATATATATATATATGCTTTCGTAGATTTTCACGGGTACAGGAATGCAGGTTTTGGTGTCTTCGGGTGTCTTCCCGTGAAGCCGAAAGCACCAGCCTGAAGATGACGAGTGAGACCTCGTCGAAACGTCGCACAGACACCCCGACTCTTACACGGGAAGACACCCGAAGACACCAAAACCTGCATATATATATATATATATATATATATATATATATATATATATATGGTTTTGGTGTCTTCGGGTGTCTTCCCGTGTAAGAGTCGGGGTGTCTGTGCGACGTTTCGACGAGGTCTCACTCGTCATCTTCAGGCTAGTGCTTTCGGCTTCTTGTTACTGGAACAGAGCAGAGTCTGGTGTTTGAGTTCCTATAAATACTGTTGAGGGGTGTGGTGTATAGCCTCCAACGTTCTGGGCAGAGAGGAAGTTCCTAGATTAGTGTGCCTTTTCTTCTTTTGTTCCTTAATTACTTGAGGGATATCTTGGGTGATTTCATGAGTGATATTCTGAATACCACTGGGTGGGTCATTAAGTGTAGATTAGTTGCTAAAGATTTCGTGTCTTGACCTCTTGAGCTTGTGAAGAGTTTTTCTGAGAAGATGGCTGTGCTGCATTTAGTTGTGCTCTGGCTTGGCTTCGTGTATAGGGGCGAGCTGTGGTTTTGTGCCTTGTGCCAGCCAGATCTGTGTAGGGATTGCAGGGGGGTGCAGCATCCGGAGGTGCCACTATAGTTTGGCTACTGGATGGAGTCTGTAATATGTCTGTGGAGAGGGTCTGGGACATATTACAGACATATTACAGACTCCATCCAGTAGCCAAACTATAGTGGCACCTCCGGATGCTGCACCCCCCTGCAATCCCTACACAGATCTGGCTGGCACAAGGCACAAAACCACAGCTCGCCCCTATACACGAAGCCAAGCCAGAGCACAACTAAATGCAGAGCACAACTAAATGCAGCACAGCCATCTTCTCAGAAAAACTCTTCACAAGCTCAAGAGGTCAAGACACGAAAGCTTTAGCAACTAATCTACACTTAATGACCCACCCAGTGGTATTCAGAATATCACTCATGAAATCACCCAAGATATCCCTCAAGTAATTAAGGAACAAAAGAAGAAAAGGCACACTAATCTAGGAACTTCCTCTCTGCCCAGAACGTTGGAGGCTATACACCACACCCCTCAACAGTATTTATAGGAACTCAAACACCAGACTCTGCTCTGTTCCAGTAACAAGAAGCCGAAAGCACTAGCCTGAAGATGACGAGTGAGACCTCGTCGAAACGTCGCACAGACACCCCGACTCTTACACGGGAAGACACCCGAAGACACCAAAACCTGCATTCCTGTACCCGTGAAAATCTACGAAAGCATATATATATATATATATATATATATATATATATATATATATATGCAGGTTTTGGTGTCTTCGGGTGTCTTCCCGTGTAAGAGTCGGGGTGTCTGTGCGACGTTTCGACGAGGTCTCACTCGTCATCTTCAGGCTGGTGCTTTCGGCTTCTTGTTACTGGAACAGAGCAGAGTCTGGTGTTTGAGTTCCTATAAATACTGTTGAGGGGTGTGGTGTATAGCCTCCAACGTTCTGGGCAAAGAGGAAGTTCCTAGATTAGTGTGCCTTTTCTTCTTTTGTTCCTTAATTACTTGAGGGATATCTTGGGTGATTTCATGAGTGATATTCAGAATATCACTGGGTGGGTCATTAAGTGTAGATTAGTTGCTAAAGCTTTCGTGTCTTGACCTCTTGAGCTTGTGAAGAGTTTTTCTGAGAAGATGGCTGTGCTGCATTTAGTTGTGCTCTGGCTTGGCTTCGTGTATAGGGGCGAGCTATGGTTTTGTGCCTTGTGCCAGCCAGATCTGTGTAGGGATTGCAGGGGGGTGCAGCATCCGGAGGTGCCACTATAGTTTGGCTACTGGATGGAGTCTGTAATATGTCTGTGGAGAGGGTCTGGGTTTGGGTCTGGTGTGGTTGATTGGTGACGGCGTTCTGTGTGCCTCTGGTTCTGGTGTCGGTTTTTGTGGGGAGGGCTAATTTCCAGATGTCTGGCAGGCGGGACGTGTCGTCACGCTTGTTCATGTTGTGAGGGTGTTTCTCTATCTCGATGGCTTCCATGATTATTCTCTTGTGGTGATGTTCCATGTTAAAGAGCAATTTGGAATCTGCAAAATTAATTTCATGTCCTGTTTCTTTCATGTGTTGGAAAAGAGAGGAAGTTTTTTCTTCTTTTTTGACGGCATTCTTGTGTTCTGCGATACGTGCATTTATTCGTCTGTTTGTTTGTCCAATGTACGTGGCTGGGCAGACTTTGCAGGGTATTTCATAGACCCCTTGGTTTTCCAGCTGGATTTTGTCTTTTGGGTTTCTGAGGATATTGGCTATTTTTGGTTGGTGCAGAAGGCTGTTTTGATATTGTGTTTATGGAGGATTTTGCTGATTTTGTCTGTAGTGCCCTTGATATAAGGAAGGAGGGCCATGCCATTGTTTTCTTCTGTGTCCACAGCTCGCCCCTATACACGAAGCCAAGCCAGAGCACAACTAAATGCAGCACAGCCATCTTCTCAGAAAAACTCTTCACAAGCTCAAGAGGTCAAGACACGAAAGCTTTAGCAACTAATCTACACTTAATGACCCACCCAGTGATATTCTGAATATCACTCATGAAATCACCCAAGATATCCCTCAAGTAATTAAGGAACAAAAGAAGAAAAGGCACACTAATCTAGGAACTTCCTCTTTGCCCAGAACGTTGGAGGCTATACACCACACCCCTCAACAGTATTTATAGGAACTCAAACACCAGACTCTGCTCTGTTCCAGTAACAAGAAGCCGAAAGCACCAGCCTGAAGATGACGAGTGAGACCTCGTCGAAACGTCGCACAGACACCCCGACTCTTACACGGGAAGACACCCGAAGACACCAAAACCTGCATTCCTGTACCCGTGAAAATCTACGAAAGCATATATATATATATATATATATATATATATATATATATATGAATTGCTATTTAAAATGTGATATTAAAAATGTGTCACTGATGTAAACTGTGTATTAGTTCATGTGTTTTGAAAATATAAGTAGAAAGTGTCACTGAATTGGGAAAAAAAAAGTGACTAGACACTGTTGTGGCACCCATAACGTAGGTTCCAGAAGCCATGTGGCAAACAGCTTTTCAGTCCTAGTTTCTAACACTGCTCTGATGTGATGGAAGAATGGGACAGATTCACGAGGCACTGGGGGCAGCAAAAATACAGTCAAAAGTACATGTGGCCCCTGTGCTATAGACTAGACAGAGTTGGAGAGGAGCTGTTTCCATTTTGCTATCCCCGAGATTGCTGTCAGGCATGTAATTTTCCAAAAGTAAAACAAAACCACATTATTAAAATAGGAATCAACATTGAATAGTTCAAGATGAGCATTTCAGGAAAAGGAAAGCACCATGTGCTTTGAAAATGATTGCAAATTCAGATACAAAATAAAATAAATAAAGCAACAGCTTTAAAATACACCCAGAATGTATTTATTATTTTTAAACTTTATAATATGTAGAAATTCATAAAGCCTACTGAACTATCCCCGAAGAGAGTTTACTATTTAATATATTGATGCACACAAATATTAGTATATTAAAGTGCAGCACTGATTGTTAATAGGCCTTGTGACAGAAAACTGCAACAGCTGCTGCAGCAGCTCACTAGTGGCTAAAGCCTTTGAGATTACTCCAGAATAGACAAACAGAACAAATAAATGCAGATTAAGTTCATTGTTTAAAATACTCCATACACAGCATGTAAATTAGAGGCATATAAATTATTATTAATAAATTGTTGTTATGTATTAGAGAAATAACCAGTCTCAAATTGTTAAAAGGCCAATTGTATTAAATATGAAACACAGTTGTTACCATTGTTAACATTCACGTTGAATGCAAAATAATATTCACAGCACACCTGAGTGCTAAGTGTAAGAAAATTATCCCAGAATGTACTGATGTGAGGCAATAGATTCAGATATCAAAAAGACTATTTTTCCTTGGTTGCAAAAAAGAGAGAAAGGCAATCACCATTGCAATACTCTAACCGTTACAATAATCAATACTGCAATAATTCCAAAGCAATGTCTACCATATCATGTACACTCACTTGATATTCTAAATGAATGTCTGTCATACATACACCCCCTACCCTGCAACACAAACCACTGTGAAAACCAACATGAGGAGAAGGAGATGTAGCAGCAGCAGCAGAGGAGAGAGCAAGCAATTGCCCCATGACAACCAATTATCCGTGGGGCTAAGTATATAGTTTCTCACTTCTTGAATGCTGGAAGTCTAAACTTGTACAAGACACACAAAATATATGAAGCTGAGCCATTTGCTTTATTTTTATACAGCATTATGTTAAGCTACATAAAGTTTATCATGAAGATTTTCTAAGCCAGGAGGATATCATTTCTGCACCTAGGCAGTAATGCATGTAGGCCAGGAGGAAAGCAAGCAGCTAGAATTTCTGCAATCATTGTTTCTGAACTCAGCACAGGTGGAGCAAACACTTTTGTCAAGGTCAACCAAGACATAATGCTTACATGCACTTCTAGCCAGGCTTGTTCCCAAGTCAGATTTTTTTTTTTTAAAGTGTGAGTATTTTTAGATATTACTAGGTGAACTCAGGATTTACTCAGTTGACTATTGAAAATGTAGTTTCTAATGAATAAACTGCAGCCTGGCAGTTAAGATGCCACAAGAATACAGTGGTACCTCGGGTTACATACGCTTCAGGTTACATACGATTCAGGTTACAGACTCTGCTAACCCAGAAATAGTACCTCAGGTTAAGAACTTTGCTGAGAACAGAAATTGCACGGCGGTGACACATCGGCAGCAGGAGGCCCCATTAGCTAAAGTGGTGCTTCAGGTTAAGAACAGTTTCAGGTTAAGAACAGACCTCCAGAACGAATTAAGTACTTAACCCGAGGTACCACTGTAGTATTTTTTGTATTTATTTTGCCATTTAGATAGCGCCAGCATATATTGCACAAAATTCCTTTCTGATTTTAGTGTGATTACACAAACACCCCCCACCTGTCTACCAATTCTTCTCAGAAATCAATTCTTGCCATCTAACCAAGAAGAAAGCTTTTTAAATAAATTTGTTTTATCAAATAAAATACTACCCCTTCCAGTCGTTCTGACCCTATATAGAGAGGGGCAGCACTTTTAAAAGCCAAGAGAATGTGGAGTAAATGAACAGGAAGGTACTCTGATGCAGGGTTCAATATTAGCCGCATGCCAGGTGCATTTTGTGATTGGGGATTGGTAGATTGTGAGCACTTTGAGAAGTCTTGGTGACTCCCCCCCCAGCACGCTGGCAGCTCCCTTCCCTTTACTGCTTTGCGTCCCGCCCCCCCGTGAGATCACTGAATGCCGCCTTCCAAGTGCCGCTTTGCCTCCGCCCGCAAACATTTAAGTTCAAATTCTAGCGCCATATTTTACTCACACATACACACGTATGTCCGTATTTGTAAATATTAATTATTCAAATGACTATTTTGGCCACTACTGCAGGGGCTGACCCCGTTAATGTTTGTGGTGTCGAATCAAGAATTCTCAGTTAAACATCTGGCTAGTTCAGATGACAACCTTGAGCTAGGACTGGTTAAGAACTATGAGAACTGAAAGAAGAAAAGTAAACTTTATCCAGGGACAGTCTACATATATATTGGCCTATTCTTATGTTTTTTTCTTAATGGTGACACGGACCATTCATAACGTAAGAATCATCTTCACAACTGTGAGCAGGGCTGTGCGGGGGGGAGGGGGAGGAGTGAACACAAGTGACAACAATTATCTATAGCAGTGTTCACTGCTCCTGCTCAGGCTGCACAGTAAAACCATTTTGGCTCCTGAAATTCATTCGGATTGTGTAGATGAAATAGACAGAATCTACTTTCAGGAAGTTCGTGGAAAGAATGTTTCCCATCCCTTCTTCCTGCCCGCTGCAGTCATCTGTGCCTTTTGAGGGTTGGGAGGACCTCCTGACAAAGTGGGTTGGTTTGCAGGGGCTACTGTGGGAGGGGGAAATCACCCTCAAACTCTGTGTGATTTTGTGCAATTCCCATCCCCTTTTGGCCCCACCACACATTGTTCAGGAAGGGCCCCCTTATACTCTGGAAAGGCTTTTCAGGCATAAATGTGGCTGAAGCATGTGGGGAGGGACAGGAAACTTCTTCCAGCCACTTCCAGCCAGTGTGGTGTAGTGGTTAAGAGCGGTAGTCTTGTAATCTGGGGAACCGGGTTCGCATCTCCGCTCCTCCACATGCAGCTGCTTGGGCTAGTCACACTTCTTTGAAGTCTCTCAGCCCCACTCACCTCATGGAGTGTTGTGGGGGAGGAGGGAAAGGAGATTGTTAGCCGTTTTGAGACTCCTTAAAGGGAGTGAAAGGCGGGATATTAAATCCAAACTCTTCTTCCTCTTCTTTAAGAACCTTCCCCAAAACCTCTTGAAGTTTTCCCATTCTTCCATCACATCAGAGTACCTCCCTGTTCCTTGCATTGCTGTACACACATCACACACTCTTGGCTTGCGTCTCTTTGGTTGCTGTGAAGTGAGACTACCACATTCTTAAAATGTTCTTGCTGCTCAGTAGATATTGATGAATCATATGGTTAGATGTATTTCAGTTATGCCTTTTTAAAAAAATGTGAAGGGTTTGGGGACTAGTTCTTTGACCTTGAGGTAAAAGGTGCATTTTAAACAGTGTATCTGCTATACTACTAGATGACAGAAATGCTGTGCATTTGTCCAAACATTGTAATAATCTGGCGAAAAAGAGGAGAAATACATATCTGAAGCCATGATTTTAACTCTAGATAACCAATTGTACTCTGCTACAACTTCAAATAGATTTTTATTCACTGATGCTACTGTGACATAATACCAAGTTCTTTATTACTGACACACAGATAACAAATAAGGTTGTGCTAAATTTAAAAATACTGTAGCTTCATTAGTCGAAACAAAATAATAAAAAAATCCTTCCAGTAGCACCTTAGAGACAAACTAAGTTTGTTACTGGTATGAGCTTTCATGTGCATGCACAGTTCTTCAGATACCATGTAGCTCCATTAGTTGCATTCAGGTTGAGACCGGGAAACCCTTTCTTTACACTTGAAAAAGGCCAACTGCTTAAGTTTAAAGAATCACTTTTATCTAAGTTTTGCACTTTAAAGTGCACTTTAAATAAGTTTTGCACTTGTATAGATGAGTTTGTTTACCGTACTTTTCCATGTATAAGACAATATTTCCCCCCCAAATTTTTAAAGATTAAAATTGGGGGTTGTCTTATACACTGAATGTTGAAATTAAATATGTAAATAAATACATGCCACCATCCATATTCTCCCCCCCCAGCCTCACCTCACTATTGGTCTCACGACAAACCCTGGTCTGGTACTCCCCCCAGCGGCCCCCACTCCAGACATTGTCCCTTCCACCCGGTTCCCTCAGCTGCCCCCTGGCTACCCAAACCCCCCATTCCTCAAGCACAATCACTCAGGCAGTTCTGGCAGTCACAGCTCCTCACAGCGGCGGAGGAATCCGCTCCGACGCTTGGGGCGGAGTAAGCCGCTCATAGGGACGGGGTGCACTGCGGGGCCTCTGGAGTCTGCCTGCCTCCTCCCACTCAGCTGCCCTACAGTTGGGGGGGGGGAGGCAGTGGGCGGACCATTTGGGCCCAAGGGGCAGAGTGCAGTTTGCTCCCCTAGATGTTTGAGAGTGGAGCAGAAAAAGGCAATTTGACTTCTGCAGCATACGAACTCCCTCTTAAAGTGTTCTTTAGCTATGATTCTTGCAAGTGATACAACTAGTTAATTAGTATTGAATACATGCTGGATTGATAGCATGAATCGGATGTTTAATGACACTCAAAATAATGTTCTACAGAAGAATAGTAGCCTGGGCATGTTACGAGAAAAGTACATGAAAATAAACATAAAGAGTGATGCTATAAGGATGTAAATATGTCATTAGGGTGGGATCCAGAGGATTTCTGCTTGTAAAAGTCTGCCTGGTCTTCAAATGACTTGGGAAGAACCTTCTGATACCTCTATCTTTAGCGGAGTCAGCAGAGTTGCAGTGCCCCAAAGTGCCTTCCCAGTGAAGGCACCCTGGCTTTGGAACAGCCTCCCCGCCAAAGTTAGGTTGGTGCTGACTCTCTCCATCTTTTGGCACCAGCTGAAGACTTTCCTCTTCTTTCAGGCATTTGAAGTAAGGGCTTTTCAGTGGCAGATGTGAGAGAGATTAGCAGTTGTATCTTCTAATTACGGTTTTCTTGTCATAATGTATTTTACTATTGCTGTCCACTCTGATAAAATTTATGATTAAGGTACAGAGAGGGATTAAAAAAATAAATTAATTAACAATTCTAAAGTGTTACAAGCTGCCCCCTGGCATCTGATGGAAAGGAAGGATACAGTTATATGTTACTTCTTCATGGCTTCTTTTTTCTCTAAAGGTATTGATTAAGGTTGCAAGTAAAGTATGACGATGTTGCTATGAATGGTCCCTGTGCTTATTTTGCATATATTTAAGGTTAACTGAATTGTTGTTGTTGCAGACTTTACCTTTTGCATTTCATTGCCATTTAATCCTGATGTTTACACATTTTTCTCTACACCATCCTGTGTGTGTATGCATATGTAAACATAATTGCAAACCTACCAACTGAGGTTAACAGTTCATATAGCTGATGAAATAGCGGACTAGCCCAAGAGAGCTTGTGGCATAATAAATTGGTTAGTCTTTAAGGTGCCACAAGACAAACAATTGTTTGTTAACATGATATATTATTATTAATAATAGAGGTTTTTAAAAATCACTTGCATCAGTTAAGAGCTGCAATAAATCCTTCATAAATTGTGTGTGCGCGCGCAAACAGGGGGTATCCAAATCTAACTGGTGCAAAGGCATGGAAATTTTACATGTTCATTTTGGTGCTGGGGGAGCATTTAGAGTACCAGTTAGCTTGTGTCCCTGGTGTTACACATTGCTTGTTCCATTTCACTTATTTTCAGTAGTTTGATTTCCATGTGGATTTTAAAGTGGGGCACAGATGCACGTTTTTGTGTTTAATGCATGTGCATAATTATAAGTGTAAGATCACAGTAAATAATTCATGTCAGTTGGGGTCTTGCTGCTTATAATGAGTTCTCATGGGCAAACCTGGATTGCTTAGCTTCTTTCAGATACATGTAACACTTTATGCTTCCTATTGGGTAAAACTGACACAATCTCATTAGCTGTTAAGAATGAAATGGGAGAGAGTCCATAGAATTTCTAAATTTTCAACTCTCATGAAAGAAGCAGAAACGTTTGGACATGATATCCTGCCTTTCACTCCCCTTAAGGAGTCTTAAAGTGGCTCACAATCTCCTTTCCCTTCCTCCCCCACAACAAACACTCTGTAAGGCGAGTGAGGCTGAGAGACTTCAGAGAAGTGTGACTAGCCCAAGGTCACCCAATAGCTGCATGTGGAGGAGCTGGGAAGCGAACCCGATTCACCAGATTATGAGTCCACCGCTCTTAACCACTACACCACGATGGGTCAGGTAACAAACACCAAACATATCAACCTGTTGGTTTCCAACACAGCTAGTAAGCTGATTAGAATCGTAGAGTTGGAAGGGACCCCCAAGGGTAATCTGTTCCAACCCCTCAATGCAGGACTCTTTTGCGCAAACCAATAACCCTGAGATAAAGAGTCTCATTCTCTACTGACTGAGCTGCCTCAGCTGTCAATATATGTTGGGTTCTCTTGTGATTCTCTAGTCTGTGTACAAACATGGGAATTACAGAGAAGTAACCCTGTTTTTGCTTCTGTAAACTAGTTGTGTTTTTAAAAGTTAATTGTGTAGTGGTTAAGAGCGGTGGACTCGTAAGCTGGTGAACCGGGTTCACTTCCCTGCTCCTCCACATGCAGCTGCTGGGTGACCTTGGGCTAGTCACACTTCTCTGAAGTCTCTCAGCCCCACTCACCTTACAGAGTGTTTGTTGTAGGGGAAGAAGGGAAAGGAGAATGTTAGCCGCTTTGAGACTCCTTCGGGTAGTGATTAAGCAGGATATCAAATCCAAACTCTTCTTCTTATTGTCACACAAATCTTATGGGCAAAATTCAGAAAATTGGATAACTGGAGACAGGATTTAAATGGTTGAATATGTGATCAGGATCAACTGATAGAAGACTATTTTGTTATGTGCTGGTTTTAATGAACCAGTATGTTTAACACATTGGTTTTTGGGTTGGGAACCTCCAGCCACTGGGCCAAATTAGGCCTAATTTGATTCACAAGACTATTTCCTCAACCATGCCCATTTGTGACGTTGGGGACAGGGCAGGTGGAGAACACCAAACTGGAGCATTAATACCTACTCCCCATTGTTCCTTGACAAGCTGTTTGGAAATTGTTGTGCAGCTCATCCCTGTCCAAAACGGGGATTGATGTATGTGCTGAAATTGAATTTTTGTCAGGACAAAGTCTTTTAAATGTTAGTACAGTTCCAGCTGTAGATACCTTGTGTTCAAATGGATGTTACTTCCAATTGTTTGGCTGAGACTTCCAAGGCAACTAGAACGAAGCTTCTAGTCAGAAAACAACCTAGTGATTGACGAATTTTATGCAGATAAAAATATTTTTGTCTAATTGTGCAAATATTCTGCTGCCAACAACATTTGAGTCCTGAAAATACTTCAGTTAAGTATAAATAACATATGTTGTAGCTCTGTTTTCTCTGAGGTATATCTTGGCCATCTGCTATATCTGGAATTGGACTTGTGTTCTACATGCTGCAGAAATCTGTTCTCCCTAAATAACTTTAAGGAGTTGATAGCTAATAAGGTGGCCTAATTCAGAGTTATCAGATGTATTACTGTAGATTAGCTATATCATTGCAATATAAAACTACTTGCATACAAGCAATTTTAGATCCAGGTATAAAATAATCTAGCCAAGCATGATACAGTACTGTTCATGATCAAGGACCAAATGTTCCTCTCCTTAGACAGTTTATTTTAGGGATTTTTATAATTATTTGTTTTACATGAGCACTTAATACTGATTTCGGGATACATGAATAGCTAGGTTTTCCTGACACATGGACTTGAAGCAAGGGATATTCATTCCATGATGTATAGAAAATAGTATATGTGTTCTTCTCAGTCATTCTGAATATTATGCCCAGGAGTTAACTGAGTGTTAACTTAAAGTGTGTACACACATCCCTTCTTCAGCCTTACATTGATACAGCACAACACTTTGTTTAGCCTGTTTCCCCCACCTTTTATGGAATTGGAATGTCTACATTATAATCTCTAAAAAAATTCAGTCTCTATCTCTCTCACATACTGGTTTCATTTGGATGTCGCAATAAACCATTATTGTGCTGTTCAGTGAAGGATGAGATATAAATAAAATAAAACAATTACCTTGGTGAATGGTTTTGACAGTCTGAATCTTGATGTATATCTAATCAGTATTTGATGTTTTTCCTTGTATTTTTATGTTAAAATTTTGAATGAGTGTAAGGCTACAACTCACTTATCTGGGATTAAATGCTGGTAGCTTGATTCTGGGTAAAAAAATATGTTTATGGAAAGGGGAAAGACTGGTTGCACAAGTAACCTTTCACTCATGCAATCATATGCCATGTGTGTATGTATAAAATGAGGGTTGTACACATGTTGTGGTTGTTACACTGGTAGCTAGTTACAGAGATTACATAGTTTAGGCATAAAATGAAAGCCAGATGCAAGATCCAATTGTTTCAGTTGAGTAAATGGTGCATGGTTTCAAGAACTAGAAATGTATGAGCCTGAAGACAAAAACAAGCCAAGTCTAAGAATAATGCATATACATACAAGTCTGAGTGCACACACACAAACAGCACATTCCTTTCAGACTTCAAGAAGTGACCTACATTTGGCTTGCTTCTGGCTATCTTGAACACCATCTGATTCTATCAGTGTGTTTTCTTTAAATGGAAAATATCTAGAGAATCTTATCATCCTTTCAACTGAATCAGCCCGAATACCTGAATTACACTGCGTATTGAGCACGTTTGTGTACAGAATAGAATTTATTTGTTATATAGGTAAATAGTGTTGCGGTTTTTCTTTTGTTCATTTTTTGCTGTGATTGGTAGGCATCTGGCTAATTTAATTTGCAATCTTGTAAATTAATAGAGTGGCGACCTCTAAAACAGCCCTTTAAACAAGCCCACAAATGTTACTAACCTACACAGAAGAACTTTAATGTGAGCAAACAAATTCCTTCTAACCTACAGATGCTAGGCTGGTGCTTCCATGCAAAGTTGTCCTGAATGATTTCCCCTCTCTTAATTTCATGTGCTATTCTCTTTCTCATGGACTCTTGACTCCAGTTAAGGGGAAGTAATAGTACAGCTCTATTCTTCATTGATCAGACCACACCTGGAGCGCTGTGTCCAGTTCTGGGCACCACAATTTAAGAAAGATAGAGACAAGCTGGAATGTGCGCAGGAGGTCAACCAAGATGATCAAGGGTCTGGAAACTAAGCTTTATGAAGAATGGTTGAGGGAGTTTGGTATGTTTAGCTTGGAGAAGAGGAGACTGTTGTAGAGTTGGAAAGGCTCTTGAGGATCATCTAGTCCAACCCTCTGCAATGCAAGTCTCTCCACTAAAGCATCCATGGCAGATGGCCATTCAGCCTCTGCTTAAAAACCTCCAGTGAAGGAGAGTCCACAACCTTCTGAGGGAGTTTGTTCCAATGTCAAACTGCTCTTACTGTCAAAATGTTCTTCCTGATATTTATTAGGAATTTCCTTTTTTGTAATCTGAATCCACTGGTCTGGGACCTAGCCTCTGGAGCAGGAGAAAAGAAGCTTGTTCCCTCTTCCATGTGACAGTTCTTAAGATATTTGTAAATGGCTATCATATCTCCCCTCAGTCTCGTCTTTTCCAGGCTAAACATACCCAGCTCCTTCAAATAATCCTTGTAAGGCTTGGTTTTCAGACCATTTATCACCTTGGTTGCACATGTTCCAGCTTGTTAATATCCTTGAAGGATGGAGCAAGCTTGTTTTCTCCTGCTCTGGAGGGTAGGACCTGTACCGATGGCTTCAAGTTACAAGAAAGGAGAATCTGACTAAACATCAGGAAGAACTTTCTGACAGTAAGGGCTGTTCCTGCATTGCAGGACTTGGACTAGGTGACCCTCAGGGTCCCTTCCGACTCTACAGCTTTATGATTCTAGAAGGTAAACAAGGATCCAGGTCAAACTGTCTGGCAAATACAGTTCTAGACACGTTCCTAGATTTCATTTGGAGTCTACTCTTCAAGTTCCTGTGAAGCCCACTTAAAGGTTGGGAAATTTCTTCTGGTAGGTTGAAGGGTAGGTGGGAACTGTTACTTCTTTAACGTTTTGCAGCTTACAGTACTCTCACCATGATCCATTGACTACCCTGAATTGATGATGAGATGGATTCTGGATGGAAGCTGGTGTCAGTCTCCTTAGCAAATGTACACAGTCTCTTCTACCCTTTCATTATATAGCCTTTTCCGTATGCTGAAGATGCACTTCTTTACTTTGGCCTTTGACACTTAAGATTTACATTTTCAGGACCTGTTCTAGTTGTGATTCTAATTTGTTTGAAATGGTTCTTAATGTTGTATTTTACATTGACGTAATCCTCAATGGATTTTTCTCATCAGGCTCCATTTCTTTGCATCTTCAAGTGGCTGGGGAAACCCAACCAGATGGGCCGGGTATTATTATTATTAGTATTATTATTTGTAACTGGCTTTTAATCTATGATTTGTGACTTTCTTCTATGTTATTTCTGTCATTTTCTGCTAGTACTGCTACTTTGTTATATATTTAATTTATCTGTTTAAAATTATTTATTTTACTGTTGTATACCACATCAATTACTAGAAGCATGTATTAGGCAAGTGAGCATTTATTACTTACAATTTTTGTGAACAGCAGGGGCAAATTTTGCCCCAGTTGTTTTGTTGCTGCATATCTACATTGTTGATATTGCTTTTTAAAATTTAAACCTTGATCCACGTTTTTGACTCTTAAGAGGTACAGTGGTACATCGGGTTACAGACGCTTCAGGTTACAGACTCCACTAACCCAGAAATAGTACCTCAGGTTAAGAACTTTGCTTCAGGATGAGAACAGAAATCGCACGGCGGCAGCAGGAGGCCCTATTAGCTAAAGTGGTGCTTCAGGTTAAGAACAGTTTCAGGTTAAGAACGGACCTCCAGAACGAATTAAGTTCTTAACCCGAGGTACCACTGTATACTAATACGCTCAGATAATTGTTTTAAATTCTGTCTAAAACAATTGCATTATTAGTCTTTGGAAATGTTTTAAGAGCACAGTTAATATATGGTTTATTTCTTTATTCAAATCCTGAGATCCATCAGCTGGAGTTAGATGCAAAATAATGGCTAGAATTAGCAGAACATAAGAAACAAATGTTAGACAATATTTATTGTGTTAAGAATGGAGCCTTGCCAGAAGATGTTCACTTTTACAGGCATCACTTAAAAGCCAATAAATATTGCCAGATTCAATAGATCACTTTCCCAAGTAAAAAAATTCTTAGGTTGTGTATTCATTATTGCCAGTGTATCAAGTGTGAATGCTTGTATTATTAAGTATTCTTGCAGATACTGTATATCTATGGAAAGAAAATGAGGACTGTAATGCAACAAGGTTTGTTCAATTATCTGTATTCTATCAAATGTTATAGGCAAATAACCAGAAAAAGGAGTGTTGAGAGCCCATCAGGTGTCATCTTGTTTCGACAATACACCTCATAACACCACTTTTTTGGAGTAATGCCATAAAATTATACATCAATGGAAAGATAATTTAGTTAAGAATGTAATGCAGTAATTTTTATGAAAGATTATTTATTACAACATAAATAAGGAGGACATTTGTCAGTGTGTTATATGATTGCTATCAAGTTGGTTGGGGTTTTTTGTCTTTCATTTAGTGAGCTTGTAAAACGTAATAAAATTAAAGAAATGGTGCAAAGAGTTGACTGGTCACCCAGAAAGTGATGTAAAATAGTAATATTAAGTGAACAAGGCTACAGTTATGAAGAAATTAGAAGAAAAATCAGTGGAAACTTAACCAAAGGTGGCATTTCTAAATTTTTGAAGAGGTATAAGGAGACTCAGTCGCTACAAAATCAAACTGGTAAAGACAGGAAAGGTGCACAGCAGCAAGTGACAATACAAGAATTGAGAAACTGTGCCTACGTGACAGAAGAAAATCATCTGGATGTATACAAGATAACATGGCGCAATGTACGGTGGTACCTCGGGTTACAGACACTTCAGGTTACAGACTCCGCTAACCCAGAAATAGTACCTCGGTTTAAGAACTTAAGAACTAGCTAAAGTGGTACCTCAGGTTAAGAATAGTTTCAGTTAAGAACGGACCTCCAGAATTAATTAAGTTCTTAACCCAAGGTACCCCTGTAATGTGAAGTTGAGTGCAAGGACTGTTCGGCTCAGACTGCAGGAATATGGTCTAAATGCTACAATTCCAAGGAAAAAGCCATTGTTATCTCTCAAACAAAGGTTGAAAAGATTAAACTGGGCTAAAACCCATGTTAACTGGACAGTGGAACAATGGGACAGTGTTATTTGGAGTGATGAGACCCAAATCTCCTTGCTTGGTAGCGATGGCATGTAATATGTGAGGGGGAGTATCAGAGAAGATTTACATTCTACTTCCCTTGCACCCACCATGAAACACCCAGTTAGTGTTATGATCTGGGGTTGTATGACAGCAAAAGGTGTGGGCAGAAATTGTGTCAATGGGAATATAAATGCCCAAAAATACATAGCCCAGACATTAACCCAGTCAAAATGGAGCCGACCAAAGAAGCTTGTTAGTCAGAAGCAACCTAGCAATAAAACCCAATTAGTAGAGGCAATAATTCAATTTTAGTTTCACATTATTACAGCTGCAGAACTAAAAA
Organism: Podarcis vaucheri; assembly: GCF_965113315.1. NCBI lineage: Eukaryota > Metazoa > Chordata > Lepidosauria > Squamata > Lacertidae > Podarcis > Podarcis vaucheri. Next base: position 133,702,291 of record NC_138759.1, read on the forward strand.
ACTTGGTTCACTCCATGGGAAGGCTAAAGGTTACCCAACTAAGTATTAACTGACATGGTGAGAATTTTTGTATATCTCATTTTTTCTTTGCGTTCCAGGTTTCTTCTTTATGAATGTTGTTGTAATAAAAAAATCCTTCATAAAAATTATTGCATTACATTCTTTATTAAATTATCTTTCCATTGATATATAATTTTATGGTATTACTCCAAAAAAGGTGAGCTTATGAGCCATCATTGCCAAAACCAGACGACACATGATTGGCTCCCTAAACACTAGTTTATGTAACTCTTGCAAGGGGTGTGTACATATAGAGAAAGAGAATCATACCTCTGAAGAGACTGAAATCTTTGAACACTGCATTTTAACTTGAAAGACTTAATGCTGCTGACTGAATAACCAAAAGCTGATTAAAAATTACATTGCCTCAAACTATCATTGTTGGGACCAAAGACAAAAAACCAAAACTTGTATTACTTCCAGTACCAGGGACCGTATTACTAGTTGCTGAGGAACAGGAGTGGAAGAGGATCATGTCCTGCTTTGGTAATAAAATGCTGGAGTAGATAAATAGGCCTTATATTTCTTGCTTAAATATGCAAGAGTATGGCTCAGATTAGTCAAGTAATGTTAATAACACCTGAAAAAGGCAGGTGTGCACAAAATCAAGTTTCTTGAGGACCCCCCAATATCTATCTATCTAATACTGTATTAGTTCTGCTTCCCTTAATGGGAGGCTAGTGATGTGTGTGTGTGTGTGTGTGTGTGTCCAGTAGCACCTTAGAGACCAACTAAGTTTGTTTGGGAGGCTGATGTTTGAGATACTGAGTGAAAACATTGAATATGGCTTTTAAAAAAAGCATAAAGTGGTTAATTAAAATTGACATCCTCCTAAAGTTCCTCGTGGATACAGTGGTACCTCAGGTTAAGAACTTTATTCGTTCTGGAGGTCTGTTCTTAACCTGAAACTGGTCTTAACCTGAAGCACCATTTTAGCTAATGGGGCCTCCTGCTGCCGCCGGAGCACAATTTCTGTTTTCATCCTGAAGCAAAATTCTTAACCCGAGGTACTATTTCTGGGTTAGCGGAGTCTGTAACCTGAAGCATCTGTAACCTGAAGCGTATGTAACCTGAGGTACCACTGCATTTCTATTAATACTCTCTTTAAAACAGAGAAAAACTATCTATCTTTGTGACTCTTAACACAATATTTCAGATGAACAAGATAGAACAAATCTGTGCACTGAGTTGGGACTGTAAATTATCAGGACCATGGGCGTAGCCAGGGTTTTTGTTGGGGGAAGGCCTTGGGGGGCAGAACCTCAGTTTGCTATGTATTATTATTTATTTTCATTGATGGGGGGAGCTGCCTCTTCCCTGCTCCCCCTTGGCTTCGCCTATGATCAGGGCCATCCAGAAACTGGTGCCCCTTTCCCGCAAGACTGTTAGTAAAGGATCTAGTTACAGTTGGTCCCTCTGTTGGTCTGCCGTAGTCGAAACAAAATTAAGGCGCTACTGGAAGGAATTTTTTTATTTTGTTAGTAAAGGAGTATCATTCAGCAGCAATCAAAGGCTTCAGACCTGAGCACACTTAACTAGGGAATAAGTACTACTAAATTCGGAATTTATGAGTAAATATATTTAGGATTGTTTTTTGTAACACTTTTATTTAAGCTAGTTTCAGATTTAACATTCTGAAGAATGGAGTTTTATTTGCTGTGGTAGTTCAGTAGCTTTATTATTAAGATTAAAAGCAGATTGCTAGCTTTTTGGTTTCACAAAACCTGGTTTTGTTTGACTGGTGTGGAACTGACAAAACAAACCCTGCCCTTACAAAATAATTTAAAAAATAAAGTCTAGTAGCACCTTAGAGACCAGCTAAGTTTGTTCTAGGTATGAGCTTTGTAATTCCTGCCCTCAGTCTCTTGGGCTACTTTATGTTCCGGTATTTGCAAGCTCACTCATTCCGCAGAGAAGCTGTGCTCCACTCCGGAATTTGCCTTTTCTCCCCGTTTCTTGAGACGAAGCTCTTTAGGATATCTGCTGCTTTCTGATACTGGGAGACTGTAGTACAGTATGCTGATTGCAGCCGAGGAACGTGTTTGTCTAGGAGTCGGATTACGCTGAGGCATCCTGCGATTGGTGGCAACGAGGAATTATTATTATTTTCAGCATCGTTCTTCCTTTTGGGCGACAGTAGATTGCAAGGATAATACAGGGCCGGCGCTTCATTTAGTATATTAAGCGGACGAGATATAATCGGATTTGCTCTGCAAAAAGGGCACAATATGCGAACGGGCAATCTTCTGTAAACAATAAAACCGAGGAGGGCGGCTGCTGCTGCTCCTCCCCTCGCTAATCCTCTCCGGCGCTGCTTCCAGAGATCTGCGGGAGGAGAGCTCGCTCTGCTCCCTCCCGACCGCCCCGGCTTGGATTTGGGGTGGTGATGGTGGGCGCGCGTGGCCGGGAGGCAGGAGAGAAAGGGAGGCTCCGTGGGGCGGCTGTTTCATAGGCAGGCGCTGCTGTCGACATGGAGCGATGCGGTTACCTCCCCAGGCAGCCGAGCCGGAGGAGGGAAGGGCAGCCGGAGCTGCCGTGCCTTCCGAAGTGACTGCAGGCGGAGGAGATCGCCGCTGGAGGAGAGGCAGGGACAAAGGACCTGGCCTCGGTTAGTCCCCCGCGGAGGGACTGGAGATGTACCTCCTGGACAGCAGCGACCCGACCTCCGCCCCTTCCTCCCCCGGCGCCGCGGAGCGGGGGACCCCCCAGCGGAAAACGGTCTACCGCATCTCGGTGACCCTGGTGAAGAAGGAGCCTCTCGGCTCGGCCGCCGTGCCCCGCGATGGCTTCCTCCCGGAGCAGCAGCAGGAGAGCGCCGGGGCTGCCGCCGGGCACGCTTTCCGCAGCTCGCGGGCCCTCAGCACCGGGCAGCTGGAGCTGGGCCGCCTGAAGGTGACCAGGCGAGCCGGGCTGGGCTTCAGGTGGCCGCCGGCAGAGGCGCGTGGGAAGAAGGACGCGGCGCCCGAGGGGGGTGGCCGGCGTCCCCCGCGGGGCTCGCAGGAGGAGGAGGAGGCCGGCCCCGCGGGGATCCCGAGACACTCGCCCGCCGAGGAAGCGGCCCCCGATGGCCTGGGCCCCGCGCGGCCAGCGGCGGCGGCTCCGCTGCGCCGGAGCTGCAGTTTCCGGCACTGGAGCGGCGGGGAGGCGCTGCGGCTGCGCGCCTTGGCGCGGACCAAGCGCCACAGCAGCTCCGGCTGCCTCTCTCTGCCTGCCGGCGGCGCGGGAAGGTCGCTGAGCGCCGGCAGGCGCCCCCCTCGGGCGGGAGCCGAGGCGGGCGGGGGCCCGAAGAGCCCGGCCGGCGAGCTGCCGATGCTTTCGGAGCGGCTGGGGGCCTGGGAGAGTTCGGCCGGGAGCGTCGCCTCTTCGCCGGAGCGCCGCCTGCTGCGCTTCTTCAGCGGGGTCTTCTCGCCCTTCGGGAGCCCCCTGGGCAGGTCTCCCCGGGCCCGGGCGGGGAGCAGCAGCAGCCTCCAGAGAAGCGCCGGCGCCCGCGCGCAGTCCAGCACCGAGAGCCTCGCGGAGCCCCTGAGCAGAGGTGCCTCCTGGGTTGGGCGGGGAAGGGGGCGGGCAGCACTCGGGCGAAATGCGCGCCTTGGGCTTGGCGAACCCGAAAGGGATGCCCTTTCTCGCCTGGGTATTCCTGCACCGTTCCATAAATCTGCACTAGTCGTTGAGCTTGGCTCCTCAGTGTTGGGTCTTTCTATTGGAGAGCAGGAGGAGAGCCCCTTGGTTTCTTATATAGGTTACTAGGTCAGTGAATCTTCACAGCAGCATGCACACCCTTTGTCTTTGTCAAGTAATGCTTTTCTTTTCTCTCCCCCACCCTCACACATTTTTTGGTAGAATCCTGCTCTCCTTCTTGTTGTTAATGTTGCTGTTGTTGTTGTTGGTGGTGGTGGTAGTTCAGTAGGACACTCCTAAAGGGCGCTGTAGGTTCTTTTAACTTGTTGGAATAATGTTACATTTTATGCCAGTGTGAGGAATGCTAAGTGTGTATGCGCAAACAGTGCAAGGTGCTTTAAAAGCCTATTTTAGACCTTGTATAAATTGTATTGGGATGAACACTTGTTCTCAAAGGCAAGTAGGGTCCTAGTAACACAATGCAATATTGGGACAAAATGAAACTGGTTGCAGGTGATATGCTAAATTAGTGACATTCATAAAACTGCTGATTTCTTCTGAATGGCTCAGTGAATGTTTGTGAAGTATACAGAGAACACTGGTTGGTACCCTCTTCTGCATCCCATTATGCTAGAAGCTACAGCAAAGCTCCTTTTGCTCATCAAATATTTAAGCCGGCAAAGATGAAGGTGGCAATCTTTGTTGAGAGTAGTGACCTATTGCAGTGCAGGTGCATAGCCCTAGACATAGGAAGAAAAAACTGGAGGCATTGTATGTAGTACATGTGATACAGTATTGATGTTTCATCTAGATAAACAGACATAGGCCTGGTTTATAAGTTCCACTGTGTTCCATCAGGGTGGCTTATTTCCTGGAAAAGGAGTATAGATTTGCACTTTAGAATCTCCAGATTGGAATGAACTAGGCTCTGTTTTTTAGATGAAATGTAATAAAGGGAGTAGCTCTGTCAGTAAATATAATGAAACAGAGGAAAGGGCTATGGAATTAAACATCTCTTTTAAATGTGAGCAGGGTTGGGGGATGTGAAAGCAGCAACTCAGTGGGAAATCATTAACATGTTATTAATTATTCCCTGAATTTTAACTTAAATTTACTCCAGTATGATTATTTCATTCATTGCTTTTATTTATGTAATGTGCATCATGCTTTCCCTTCAAAAAATGGACAGTGGCATTTCTGTTCACTAATTATGCCAAGTAGATTAAAAAGTGACTTTCCCAATAAATGGGGGAGTAGAAGAATTAGAACTTGGATAGGAGAGACTTGAGTACAAATTCAAGGGGTTGTATCCAACAAAGCGATACCATGTGCACAAGGACTGCTACTTATGCAGTGGAACTTTCCTTTATATGTGTCCCCCTGTGTCCCCCCCCCAAATGGTTTTCTTCTTGGAGTGCAGTTGGCTGGCAGTGGGATAAGGGATGAACAGAGCGAGCTCATGGGAAGTGGTCCTTTTAATTATTGGCAGCACAGTTAAGAGAGAGCCTTGCATCTTCACTGGGGAGGTAAAGGAGGCAAAGAAGACATGTTTAACTGAAATCCCATCCTGCAAATTTGAATATGGGCTATTGAGTAGCTTTGTCAAGGGATGCTTGATTGACTGTCACATAGGCCATGTGGGAAGACTCTAGAGAGGGATGGAGTTCTAATTTGGTCCAAAAGGTTGGCTTCCCCAAGCTGTGGCCTGGTAGAGGATGCTGGTGTACAATCGGGAGTCTTAAAGTGCTCTTGTGATTGCAGTTTGGAAGGGAAGGCATCCTGAATCATAACAATCATAATGTTATTATTTGCATGCCACCCAGTTGACTGGGTTGCTCCAGCCATTCTGGGCAGCTCCCAACAAAATTTTAAAAGCACAATAAAACCTCAACATCAGAAACTGTACAGGGCTGCCTTCAGATGTTTTCTAAAAGTCATATAGTTGCTTATCTGTTTAACATCCAATGGGAGGGCATTTCACAGGGGGGGCACCACTACCAGACAGAGTGCATCCAGTTCTCAGCCATCGTACCAGATTGAGCTGGTTGACAGCTGCCCCGGACACAGAAATATCCTGCACTTCCATGGACATCTGTGAGTCCAAAATGATCCCATGGCTGCACACCTGCTTCTTTAGTTACCCGGTTGAGGACTAGGGAGGCCCCCCCCGCAACCTGCCTGTCCCCCAGAAACTGTACTTGTCAGGATTCAACCTCAACCCATTTTCATGTCTGACATTTATATATATATTGCTGGAAACCGCCCAGAGTGTCTGGGGAAGCCCAGCCAGATGAGGGGGTTATAAACAATAAAATAATTATTATTTTAATTATAATTATTATAACTGCCACCCCACTGAAGAAGTGGAGGAGCCTCCAGACACTCACAGAGGACATTCACTGCCTTCACTGGTTCCAATTTAAACAAGAGGTAGAACTGGAGATCATCTGCATAATGGTGAACACCCAGTCCAAACCCCTGGTGATCTCCCCCAGTGGGCTTCATATAGATGATGCAAAGCATGGGGGAGAGGATGGAGACCTGAGGCACCCCATAAGTGAGTGCCGAGGGGTCTGAACACTCACCCCCCAACACCACTTTTTGGTGATGGCCCAGGAGGAAGGAGCAGAACCGCTGTATAACAGTTCTCTGAACTCACAACCCTCCTAGATGGTCCAGAACGATACCATGATTGATGTTATCAGAAGCCACTGAGAGATCCAGCAGAACTAGGAAACAGCTTTCACCTCTGTTCCTAGCTCACCAGATCATCAACCAGTGTGATCAAGAAGGTTTCAGTCCCATGATGAAGCCTGAATCCTGATTGGAAGGGATTCAAGTGGTCCACATCCTCCAGATTTGCTTGTAGTTGTTCAGTGACCAGTTTCTTCTTTGGGACTTTGAAGTGTGCAATCACCTGATGTTATTGTGATGACAGGTGGGGAGAGCTAAGAACATAAGAGCCTCTTGGATCAGGTCAGTGGCCCACCTGTCACATCCTGTTCTCACAGTGGCCAGCCAGATGCATAGGAGAAGCTGGCAAGCAGGACCTGGACACAAGAGCCCTCCCTTTTTTGTGGCTTCCAGCAGTTGGTATTCAGAAGTGTAACTCTAACCATGGAGGCAGAACATAACCATCTTGGCTAGTAGTCATTGTTGGTTTTCTCCTCCATGAATTTGTCCAGTCCTCTTAAAGCCATCCAGGTTTGTGGCCATCATTGCCTTCAGCAGTTTGGTCTGCAAGGCTAGGTCCCGCTAAGATACGAACTCATGGAGCCAAAAGGTCCCCACCCTGCTTTAGAAGCAATACTTCTTGATCTTTGCCATCCACGTTATACTAGGACTAGTTTCTGTTTGCCATTTTTCACGAGAGATGACTGATGGAATGGAACAAAACAAAAGAGAGAGAATTCCTGTAAACCATGGCCATACCTCCTGTTGTTTACTCCTTGGTTTTTAGATTGGTCAGGAAGACCAAACTTCTTCCTTGTCAACAGTTCGTGTTGCTTTTTAGTCTGCCTTGAGTAAACATTTGTACCTTTTCAACCTTTCACACCGCAACTTTATTTATCCTCTGCTTAATATATTTATTGAGTACATTTTACTCAAAGCATTGCCATAACCAACTGTCACATTCACAGTTGATGGGGAATGAGTGGATAATCTTGAATACTAATTACACATCTGTCACTCTGCTGAGAAGTAATTAGGCAATTCTACTTAGCAGATCAAATCCTTTAACTCTGGTAGCATTTTGAAAAACTATACCCCCTCATTCACTCTTCAATTTCATATTGGATATGAAATCTAACACAACACTCATTCTTAAAGAGAGGATTCTATTTCATGTTAAATAATTTTCCTTTTTGAGCCTCATTCTTTAACCACCTTGCGATATTGTGAGAAGGAACTATTAGGAGTGTCAGTGCCCTCTCCACTTGGGAGTTCAAGAGATTGCACTATGAAGTCCAAAGGGACATCAGCCTAATGCAGTTCCAGCTAGACTTAAATACATTAATACCTTTTATCTCCATATCATACTGCATTAAATGTTCTTGTTAATAACATGTTGTCGTTGCTTAAAACGGTTGCCTTGTATCTGAAGAAGTGTGCATGCACATGAAAACTCATACCAAGAACAAACTTAGTTGGTCTCTAAGGTGTTACTGGACTATATATATATGTACATATATATATGTGTGTACATATATATGTGTGTGTGTGTGTGTGTGTGTGTGTATATATATATATATATATGCCTTTCACTGTTAGACCATGATGTAGAACTTGTAATGTGTATACAGTGGTACCTCGGGTTACATACGCTTCAGGTTACAGACTCCTCTAACCCAGAAATAGTACCTTGAGTTAAGAACTTTGCTTCAGGATGAGAACAGAAATCGTGCTCCGGCGGTGCGGCGGCAGCAGAAGGCCTCATTAGCTAAAGTGGTGCTTCAGATTAAGAACAGTTTCAGGTTAAGAATGGACCTCCGGAATGAATTACGTTCTTAACCCGAGGTACCACTGTACCTAGATACTGTAGTTACAAAGATCAGAGTTAAAATGACTTCATTTCATGAACAATGGTCCTTTTGCATGCTTTTGTGGTGGTTTTAAGGTATGTGTCAGTTGGACATATTAATACAGTATTTGGATACATTATGAAGCTGTTAAGAAACTGTCTAGTTTAATTCTACCAGATTTTGCAGAAGTAGTGTTTTTTTAATCAGGGTTGTTGCTGGACCATACCAAAGTTATGCAAGAGAAGGCATTCAGGAGGCAGTTAACACTTAATTCTTCACTGATGTAAATTACATTCAAGACATGGATGCTATAGAATAAAGGATTGTATCAAAATTAGAACTTTTAGGTCATGATGAGATTAAAATGGAAATATTTGAAAGTGGATTGTTTTAGTGTATTTACTTTTTGTAAGCTATCTTGGGAGAGCTTGATTCTGAAAGTTGGCATACGCATTTCTTAAATAAGTATACATAAATCCTTACTGAGAGTTCTTTGCAAATGATACTGATTGTGAGTGTACTACTACTGTACTACTAAAAGGTACCCCTGACCATTAGGTCCAGTCACAGATGACTCTGGGGTTGCGGTGCTCATCTTGCTCTATAGGCTGAGGGAGCTGGCGTTTGTCTGCAGACAGCTTCCGGGTCATGTAGCCAGCATGACTAAGCCGCTTCTGGCGAACCAGAGCAGTGCATGGAAATGCCGTTTACCTTCCCGCCGGAGCGGTTCCTATTTATCTACTTGCACTTTGATGTGCTTTTGAACTGCTAGGTGGGCAGAAGCAGGGACCGAGCAATTTATATGCTGTTGTTCATAAAAACCCACCAAAATGGTTTACAACATAATAAAAACCATGTAAAAAATAAATATGCTGCCCTGAGCAAAATATTCTCTGAGGTAGGTTAGACTGAGTATATGGCTGACCCACAGTCACTTAATGGGTTTCACAACTGAATGAGGATTCAGACTCCCTGGTTCTAGTCAGACGCTACCCGCTAGACAGGGGCCTTTGCCACAAACTGTTTGGTGGAGATGCCTGCAAGAAATAGTGATTTCAATTTTTTTTTTGGGGGGGGGGAAATGCAAAAAAGACTTGGAACGGGGTAAAACAGGGAAAGAAGGAAAAACCATGTCCTCCCTTCAATTTTCTGTTCCCCGCCCTGAGCCTTCCCATCTCTAGGTAAGTGGCAGGGACATGCGGCATTGGGAAGACAGGAGAGCAATGCAGGCCTGCCAGATGCTACTTTCTTCAAGTACAGCAGGGGGTCAGTGAATGCACTTGCCTGACTTCTGCAGAGCTAGGAACAAACTGCCTGCCCTTGTAAAGTTGGGGAGAGGAGCCAGGAATAATATGCAGATCAGATGTGGATCACTTCAGAATCATTACTCTTACTAGATTCCATGATGCTGTGATCTGAGGACTATTTACTTCTGACTTATTTTTTCAAATAATAACTGTCTGGAAGCAATTGCATCATTATATTTTGTAGTTAGCAGCCATATATGCCACTACTAGAATCCTATTTGTTTGTTTCTATACTTTCTTATCAGGAGTTTTCTATTTAAAGCCATATATAACATTTTTCTCTCTTCAGTGCGCGCTTTTATGTTAAATACTGTCATGTGTTGATGGAAGTGGGTTAAAAATATTAGAAGGTTCCAGGTCAGAGGCAAAGAAGATGCCAGATGTACTGAAATAGCCAGATGATTAAGAACTAAACTAGTATTAAGGTCATGGTCTGAATTAAATAGGGGAGAGATTAATGCTTGCAATAATTCAACTGTATGCCAGATGGTGGCCTTAGTAATTTTAGTGATGGCACAAAAATATTTTGTTAGCATTTACAACTTTTTATTTAGGTATTTTGGCCACCATTTACAAGTTGATCTGAGACAGAAAACATCTAAGGGCTATAACATGCATTATGTAAATTAAAACACACACCACTATCTGGTGGAACGCTCTGTCACAAGAGACTAGGGCCCTCCGGGACTTGACATCTTTCCGCAGGGCCTGCAAGACAGAGCTGTTCCACCAGGCCTTTGGTCAGGGCGCAGCCTGACTCCCTCCTCTGGCAATCCTCACAGAACTCTAACCCAATGGTTGCCATTAATCTGATTTGAATTGATTTTATAATGAAATGATTTTAGAATGTTGTATCATTTTACTGTTGTTAGCTGCTCTGAGCCCGGCTTCGGCTGGGAAGGGAGGGATATAAATAAAATTTTATTATTATTTAAGGCTTATTAACTTTAATTTAAGCATGGATACATTTATACACATGCAAAGTTCTTAGGGGAGAGTAATTTGAAAAAGTTAAGTTTGAAAGATTCACAGTTGCAATTGACTGTTGTATACATTTTTTATATTAACCAAACTATCCCCTTTTGGTAATACAGTTGTACATCAGCTCCCGAACACCATGGGAGTTGAACATTTCGGCTCCCGAACAATTGAAAACCAGGAGTGTTCCAGTTTTTGAACATTCTTTTGTAAGTCTACTGCAGCTTCTGATTGGCTGCAGGAAGCTGCAGCCAATCAGAAGCCGCACTTTGGAAGTCAAATGGACTTCCAGAACGGATTCTGTTTGACTTCCAAGGTATGACTGTAGAAGATTTTCCAGCTCACATCACTGGTAGGGAGGCAGATTGCTAAGGTTTCCAAGCCCAAGCAAGGTTAAACCAGTTCATTAAACGTGTGTTCCAGAAGCCAGTGTCTAGAAGGGTCAAGGCAACTGATGCTCAAACTTCTTAACTTCTCTCGGTAATCTGTGCTTCTTGACTGGATGTTGGGAGTCTTGAAGGGTATCTCAGGATATGTATATCTTAAAAACCTTAGCGTAAAGCACTTAAGACACTTTTCGGTTGAAGATCTATGCTTAAACATGGGCCCTTGGGCTCCTTTGGGAGGTGGGGCAGGAAATAGAAGTGCTAGTGGCAGTGCTTGTAGTAGTAGTTATATACAGTGGTACCTCGGTTTACAAACTTAATTCGTTCCGGAGGTCCATTCTTAAACTGAGGCGCGCTTTCCCTAATGAGGCCTCCCGCCGCTGGTGCCCTTCCACCGTTCAGATTCCGTTCATAGACCGAGGTAAAGTTCGCTAACCGGAACACTACTTCTGGTTTTGCGGAGTTCGTATACCAAATAGTTCATAAACAGGGCTGTTCTTAAACTGAGGTACCACTGTACTTGGTAATACCTTTCAACCCAAATCTTCCTAACCACATGCCTTTACTTTATAATAAAACCACAAAAAACCAAAATGGAACAGATGCTGTCCCCATTGGGTGGCAAAATAGCTGCACATAGAATTGTTTTTAAAAAGAAGAAAAAAGTTATGAAACAGAAGTGTACATTCTTAATGTATATGTGAAATAATGGAAATGTGAAAACAAGACAGACATTTCTAATTAATTGAATAGCCATGCACTTACTATTTTAAGGAAGCAAATTGTGTCTTAAAAACCATGATTTCATTAATTTTTTTAATTGGGTGTTAACATGATAGGAATAGTTTATGTGTCTAGAGACCTATATCTATATGCGTGTTAGGGCATGAGTTTGACTAAACTGCGAGAGGCAGTGGAAGACAGGAGTGCCTGGCGTGCTCTGGTCCATGGGGTCACGAAGAGTCGGACATGACTAAACAACAACAGGGCAAATAATGTTACTGTGCCATGCTGGCCATTAAGTGGTTTCTAATTTTGGCATTTCCTTCCTTATTTTAAAATAAGGAAACGTGTTCCTGTATGAGGTACCTCAGAGTAGATATCACCTATGATTCATTCTGGTATAAGTAATGGGTGCAAAATGGCAACGGAGAGTAGTACTTAGGATTAAACACCATACATATTTTGGACTTCTGTTGCTATTCCAGAAGAACTGCAAAAAATAGAATAAGGATGTCTAGGTAGAATAAGCTTGAGAATTTGTATTAGTTACAACTTGATACATCTGTTTGTGAAAGTGTATTGACTTTGCCACTGTATGGTTAATGGCACATCCACAGTATGGTTAATGGCCTAGAGCAGGGGTGTCAAACTCAAATTCATTGGGGGCCGCATCAGCAGTTTGGTCACCCTCAAAGGGCCGGTTGTATCTATAGGACTCAATATGCGCTCAATATAAAAACAAGTGGAAGTTTCCTGAATGCATGTAAAGTGGAGGTTTCCTGTGTAGAACGGCTAGCGCCGCTAGAGGGCAGACGTTCTCTGGCTTGTAGGCTGCCGCGCATGTGCTGAAAAGGCGGCTTTCTTGTGTCAAAAAAAAGAAGAAGCAAGAATAAAAGGTGAAGGCTGGCAGCCGGTGGTGGCTACACGGGCCACATGACAAGGTCTGCCGGGCCGGATTCGGCCCATGGGCCTTGTGTTTGACACCCGTGGCCTAGAGGATAAGCAGGCAAATAAAATTAGGAGGGTACACTAGTCACTCTTGCTGATTACAGGCTGGATATGGCAGTTACTTCCTTGTAATGCTGCTGTCTATCCTCCTCATTCATGTCAACTTGGCATATCTTTACCGAAAGTGAAAGGTATTGCTTTAGCTACAGTGATGCACATTACTATATTTTGCCTGCATAATATTAATAAATGGCAAAGCCTTAGGTGCATAAACTTAAGCTGTTAAGATTCTAAATTAATTGGCAAAGTATACATGACTATCACCATAATCTTACAGTTAAGTGTTCTTAGCACAGAAAATGACATGCATCACATAGCTATCTGTTTTTCAGAAATGAGCTGTCACTGAACAGAGCTATGAAATAGAAGGGTTTTCTTATTAAAATATAACTTGATGGGAATCAAAGATTATTTGCATGGGTAGAAGTGCCTTTTTTCTTGTACAATTTGCCCATCCAATTCTGCTGACTCCCCCTTTCTGCTGCAGGCCACTCATCTTTTCAGGGAAAGTCCCCCAAATCTCAAAAACAGTTTTGACAGGTGCAGGGGGTTCCAGTGGGGAGGTGGATGGGTGGGAAATCCCCATTATGCAGCAGAGCTCTGCTCTCACTTTGAGCCCAGGCAATAGATAATAACATGAAAATAAGTTAAGTCACCTATAACAATTATTTAGTACTGATGTATGGTTAAAATGCTTTATTAAAAAATGTTCAATTTTACAGATGCCTTTGTAAATAGCCAGGAGTGGACACTAAGTCGATCTGTGCCAGAACTCAAAGTGGTAAGTAACATTTCAGTACACTACTTTTAGTTTGTTTCTTAAGTTATTTGGTTTAATGCATGTTGACACTGCAGATGAAATATTTGTTTCTTTCACTCATTTAGTTGAACAACTACTCTGAATGGCTCTGTACCATGCCAGGTTCTAAAGCTTTCAAATGTAACTCAGGAGAAAAATAAAGGTGTTTATGTTTGGGTTGACTACTTGGCACTGATACTAGGACCTTTCCTGGTATCAATGTCAAGCTCACCAGCCTGTTGTTTCTTGGGTCTTATCCCCCCCCCCCCGCCACCCTTTTTGAAGATGGTGTAGCACTATTGTCAAAAAGCTGGAAGAGGCTTGAGCAAAGCCTCAGTCTTGTGGCCTTTTCTCTTCCTTGTGACCAGGTGAAAGATCTTGCTGGTCTTTGCTTTCTCTTTAAAAATAATATTTGCTTTTTTGTGTTGCGAAAGCTGGAGGTTGTGGGTTATTAAAAACTATGGTCAATTTTATTTAAAATCATTGGTTATGAAGCTGGCCTTTTTAAAATGAGAATGATTGATAGAACCATTCTGGTCATACAGCACAATAAACAGTAAATGTGAAACTAAATACTGGCAAAGTTGTCCTCTCTGATGTGCAGGAGAGGGGAGGTGGAAGTTCACAAGCCTGAGGCTTTGCTCTGGCATGTTCTAGTTCATGCATGTAGTGCTAAGCCATGATTTAGCGCAGCATTAAAACATGGTTGAATAAAAATGTTTTTCTTATTTTCTGAAGTATTCTATTTACAGTAATATACAGTCGTACCTTGGAAGTCGAACGGAATCCGTTCCGGAAGTCTGTTCGACTTCCAATATGTTCGAAAACCAAAGCACAGCTTCTAATTGGCTTCAGGAAGCTCCTGCAGCCAATCGGAAGCTGTGGAAGTCCCACCGGATGTTCGGCTTCCAAAATCCACCTCAACCTGGTATTTCTCGTTTGGGTTTACGGCGTTCGAGAGCCAAAATGCCCAATAACTAAGCTGCTCAAAAACCAAGGTTTTAATATATTTTAGTTGGGATGAGTCGAGGCTCCTTTCAGGTTGAAGTACGATAAGTTTCTTATTCCTTATGTGTGGCCTGAGGGGGCAGAACAAGGTAAAGCATATTGTCTCCAAACAGCCTACGTATTTCTCAAATTATTGTTTCTACTTTGGTATTATTTGTTTTTAAATTTTAATTATAATATGGTTATTTTTGCCATCTGTTTTTGTGTACACATACTGAATATAACTGCATTGTTACTCTTTTTAGTGGCTCAACTGCAGTTGGGTTTTGATTGCTTCAGTTAATCTTAGTACTAATTGAAGGGTTTGTTCTGTGTTCCAGAAGTAACTGTTTGAGGAAGCTGCTTTTATAATGTCTGAGCCACACCCTGAGCTATTATGTATAAGAATAGAAAAAGGAGCTAATTATAAGTACCATTGCAGCATCCGTTAACTGTAATTATACCTAGTAGCCTATTAATGGAAATAAAACTATAGTCATTCTGTCTTGCACAACCACCATTTTGCAGCAGTGTTTAATTTATATAGTTAATAGTTTAATTTAAATAGCTAAAATAAAACAAGCCAACTTCAAACTGTTTTTGAAACTGGCTTGTTATCTGAAGAAGTGTGCATGCACATGAAAGCTCATACCGATAACTAACTTAGTTGGTCTCTAAGGTGCTAATGGAAGGAATTTTTTTATTTTGTTTCATTTGTTTTGTTTTGTTTCAGCTAATGCTGGATAATGTTAACCACAGTTCTGGATCCAAGCATGAACAAATGCTGAAACTAGAGCTTCTAAACCACGATTTAACATGGCATTCAAATGCAGTGAAAATGATAGTTTCTTCAGTGCAGAATATTGCATTGCAAAAATAGGAAAATGGGAATAAGATGCTGTAGAAAAAGGATAGATGTATTTCAAAGAGTGAGTCTACAATGTTACACATTTTGTCATCGTGTAGAATAAGAGAAATGCTTAAATGCACAATTCCGCAAATGCACTAAGGGTGTTAGGAACGCACGGAGGTGAACAAGGTACTCTGAAGTGGTACTTGAAGGTGGAAGCTAATTGGAGCTAGCAGCGGTCATAGGCTAAAAGGAGAAATACCTGCTTGAGGTGGATTTCTTCCTCTTTTTGCTTTGTCAGCTTTCCAGGAACTGTTCAAGGGAAGCTTCTTCTGAAGATTGGTCAGGAAATTCAGCTGGTACAGAAGGGGCCTTCTCTGCAGTGGCTCCCCATTTGTGGAATGCTCTCCTGAGGGAGGCTCGCCCAGCACCTTCATCACATATCTTTAGGTGCCAGGCAAAAACTTTCCTCTGTAATCAGGCCTTTGGCTGCTGACATCTTTTAAATGTGTTGTGGGAGAGGGTGGGGGTGTTATTGGTTTGTTTTGGTTCTTGTTTTGTTTAGGTATTTTGTACTTGTCTTTTTTAATCTTGTATTTTTTATGTTGTGAAGCGCCCTGAGATCTACGTATGGATGGAGGGTGGTTGTAGCAGACTCACCCCGTCAACTGCACCCAATTACATATAGCAGACCCACCACACAGTACGCCAGTTAAACAAATTTGTGCAATTAACACAGGCTAACTTGTGGGGGTCTTGTGAGAGGGAAAGTTTGATTCAGAGTTGATAAACAAGTTTTATTCACACAAAAAAGGGGTTTGGTGAAGCAAAGTTGGGTCAGGAGGTGTGATATTTCAGGTAGAAGTTAAGTTACTACTTAAACTAAATAAAAATGTCACAGGCTCAAACACAGTATATGGAGAGCTTTTCTTAAACTTCAGTTACTCAGTAATCAGTTGTAACATTCAAATCAGAACTAATTCTCCCTCAGACAAACCCTGTCCTAATCCTTTTCTCCCATCTCCCAAATCCAGCCCTTATCCAACTCTCTCCCTCAGAAACGGCTCCTTTTATTCTCCCTCCCAAAGTGCTGGCTCCACCCCCTTCTGGCTGACTGTCTTGGTAGCCAATCAGAGAGGGGCTCCATCCCTTTGGTGGAATTCCGAGGCACTGCGTCACCAGACACTGGTCTGGCTCAGCTGTCCGTCACAGCGGTATACAAATTAAATAAGTGAATAAATACAAGACTCTCCCAAGCCATGCCTGTCCAAATCTTATTTTAGTGAGGAAATCCCAGTCATTGAAATACTTGTGTTTTCCAAATCCTGTTATGGCCAGGAACTCCTCACCACTGTGAGGCTTTTCCTTCCTCAAGTATTGCGGTATCCAGGAAGCCTGCAGTACATTGTGAGGCCATGGTAAATGGTAAAGGACCCCTGGACAATTAAGTCCAGTCAAAGGTGACTATGGGGTGCGGCGCTTATCTTGCCTTCAGGCCAAGGGAGCTGGCATTTATCCACAGACAGGTTTCTGGGTCATGTGGAAACCGGATCATAACTAAACCGCTTCTGGTGCAACAGGACACCATGATGAGTGCCAGAGCGCACGGAAGCGCAGGGACGTGGGTGGTACTGTGGCTCCTGCCAACCTAGCAGTTCGAAAGCACACCAGTGCAAGTAGATAAATAGGTACTGCTGCGGCAGGAAGGTAAACGGTATGAGACCATGACTGCCCCTGTTTGTCTTCCTCCACACCTATGGGCAGGTGCATGTTGCCTCCTGGACCCTGCAATCTTCCTGGCCCCACAGACTTTTGCTATGAGGTCAGGTGAGAGGTCTTTCTGAGGAGTCCCCCACAGGCTCAGAAGGGCCCATCTAATTCTGAATTGAGATAAGTGGTTTTCCCTATTAGTGCACAGAGGACATTTACTGCTTTAATTCAGAATAGCAAACATAAGTTTAGCTTAGTACCTTTTCCCTTGCCTGATTATGCTTCCTGCTTCTGATGTTATTTGAAAGGAGGGTGTTGGCTTGAGTATCTAAATTTAGTATTGATTTAGCATTAAAAGTAATTCATTTCCATTTGCAAATTTGTCCAGTGAGGTCTCCACTTGTAATAATTTGAAGTCAAAGCAAAAAAACCTTTCACCTTTTATCTCCACAGGGAATTGTGGGCAACTTAGCTAGTGGTAAATCTGCCCTTGTACATCGATATCTGACTGGGACGTATGTCCAGGAGGAATCACCAGAAGGTACAATGACTGATAGACCATTGGAAGCATGCTTTTATTAAACCTTTATGCTGTCTGTTAGCAACAGTATTTTGTGTGATATTAGCATACAAGGGTATTGTGTTAGAAATTGAAAACCTCCAGGTATAGGGCGGTATATAAATTCAGTGAATGAATGAATGAATGAAATTGGAATTTTGCATACTTGCCTCCACATACTCTTAAAAGGAGCAAGCTGGTAATAGCTAGCTTACCTTGTTTCACAAAGCGTACCCAACTGCAAGAAGTCTAAATGTTAGCAGAATGCTTTCCATTCCCCATCACAGCTACTCTGGTTTTAGTTGTGAATTCTTCATGTGGGCAATATTCTTAATCTGCTTTCATAATTTGCCTCTTAAACTACTTGTGAGGACATCAGTACCAACTCACATTTTAGTCCTTTGCCTTACTGAAGAGGTTGAGAATATAATTTGCATGTCACTTGTTCACTTTATTGTTCCGCTCAATTTTTAGAAACAGCTATAAAAATAAAAAAGTTGTTAAAACTCTGATTATGGCTAATTAGTTGATTTCAGTTGAACAAAGTGGGTTTAGGTTTGAAATTGTATGAATAATAGTAGCATCTAATTAAGGTAACACTCACTAAAATTAATATCCTGATATTTTTATTCTCCTTATGAACTTTAAAATGCAACTGAGACACTGAATTTCTGGTTCCTTCTTTTCCTTACTGGCTGTTCCATTCTTTGCAGATATGGATGCAGGTAACTATATGTCCTCTTCATAGCAGCACTTGTTTTGAAGAGAGGAAGCAAAGCTTTTGTACGAGTTTCCCCTTGTTTTGTGTGCCATTTTGTTTCCCTTTGATTTTAAGTTACAAACACATCCCACTGTCAGTTGCTGTAGATGTCTTAGTAATAGTCATACGTAGAGTCATGTGTCTATAACAACATCTGTTTGAAATTAACATTTCCTAAGGTGCTCTTAACTTCTGTATGCTAACAATAGTTACAAAGGGAACCCACAAAAGGCATTCGATTTTGACTCAGAGCCTTCTAACCCCCAAATCTCCCAAATCTTGCTCCAGTAGCCTTCGGCATCCTTTGTTAATAGGACAGGGCGGGAGAACAGTCAAGTCCATGCTACATTCATTGTTGATTCACTGACTTCACAAGTCAAGACTAAAGTATGAGAGTGCTACTCCAGTGTTTACAGTTCTTTTCTGCCTGAGATGCCTCAGTGTGGTTTTGCATCCATAGAGCAAGTAGTAGCACTGTATAAGAAGCCACAAGAAGAACGCTTTGTGCCTGCCCTCAGTTAAGCTGCAGAGCAGATCTGAGCTGGTGCTAGTATGGGGTTTTTTAGAGACTCTTAAAGCCCCCTGCCCCCCCCCCTTTTAATTGAAAGAGAGCTTTGCCTGTTTAAATATAGATAACTGCAAAGTGATTATTCTGTGTCAATACTGAGATTCTTATCTGGATAATTGTTCCAAGGTCAGACCACTATATGTGTCACTTACTGTTCACTTTTGCTTTCTTAAATGAAAGTGCCAAAAATATTTGCCCAAAAGCCACTGAGGAAAACATATTGCATATGAGTTAGATGTAGAACCCCCAAACTCCCCCCAATTCATGATCTCTGATTAACTTTTGGGAAATGGGATACAGGAGAATCACTGAGTAAAACATATTTACACTTGCTGATTGCAGTACTGTGTGGCACAGTACTGGATAAAGCTCAGAATTTTTAAAAATCATGTACTAAGGGACATGTTTATGGCATGTAGCACCATAGGTTGAGCTTGCTGGTAAAAGTGTGCATGTCATGGGGTATAGTCCTTCCCACTGCTAGCAGAAAGTATGAATGCATAATACGGAGCAAAGGAGGTGGAGTTACAGAATAAGCCAGCCGTGATGCAGCTTCTTTGCTATCCGTTTTGAACTAATGCCTTCATCCCTACAAGATAGGTTATTCTTAGTTGTGCTATCTGTTTGCTTTTTTACTGGTCTTAAAGCAGGGCAGAAATTGAGACGGGAATCTGTAGTTATTAGCTATCATGTCACTCTTATTTCTACACCTTTCCCCACAACTAGTTAGTTGACTGTTTTTCAATTTCTTTAGGAGAAATTGAAATGCTATTATGATTCTCCCCTAAAAGGATAAAAAAATTAAAATAGTTGGGTCATGAAGACAATATATAAAAAGAAAGTATGTTTTGTAAGCCAGTTGTATGCATCTGAGGGCTTATCTAATGTCTCATAACATAGATAGACTTGTCAGACAATATATGTCTCCTAAAAGATTACTCTCTTCCTTGTTGGCTATGGGAGTTATATTCCAACCCATCAAGAGGGTACCAGGTTGAGGAAGGCTGGCAAAAATCCATGGACAGAGAAAAGGTTTATCTGTTGCCAACACTTCATAATGTGATAATGCCTTGCACATCATTTTTCCAATATGGAGGTGATCTCTGTGTATGAAAAATGAAGGTGCCTAAATGTAATTGTGTTAGCTTTCAGATCCCTATAAAGCTTTTTTTATGATGTCTCCAATGCATTGTAAAAATGAGAATGATTTGTAGTAGCTGAATATAATTGAAAGTATGTATATTTACATATATCTAATATCTGTAGTTTGGTCATACCTTTGCTAGGACCAACCAGGTAAGGCACAAATCAGGGCTTGCGGCAGGGGAACAAGGAAAAATACCACTCCCCCGTACAAAGATTAAGCGAGATAAGGCCAGCTTGTAGACTCAGTTCTAAGATGGTGACTGCGTGTTAAATTGGTCCCTCCCCAATGCTACAAATGTATGGTTATTCATTGACTATTCTGGGGTAAAGAAGCAATCTTATTCCCAGTTTCTAAGCAACTAAAGTCTGAATTGTAACTTAGATCTGTCTTGCACTTTAAACAAACAAACTATATTGGTTCTTGGGTGTGTAGACTACCTTTTGCTTCTGGATACTTGGATGTTTCTGAATATTTCTGTGAGAAAAAAAATAAGAGTAACACTTGGGAGTTGGGTAGGGAATTTGTGTTATGATTATTACAAGGCTTGAGTGGTTTAGCAGCATAGCCACCCTACTGATTATTGGAAATTGCTGTATGTTTACTTTTGGTGATGGGAGTGTTATAGACTGGTATCTGCCTGTTTAATCTGATCATTCTAATACTGAGTAGCAATTTTAAGAATGCAGGAATTGTATATAAGGGCTACCACAGGACCAGTAAAGTATTTAAAGAAATAATTAGTATTGTTCCCAGGAGCATAGTCTACCAGCCATGTTCCTGGGAATGATACTGTCATGATGCCACATCATTCCCATTGAACCATTCTGTTATACACTCTGGGCAGCTCCCAACAGAATATTAAAAATGTGATAAAACATCAAACATTAAAAACTTCCCTAAACAGGGCTGCCTTCCCATGTCTTCTAAAAGTCAGATAGATAGTTGTTTATTTCCTTGACATCTGATGGGAGGGCGTTCCACAGGGCGGGCACCACTACCAAGAAGGTCCTCTGTCTGGTTCCCTGTAACTTCACTTCTCGCAGTGAGGGAACTGTCAGAAGGCCCTCAGAGCTGGACCTCAGTGTCCGGGCAGAATGATGGGGGTGGAGACGCTCCTTCAGGTATACTGGGCTGAGGCTGTTTAGGGCTTTGAAGGTCAGCACCAACACTTTGAATTGTGCTCGGAAACTTACTGGGAGCTCTATTGCCAGTTCATTTTTTCATTAGAGGAAAGAAAGAGGAAACCTTCTTAATAGCTATTCTCATAATGATAGGCTCACCACCCTTCCCAACAAATGAATAGATTTCACTGCCATCCCAAATGGTCAGACAACTTAGGTCCAATGCTAATTTCTACTACATCCTTTAAAAACCCTACGGTTCCCAAGATGGGTTATAGAAGAAATCTAAAAAAAATTAAAATACGTATGAAAGAAAACCTAAAAGTTGTAAAGTACTTTAAATAAGCAGCATGAAATCCTCAGCCAGGTGCAGAAGAAGGGGGGTGCGGTAGGGGCGGTTTGTACCGGGTGTCACCACTGAGGGTGGGTGACAAAATGCCAGTTTAAACAAGCATCCTCATTTATAATGCATTATAGGAGTCCAGTGTGGAAATTACCAGAATATGAATAACTGAATCTAAGCTATCTCTCCAGATAGTGTTGCAACCTTGTGAAACTTGCTCTGTTGCATGGAGACTACCCACAGGTATGCAGTTACACCCCAGGAGAATCCCCTAGACTGTGAAGCTTTAGGGTAGGAGTGGGGAACCTGTGACCTTCCAGATGTTGTTGGAATATAATTCCCATCTTCCCTGACCATTGACAAAGCTGAAAATGAATGAACTGCAGCTAAAATATTATGTTCAATTTTCACATGTTCTAGTCCTTCCCCTGCACACCCTCTTAATATTCTTAAGAGGGTCTCTTCTCCAGTCTTCAGAGAGTAGCTGGAAGTGGGGAGGCAGAAAAAGGTCCATCTTTCCTTTTACTCTGCAGTTTTAATCTGAAATCTTAGGCCCAGAGCTCAGAAACTACTTGTGCTAATGAAATTCCCTGTCACAAAAAGTGCCTAGAACAATGGGAGTTTCAAACACTGATCAGGCTCACAGCTTGGGTATGTTTCTGGACTCTTCTCTAACTGGATAAGTTCATGTGGTTGCAGTGCCCAGAGCTGTATTCAGCCAACTTCCGTAGTACACCAGCTGTGACCCTACCTGGAGATGTTGGACCTTGCCATGGTTACTCACACACTGGACATCAGCAAAGAGCTCTGCCCAGGGCTGCCTTTGAAGATGCCTTGGAAGCTACCACTGCCACACTCTGCAGCTCCCTGGCTTTTGTCTGGAGCAAGGTGATCAGATCAGATCAGATCAGATCTCACACTGATATTTTGCCACTTATACTGGTTGCCAGTGTGTTTCTGGGCTCAATTCAAAGTTCTGGTGATAACTTTTAAATCCCTGAACAATATTGGACCAAGTTACAGATGGGTAGCCGTGTTGGTCTGCCATAGTCAAAATAAAAAAATTCCTTCCTGTAGCACCTTAAAGACCAACTAAGACCAACGAATTTGAAGTTGTTGTGGACTCAGACCCCACACAAGAATACAAGAAAGAACTGAACAAGATTGTTAAGGAGCTACCCCCACACATCCAGGAACAGATCCTCACCAACACACCAACAGAACCTCGACCAGGAACTTTCTATCTTCTACCTAAAATACACAAACCAGGAAATCCAGGACGCCCCATCATTTCAGGTATTGGCACTATTACAGTGGGTGTCTCCGGTTATATGGACTCTGTTCTGAAACCATATGCCATCAGTGCTCCCAGCTATGTACGTGACACCACAGATTTTCTGAGGAAAATACAATCTTTAAATAACCTTCCCAACAATACTATACTAGCTACTATGGACGTGGAATCTCTGTATACCAACATCCCACACAACGATGGTTTACAAGCTATAAGGAACACCATTTCAGATAAAACCACAGCGGACCTTGCCACCAAACTCTGCCAATTTGTCCTTACCCACAACAACTTCAAATTCGGTGATGACCTGTTCCTTCAGATCAGCGGCACAGCAATGGGCACCCGCATGGCCCCACAGTATGCCAACATCTTCATGGCAGATTTAGAACAACGTTTCCTAAACTCCTACCCACTCAAACCTCTCTTGTACCTGCGATACATTGACGATATTTTTATCATCTGGACACATGGTCAACAGACCCTGGACACCTTTCACCAGAAATTCAATGATTTTCACCCCACAATCAACCTTACAATGAATCAATCTATGCAAGAAATACATTTTTTGGACACTACTATAAAAATACAGGATGGACGCATAGACACCACCTTATACCGTAAACCAACTGACCGACAAACATATCTACATGCCTCTAGCTACCATCCCAAACATACCAAACAGTCCATTGTATATAGCCAGGCACTACGTCACAGCCGCATCTGTTCCAATTCTACAGACAGAGACTCTCACCTAAGAGATCTACAGCAAACCTTTTCAGAACTAAAATACCCAGCAGATGAAGTTAGACAACAGATCAACAGAGCCAGACTGATACCCAGAGAGAACTTGCTGCAAGACAGACCCAAAAAAGAAAATAACAGAACACCACTAGTCATCACATACAGCTCCCAAGTTAAAACAGTTCAACGCATCATCAGAGATCTACAACCTCTCCTGGACAATGACAGTTCTCTTTCTCAAGCTCTGGGAGGAAGACCTTTCATTGCCTACAGACAGCCACCCAATCTTAAACAACTCCTAACCCACAATAATACTACAACCAGACTTAACACGGACACTGGCACCAGAGCCTGCAATAAACCCAGATGCCAACTTTGCTGCCACATACACCCGGACAACACCATTACTGGCCCCAACAACATCACACATACCATCTCGGGACTATTTAATTGCTCATCGTCTAACATTGTGTATGCCATCAAATGCCAACAGTGTCCTTCAGCTCTCTATATTGGACAAACAGGCCAAACCTTACGCCAAAGAATAAATGGACATAAATCTGACATCAAGAATCACAAAACAGAGAAACCAGTAGGAGAACACTTCAATCTCCCAGGACATTCTATACAAGATCTCAAAGTAGCTGTTTTACTACAAAGGAATTTCAGAAATAGACTGGAAAGAGAAGCTGCTGAATTGCAACTCATTACCAAACTTAAAACAATGGAGACACCTGGTCTGAACAGAGACATTGGATTCTTATCTCATTATATATGACTAAAAGCCACTTCTCACCTTCTCACCCCTTGCCTTTTCCTGTAAGACCTACTACAGTCGTTAAGAGTCGTCAACAGGCTCATCAGGCTCATCTCAGCTATCTGCCAATCTCCGATTCCCACCACCCTTCTGAGTAATACCCCTCCCCACCTTCTCTATATATAGAAGGATCTGGCAACTTCTGTTTCAGTGTATCTGAAGAAGTGTGCATGCACACGAAAGCTTATACCAAGAACTAACTTAGTTGGTCTTTAAGGTGCTACAGGAAGGAATTTTTTTTTTTGAATATTGGACCAAGTTACTTTAGGGACCACTTGCACGTATTTCAGCCTACCCATATCCTAATATCTATATCTGAAGCCTGTTATGATGATCGCTGGTAAAAACTTTTGGGCACAAGGAACAGCACCCTTCTGAGGTGGCCGCCATTTATGGAATTTGATTGCAATCAAATTCTGTCACTCACTTTTTAAAAAAAATAGCCCTAAAGACATAGTTGTTTTAGAGTGGCCTTTGGGGATTAAATGTGATGTTGACAGTTGGATTTGAATGGTTGAGGCACATATCTAATGCTAGTTTTGACCTATGTTAGTCTGTGTCCTGTTTTGCATATCATGGTAAGCTAAACTATGCTTATTGGGATGGCATGAACACTCTGGCTTCCAGAGATGAACTCACACCTGATCTCCTCCTCCCTGGTCCTTTTAGCTCAGCTGAGTATGGCAGCTAAGCCAATGTTTGGTTTAGCATGTTGGCTGAACCCAGGATTGTGGTTACACTCTCCTCTTTAACCACAATTGATAGCCAATAACAAATCATGACAACAGATTGTCGTTCATGAGGAGAGATCTCAACTATGATACTAGTGGTAAGCTTAGCTGCAATGCAACATCAAGCTGAGCTGAAAGGTCCAAGGAGGAACAAAGTGGATGTGACCTCCCCAGAAACCAGCATGTTTGTGCAAAGTCATGGGTTGGCTTAGTGTTGCAAATGTTTTATTGCAATCTGATTTAATAGTTTTACTGTTGTATTTTAATTGATTGACACTGATGTACTTTAGTGATTGTATAACACTTTGTGAGACTGTTGTTATAAAAAGTCGTATAAATGAATGAATAATAAATACAGTGGTACCTCGGGTTACATACGCTTCAGGTTACAGACTCCACTAACCCAGAAATAGTACCTCTGGTTAAGAACTTCAGGATGAGAACAGAAATCGTGCTCCGGTGGTGCAGCAGCAGCAGCAGGCCCCATTAGCTAAAGTAGTGCTTCAGGTTAAGAACAGTTTCAGGTTAAGAACGGACCTCCGGAACGAATTAAGTACTTAACCCGAGGTACTATAGTAGTAAACAATTTTTTCAGTCACACAATCATTAGGAAACTAATTGGCAATAATACCTGTGTAAAAGTACAGACCTGTTTTAATTTTCATGTTTTGGCATCATCATAGCTTTTTCCTTTTCTTGCGAGGAATCCTATTCAGAATAAGGGGATTTCTCTTAAAAAAAGGAAAACATTGACAGCTCTGGGCATCATGACCCCTTTGTAAACCCTTTAGTGTGAAATGCTTCAGCATCCAAGAATTGATTTAAAAGGAAACAGCTCATTTGTACTGGAAAACGTTTGATGTAATTAGATACAGAGATCATATCTTTAGAGCTTATGTTATGCTAACTGGTATGCATTTCATATCAGAGAAACAATATTGCCCTTCAAGTCGAAGAAACTCCTGTGGCCTATGTTATAAAGTTGCAGACAACCACATAATAAAATCTGTTACTACTTACTGTACATGGAGTGTGTGTGTGCCTGTGCAGCTACAACTAATATATCTGAATAATAACATAAAAGTCTTACTTTGAACTTTTATTCTTGTGTCAAGTTGACAAGAAGCCTTTAAAAACCGCTTGTAAATGGTGTAGAGGTGTTATTTATGATTTAGTGGGATATAATTTTGTTCAATAAATAAAATAGAAATTTGCGAGATGGAGTAAATGAAGATAATATAAACCCATTTGGTGCTTGCAAGATTTTGCTATCTGTATGTGCCATTTCTTACTGAGTCAGTGCACCTCATGTGTTTGTCATCACATGAGATTTGCCTTTTACATTGAGAGCTCTTTCCAGTAATTGTTTTTATCCTTTTGTCAGCAAAATAATAGTAAAAAATTACAACACCCAATTTAGGACAATGACTGAATATTGTAACGAGAATTCGTGTAAAAAAGAAGAAGAAGAAGAAGAAGAAGAAAAGGAGATATTTGATTTTGGAGCTAGATCTCTGCATAACCTAGTAGTAGAAATCATTCAGATTTGTATCCAACACTGCTGTTCTGCTAGCAAGGAAGACACACACCTGCCCTCCTCACTGCTATACCCCCTGCACACCTTCAAATTCTGTTCCAGAGTATTGAACACTTTGGAGCAGATTTTGAGGGCATGTAGAAAGACGAAGTCACATTGTGCAAATGGAACACAGTGCATGCAGTGTTGGATACGACCTTCAGTGTTCTATAAAATAGATGGGACTTCACTAGAGGCATGGGTTACAGTTTTTTACAATGCAAAAAAGGATTATTAATCTCAAATTAAGCTCTCAACTCTGAGTCACAGATCCAAACTTTTTGCTCTTTGACTAGATGAGTTGTGCTTCCTCCCATGAACAGAAGCTCTTCCTGTTCACGGAGTGAAAGTTAAGGAACCAAGCTTATCTTAATATTTAGAGAGCTTTTTAGTTGCTCAAGCAAGGCGGCAAAGGGCAAATCATGTTGTGCCCCAGCACAACAGAATTTGCACAGTACATTTCATTTCTTTTACAGAAAAGTACCGTATTTTTCGGTCTATAACACGCACCCAACCATAACACGCACGTAGTTTTTAGAGGAGGAAAATCCGTAGGCATGCCACCCATAGGCATTCCCTCCATAACACGCACAGACATTTCCCCTTACTTTCTAGGAGGGAAAAAGTGAGTGTTATGGTGCAAAAAATACGGTAATTTTATTGGGTTGTAGCCAGTTGTGTCCCTCTGTCCTACTGTTCCAGTGAAGGCATTAATTGGTGGAAAGGGTGGGGAAATGATTTTCACAGTTTTCCTCTTCAGACTCCTATGCACACACATATACATCTGCCTAGAAAGTTGGGTAACCCTTTGGAATAATGTGGGATGTGGCATGATGAGTTGTAGAGAAAGGAAGAATTTGCAAAAGTCACTCCCCCACACCAGTCACATAAGTCTTTGTTGCATCAAAGTGGTTTACAATTGGATGCACCCCATTGCATTAAATTATTTCACTTCTAAACAACATGGCCATAAGAACACATTTTACCACATTTTACCCAAACACTAATTTATACATATATACATGAGTTACAGATAGCATTGATTGCTGCATTCATGTTTGATCAAAGCTCTTCAATTCCACTTGCTACGTACAAATCTTGGAAGACACTATAAGCTTAATTGGTTTTTATTTTTGTTTATTTTTTTCGTTTAAAGTGAACTGTTCTTATAAGAGTAAAATAAGCTGCTTTTGGATTTTTTGCAGTGAATTCAGTTCTACAACAATGGAGGTATTATTTTTAACTTGCTACTTACTACAGTGGTACCTCAGGATGTGAACGGGATCTGTTCCGGAGCCCCATTCACATCCTGAAGCAAACGCAACCAGTGTCTGCGCGGGTCACTATTCGCCACTTCCGCACATGCGTGTGACACCATTTTGACCATCTGCGCATGCGCAAGTGGCGAAACCCGGAAGTAATGCGTTCTGTTACTTCTGGGTCACCGCAGAGCACAACTCGAAAGCGCTCAACCTGAAGCGTATTCAACTCGAGGTATGGCTGTATATGGTACGCTGAAGTATGGCTTGCCCAGGACGGCAGACACATGCTGTGTGCCATAGAAGAGTTTTCAGTATTTTGCTCCTCCCTGGTCCAAAGTGATGCAACAGCTGAGCCAAGGGTTGGTTTAGCATGTCATTCCAACCTGGTCTCATGGTTCTCAACTCATTAACCAAGAGCTTTAGGCAAAGTTTGTACTTGGTCATAGCTCATGGTTAAGGAGCAGAGAGCTTAATCATGAACCTAGGTTTGGCTGACCCTAAGCCAAATGTTTACTTAGCTGCTGCACTGCAGAGAGCTAAAAGAACTGGAGAAGAGCAAAGCAACTGTGATGTTATTCCTGGGAGCATATATGTTCACACTAAGTCATGGATTGGATGGGAACATAACTGGTATGTGATACTGCTGCAATAATGGTTTTCTACTTAAGAAATATATATTTAAGGAATATTTAAGGAAACACGCAAAATACTTAATATCTAAATGGAAAAGTGATTTAAATGCTATGAACCTAAGGATACAATCCTATAAACACTTAGCTGGCAGTATGTCTCACTAAGGTTAAAGATAGTTACTTCTGAGTTGTCGGTTACCCTCTTCATCCCTGGTCAACATAGCCCAAACTATGTATTTACAGACTAATTCCCTGTTCCTTCAACATATGAAGGTCACATGAGTTTCCAGTGTAGCACAAGTGCCTTCACTTTCTGAGGCATTGTTTAAATCCATACTGAGACTTTCAGCAGGCCAAATTGGGTAATCCCTTCTTAGTCTATTACACTAGAAAGCCTGAACATGTTTTTGCATTATCTTCACTCTGTCATGTGAGAGAAAGCATGGTGCTTAAAATATTATTTGATTTCAGAGGAGTTACCACTGGCTGTTTAAGCTTGAGGTACAGCTGTGTGTGTGTGGTTCCCC
Source organism: Podarcis vaucheri (assembly GCF_965113315.1). Classification (NCBI taxonomy): domain Eukaryota; kingdom Metazoa; phylum Chordata; class Lepidosauria; order Squamata; family Lacertidae; genus Podarcis; species Podarcis vaucheri. The sequence goes on from NC_138759.1 coordinate 133,731,318, forward strand.
TGCCCCCTTTTGTTCATGTGCTAAATACTATCCTTCCAAAATAAATTATTTGTGCAGATTAAAAATCCATATACTTAGTCATTTTCTAACTGAAACCTACAACAGATACTGTTATAGTAAATTTTCTTTTTTTTTTGTCTAACACATGTTGTAGTAGTATAGTTTTTTCCTGTAATAGTGAGATATCATTTTCATAATGTGTGTTTTGCTTTGTAGAACTAGGCTTCTCTTGATGAAAACTAAAAGCTCAAGCAACTGAACGCAGATGTATGAAGAGAGTGCTCACACAGCTGGATTGTTCATATTTTTGAAATTTAGTTATTACTCATTTTTTTGAAACCAGAGAGCCAAACTAAAAGTTGGATTGTATGCCTCAGTTATTTTGAATGGGGTAGAATTTTTTATTCAAACTGAACTATAAATGCACACTGGAACATGTCTTTCTTTGTTATCTTCTCTGTAGCATTCAGTAAAATATTAATAGCTGTAATGCCACAACATGTTTCAGATGAGTAGGAGTAGTTTTCCTCAAGAAAAGCCTTTATTATTCTGTGTTTGTAACTTTTCTGTAACTAGTTGTTTTGTGTGACAGGTGGGAGATTCAAGAAGGAGATAGTAGTTGATGGACAGAGTTACCTGCTGCTGATTAGAGATGAAGGTGGTCCTCCTGAGGCACAGGTGAGCACACTGTTTAAGTGATATTAACAGAATGAAAAATTGGTGACAGATGCCACACCGTTATGCCAGAGTGTAAACTGGTGGACTCAGTGCTTGCTCAGTGCTGTCAAAATAAAAAAAAAAGTTCTTTCATAAGCTACACCAGAACCAGCCCTCATAGCCTGTTTCCCACTAAAAAGCCCCTGAATTTGCCAGTAGGAGCATAACCTCCAGCAGCAGAACTAGTCTAGTAATACTATAGGTTTGGATACGTTCAACCTTCTGATCTGAAGAGCAGATATTATATGATTTTCTTAGCCATCACAATGCTTCCCCCTGGGCCTGTTTGTGCTCTGCTTCTGCACCCTCTTTTTGTTGTTCAACTCTTTTCAAGTGGATTTTCAGGTGTGCACAGACACAAACGTGTCATAATAGCATACAAATTAAATACCCTATAAACATGAGAGAGAATGAGTATGAGTCATGTCCCATATTTTGGCATTGACCCTATTTAAGGAGCTTAGGATATCATAGAATGGTAGAGTCGGTACCCCAAGGGTCATCTAATCCAATCTCCTGCAATGCAGGAATCTATGACAGATGGCCACCCTACCTCTGCTTTAAAACATCCACCAAAGGGAGACCGTTCCACTGATGAACAGCTCTTTCTGTCAGAAAGTTATTTCTGATGTTCAGTCAGAATCTACTTCCTTGTAACTTGAATCCATTGGTTCAAGTCCTACCCTCTAGAGCAGGAGAAAACAAGCTCGCTTCATCTTCCATGTGACAGCCCTTTAGATATTTGAAGATGGCTATGATATCTTCTCTCAGTCTCCTCTTTTCCAGGCTAAACATACCCAACTCCCTCATCGGTTCCTCATGAGACTTGGTTTCCAGACCCTTGATCATCTTGGTCGCCCTCCTTTGCATACATTCCAGTTTGTCAGTATTGTACCCAGAATTGGACACAGTATTCCAGGTGTGCCCTGACCAAGGCGGAATAGAGTGGCTCTGTTACTTCCCTTGATCAGAACACCATACTTCTGCTGATGCAGCCTAGAATAGCATTAGCTTTTTTTTGCCGCTGCATCACACTGTTGTCTCATTTTTCAGCTTGTGGTCTACGACCCCTAAATCCTTTTCACATGTATTACTGGTAAGCCAGGTGTCCCCCATTTTATATTAGTGCAGATGGTTTTTTTCTGCCTAAGTGTAGAACCTTGTATTTGTCCCTATTGAATTTCATTTTGTTAGTTTTGGCTCAGTTCTTCAATCTGTTAAAGTAATCTTGAACCCCGATTCTGCCTTCTGTGACATTGGCCTCCACTCCCAGTTTGGTGTAATCTGCAAATTTGATGAGCATCCCCTCCACTCCTTTATCCAAGTTGTTTATAAAGATGTTGAACAACAATGGGCCCAGAAGGAACCACTTGTCACTTTTCTCCAGGATGAGGAAGAAGTTAGTGAGCACTATTTGGGTTTGGTCAGTCAACCAGCTACAAATCTACCTAACAGCTATCCAGTCCACAATTTACCAGCTTCTCCATAATAAGATCACGGGGGACTTCATCAAACGCCATACTTAAATCAAGATACACTGCATCCACAGCATTCCTCTGATCTACCAAGCTCTAAATCTCAAACAATATGTGAAAGTTCATAATAGGGCCATTGTTTTAGCTGTTCTAACTGTTCATAATTTGTGTTGGTTTTTGTAGCTATTTGTTGAGCAAAAGGAGATGTGTCTTGGAGGAAAGGAGCTATGTATGCTGTGAGGGGATTACAGTGGTTTGGGGTTAGGAGGAGCTATGAGTTGAGAGGTGGGCAGGCTGTGTAAAGGGCACATCACACAGGCAGTTAGTGACTGCCTTGTGCCAGCCCTTCCTCCAATCTGAGGAATTGCACTTGTTTTATCAGCCAGCCTTTGAACCTGAGGCAGCTGCTGTTGAATGCCTGTTCAGCTCTGAATAAAACTCATCCATGATCTGATGTATATCACTGAGACCTGGGTGAGTGAGCAGAGTTCAGTTGGTCTCTCTCTCTTTTTCTCTCTTTCCAGTTGAGGGGAAGGGGTCTATGTGTTTTTGGCACAGGGCAATTGGGTCAGATTACAGATTTTGTTGTTTTACCGCCTACCTTGCTGCCTAGCAGTCTCCCTATCTGAGCTGAGAGAACTGGTTTCGGAGGTGGTGTTGAGAATTCCCAGACTGCTAGTTCAAGGGGACTTCAACTGATGTCTTTGTTACATATCTTTAAGTGCCAGGCAAAATCATTCCTCTTCTCTCAAGCCTTTGACTGATTAAACAACCTATGGCCTTTCAAACTGTGTGTGTGGGAGTGGTCATTGTTTTTGCTTGTTGCTAATGTATTTTTTTGTTTTTGTATTTATATTTTAAACTGTCATGTCATCTTCAGATAAAGGGTGGCTAAATAAATAAATGACAAGGACCTACAAATAAGGACAAAAAGCAGTATTGTAATTATGTACCAAAATATATGTTATGCTTGTAAAATGCCAGACACATATATCAAGAAACAGGATGTGAAAAAATCCAGTTTATAACAGAATGGCATTTTAATACACAAAAACTGAGTTTCTACATAGCAGTGCAATAAAAACACACAGTAAACATCCAGTTTACTGGATGTTGACTATAAGTAACCACTGCACTGCAGAAATATACTAAAAGTAACTAGTTATACTGTGGTGGATACCAGCCTTCACAAAGCATGGGTGTCACAATTGAATTGTGCATATCTATTGTTGCTTCTGTAAAAAAACCAAATCAAAACACTTGGGGGGGGGCATTGAGAAGTTTCTTTGTATGCAAGGTGCTTTTTAGATTAGGAAATGTAATTAACCAAGAGTAGTTCTTTATGCAAGCTGGATATTTATGGTTTGAGTTGTGTTAAAGATTGTAGAATGCATGCACCCTCAGCACATCATCTGATAACACAGTCTATAGTCCTGCTGGCTTCAGGGGTCAATAGGACTGAAACCTGCCTCCTCATCCATGAGCTGAGGTCACCCTGTGATGCCAATTGAGAAACAGTTTGGCATGGGTTGGGGGAAATCCCCCATCCCTGTCCTAAATCCTTGATATCTGAAATCAGCCACTGCATATCAGTATTTGCTATCACACTCTTAATAACAGAATGGTGTACATTCTAAAATGTCACTTGATATTTGACGTAAGTCCAAATACATACAGTAGGGGGTTGGTACCAACTGGTATATTACCCAGTCGAGCATATGCTAGTGTTTGGTGGTGGTGGTTGTTTTTTAAAAAAATAATATTCTGTACTGATCCTGTGGAAGAATGCAGTGGGCTGTTGCAGCACCATGGAGAGCTCCTACTAAGCTGTGCCTACTGATTCTAAACAATTGGTAGCATTTCTACTCCTGAAGAAGCTACCCTGGATCCTGGGATTTATAGCAGCTATTGCCCAGTCACAAATACAGGCTTCTTGTGTAAGTTGGTGGAGAGAGTGGTGGTACAACAGTCACAGGAGATCCACTGGACTGGCAGGCTAGCATAGTTCATGGAGTCTGGTGGAAAGCACCTGGGAGTGCTCCAGTTTCAGATCTTAGGAGCCCTGGTGTTTTGAGATTGGGTTCAGTGATTCCCCTGATCACTAGTATTGGTCAGAGCTAGGACTGGATCTGGCTTCTAGCAATAATTTTGAAAGAGAATGGGTTAAAGTTGAGGGAGAAAACTAGCTGTTGTTTGTTCTTCCTTACCTTTTCCCCTTCAGTAACACCTTCCTATCAACAGTGGTTGCTCTCAGATAAGCCAGTGAAATAATATTACAGGGTTAACAGGGATTTGATCAAAAGATCTGGCATAATTCCTAACTTTATCATGGTAGATAAATTTCTTCCTCTGGGTTTGATGTAATTGCTAACCATTTATTTGTGATCTGTATGCATTATTCTATATCTAAAAATGAAATACATTCATGACTGTACTTAATGGAAATTTCAACTTTGAATGTATAGTATTGGTTAATTTATGGGATAGTGTTATTTCTTGGGACATGAATCTATTCCTGATCTATCTTAAATACAGTGGTACCTCAGGTTAAGTATTTAATTCATTCCGGACGTCTGTTCTTAACCTGAAACTGTTCTTAATCTGAAGCACCACTTCAGCTAATGGGGCCTCCCGCTGTTGCCACGCCGCCAGAGCACGATTTCTGTTCTCACCCTGAAGCAAAGTTCTTAACCTGAATCACTATTTTTGGGTTAGCGGAGTGTGTAACCTGAAGTGTATGTAACCTGAAGCGTATGTAACCTGAGGTACCACTGTATACTGTAATTATGTCATAAAGATATCAGGTTTTTTCAATGACACAGAATATTTGGGATAAAATAACTTCCTATAAATTAAGAAATTAGTATTTATCTTTTAATTTTATCTTTGACTTAAGTTTATTTCCAACACCACTACAGTGGTACCTCAGGTTACATACGCTTCAGGTTACATATGCTTCAGGTTACAGACTCTGCTAACCCAGAAATAGTACCTCGGGTTAAGAACTTTGCTTCAGGATGAGAACAGAAATCGTGCTCCGGTGGCGCGGCAGCAGTGGGAGAACCCATTAGCTAAAGTGGTGCTTCAGGTTAAGAACAGTTTCAGGTTAAGAATGGACCTCCAGAATGAATTAAGTACTTGACCCGAGGTACCACTGTATAGCATGTTTCGGTGAATACAGTGGTACCTCTGGTTACAAACTTAATTCGTTCCAGCTAGTGGAGCTTCCCGCTGTTGCTGTGCTGCCGGAGCACGATTTCTGTTCTCATCCTGGGGCGAAGTTCTCAACCCAAGGTACTACTTCTGGGTTAGCAGAGTCTGTAACCCAAAGTGTTTGTAACCCAAGGTACCACTGTAGTTGTATATAACAAACTTTTGACTAAAGTCGTTGTCATTCTAGATTAATATGTACATATAAAGCATGCAACATACATGAAGGGAACAGGATATTTAATAAAGTCTTCTACACATTTACCGAGTAGAGCAGTGTTTTATTCTGATCTTGAAATGCTGGGCCTGCTAAGTGGAGGCCATGTATGGCTAGAACCTTAGGATATGGATTGATCAGAAAACTAATACCATGTTTGTTGATTGTTCCTTTATTTTGGGACACCCCCCCCTTCCCTTCATTTTTTGGGCAGATACTTTCAGTTTTATCAAAATGAGGTTTTAACCCTGGCTGCCTTGCTTCACTATTCCTCCTACAGTAATAATTAACTCTGGTTCATTTGAATCCTGTAATCTGGAACTATTGTGATCACCACTGAACTATAAGTTGCCATCTCAATATAAGTGTGTTCAACATCAAAGTGCAGGTATAACACTGTTTCCTCTTCTAAAACGAAGGGTAGAACCAAACCATTTGGCTTAGAAGTACTGGGAGGGAACACTTCCATCCTGCAAGTATCAGTGCCACCGAAAAGCCACTCCAAAGGGACATTGGCAATAGGAAAATCCCCTTCCTTGAATTTTCTTAAGTTAACTTAGGATCCATGCCTTTGTGTTAATGCACACAATCATATGGTTTCTAGAGCATGTGTGTTTGGCATGTTTCAGGGTGTTATTAAGAGTTACGTAACATGACATGCTGTCCTGGCTTTTATTCTCATAGCACATTTTTGTTTCACTCTTCTGATTTGCTGAGGACAGTACAGTCATACCTTGGTTCTCCCAAACGCTGCAAACTTGGCAGTAAGTGTTCTGGTTTGCAAATGTTTTTTGGAAGTCAAAGGTCCGACGTGGCTTCCGATTGAGTGCAGGAAGCTCCTGCAGCCAATTGGAAGCCACACCTTGGTTTTCAAACGTTTCCGGAAGTCAAACAAACTTCTGGAACGGATTACGTTCGAGAACCAAGGTACGACTGTATACGAGATTTCCTTCTCCACTGTATCAAAAGTGGAGGTAGATTGTGAGGTAGATTAGGCCAAGAGATGGAGCTTCAAGACTGAATGGGGGTTTCAATCTGAGTTTCCACATTCAGAGTTAAAGCTGCTACACTGTTTTTGCTCCCAAAGTGGCATAGACTGCAAGTGTATGTGTTTAGATAGTCCTCTGTTGTGGACTGACTAGTGGTGGTGGATACAGTTGAAAGGATTACATACTATGTATTCTCCCTTGCAAGTGGTATCCTTGTTTCTTACTGTACATACATATGGACTGAGATCCCACATCAGCGGGACAGGGCAGCCCTTAGCTGTGCTCCCATCACCAGCACCACTGCAGCTTACCAGGAGGGGAGGCAGTGGGGAAGTTGGTGCAGTGCGATTGTGCCTGTACCATGTGCCAGCCACTCCTCCAACCGAAGGAACTGTGCTTCTCCTATCAGCCAGCCCTTAGGTCTGTGGCTGCTGCATCTGCTGATGAGTGCCAGGTTGGTTCTGCATCGCTGAGACCTGGGTGGGTAAGCAGGATGCAGTTGCTTTCACCCAGCCATGCCTACCTGGGTACATGGTACAGTATCAGGGCAGAGTTGAGGGTCAGGGTAGTTGCAGTGGTCTATAGAAATGCCATCTCTCTCTCCAGCCATGCCTACCTGGGTACATGGTACAGTATCAGGGCAGAGTTGAGGGTCAGGGTAGTTGCAGTGGTCTATAGAAATGCCATCTCTCTCTCCAGCCATGCCTACCTGGGTACATGGTACAGTATCAGGGCAGAGTTGAGGGTCAGGGTAGTTGCAGTGGTCTATAGAAATGCCATCTCTCTCTCCAGCCATGCCTACCTGGGTACATGGTACAGTATCAGGGCAGAGTTGAGGGTCAGGGTAGTTGCAGTGGTCTATAGAAATGCCATCTCTCTCTCCAGCCATGCCTACCTGGGTACATGGTACAGTATCAGGGCAGAGTTGAGGGTCAGGGTAGTTGCAGTGGTCTATAGAAATGCCATCTCTCTCTCCAGGCTCTCTGTCCAGTTGAGACAGTCAGGACACATTAGGGATTCTACTGGTGCCCAGTAGTCTCCCTGCCTGCATTGACAGAGGTGGAGTTGAGGACTCCAAGACTGCTGGTTTGGGGGGACTTCCACATCCATGCTGAGGCAACCGGCTCTAGGGTGGCTAAAGACTTCATGCCTGCCCTGATTGCCATGGGGCTGTCCCAACTTGTCCCTGGCACCAACACATGTGGCAGGCTGCAATTTGGACCTTATTTTCTCAACTTGGCAGGAAGAGGGTGAACTTGACATTAGTCTCTTGTTGTGGTCATATCACTTCCTGTTGAAATTCCAGCACCTTTTCCCCTCTGCAGAGGCGGGGGACATACGAGGATGCTCCACCCTCAAAGGCTGATTGATCCAAGGGGCTTCCAGATGGCTCTGGGGGATTTTCTGGCTGATATGACTGGTATTTCTGTTGAAGCCCCATCTGGACAAGGATAGCCTAACTTCTTTTATTTATGCTCTCGTAACATCTAGGTTAGTTTATCTCAACACATTATATATTGGGCTGCCTTTGAAGATGGTTCAGAAACTAGCTTGTGCAGAATTCAGTGGCCAGCTTGCTTGAGCATATAATGCCAATTCTAGCTTGACTGCATTGGCTGCCAGTTAGTTTCAGGGCCCAATTCAGAGGTGAGTAGCACCCTTTGCTAACATTCATAAAAGTGTTGTGTCACTAAATGTTTACAAAAATATACCTTTTATTGGGGAATAATAACCTGATGACAGGTTAGATCGTAAGGAATAACCCATTGACCATTTTGGTCACCGCTTGGTTTCAGTGATGTATTGGTGAGAGTGATGATCTAGGACCTGGGGGGGGGGAAGGTAGGGCTGCCGTACACCTGGATTTTCCCAGACATTACCGGGATTTCAAAGGCAGACATGACATTTGGGGGGGGGGGGATTTCCAGAAAGTGGCGGTTTGTCCTGGATCTTCAGCAAGTAAACAAAAAAATTGCACCTTTGTTCTCATTCACCTTTCTGCAACTAGAAGCAAGTCCTGACCAGATGAGATCTCTGAGGATGGAGGAACTTGGTCAGAGCAGAAAACGAGGCGACACTTGTTTCCAGATGGCAGGACAGTGGGTGCACCTGCTCCCCCTTCCTGTCTGACTTCCTTCAATAGAAAATGGTGTCCACGTTGCTATGGCCTCTGTTCCTTGAGGGTTCCTATCGCTTACTCTCTTCCTGCTAGGCATTGCACTTCGCCTTCAGCTGTGACAAGATAAGCAGCGCTGGGTCCATGTGTATGTGGCACAGGATTGGCTGCTCAAGACCCCCAAGCGCTGCTCTGAGAAACCTAACTGGGATTGTCATGCAGAATTACAGGCTTTTAGCCAACGGTTACATAAGGAGTTTTCACCAAAAAATCGGGTATAAAAAGCTCAACAATTTTGGGGTGTCCTGGTTTTTTACTTTTGGAACTATGGCAACCCTAGAAAAAGGTTCAAATCCCATTCAGCTCATTGGGTGACTTTGGGCTAGACACCATATTTAAGCCTGACTTACTTCACCAGGTTGTTGTGATGATACAAATGGGGAGAAGAACCATGGACACTATCTTGAGCTCCTTGGATGGAAGATGGGATATAGATGTAAAGAAGTTCTGCCTGCTAAATATCTCTCATGTTAAGAGTCTGGTGTTTTAAAAAATATCAACAAGAATTGTTTATCCATGTTCTTTTCCTGCAGTTTGCCACGTGGGTAGATGCTGTTATATTTGTCTTCAGCCTAGAGGATGAAATTAGCTTCCAAACCGTGTACCATCACTATAGCCGCATGGCAAACTATCGCAACACTAATGAAATCCCAATGGTACTTGTGGGTACTCAGGGTAAGTGTTGTCTCATGTGCCATATATCTTTCCTTGAAAAAATACTTCATTTAATTGTTTGGCCCTTGTTCTTTTATTTTTATAAGTAAGTCTTTTGAGAGAACTTTGTTGATCTGTTTACCAATAGTACCTAGGAGATTTCTAATAGTGTTCTAAGATTTTGTTTGTAAAACACTTTTATGCCTGGAGGCGGTTGGAGGATGGATGGTGGCTAACAAATTGAGGTTGAATCCTGACAAGACACAAGTACTGTTTCTGGGGAACAGGGGGTGGGTGGGTGTGGAGGACTCCCTGCTCCTGAATGGGGTAACTGTGCCCCTGAAGGACCAGGTGTGCAGCCTGGGAGTCATTTTGGACTCACAGCTATCCGTGGAGGCACAGGTTAAATCCGTGTCCAGGGCAGCTGTCTTCCAGCTCCATCTGGTTCACAGGCTGAGACCCTACCTGTCCACGGACTGTCTTGCCAGAGTGGTGCATGCTCTGGTTATCTCCCCCTTGGACTACTGCAATGCACTGTACGTGGGGCTACCTTTGAAGGTGACCCGGAAACCACAACTAATTCAGAATGCAGCAGCTAGACTGGTGACTGGGAGCGGCCGCCGAGACCATATAACACCGGTCTTGAAAGATCTACATTGGCTCCCAGTACGTTTCCGGGCACAATTCAAAGTGTTGGTGCTGATCTTTAAAGTCCTAAATGGCCTCGGCCCAGTATACCTGAAGGAGCGTCTCCACCCCCATCGTTTTGCCCGGACAATGTGGTCCAGCTCCGAGGGCCTTCTGGCGGTTCCCTCACTGTGAGAAGCAAAGCGACAGGGAACCAGGCAGAGGGCCTTCTCAGTAGTGGCACCCGCCCTGTTGAACGCCCTCCCATCAGATGTCAAAAAGATAAACAAATACCTGACATTCAGAAGACATCTGAAGGCAGCCCTGTTCAGGGAAGTTTTTAATGTGTGACATTTTAATGTATTTTTAATCTTTGTTGGAAGCCGCCCAGAGTGGCTGGGGAAACCCAGCCAGATGGGCGGGGTACAAATAATAAATTATTATTATTATTACTTATTCAGAATATGTTTTATGTCTGGTCAGTGATGTTTAATTTTTGAGGACTGGGAGCATTTCTTCTTATTTATTTATTTATTCATTTATTTCTATACTGCTTTGTAGTTTTAATAAAAATCTCAAAGCAGTTTACAGCATATTAAATCAATCAATCAATCAATCAATCAATAAAACATTAGCCGGGCGATGAGGAGCCTCTTCAGTAGGGCTGGTGAGTGTGGGCCTCGCCCCCTAGGCCAGGTGGAGAGGGCCTTGCAGGGAGCAGCCTTCACACTCACAGCCGGGCGATATTCCTCTGGCCTCATGAGGAGCCTCATTCTTCTTTTGTCTGTTTAGGACTTTAGGCAAAACAATATGTTTATCAGGTCTGGAACATCAAGATAGGCATTATTATTTTTTTGATAGATGCAAATCCAAGATGTTCAAATTTCCAGTGCCATTTAGTCAAATAAAATATATACAATAAAGCTAATTTATTAATCATATTTGCATTTGGCATTTCTTCATTATGGTACTATGTGATTATGTGTTTACAATAGCATCATATGTTGGATTTTTCTTACCCCCTGTTACCATAGTAAATCTGCATAGAAGCTTTTGGCCACTGTTTTGAAGCATATAAGAAGAACTCTCATTTGTTGCATGATTATTAAATTAACTCTCTTGGGTGTGATTTAATTTGCATCCTTGCTTAAAGTCTCAATAAAGCAAATGCTATTTGAGATTGGCCAGTGTAATATACAGGATGTGTTTTGTCATTTATTTTTATTCTGAAATTTGATGGCAAATTGGATTTCTATAGACCTTGAAGTTTTCAGTTCAGGTGCCAAATTAGAGCAAGATTCTATTTAGTGCATCCTAATGGCTTTGATCCCCACATCCTACTGTGCTTTCTTGTACTTTTTCTTGTACTTTTATGGCAGTTACCCCTTCTAAGCCTGCATAGTCTCTCTGGAATTGATTTTGGGGGAGGCGAGAGGAACTTCAGATGGGTTATAGGCATCTCCCCCTCTCTGTTCAAGCAGAGTACGTTCTTGACTGAACCTTCAGTTTCAGACAGTGACCAACCATTGGGAAGCTCACAAGTGGAACAGAACCCGAGTGTCTGTTGATTGTTTGTAGCATTTGACAATGAAGGTGAATTTTCCACACTCTTTCAGGGCGTATCTAAAGATATTCCAATACACTAAATATTAAGTTTTGAGTAGTGGTTCTTCTTGATTCTTTTACGTTGATTTTTACACTGAACTTGGTGTGAGGGAATGTGCTGCCCAGCACGGGGGAAATGAATATACCCTTGTCAGTTCATGGAGTGCCAGAATTGTGGCTCAGTGGGACAAAATCTTACATTTTGGCATGCTCTTTGCTGCTTTAGAGCAGCTTTGAGAATTACCAAAAATATTGTGCAACCTGGTTCTTCCAGTTTCTTTTGATCTTCTTGACCTTTAGGCTAAGGCAAGAGTGAGCAATGCCAGGCAACTTTTTAATCTTGATCTTGTTGTATTTAGACAATAGAGTTTGAAAGCTCCTTGTTTATAGAGTTGTCTTTAGAATCTTAATGAGCTCATAAAAAGTACATTCTTAGTTTAGATCAGGGGTGTCCAAACTTTTTTCAAAGAGAGACAGATTTGATGAAGTTAACATGCGTGAGGGCCAACTATTTTGCCTGACATACTTTGAACCATTAAAATTAAATGCAAATTAACAATTTTATGCAAAGTTTATTGCAAACGGCATACCTTTCATTTCGTCACATGGATGACAAATCTAAACAGGTGTTAAATCACCCTGCCTTTCATATCTGAAAGCCAGATTTTAAAAAAATCCAGGAAGCTGAAATATATGTCAGGAACATTGTAAAGTACATTACATATTATTGGTAATAAAGGTTGTCTATCAACCTTTAAGTTTAAAAAATATGAACAGGAACATAACACCAGGTATACATGTTGTGTCCAAATATATTTATACCTGATTTAGACCAACTGACATTAACAGATTTTACAATGTATTCATCTCAATTGAAAAAAACAACAACTTGCCTGTACTAATGTGAAGGGTGTAGCTGAGATCTGGACTGCAGCAAATAGGCTAGGTCTGGTTCAAAGGCAGTGGTTTTGATTCGCAAAATGTCATGCAGGTGAGAGTCACTTAGTCTTGTCCTCACGTGGTTCTTGTTAAAGTTCATAGCAGAGAATGTCTTCTCACACAAATATGTTGAGCCAAACAAGCTCAGCATTTTCTTAGCCAATGTTCGAATCTCTTGAAACCAGCTCTTATCCAGTTGGCGGTAGAAGTTCACAAGAGAGAGCTGTTGGTGACGACTGCGTAACTCGCTGTCACAATGCAGCTCAATGAACTCGAGCTGCAGCTGATCTGTAGCATCATTGGGGTCAACAGAGAATGGCGAGGAAGGAGAAAAGGCTGATCTCCTTTTCAATAGCAGCAAAATCCTGAAAGCGCCGTTTAAACTCCTCAGCCAGAGATGTGATGTCTGCTGCATACCTGGTTGTTTGTGCAGCACTGCTACTGTCTTGTGCAAAACTGTTCATTATTTCCTGCAACGCTGAAAAATGTATGGTATTGGGCTGTGTTTGTGACAATTGCCTTTGGAAAAGTTGCAGTTTTGTTCCAAAGGTCTTGAGGTGTGAATAAAGCTGGCTCACCGCTGCATCTTTCCCCTGAAGACTCGTGTTCAGTACATTCAGATACTTTGTTATGTCAACTAAAAACCCCAAATCAGCCAGCCAAAAATGGATCAGATAGTTCTTGCATCGGTTGTCCCTTTGTTTCCAATAATTCTTCAATTTCCTTTCTGAGAAAGTAAAAACGCTGCAGTGCAGACCCCCGACTGAGCCACCTTACATGCTTGTGATACAAAACATCTTCGTATTCAGCTGGAGGTGGCACAGGGCTTTAGAGCGAATAAAATTAATAGTTTTTAGCACTGGTTTCATAACATGATCATATTTGAGATTATGAGCACAGAGAACTTGTTGATGAATGATACAATGGAGTTTAATAGCTTTGCCTCCTCCTTCGATCACCTTGTTACAGATTAGGGTTGATAATCCACTTCGTTTACCAGTCACGGCAGGTGCCCCATCAGTAATAATCCCAGTAACTTCGTTACGAGGCATTTTCATGTCATCTATGGCGGAACTAACAGAAAGAAACAAATATTTTCCCCTTGTTTGGTCCATAAGGCTCTGGAGGTCAAGTAACTCTTCAGTCACATACATTTCATCGTCCACCCCTCTCATAAAAATCAGCAGCTGAGCTGTGTCAGATAGGTCTGTGCTTTCATCACAGGCTATTGAAGAGAAGTCAAAATCCACTCTTTTGGACATCAATGGTCTCTTAACATCTGATGAAATATCTTCAGTTCTCTGTACTACAGTGTTACGAGCCAGGCAAACCCTTGCTTCCTCTCAGGACGGATATTCTCAACCATTTTCATAACACATTCTTTGATAAATTCACCCTCAGCAAAAGATTTGCAGTTTTTAGCAATTAATGTTGCCACCTCATAGCTCGCCCTAGTGGCATTTTCATTTGACTAACGGGCTCTTGTGAAAAATCTCTGTTCTGACATTAAAACAGCTACACTTTTCACTGCATTCATGCCCTCTTAGCTTGTCGTATGTGCTATGTCTCGACTGGTAGTTTCTCTTGACATTAAATTCCTTATAAACAGCCACAGTCTCTTGATATATCAGACAAACACAGTGATTCCGTATTTCATTGAAGAAATATTCCACTTTCCACCTGTCCTGGAAGCGGCGGCCCTCACTGTCAACTTTCCTTCTCTTATTTACAGTCGCCATTTTAGAAATTGGCCAGAAGGGGAAGAGATCATGTGAGCGCAGTTCCAGTGCCAACAAGAATTCGCCAGAGATCTCTTCCAAATGAAGTTACACTGTAATGTACAGTGCTAAATGCTGGTGGGTCACAAGTGAGGGGTAGTGTCTGGAGGCAGTGTCTTGTAGCCTCATGTAATAAACTTTCATCTTTTTACTGTTAGCTTTATGCACTCTTCTGCACTATTTTCTATTGTCCCCTGTCCTGAATAAAGATGGAAAGTGCAGGTTCTCTTCAGTTGCAGCAAAGATGAATTGCCTGCCTTTGTGGTTGTGTGTGGTGAAGACACAGCGCAGGGAGAAGGAACGCACCAAATCCTGTGATGTCCAAGGGATTGTGAGAACGCAGACTGAGGACGTGCAGTCCCATGGCGTTCAGAGATCCCAGGGGTCCTGAGAGGCACTCGGAGCTTCACTGGGGGCCACAACAGATAGATTTTGCCAAATTACCTGTGGGGCCATATTAAACAGGAACACGGGCCACAATTGGCCCATGGGCCAGACTTTGGACATGACTGATTTAGATGAATAATGTGTAGATTACAATTTAGTTGATTAAAATGGTTGCGCCAAATATTTACGTAATAGTGGTTCTATTCAGAAGAAATAGTTGAATTAATAAAATCTTCCCTAGATAGTTCATGAAAATATAGTTTCTTTTAAAATTGCAACTGGATCCTTTGTCTAATTTCTTCTTGGTTCATCTCAGCTATAAGTTTGAGTTATATCTAAAACCCTGCAGAGGGACCATCTGAGGAAAAATGAGCTCTTCCAGTTGATACCCTTTATGACATAAAAGCAGATGGGGCTCCTATATAGGAATGCTTCATCTTGGATAATTTCATTCTGTAAACGACCTACACTTAGCCTCAAAAGCAAAAGGATTATGTCAAACCAAAATGAATTATTCTAGCTTGCTGCATTGTAAACATTGGGAATGGATTCAAAGTACACAAACAAATACGTGCTGCAGTCTGTCATTTTACTACCAATACATAAGGTGGATCTACAGTGGTGCCTCGCAAGATGAAAGAGTTTTCCGTTTTTTGAGTCGTTCCGCAAGACGAATTTCCCTTTGGGCTTGCTTCGCAAGACGAAACTTCTTGCGAGTTCTTGCGAGTTTGTTTCCTTTTTCTTAAAGCCGCTAAGCCATTAATAGCCACTAAGCCGTTAATAGCTGCTAATAGCCGTGCTTCGCAAGGCGAAAAAACCGCAAGACGAAGAGACTCGCGGAACGGATTAATTTCGTCTTGCGAAGCACCACTGTACGAACAGGGGATAAAAATGCTATGGAAAATTTATTTACTCTCTAGCGCCATCTGGTGTTGCATGTTCAAAACACTGTTTTTTGACTAATGTAATTGAGTCCATAATCCTGAATAGTAGTATCATAAATATTTTTTTTAGGGGGAAAATTCAGTCAGCCTCTTGACTGGATTTGAAAAATTGCATTTTGTTTAGGCAAGATCTTATTAGCATGTAGGGAGGGTAGCAAATATGTTGAATTCGGGATCAGAGGATTAGAAATGACTTTGTGTTTGTTGTCATAAGAGCTTCAACAACTCCCAGTTCTGCACAGCAAAAAGCGAAGTTTCTAGAGTTTTGCAAGGCTATTGATTCCTAGGAGTGGATAGTTCCTGTGATAGTTCCTGTAAAATTAAAGGCAAATAGGTAGAGGGACTTATGTGTGGACTCATTAAGTTTTTATTTTTAAAATATCCAGGAAACATTTTAAATTTCATTTTATTTTAGTACGTGCTTATCTGCAGATTTCTTTAAAAAAATCGGAATAATCTCTACTTCAACTGATTCAGCTTTGTACGGATCTCACTTTACCTCAGTTTGAATAAGCCTAAAATCTCTCTAGGCACCTTGACTTGGAATTTGTTCAAATCTGACGAACACCCCTAGTTTCTACAATGTTTTTCTCTTTTTAAGCATCCAGTTGATTTGGACACAAGATTCCCAAAAGACAGCAAGGTTAGCTTTGCATATTGCTTACAAAAACTCAGAAGACCCACATGACCTGTAATTCTTCTTGCTATTCTTGGAGTAATGCCAAAGCTGCCTCCATGTGGGGAGCATTGATATCTCCCAGCAGGACGGGAATTACAGATTTTTCCTTCTAGGGATAACTCTTTGATCTTGAGCTTCCTATGTGGCTTCTGCTGATAATGTACAAAGCCTCTTGAGAGTACTTCTCCCCCTGCACTATTCAGGCTGTTTGCTGTCTAATAACAATGCTGAAACCCCTTGCTTTAATTTATGAAATGTGTGTATTTATACCCTCCCCCCCCCATGGTAATAATAAAACAAATTATTAATGCTCAGTTTCCTCTTAAGCTACTAGAATTCATGATTGATGAGCTTTTGAAATCAGATCAAGTATTCCTCTTTTTTGTAATCTAGCTGTAATATTCACACTTTTGGTGTATGATGTCCTTGAAGGCCACAGTTCTAAATTATTCTACATTTCTATGGGGATGCAGACTTTTTTTTCTGCCCACAGAAGTCCCAGTTTATTTACCAACCCTTTTGAATTCTGTCCAATTATGAGAAACACATGGGGTTGAAAGGAAGAAATGAATGAACTTGTGGCCACAGACAGTAGCTCTTTTAAAATGGTACATGGGAATAGTTTAAATATGAACAAAATAATGTTTAAGCATCCTAGTGTGCATGACTCCAGACACTGGTCCAAATGCTAGGTGCTTATGCATTTAATTCCATAATTCCTATACCTCAGAATAGGAATTCAAAAATAAATTTAAGTAGAAGTGAAACTGGTCTAAAGAGTACTCTCAGTAAACTCTATTTAAAATTTTGTATCTTGTTCTTGCATTTGATGAAAAAATTACCCTACTGTTTTCTTTGTAGATGCTATAAGTTCCAGTAATCCTCGTGTCATTGACGATGGTAGAGCGCGGAAACTGTCGAATGATTTGAAAAGATCTACCTACTATGAAACCTGTGCTACCTATGGGCTGAATGTGGAGAGAGTCTTTCAGGATGGTAAATAATTTTTCCTACATAGTATCAAGGAGTACCTAATTCAAATTTATCTTACCCTCCCCACCCTCTCACTATATATAAGGGTCTGATGACTTCTGTTTCAGTGTATCTGAAGAAGTGCGCATGCACACGAAAGCTCATACCAATAACTTAGTTGGTCTCTAAGGTGCTGCTGAAAGGAATTTTTTTATTAATTGAATCAAGTTGTGTAAAAAATAGATCTTGAGTCATGCTGTAGATCTATAAACATGTGTCTGGGCTCTACCGCTTCAGACTGTGGAGGCTTTCATGCTTGAATGGTATGCCATGCAAACATTTTCCCTGCACATAAAAACAACATCTAGACGTCAAAGGGAAGGTCAAGGGAGACCATTTCTCTCTGACATCTAGTTTTCTATGTGGTGAGGATTATTTTGTATGGAAGAGCACTTAGTCATGTGCTCACAGACTGCAGTGGTCTCGCTCGCGTGCAGATATACCACCCTGGTAAGAACAAAAAGGCATATCATGCTTCACTGCTGCCTCCAGCTCACTTCGTTCAGGACAATCTGCTTACTATTGATGCAGATGCTGTCCAACGCAGGAGCAGCACATCCTGTTTCGCCACCTGAGGTGAAACAGGAACGTGCTGCTGCCACTGCCTCTCTTACCTCGGATGCGTGGTGATACCTATGATGTGGGTATTTCCAGTGAGATCTTTCTCTTACCAGAAACTAGCGCCAGTTCCAGTGCCACTTCTTCTGCCCAAGGGAGCTGCTTCATCCCACCTCACGGGTGGTCCAGCCCTGTTGCCACCCATAGCATTTTACAAGTTTTGAAATCAAGCACATTAACTATATTGTAGAGTACTATATATGAAATCTAATATGTTGAGTGCTTAAGAATCATTATCAGGTGTTACTCCATCCAACTCTCATGTGTCTCAGTTCTCTGGACCAGGGGTTGGCAAGGTTTACTGGCCATGGGCCGGATCACTCCCACAGAGATTGTCCATGGGCCAGATTGGCGCAGCGTGATGCCGAAAATTGCGTCTGCACATGTCCGCGCTGCTGAAAATTGTTTCTGTGCATGCCCAGATGCCGAAAATCATGCCTGCACAGAAGCAATTTTCAGCGTCTGGACATGCGCAGCGTGATCTGCGTTTGTGCAGACGCGATTTTCGGTACCGCTTGAGTTTCTGCACCGTGCCGCACCTTTTAGCGCAGTGTGTGAGGGTCTCACGGAGCGGGTGGCTCGGTTCAGGGGCAGCTCGTGGGCCAGTAAAACGGTCTTCATGGGCCACATCCAGCCCATGGGCCGCATGTTGCCGACCTCTGCTCTAGACATTGTCAGAGATATTGACTTAAGGTCAAACTGTTGCCCACTCACCAAACACTCCTGTATAAGCTTAGCAGTCCTGAAATAAGATCAGAGGTCCTGTTGTGGATCGGTAACTGGTTAAGAAACAGGAAATAGAGAGTAGGAATAAGTGGACAGTTTTCCCAAAGAAGGGTTGTAGACAGTGGAGTCTCACAAGGATTGGTATGGGAAGTAGTGCTTTTAAACTTCTTCATAAAAAGTCTAGAGTTAGGGGTGAACAGAGAGGGAGCCAAGTCTGTTGTGCAATTTATGGCTAGCAAGTGTAAAGTTCGGTACATTGAGGCAAAAGGCATATATCTCCATTGGGTCTGAACTGGTGGTGAGTAACCAGGAAAGATACCTAGTGGGTTTTGTGGATAGCTTGCTGAAGATGTTCATCCAGTATGTGGCAGCTTTGAAAAAGATGAACGCCATGCTAGGGATCATTAGGAAATGGTTAGGAAATAGAACTTCCATTCTTGGGCAAGGTTATTGAGCTGAAGAACTCCAGGCATGCCTGGAGGATGTGGACCATTTGGATCCCTTCCAGTCGGGATTCAGGCCTCATCATGGGACTGAAACTGCCTTGGTTGTGTTGGTTGATGATCTCCAGCAGGCTAGGGACAAAGGTGAAAGTTTTGGTCCTGCTGGATCTCTCAGCGGCCTTGGACACCACTGACCATGACATCCTTCTGGACTGTTTAGAGGAGTTGGGAGCTGGGGGCACTGTTATACAGTGGTTCCACTCCTTTCTTCTGGGTTGTGTCCAGAAAGTAGTGTTGGGGGATGAGTGTTCAGACCCCTGGGCACTCACTTGTGGGGTGCCTCAGGGCTCCGTCCTCTTCTCAATGATTTCCAACATCTATATGAAGCCTCTGGGAGATACCATCAGAGGGTTTGGGCTGGGTGTTCATCAGTATGTGGATGATACCCAGCTCTACCTCTCCTTTAAATCAGAACCAGTGAAGGCAGTGAATGACCTTTGTGAGTGTCTTGAGGCAGTTGGAGGATGGATGGTGGCTAACAGATTGAGGTTGAATCTTGACAAGACAGAAGTACTGTTCTTAGGGAACAGGGGGTGGGTGGATGTGGAGGACTCGCTGGTCCTGAATAGGGCAACTGTGCCTCTGAAGGACCAGGTGCGCAGCCTGGGAGTCATTTTGGACTCATGGAGTCCATGGAGGTGCAGGTCAATTCTGTGTCCAGGGCAGCTCCATCTGTTACTCTCGCTGAGACCCTACCTGCCTGTGGACCGTCTCGCCAGAGTGGTGCATGCTCTGGTTATCTCCTGCTTGGACTACTGCTCTATGTGGGGCTACCTTTGAAGCTGACTCAGAAACTGCAATTAATCCAGAATGCGGCAGCTAGACCGGTGACCAGGAGTGGCCGCCAGGACCATATAACACCGGTCCTGAGAGACCTGCATTGGTTCCCAGTACATTTCCAAGCACAATTCAGAGTGTTGGTGCTGACCTTTAAAGCCCTAAAGAGCCTTGGTGCTGTATACCTGAAGGAGCATCTCCACCCCCATCGTTCAGCCCAGACAATGTGGTCCAGCTCCGAAGGCCTTCTTGTGGTTCCCTCACTGTGAGAAGTGAGGTTATAGGGAACCAGGCAGAGGGCCTTTTCAGTAGTGGTGCCCACCCTGTGGAATGCCCTCCCTTCAGATGTCAAGGAAATAAACAGCTATCGAACTTTTAGAAGACATCTGAAGGCAGCCCTGTTTCAGGAAGCTTTTAATGTTTGATGTTTTATCATGTTTTTACTATTCTGCTGGGAGCCACCTAGAGTGACTGGGGAAACCCAGCCAGATGGGTGGGGTATAAATAGTAAAATTATTATTACTATTATAACTGCCATTATCATAATGTTGTTATATAAAACTTTGACGTAACCACATTTGGAATGCTGTGTACAGTCCTGGTCATCTCACCTCAAATAGAGTAGGGTGAGAAAAGGTTTAGAAAAAGACAACCAAAATGATCAGTGGGATGGAGCGACTCCCGTATGAAGTTGCGGCATCTGGGACTTTCCAGTTTAGAGAAAAGGCAAGTAAGAAGTTACATAATGGAAGTTTATGCAGGGCATGGTGAAAAGTTTTTATTACCTTTTTCATAACACTCTGACTCAGAGACATCCAGTGAGGCTAAGAATTGAAAGATTCAGTAGACAAAAGAAAGTAACTCTCCACACAACACATAAGCCATGGATCGCCCCTAGGAGGCCATAAACTCTTCTTCTTCTTCACCTTGGATGGCTTTAAAAGGGGATTGGATGAATTCATGAAGGATGAGACTATCAATGGGTATCATCCATGCTGGCTTGTTAATGCCTCCACTATCAGAGACAGTGTGCCTCTGAATAATAGCCCCTTTGGGATTATCTGTTTTTGTACAGTCAAACCTTGGTTCCTGAATGGCTTAGTTGCCGAACAAATCAGCTCCCGAACGCTGCAAACCCGGAAGTGTTCTGGTTTACAAATGTTTTTTGGAAGCTGTACATCCGTCGCGGCTTCCTCTTGAGTGCAGGAAGCTCCTGCAGCCAATCAGAAGCCACGCCTTGGTTCTCGAATGGTTTTAGGAGTTGAACGGACCCTCGGAACAGATTAAGATCAAGAACCAAGGTACCACTGTATTTCCAAAGTGGGAATCCCAGAGCACATGCATCAATAACACCCTCACAATTTGCTTCTCGGATCCTGCCTTTGTGTACTAAAGTCTTACATTATTTTAAAAGTGAATTTTGCTACTTACATCATTTTATTATGATGCTTGTTTTGAAGTGCTCCCCAGACTAAAGATGTTAGATAAATTAAACTGAAAAAAACTTTTATATGGCCACTCTTAAATCTAAACACTTTCCTGCCTTCCAGAAACAGCTGTTTTCCTCATTTTTACTTGCATCCAGCCTGAAGAAGAGCTCTGTGTAACCCAAAAGCTCACATACCACATTATGAATTTTCATCCCGATAACACATTATTTTACTACTTTTGTATGGTTTTTGATATTCTTCAGAAACATAATCTTGCAAGCTAGATTTTTGTATTCACTGAAAATATTTACTACTCAACCACTCTTTCCAACTTATCATCAGGCTAGTTAAAGAAAGGCAGAGAGAGAGAGAGAGAGAGAGAGAGAAAGAGAGAGAGAGAGAGAGAGAGAGAGAGAGAGAGTTATTGTACTATACTGATTCCAAGCAGTATGGCTCTTTTTCTTTTGGTAAGTCCATAGCTGTCAACCATCCCTTATTTGGCGGGAAGCTCCCTTATCCCAGTGCCATTTCCTGCTGCTGTCCCTTAATGATGATGTCCCTTAAATTTCCTGGGTTTCAAAGGAAGCAGCTCCTCTCCCTCCCTCCCTGCCGGCCAAGAAGGAGGGAGGCTCCAACTGTGTTATTTGGCTGCGTTGCTCACCCAATAAGGAGTCTAAGAACGACTGTGGGGTGGAGCTTGCATGCCTTGTGCCCAGCCGTGTTGCCTGGGGACTCGCCATTGCTCAGCACTTCACAGCGGAGACATGACGGTGGTTTTCCTTGCTGCATCCCCTTTGCCGGGTTGCTGCGCTGTGGGAACCACCACTTGAGGCTTCGTTTGGCTGCTGGCTGGGCTTTCTGCCTTTGGCTTGGATAGGCTCAGAAGTTGAACATACCTGTGCTCGGAATCGGATGGATGCGTCATTGGCGGCCCACTCACCCTTGCAAGGGAAAAGGTCTGTCTGGAGCGGGGGCACATGGTGGGGGAAAAGGAAAGGAGCTGGTTGAGTACAATGGCGGGTGGCGATCTTGTGAGGGGAGCTTTTGGATTTGTTTTGGAGGCTCCTTCGATTGACTGTTATGGGGGAAAGGAAAGGAGCTGGTTGACTAAAATCCCTTATTTTGGCTGCTGATCCCTTATTTTTGAGGCTGCTGGTCCCTTATTTTCAAATCTGTAAGTTGACAGCTATGAGTGAGTCTGGCTATTAACCAGAAAGCTGGTGGTTTGAGCCCACCCAGGGATGGTTGTGGGCAGGATTCCTTCAATGCAGGAGTTTAGACTAGATGACCCTCACAGAGTCCCTTCCAACTCTACAATCCTATGATTCTATGAACCCTGAAGAAGGGTGGCAGGCATCTAAGTTGGTTATGCGATGAAGCAAATGCATTCTATACACATTCAGAGGGACTTTTCCCTGCTTGAAAAAGACCTTGGGGTGGTGCTGATTCTTCACTGCGTAGAGGACAAAGTATATATTCCAAAGCATGCACAGGCACACCCACAAAAATTCAGGTATGTGCTGAAGGAACAACATACAGTGCACTCCCACTACAGCTTCACAGACTTCAGCATTTACCTGCCGCCACTGTTCCAGATGACTGGGTCAACAGATGATAGGTACAGCATGGGATCTGTTTGGTAAAACAGTTTTATAGCAGCACCTGTCCTGCACACATGCCTTATGCATTGGACTTGGGAAATAATCTGGACAAGTGAAAAGTGGATAGAAAGACATCTTCCAGTATGAAATAACATTCACAGAATTGTCAGCAATTGATTTTATATTGAAAGCAGTACACTTTCCTAAAAAATGCTTTAGGATTGAAATGGAACTTTTGGCTCCCTCTTGTGGAAATTCCTCTCCAATACATGTAATATTCGCTGTCCTGTCTCTCCCCCCTCCCCTTCCACATACAGAGCGCTTCTTGCTTTGGACATGAATTAGGCACTGAAACATCATTGGTCATACTTTGTCAAGGGAGAGATGACATAATTTATATTAACATTTCTATACTGTCCTTAGTAAAAAAAAAAAAAGTTTACAGTGTAGGACATAATAAACAATTTATGTCATAACATAAAATCCATACAATACAAAAAGTTAAGACATTTCTATGGCTATAATGCACAACAAGACATAATACACAAATTCTGAGTAGCAATGTCATATGCACAATATCATCCCAGCAACCATCTCTACAACCACTGTGGAATCTACAATCACTGGTGTAGTGGTGAAACATAATACATACCTACTAACAGCATCCTGAAAAATAGGAGTGGGAAAAGTCAGCAGCAGGATATCTGAAGTGCAAAAACTATGCAAATGCATCTTATCTCTCCTTGCTCAGAGTAAGCTCTTGATTCATCCCTGCTCACCTCCTTCTCGGAA
The DNA here is from genome assembly GCF_965113315.1 of Podarcis vaucheri. Classification (NCBI taxonomy): domain Eukaryota; kingdom Metazoa; phylum Chordata; class Lepidosauria; order Squamata; family Lacertidae; genus Podarcis; species Podarcis vaucheri. Next base: position 133,755,194 of record NC_138759.1, read on the forward strand.
AATGACAGACCCTCCCAGCCCTCACCTGGGAGCTTTCCTCTCCTCTCTTTGTATCTCACCCTGGGAGATCTCCACTTCCCTGCCCTCTCACTCAGGGTCTTCCACCATCTTTCTGCCACTTTATCTTAGTTTATCTTGATTTGTAACATTTTGTGAAATATTAACTCATTTTGGAAAACTCATTTTGGAAAACTCATTTCTCATTTTGAGAAATTCTTATGCCACATTTACCCTTTCAGAATGAGTGATTAAAAAAATAGTTTTATATTTCTTACATCCATTTATCCTGCTGCAGATAATGATGATGATTATCCTAGAAGTTGCAGAAGTGCTGCTAGAAGTTGCAGGATTTAGTTCAAACTACAAGTCTGAACTAGGGACGTGGGTGGCGCTGTGGCCTAAACCACTGAGCCTAGGGCTTGCCAACCGGAAGGTTGGCGGTTCGAATCCCCACCACAGGGTGAGCTCCCGTTGCTCGGTCTCAGCTTCTGCCAACCTAGCAGTTCAAAAGCACGTCAAACTGCAAGTAGATAAATAGGTACCGCTCCTGTGGGAAGGTAAACGGCGTTTCCGTGTGCTGTTCTGGTTTTTCCAGAAGTGGCTTAGTCATGCTGGCCACATGACCCGGAAGCTGTACGCCGGCTCCCTCAGCCAATAAAGCAAGATGAGCGCCGCAACCCCAGAGTCGGTCACGACTGGACCTAATGGTCAGGGGTCCCTTTACCTTTACCTTTACAAGTCTTCTGTAGTTAACATTTAACATCACCTTTGGACAGCAGAACTTTCTCTGCTTCTTAGGCATCAAGTGGAATAAACAGATAAGTGATAGAAAAACAGACATGCACACATCATGCATTTGGCACCTTTTTATATAGTTTCTGTTATATGCTAAGATAAACCTCTTATTCTGGTCTTTGATACTTGAGATATGCTTTCAAGACCCACCCTATTCCTTTGACTGTAATTTTAAAAATTTTAAATAGTGAATGTTAAATTGTTGTAAATCACTCTGGGACCTGATGGTGACAGGAAGGTAATAAACTGAATTATTATTATTATTATTATTATTATTATTATTATTATTATTATTATTACTATTATTATTATTAACAGCACCAGTAGCAGTAGCAACCACCACCACCAACTTGATAACATATGAGAGTCAAGAAGTTTCTTTCAGTTTATGAAAACTTCCATTTTTGGAAGTCCATGAAGCTCATGATGGAAGTTGAAAAGCCATGGATCTTTTAGACACAGACTGGATAAATTATTTTTACTTATGTATGTCAAGTATGTTTGCAAATATCTTTACCAAGATGGACCAGGATATACTTTTTTTTCTTTAGTGACTAGGGGTGCACAGATCACCTAACAATTATAATAAGAAATTTAAAGTTCTCATTTAATCAAATTATTTCATAAAACAGAGCACTAGCAATTCTCTGTGTTAAAAAATGTAATGATGATGATTTATTTATTTATACATGCATACATACCTCGCCCATCTGGCTGGGTTTCCACGGCCACTCTGGGCGGCTTCCAACCAAATATTAAAAATACATTAAAACGTCAGTCATTAAGAACTTCCCTAAACAGGACTCCCTTCAGAAACAGGTTTGGGAAAATAAAAAAGGTCTTCACGCATGCTGCAAAGGAACCAAAATTAGTGCCAGGCGAGCCTCTCTATGAAAGGAATTCTGAAGGTGAATTGCCGCTACCAGAAAGGTCTTACTTGTAACGGTAAAGGAGCCTGACTAGACGAGGGTCAGAAGACGTAGGTCAGCTCAGAGCAGGCACTTATTGACTTCCACTAATCCTAAACTGTATAGGGCAGGGATGGCCAGCTCCCAAGAGACTGCGATCTACTCGCAGAATTAAAAACTTTCTGTAATCTACTCCCTTTTTGAGCTGTTGAGCTTTTTTTAGGAAGTAATGCCCCGCTTTTTTGGGGGTTGTTGAGGAGAGAAACCCCTATATTGTATACAATGATGCCAGTGCTCAGAGAGACCAGAAGTATGTGTTCAGTGCCTATTACTGCATAATATTGAATCTTATTAAAGACAATTTTTATCAGGAACATCTGAAAATATCTAATTATTTTGATAGGACAGTGTAGTAATTACTTTGTTCTGCCTCAGGATACTTCATTAATGATTTCAGCCTGTTAGAATTAGTTTGATGTGCCATTAATGAAGAAGGGTTGTTCTTGCTTTTGTCTGTGTGTTGTCATGTGTTCCGTGTGACCAATATAATTCATTTCAACATGCTCATTGCTGGAAAAGAATATTGTTATATTGCTTGCTTGACCTTGTGTGGTATGCTAACCTTTATAAGGGCATTAATGGATGCATGTAAAACAGTATGACCTATACAGCATGATTTTGTACTGTCAAAGGCTTCAGTCTTGTATAGTGAAAACTTGAAACAAGTGCATAAATTTGTTAATTCATATTTTATAAATAATCCAAACTGTATGCCGACTGAAGGCTGCTCCCAAACAGTTTTGCCTACAAATTACTTCCATTGTGATAATGTAAATTTTCAGGACGTTTGTGGTTTTGGTTTTATCCTCCTTACTATGTCATGGCCAATATGCTGTATTAAAAAGAGGTCATAGCTTCTTTGTGCAATATTTTGATGTAATTTAATTAGTCAAATGACTAAGGGCAGTATGTCTGCAGCCATGTCACAGTAATAAGAGGTGAAGCAATTAAGCTTCTGAACTGAACTTGGATTATGTGCTGTGAAAAGCAAAAGCAGGTTTAAAGGAGAATAGGTTTTATAGCTGTACCAAAGAAAGTAGACAAGATTGCTTGGACATTCAAGCCTGTTGAATATATACCATCAATATCAAATTTTGACCACTGTAAGCCACCCCTCAACTAAGTTTTCATATTTTAATGAGATTTATTCATAGTCCGCATTAGTATGTTAAATAAATTTTTACTGTTTTTCACAATTTAAGTCCACATTAACATCAATAAAAAATAACATTTTTTACCCCCAATCCCCGTGTATAGCAATATCTTTTCACAACCTTTTCTTTGAGATTCCAGGAATCTCCAGACTTTCCTCCAATCCCCTCTTCTGGTTCTTTATATAAACAAAATTCTCTTACGTTTCCATATCCATTTACCCAATTTTGTAATAATTACGCATAGTTAATCAAAACTTACCAACACATCTCTGCTTATTGCAAGCGTTTAATCAAAGACTGCTAATGTACCAATATCTACAATATTTTGCACATAAACAATAACAGTTTCCAAGACTATTTCCCATTCTTTTTCCTTTGGAGTGCTGTAATTTCATCAGCAGACATCTGTCAGTTGAGGCAGGTTTCAAATCCAGCTCGCCTTTCCTTGTACTTTCTGCCTCGTTTTCTCCACCACAACCTCCTCAAGTGTTTTCTGCCTAAACCACAAAACTTCCAAATCTACCCTGTTCTTTTGGGCTTTCTTCATATCAAACATCTTTTCCCAGTTTTCAGGCTTCCTCTCGCAACTTTTGCCTAGGAACATCCCCTTCCTCAGTTCTCCCTGTACAAGACTATTATTTCTGATTTGACAAAGGATGCCCCTTTCCAGACTGTCTCGTCTGTTGTGCAAGACTCTATTATTTCAGTTGGTTCCGTCTCTCTTTTAATGCTTTCGGGTTGTAAACTCATCTGTTATCTTAGCCATACTTTCCCTCATCTCTTTCATAAATTTCAAATTGAGATCTATCCCCCAGGTCCTGTACTTGGGCCCTTCTGTCCAGACTCATCTCTGTTTAATCATTGTCATATTTTTCATCTTTCCGTTGTTCTCAAAACAGCCAGTTTTCACCACCACCTTATCAGTTTCAAGACCATTCCATGTAAGCTCCCAGTAAACAATAACAGTTTCTGTGCTTTCCCCTGTTCTTTCAACCCGTGTACTTTATACACATATGCAATTTAACATAAATCCAAATTTTAAGTTGATTTTCATATATAACAAATATCTACCTTAAAAAAGAGAAAGAAAATATATATCCATAACAATTACCACTTATTTGGCCAGGAGAGAGAAAGAGTACTAAATTCAGTAACCAATTTTCTAAAATGTCTCAGGGTAGAATGAAGAGTTGAAGGACTTGAAGATCCTTATAAATAGGTATATCAACCTCTCTTGCCAGTTTTTTTCCCTCCTTAAAATTCCGATTTATATACAGGAAACTGAGTTCAGTGCTCTGTAGATCCCTCCAGCCGAGATAAGTCTTTCTTATATTCCCCCAACAGAGTAATAATAATATAATAATAATTTTTTATTTATTTATACCCTGCCCATTTTGCTGGGTTTCCCCTGCCACTCTGGGCGGCTTCCAGCAGAATATTAAAATACAATGATTAAAATCTTCCCCAAACAGGGCTGCCTTCAGATATCTTCTAAAAGTCTGGTAGTTGTTTATTCCCTTGACATCTGGTGGGAGGGCGTTCCACAGGGTGGGTGCCACTCTGCCTGGTTCCCTGTAACTTCACTTCTTGCAATGAGGGAACCGCCAGAAGGACTTCAGCGCTGGACCACAGTGTCCGGGCAGAACGATGGGGGGTGGGGTGGGAGACGTTCTTTCAGGTATACTGGGCCGAGTTTAGAGCTTTAAAAGTCAACACCAACACTTTGAATTGTGCCCGGAAACGTACTGGGAGTTTTTCAGGACCAGTATTACATGGTCTTGGTGGCCGCTCCCAGTCACCAGTCTAGCTGCCGCATTCTGGTTAAATTGCAGTTTCCGGGTCCCCTTCAAAGGTAGCCCCACGTAGAGCGCATTGCAGTAGTCCAAGTGGGAGATAACCAGAGCATGCACCACTCTGGCAAGACAGTCCGTGGACAGGTAGGGTCTCAGCCTGTGAACCAGATGGAGCTGGAAGACAGCTGTCCTGGACACAGAATTGGCCTGTGCCTCCATGGACAGTTGTGAGTCCAAAATGACTCCCAGGCTGCACACCTGGTCCTTCAGGGGCACAGTTACCCCATTCAGGACCAGGGAGTCCTCCACACCCACCCACCCCCTGTTCCCCAGAATCAGTACTTGTGTCTTGTCAGGATTCAACCTCAATTTGTTAGCCACCATCCATCCTCCAACCGTCTCCAGACATTCACACAGGACCTTCACCACCCTCACTGGTTTTAATAGAGCTGGGTATCATCCACATACTGATAAACACCCAGCTCCAACCCCTGGATGATCTCTCCCAGCGGCTTCATGTAGATGTTAAGAAGCATGAAGGAGAGGACGGAGCCCTAAGGCACCCCACAAGTGAGAGCCCAGGGGTCTGAATACTCATCCCCCAACACCACTTTCTGGACACAGCCCAGGAGGAAGGAGCAGAACCACTGTATAACAGTGCCCCCAGCTCCCAACTCCTCTAGACAGTCCAGAAGGGTCTGGGAATGCCCCCTCACAGAGGGAAGCATTACCACCCCGCAGAGCCCATCACCAAGCCCTTCCCAGCTCATTTTTATGAGCCAGGATGCGCAAGGATCCAGGAGACAGGTGGTCGGTTTCACTCATCCAAGCAGCCTGTCCACATCCTCGGAGGTAACAGATTGGAATTGATCCCACACAACTTGACTAGACAAGACTCTGGCACTCTCCCGCCCTGGCCCTGCTCTCGCAGTGGCATCCCTTTCCGAATCTGAGCGCTTTATTTGCAAAAAACTTTGTAAAATCAAAGAGATCTTGGGGCCCTTACCGGGCCCCGGTGGCACAGGTGGTTCCATTAAATTGCAAACCACCTGAAAGAGTCTCCTGCTGCTGTTTTCTGCAGATGCAATAGAGGTGGTGATTGCTATCACCACTTGGTAGGCTCAATGTTGAGCTCTAACACATGTCCAATCTAGCCGTCTCAGTGATTGTTTCATCGCCCTCAGCTCCAGGGAAAACCACTTGGCTGTCGGAGAGGACGCTTCGGAGCCAGACAGTAGATAGCCCTGGTTAATTCCACATTCCAGCGGGCCACCAGGGAATCAGCTGAAAGGCCATCAACATGGGATAAAACATCCCCTACCACTCTCTGGAAACCATTAAGTGGCGGGGGTGGACCATCCAAATCGGTCCCACCTCCCTGTGGATGGGAAGGGTCACGGGGAAGTCCTGTTGCACCAGGAAGTGATCCGACCATGGCACGTCCTTTGTTTCGCTTTTACTTAGTTTCAGATCACCCACATCCGTAGTGGTGAATACCACGTCTAAGGCATGTCCACGACTATGAGTTGAGCCAAATTTATTCAGGGATAGCCCCATGGAAGCCATGTTTCCACGAACTCCTGAGCTGCCCCTTGTAAGGTCATGTTGGCGTGGATCTTAAAATCTCCAAGACAACAAAACTAGGTGTCTCCAGGAGAACATCCGCCACGACCTGAAGCAGCTCAGGCAGGGAATCCTTGGTGCAACAGGGAGTTCAATACACCAAAAGGAGTCCTGTACTGCCCCTATTGCCCAACCTCTGGAACATGCACTCAGAAAACTGGGTCTTTCCAATAGGACGCCTGGTTCAAGCTAATGACTTACTAAAAATCACTGTAAACCCCCCCCCCCCGCCCGGCCACATGGCCTCGCCTGCTGTACGTAAAAGAAACCTGGTGGACAAGCAGCAGCAAGAACAGGCCCATTTGCTTCATAAGTACTTGTCTTAATCCAAATTTCCTCTGCTGAGTTCAATTTTAACAGTGGCTGCAGTTCTAAATCCAGTTTCCACATTTATACTCCAGTATCGGTAACAAGCCAAGTAGAGTAGATTTCAGTTGCCTTAACCTTTCCTCCCCGCAACTGACGAAAAGCTTTGGAAGGTGTAAGGGCTCTCAGATGTTGTCAAAGTCGTGGCACAACCTTCCTTTTTCCATACACAAATACCAAGTTGTGCCCAGCTTTAAAATCCTGTAGCAATGTCAAACAATAAAGAATGGGTTTCAGTTGCCTTGAATTCTCCCATCAGCAGGCCCACACCATAAATATCAAATAAGATAATAGTTTTCCACTTGCAATTTTCCCCCCATGTACAGTTAATTACCCAGAAGACGAAGAACGGACTTCTTTTTTAATCCTTCGTCTGGTGCCAAATTAATCTTAATTTAAATAGTAAATCTTCTTACGTTCCCGTCAGCTTGAATGTTAGTTATGGGAAATCTCTGCTGGTGGCCTTAGCATTAAGGCTTTGCTCCCGTGGAGACGTGTTGCTGCCCAGACTGCACTCAAACCCGCTTCTTTCCCCCACTCTCCTGAACCTTTCAGCGCAGGGGTCTGGGAATTGCGGGAGAGCTCTTTGCAATCTGCTGGACCTCTCAATGTCTTGAGAACCTTCTCAAGACTTTTGGGGGGGTAAGCCTCACCTTGGCGTTTTCGCCTGATGTTTCGCGGGGCTCAGATCTGTCGGAGCGATCAGATCAGTGCTCCGTTCGCCATCTTGCAGAGATTGGAAGTGATAGTCAGCACTAGTATGGACAAAACTAAGAACATAAGAAGAAGTGTGCTAGATTAGTTAAAGACCCCATTTAGTCCAACATCCTTCTCTTACTGTGTCAACCAGATGCCCATGGGAAGTCCACAAGGAGCGCCTGAGCACCGCATCATTCTCTCCTTTTGTGCTCTCCTGTAGTTGGTATGGCATTCTACCTCCAATATGGCAAGCAGCTTTTTATAGACTTAATCTTCCATGGGTTTGTGCACTCACCCTTTAAAACAATTCAACTTGGTGAGAGGACACCAAGGGTAATCTAATCTACCCCCTGCAATGCTTTTCAACAGTGGAACAATCTCCCTGGAGAGGTGGTGGACTCTCTTTGGAGCTTTTTAAGCAGAGGTTGGATCTTCATCTGTCATGAATGCCTTAGCTGAGATTCCTGCGTTGCAGGGGGTTGGACTTGATGACCACTGGAGTCACAGTACTTCCAATTCTACGATTCTGTGTTTCTGCGATTCTAATGACTAGATCTAGCGGGAGTGAAATCCATAATTTAACTCCTTTGTGAAGATGTACTTTGTTTTGCTTGTCCTGAATCTTCCGACATTCAATAGCCCATGGTTCTAGTATTATGGGGGTGGCATCCGTCTTCTTTCTTGACACCATACATAATTTTATACCCCTCTATCTTGTCACCTTTTACACTCCACAAATATTGTAATTTTTCCACGTAAGGATTATCATTTTGGTTGTCCTTTTCTCAATACTTTCCCATTCTCCAATATGCTTTTCGTGGGTGAGGCAACTTGAACTTGCACAGTATTCCAAATGTGGTTGCACTAGAGATTTGCAGAATGGCTTTCTGATATTGGCAGTTTTATTTTCACTCATTTTCCTAATTATCCCCAGTGTGGTGTTTACCTTTCTCACAGCTGTAGCACAGGGTGAACATTTTTATTAATCACCATGGTTATAGATCTCTTTCCTGGTCAGCCACCACCAATTCAAACTCCATGAGCCTATATGTGAAGTATGTTTGGGGTTTTTTAACACCACAGATAAGCATTTTCACATTTGAATTCTTTAACGCTCAGGTGGATACATCCCAGAAGTTTACAAGTCTGGTTTTACCTTTTTGTGTTGTATCTGATATCTTCCTTTTTGATAAAAGGATATGATGCTCCCAAAAACCATAGAATATTATTGCCTTCCTATTCTGGTGATTTGCTAATGTTGCATGATAATTTCTACTCCTCAGATTAATTACTTAGCTGTTTTGTTCTCTTGGGTTGTGTCTAGTATACCATGGTCCAGCCTTAATTTCTTTGGTTTATTGTATTGCCTTGATTTGGAGGTGGGTTTTTATATTTATTTTTCTTTATTTAATCTTGCATTTGTATCTTAAGCAAATGTCAGTATATATATATAGTGTTGATGCAAATTGTGATGTGCATAAACCTCTACATTACACACTCGTGTCATGCTATACCAAGGAGTAATTCCCCTGGTGCCTATAATTTGTTTCAGTAATGTGCAGCTGTGACCTTTATAGAAGAATGCTTATGGCCATAGCTAAGAATCTGAAGTGACATGCTGCCCTGATTTCTCATTAATAGACTGTCCATCTTTAACTACACAGCTTGCTTAAATACTAGATGCTTGCAGTGTAGTATTAATGAAAAGCAGAGTTGCAGTCTTGGTTAAGAAAGCTTGCTCACCCTGTGGTGGTTTACAATGCTATGCTTAGTACTTAGAAGTTCAGATTAAAAATTGAGCATTGAGTCATCGCCCCCCTTCCCTCCCACTTCTGACAAGTTACAATCCCTATGGGGCAGAGGATTATGTTTTGTGAGGTTTACAGAACAATCCACACAAGAGTTGGGCATGCCCAATGGGTTTTCCCTTATCACACATGCCTGTTACTACAGCAGTTGGAGCAGAGGCTGCGTGCAGCCCATTCATGCTTTGGTTAGGGAGGTTGTGTCTTGTGCTTAACCCAGGCATGACAGGGGACTCAAATCTGTTATATTTTGAGTGGAACTCTGACCACGGGAGTCCCCCCCCAGTAGAAGAGGGGGATGGAGAGATAATTTTCACTGGATACCCCTCTCTGCCACCCAGTATGCTCCCTAGAAATCTGCTCCAGCATTGGGAGACCTTGAATAACCTGGAAGGTGGGGAGAATTGTTGAGATTTACCTTTCTTCCCTCTTCTGTTATCTTATGGAAGCTTCTGTAGGATCAGTGGGCCTTCTGCAAATGGTGGGAGCCCTTTTATATGCAAAGGAGTGAGATGAGGTCCAATCTGGAGTGTTTTACAGTACATTAAGTATCAAGAGAAAGGTTGTTTTCTGCTGCTCCAGAGAAGCGGACACGGAGCAATGGATCCAAACTACAAGAAAGAAGATTCCACCTAAACATTAGGAAGAACTTCCTGACAGTAAGAGCTGTTTGGCAGTGGAATTTGTTGCCAAGGAGTGTGGTGGAGTCTCCTACTTTGGAGGTCTTTAAGCAGAGGCTTGACAACCATATGTCAGGAGTGCTCTGATGGTGTTTCCTGCTTGGCAGGGGGTTGGACTCGATGGCCCTTGTGGTCTCTTCCAACTCTATGATTCTATGATTCTATTCTAAGAGTTGTTTAAAATTAAATAGGGGGCAGAACAACCTTTTGAACAGATTGTGGGGGGCGAATGGGAAGCTGACAGGAGTCCCCAGGATGAATGTGAAAAATGGATGATGGTTCAAATGCGGACAGGGTAGAATTAGGCATTGAGACAGCAGTTTTGAGAGGCTAAAGCACAATTTCCAAGGCATTTGGGGAGAGGCACCGTAGACAAGTAGTTATATGCCAGTGCTAGAAGGCAGGGAAGTTCCATTGCACAGTTAAAAGTCCTTGTGCTAATGGAACTGTTTACTCGGATGCTGCCTCTTATATTCTAACATCCATGAAAAGCACCAAACACTGGGTGTGGGTAATTTTCCTGTGGGACAGTTCTGGGAAACTAGGGCATCTTCTTGTGTATTGGTGTATGCTATTCTCTTGTGGTAGCAAGTATGAGGTTAATTATGAGCGACTGGACTATACCCACCCCATTTTTATGATTGATTTTTTTTTCTAATGGCGAGTTTTCAAATGAATTTTAAAGTTGTATTTTAAATTGTAATCTGCCCTGGGCCCTTGGGATGAAGGGCAGGCAATAAATTAAATGATAATTAAGAGTAAGGGTTGGGCATCTATGTAGAAATGGGTTTGAACCAATGTGGCTTTTTGTTTCCTGTTGCTAAGCAGTGATGGAAAGAACTATACAGTGGTACCTCGGTTGTTGAACGTAATCCGTTCTGGAAGACTTCCAAAACGTTTGAAAACCAAGGCACAATGGGTGGTCGGCAAATTCCATTGAGAAAATGGAGTAACACGCCTCAGAAGCCGTTCGACTTCCGAGAAAACTGAAACGTTCACTTCCGGGTTTTCAGCATTTGAAAACCGAAACATTTGGTTTCTGAGATGCTCGAAAATCAAGGTGTTGCCTTTGGAAAATGCAAAACAGATACATCACTGTTCAAGTGGATACTATTTAGAGATTGGATTTTGTTAGCTTAACTTTCTCTATAAAGTTAACATTTCAATGTGCACAACATGCATTTAGAAAGCTAGAGTTTGCTTTGAAGTTTGCTTGTAAAACCACCACCACCCAGTCTACATCACCTGTGAATGTTATCAGTAGTTTCAGTTTAGAATGAACTTTGTAGACTCAGCGAGTGTCCACTAGGGGTCAGTGCAACAATAGCAAAATATATAAAAAATACTCATTCCTTGAGCCCCTGCTTTTGTGTTCAGTAAACACAGTAAACCCAACACATTGGTTTAAGACCATTTAGAGTTGCAATAAGACACACTCAATAAAATAAGCAAAGTTGCTGGATCAGCATTACTCAGACCTACGACTGAAGATGTTAATTCTTTAAAGCGCAGAGATGTGAAGTAAGCTGATTTAAGCAATGGAAGTGACTATATGTGACCGCTTTTCAATATGCAGTTATAGATTTGGAGAGGACCCCCCTCAACACTAGAAATTAATATAAAAGCTTGGATTTTGATTAACTGGAATATGAAGGGAAAATACAAGCTGCAGAGGAATTCCTGAGCAAGCCTATGCAAAACGACCTGGCCAGAGTGGGGCCATTAAGAAACAATACAGGGCCATTGGGAGCCATTGACAAGGCAAGAGAGCAGTCCTTCCCCCTTGCCCTGAGGTGTGAACAGAGACTGGGGGTTTGGAAGGTTGCCTGGGTAACTGTGTGTTTGAGTTGACAGGAAAACGGATGTTGAGCAAGGTATGCTGGGGAGAAAAGGAGAAAGAAGACTGGGATCCATCTTGGGCAGGCTGGCTGCAGGCTGGCTGGGAGAGATACCTTGAATAAGTTGCATGGAATCAATTCCAATCTGTTACCTCCAAGCATGTAAACAGGTTGCTTGGATATGTGAAACCAACCACCTGTCTTCATCCTGTAAAGCGAGTTGGGATGGGCTCTGCGGGGTGGTGAATGCTTCCCTCTATGAGGGAGACTTCCCAGACCTGCTGAAAGAGGCAGTCATTAAAACGCTTCTTAAAAAAAATATCTTTGGACCCGGCTGATATGGCCAACTATCGCCAAGTCTCAAATCTTCCAGTCTCGGGCATGGTGATTGAGTGAGTGGTTGTTGAACAACTCCAGGCACGCCTGGAGGATGCAGACCATTTGGATCTCCTCCAGTCGGGATTCAGGCCTCATAATGGGACTGAAACTGTCTTGATCTTGCTGTTAAAGGTAGGTAGCCCTGGTGGTCTGCCGTAGTCGAAACAAACAAACAAAAAATCCTTCCAGTAGCACCTTAGAGACCAACTAGGTTTGTTATTGGTATGAGCTTTCGTGTGCATGCACACTTCTCGCTGGTCGATGATCTCCGGCGGGCTAGGATCAAAGGTGAAAGCTGTTTCCTTGTTCCTACTGGATCTCTCAGTGGCCTTTGATACCATGACATCCTTCTAGACCGTCTAGAGGAGTTGGGAGCTGGGGGCACTGTTATACAGTGGTTCTGCTCCTTCCTCCTGTGCCATTTCCAGAAATTGATGGTGGGGGATGAGTGTTCAGACCCCTGGGCTCTCACTTGTGGGGTGCCTCAGGGTTCCGTCCCCTCCCCCATGATTTTTAACATCTACAGTGGTGCCTCGCAAGATGAAATTAATTCGTTCCGCAAGTTTTTTCTTCTTGCGAGTTTTTCGTCTTGCGAAGCACGGTTTCCCATAGGAATGCATTGAAAATCAATTAATGCGTTCCTATGGAAACTGCTTGCCAGGCTGGCGGTGCGGAGAAGGGCTTTTCTCCCCACCGCAAGCCTTCAGGACAGGTACGGGAACAGAGGGGAAGGGGCGCAACGCTTCTCTTCTGTTCCCGGGGCTTGCGGTGGGAGGAGGGTTTTTCCTCCCCACCGCCAACATTCAGAACAGCATTCTGAATGTTGGCGGTGGGAAGGAAAACCCTCCTCCCACCGCAAGTCTTCAGGACAGCCATCCGAAGGCTGGCGCGGGGAGAAGGGCTTTCCGCCCCACCGCCAGCCTTCGGAGCAGCCTTCCGAAGGCTGGCGCGGGGAGAAGGGCTTTTCTCCCCACCGCAAGCCTTCGGAGGAGCCTTCCGAAGGCTGGCTCGGGGAGAAGGGCTTTTCTCCCCACCGCCAGCCTTCGGAGGAGCCTTCCGAAGGCTGGCGCGGGGAGAAGGGCTTTCCGCCCCACCGCTAGCCTTCGGAGGAGGTCCGAGGACAGTGGGGAAGACACTGTCCCGGAGATTTCCCTATGGGCTTTCGTCTTGCGAAGGAAGCCCATAGGGAAATTCGTTTTGTGAAGCGCCTCCAAAATGGAAAACCCTTTCGTCTAGCGGGTTTTCCGTCTTGCGAGGCGTTCGTCTTGCGGGGCACCACTGTATATGAAGCCGCTGGGAGAGATCATTGGGGGTTTGGACTGGGTGTCCATCAATATGCAGATGATACCCAGCTCTACCTCTCTTTCAAATCAGAACCAGTGAAGGCGGTGAAGGTCATGTGTGAGTGCCTGGAGGCAGTTGGAGGATGGATGGTGGCTAACAGATTGAGGTTGAATCCTGACAAGACAAAAGTACTATTCTTGGGGAACAGGGGGTGGGTGTGGAGGACTCCCTGGTCCTGAATAGGGTAACTGTGCCCCCGAAGGACCAGGTGCGCAGCCTGGGAGTCATTTTGGACTTGCAGCTGTCCATGGAGGCGCAGGTCAATTCTGTGTCCAGGACAGCTGTCTACCAGCTCCATCTGGTAGGCAGGCTGAGACCCTACCTGCCCGCAGACTGTCTTGCCAGAGTGGTGCATGCTCTAGTTATCTCCCACTTGGACTACTGCAGTGCACTCTACGAGGGGCTACCTGTGAAGCTGACCCGGAAACTGCAATTTAACCAGAATGTGGCAGCTAGACTGGTGACTGGGAGTGGCTGCTGAATCACGTGGAGAGCAGGGAGGAGAGGGGTGAGGGGAAAAGAAAGAGCCTGTTCACTGTTGGAAATTCCATTCCTCCCGTGCTGCAAATGTGTGGGATTCTTACATGTCACATGTCTGTTTACATTCCAGCACTGATTATTGGAGTCTTGTGAGCGGAAATAGAGATACGCTGTTCCTTTTGTATAGCTTTTGCTTTTGCAGCTCTCTCTCCGAGGAAGAAAGACAGCGGGAGAAGCCATGTTTTTCTTTGTTCTGTTACATTTGATTTAATTTGCATTAAATTAGGCTTAGATGTTACTCCTCAAGGCTAAGCTTCTGTTTCAACTCTGCTTGTCGTGTGCTCATGTCCTTGGTTATGGGCCACATCACCATGACGGGAAACCAGAGTGATGAATCTTGGGTGACGCTGCGTTGGGGGGGGGGAGGCACCGGCCTCAGCGTTATCACCCAATGCTATCATCTCTGCCTCGATGCTCGGCTGCTTCCCCCTCGCTGCTTGGAGCGTGAGGAGCAGCTTGCGTGCTGTGCTCGGCTGGCTCCGCCTGTCTCAGTTGAGGGGTGCGGAACAGAGCGGGAGCAGCTACGTTGGGCAGAGGGGCGGGTGATATGAGAAATGTCTTCAGGTGCATGTGGAGAGGGGGAGAGGAGCAGCCCGGTCCTATGTCCCTCTGGCTTTCTAGTAATGAACTCTGGCGAACTCTGTGCTGGGGCAATGGCACGTGTGCCCACAGAGAGGGCTCTGAGTGCCCCCTCTAGCACACGTGCCATAGGTTTGCCACCACTGCCCTGGGCCATCAGCCTTGAGGTCTCAGACATCTTTCTTGAGGCAGCCTCCATCAGCTCAGGCAAGGAAACTGTTGGGTGGCAGGTTTCAGTGGCACAGACCAAGTTCGGCATGGTCAAGATTGTTTTTCTTGGCCAATCACTTCTGAATGTACTTCTCTACTTTGACACTAGTCATATACAGGGTGAGTCCTTTAAAAGAGGCCCTGTGGATACAGAGTACACATGTTCTTATCTTAAGGAGTTAATATTAACCCTAACAGGCAACATCTCATTTATTCAAGGTTTGACAGTTTCAGTGATTACTATGGGGTAGGTAAGACAGAAAGCCAAAATTGCTGACATGTATATGTAGTGGTGTATATTATAGCCTTGTTTGTGAGCTCTACATCAGCTTGTATCTACCACCCTCCCATCTTTCCTAATAGGGTAGATCAGTTGAGTAATTTTCTCATAAAATACAGAAGGCTCATTGAGCCCACATTTTTAGCAATTTCGTTGGATGATTAATAGATCCAGGATATGGAATAGTTTGCATGCAAAGGGTGATATCCAAATTGTAAATTCACATTTGACCTAATTATGCCTACATAATACTAAGCTTACTTTGTTGTTCATGGTTTTATTAGCTTTTTTTTCAAAATCCTAAGATTAATGGTGTATTTGATGCATGCTAGTGAGAGCCAATGTGAAAAAATGTTAATGAAGGGGAATGTATATGAGAAAGTTCTGACATGAAATCTAGGTTTTTCTTGAAACTATGAATGCAAAAGAGAACTGGCAGAAAACCAAGTTTTAGCCTATTCAAAAGGAAGCAGTCCTATGCTAGGTTAATGTAAGCCATACCCTTCCCTAATTGTAATAACTCTAACAATTTTTTGCCAAGTATAAAACAAATTCGTTTAATGTTATTAAACAGTGAAATGAAACTACAAAATAATGTCAGTGATTTTTATGGCTAACAGTGTTGTACTGTGAATTTGTCTGTGATAATTTAGGAGATCAAATCGCATTTAGTTGATATTTGAAACATCATGGATTGCTGGTTACATTAAAAAAAAATTAAAACACACAATAGCTGTAAAAGATAAGTTGCTTCTTCAATTTGGTGAAGAAATGCCTGATTGTGTATAAGTACAGCTGGGATTCTGCAGGGCTGGGTAGAAAACACACCTGTCATTGCAAATCAGTTGACATGGTGATACAACCGAATATTTGCCTCCTATAAAAGGTCTCATAGGCCAAAGTGCAACAAATAAAGTACAGTGAAGTCCCTCACAAATCCTCTGGATTGGCTCTTTTTGTGTTGATACACAGGTAGGAAAAATGAAAGTGCTCTCTTAATCTTAATGGATGAGGCCATTCTTCTGACTAGTAGGTCAAACAGGGCCTTCAATGGGGACGGAAAGCCTAAAGGAAGCCAGTACACCACTGCTTCAGATTCTGCAGGGTGATGTCTTACTCTCCTTGGGTGGTGATGTGCTCTGCTGTGCTTGCTGCTGCAGCTTCCAGGCAGGCTTCATTTACAGCCTCTCATACTGTCCTATTCAGCACTGTAGTTGTACCTTAGGAGGATGTGCAGCTGTGGCAAGATTATGAACATATATGGAAGGACTGAGGCCTTCTGTGGTTCTAAATACCATATATGTGGTGACTCTAATATAGACAGGTCTTCAGTGTTGTGAAGTATCTTGTTGTACCTTTCTGTCTTGGTGTACATATGTAAATTGGTCCAAATTCTATCAGGGATGAGTTTTAGATTAGGAAAATAAAGGATTCTACTATATATTCTGGAAAAACTTTTTTTACCATTTGTTCTCAGTAGGTCTGGCGACCTCTTGATACCATCATCAAACTTGGTATGAGGGTTTCTGAGGTGGGGTGGCAGTTTTTGTTGATGTGGGCAATGCAGCCACCATTTTGAATCAAGATGGCAGTACGATATGTGACTGCCTGATTTTTGGAGTGATGGGTACAAACTTGACTGATTTCAAACTCTGCATGATTGTTCCTGGGGTGAGGGGGTCTGTGGTTTTCTTCAGTGTTGGACTACTGGTCACCATTTTGAATCAACGGTGGTCCAAAATGTGACTTAGGCTTGTCTTCACACATTTTTTTGTGTGGTGGGTCCAAATGGCACCAATTTCAAACTCTGCATGAGATTTCCAGAGGTGAGGGTAGCAGTTTTTGTCAATGTGGGGATGCTGCTACCCACTATTTTGAATCAATATGGTAGACCAGAATGTGGCTTAAGTGGGATTTTGTCTGATTTTGGCCATAACCATTCTAACCTGTGCTAATTTGTATGCCTCTGAAGATGTCAGCACCTAACTTGGCACAAGGGTTCCCAAGATGGATGAGGTGGTCTTCATTCATGTTTGGATGGCAGTTGCCATGTTGAATCAAGAAGGTGGACCAAATAAACCACAATTAAACATTAGCACCCCCCACCCCCAAAACACTGATTCAGGGCTAATGTTCCCCAGGTCTGGGGTGTGTGTGTGTGTGTGTGTGTGTGTGTGTGTGTTATTAGTTATCCACCCTTCACCCTAAGGTCTCAGGGCAGGTAACAACAATAAAACACAATATTACTCTGTGTGTAATACGCACACATACTGCACACGTGCACATACTGTAAAACTCACAGATTACCCTATCCACATAAAAACCACCATATTCTTTGGTAGACAGCACCAGGGTCTCCCTGCCAGTTCTAAATATGTGGCTTTATATCTTTGCCCCTGAAGCGTCCTAAGGAAGCAACTTCTAATAATTCATTGAAAACCCCGAAAAGCATTAAAAAAACCCACAACTGGGTGAAGTGGATTATTCAGGAATATGTACGTGGTAATAGATATTCAAGAGGTTACTTCTCACTTTAGTAGGCCAACAATAGGTTGTTGTTTTTGTCCCAGTCTGTTGTGATTAACAGAAATAATTTCTTCTAATACAACAATGGGGAACCTTTTTTTCCGGCCGAGAGCTGCATTGATCCATTTAAAACTGTTGTGGGTCTCATTCCAGTAGTGCACTAGGCACAACTTAAAATCACATTGGATGTGTGTGGGACTTCATGCCCCCATAATAGCATTTCCTCCAGAGGAAACAAAATACTGATTTTAATCAGGTTGTGGTAGATTGAGTACAAATTTCTGAATCGCTGAAATATAGAGTGAAAACTATTTCACTGGAAAACTTGATCTACTGCTCTGCAGCACTCTCCTTTTTTGAAAAGACCATTTTGAGCCTGCTCTGTTCTCATTCTGCTTAGAATTATTTTACCTTTTAGAATCAACATGAGTAGCTTTGACTTTGTTCTGTCTTGAAGGTAACTATTTATTACTGTGGTTCTTTAAATCTCTCGATTAATAGGAGCAATTAAACAATAGTTTAATTTCCATCAAATTAACTGCCCTAAGAGATAATTGCAACATAAATGAAGATAAATTTGTTTCAATACACCAAGAGTTTTATATAAGTCAAGAACTGAACCTCCAGTTTAAAATCAGAGGTGAAACTTGAAATGACAGGTGACCTAGTCTTAATACATGACTCAGATGGGCAGATGGGTCTGAGGATTAGATCCATGTGTGTTTAGACCTCTTGTGAGTGGCATTTGACATTAGCTGTGCACCAGTCACATTTTGCTACTGACAACTGGCCTTTTGTGACTAGGTGGAGATGTCCAGGCGCCACCCTTGGTGCTTAGCAACGCCACCTGCCTAGCTGCAGCCAGCTGGTCCGCCAGACACAGCAGCAGTAAATGTGCACCAATTTTTGCTGCTGTGCTCCATCCACCAAGCACCTGAATTGCCTGGTAGCGCAGCAACAAAAGACACCCTGCCGAGCGGATCACATGTTTGGCGGGATAGATGCATCTTTTGCTGCCCCGCTCCCCTGCAGACCCCCTGATTCGCCAGTCAGTAAGCTATTTATTTTGCTGCCCTTCTCCCGAGTGAATCAGGTGTTTGGTGGGGTAGAGCCCTACCCTGCAGACCCCCTGATGCACCCAGCTTGCTCAGTTGTGCTGGTCCCAAGCTACCACTTGGTAGAATGGCATGTGGGGCAAATCTCTGGGAGGTAGAACACTTTGGTAACAGGTACCTCTTCTCAGCCGTCCCTGGTGTGATAGCTCTGCTTTTTTGAAGATACTACCATCATCCAAGCTTTAGGACAGCCTTTCCCTCCAAACATTTTAAATGAAACTTCCATCAGCCCCATTCAGTATGGCCATGGTGACTAGGTTGGAAGTAGTCTCAGGCATTGGGCGGGTGACCAGCATTGGGACCTTGAGAGTAGACTACTTAGCAAAAACTGAAGCTGAACTATCCCTCAGTTTGGCCTTCCTTTTTTAAACTTGGTGCGGATCTACTCCAGGAGAAGTTACAAAAACAAATGCATCCTGCGTCAAAAGCTGCCCCCTCCTTTTTCTTTTTCTTGGAGATGGAGGCTGTGTTTCATTCAGAATAATTCTAATACTGTGACATTCTATCTGCGGTCTTCTAGCTTCCCTCTTGAAAACAAATGATTCACTTAACTGTTCTCATTTCAAATTCATTCATGTGGAATCCAGAAGAAATTGATTTAACTTTTAAAATATTTATTGTGATTGAAAACACATCTTGGTTTCAAGAGATTTGTGGTGTACACCAATAGCCTATATATTACTAATAACAACAGCAACAACAGACAAGTAAGCACTTTTACCATTAGCTTCCACTCCTCTGTAGTTTCTTTGTGCATCAGCTGCAAGACTGCCAGTTTATGTTGTTGGTCAGATCATGAAATTGCTCTTTAATGGAAGCAGGACTCCGAACAGAGGAGCAAAATGCTGCATCACAGGGTTTCTATGTAATCAAATTCTTTTAATTTTGTCTTTACAGTTGCACAGAAGATTGTTGCAACAAGGAAAAAACAGCAACTTTCGATAGGCCCTTGCAAATCCCTACCAAACTCTCCAAGCCACTCATCTGTATGTTCAGTCCAGGTTTCGGCAGTACATATCAGCCAGGTATGAAATAGAATGTAATTATTTGCATCCCTTTTAGTGGTAGATACAGACTGGGCAACGTGAATTGGCATTGGTAACCAGTGTTCTTGCATTTGACTCAGATTCTTCATATCACAAGGCAGCACTTTTACACATAGGAATAGAATATGGGTTCTGACAACCTCAGGCAGAGAGTATTTTCAGTTGTTCTTTGGATAGCTTTCTTTGAGTTACTGTGCCCTTCTGTTACCTTAATTTATATTGTATTTAGCTTTGAAGGTTCATAATGTGCAACCACAGTTAAAGAGCTAAAGAATCCCCAACCTAAATATGCTCTATGACCTTCTAAAAAAGGCCACTTAAATAGAGCCTGGAAATTGCTTCTAAACTATGTAAAGTTTAAACTATGTATTTCCATGTGTCTTTGTTGTCTGAACTTGGCCAAATGTGTGATACTTTAAGAGGTAGTTCACAATCAAGTTTAGAGATTGCCTTAGAGGTACAGTCATACCTCGGGTTGAAGTTGCTTCAGGTTGAGTGCTTTCGGATTGTGTTCTGCGTTACTTCTGGGTTTCGCCGCTTGCGCATTCGCAGACAGTCAAAATGACGTCATGCGCGGAAGTGGCAAATCGCGACCCGCAGACGCGGGTTGCGTTCGCTTCAGGATGCGAACGGGGCTCTGGAATGGATCCCGTTCGTATCCAGAGGTACCATTGTATAGGGTAAGAAAGGCATCTTGTATTAGGCTCAAATAGTGTAGGGGTATATACATAAAAAAACCAACCAACCACCACACAACAATGCCTTGTTTTAGAGCCACATAAAATCAGATATTGGAGCATCGGTGTAATATACTCTTCCTCACAATCCTTTTACAGGAGACACTTGGCTTATTCACCTGAAGTTGCTGAGCAGCTTACATGCATCCTCAAAAAGCATCTTATGAGGGCAATTCACCCAGTTACCAGACACTGTTGTTACCAGCCATTAGGCTGTGCACATATCTCCCTTTGCGAAATCACTTATGCAGCCTAAAGTGTCTATGTCTTTGTGTATAGTTGGAAGCAGAGCACGGCCACCTGCCAGCTTACCTGAGGGCCAATATTTACTCATTGCATGCAACTAACATTTGATAGCTTTGTTGAACATTAAGAAGTTTCAAATATGAATAAAACATTTTTAAAGCCATGGTAAGGAACCTGTGGACCTGCAGGTGGCAGTTGGAGTCCAGCAAGATCTGGATTTCCCTCACGTTCCTCACTTCTCCTGCTTTGCAAGATATAAGACCACATCAGAACAGGTTTATCGGACAACAATGCTTTGGGAGGTGTGCTCTATTGGAACAGTGATCCCAGGATTAGAAGTCCCAGATGTCCCTCTAATAATGTATGTTTTATGTTCATTGTTTCCTTAGTGAGAAAACAAGCATATTGTGTTAGATTCTCAAAATCCTTGGCCAACAGCAAATGTTTATAGATACTGTACTTTCCCAGTTTCCACAATGATGGAAGCTGCTGCTACCCAGTAACTATAATAGCAGTGGGAATTTTGCGGGGAGATGTGCCCCAATGGAACCAGGGTGGGGCAGTACTTAATTCAGAAGTAGCATTTTTTAAAAAACAAACAAACGCAACAAACCAATCCAAGCTCTTTAGCAAATACCAGTTTTGTGAAGCTTGGGGAATCCTTCCATTCCTTGAAGGGGATATCCCTCAGCTGTATTAGAGTGCTCTAATTTAACTCCTAGTCTGGAGAACTTTCAAAGGAGGAATCTGTGCAAGATACTAGGCAGGATTGTCATGTTCCACAAAACAGTTTTGCTCTAAACTCTCAGTGACACAAGATTAAAAGAATGAGGGAGGTGCTTCTAGCAGGCAAGCCAAGATAGAGTTTGCAGTACACTAAACAATGGGTTCTGAGGATCAAACTCGGGGGACGGGGGATGGGGGGGACACACATTTTTGGATGGCCCTGCTGGCCAGCCAACATTTGTGATGGTCAAGACCATGCTCATCTCTGAATAGGGAAATGTGAGATCCTGCGTGATGTCATGCTGAATTTAAGAGATACTTGAAGTGCTAGCACAATGCAAATGCCAGGGCTAATCCTCCACTCGCGAGAAAAGGCAGACTTTATAACATGTGTCACTTCTGTGGGGCTAAAAGTGTTTCCAAACGATTTGTCACACGGATGAGCTCCATCCCTCTTCCCAAGCTTAAAGGTGCAAAGGGGAAACACCTGCAGTTGTGCTGGGCTTTTGTAGTGTTTGAAGCACCTATCAAGCCAATCCAGCACGGACAAGATCCAGCCATTGTTCAAGCTCTGGAAGGATACGGAGGATTGTCCCAGCACTTGTGCTGTACTTCTGAGGTATTCTGAGTGGAGGAGAAGAGTTGGGGCTTATCAGTATTTATATTACACTTTTTAATGTGCTTAGAGCATTTCTGAAACACAATGCGAAATAGCTATTTCCTCATACCTCTTTGCAGTTTCTCATGTTTGCCAGAGGAAGATGGGACACACATAGTATTATGTGGATTTTGGTCAAGTTTGCCAAGATATTGGAGATTTATAATCAGAACGTATACCTCCTTTAACCTTTTCTACTAAAACAAAACTCATTTTCCTAGTATGCATCCTTATGTATCCCAAATGGCACTGCCTGCACATAAGAAGGATGCATTAGAGGACTCAGAGATGCCCCAACATTTGCAGGGGGGAAACTATGGAGTCGGAGAAATTTAGAGCATGCTCAGTTTGGAAAGCCGTTATACTGGAAAACTCTGGGAGTGGAATGAAAGAGGTTAGGCTGGCTGGCTGAAACCTTAAACTCCTTACTACAGAATTTTGTTGCCAGTCCAACTTCTGTCTTTCAGAAGAAGCTGTGTTGGGGAGGGGCAGCCCAAATTGACTTGAGACTCTGGTGCTGGAAGAAGGGGTTAGTCCTTTACGTCCAGTGGACCTTTCCTAAACTAAAACTTCCCCCAAATTTCTGTTTGCCTATTAGGGAAAACTTACAGGAAAGTAGCATGTAGGACACGGATTAACTCCCTTACAGTTCTGATCTAATTTGCTCCCTCCCCAGCTGCTTTTCTCTTAAATATTGAGACAATAGTTCCTGCCATGGATTTCCAGTATTTTGTCTGTTTTAGTCTTAGGTATTATACATGGCCATGTGAAGTTATGGAAAATATTTTTTATAGATGCCCTAATAGCAGCCTTGCGTTGACCTTCCATTAATCTTATCAAAGATCAGTGGTCTGCCTAGAGGTCCTTGCATCAGATGGCATAAGGATTAAACACAGTAAGAATTGTAAATACACTGCCACTCCTCTGTCAGCCTGTGTGGCTTTTTTGTATCTAAAGGCTACTGCATGTAATAAGTGGCCAGGGTGAAATGCCATGTGGTATCCGCACTGTGCAAATTTGTTGGGTACATACTGAATATTTTTTCCTCCAATGTGTACCTTTTTGTTTTTTGCTAGTTTTTATTTATATCAGCTGTAGAAGACTGTTGTGCCCATTCCAAGAGACAAATGTCCAACCAGAAACAAACTTATTCTTTCCTATAATTAATATGTGTTGAAAATCAGTGTTCTCTAGAAAATAATATTACAACTCATACTCTTCCATTCAGGACTTACTCAGTATTCTATGTAGTGTCCAGAAGGAATACACCTTGTGAATGATTCTAGGCCTCAAATAGTTCTCTATATACTGTTTTGCCCATCACACAGAAAATTTCTTCACACCAATCTCTTCCATGGTATCTGGATGATCTACTGATCAGTTCACTCAGCTTCCAACAGGGACTTAAGAATGTGTACTTTTCCTCATGCCTTCAGTTGCATGACTTAATTAGCAACAAAGAAAAGTGTTTCTGCTTATTATTCTGCAAAGAAAACATCTAGGAGGGAACACGGCATGTGGAGAGAGTGTTTCTGTTCCTGGACAGGCAACAAAAGATTCAGTAGCTAATCATCACAGTGCTGATGTATTTTCACACCAGCCTAATGAGGAACACCACTATCAGATGTCCTGCCAGGATGTGATTCTGTGGATGAGGTTCTGCAAACAAGCCTCTTCAGAGATGTTATGTTTCCTGTCTCAAGCCTGGATAACTCAGCAGCTCCATCTACCAGGAATTCTACTAATGACTGAACCAAGGCCTCATGTAAGAGAGATTTTTCCTCTCAGGCATGTCCCCTAGTTACTATGAAGCCTCCTTGAATGAAGGGCTAATTACCAAAACACACAGGTTCAGTGAATGTGGTCAAAGACAAAATGACTGGAGCTTTGAATCCCATGATTGGTGCTGTGAGTGTTCAAAGGGTGGAGACAACTCATCAGCAAAGGTATGCATTGCAGAAGTCCAAAGAAACCGGCCAAACTTTGCCCCAGGCACAATATGGGGCAGGGGCACAAATGCAATAGTGTGCTGTCTCAGTAGGAATAGTTCCTGTGATCTTCCATCAAATCTGTATTTGTAACACAGAGTGGGCAGATATTTCTCTTCATTCAGATGTCTCTAGACCTGTGGGCAAATACCCTGGATAATAATTGACCAAGGGAAATGGAATACACTTATTCTCTTATCAGACTCATTCACAAACAGAAGATTTAGGAGGGGAGCTTACTCTTATCACCTTGTACTTGCCCATTAGATGTGCTCGTGCTCTTCAGATCTCTTCGGGTTGCCATCTCTCTCTCTCTCTCTCTCTCTCTCTCTCTCTCTCTCTCTCTCTCCAGCAGTTTATTGGTAAAAAAACCAAAAACAAAAACAAAACCAATATTAAGACAAGACAAGTCAGTGTCATGTTAGAAATATTTAGCTTTTAAATAGCCTACGGTTAAAGTATATCATATTCCCCACGTATCCTAGAAAATATTTGTATTAAACAATCAAGTATTAAAAGATCAAGTAGTAGGTAACATGTTTAATTTCTTATTTTAATCATCCCATTCGCCATCATTCTCCAAGTCAGATTCTTCGGTATCTGAAAGATGTATTGCCATGTGTCACTTCTGAACAACATCCTTAACAGCAGCAACTATTTCTTCATCAGTGGGAGGTGTTGGATTCTGAGCCCCTGGTTTCAATTGTTTCCCTTTTCTGAACCAACTCATTAGAACATCTTCGGTGAAAGGAGTTAATTCATTGTCACTCTCTGACCTTTTCAACTGCACATCCTTCAGATTTTGGATCAAATTGTGTTGAGATTCCCTTTTGGAAGGAGAGATGCAAAGTGCTGGGAATATGACAACTGAAGGGAGATCAACATTATGGGACAACTTACTTGATTTTTATATGGAGGAAGGCACTGCAAGTACATCTTAAATCCATCCTTCGTTCCTAGACTATGGGAGTCTAGTTTATTGTTTGGGCTGCAAGTTGAACCCAGCTCTGTGGGCATCACAGAATAAAGCAGAGGATGCCCAAGGGATTTTTTCAATAAGCCTTTTGCCTTTGTCTCTTTCAATACTGCTTCTTCACCCCCACATTTCTCAATTACTTCAAAAATCTTCTTTAATTTTCTCCTGTCCTTCAGATGGTCCTGCATTATGCCAGCCTTAGCAAATATCTTAGCAAAGATCTTCAGGATCTAAGCTGGTAGCAAAGCCAGTTTGGGACCTCATCCAATGTGACAGATATGTTTGAAGTTTCTGGGGTTCCCAATATATTATTTGCTTAGCTTATGTCTTCTGGATTTTCCTTTCCAGATTCTTATCTCAAGCGATGCTTGAGAAGCACAACATGAAGGAGATGAGACCTACAGTTTGGTGATCTTGTACTTGGATGAGGATAAGATAATGGACAAGATGCCTCAGCAGCAGGAGCAATAACAATAACACTTCTAAACAACGTCATTTTCTCACAACTCAGGCTGCATTCTGTCCCACAACTTTTTAAGGTTGTCAACTCAGTAACCATTATGTCTCTTGATTACTATGATATGCCCTCCCAAGACCAAGACCTCAGCTGCGCTACTGTATCTGAACATCAACAACTTTGCTTGTCTTCTCTTTCATAATACCTTATCTTTTAAAAGTCTTGAATTGAAAAACACCAAGCAGTCTCCTGGACCTTTAAACGATTTTGTACTCTCAGATCTTATTCGGAATTCTTTGTCTATATCCATCCACAACGCATTTTGTTGTACGCCCAGCCAGATTGCTAATTCTTGAGTCAACTTTTGGTCAATCCTTTCTTCTTGTACCTCTGGAAGACCTTTGAAGCGTAAAACCATCTCTCTCTGGTGCATCTCCAACAGAGCTATCTGGTCCAAAGTAGTTTCATATAATGTCACTAGATCCTTTATTTCTTCATTAGTTGTTTCTTGATTTTTCCTCGGCCCTTTATTTTCATTCACTAATTTCTTAGAAGTGTCTTCCTGCTTGTTGATTCTGCTCTTGAGGTCCTGGACTGATTTATATGTGTGTTTATGTTTGATTGTTAGATCTTTTATTTGTTCAGAAAGTTCTTTTATTAATTTAGCATTCTGCTCATTTTTGCTATCCATTGCCGTTTAAGTTTTTGTCCATTTTTGCTATCCTCTCTTTTATATCAAGCTTAAATATTTGAATCCTCTGGGATTATCTTCCCTCTTTCCTTTCCATATTGCTTTTACCTTTTTAATGCTAATAGTTGTGTGAGTTACTTTCTCATCCCCCTGTCCTAGCCCCCTGATATTTTCTTAGTTAGTCTTATATCTATTCTGCTTGAGTTTAAGGGTGTTCCCAGATTCAGAGCTGCAGGAAATCCCTTCCCCAGGGTGTCATTGGCAAAAGTATACTTCCTGATAACGTAAGAGGAGGTGCCATCCCTGAACTAGACTGCCCATCCCAGAACCTCAGAATGGGAATTTGCTGTAAGGCTAAATTTTCTACTTTCCCTCTCTGTTGACACTGAATATGTTTTTATAATCTCATTTCAAAATGGTTTTAATCAAATCAAAGTAGGTGCTTACTTGGTCTTCTGCTCACAGGTCTAGCTATACTCCATTTCCCCCCTTATACTAATAATTTCATCTTAACTTCAGCAGTTCTACCTGTTTAGTTAAGGCAGGGATGGGCAAATTTGCTGAAATATTCTCTCCAGGGGTGGGGAAGTTCATGGGTTGCATACCAGGGTGGGGGTGGTGGTACACCTTAATGCAACCTTCAAGAATGGCAGACAGTTACTCAGCTGCTCCTTTTCCTTCGTTCTTGTGCATCCACTATTAACCCATATGGCACTGAAGTTTATTCCACAGTTGACTTTCTCCATGCACAAGTGCATGTGATGGTAGCTCATTCCCACAGGAGGCAGAGATGAGCACCAGCTTGGATGGCTTCAAAGAAGATTAAACAAATTCATGGAGGAGAGGGCTATTGAAAGCTACTGGCCTGGATGGCTTTGCCTCTGCAATTGGAGGCAGAAATTCTTCTGAATACCAGTTGCTAGAAGCCACAGAAGGGAAGAGGGATTTTGTGCTTCTATCCTGCTTGGTTAGCCACTGTGAGAACAGGGGGTGCTGGACTAGATGGGGCATTGGCCCCGTCCAGCAAGCTCTTCATGTTCTTATGTTCTTATTGCATTCAGATTGATCAGCTTAAGAGAAGTGCTTTGGAAGGACTGTGTGCCTTTTCAGCCTTGCAAACAAGGTGGCTGTGGGGGCTTTTGAATATCAAAGCTGTTACTGTAGTATTTGTGGATGTCCTTTTATAAAAGGAGGACAAGAGCAAAAGGCTATACTCTCGTTATTGAATTTAGTTTGGCGATATAGTTGCTGCTAGATGAATGGAACTCTGAAATAGATTCTGTTGAACAATCCTATGAATTAAGATCAGCTTGACAGCAGAACAAATTTTGTAACAGCTTTGGTCATCTTTGGATTGGTCCCGTAGTTGAAGCCACCTAGAATGTTGTTTTTCCTTCATCTAAAGAATCAGATATGGGTGATATGCTGAATGATCAAGAAAAATGTACTTTGGAAATGCTAAATTTTATTGTGGGGTTTTTTTTTGGGGGGGGGGTTACTTGAGATTGCTCAGTTTGGCTTGAAATCCTCTATCCCCACCCCACTCCATTTCCAGTGCAAACTGGCTAGTGGTTCTAGGATTCTGTGACCTCAGCTCCAGTCCACTATAGACATAGCACCACAAATTTTGGACAGTATGACTGATTTGTAAATGGTGTATAGTGCTATGCATCAGAAACAATATGGACAATATTCAGCTAATAGAAAAGAGAGGTTAGCTTTACAGTTCTTAACCCGAGGTACTATTTCTGGGTTAGCGGAGTCTGTAACCTGAAGCATTTGTAACCTGAAGCATTTGTAACCTGAAGCATCTGTAACCCGAGGTACCACTGTATTCCAGTTGTCTCTTCCAGTTAAGTTCCAAGAGTAAGAGAGATTGTGGTAATTTTTTATTTTTATTTTTTTAAACCTACTCTGCCTGCTAAAGATGAAATTAAACTTGTGAAGTAGCAATTGGCTTTCTTCCTGTAAAATGGATTTTAATCATTGCAGACCAGCAACGGAGGAGGGAGTTTAAGTGATTATTCCTCCTCTGTCCCATCTACTCCAAGCACCAGCCAGAAGGAGCTACGGATTGATGTTCCACCTACCACAAATACTCCAACTCCTGTTCGTAAACAGTCCAAGCGCCGGTCCAATCTTTTTACGGTAAGTGAACCAGGAGACAGAATGCTTGTCTGTGTTAATTCATCATTGCTCCTTGATTTACTTCTCTAGTGTTATCTATGCTGACCAACTAGGCATTTGTTTTGATTCTTTAGCAGAACAATAGAGAACTTAGCTCTTGAAGTAGGGACATGGGTAAGCTATGGATAGGGTTCAGGGGCATTAGGCTTCCCTGGAATAGTGAAGGGTTTCTCAAAATGCTCTTTTTTCTGTAGTACAAACTGTGACAAAAGTAAGGCGTCAATACTGCTGTCCTGCTCCTGATTCCACTCGTCTGCTTTCCCAGGCAGGAGCCAACAGGCCCTCTGCTCCACGTCCAGTAACCTTTTCCACACCATGGCACCCACCCATGGCTTGCCGCCTGAGGACTGTTCATGCAGGCACAGTTGCACTTGCTCTCCTTGTGCTCCATGGACGTTTCAGGTACAGTGGGCAGGATTATGTTAGAGAGTCTTTTCTGCTGTGGTGCCCAGAATGTGGAACTCTGTCCTAGTTGGTTTGCTTGGCTGATTTGCCAGTATTTCTCTCTTTGCCAGAAACATTTTCTTTTTGATAAGCTTTTGATTTACTTGCTACGCTGCTGTTGATTTGTTTGTTGACTCCTTTGTGGTTAACTGTCTGCTGCTTTTTGTAGGTTGGTTGCTGTTGGTTGATTATGGTTTAATGGATTTTTTAGCTTGGAAGACGCCTTGAGCCCTTCCATTGAAAATTGGTATGCAGTTTTGAATAAAGAAAATAAGTTTTGAGCTTATCTTGATTTCCTTTTCCATGCTGTGTCTATTCCTTTAAGCAGTATAGTAATAAAGACAGAATAATCTTAAACACTTCAGCAATGAACTTATTTTGTTTGCTCCTTATGGTCAGGACTGACCCAGTGGCAGGTGTTATGGCAGGTGACAAATTGTATGTGCTGGTGGTGTTTGAGTTGTGCTAATAATAGCTTGGAATGGGATCTGCCTAGTAGTCTGCTGTATATATTAGTTTAATTCTAATTTTAGAATTTCTTGTTGTAGATTTTGTTTAATTTTATGAGTTGTTGTATATCATGGATTAGTACTGTAAACTGTCCTGTGGTCAGTCTGGACAAAAGGTGGGTTAGAAATAAAGCTAACAAATAAACAGTTGGTTTCAATGTTTATTGTGATTTTATGTTGTTATATTCACTGTTGTTTTACAGAATATGTGCCCTGACCTAAGATCAATGGATATAGGGTGGGAGATGAATATTTTAAATGAATTAATAAATACTACAATGTTAGGCTTTCTAGGAAAAGTGGAATGTACTGGAATGTGCACACATTAGCTTAATGGTGATGTGACTCTGCTGTGTTGTGAGATTGTTAGATAATGTTTTCCTCCACTAGATGTCAGTGTCAGTCAAGGAACAGACTGTAGAACAGGCGAACTTGAAATGGTCTCTAGAAAGACCATTTGGATTTGTATGCAGAAATTACAGCTTCTTCTTCTGCTCATATTTTGTTTAGGATCCTGATGTGAGGATGTGCATATTTTAATATTGAAGGCAATGGATTAAAATGGAAGGGTTAAGCACACAGAGTTGTATCTAGTCTTCCCAAGAGCTCTGTTCCAGACGGGGAAGCTCTGCTGGAAGAACCTGGGGTGGCCATTGTCTCCCATTTCCCCACTGTCACCAGAGCCCCCAGGAGGGCTGGGAGACATTGCCAGGGGAAGGGCAAACCGGTGACTATCGCCTCTGCTTTGCCATTCCTTCTGCTAGTGGGAGCCTCTTTTCATGCAGGGACATTTCTAGATCCAGCCCATTCGTATTGTTTTTCACGAGGAATAAACAGTACAAAGAACAAAAACTTACTTCATTGGTTCTAAATTTAATCCATAAAGCCACTACTAATAAACCTCTATTCATTGGAAGTAAAACTGGCTGGCAGAGGTAGATTCATTTACTTGTTTATTTTAACTACAGTACTGCAGAAATAATTGGATGCTCTAATATTTTTACATACAACTACAAAATTGAAAATGGGATTTTTGTAGTTCCAAGAAGAGAAACGCATCATGATTGATCAGATAATGTAAAAACTGATAATACTAACTAACTAGTTGTTAGTTTAATTTACACATAGAAAATCCATGATAGATTATGCTGTGTTGTAAGTGCCCCATAACAAAACAACAAATATGCTAGAAATTAGATAGAAACTTACAACAAATTGATCTTTAAAAATATTGTTTCTACAAGGATGCTGATATATTAGTGTTCATCAGAAATGATGCTGTATTTCATACTCTTTCACTTGAATTAAAGGATGGTAGCAGTGGCCATTTCTGTAATGAATAAAACTTTCTACGACTAAAACTTCCTTTCCAGATGCTCAGATTGTTGCATGACACACTTTTGTGGACTGAAAGAGCAACTCAGCCTGAGCAGCTGCAAGGTTTATCATATTTTGTAAAATTAGTTTTGTAATACATAAGAAATCCCACATATTATTGTGGCTATATAATCAGTAGTGTGATTTCTCTGAAGAAATTTACTTTGTGCGCAGCTTTTTATGATATAAGGTATTATTTTAGGTCTATTGTTCAAAGTACGCAGATATAGGTCATTGTTGACCAAGCCACCTAATCTTAATTACCCTTGGAAGATAAATAATATTTACTGTAAGCCAAATGAGTGCCCATCTCAAAGTAAGGCTTATTTGTTTAGTAAACAAAAGCGCAGGTCATTTTAATGAAAATTTCGCTTCACTGAGCAATGGATTTCTGCATCTCATTATATGCAGAATATTATATATTATATATGGTATGGTTGTGTCTTTAGATAAAACTATTATAAACAAATTGTTCTTTCCCAGTTTTTTAAAAAAATAAAAAGTAGCAGTAGTCCATTAAGAATGTGTTCATACCTATTTCCTGGTTTTGAATGTGAGCCATATGCAGTTGAAAAGAGGGGTAGGGGAATCTACTTGCCCTCAAATATGTGAAATTACAGGATCTATTAGTAGCATAGATATTCTAAAAGTGCTAAAAGATCTTGAATGTGGGCTGCATAAGATATATGGTGTTGGAGAAAACTAGAGCAGGCTAAAGCAGGTTTTTTGTGCCTGATAGGACTAATTTTATTTTTTAAATAATAAAATATATTTCTGTTAAAATATTTAAAGTGGTTCACAAGCAAAATTCCCCAGCCAAAAATATACAAACAGGAGCTGTTCCTAGCCAACTATTATGGATTTAGGGAAGGATATCCAGAAGGACCGAGGAAAAGCTGTGAGAAGCATGCAAATGTGGAAGAAAAAATTAGCCTGCTCTCGAACTTGAGAGAAGCGGGGACTTTGGCATGTAGTTGAGGGTGTGGTAAACTCAAGAGCTTTTACTGAGGCCGTAACTCAGCAACAGGGAGTATGAGGTTCGCCACATGGTGTTGGACTCCAACTCTGATCTGTCACAGACAGAATGGTCAACACAGTAAGGGATATGGGAAGTTGCAATCCAGCAATCCTGAAGGACCACATGTTCCCCTTACCTGCTCTACCTGGCTAGCCGTACAGGTGAGTCAGGTTGGGAGAATGCAAGCTACCCCCTTTTAGGCCATCCAAATAGTATAACTTATATCAAAACACTGTATACTTCTCCTGTTCCCTGAACTATACAGATTTTGTTTTTCACATGCACTTAATTCCATGATGGTTATTCTTTGAAGTTCTGTGGTCTGAAATTTTAGTTTTCTTCTTCCATTCCTTAAAATACAAAAAGTAGTTGTGACTGATATCCTTATTTTAATTTGCATTCCAAATTTAAACGTTTTAGACAACTCAGTAATGCATTGTAGATAAGCAGCATGATTTCACATCACTTGGTTTTTATTAGCATTCAGTTGTGGCACTGGACATCACCAGTATGTTCACTTCATATATCATCTATGATTTGAAAAGCGCATGAAAATGTTTCCCCATTTTCAATATTGCGTGAGTAATGTTCCCACTGAAAAGTAATGGAGTGAAGTTGTCACTTGTCAGCATAGTTATTAAGGGGGATGACTTTTAGGTCTTGCTCATAATAAAATAAATCTGTCACATGTAGATTTACTTATCTCACAATAAAGGAGGAGGGTAGGAAGTTCTATTTAAATAAGATTGTGTGTATTTGTCCCACAGCTGTGTAAAAGCAAGCAAGATGATTCTTACCCCGTGAAATGCTTTAAAATAGACAGTACTTACGTTTTGTTTTTGTTCTGTTTTTAAATTAACTAAGATAAAGTAGCCGTTTGTTTTTAAAGGAAAGCTTTATTGTATCTTATCCATTGATCTTTATAGTGAGAGAGGTATGCAGATAAGAATGATTAGCATTTGCCACTTTTATACTTCTCAAAGCAGCTTGGTTTTCCAAGCATTGTTGGTTTGACTTTGATGCTATCATTCGAAAGTAGTAAAAGAGGAAATTTAATGAAATTTAATTCCAATCAAGGTAATCCATAAAATTACACTGCTGAGTAGTTAATAGCCTTTTAAAATCCCATCAGATGATAATTAAGTATATACACTTGTATAAGGAGTTGCCTATGTAGAAAGGCACACAATTTCCTGTTAGCTTTTCTTGTGTCTGCATTGAATTCACAGGAGTTGCTGCTGAGCCATTTAAACGCTTAAATATTAATATGTAGGTAATATTTTAATTATGTCTTCTGATCTATCTTCTGGTGTGTTAAAACAACTTTTTAAATTTCAAATGTGAATATGTGAAAATATGTGAATTGGTGTTATTAATAACAGTGTTAACTTTGCTTTTACCTTGCAGTCTCGGAAAGGGAGCGACCCAGACAAAGAGAAGAAAGGATTGGAGAGCAGAGCAGATAGTATTGGAAGCGGTCGTGCAATCCCAATTAAACAGGTATATTCTTTTGTGTGTGTGCATGTGTGTGTATGCACACAGGCCTACGCACACACACGTTTTCCTGTAGTTGGAGACACACCTCAGGTCTTAAACACCATGATGCTGGGCTTGTGTGCCAAGATTTGTTTGATGTGCTGTGGTGATGAATGTTGAAGTCACTCACTTGACATCAATTAGGAGAGGTTCCTATGTGTATTAAAATAGGATCATTAGAATAAGAAGAGGGAAAATGTGACAACAGGCCTAATGAAGTGCAGTCTGCTGGCCTGCATATGGAGCGTGCTTCTAGGCTGAGCTGGCTTCAAAGCTTGCCTTTGTAGAGAGGGCTTTGATTGGGCCGTTTGCTGCCAGTCGACAAGGGTAAATCAGATCGCTGTACAAGAGCCCCTTGTGATCACAGAAATAGCCTGATGTGGCCCTCATTTGCTATTGCAGAAAGACATCTGAACACTGTTCCAGGCTGGTTTGCAACAACTAGGCAATTAGTTGCGATAATCATAGCTGGTGTGTCAGCTGTGCACTCTTGTTTGTAATTTGCTAATGAAGGAATTGTAACTTCATTTAGACCTTGTTATATAGGAGAACATTTACAGTCATAGTATGTGGCCTTAATTAAACTTCCTCGTTACACTACAGGATTTGAAATTGAGGATTTGTTTTGGTTTGTTTGACTAGAGCAGGTTCACTTGAGTAAGTGTGTGTGTGTGTGTGTGTGTGTGTGTGTGTGTGTGTGTAGAGAGAGAGAGAGCGCGAGAGAGAGCATATCTGTTACTAAACTTAGGACTCATAATTTTTGGCCTGTACATCAGTTCAACATATTTATGATACTTGGGTATTCTGAGGTTTTTTAGGCTTTGATAACTTGACCGTTGAAGTCAATGTCCTTGGTCCCCATTAACTTGCTCGGAAAGTTTCCCGTGGCAAAGAAGTTAGGTGGTGTGCCTTCTCATAAACATTTGCCATGTTTCCTTGATAATTTAGGTGATTTAACCTGTAATAACTTGTGGCCTTCCACATGTTGTTGGACCACAGCTTCCATCAGCCCCAGCCAGTGAGGTCAGTGGTCGAGAATGATGGGAGCTGTAGCCCAGCAAAATCTGGAGGGTCACAGGCTCCCGACCTTGGCTTTGCATCTTGATAGTAGAAAAATGCAAATATTCTGTGTGCCACTAATGATGTTACTAAAAACAATTTTTAATAATAATAATAATGTGATAGCAAAATATTTCAGAATATAATTTGTATAGGGATTTTTACAAATTAGCCTTCTTAGACTCAATTTTTCTCAGGACACATGTGGGAAAGGCTAGAAATTAAAATATTGAAAATGGTTGAAGATTTATCAAAGGTTAAACACCCCCCCCCCATCATCTGCCCCTAAACTCATGTGTTGGAAGATAATTTTAAAGTTTCATTGGGGTCTGTGAAGTTGCACCTGGATAAAAGTTGCTATGTTACTTGTGTTCACACTAAGGCCAGAAAATGCTTAGTAATCCCCATATTTCTATTTTCCCCTTAGGGGCACAAAATGTGGTTTATTGAATACCAGGCTTGCAATATATGTAGTAGTGATTTAAATTCTGAGTATGGCTTGGAGATTGCAGGATTTTTCAAGTTCAGCTAGAGAACAACCAATAGCCCAAATGCCGGAACAATAGTTTTATTGTCAGCTGTTTGACACTGTTGCCAAAATCAGCACCAGTGTCTCCTATGAAGAGTGACTGAAATGCCACATTTCTATGTCAAGATTGCCTTTGTTGTGAATATTGCCCTTTCCCAGTATATCGGGAAACCCAAAATTAGGGAGTCAAGCACTGTTCTTTTCATCCCTGGCAAGAGCTTTGTGCTCAGATTGGCCCAACAGTCCTTCAGCATGGCTATCATCCTCTAAAACAGGGGTCCTCAAACTACGGCTCGCGGACCAGATCCGGCCCGCCAGGATCCTGAACCCGCCCCACCTGGCAATCGCCGCAGCTGCAGCAAGATGAACCTTTTTGGCCCGCCAGGCAGCACAAGGGGAAGCCGACAGCCACTACGGCAGCGGCTCCAGTGAGAGCAAGATCGAGAAACAACTGTGCTTGGGCCCCCCAGGCCCGGCGCGGGTTGGCAGGGTTGAGGGAGTGGAGGCGGGGAGAGAGGTGAGCTGGGAGGAACACCAGCCTGTGTTGGGCTCTGGCTGCCTGGCTGGCTAGGGTTGAGGTGAAGGAAGCCTCAAGCGAGGGCTGCTGTGGTGGCGGCAAAGCAGCAGCAGCAGAAGATACAGTCGGGGGTATGGCATGTTTGGGTTCTCTTCCCTCGCTGCTGGGCGCACGGCTGGGGCCCGGGCGGGTGCGTGACAGCCGAAGGCGAGAGCCCTTCCTTCCCGTGCCGTCGTCCTCTCGCTGCCACCCACCTCCCTTCTCTTCCCTTCCCTGTCCAGCCCCCAACAGTGTCTGAGGGACAGTGAACTGGTCCCCTGTTTAAAGAGTTTGAGGACCCCTGCTCTAAAACGAAGGTTTGGAGTGAGAACTTGTTTTTATTTCTAAAACGTCTGCTTCTGGGCCAGTAATCTCTCATAGCTCACACATTTTAAAATATATTTCATGTAGCAAAACAATTAGTATGGAAACCAAATAATAAACTATCAATTGTAAAACAGCAGCAGGGAACTACAGGCTACATCTAGACACAGTAAGACTAACCCACCACTAGCTCGTGCTCAATTGTTTCTCAGAAAAAATGAATGCTTTCCAAAGTAGGAAAGTTTCAGCGGTTTTAACTGAAGGAAAGGAGAGAGCTCAGGAGGCAAGAATTCCTGGGCAAATAATTCCTAGTAGCTGCTTATTGAATCTCACATGGCTGGGTTGGGACAAAGCAGAGCCTCTTCTGCTTAACTTGAGGACATCCATACCTCCATTTGATTATTGTAGTTGTTACTGTAAATGTTTCTGTCTGCTATGTGTTTTCTAAATTGTGCTTTTTGGTACTGTTGGCCTTGTCATCTTTTTTTACTATCATTTCCATTCTATTCCTGATGTTCAGTCCATGAGTGCTGTTGCTCACATAATCAAAACTGTATCCCCATTGCCCAAGAGTGAGCTCTGAGGGTGCTTGGGACACCCTTCCACTAAGGCTTGCAGAAGTCCAAACATTCCTTAGGCAGAAATTCTAAGACAGCCCAGTGAAGACTGTGACTGTTTAGTGCTAGAGATGGAAGGGAAACCTGCTGGGAGGAGAATGGAAGGGAGTTGTTGAGATTCTGAGTAAAGAGCTTGCTCTCCCAAGGGCAGCATTTTGTTGCCAATCCAAACTGTATTATTTATTAAAATCTTATTTATCCTCTGTTGCTGTTTTATTTTGTTGGAGTATTTTTTTTTCCATAGCAAGCACTATATTTCAACAAAATCAAAGTAAAATTGCAGAAATTTCATGTTGTGAAACACTTTTCTTTCCTTGGGCATTTACTCATACTTGGTTTTCATAACATCTAATAACAGTGGAGATACATGAACACACACACACACACACACACACACACACACACACAGTATCTATAATGTGACGGGGGTCCCATACTCCCTTCTGCTGCTGTGTACATAATAAAGGGGTACTAGTTATTGAAGAGGTGTTTTGTGTTTTCATCCCCTTTACTATTTTTTATTTTATTTTATTGGTACTGTTCTGTTCTATTAACTAGCTTCTTTGCTAATGATAGTTGCCAGATTTTATTGTACCATGAAGACAGCATGGCATCCTTCAACAGTTTCCAATATCTGGCTATCATTAGTCTTGCTGCTACCAATAATTGTCCAGTAAGGTGTTTATAATGCAGGTCCATAATATCTCTCAAATAAAGGTTGGGTAGTGCCAACTCTGGACATTTAATAACCTGCCCCATTATTATTTTGACTCCCGCAAAGCATGTTCATCATATATGCTGATGCTGAAAAGAAAAAGATGTGCTGCTGAACTGAGTTGCCATTGAGCTGTTTGCCGTGAGACCAAGATATTCTTCCTGCTAAGTCACCACCAAATGTTGCACACTCTTCTACCTGCTACCTGTCCCTATTAAATCTTCTACAATGTGTGGTTTTTGTTAGTTGATACATTTCAAATATTTTTAAGTTTGCTGCCTTCGTGGTTATATATGCGGATCTCAACATTTTTAATTACTTGACCAAGAAAAACGTATGTGGTTTTAATTTATCTAGGGCTGTGAATAGAATGATTACATGTGACTATGTAAATTGAAAAGAAATGTGATTCACGTTTGTGAAGACATATATAATTACTGGTACATATAGGAGTGTTCGTATAAACATATTCCTCACAAAATACGATCATTAAAATATGCTTTCCTGCAGCAGTGCTGCCAAATAAGAGGGCTATGTTTGAAATTGTTGTGAATCTTTGCGTTCCCTGTTTCCACCCCTCTGTCTAGCTGCAGATGCACAAAAAATAATTTAACATCAAGTCAGCTATAAAACTGCTCCGATGCTTTTCAGTAAGTTACAACTAGTACATGAAATTTCATGAACAAAATTACTCTTACTGTAATGTTATATAGCATAACCTTGACTAAATAAACGGTAGCTTCTTCCCAGTACCAGAATGTTAACAGTTCTGTATAGCCAGGGCTGGAAACATATTTTTCAAAATTCCAGACACTAAGTATTTGTGGGTCAGGGTTCTAGGAGTCTACCCACACACTGCAGAGAATAGTCATATATGTCAGTGAGATAGATTTAGTGTAAGTGGGCAGTAGACAAGACTTTACTAACCAATCTGGTTACCTGTCTAAAGCCACAGCATTTTCTCTTTTAAAAAAGTATCAGGAGAGGTGGATGTTGCAGTAAAGTCTACTGTGGCAGGGCTGTGACCATCTTTTTATCCAGGCAAGTGTTGTACATAAAAACTAAATCTTAATTTCAATTGATGGTTTGAAAACAAAATAGCGCTCGTCACAGTTTGTGTAATTTTCTAATCTGAGACATTGTCTGATTTGAGCCAATGGCTGGATGCAATTTGAAAGTTGATTGGGGTATATATTCAAGGCAGAATTGAGTGTTCCATAAAAGCTCCCGAAATTTGGTTGTTCCCCTCTGTCTTGTCATGGGAGACAATGGAGGAGTAAGCCTTTGGGAGTGAAGTCAAACTGTTGGAAGGTTTCAGCGTCTGTTGTGATTTTATGCAGAAGAGACATGTTTTGTTGCAGCTGGGGCAGATGAAGGCAACTGGTTGTTCTGCTGCAGCTGCACCATGATGTTCCTTCTCTCTGCACTCCTCCCAACAGTCATTCCTCCTCTGGTCATTACAGATGCATAACTTGTCTGTCTCCAGGCACTGGGGTCGTCTGCCAGGGATTCCCACATGGCAGGATGTTGCCAGCCTTCATGTTACATTTGTAGACATCTTTGTAACACAGAGTTGGTCTGCCAGCAGGCAGAGCATGTCCTTGGAGATCCTGCCATACTCCACTCTTTGGACATGACCAAGCCAGCATAGATGTCACTGAGATGGGAGTGTGAACATGCTAGAAATGTGGGCTTGGGAGAGTACATCTTTGTTTGAAACTCTTATTTTGAAATGTGATACTAAAAATCTTCCAGTGCATGTGGAAGGCCTTGAGGCATTGTTCCTGGCAGTTGTAAGTTGGCCACAGCTCACTTCCATAAAGCAGCATGCTGAATATGCAAGCCTGGTAGACCTTCATATTGGTATTGGATGTTATCATCACGTTCCCTTTTCGAGAGCCAAGCCATTGCTGTAGCTGTCTTGTCAATACAATTGTGCAGCTCAATATTGATGAAGAGGTTGCTGATTATGGTGCAACCCAGGTAGACAAAATCGTCTACCACCTCAAATGTGTGATTAACAGTGCTGATGTGTGGAGTGCTGTCGAAATCCTGACTCAGGATGTTGATCTTTGGCTGTCTGATGGTTAGGCCGAAATCTCTGCAGACTTGGGTAAAAAGGTTGTTAAGTCTCTGTAGAGCTTCCTCGGGAGTGTGTTGTCAAGGCTGTGTCATCTGCACACACTACCTCTTGGATAAGGACCCTCCATGCTTGTCTTGGCCCAGTGACATTCCAGATTGAACAGACCCTGTTGCTCCTCAAATGACAGTACACATCGCCTTCGGTTGAGCTGAAGGCATGTGAAAGCAACAGGGAGAAGAATATGCCAAAGAAAGTTTGGATGTGAGCACAGCCCTGTTTCGCACTGCACTTTATAGGGAAGATGTCCCAAGAATGAAATGTCGTACTCAACTGTGCCGCATATGTTCTTGCTGAAGGACACAATCATCTTATGAAGCTTAGGTTTGCATCCTATCTTGTTGAGCTGTGTGAAAAGTCCATTTTGGCTGATGAGGTCAAAGGCCTTTGTCAGGTCTATAAAGGTGATGTACAAGGGGGGTCTCTGCTCTCTGCATTTCTCCTGAAGCTGGTCAGGTGAGAAAATCATGTTGGCCTCTGATCTCTAAAGTTGCACTATGACCTAGGATAGACCCTGTCAGCAGGTGACTGGTATATGTTGAGAACTACACAGGTAAAGGCTTTCCCCACAGTACTCAGCAGGGATATCTCACGGTAGTTTTTACAGTCATGGTGATCACCTTTGTTTTTGTAGGGTCACAATGCTAGAGTTGTGGCACGAATCCTTGTTCTCAAAACTGCCCAATCCTTTGGGCATAACTCCTTGCCTTTCTCAGTGTAGCAAGTATCTTTATGCAGGGCACACACGCAACTCACAAGAGCCTTATCTTTTGCAGCGATAACAGGCTTCACGCCCTTTATGCAGGCCTCAAACCAGTCGGGGATCTGTTGCTCTCTTTTGCCAAAGGAGGACATAGCTCTATTGTAGACTGCATCTTCGATATGGTTCCACCTTGCTTTGATGCTATCTCTGGGGCAGTTCATTAGAGCTTGTTTGGCGGAATTAGAGAAGCATTCACAAAGTTCAGGTATGATATTCTGGCAATGTTGATTCAAGACCGCACTTTCTACCATAGGCCCTCTTTGACTAGAGATTAGCTGATCTGTATCTGGAAAACTAGTGAAGGATTGGGGTTGAAACTTGATTGCTTATTCATCTTGTCAAAGTGTGATGGTTACAGTATTGGGCTAGGTTCTGAGAGACCAGGTTCAAATTCCCACTTAGCCATTAAGTTCACTGGGTGATGTTGGGCCAGCCACAGTGTCTCAGCCTAACCTCACAGGGTTGGTGCAAGGATATAATGGGGGTGGGGCAAAGTGTGTCCTCGGAGGAAAGGTAGGATATAAATGTAAAAATAGATAACTATATCACTGAAATAATTCCCTTCCTGCAGTTATGTTTTGATACCTACTTTATTTTTTAATTAAGTTTAACTAATCTAATATTAATTTCCACATGGTGCCTTAGTAGGGAGGCACTGTTGTAGAGGGTCCCCTCTACCTCCAGTGTATTGCTGTGTGCATTGCAGGGACCAAGTCTACCCTAGGGCAGGGATGAAGAACCCTTTTCAGCTGGTGGGTCAGATCTACTTGTGGCCAATCTCCACACAGGCCACATTTCAAAGGTGGGTGGGGTCATTTGATGTCAAGTTTATCTAGCCCACACTTGAAGCGGTGCTCCTAATTTTTCCTTCCTAAGTGTGGCTAACCTTCATTGTCATTTAAATTTGGCAACAAAAGCAGGTTGTGCTGCTGCTTCATTTGGGAGCTCCCAGCTGAATCTGACGCTGGCAGCACAGCTTGCATTTGGTGCCAATTGTAAATGGCACCAAATATAAACCACAATTTGCAAAGGAACAATCAGGTGCTCGCTCTAAGGCACGCAATTGGGCTCACAATTGTTACTCTGCAGCTGCCGCTTTACTTGACATGCATCTGATGTCATATCACATCAGATGAATTACAGGTTTGTATGGCTGAGGAAAATGGCTTCATGGGCCAAATGAGAACTCCTAGAGGGCTTAATTTGTCTCAAAGGCCAGAGGCTCCCCATGCTTGCCCTCTAGGGGTGAATTCTGCTTCAGGTTGGCTTTAGCGTGATGGAGGAGGTAATACCCTTATAGTCCAAACTTAAAACACTTTTTTTCTTATTCATAATTCTTATTCACTTTTGGGAGGTGGGGGAGAATCTTGTTGTCATGTAAAGGCCAAGTCAGAATGAGATTTGAAAAGTGTCTGTCAAGATCAAACACAGAACCCATATGGATAATCTTATACTTCTATTTTTATGCCCTCCAACTACCTGAACTATGCAATACAGTTTCTCAAAGTATGAATATTTACAGCTGTGCCATTTATTTTAAGGTTACCAGATTTTTTTCAAAGAATCCAGGGACACTTTTTTAAAAAAAAAAATTAAAATAATAATTAAGTAGTAATATCTTCTCTTCTGTGGTCTCCTCTGTCGTGCAGCCTTCCTCTGGGCCCCGGCCTGCTATCTTCGAGTGCTAGCTGCCGTGGAATAGGCTCAGGTTGGGCCTGGGCTCGGCCACGTGTCCTTGCCCTCCTGGTGCTCTCCTATCTCTCCTCCTCAGTGGCAGCGGCAAGGTCAGGGCTCCCCTCTTTTTTCTCCTTCCTCTTTCTCCCTCTTCCTTCTCCTTCTCCTCTCCTTCTTCTCCCTGCTGGGAGCGCCGCTGAGCAGTCAGCTGGGTGGCCAGGCACTCTCGTTCCCTGCTCACTTTGGGTCACGGGGGGGGGGCAGCAGTTCCCCCAGTTGTCACGCTGGGCGTCCCTCGTTCCCCCTTGGCTGGGGCAGTGGCAGCAGCAGTCTCAGTAGCTCAGAGCTAGCCTGGTAGTGCAGTTGGCTCTGGCTGGCTTCAGGAGCTGCTTGCTGCCATGGCGCCCACCATTTTGCCTCTCAGGAAGCCCCCATATGATGTGTCTTGTGCAGTTGAACCAATCACACAACGTTAATTCCCTACAAATAAATCTGCAACACTTAAAATATAAATCCGGGGATATTAAATGAAATCCGGGGACATTCGGGGGACGGATTTGGAAATCCAGGGACTGTCCCTAGGAAACAGGGACATCTGGTAACCATAATTTACTTCCCATCTCATGGAGAAACATTGTTTTTCCCAGTAAATACAAACCCTTGCTTGTGAAAAATTCTGGATACTTCTAACCTGATCCTCATTCCCGCTTTGTCTATTGGGAATTACTTGCAAATATAATAAAATTGCAGCCTTGACCTTCAGGGTTAGGGATCTTGCTTAGTATTCTTGCGTGTGTACAGGTAAACGGCGTTTCCGTGTACTGCTCTGGTTCGCCAGAAGTGGCTTAGTCATGCTGGCTACATGACCTGTAGGGAGCTGTACGCCGGCTCCCTCGGCCAGTAAAGCGAGATGAGCGCTGCAGCCCCAGAGTCGTCCGTGCCTAGACCTAACGGTCAGGGGTCCCTTTACCTTTATATGTACAGATATGCAAGCAAGTCCTTCTTAATTCAGACATAATTCAGCAGTGCACATAAAGCTGGATGAGCAACAGTACTGGATTGTATCCCAAAATTATATAGATTGTTATAGCAAATTTGTTTGAATGTATGCTTGTTGGAAAAAAAATAATTTGAAATGTGAAACTTGTTTTAATTACATATTCAAAGTATTTCTTTTCATGGTGACTTAAATAATGATTTAAATCAACTGCTGCTGCTGTATTGTGTCCCATATTTTATGTTGGTATACAGTTTATGATTTTGTTGTGTAGGATCTCATAGAAAATGAGTCTACCCGCACTAGATTATATAAACTGTTTTCAGCTTCCAAGAATCATGTTTGTAAGCTTGCTTTCCATTTTCTGCCAAATCTCTGTCAGTAGGACATATTAAAGCAAAAAGTGCACAACAAGATACATAAAAGCAAGAGGCACAGCTCAGCAGTGAGTGGGCTTGTCGTGTATTAATTTTTCATTGCTGTGGAGAATTGTACGTACATAATCGCTTGATTGCAGTGGGAGTTAGCAATCTCCTATGGTGTCATTTGCATAAATCTTGTTAAGTCAATGGCAGTTAATGAAGTACAAATGAGCCTGGAGAAGGTGACATGCAAATCGTGGGTGGCAGATGGGAGGTCTGTTTTTGGGATGGCAGCTGTGTGCTATTTCCCTTTTTTCTTTCTAAATTGGGGCATAAATAAATAGTAAGAACTGGCCTTTAATGCTCTGGCTCTATGTCTCCAGTATCTATATTACTGAAAAAATACACCATTTAAATAATAAACATATATGACTTAATCAACAGAATACCTTCTAGATTTTCAGTAAACTTTGAATAATCAGTTGTTAGACAACAAATCTAATGAGGGCAGCAGCCGTTCACCTCCAATGCAAAACAGAATGAGAAGTGAATCTCTCTAAAACCATCAGAAATGTGTCAGCTAACAAGCATTCCCCAAAGGTAACTGGCTAGAGAGCAGCAGTGCCTGAGCAAGAGTTGTTTATACAAGAATAGTAAAATCTAATAGCAAGTGACTGACTCACTTTCAGCTCAAGTTTGTCAACTTAAATTATGGGTATAAGGACTGTATCTCTTGCTAAGATAGGATTGTGACAAATGTCTCGATATTTTCTTGATTTAATAATCATACATTTTATTGTTTCAGATGTTTAATATGAATTACGGTAAATAAAAGGAGGTTGCAAGTGGATTCA
The DNA here is from genome assembly GCF_965113315.1 of Podarcis vaucheri. Classification (NCBI taxonomy): domain Eukaryota; kingdom Metazoa; phylum Chordata; class Lepidosauria; order Squamata; family Lacertidae; genus Podarcis; species Podarcis vaucheri. The sequence continues at coordinate 133,799,073 of NC_138759.1, forward strand.
GAGTCTGTCGAAAATATCATGGCTTGCATTAATAGCCAACTTTAAACAGTGCCAAATTTAAATGGCTCTCAGTCATTCCTTTGCAAGTGCACCTTGTATTCAGTGCTGTTTAAACTTGTTTCCAAATTCAAGCCATGCTGCTTTGAGACAGGGCTGGAGGAGGATCCAGTTGGTGTCATATGGTGAATGATTCCCTGCTCCTGAAATAACATGTTGGGTGATAGGATGGCAGGTGCACAAGCAGCCCCTGTGCAGGACAGCTGAGCTTGCCTCCTTTTGCCATTCAAGAGTGCATCAAACCCTTTCTGGTTGTCCAGTAGGAGGCAGCTGGATTGGGGCGCTGGTGGCTGCTGCTGGCACAGCAGCCGGGGCTGAATGCATCCCTTCCAACTAGGGGCTTGCTGGTGAGGAGGGTTTGGCTCAAATGACAGCCCTCTGGACAGCTCCTGGACCCTGATACCCTCAAGGTTAGAGTAGATGGATTATATCAAGTCCTTGCAACCTAATGAAAGAAGCAGAATGAGGAGAAGTGGCACGGGCATTTTTCATGTTTTCCCCTTTAATATTAGGAAGAAACAGTAAACATATGAGTAGGCAGAATTGGGGTCCTTTACTGTCTCCTTTTCATTCAAGTGTTATATTAGTTTTATTTCCTTCCAACAGTAAATCTGCTCCACTTCCCAGTGGGGAGGAGTTGTGGTGGACCGCGTGGCCACCCACTCCCCACCGGGGGCGGGGGACCTTGTTCCCCCTTGCCTGGGGGATATCGGGTACGTCAACCCGCCAACCTGCTGGCCGGGGGGCGTGGCCAGGGCCGTTTAAGCGGAGGAGCGAACCAGAAGACTTCCTCTTTGGCTCGCTTCCTCAATCACCCACCCTCCCTCCCTATTTCGCAGGTTAGACAATGGCCTTGCTATGGACTTCGGTTGGTCGCCTTGGTTGTCCGAGGGACCTGGTAGGAATTTTTCCACTTGGCAAATTGGCACTGGCCACTTGGTTTTCACCTACCTCGTAGCAATCGTCCCAACTTTGTTAGGGTTGCGGTTAGGCATTGTTTGACCTTGTGTGGGGGAGGGGAGGTGTGGCCATCACCTGCCCCTCCATGCTTAAGGGTATTCCGTTAAAGGAATCCGGGGGTGTTGTTCTAGTCTGAAGCCCGGCTGGGGGGCTAAGGCCTTGACATGACCCCGACAGGAACACCAGGGGGAGCTTGAGTTGGTCTGCATCGACAGGGCTCCCCCTACCCGTGGCTTACCCTTACTGGGGATTTCCTGCACAATGGGCAGGAGTCAATGCCTAAGCCTATACCGCTAACATTCTGTAATTTCAATAAAGTTGTGGCCAAAAATTAGCCCAATAACATAAACCTAATATCCGTGTCCTTGTGTGAGTTATTTCCAACGAGGGGGTGGCTGTGGGGTCTCGACACGCAATTGAGATCTCGCACGGAGGCCTAAACACCAGTGCTGCCATTAAGGCTCTTCAGAGGTGGCTCCTGTTTTGTGGATCTCCCTTCATTAGATCCATTAAATTCCTTGGCCTTTTGGAAGAGAAGTTAAAACTTTGGATTTCATCATACACCTCAGTCTAGGTTTTATATTGTCCCCCGATGATGTTTTTCATACATTTTTTGTTACGATTTGTTATTTTTAATTTTTGTTTTAGGTTGGTGCTACCCACTTTGAGAAAGTGATAGCTTAAAAAAGAACATAAATGGAAGCTGTAAGGCAGTTACAAGATTAACAAAGAGCAAGGAATAAATAGATAAATAAACATTTGTTTATTCTGCAGTTTTTTTGAGGCAAATTGCATCCTTGTTGCTAACATTTGGAATAAAATGTTTTGTTGGCTTTAGACACTGTTATTAAGATGTTTCAACAAGGTTCAGTCAAAATATCTTTGAAATAGGTTTTGAAAGCAGAGCCACATCTACCTACAGGCAGTCAGGATGATTTCATTAGTCCTCTTCATATGGAGGAGAATCCCACAGTGCTTCAGGCAAGTGTCAGACCTGAAACCTGTGATCACTGTGAATAAGACATGTTTTACAGCAGGTTTCATGGATTAACTTAATATTTCGACAGAGGAAACCTCAACCTCCTTGTAGATGTGGCTTCAGAGGATGGAGGAGTGTCACTTAATAGAAATGGAAGTGGTTTAAAGTAGTAAAAGATACTATATATCACCATAAGATTTTACTCCTGTGCTTGCTTAAAATAGATACTGAAATGCTTGGCTTTACACATTTCAGTTTAATTCCTGCATTTATAATTTTAAAAATTAATATTAGCACTCCACCCTTCTGCTAAAATGCTCTCATTCATGCACTACTGCATTCTACTTATTATTCTTAGCTTGACAGCATGTGATACCCAGATAAACACTTGGAATATTGTGATAGTAATTTAAGCAGATTGACTTTACTTGGATTTGTGACATCAAAGTCTGGATATATTTCCTTCCACCTTGACTCTTGGCTCCCACTAGGCTATTCTGTTCCGCATTCTGAAAATGTGGGTTGCTTAGCTTATATTTTATTCTTTTATTATATAGAGGTGCATTAGCTTGTGTGGAAAAATATCCAGGGGCGCTTTCAAATGTCCAGAGCAGGGAACAGGTTCTTCACACAATTTGGATATTGTACAGACATTCTGCAAACTCTTGGTTTGTAATGCATGGGTGTTATGCAATGCATGTATACTAAAATAATGTCACATGTGTCCGAAAAATTCAGCAAAATATCCCACCCCACAGGATATAGAATCATAGAGTCATATAGAATTGTTGAGTTGGAAGGGACCCCAAGGGTCATCTAGTCCAACCCCCTGCAGTGCAGGATTCTCAACTAAAGCATTCATCACAGATGGCCAACCTCTGCTTCAAAAACCCCCACGAAGGAGAATCCACCACCTCCCAAGGGAGTCTGTTCCACTCTCAAACAGCTCTTACTGTCAGAAAGTTCTTCCTGATGTTTAATTGGAATCTCCTTTCTTGTAACTTGAATCTGTTGGTTTCGGTCCTGGCCTCTGGTGCAGGATGAAACAAGCTTGCTCCATCTTCCATGTGATAGCCCTTTAGATATTTGAAGATTGCTAGTTCATCTCCTCTCAGTCTCATCTTTTCCAGGCTAAACATATCCAATTCAGTAATCACAAAAGGAAGGAAGGAAGAACGCTAGAGTTTGGGGGGTGGGGACACTGAAATGACAGTTACGGGGATGCATCTGCCTGGGGATATGGTGTTATAGTTCCACTGGTTATAGTAAAGTGATGTAAAATGTATGAAATACTGAGAGAAAGAATAGAATTATCGCAATAGTATTACTCAGGATAAACTATGAGGTTCTGACTCCATTTTTCAATAAGATTTCCAATATCTATGTAGAAATATAATGTGAACTGCCCTGAAACCTCTGAGTATAGGGCGATATATAAATTCTAATAATTCTAATAATAATAAGTATAGGTTAGTGCATGTATAAGTTAATTGTGATGTTTAAAAATAAGAATAACTCTGTGTTTGGTCACGTCCTATGATACCAATATTTTCCCCTTTAACTTTTGCTACCTTTCTATATCTATATTTTTACTAAATCAGTGAAAGTTCTAATCTGCTGAAAAAGCTTTTCATATAATTGTAGCATTGCAACGGTTATGAACACAGTGAACAACAATATAGTGAATATACTGTTTCATAGGCCAAGACAAAATAACAAATTTTAGACAAACAGTTGCAACTCAGAACAGTTAATCATGGAACCAACAATAGAGGAGATGAAACTTGATTTAATCATTAATAGTGTTTAGGTTTTGTGTCAGGGACAAGCGATGTTGAACAATGTGAAGCATTGACCACAGTGCTATCCCGTTCAGTGTATGAATGCAAAATTGTCCCAAAAGTTCAAATAGAAGTAGATTCAATTGCCAAAGAGAATGTTTCTTTTGAAATGAATGGTTTAGCAGTATTTCACAATTCTGTTCACACCTACCGTATGTTATAGTCATTGATCCATTGCCCACTGTGGAGAGTGAGAAGAGGTGTCTAATAACAGAAACCTCCTTCTGTCCCTGTTTTACAATCAGTCTAGCTGGTCTATGACCAGTGAACAGCCAATAACCATTCCAATTTCTTAAGCTTTTGTGTCCAGAAGATTTGTGCCCAATGGCCTGAAGGCACACTCTTCCATTGTCTAGCAAGACACATGGATGTCAACATGCATGAACTGTTTTTATTGAATTCTCTCAAATATACAGAGAAAATGGCTTTAGTGCGCCAGATTTTATTGCCAACAGTTTCATCCAAGGCCTCACCCAAATCTGCTTTCTCCACCATTCATAAACTAGAAAATGAGGGGAACCATGAGGCTAGTCACATTGAATATAAATGAGACACTTGCCCTTTTGTATAATTATTTGAATGAAAAAACAACAATCCATCTTCCATGTAAGTTAAAGTCTGAGTTGCCTGTGCACTCACTGCTGGTTTGGATACCAAGTGTAACCACTGGAGAAACCTCAACCAATTCCAAGCTGGGTGGAATGAGCTGAGCATGAGGCTAACCTGAAGTTGAGGGAGATCCATCATCATAGAAGTCATATGTCCCAGGAGCCTGTATGTTTGTTCATTTGTGCTAATGCAATGGTTTGGCTTATTGCATTGGCTTAGGCCAGGCATGTCCAACTTTGAGTAGGGTGTGATCTACAATCCAATATCAAAAACTGGCAGTGATCTACCACCCTCCAAAGTCATTTAAGTTAAATGAATGAATGAATGGATCTTTATTTCACAGATACCGTAGTTATGTTTGGATGACAGATCCAAATACTTGTTAGATGGACAAGTAACTAAACAAGTGAGAAAAGTCAAACTATATTTGTATATTAGTTTACACAGATCTGAGGAGCCAGTCAGAGTGCGCCGGGCTTTTCCGTCTTTCCCCTACTGTTGCTTTAAATTGTAGCATCCCCAAGCCCTTACTCCACCTCTCTTTCCCCTACTGTTGTGTTAAAGCAGACTTCCTCAAACTCAGCCCTCCAGATGTTTTCGACCTACAACTCCCATGATCCCTAGCTAGCAGGACGAGTGGTCAGGGATGATGGGAATTGTAGTCTCAAAACATCTGGAGGGCCGAGGCTGAGGAAGCCTGAGTTAAAGTCTTTCCCTCACTCAAACTCATGAAGCGCTAAGGGGGCTTTCCCCCATGTGTTTTGTTTTTTGCCTTCCTGGCTGTTGGGGAGGGGGGCTCCTTTCTCATTCCTTTTGTTGCATTTGAAGTAGTGGGCGTTTCCTGCCTCCCCCCCTCCACCATGTCCCCCTCACCCCACCACCAGAGCTCTACCCCCCCCCCCGAAGGCAAGCTGGCTTCAGAAGGAGGGAGGAGGAGGAGCCTGCAATCGACCCATATCAGTCCCAGGATCTATGTCTTGGACATGCCGGGCTTAGGCCAATGAGTTAAGCCTCGGTCACCAGAATGCATAGAAGAACTGTCAGTAGATCCCAGACAGAAAGCAGTGTGTGGAGAGCCTTTCTCAGTCCACTTCTGTAATTAATATACAAAAATTCAATTCTGCCATAATATACACACATGCCATATAGAAGAGCCGGCTGGATCAGGCAAAAGATCCAACTAGTTCATTATCATGTTGTCACAGTGCCATATGCGAGACCAGCAAGCAGGTTATAAATACAAATAAGGTAGTTTTAAGTCCTATGCAACCTTTAAATTATTTTAAGTCTTTTGCATTTTTAAGGACTTGGAAGGATCAGAAAAAGTTAAAGGACACTAATCAACCCTCTATCTCCCCACCCTGCATAATTTATGAGGCCTTTTTTAGGGTGGGTGAAAATTTTGTGTATGGCTCAGATAAATTTGTGGTCTGGTACTAACTATGCACCATATTCTTTTCAACCTTTTTAAAACATTAATTCACCCAAAGTCAGTGGTCTCCCAGAGTGTCATCCCATAAGGGGGAGGGCTAAACAGAAATAGTGTTCCTACAGCAGCAGTAGCAGAAACACCAGATGTAATGCAATTTTTGCTCTAAATTATTATTATTATTATTATTAATAATAATAATAATAATAATAATAATAATAATACCCCACCCATCTGTGGATACATGTGTGGGTACATCTGTGGGTACACTCTGGGCAGCCCCCAACAGAATATTAATAACGCGATAAAACATCAAACATTGAAAACTTCCTTCAGATGTCTTCTAAAAGTCAGATAGTTGTTTATTTCCTTGACATCTGATGGGAGGGTGTTCCAAGGGTGGGCACAACTACCGAGAAGGCCCTCTGCCTGGTTCCCTGGAACCTCACTTCTTCCATGGAAGAGAGTATTTTAAAATAGTACAGTACATCTAGAAGCAGCCATTTTTCCATAGGGGAGCAGGGCTACATTTCATAGAATCGTAGAATTGAAGAGTTGGAACGGATCCTGAGGGCCATCTAGACTAAAACCCTGCAAAACAGGAAGCTCAACTAAAGAACCCATGACAGAGTGGCTTTAAACTTCTACTTAAAATCTCCAAGGAAGGAGAGTTCACTACCTCCCAAGAGAGACCGTTCCACGATGAACAGCTCTTGCTGTCAGAATGTTCTTCCTGGTGTTTAGTAGTCATCTCCTTTCTTGTAACTGGAATCCATTGATTTGAGTCCTACCCTCCACAGCAGGAGAAAACAAGCTTGTTCTCTGCTCCATATGAAACCCTTTTAGATATTTAAAGAAGACTACCATATCTCCTCTCAGTCTCCTCTTTTCTAGGCTAAATATACCAAAATCCCTCAGCTGTTGCTCACAAGGCTTGGTTTCCAGACCCTTGATCATCTTGGTCCCCTTCCTCTGCACTCACTCCAGTTTGTCAATATCCTCCTTAAATTGTGGCACTCAGAGCTGGACACAGAATTCCAGGCGTGGTCTGACTAAGGCAAAATAGAGTGGTGTGATTACTTCCCTTGATCTGGACACGACCCTTCTGTTGATGCAGCCTAGAATAGTATTAGCTTTTTTTGCTGCTGCATCACACTGTTGACTAATCCCTGGATCCTTTTCACGTGTACCACTGGCAAGCCAGGTATTCCCCATCTTGTATTTATACCATCTTGTGTGTGTTTTATGTTATATAAGCAGGTTCTTTGGCTGAAGAGGGGTTAAATGAATGAATACCGAAGAGGAGAATCAGAGTGTTGATGCTTGTACCAACTAACTAGCATTATACTACCATTTAAAGAGGATTATAGATCACTAAATCTTAGGGAGTTAGTGAAAACCTATGAAGAGTTGTGTGCAGATTTAATTAAGTTAATCCATGTGGAACAAATCAATGTTTCCACTTTACAGTCATCCATACAAGAAAAGGATGTTTTAGCTCTTAGAATCTGTCTTAAGATTCCCATGCTTTCTTTTTGAGCCCTAGTTAATGAATATATTGAACTAAGAGTACACAGTGCTTTCCTGCATAGTGCCCAAAAATGGATGATTGCGGAATCAAAATCCTTCTTGCGTTTGTTTCTAAGATAGCTGGAGACAACACAGAATGGTGAGATGCCTCCAGTTTTACATGTGGCTAAAGCCTTTGATATTGGGCATAGTCTCTGAAGATGTGCATTTCCCCAGCTTATTTTTGCTGGCTGAACATTTAAAATAAGAACTCTACTAGCTGTTCAGGTGAATATAACTATTCACTATTAGTTTCTTCCTCTTTCTTTTATTACTAGTACATACCCAAGCACACACAGCGTCAATATTAGCATTTGGGAATTGGGGGAAATTTCTCTTATTTTTACATATCAGCCTTTTATCTTGGCACAAACTAGAATATCTCTGGATGCTTTTTGAAGTGCAAAAATAATTTAGCTAAATGTTTTTTTTCTGAATAATTTCACAGGTTTTTTCAAGTAACTGGAGTATCAAGAGTACTGTGGTAATTATTTGATTGCTGATTATTATAGTGTTGTCTTCACTATAGTTATTTAAATTGTTAATGGAAAGCTACTAGTATAATTAAATATTTCTGAGCACTTGACTACAGTTGCATTGAACTGTGAAGAAATAATGTTATATAGCCAATCAAAAAGAGATACATGTAAACTCATTTAGAGCGCCAGTGTGTGTTAGGACTATCATGGTGATGCTTATTGCAGGAGAAATTAAAGATACATTTTTATGCTAAGAGGCAATACAGAAATTAGTTCCTGAATTAGTTGTTAATTGATTTGGTAATTCCCTCGGGTATGCATGCTCTTTTCCCTTTTTTGTTGTTGCATTCAGTTAACAGTGACTATTCCCAGAGCTCTTGAAATATTTTTCCAATTAGATCAAATGTGCCCTTATATCAGAGTGGCTACCGCCAGGGATAACTGCATACAATGTTTAATCTGCATATGAAGGCTGTCCGTAATTCCACTGTTTGTTGATACGAACAATATGTTAAACCATTATTTCATAAGCTGTGGTGGTGCACGCAAAAGTAGTGGTCTGAATCATAAGGGCAGTTAAACGTGTTTTTAAAAGTTTGAAACTTTGAAGATTAGTTCTTTTTCTTCTTCATGTGCTTGTCACCAAGTGCCTGTGGCTCCAGTCACTCTGATATGAGTCTGATATAAGGTCGCCTTTAAGGTCAGATTTGATCTAATTTGAAAAAATTGTTGTTGGTATAATGAAATTTATAGGGAGACAATGCAGCTTCTCTGGTGCAGATGAGAATGAGGGATTTTTTCCCTTCCAGTTCTTCTAAATTACTTTTATTTAAGGTTGTACACTCAGCCATGTGAAAGTAGTTGTCCAAATTATTGTCCTATATGTTCTCCTTCCACTGATTATTCAACAAGAATACACAGCCCAAATACTGAATGATCTGGATCTTACCATTGCACAACAGTATTAAAGTAATTCTCTGCAATATTGTTAGATGTCGTCTTTCAAATACGTCTTTCAAGATTAAAAGAACATTTTTGATGTGGGGAAAAATGTTGCTTGTTTGCCATGTGTGAGAGACTTTTAGAAATGGTTTTGGTTTTATGTATTTATTTACAATATTTGTATAATGCCCAATGACCTATAGGATTCAATTTATTTAATGTATATTGTTGCAACATGCAGATTCCAAAAGAAGCGTTGTAGGGAACGCTTAGGATTCTTTAGCGTCTTCTTTTTTGCATCAGTGTTACACATTTATTGCATGTTAGCTCTGTGGCAATTAATACGGTGTACTTGTCAAATGCACTTGGGAATTCCTCACAAATTCCTTTGCTTCAGGCATTAAAAAGAAACAGTGTGTACAATCTGAAAATGTTGATGCCAGGGTTCTTTCATCACGTAGTGTATGGAGGGAATTAGCAGGGAGATGAAGTGATTTACAAAATGAGATTAAGTAGAATAGTGATGACAGTTAGCAAGTCAGATTGCTTCGTAGACTTTTGTTGACACAAGGATTATTAATATGTTGTAGAGATGTTAAGGGAATTCTGCCATATTTGTATGGTTGCCAACTAAACGTTGACACTTGCATTGTGGCTAATAAATTCATTTAGATTTATAAGCATTGTTTACAGAACCTATACGCCTGCTGAAACTCTAACAGCATCTGTTCCTTCTTACTAATTAACAGCTAATTACGAATGAGCTTTGTGTGTTTGTCAGTGTAACCGGCTCATGCATTTTGTAGGGAACATTAACAAATTGATTTACATAGTAGGAAAGCAATCAAAAGAGTAAACTGAACAGCAAGTATTTAAAGGCCCTTAGCTTCTTCTTGAACAATGTAAACTTGTGACAGTCTAAATATTTCCATGCAATTTAAGTAACTGCACAAATGTGCACCAGTTACTTGTTGAAATAATGATTTTCAAAGCAAAATTGTGAGAAAAGGAGCTTGTATGGTGCATATAAGCAGGGCGTTTTTCATCCGGAACTGGCTGAACTCAGTTCCAGCCCCTCTCAGGTAGGCACCATTTCCCATTTTATGGAGTTGGAATTAGAGATGGGAAGACCCAGAAAAACAGAAAAGTCAAGGCGGGGGGAGTGAGGGAGAACTGGTTTTCCCAGTTTTTCTCTGGGCCGTTACGTCTCTATATGGAATTCTTTGTCAGAGTCTTCCCATGCACCATGGAGAACAGTTGGAGGTTTTGATGCAGTTTTCAAAACAGGACCCCCTTTTTTCTTGGTAATGAAATAAGGTACCACAAGAGAGATCTTATGGTACCTGAAAGACATTTATAATGGCATAAACATTTGTGGACAACAAAAACCTGAGCTCATATACTTTCTCAACTCTGCAAACTTTTTCTTTTTTACCAACCTTGATAAACAAAAGGAAAATGCTCTGACTTAAGTGCGCACATAAGTGCCCCGCACAGACTCTGTCTAACCGTCCTCACTTGGCTGTTGTGAAGCTACAGAAGGGAGTATAAAATAGCTGCAAGAGGGAACTTATCATCAAATTTTGGCTCCATTAACCGGCCTGGTGCATCTTTGTCCTATACAGGCAGAATTCTTTTCGTGACAGTACTCACAGGCAGTCATTTCGTCTTGGCACCCACTACATTTTTATGAATATATGAGTACTTGCACCTTGTTTGCACTGTATCATGTTTATCTGCAGACACCCCCTTCATACACATTAGTGCAGCTTCAACCAGTCTGCTGTGGTTATTTCATGTTTTAGATCCCATTTTTAAAAAATCCAGTTTCCAATGTTTTGCACTGAAAATAAGCATGCCTAATCAAAGGCCTCTCAGTCAAAAGAAATTTAAAACCCACATTCTGACTTCAGTGTAGCACTCATTGGGATATGCATCCAGGGAGCAGGGTCCACTTATGCAATGATTCTTTCCTCCCCTCCTTCCCCATGTGGAAGGAATCCAGTGGTTCCCAATTAGCTAAGTACTGCAGACCTCCTGTTTTTCAAAAGCCATTCGTGGACTTCTTACTTTTGAGCATTTTTATATTTCTATGGTAATTCTTGTTAAGTGAATGGTGTCACAGACCCCCGAGGGGGGTTATATTGACCCTCCCCCCCGGGGTCTACACCCCACATATTGGAAACCACTGCTCTAAACCTATTCTAGGTTTATCCCCAACCTCCAGAGTCTATTTAGAGAATAAAGGGAAAGGGGAAGGAGTCCCGTTGCATGATTAGACTACATTCTGCACACACAACAATTTCGTTGAATCCTGCTCATAGCAATGAGTTTCATTGAGCATTCTGACACAGGCATTTCCCCCCTTTCTTTTGCACACGCACACACATGCACACATACACTTGCTGACAAATTCTGCTTTCCAAAGTAAACAAGAGAATGAAGACAGGTCATGTGGCCTGACAGGTGGGCAGTGAGCACATCTGATCCTCATTGCTCCAGCAGCCCCACCTTCAACAACGAAAAGCTGCATAACTGCTTGTGTCAAACCCAGACCCAGAAATTAAAAGATCCACATGAGAGCCTAAGGTAAAGTTTCAATTCATATCTGAGCATAACAGGCATAAAGTGTAAAGATGTAGCATTTTCACTAAAGAGTTAGTGGGTTAAATGTACAATATCTCTAATGTATTTTGGGGTATATTCTAGCAAATAATAAATAAATAAATAAATAAATAAATAAATAAATAAATGGGGTATATTCAAGCAAATAATAGGTAAAGGTACCCCTGCCCATACAGGCCAGTCTTGCCAGACTCTAGGGTTGTGCGCTCATCTCACTCTATAGGCCGGGAGCCAGCGCTGTCCGCAGACACTTCCGGGTCACGTGGCCAGCATGACAAGCTGCATCTGGCGAGCCAGCGCAGCACACGGAACGCCGTTTACCTTCCCGCTGGTAAGCGGTCCCTATTTATCTACTTGCACCCGGGGGTGCTTTCGAACTGCTAGGTTGGCAGGCGCTGGGACCGAGCAACGGGAGCGCACCCCGCCGCGGGGATTCGAACCGCCGACCATGCGATCAGCAAGTCCTAGGCACTGAGGTTTTACCCAGAGCGCCACCCGTGTCCCTGAAGCAAATAATAGTAACGCTTTAATTGAAAATGGCTCAAATGATTAGCTAAAACATGCTTTATTCACTAAAAACTATATATTAGACCACAATCCTATATTATACAATCCTATATTAGACCACAATCCTATGCACAGTTACCTGGAAGGAAGTTCTTTTGAACACAATGACCAACCAGATGCCTGTTGGAAACCCGCAAGCAGGACACAATCCCAGTAGTAACTACTAAGAGCCTTATGATGAACAAGAGGTAAAGGACTGAGAAAATAGATAGCTGAATACTAGAAAGATTAGTACAGGGTTCATTTGCCATTTAACTTGACTGTAATGATCCAAGAAAAGAGAGCAAGTAGATTAACAGAAATGGATGAAATCATATTCTATTCCACTTGGAAGAACTGTAAATGTCAATTGGGAGAGAAATTAAGTAAGAAGACCAAAAGCATCGACAGGAATGAAATGAGGCTAAAATTTAAAAGCACCATAGAATGAGACAAATACATACTACATTGACTCAGTGGCACTTTGACATTCTTTTAGTGCCCGACTTTGGCATTTTTTTAGTTTCTCTCACAATGTGCAAATAATATACTTAGGACAGTTCCCAGTCTTCTGATGTTTATACTGTTTTCTAATACATGTGGCTGATAAATTAGTCTAAACCAATTCAGTATGTTTATCATAAATGGTTTCAAACAATTAATTATAGTACAGTGGTACCTTGGTTCTCAAACTTAATCTGTTCCGGAAGTTGGTTCCAAAACAAAAGCATTCCAAAACCAAGGTGCACTTTCCCATAGAATGTAATGCAAAGTGGATTAATCCATTCCAGACTTTTAAAAACAACTCCTAAAACAAAAATTTAACATGAATTTTACAATCTAACAAGACCATTGATCCATAAAATGAAAGCAATAATCAATGTACTGCACTATAAAATAAATAAGACAATATTTATTTATTTTTCTTACCTGCACTGATGATAATCATTATTTGGATGGGGGACTTTAATCCATTTCCGTAGTCACACACTCACTCACTCAATCAATCAATCAATCAGTAGAGTCACAAAAACAAATTAACTGAAAAAGCCTTAAAAACCCCCACACAAAATAAATAGCAAAAATGAAAGCGCCAAACAATCTGTTCCGGAAGTCCGTTTGACTTCCGAAATGTTAAAAAACTAAGGCGCAGCTTCTGATTGGTGCAAGCACCACGGAAACGATAGCCGACAACCACATCGGACATTGGGCTTCTGGAAAACGTTCAAAACCCAGAACACGTCCGGGTTTTTGGCATTTGGGAACCAAGGCGTTTGAGGACCGAGGTACCACTGTATCTTTAACTGAGGGGTATGTAACAGACACGGGCACTTACACAGATTCATGACTGGCGGAAGAAACAAGAAAAAGAGCTGTGATGGACAAAGTTGTTGATTCTCTTTTTTTATATATAAAATTTTTTATTGGTTTTACAGATTTTTTAGGACAATACAAACATATAAAAAGACATACAAACACATATAGTTTCATAACCTTTTTTCATAAACCGTGTTTCTCCGACTTCCCCGTACCTCCCCTTTCTGCATCCCAATGTCCAAAAAGTTTTTAGCAACTCTAAATAAATCTGTCAGTCCTCTGTCCTCTTACTCTTTTCTTCATCTAATCTTATTTCGCTGTAACCCTTTCTTACTCAGACCTCGACATTCTAACATTCAGCAAGTTTATAATAGTCCTTAAGATAAATCTTAAATTTCTTCCATTCTTCTTCCGCCGTCTCCTTTCCCCGATCGCGGATTCTGCCAGTCATCTCAGCTAGTGTCATATAGTCCATCACTTTCATCTGCCATTCTTCCAAGGTGGGTAGATCTTGTGTCTTCCAAAGTTGTTGATTCTCCCCCCTGCCCCCTCCTATGAGGTGAGGCAGGTGGCTAATAGAAAGAGGGCCTTCTGGGTGGTGGCATCTGGCTTCCCCAGCAAGGTTGACTGGTGTTATCTTTATGGTCTTTTGGCACTGGGTGGATTTCCCTCAAACCCCAACCCCAGGCCTTTTAATAAAGTTGTGCTTTTAAAACCAGGGTTTCTCAACTAATGATTTCTGTTTTATTGTAATCCATGTTATGAAGTGCTTTGATACTTTTATGCTGCTTTTATTGTGTTGTGTTTTTTCTTTCATTTTTTTGTGAGCCATCCAGTAAATGGGTCATTGGAGAAGCATACTGGAAGGAAGTCACAGAGCCTCTTGCTCTTCTGTCAGGCTGGCAAAAAGTTGTCCTTGCAGAATCTCCACCTGTTTTAAAAGTCTTCCCTGTTGATGATTTTGCATAATACATTTTAGGAAGGAAACCTGGGAGTGGGGGCAGGGAGAGGCATAAATGTACACCGATTGGAGAGTTTTAGTAGTTTAAAGAATCCAGTAACTGTACTCTTAGTTGCTACATTAAAACACAGACTTCTAATACACATAAGGTGGTTTTCTTTGATTCTCCCTAAATTTGCTTTTTCATGACATCTCTTATCACTATAATTACCAGATTACATGGGAGGAATGTAGAGGTGACACATTCTGCAACAAGAATGCAAAAAGGAGGAACCTGTTCCCTAAAGTGCCAGCTAAGAGGATTTATTACAGTTCAGCGTGTTTCAAAAGCACAAATCTCTTGTTTAGGAACAGGGTAATTCCACGCCAAATCACCTGGTGCCATGTGCTCTCACATCTCAGATCTTGTTCAAAAAAATAATTATGTGTAGATACCTAGGAGATAACCTCCAATTATTTTTTAAAGGTTTTTTTGGTCCAAAATTGGGCGCAGGGGAATTTTTTAGAAATGTCAATTTTCACACGATTTAGGCTAATGCAATTTCTGCGTCAGATATTGCATACAGTGGCCAAAACAGCATCATTGACCATATTACACGTATGGTAAACAAAATAGCTTTGAGCATATTATTTCACAAGTGTTTTACACAATAAAATGAACACGGGTTCCAAGACATATTTTGTTTTTATTAAATAAATAATAAAACTTGATTTAAAAAAAATATTTTATAACCACAAAACACCCTTCTTATTTTTAAAACATAACAAGTTCATGGTTAGCCCATTCTACAAAAAAGTATGATACAGTGGTACCTATGTTTACCAACTTAATCCGTTCCGGAAGTCCGTTCTTAAACCGAAACCGTTCTTAAACCAAGGCTCGCTTTCCCTAATGAGGCCTCCTGTTTTCGGTGCCCTTCTACCATTTGGCTTCTGTTCTTAGACTGAGGTAAAGTTCGCAAACCTGGACACTACTTCTGGTTTCTCGCAGTTCATAAACCGAATAGTTCGTAAACAGGGCTGTTCTTAAACTGAGGTACCACTGTACATGTGTTAGTTGTGGTTTGCGCACTACTTATCGAACCTACCAAGGTAGAAAAAGACTAAAATTCACTTTGAATGGTCAATGACCCTTTTCTGTGGCACTTAATACCATTTTTATACCTTATTTTGAAAGAGACCAAAATTAGCTTTATTTTGATAATAAAATAAGCCCAATTGGTTGAAAAATAAGTGGAAAAGATTTTTTCTAAACTGATGCAGAAAAATCATTTCACCTAAATCATGCAAAAATTGAATTAAAAAAAAAATTCTCCTGTGCCCAATTTTGGACCAAAAAAATCTTATCTCATAGGTAAGTGCACACACAAAAATTTTGAACAAAATCTGAGACATGAGAGCACAGTCAAGTATTAAAATCAGGTGATTTGGCGTGTAATGACCCAACAATCAACTTCAGTAACTGAAGCAGCTTGCTTAAATATTTCTGCCTGTGTGGCAACACGAGGAAACAAGCAAAATGATCTTAGAAGTAAATTTGAACCATTTCCATTGTGATGAATCCTGGAGGGACCCTTTCTTAAAATTGTAGGATTACCACATCCTTACGTCTATTATGCCAAAACAAATTCTCTGTTCTCCTTTTTCAGTGGTATCTTTTAGTTTCCTTATAAAGAAAGTAATTTCTGTTTCCTACAAATAAAAGTAATTTGAAAACAATTATTTAATGACAACAACAATAATATTGCCAGCATTTCCACTACATTTGCTCCCTGAATTCTTTGTAGACACACCCATTGTTAAATAGTTGGTCAGTGGAATCTTTTATTGCATTATGCCAGGAGAAGCTGTATGAATTGCTGCTGAAGAATGAAGATACTATTTTTATTTATTCATTGTTTATCCCTTTATCCAAAGGAGCCCAGTGTGGTCATACAGTACATAAATAGCACAACAAAATTAAAATTAAAAACACGATAACGATGTAAAACAATTGAAAATACATTTTCATTGTGCATATACAGGCCAGTTTCCAAGCTGCTGAACATACCCCCCCACCCTTAGGTGCTAAACACCTGAGTGAACAGGAGTGCTTTCAGGCTGAGTCTAAGTGATGATTACATAGGGGGCACAAACCCATTTCCCCAGTAAGGGAGTTCTGTAATTGCAATGTGGCCACAAAGAAGGTGCTGTGCAGATCACAATCTTCTGGGCAGCATGGAAGAACCTTTCCTTAGTTCGGAGTATATAGGGCTTTATTAGGTACATAGCCTATGACAACGCATCCTTGTATACCAGAAATCTAAGGGATGGGTTGTGTTTTTTTATTGGCTGAAAGAGCCATAAAGTTTACTTGATGACTTTTGTATGTCATTATATGTTACTATTTATTTAGAATCATTCTTTCATCTGTGCATGTAAAATTCCTGAATATTTTTGAAGCTCTTACTTTTCACTCTAACTGAACAGGTAGCATAGTAATACTATTAGTCGGAGCTCTAAGTAAAAATGACTTTGCTCTGTGCTATGTTAAATTGGCTGGTTAATTCTGGTGTTATTTACCCTGTAATTCATTAGTTTTACTCTGCCATTGGCAGCTGACAGGCTGTAATTTCACGCCTTGCAATAAAAGATGTCTCATAATCTGCTTCATTTAGCAGCAAGAGAATTTAATGAAATTAACTGCAGTCCTAATTATGCCACTGAATACTAAAGACTGCTTTCAGATTTCCTCAGAAAAGGACAAGGTCCACTTTTCTAGGCCACATTTTCCTTAAGAAAGTTGCAACTATTTCCATTGGATGAAAAGGACAAATTCCAGCAGTTGATGAGGCTTTAATGGTCTAGTTCTCCCAAACCAGTCTTTAAAAAAACAAACAAACATGACCTACCACTTTAGATCAGGTCACATTTTAGGAGAATTTTTATGGAGCTTCCTCTCTTATAACCTGAAACTCATTTGTTTTGTAGTAGCACATTTTGGGTCCAGATTCACAATAAAGTCAAACCTCGATTCTCAGACAACTCCATTTTCAAATATTTTGGCTCCCAAACGCTGAAAACCTGGAAGTAAATGTTCCGGTTTTTGGGAACCCAGACGTCCAACGCAGCTTCCGCTTGAGTTCAAGAAGCTCTTGCAGCCAATCGGAAGCCTCACCTTGGTTGTCAAACGTTTCAGAAGTCAAACGGTCTTCTGGAACAGATTACGTTTGACAACCGAGGTTTGACTGTAGATTACAAGTGAAACATCAATTTTCTGAGAAATAGGACTCTATGAAGTAATAGTTTGAATTACTGTATTGCATTATTCATGGAGCTGCTTCTGAAGATTAGGCTCCCCAATCGGCTGTGTCTGTGAGGTTGAACTGAAGTTATAGTGTTAGACATAATGAAAACAGCTAGGTTCCAATGATAAGGTTTGGAAACCAAAGGTGCTCTCAAAACCTAGTAACTAGTTTGTTTATTTAAGACCATTTGCATACCATTTAGTACATAAACTATCTCTTAAGCAGTGCACAGCAATTAAAAAACACAAATATTACAGAAAATCTATCATAAAACCATCAATGTAGAGTGCTGAAGATGAATTTCTAGTCATAACAGTTCCTCATCAGCATATTACCCTAGTGCTGAAAGGTTTGGCACTTGCTGCCAGTACATTACTAAGCTAGTTTAAGGTCTTACTGGTGGTGTATAAAGCCCTAAACAGCCAAGAACAAGGTTACCTTATATCGTCCAGATTGTTCCATGTTACCACATATTTATTTAGTACTGTATTTTATGACGTTTTCATGCTTTTATCGTACACTGCTATTTTTCAATGAGTTGGTTGTTTATTTTATTTATAAGAAAAATTATAAATACAAATGACCAAGAACGTCAGTTAAAAGCAAAGGAGAACAAATAAAGCATTATGACATAAAGGGGGCAGGGTTCAAGTTTAACAATCAGTACTATCTACTGTTTGAAAAACAATCCTCAGTATTGCATTCCATCATTCCACGGAGGGTGGGGCCGTTTGAGGTAGTGGGGCAAATTCACACAGTGTCGTTCTGGCTCAGACTGCCAGCTTCGATGAAGATCCATCCAGTGTTCCATAGGGCTCTCCTGTCACCAGTCACTCCAGCCCACCGATATCAGAAGCCTAGGCAAGACCCCCTCCTCCCGTACTGGTCGAGAATCAAGAGGAATATGAGGTGGAGGAGACACTAGATTTTTTCAGGAGAAAGTTGCAGTGTTTGGTGTCCTGGAAGGGTTATGGACCTGACGAAAGTTCCTGGGAGAGAGGCATTGCAGAGAGTTCCATCGCCATTACCCACACAAGCCCAAACCTAGAAAGTGGAGGGAGGAGGCTAGCCAAAGTGAGGAACAAGAAGAAGAAGAGTGCAGGATGGGGGAGACCGGAAATGAGGGAGCCCTTCACAGCAGGCAAAGAGAAGGGGGGAGGACTTAGAGGGGAGTGATGTCAGGAACATGCCTTCTCCAAGTGGATCCTCCCAGTGCCAGCGAAACCTCAGAGGGAGAAGGGGGGCAGACGGATTTACACAGGGAGAGTAACGGTAGCTCTCCCCCCTCAGGAATGCCAGACACGGATTCCACGGATTCCCATGAGGCAGGATGAGTTGAAGGGGGGGTCGGCTCGAGAGGGTGAAGGAGAAGGGAAAGAACAAGCCCTCCCAGAATCTCCTCGCAGTCGGCGCATGAGCAGACTCCAGGACCAATGTCAGCCACGCAGGAGGTGGGGGCAGCGTAGGACGTTACTCTGCTGGAAGGGGAGGAGCCAGCCACTGGAGCTATCTGACTCTTCTGGAGATGATTGATCGTAGGGGCTAGGAGTGAGCTACTGTGCAATTACCCAATAAATCCAAGAAACTATAAAACTGTCGGCTTGCTGTGTCTTGGTGTGAGAGGAGCAACATAAATCCTTACAACTGATGCACTTGATCCAGTGGTACCAGCTTTTCAAAGTCCAATAGTCATTTACAGCACCAGAGCAACAATGCTGTTTGATTGTGAGTCTGTTTGTGGGTCTGGCTGTGTGTTCTGCTGGAGCACATGGTCTGAGGCCGAGGGGCTACTGCTGAGAGGAAGCCAGACGGAACGAGGAAATGTTGTGGGTGGAGTTAACAGGCAGCAGCAGTTCTTCGCTGACTGCAGCTTCTGGGAGCTCATAAACAGGGGTGTTTGTGGGGGTGTTTAGTGGCACTCCAAGGTGACTTTGGAAGGTACAGTGGGGGGGGGGACACCTGGCTTGCCAGTAGTACATGTGAAGAGGATCTAGGGGTCTTTGTAGACCACAAGCTTAACATGAATCACATGGAAGACATTTTTCTCCTGCTCTGGAGGGTAGGGGGTACTCCTGGATTCTTTGCTGTCGCTTGAGGCTCAGGTCCCCTCAGTGGCCCAGAGTGCCTTCCATCAGCTTCGGCTGGTGGCCCAGCTATGCCCCTATCTGGACAGGGATAGCCCAACTACTGTTGTCTATGCTCTGGTAACCTCAAGGTTAGATTACTGCAATGCGTTATATATAGGGCTGCCTTTAAAGACAGTTCAGAAACTTTAGCTGGTGCAGAATTCAGCTGCCAGGTTGCTCACTGGAACAATACGGTTTGAGCATATTATACCAATCCTGGTCCAATTGCACTGGCTACCAATTAGTTTCCAGGCCCAATTCAAAGTGCTGGTTTTGACCTACAAAGCCTTAAATGGCCCAGGACTGCAGTACCTCAAGGACCACCTCTTTCCATATGAACCTACCCGGACCCTAAGATCATCCTCTGAGGCCCTTCTTCGTGTGCCTCCTTGAGAGGTCAGGAGGGTGGCAACACAAGAACAGGCCTTCTCTGCAGTGGCTCCCCTTCTGTGTAATGTTCTCCCCAGGGAAGTTTGCCTGGCGCCTTCACTATATACCTTTAGGTGCCAGGCAAAAACATTTCTTTTCAACCAGTCCTTTGCCTGACTTGATCTACATCCTACAGTATACCCTTTTTAAAATGCTGGCTCTTTGGGAGTTTTTTTATTGGGTTGTTTTTGTTTTGATTTTATGTACCGTATTTTTTGCTCTATAAGACTCCTTTTTTCCCTCCTAAGAAGTAAGGGGAAATGTGTGTGCGTCTTATGGAGCGAATGCAGGCTGCGCAGCTATCCCAGAAGCCAGAACAGCAAGAGGGATCGCTGCGCAGCGAAAGCAGCGATCCCTCTTGCTGTTCTGGCTTCTGGGATTCAGAATATATTTTTCTTGTTTTCCTCCTCCAAAAACTAGGTGCGTCTTGTAGTCTGGTACGTATTATAGAGTGAAAAATACGGTATTTGATATTTTATGTGAACCGCCCTGAGACCTTTGGGTGTAGGGTGGTATAGAAATTAATTTTAAAAATATAAATAAATAAATGATAGGACCCGAACCAATGGATTCAAGTTACAGGAAAGGTGATTCCAACTAAACAACAGGAATAATTGCAAATGCAGTTCAGTGTAAGTGCCATGTCATCATGCACATCTATGGTGTGAACATGTTTGGAATACTTTGTACAGTTCTGGTTGCTGCATCTCAAAAAAGACAGTGTAGTGCCAAAAAGGGCCTCTCTAATGATCATCTCCCTGAAAGAAAGGTTATTTTGTGGGGGGGAAGGTGGATGTGATCAGTGCCTGTAAAATTATGCATGGTGTGTAGACTTGTAACACTAAAACCTTGGCTTATCATTCGTGTCAAATTGAGAACAGACACACTTAACATAAGTAATCTTCTGAGAAACTGACAGAACTCCATTTGTGGTTCCCTTCCACATTTACTAAAACCACTCCAACATACCATCAATATTCTGAAGCCTGTCATGCACTCTGGTGCTTCTATCACTCTGCTAGTCTACTTGCCTTTGTTACAGATGGCGTCCTAATCCAAAACAGCTACATAACATACAAGAACTGACCACCTGACAAAATAAAAAAATTCCTTCCAGTAGCACCTTAAAGACCAACTAAGTTAGTTCTTGGTATGAGCTTTCGTGTGCATGCACACTTCTTCAGATACACTGAAACAGAAGTTGCCAGATCCTTCTATATAGTGAGAAGGTGGGGAGGGGTATTACTCAGAAGGTGGGGAGGGGTATTACTTATCTCATTATACATGACTAAGCCATTTTTCACCTTCTCACCCCTTGCCTTTTCCTGTAAGACCTATTACAGTCGTTTAGAGTCGTCAACAGGCTCATCTCAGCTATCTGCCAATCTCCCATTCCCACCACCCTTCTGAGTAATACCCCTCCCCACCTTCACACTATATAGAAGGATCTGGCAACTTCTGTTTCAGTGTATCTGAAGAAGTGTGCATGCACACGAAAGCTCATACCAAGAACTAACTTAGTTGGTCTTTAAGGTGCTACTGGAAGGAATTTTTTTATTTTGACTATGGCAGACCAACACGGCTACCTATCTGTAACTGACCACCTGACAGACACAAACCACACCCTGCAACAAACCCAGATGCCAGCACTGTCCCTAAATCTTATTTTGCATATATTTAAGCTGTAATTGAATTGTCACAGGTGACATTTCTCACCCTTCTAGACAGGAGGGGCCACAGCTCACTGCTTTGTACACCAAAAGCCCTAGTTTACCTCCTGGTATCTCTAGTTAAAAGGATCAGGCTGCAACCCACAAGAGTAACTTCCAGTCAGAGTCCTATAGTTTTGGACCAGATTAACAACTAGTCTGTGTATCATTTGGCTCCCCTGTTTTATACTCCCCCCTTCCCTTTATACCTGTACTTACCTACTGAGAATATCATTTGATGCATCTGATGTAGTGGACTGTAGTCCTCAAAATATTGTACCATAATGCATTTGTTAGTATTTAAGATGTCAAAAAACTGTTTCTTGTTTTAAGTAAAATGCAAGTAATAAAATAAAAGTGGTTGTGAAGCAAAAGTAACATTTTTTAAAATATCCACAGCAAAGAATATTAGCTTGCAGCTTCAACGTGGAATTTTAATTTGGCACATGGAATAGCACACCTAGTGCAGATCTCAAGTTAAAAATCAAATAAGAGAATTGCATGTCCAGTACTCATTCTTTACAAATTCAGCTGGAGTGGTGGATTCTCCTTTCTTGGAAGTTTCAAGCAGAGGTTGGATGGCCATTTGTCATGTATGATTTAGCTGAGATTCCTGCATCGCAGGAGATTGGACTAGATGATCCTCAAGGTCCCTTCCAACTCTGCAATTCTGATTCTATTAGTGTGTGTCCCTAGAAAGCCTGAGCTTAAAACATGAAGCTTCACACTTTTCCAATAGTGACATGTTGCCACAGGTCTGAATGCCTGAGATATTTTCAAGACTGCCTGAGATTCTTCTTCAAGTATAAAGAAGAAGGTACAGAAACAAGAGGTGGGAGAAGAGGCAAAACAGCTAATTATCTTACCTCAGGTTGTTTCTAGTCAGCCTTATCCTTTTGGTACAATAGTTCTACTATTTCAAACTTCAGGATAATGTGGCCTAAATGGGGACATGTGTGTCAAAATCATAGAAAGATATGAAACAGTTTATAATGAGGAGTGAATGTTGCTCAAATAATGAGGGTGGTCAATCTGTAATGTTAATAAACTGGATAGTATATCTGGATTGTTTCAACAAAAGGTACCTCCAAAGTAAAATCATATTGCAAGTAAACATATGGCTGTAGAGTGAACTGTATCATGGTGTGTCTTCAATGCATGGGAAACATTTTCCAGGGAAATGTTGATGTATTAGGGTAAAAAAACAAGAGGGCATATCACAATATTGCAAAGAGGGTACTTGTTCTATACTCCCCCCTTTCACCTTTCTAAGCAATATGATACAATAAGATAATGATCTGTTATTCAAATGGGTTAAAAAAACAAACCCTAGTTTGCAGTCTTTGAAACAAGATTCAGAATCCTTTTCTGAACCGAAAAGATTGATCATTCAATACTTTTAAGAGCTACTTTTTGTCAAATTGAAGGCAAGTAGGCAAAAATACAGGAAGGTATTCCAGATACCACAACAATATGATTGCTTGGGAATACAATACAATATGACAACATTGTATGTAAAACCACAATTGCAACATTAACAAAGGTAGAGCTAATTAATCTCTTCTGTGTTCATTTCTTACGTGCAGCTGATTTGGCCAGTTAACTTTAGTTGAGTTCCACAGAACTAACAGCACAACTTCTGGCACCCAAAATTAAAAGTTCAATTTAAAATGTGAAACAGATCAGAAGCCCTGTCAAATGGAAACACAGCTGGAAAAAGGAACTTTGATGTACCTAATGTCTATTGTTTAATGTCTGGGTTTTTGCTTTTAAATGCCAGCGCCCAGCATGGAAGCAATGCCCTCCCATTGTGCAACAGAGGGTGCTTTGGGTGATGGGGGGGGGGAGAAATGTTCCACCTAGAGAAGAAAAAGTTGACAGGCCTGGAGATCTTTTTTAAGAAATTGTGTGCTAAATTGAGCAAATAAGCATTCTGTCTCTCTCTCTGTGTGTGTATGTGTGTGTATGCAAAAGTTAGCAGTCAGTCAAGTTTTTATCTCTTAATGAATAGAGACTGCTGAAGTAAGGGTTAGGTAATTGAGTTTATAATTAATTAGCCATAACCCTCATCAGATAAAGCAGTTGTCGAGATTTTTTTTATCTCCTTCTCTCCTCGGGGCCTGCCCTTCTTTGTCCTTGTTCTGACAGCCAGCACTTATCTTAGGCCTTCTCTGGGCTTTTGCCCATCAAAGCCCTCCCTGCCTTTTGCTGTTTTTGGTGGTCAGCTGAGGCCCTTATTGTAGTGTGTGGCTCACAATCAACCTAGCTGTCTCATGCTTGGATGATGAATTAGCGGTAGGAGTTAACATAGAGGTGAATTTCAGATTTGTCCACTGATAGCTTGTAGAGCCTGTTCTGTGTGTTAGTCACTCTCCTGGCCTGATATACTGCTGACACTTTGCAACAAAGAGGTTAAAAAGGTAGATGTAGTAAAAATGTTGCCTTTTCCCAGAAACTTAGTGTTCTTACAAAGGAGCCTTAATTTCCTCTGCCATGCACTTGATTATAACAATACAGATAAAATAAATGGGATTTTTCCACTATTTCTTTGGGTGTCCTTATCTCCTCTTTATTCTGGTGCAAGCTAGGTTGATCAAAATGGAGTGTTCATGTGTTTGAATGTGTGTCGAATCTTGCAGTATCTAGATGTTTAGTTATGATATTGGTTCAGCATGCCTAAGTTTCACCTCCATAAAGGTTCTCTAAATGTTGGCAATAGTAAGGTTTGTTTTTTTTAAAAAAAATTCTTAATGCGCTTATGTTTATGTTAACAAAGTTTGCCTCTGCTTCATAGAATTGTAGAGTTGGAAGGCACCCCAGGGGTCATCTACTCCAACCCCACGCAATGAAGGAATCTCAACTAAAGCATCCATGACAGATTGCCATCCATCTTCTACATTAAAACCTCCAATGAGGGAGAGTCCACCATCTCTTGAGCGATTCCGTTCCACTGTCATACAGCTCTTACTGTCAGAAAGTCCATCTTGATGTTTAGTCGTAATCTCCTTTCTTGTAACTGGAATCCATTGGTTTGAGTCCTACCCTCCAGAGCAGGAGAAAACAAGCATGCTCCATCTTCCATATAGCATCCCTTGAGATATTTGAAGATAGCTATCATATCTCCTCTCAGTCTCTTCTTATACAAGCTAAATGTACCGAGCTCCCTCAACCATTCCTCATAAGGCCATGAGCACATTAGTTACCCTCCTCTGCATACATTCCAATTTGTCAATATCCTTCTTAACTTATGGTACCCAGAACTGGACACAGGACTCCAGGTGCAGTGTGACTAAGCAGAATACAGTGGCACCAATAATTATCCTGGAGCAGGACATTAGCTTTTTTGCTGTTGCATCACACTGCTGACTCATGTTCAGCTTGTGGTCTGTTAAGACCCTTAGATCATTTTCACATGTACTACTGGGAAGCCAGGTATCCCCCATCTTTTATTTGTGTAGCTGGTTCTTCTTTCCCAAGTGTAGAACCTGACATTTGTCTCCACTGAATTTCATTTTGTTGTTTTGGGCCCAGTTCTCCTATACTGAGAATAGTAACTTGGGAAGGAAGGCCTGAGAACTGGTCTTGTAAGATATCGAACTGTGCTGTGGTGTCACAGTAGATGGTTGTGTTGTAGTGTCAAAAGAAGACGTTAAAGGTGCTAGTCATTTATTGTTGATGGTTGTGTCATAGTGTTGAAGTTATTGCAGCAGAATTGTTTATAGTGAGAGCAATTATTATTTTCTTAAATGTATGTTCATCACAGTCATTTTGCTTTTAAAATAGGCATTTTTCTGTTTTTGTCAGCATGTTTTGCAATGCTTTGCGTTTCCTCCCTAACTTTTATGGTATTATGAGGGCTTTATTTCAGTGGGAACTCACCAGAACTCAGTTCTGGCACCTCTCAGATGGGCACTATTGCCATTCTAATAGAACGATGGTGAGATCCAGCACCTCTTTTTCTAGAAAAATAGTGTTGGGTATTATAAATGTAAAAATTATTGTTTTGAAGTGTCTTCAGGAAGGTTTTCACTTGATAGTTTGAACTTAGGTGAAGACACAGGAGTACAAAATGCACAAATACTGCCCCGTGTGGGGAGCACACATACTTTCTTCTTAAAGTACACAGTGGTGGCATCCAGGATTGGTGTCCTGCTTCCTTTTATTATACAGTGGTACTTCGGGTTAAGAACTTAATTCATTCTGGAGGTCTGTTCTTAACCTGAAACTGTTCTTAACCTGAGGTACCACTTCAGTTAATGGGGCCTCCCGCTGCTGCTGTGTCGCCGCCGCACGATTTCTGTTCTCATCCTGAAGCAAATTTCTTAACCCAAGGTACTATTTATGGGTTACTGGAGTCTGTAACCTGAAGCGTATGTAACCTGAAGCGTATGTAACCCGAGGCACCACTGTAAAAGGAAATGGAACTGTTTATATGGCCCTGTGCCCGCATATGTGTTTTCATACTTGCTTAAGTATAAAACTGCAAGTAGAAGCCATCTTTATTACTTGTAGTTGAATCTCTGGTCTGATCTGATCTGAAAAAAAACATTTCCTTCCTGCCTTTGGGGGATAGATGTGAGCCAGATAAATTGGCCAGCAGATTTAGTTTGATTAAGGTCAGCTGTGGCCTTTAGGATAATCAACTGAGTAGGCTCAGTTCAAATGATGTGAGCCTTGTTTGTCAAGAGACCCAATGAGCTCTTGGGACAGGAGAAATGTAGAAGAATTTGGTTAGCGATATGCTGTAAAAAAGGGGGTTTGAGCCTAAGTTTTTCATGCTTTCTGTCTCTGCCGAGGAACATGGATGTATACTCAGTATCCTTTTTATAACTATTATTATCATTACCACTGGCTGCCTGCTGTAGTTTCTCTCCACTTGCTTGTCGAGCTCATTAGTACTATTATTGACCGTATTGGAATGTTTTAGTTCCATTTATTTACAGCAGGATTAGACCAATTTGGGGAGCAGGGGTATGTTTTGTTTTGGATACCCTGAACAAATTAAAATCCCCATTTTATTGTATGCCAAGCAGCATAAAAATAACACAGTGAATGATAGAGCTGACTAAGATAAGATCTGATACCTCCTTGCGTCTTCTCCTTTGCAACCTTGTATATGCTCCTAGAGCAGGCATAGGCCACCTTCGGCCCTCCAGATGTTTTGGCTACAACTCCCATCATCCCTAGCTAACAGGACCAGTGGTCAGGGATGATGGGAATTGTAGTCCAAAATATCTGGAAGGCCTATGCCTGTCCTAGAGGCTGGTTAAGATCAGAAGGGTCTTGATTGTGTCTTCTGAATATCATGCAGCCCAGGAGCTGCTATGCTTGGTTCTCAAACATAATCCGTTCCGGAAGACCGTTTGACTTCTGAAATGTTCGACAACCGAGGTGCAGCTTCCCATTGGTTGTAAGAGCTTCTTGTACTCAAGCGGAAGCCACATCGGACATTTGGGTTCTGAAAAACCTTCCAAAACCTGAGCGTTTATTTCCGGGTTTTGGGCATTCAGGAGCCAAAATGTACGATAACAGAGGTGTTCAGGAACTGAGGTTTGACTGTAAAGCTTTTTTGCACTACGGTCTGCTTCATCAAATGCATGCAGAATAAAGGATAACACTTCGTAACACCGATGAAGCGAACTCTAGTCCACAAAACATTGCACTGTAATAAATTTCTTAGTCTTAAGATGCCACAATACTTTTTGCTGTTTTTTTCTGGTTTACCTTGCTGGAAATTCTCAAGGAGAGTGTCTAGTTGTATTCCATGACATTTGCATAGCTGAGAAAGGCACCCTGATATTTGCACTTGCTTCTCCAGTTACACCTTGATTTCAAGAATAACAAATTGCAACAGTGACTTGTGACTTGCAGCATATTAACAGAGTAACAGTGTCAAGCAGAGAGGAGTTCCCATCCAGACAGACCCTGAAGAAGGGAAGTCAGGAAGGAAAAAGTGTTGAACTGAGCAATAAGGCCGTAGGAATTGCGCTGTTCTGCACTTGCCACCTGATCCAGGGAATGAAGTGGATCTTGCCCTTTGAGCAATGCCTTTCACAATCAGGTTTTAAAAAATTATTTGCTTCTAGAGTCCAGGAACCAAGCCTTATGGGGAACAGTGGGGGGAGTTGGGTCTGTTTAGCCTGCATAAGAGAATACAGAGGTGATAGAATGAAGAAATGGGTTTCCCAAACCCAAAACTGACTGTGCAGGCAGTTTGAAACAGGCACCAAAATCCCTATTTTTCCTTAGCTAAGATCCATTAACTTGAGCTCTGAGTCAATGTATAAACAAAAACCCGGCTGAATAAACAAGTGCTCAGAGCCCTCTCCTTTATCAGTTCATGATGGCAAGGATGGCCTTGACTGTTCCAGTAGAACAGGGATGACACGTCTAGGTCTTATCTTACGTCCTGGACACACTCTGACACACAGACCTAGTCTGGGAACAGTGCCAGAGCGTGTTCTTGGAGTTGGTGACCTCTTGCTCCAAGATAAGAGTAGGAACAGGAATAGCCTTTTATGGTCAGAAGTACAGGAAGGAATACCCTTTTATGGTTAAGAATACCGGAGCAGGAACATATGTGATGTCAACCTGCGTGTATAGGCTGACGTGGTTGGATTCCTGGGGAAGGAGGGAGAGGGTGCCTGGAGGATATATATACTGCATGAAATTTCTCTTTTCTTTGGACTTGCTGTGGACACACCACGCAGGTGCCTTTCTGCTGTTCCGGAGAGCAGAAATAAATAACTCTTTCTCTGAACCAACCCTCGGTGTCATTTGACTTCCTTCCTCCTGTCCGGGAGCAATGCAGAGCCCACCAATTGGTAAAGTCTAATAAGGCTACAAGGGTAGCCATCTTCAAATATCTGAAGGTCTGTCACATGGATGATGGAGCAAGCTTGTTTTCTGATGCTCCAGAGGGTTTAACTCAAACAGTGGATTCAAGTTTCAAGAAAGGAAATGAAGACTTAACATTAGGAAGAACTTTCTGACAGATAAAAGCTATTCTAAAAAGATGGTGGACTTGACTTCCTTGGAGGTTTTTAAACAGAGGTTGAATGGCCATCTGTCAGGGATTCTTTAGCTGTGATTTCTACCTGGCCATGCAGGGAGTTGGACTAGAGGACCCTTGCTCTAAATGTGTAGCTTGTTTTCCTAAGCTGAGACTTCTTTATCTGATTTTAATGTGGACTATGAACTTAACCCACACTATTAAAATGGCTTATCTTTCTTATTGATGAATTCATCATGTGTCATTGCTGATTTGACCCAGTGTGCTTCCTGCATGCTTTCTCTTTAAAATATCTGAGTATACATAGTGCCATTGTGCTTAAATTTATACTAGTTTATTTTTTATTTATTTTTATGCTATTGTAGCATTCCTGTGAGTAGAACTAATAATACTTGCTCCTTTATTCGCAATTGTATGTCTAATTTGAAACCTTGTTGTTACAAACATGATCTGTTCTCATCAGCTGAATTTAATAGCTTTTTTCCTATTTAACCACACTTAGCAAAGCACTTGAAAGCGGTTTGCCTGTAATGGTTTTCCGAAAGTCTCTGTATACTATTGCACATCCAGTATTCCGAATGTTGGGAGTTCTCTGGTAGATATTGTTCTCGTGGGGGAATTCTTTGAGGGATAAGGATGTCATATTTATCGGTGCACGGTTGTTTTGGGTCTCCAGTCCACTAATATAAATATGTGTAGGCAGTAATACTAAACAACAAACTGAAGAATGTTCTCTCAAAAGCTTTGCATTTGCTACTCTGGAAAGGTCTGGTCTGGTGGTTGCCTTTCTGTTGTATTCCCAATAATGTGGGCATGCCTTACTCTTAAGACCCAGGAAAGTTGTGTGTGGCTGTGTGTTTGCAGTTCAAGTTTCTTTCATTGTGGGACTGCCTAACTAGATATGGACTGTAGCTTGTTCTGTGCAACATTTGGTATGAGCTCAAAAAGTGAGAATATGAAAAGGTACGAAGTGCTTGAAGTTGCCCATAGACTCATTACAGTGGTGCCTCACAAGACGAAATTAATCCGTTCTGCGAGTCTCTTCATCTTGCGGTTTTTTCGTCTTGCGAAGCACGGCTATTAGCAGCTATTAACGGCTTAGCGGCTTTAAGAAAAAGGAAACAAACTCGCAAGAACTCACAAGACGTTTCATCTTGCGAAGCAAGACCATAGGGAAATTCGTCTTGCGGAACGACTCAAAAAACGGAAAACTCTTTCGTCTTGCGCGTTTTTTGTCTTGCGAGGTACCACTGTACTCTTGTTGCTGGCATCCGTCTGTCTTGAGAGACAATGGAGTGTGCCTCTGGGGGTGAAGTCAAAGCACTGCATTAGCAGCACTGAGGCGACCTCCCCAGGGCACAAGCCTGGGCAGGGTGGGTGGAAGTCCTGGGCTGCCCAGACGACAAGGTCCCGCTCTTGGCCTCGCTGATGTAATCCAAAGGAAAGCAGAGCCATACATGTGGCACTAGCTTGGCTGCAAGAGTTGCTGGAAGGAGACATAAAAGGCACCACCCAACCATCTTAGGGACTCCACTCATATTTGCTGTACCTTCAGGCAGAAGCTTAGCTTCAAAATGCTATGTTACATTGAATGGGTATTCAGTGATTTCTCAATCTGGAAAGAAGGTATGGTGGTTTGATCTGATAGTTACAACATACTGAGTGCTAACTTGACATCAAATTAGAAGTAATATTTATGAATGCAAACACTTAACACTAGCGAACATAGTATTTTCAAATGCATTTAAATGGAAAGGTAGAAGAGTGATGTACATGGTGACTTATTATACATACTAATTAGATGTTTTGACATATAACATATCTGTAAATTTTGATGACTAAAATGTTTCTCTAGATAAGACATTATATGCACGTTTCTTGCTGGTGATTGCTATCTTAAATTCAAGGTTGTCCATATTGTGTTTCTATTACAATGTTAACATACATTTTTGGAGTTATATTAAGATTTGAATGTTACATGGATTTATTTATCCCCATGGAATTTATATTCAAATGATGAAAAATTTTCTGATCACACCTAAGCACAGAGAAAGCTGAAGTTAATGTGGTATCAAACAACAGAAGCCATAATTGACAAATAATACCCCTCATAAATACTATCAGTCTTTTCAATTAATTTTTGTCTAAAGTTCTAGATATAAAATGATGACCTGTCAACTGACAATGGATGACAAAAATTAATAAATTGTCTTCTAAATAGTGTGGACACTTAAGAAAAATTGGGCAGCCAATTTAGCACAGCATGAACCAGGGAGGAACCTTTTGTACTGTTGCCGTGCCACTAATGTTGTCTGGGCCTTTATTAATGGTGCTTGGCTGCTACTGACAGTTTTGTTGCTACTGGCAACTTTCTTCATTAAAATTAA
Organism: Podarcis vaucheri; assembly: GCF_965113315.1. Taxonomy (NCBI): domain Eukaryota; kingdom Metazoa; phylum Chordata; class Lepidosauria; order Squamata; family Lacertidae; genus Podarcis; species Podarcis vaucheri. Next base: position 133,830,337 of record NC_138759.1, read on the forward strand.
AGCCAGCGTCAAATCCCATTAGCTACACTCTGGGTACCTTGGATGGGGATTTTTTAAACTTCATATACACAGTTTGTGTATAATATGTGCACACACATATGCAACTTTAATAGCACATTTTTAATATATGTCAAAAGTTGAAGTGGGATAAAAGCAGACCTTTTTCATGGTCATCCACTTATTTTTTTAAGTATAAACATATTAAATGTCGACTAAATGCCACACACACCCATGCAATTTGTAAAAAGCTTGTTTTACCAACATGCATTTTTTGAAGGACAAATGTATGAAGCCGGTGAAGAGTTCTTGCATTGTGCCTCTTTCACTTGTCATTTTTTGAAACAATGAACATCCTTAATCCTGTGTCGCCTGCCTTTTGCAGGAAACAGTGACTGATCTTGGGGACTGTTGTTCTTACAAATAGAATATTGAAGGACAGTTATTGTGACTACATGGTTACTAACACAGCTGTCACTTTGATCAGATGTAGTGGGAGAGGTTTAAATAACTTTTGAATCAAGAGGACTTTAGGCGACAACATATTAATTCTTGAGAGCAGCATTGATTTCCCCCCTTCCCTCTCCTGTATTTGTTTTCTCTTACTTACCCATATGAGACAGTGAAATGCCTGTCAGTTTTATTATATTGGTTGTTAGACTGCTGTGGCCCAAGGCCTGGGTCCCATCCTAAATTGCAATTAATGTTGTACAGGCTTTATAGACTAAATGTGAAGAGTATTTTGTCTTTCTGTTTTTGGTGATTAAAACTGTTAAGTGCCCTGTATTGTTTACTTTTATTATATTATCCTTGTTCTTGTTTTAGTTATATTTGTCCTTCTTTGAGGTTGTAACTCCTCTCTCTACTTACGTTACAAAATAAAAGAAAGACATGTGTATCTAGAATTGAAGACAGCACATGCTCTTACTTCACTAATTAAAAGATTGTCTAGCTGCTATCTAGTCATAACTGTGTGAGAATGTCCAATAAACTAAAATGGACGTGCAGTGGAACCAACTTCTTGCATTTTGTTTCTAAGTGAGGCATGATTTTTGCTTTGCCAGAAGCTCACAGTGGCCAAGATATTGGGTCCTTTTCTGTCACAGCACAGAAAAATGAAGGAAAACTAACAAAATTAATTTCATCAGAAATAAATGTCAAGTTCTGCATTTAGGTAGGAAGAATCAGTGGCACAAATACAGCTCAGTCGGCATTTGGTTTGATGTGCAAATAATCTAGGGATTTTAGTAGACCAAAAGCTACACATGAGTTAGCAGTGCAGTGTGCATCAAAAAAGCCTAATGTATTTTTAGGTTGCACCAAAAAAGTATAGGTTCCAGATGACATGAAGTAATGGTATGACTCTATTTTGCTTTGGTCCAGTTAAGTTCTAGACACCCCATTTTTAGAAGAACAACCTGGGCTGAAAATGGTGAAAATCTAGAGATCCAGTCCTATGAAGAAAAATTGAAGTAGTTCAGTTTCATTAGCCTGACAAATATACTATTAAGAGGCAATATGGTAACCATCTAAAGATATTTGAAGGGTTATCACGTAGATCAGGGACATCCAACTCTGCAATCTCACAGTATAAAAAAACTGGCAGTGATCTACCCAAAGTTGTGGAGCTTGAGCTTTTTTTTAGGAAGCCAAAGTTGTGGGCTTTTTTGCTTTTTTGTAAGGAGATCGCTGAGGGGCCAGAGATCAACCAGAATCTACCAGGAATATCTGATACCTGTTGGACATGCCTGACGTAGATTATGGACTACAGTTATTTTCTGTTGCTCTAGCATGTAGAACTTGAACCAGTGAGTTCAAACTACTACAAGTATTTAGACTAAGCATTAGGAAGAACTAACTGACATGTCCCAGCTTCTTATCCCAATCCCGGACGTCTTGTTTTGGCTCCTGTGCTCTGGTTGTGCCAGAGCGTGGGGCCAAAAAATGATAGGAAAATCCCACACGTTGCCACTCTTCTTCCTCCTTCTATTGTGGCACTTCCAGAAGCTGGCTTCCGGAAGTATGTCTGTGGTGCCAGAGAAGGAGGAGGCTGTGATGGGATCAGCGGGATGGTGTGGAGGGTGCCCTGAATTGACCCCCGATGTTTTTTTGAGGGGTATGAACTGATGGTATGAGCTATTAAACAGTGGGGCGGATTGTCTCAGAAGGTGGTGTATTCTCCTTTAGAGTTTGTAAACAGAGACTTGGTGGTCACCTGTCAGGGATGTTGTGGCAGTGGATTTCCTGTTTTGGCAGGGGATTGACTTTTGAGATCCTTTACAACTCTTTGACTGTTCCTAATTTAGCTTCAGACTTTAAAAGCTTCAATGCACTGTGCCTAAAATGGTGATAGTGTGAATAAAAGGTGTCATATTTTAATACTATATTTGTATGAACAAAGGTAAAGGACCCCTGGATGGTTAAATCCAACTGAATTCAGGTTTGGGTGCAGTGCTCATCTCCACTTTCAGGCTGAGGGAGCCAGCGTTTGCCCGCAGACAGCTTTTCTGGGTCATGAGGCCAGCATGACTAAACTACATCTGGAGCATGAGACAAAAATGAAGTATTGGAGGCAGTGATGTCATGTATCCATTTCCTGCTCCTGACTTTAGAATTTCAACGAGCAAGAAATAAGGTTTGCTTTTGTTAATTGTGATCAGCTATTAATCTAATATAAACAGGTTGCTGAAGCCTTTGCTGTACATTTGACAAAGCACACCTCTTATACCCTGATGACAAAAAATATAATCTGACGTTTTTGGGAATAGAATTAGTTAAAGCATAGGGTAACCACCAACAGCATGCAAATCCAAGTTTTCAGCTCCATCATTCTATTTATCTACATATCTTTGGAAGTTTGCTTTCAGGTAAAATTTTCTATGAAGACAGGGCTTGCTGCCTACAAATGGTCTTAATTTAGTGTTTGCTGCTGTCAGAACATGTAATGCCATAACCTGAGCTCTTCTGCTGACAGGAGGTCAGATGTGAGAACTGAGAAGTTTGTGGAGTCTCATAATGGATAGTGGAGCATTACAATCGAGTAAAGAACAGTGTCTTATATGTTTCTTAATTAATTATGTTCTTGGGTGGATTTGAAACCAATATTGTTTTGGTTTTGTTTTAAATAGAAAGTAGTTGTCATTTGTATTGATTCCTACAAGCTTTGCAACTTTACAATTAGACCTCTACAAACTGATTAAGGGTTGACCTATTTAAAAAGCTATATAAAAAGAATACAGTGGTAAGAAGTAATAGTGTAGAGAGCAATTAGAAAGCAGAAGGAGCTAAAACTTGGTAATGCCCCGCCAAGGGCCTTCTGCCAACTCCCAAAGCCCTTACTCTGCCCATTCATCTGTCCACTCTGAGCATGTGAGCAAGGGCAAGGGAAAGGAAAATAAGAAGCTTTTCTTGCATTTTGCCCTTTCCCTCTTGGCAGCGGTGTAGAAAGGATCCCGAGGGAGAAGGCAAACAAATAGCCTGGGAGGTGGGCCTACTCTCAAATACCATTTTACCCAACAGCCCTCCTGGAATATCTGTCCCTAGTTTAATATATATGTTTACTTAAAGTCTTTATATTGGTTGCCCAGTAACATAATTCTCTGGGTGGCTTACAAAGATAAGATAATATCAAAAATAATTGTAGCAGAGAGACCTAAAACCAAATTCACAGTACAACTAAAAAAATATCAAAATATATATCAAGGGAGATAATAGATTTTCAAAATCTAGGAGGTAAAAAAATGTATTTTTCTGCTGCTGACAATACCTTTCTCTAATTACCAACTTCCTTTTGTGGCAATGTTCAAAACTCAGATATACTGTGGTACCTCGGGTTACATACGCTTCAGGTTACATACGCTTCAGGTTACATACGCTTCAGGTTACATACGCTTCAGGTTACAGACTCTGCTAACCCAGAAATAGTATCTCGGGTTAAGAACTTTGCTTTAGGATGAGAACAGAAATCGCATGGCAGCAGCAGGAGGCCCCATTAGCTAAAGTGGTGCTTCAGGTTAAGAACAGTTTCAGGTTAAGAACAGACCTCCGGAACGAATTAAGTACGTTACCCGAGGTACCACTGTATAAGCTAATCACCAAATGACACCTTAAATCTAGTCAAAATAAAAAAATTCCTTCCAGTAGCACCTTAAAGACCAACTAACTTATTTTGACTATGGCAGACCAACACGGCTACCTATCTGTAACCTTAAATCTCGGTTATGGTTGCCACAACAGAATGTCTAGGTGTCATTTCCCTTCCCCAAATGAGATGGTGCTCTCTAGATATTTGGATTACCTTGCTGGCTGGAACTAGTGAGAGTTGTAGTCCAAAACATAATAAGTAGAGCAGCAATTTATGGAAGGGTGCTCTAAGATAGAACAAATTAATCAGATATTATTTTTATTATTCAGTGTTATTTTGGATCAGCATTACAGCTCAAGGACTTAAGTGTTTGTTTCTAATGCTTATTACCAGTTATGCATAGAGAACTTGGGTACTTCTTGTAGGACCAGAGATTGGGTATATTTATTTCCCACAGTCTTAAGAGCCCCTATATGTCATCCAGCGTACAACTGATTATTTCTGGTACAGATGTGATATCACATTTGTGAAGTTATTGAAGAAAATAGCAAATAATTTTTAGATGCCACCATCTGGCATACCAATTTTATGCCACTATAACATGGCTGTTTATATAAAATTACATTTTCTGATTCAGTATGTTTACATTACTCATCTGTACGACCATAGTGTTTTGAAAACCCGTGTTTTAATTAACAGCATAATATCTACAAGCATAATGAGATTGAAATCTGGACTGCATATTGTCTTGTGTTCAGATCATTTAATTTTATAGATATATGTCTAAAGTTATTATATTAGACTAATATTTCGAATATTATATTAATCTATACATTAAAGAACAATGTTCATAATATATAGAAAGATGGTGATAGCTTTTCCTCCAAGCGTCCCCAGACTGCCTATCATTCCACAGATTTCGGTGTCAGGGCTACATCCACAGTAGTTTATGGTTCGCTTTCTATTTAACAAACTTAACCTGAGATTTCTTCTGTTTCTTTGACTGTGCCATTGGATAGGCTGCCCTCTGTACCTCTGTCTACATGGCATAAGTAATTTTCTAGGTCACTGCTTCTTCTATCTCTTCTGTCTCTATCTCTTCTGTCGGTTCTTGCTGTGGTGCTTAGCTAACCAGAACTAACTAGAACCCTACTAGGTTCCCAGCGGCCAGTAATGATCTTTCTTCAGGATAAGACTTTCTCAAGTGTTGTGCTTCTTTTACAGAAAAATACTGTGCTAAATGATATCTTGAAATTAATTTCTGGAACAAGTTGCCACTGAAATGTCTTGGACTTCGGGATAGTGTCTATGAAATATAAAATATGTGCTTTTTAAAAAATTAGTAATCAAATGAATACCAATGGATAGATTTTGTGGATTGGCAGTATAATTCAGCAGGCTTCGAAATTTTCATCCATAAAGCAGATTCTCTCCCTTGAGGGGAAAATAACATCCTTGCTACAGGACAAAGTCTATAATAGTTGGACCATGACAAAAAAGGTGTCTTCTTTTTAACTCTTGTGTTTCCAACCTTGGTCAGAAAACAGTTAAGATAAACTGTAAAAACTAAAATTAAAATGTTTTTCTAATATCTTGGAATCCAATCTGCTGTATTAAAAATCTATGATTGTATTTGTAATTAATGTAAAAATGTCTTTCTATAATGGCGCTAATAGCTCTAATATCATAAAAACAAATAGTTTTACAACAAATTTTGATAGATTTTTATTATTAATCCTTGAGACTTGAAGGTGGCATATAGTCATTTTTCAGCACCATTTTTTTTAAAAAAATCAGAGTTTACTCTGAAGTATACTAGAGCAGTAGTGTGATAGACTCATTGATAGAATTGACACTTGCAAGACTGCACTCAAGAGAAATGAATACATTCTCCTGATTACCCATATCCAGTGCAGTAGAATGTCGTCCTCCTGGAATTACAGTAGTTCATAGTTGGCAACTTCCTCAGCGGAAGAAAAGGTCATCATTCGTTTGCATGTTAATGCATTTAAATGTATGCAAATTCAACATTTCATCATTGCCTAATATCAAGGGTGAGTTTAAAATAGAAATTAGGTAGGAGGAAGAAAAGCCAATCAGGCCAACTTAATGCTGGCCATGTGGCAACCTTAGCACTTGTTCATAGTGGCCCAAAGGCCACAGACTATTTCATGATATGGAAGATAAAATGTATACCCAACTAATAATCCTGATTTTTCCCCCATGGCAGCTCTTTTTGTGTGTTAGCTTTCATTACCTAACTTGCATTCTAGTTATTTTTAGGTAGATACTAAGCAAGTGGTCATTTAAGTCAATGGCCAGCCTCAGGTTTATCAGACGTGCATTGTGAATTCATATAAATACAGTGGTACCTTGGTTTACGAACTTAATCTATCCCAGAAGTCCGTTCTTAAACTGAAACCGTTCTTAAACCGAGGCGCGCTTTCCCTAATGAAGCCTCCCACCACCGGTGCCCTTCCATCATTCGGCTTCCGTTGTTTGACCAAGGTAGAGTTCGTAAACTGAATCGTTTGTAAACAGGACTGTTCTTAAACCGAGGTACCACTGTACTCAAAAAGCTGTAGGTCAGGCAAGTAGGCATGGATGAATCTTTAGAACAAATTGCAGTGCAATCACTGCCATAAACTCAGAGAATCAGCACATTTAGTGCATCCCATGTCTCTAATCATATAGAAAATATCTGCCTTCATTCAGCATCAGTACAGAGAAAATGGCTTTATCTGGTGTGTGTGATAAGACATTTACATTTTTCTTTTATACCTACATCAGACTTGTAAGACCATGTTTGTTCATAAGCTGGGTTCCCACATAGTTTCAGATAGCATAGGCATAATTAAGATGAACAGGTAAATGTGTGTCTTGGGATCCGCATAACTGAATGCTCCTCTATACAATTTTTTTTAACCCACCACATAGAAACCTTGCACATCAGAAATTAAGCTACCCTGGAACCCACCTCATTCAGTAAGAATGGAATTTATATGGAATAGCATTTAGCTTGAAATTGTACAGTCCAGAGGTTTATCACCTCATATTCTGTCTGTAAGAACTAGGTTCTAGTTTCATAGTATTTTAAATACTCCTGAAGCACTCTGCTGTTGTCATACCAAATCATCAAACATTCCAGCTATTTGCCAAAATTTAATCCTTGCTAAAGTAAGAGAATGGATGTTTGTTTGTTTGTATGTTGCGTTTCCTCCAGAGAACTTGATACATGGTCTCCCACTAGTTAATTTGCACAACAGCATTGTGTAGAAGGCCAAACTGAGAGTTTGTGACTGGCCCAAGGTCACTCGGTGAGGTTTATCTCTGAGTCGGGATTTGAATCTTGGCTTTCCCAGCCTTGGTCCAACACTCTAATCACTACACTGTGCTGGCTCCGTTTTGGAAAAACTCACTGAATGTTTATTTTAAGAACATAAGAATAGTCCTTCTGGATCAAGCCAGTGTTCCATCTAGTCCTGCTTCCTTTTCTCCCAGTGGCCCATTAGATGCCCATGAGAAGCCCCAAAGCACGACCTGAACCCAAGAGCACTCTCCTGTGTGCAGTTTCCAGCAAATGTTGTTCTGAGGCATACTGCCTCCAACAGTGGAGGCAGAGGAGAGGCTTCGTGGCTAGTAGCCATTGGTAGCCTTGTCCTCCATGAATTTGGCTAGTCTTTTAAAGCCATCCAAGTGGGTGGCAATCCCTTCCTCCTGTGGGAGCAAGTTCCATGCTTTCACTATGTGCTGCCTGTAGAAGTCCTTTCTTTTATCCGACCTGAATCTTCCAACTTTCATCTTCATTGGATATTCATGAGTGCTATGAGAAAAGCTTTCCTCTATCCACTTTCTCCATGCCGTACATAATTTTATATACCGATATTTCCTTAAACTGAAAACACCCTCAAATGCCATAACGTTCCTCATAGGGGAGTTCATGTTTGCATCACACAGTAAGCCATAAGCCACAACTTACCATACACAGGCAATTAATAATAATAATCAAATGTATGGACTGCTGCACCGCTTAAAGCCATTGAAGTGGTGTACATGGTAAAAACAATAAAACACTGAAACACAAGCACAACAAAAAAATATCAGTTCAACAAACTCAGCAATAAAACCATCCATATAAACTCTAAAAACAACAAGACAATTCCATTAGATACAAAATTAGATCTTCCATATATGATTGGGTTACACCCCAGGGAAAGCCTTCCTAAACAAAAATGCATTCAGTGGACACCTAAGCATCATCACACTTGGTGCCTGTCGGATTAAATCTGGTAATCAGCAAAATTTATACAAATAAGTTTAAATATAAAAAAATGAGTGAAAAGGAAATATGCAAGAAATATGAAGTGTGGTGTAGTGGTTAAGAGCGGTAGTCTTGTAATCTGGTGAACCAGGTTCGCTTCCCCGCTCCTCCACATGCAGCTGCTGGGTGACCTTGGGCTAGTCACACTTCTTTGAGAATTGGAAATTATGTTATTTGTTATGATGTAATATTGGATATATGAAAATTTAATAAAAAATAATTATAATAAAAAATTAAAAATATGGTAATTTATTCCAGAGAGCTGTAGCTGTAACACTTAAAGCCCAGTTCCTAGTACATACTAGGTGCACCTCCAGGGTATATGGTACTCTCTCAGCAGTGTCCCATCTGAGGACACAGTTAGTGATATAGTGGGCATGGTGGTCTCTTGGGAATCCTGGCCCCCAATTGTTTAGGGTGTTAAATGCTAAAATAGGTGTTTGAACTGTGCCTTGTTGCATTTTGACAGTGAGTACAACTCCCTCCGCAGAGATCTTACATGGTGTTGGCAAGGGCACCCTAGTTAAAAATCTAGCTGTCCTCATCCAGTCCACAACTGCTGCCAGACACTGGCCAGAGCCTTCATGGCCACTTCTACTTCAGATGTTATGGAGAAATAGAGTGGGATGTCATTGGCATATGGATGACACTTTGCTCCATATTCCCTAATGACAGATCCCAAGGCTTCATATAGTGCTGTGTGGCACTCCATAACCTAAATGCCATGGGGCTGATAAACATTCTGGACCCTGCATGTAGGACTTTCTGGACTCTGCATGCAGGAACTGAGCCACCATAAAATAGTACCCCTGACACCCATCTCATTTAAGTTCAGGAGGATAACATGGCCAATGGCATCAAAAGATGCTGAGAGATCAAGCATAGTAAGATAGATTGCACTCCCCTTGCCCTCATCCATCAGGGCAATGAAGTCTGATTTGTTCCTGAAGCCAGGTCTGAATCAAGAGTATAATAATAATAATAATAATAATAATAATAATAATAATAATAATATTTACCCCCCCCCCAATCTGGCTGGGTTTCCCCAGCTACTCAGGGCATCTTACAGCACATAAAAATTGTAAAACATTAGTCATACAAAAATTCCTGATACACGGTTGCCTTCAGAAATGGGTCTATTCATCCAAGAAAGCCTGCAGCTGCTCTGGCACACCACTCTCAATTGCCAGGCTAGGCTTTTAAAGGAGTGAACATACCACCACCTCTTTCAAAGCAATGGGCACCACTTAATGGCCCTTTTACCACACCCTGAGCCCACCCAGACATGACTAGATTTTATTAACCAAGAGGGACAGGGATCAAGGAAGCATGTGGCTGGACACATAACTGCTAGCACTGTGTCAGTGTCTTCAAGCCTCAACAGAAGAAATTGATGCCATAAACCTGACCAGATATGGTGTTTGGTTCTGCACCAACTGTGGTGTCAAGATCACTATGAAGCCAAGCAATTTTACCCTCATAAACTCATCACAGCAAGCCTCCAAGGGGTCCAAGGAAACTCCCCCTGGGACCAATAACCTCTGAACCACTAGTAGAAGATGTGACTGAGGCAGCAAAGTGGGCCTTCTTCATGGTAGGCAAACCAGTGTTCAGTCGGCTTCGGCACAAGATTTCTGCCATTTGCACTCTAGTCTTCACCCAGGCTATTTTATCAGTCACAATTTCCTGGTACACCAGGGAGTAAAGGGAGCTACACAGAAATAGAGAGGGCACTCAGAAGTCATCCTGTTGATGGCCCATCTCATTTCTCCATTCCAGAGTGATACTTGTGCCTCATTGAGGTCAAGTCTTGCATCTCTGCTGAGATCTTTTGGGGTCTGAGTAAGCAGCACTAACTAAGGGCATCCTTATAAGGGGTCTGTGTTATACAAGCAGATGACACTGCTTGATATTGAGTCAGATCTTGGTTACATAGAGCCCAGTATTGTCTGCACTTTGCATTAGAGGCTATTCAGGGTCTTAGACAGAGAAAGGTCTGCTGAAGGCGGCACCTGTGGCATGCAAAAGGATGTGCTCAGCCTTAGATCTGTGGCCCCTCCCCTAACAGGAGAGGGCCAGGTGAAAGGAAAGAAAGATAAAGTAAACCAGAGAGTAACTGGAAAATTCAAGAAGGTACTCATCAGCCTAAAAGCACATGCGCGCGCACACACACACAATCCACCTTGCACAGGTATGAGGAACAGATACATATTATTTTTAACTTGGGACATTCTCTTATTTCAAAAAACTCATATAGTTCAGGGTTTAAGGATTGCTCACAAAGCCCTTTTTGGTCCACAACATGAAGTGTGAACCCTTTTTGTGAAATAATATGGGCCACTTTTTTTATAAAAAAAAAGCTTTCGTTTTTCTCTCAGTGTTCCAGGTTTTGTTATTCAGTAGATGTTATATTAAATTGGATTTTGTGTCCATCATTATTAAAATGTGAAGTGTGTCGGTCACAAAACATACATTTCAGGGCAGTTAGCTGAATAATTCTTTTCTTTATTATCCCAAATTACTGCTGAGCTCTGGAGAGGTGAGCAGTTTAGCCAATTATTGCCATTTGAGCTGGATTTGTGGGTGATTAGCTCCTGGTCGAATTCAGTCCTGGTAAGGGCTTTGAAGCCTTCACTTGTGTGATTTTCACAGCAGTGAGGTAGGAATAGACGCAGCTAATGACAGGAAGGTCGCTTGGGTTATGTGACCTGTGAGGTGGGGTGGTTAGGTTTAGCAAATAGGGCATCCACAATAACAAGTGTGTCACTAACCCTGCCGTGCATAATCGAAGTTTTATAGGATTGTTGGAGATGCTGACAGCTCAATTAAAGTGTAACCCTTTGTACCGTACACCCTGGTAGAATGACAGAAATATTACCAACAAAAAAGGAGGGGGCCACAAGGGAACTGGTTAAGGATCCTATATTCTTTTTCACTACTTCATGGAAGGATCTACAGAGTGAGCTGCAAAAACCATCCATTTGTGAAATAGCTTGTCTGGGGGAGGGGGTCCAGTACCAAACATGGATTTTTTAAAAAAGAGAAGCTTCTATTAAGTGTTGTTCCTGATGTTCCTATGGAAACAGTTTCGATGAGAATGGAAAGTTTACTTCTGTTTTTAAAGCATTGTGGGGCTCTCTTCCTTCCAGCCCCCCCCCCCCATCTATACCACTTTTTTATATCTGGCTAGAAAACATGATACAAGGTGAAACGACTGAGGGCTGAAGTTGGTTAACTCAGATTTTGGATACAAGTATAAGTATTCAACATATGCTCATATTTTGCCTTTGTGAAAGAATATTCATATTTTCTGCCCTGCAAAATAAGTAAAATGTATTAGATTTATACAGTTACTGAATTTTATAGAATGTAGTATAATAGGCCATGCTGTTTTCATATCCATTGTAGTCAATTGTGTTGGTGCATAAAATGGTTTAAACTGGGCTAAAGGGCTGCTGATTTCTATACCCAAAGACATCCCAGTTCCACTGCTGGGTTTATTCATCACTAAATAAATGCTCCATCGCTAAAGTTAACTACTTTCTTCTTGGGAAATTTGGACTTTCTCTGATGTTGAGAGATGAACAACTACTTGTACCAAGGGGCTATTAAATCTGCTGCTTATTAGCAGAACGGTGTCTTTGTTGTGGGCAGGAGGAGAAACACTGCAGAAAGCAAAGGGAACTCTGTGCTGCAAAGCAAAGAATGTTGACTAGCCTGATGTTGAACTGAGTATAACTGCTGAAGTATTTTAGAGCATATGCTGTATGATAATTTCAATACATTTAAGATCATGGGGCGGCTCACAAAATAAAAGCACAAAAATACATACCACAATGACAAACAAAAACAATAGCCCCTGCCACAGTTTAAAAGGCTGCAGATTGTTTAATTAGCCAAAGGCCTGGGAGAAGCAGAATGTTTTTGCCTTGCACCTAAGGATATGTAATGAAGACACCAGGCAAGCCTCCATGGGAAGAGCATTCCACATATAAGGAGCCACCATAGAAAAGGCCTGTTCTCATGTTGCTGGATCTCTTGCGGAGGAGGCAGAAAAAGAAGGGCCTCAGATGAGGGTCACAGGGTTTGTATTGGTGGTACATATGGAGGAAGGTCGGTCCTTCAGGTCCTGAGGTCCTGAGCTGTTTAAAGTTATAGGTTAAACCCAGCACTTGGAATTGGGCCTGGAAACCAATTGGCAGCCAGTGCAGCCAGGCAAGAATTGGCATTATGTGGTCAAACCAAATTTCCCCCTGTAAGCAACCTGGCTTCTGAATTCTGCACCATCTGAAGTTCCTGAACCCTTTTTAGAGGCAACCCCATGTATATCACATTGCAGTAATCTAACCTTGAGGTTACCAGAGCATAGACAACAGTAGTTAGGCTGTCCCTGTCCAGACAGGGTTGCAGCTGAGCCACGAGCTGAAGCTGATAGAAGGCACTCTGTGCCACTGAGGCCACCTGAGCCTCAAGTAACCGCAAGGGATCCAGGAGTACCTGCAAGGTGTGCCTGCTCCTTCAGAGGGAGTGGAACCCCATCAAGAGCAGGCCACCTCCCAGCCATCCGGTCTAGAGAACCGCCCTCTAACAGTACCTCAGTCTTATCTGGATTGAGCTTCAGTTTGATGGCTCTCATGCAGGCCATTACCGAAGCAAGACACTGGTCCAGCACTTCCACTGCCTCCCCTGCAGACGTAAAGGAGAAGTAGAGCTGTGTGTCAGCAGCATATTGCTGGCAATGTACTCCAAACCTCTGGATAACCCCATGGGCCTGGTGCATAATGTATTCACTGCCTCATCCCAAGAATGAAGAATAAATCTGGCATCAATTGGCATAGCACCACATAACCATTTCTTGTAAACCTGGAAGGTGGGCAGTGTGTGCCACATGAGTAGGTGACCAACAAGAAAAAAGGGGCACCATTTGAGGCCACCTCCTCATCCGTTGGAGCTCTGGCTTGTCTTTCCTGACAAACTTGACTGAGAGGACGCAGCAGCAGGATAGTGTGCACCAATGTGTTTTGTCATTGACTATGCAGACTGGGACTGTTATGGTCTAACAAAACACCTGGAGGGGCACCTTAAGTAATTTTGAGGGGAAATGCCATATACATTCCAAGTTTTTCTGGTGCTTGAGGAAAGCCTATGGGTACAAACGCCAAACTTTCTGTTTCTATCTTAACCCTAGATCTCACCCACTGCCTCCCCATTCCCAACCCCACAGCACAGTTTCCAAGAAGCCTTTTAAATAATAATAATAATAATAATAATAATAATAATAATAATAATAATAATAATAATTTTTTATTATTTATACCCCGCCCATCTGGCTGGGCCTGCCCAGCCACTCTGGGCGGCTTCCATGGAAACCAAAAATACAGTAAAATATCACACGTTAAAAACTTCCCTGAACAGGGCTGCCTTAAGATGTCTCCTGAATGTCAGGTAGTTGTTTATCGCTTTGACATCTGCTGGAAGGGCGTTCCACAGGGCGGGCGCCACTACCGAGAAGGCCCTCTGCCTGGTTCCCTGTAGCTTTGCTTCTCACAATGAGGGAACCGGCAGAAGGCCCTCGGCGCTGGACCTCAGCGTCTGGGCAGAATGATGGGGGTGGAGACGCTCCTTCAGGTATACAGGACTGAGGCCATTTAGGGCTTTAAAGGTCAGCACCAACACTTTGAATTGTGCTCGGAAACGTACTGGGAGCCAATGAGTTTAGTAATTTACTTGGCTAGTGCTTTCTTCTTCCTTTTCCTCCTTCATTAAATTTGTATACCACCCTATTTCCACAGGTCTCAGGGCAGTTCACAAGATGAAATCACAAGATAAAAACATTAAAAAACAACAACAACCCAATAATCCCCTCTCCTCACCACATTTTAAAAGAGCATTCTACAGTATGTCAAAGGCCTAATTAAAGAGGAACATTTTTGCCTTGCGCCTGTGTATAGCGAAGGCGCCAGCTGAACCTCCCTGGGGAGAGCATTCCACAAATGGGGAGCCACTGCAGAAAAGGCCTGTTCTTGTGTTGCAATCCTCCAGACCTCTCATAGAGGAGGCACACATAGAAGGGACTCAGAAGATGATCTCAGGGTCCAGGTGGGTTCGTCTAGTAGTATTGGAATACTCTATATTTTCTAGGAAGACTCCCTGTTTTCTCTCCCTAGTAAAATAACACTCCCTCTTTTTGTGCCTACTTTTTTCCTTTTGGGATGCCCCATTCATATATATTTTCCTTATTACTGTAATTTTCTTCAATTATGTTTTAGGGTTCAACCCCCAACCTTTGGTCTCTGCAGCTAACCTTTCTCCTCTAAGGGCCATATTCACCCTTGGCCAACCCTCTGGAGGCCAACACCAGTCGTAGGTGTCACCATCATCTCCTCTCTGGTCATCAAATTATCAGTCTGATGACTGAGGAGGGGACAGTTTGCATCTCCATCAATGAACTGGACTTTGCCCACCGTTTCTCCTTCATTCTGATTTTGCTTCTACCGCCAAAATCAATGGGGTCTAGGTACCAGGAAAAAAATCCTTGGAGTTCTCTAGAAGTTGAATCTATAAGTGGGATATATGCTTCCCATATTGTACATCCATGTAAATGCATACACATGTGAAGTGCATAGCCAGCCATTTCATGTACCACATTCAGTGGCATAATTTGAATAGGTCAAGAACTCTGCTAGTTTCTGAGTAACACTGGGACCTTGGTTTTTCCAAAATGTTAAGCATACAACTGTCGTCTCTCCCCTTTCCTCATTTTTTTAAGGGGAAAACCCCCCAAGCTGACTGGGGAAATGCCCAGAGCTCAAGACGGGATGGGGTGGAGAGGTAGGGGAATCTTTTGACGGACAGGTCTGTCTTTTAATCACGGTGATTTGGAGAAGGAAAGTTGAAGCAAATAAACAGAGTTGTTATTCATATGGGTCACCTTTCCCCGAGTTTTTACTGTGAGCAGGGTCGCCTGTTTCTTTCTCAACTGTTATTTTTCCTAGCAAACATTTGAAAATCATAGCCTTCATGGAGGCTACTTCCACGAAGGGGGTAAGAAAAAACTGCCCCCCCTTTTTTTTAGCTCCTGGACCTATTTATATGAACTTTGGTAGGGGGACCTCTTTTATGTACCCAGTTTTCAAACTGATTGCCCTCTTAGGAGAAGGAATGTGGTTTCTATCTTCCTACTCCAAAATGATAAAGTCTGTCCTTGCCCACTGCACCAATCTTTCTGAAACTAGGCAGACTTCATCCCCTCAGAATGGTGATCCATGCCTGCAATTTGCATCAAATTTTTAGCAGAAATGTTTTTTTTTTATAAAAGAAAACTTTACAAATTTCCTGCACAAAAACCCCTGAATGTATCTGCCTGAAATTCAGTTAACTTAATGCACTTTGGAAAGGCTCCTTTGCCTACATATTCCATCCACTTATGTAAAAAGAGAGGAGTTTTTAGCTGTTTTTAGATCCACCAACAAAGATAAAATAGAGCTTTGGATTTAACAGATCAAATTTGGAGCTGAATAACAAATTGAATCACAGTGAAAATTTGGGTTGCTTCCAGATGCTACAGATACAGATAAGGTAAATTATGTAGTCATTTCACACCCTTACTAGAGGACATGTGTGTAGTACATCACTTACCTGATTGGCCAACCACTACTTTTAATTGATCCCAGGTGGGGTTCTACTCGTTAACTGCACATTGTTACCATAACAGTCTTGATGGTGAGAATGGCAGTGGTCTGGACCATAGTTCTGTGCCTTGAAGGCCAGTATCTGAGGTTGATTGGCTCAGTTAGGAACTCAGACCTTAACAGCAAATGAATCAATAAATATTTGTTGGTAAATAATTGCTATTGAATAGAGCTTTAATATAAATTTATGATTGGTGATTATCACAGCCTTGGGCTATAGTGAGCCACTTAGTGATGGATTTAAGATAAGACTTAAATTAAATTCATTATGTTGTTATTTAATGTGAGTTATTTAAACATTGTATTCTTAACATTGCTTTTGGCTTACAATGACCTCCTGGGACTAGACACAAAATATGTATTCATAGAAAGGTGTTCAAAAGAAAGTAAGTTGCTCTTACTTATGCCCAATAAGCATGTCTTTCAAACAACTGGGAAAATGAGTTGAAACAGTAAGTAAAGAGCTTGAAAGTCGCACATCTCTGAATCTAACGAGTTTTTTCTGGAGTAAGTTACTGAAATAGTAAGCAAACAACAGTGTGTACGGGTATATGGTGTGAACATCATAGAGATAGAATTGCATTCACAATTATTGTAAGAATAAATTTTAAACCCTGGTCAATAAATCACATTTTAAGACGTGCCCCCCAATATTGCTACTGAAGATGTTCCCGCATAGAATTACAATGTATTTCAGTAGCTAGCTAGCTAGCTAGCTATATAATCTGAATTTCCTGAATAAAAAGTCTGTTTTTATAAGAGACAAGGGTTTACTTAGAGCTAACTGAATATTTTTTGGACATAAAAGTATTTTCTGGCCTGTCTATACCTAGTATTTGGAAGACACAGTTTATCAGAGACATGGCAGAGGGGGAAGAAGAGGCAGAGGAAAACAGAAGGCTGCCTGTCACTTCTCAAAGCAACACCGAGATGCAGGAGGCAGGTGGTAGGAGGGGGTTGGATTCAACTCCAGAGGAGGAGGAATTGACTTGGCTATACCTGAGTCTCCCAGAAGTAGGAGGTGGAGCAAGCGATTACAGCAAAGGAAGACTAGCTGGAAGCGGGGGCGGGATCAGCATATATCTGGCCTTGGAAGGGGCCGGAGGCCAGTCGAGTCAACTGACTCCGATAGTGAAGAATGAGCTGTGGGAGGCTCTGCTTGCTGTAAGCTTGTAATTGCCAAATAAAGCTAAAGGAGTTAAACTGCCAGCTTGCTGTGTTGTGTGTGAGAGATGTGCTAAACCTAAGACAATTGAACAAGCAAGTTTTGGCTTTAAAAGAATCTGAATTTTTGATAGGGAGAACTGCAATCACCAACAAAATGCCATAGTGTTCTAAGTGTGTTCCTGTTCAGGATTCCAGTAGCCAGTCATCTCTTCCCTCAGGATACCATATTCCTTCCCCTCCCTTTCCACTTTTCCTTTCATTTTTTCCAACAGATACTCAACATTCCTTAGGCACTTAACATGCTCAATCCACATTGGGCTGTTTTGGGATTTTATTTTATTTTATTCCCCTCTCAGGTGGTAGCTTGCTTTGTAAAGTTGACTTGTACTGCAAGCCTCTCCTGATTATGCTGATACCTCCCTTTATTTTCCTGTTGACCCCATTGTGCCTCTAATCCAGTTGGTATCACTGTATGAGATTGCTGTTAGAGGGAGTGTGGTATTATATATTAATTTACATATTTGGATCAGCAGTACTGAAATTAAGTTGGCAGGTATTTTGATTAAGTGGTGCATATCTTTGCCTGCTGATCAAAGTTTTGTATTTTTAGAGTACAGTAGCAACACACTCTTGACTTAAGTTAACAATCAAATATGTGTATCTAATGTGGAACTACATGAGATGAAACACATAAACGACACAACTTGGCAGTCCTCTTCCTCACAACATGGTTTGTACACAATTTTAATGAATATAATGGAGTGTTTAATGAGTTACTGAAATAATGGCTTGCATCTCAAGAACTGTGGGTGGCATTTTGCTTGCACACAGTGGACCTTTCTTTCCCACTCTTTCTGCTGCAGTGGGGTCTCCTGCTCAGGCTCAGATCCAAAGGTCCTTGAACATGATGTATTTAGGACACTTGGAATGTTGCATACCTTCCAACATTTCTCAAATGGAAATTGGGGTGTCCTAAGGAAAAGCGGGCCATTCCAGGATCAAAGCAGAAACTTCTGTAAACCTGGCATTATTTGCAGACATGCATGGTGGAAAAGGACATGGGTGGCACTGTGGTTTAAACCATCGAGCCTCTTAAGCTTGCTGATTGTAAGGTCATCTGTTCGAATCTGCACAATGGGGTGAGCTCCTGTCACTTTGTCCCACTCCTGCCAACCTAGCAGTTTGATAGCATACCAGTGCAAGTAGATAAATAGGTACCACTGCGGCAGGAAGGTAAACAGCGTTTCCATGTGCTCTGGCCCTCGTCACGGAGTCCTGTTGCACCAGAAGCAGTTAAGTCATGCCGGCCACATGACAAATGCTGGCTCCCTTGGCCTGAAAGTGAAGATGAGCGTTGCACCCCATAGTCGAATTCAACTGTACTTAACTGTCCAGGCGTCCTTTGTACTACATGCAGTCCTTGTACAAAACAGAATCCTTTCTTTTAATTGTGCTAGAGACCACAGTTTCTATGAATATGAGGCAATCACTCTATCTCAACTGTGGGAGAAAAAGGCTCAAAAGTAATACTACAACAATCTCACCATTCTGTGACTTGTGGAAGACACCCTTTTCTTTTCAAACATGTTAGAGAATTTCATAAAGGGTTGTTACTCTTATAGCCTTTATTTTACTGGGTTGGTATTGGATCACATGTGCCTGTGTACCATTTCAAAGTTTGGTTTGTTAATTTGTTTGCTTGCTTGCTTGCTTGCTTGCTTACCACTCTTCATCCGCAGATCTCAGGCAGTTTCACAACATAAAATTATAGTATAAAAACTATAAAATACATAGTACAAATACGAACAACAAGAAAACAATAATTCACCCCCCCAGACACACACATTTAAAAGGGCATCACTGCAGGAGGGGAGATTAGCAACCGGCCAGTAGTTATTTTCCAAGTCCAGGGAGGGGTTCTTGAGGAGTCATTTTACCACTGCCTCCTTCAATCAGGCAAGGACCACCCCTCTCGCAAGGAGGCATTAATAGTTCCCTCCCTGCTAGTTTTAAAAAGCCAAGAGGGGCAAGGGTCCAGAGCACATGTGGTTGACCTGTCCAATCAAAGCACCTTGTCCACATCCTCAAGTCTTACTAACTGCAACTCATCCAACACGACTAGACTAGAGAGTGCTCTGGACAACCCTTGAGATTTGTCTACTTTAACAGTGGAGTCAAGATCCTGGTCAAGGCAAGCAGTTATGCCATAGTGAGGATGCAATGGAGGCAGCAAAGTAGGCCTTCTTTGCTGCCTTCACTTCCACTAGGTAGGCTCGACGATGAGCCTTCACCAGTTTTTGGTTGCATTCAGCCTAGTTTTTCCTCCAGTTGTGTTTGAGCCATCTCCCAGCTCAAGATGTTACAATGCAGTGATGTTATATGAAGACTGCATGTGTATAGAATTTACACATGTTTAGGAGTGGTGCAGTAGTATTCAGTAAATGCTGTTCTGGGCTTCCTTGGGAGGAAGGATGGGATGGGATGAGATATGATATGATATGATATGATATGATATGATATGATATGATATGATATCATTGTTCTCTAACTAAAATGCCCCTCCTTTTTAGCGAAGAGTTGCAACATGAATATTTCTGTAAATTAGGGATCACGTGATTGTTTTAAAGCCTGTTTTACATTATTTAAAGACAGTCATAGCAGCCATTATTTGAACAGATGAGGCTTCTGTTGTGCGACCACTGATTGTCGTCATCACATCAGCCAGTTAAAGTAACAGTGGGGGCTAATCTGCCTAGTAAGAAACATGGTGGGTGTTTGTGATCACTTACTCATCAGCATGATGATTAGCACTGTTTGAGAAATAGAACTTTTACAAATTGATAATAAACTGCTTTTTCATACTAAAACTTCACTTTAAAGCATTTACAGCATTCTAAAGGTTAGTTTTGTGGCCTTCACATAAGTCACCTTTCAGCAAGCACAGCTAGATAAAATATGTCCTGTCAACAGTGCTTAGTCACTATTGTCCTCAGCTGGAAATGGTGGGGGAAATATAGGGTATATTAAATAACTTAGGAGCACACTAGTGGAAATACTGACATCTTGCAAGCTTTATTTTTTCTTTTATATTATCATCAAGCATTAAAGATGATACATTTCATTTATATCATCAGATGAAGTAGATTCATCTATGTTCTGATGTAAGCACTGACCTCAACAAAGGCAAAGCAAAGACTGGGGCACTCTGGACAACTGATTGGGAGCTTATGACCAAGACTTGTAAACAGGGGTGTTTGCTAGGATGTTTTGAGTGGGGGGGGGGGGCTAGAGTGCTGTCTCATGGTGTACGTAGGACTAAGGGCATTGCAGTGACCTGCTTCCTGCCTGAGAATGCAGATTCATATAAAGCCCGCTGACCACAACCCCTTCTGATTCATACAAACAATGCTGCCAGCCACAGCCTTTGGCATATAGCAAGGGACTATGAGACTGCAAAAGAAGCTGAAGGGCTTTGAGGTATAGGTGGTTTTTTTCATCGCTCCTTCCTGTTGAAGGTTGTGGCCCAGGAAGAGAGAGGAAAATACTAGCCGCATAGGTGGTGTCGTCAGGAAAGCTTTGGCTTTTTGGACCATGGTCCATGCTTTCTTTAGGAAGGAGCTTTTGGGAAGATACATGTTGCACTTCACAGCATTTTGGCAAGAATGTCTTTGCTTGTGAAGCTGAAAGCAGGGGAGCACCTGGGACAAGGGATATTGTTATTGTTTAAATTTGTATACCACCCTCCATTTGAACATCTCAGGGCAGTTCACAACAGAAAAATACAAATTGAGAATAGAAAGTACATAATAAAAAACAAACCAATAACCCACAGCCGAACACCTGGTTGAAGAGAAACATTTTTGCCTGGCGCCTAAACTTATGTAATGAAGCTGTCAGGTGAGCCTCCCTCCTGCCACCCACTGGACCTTTCACAGAGGAGGCCCACAGAGAAGAGCCTCAGATGATGATCACTGGGTTCCTATGGGTGGTTCCTAAGGGTAGAGGCGGTCCTTGAGGTATTGTGGTCCAGATCTATTTAAGACTTTATAGGTCAAATGTTGAACTACATGATCCTTGGGGTCCTTTCCAACTCGACAATTCTATGATTTTATGATTCTATGACTCATGAATGGTATATGAGAAAATAGCTCAGATGTAACTT
This sequence comes from Podarcis vaucheri, assembly GCF_965113315.1. Classification (NCBI taxonomy): domain Eukaryota; kingdom Metazoa; phylum Chordata; class Lepidosauria; order Squamata; family Lacertidae; genus Podarcis; species Podarcis vaucheri. The sequence continues at coordinate 133,851,759 of NC_138759.1, forward strand.
GAGCAGCAGTTACTCTTGGTCTGAACCTTATGTATCAGCTGCAGCTTCTCAGTGGCTGGCTCTCCTTTCACAGAGAGATGCCTCTTCATTTATAGGATTCTAGCCTTCTCCAGCAGATAGAGCAGGGAAGACTTTGGTTGCACTAGGGCTTCTGCTATTAGAGTCATTTGAGTCAGAGGAGGTCAGTGTGATGTCTTCATGCCAGAAGGTTACTCTCTCCAGAGTAATGTCCCCAGTGGTGAATGCTCAACTTCATGGAACTGCTAGCAGATCATTTAGGCATGGCTAAGGTCTTCTGGTTTTCTCCTTGCCCGCCTTCCTTTCAACAAAATAGTGGGTACTTAAACACTGAAGTTGTATAAATTCAGCACCTATGTGTTATCATGGTTCAGAAGGGGCCACTTCTGTCACAATTTCTGGTTTGGGTTCATAGCACAATAACCACGTATTATTCAGAAATAAGTCCCACTGAATTCAATAGAGATTGTTCCCTAATAGATATGTACAGAATTGTAGCTTGACTTGATTAGTCTTAAAGGTGCCACACAGAACCATTAACAAGGGTTCCCATAAATTGATCATTAAAGAACAGGAAGCAGAGAGTAGGAATAAATGGACAGTTCTCATCATGGATGGATATAAGAAGTGGGGTCCCTCCAAAGATCAATATTGGGACCACTCTTTAACTTGTTGCCTTCCTCCTGGTTTGTATCCCCAACTGGTTAAAATGTATAAGATATGACGCTGCCGGCGGGGTGGGTATGGATGATGGGTATGTATACTGATAATGTTATTTTAAAAGAATGTACTCACTAGTATGTGAATGAAGGAGCCATATCAAAGTAGTTAGTGCAATAACAAATGCTGTAAAACTTTATAGGATATGAACATATATATACTTGTGTGTGTGTGTGTCTAACAGTGTGTTTCATATTACCTCTTTCTTCTTCATAGGGCATGCTGCTGAAGCGAAGTTGCAGATCTTTAAATAAAGAGTGGAAGAAGAAATATGTTACTCTCTCTGATAATGGTGTACTGACCTATCATCCAAGTTTACATGTAAGTGTACATGCATTTCACAATTATCAAATGCTGTTTCAAAACCAGGAATCAGACCCACACAAATTACAGTGGTACCTCTGGATACGAACGGGAGCCCAGGAACCCCGGAGCCCCGACCGCATCCTGAAGCGAATGCAACCCGCATCTGCGCGGGTCGCGATTTGCCACGTCTGTGCATGCGTGTGACATCATTTTGACCATCTGTGCGAGCAGCAAAACCCGGAAGTAACGTGTTCCATTACTTCTGGGTCGCTGTGGAGCGCAACCCCAAAACGCTCAACCTGAAGCAACTTCAACCCGAGGTATGACTGTATGAGTAATAATCCTATTTATAATCAAGAAACATAAAAGCCTAATTAGTGAATATTCTTCAGAACGCAGCCCAACAAGGCAACAACAAGAACCCACCAACAGCATATGAATCAATATGGCTAACTTGACCATACAACCCCTCCCCCTCGCACTCACAAGCAAAACTCACTGTGGCCAACTGAAGGCAACCAAACAGCCCCTGGGACCCCCAATCCTCCCCCAATTAAAACTAATACATGAATAGAAAGAGAAGCTACCCATTTGATGTTAACACAGAAACGTTGCAAATACACTAAGTAAAAGAAGAAAAGTTTATTACCCACCTTCTCTCTTCCCCGCTCTCTCCCCCCACTTTCTTCTCCCCCAACCATATATTGTCTAAAACATTAGTGTCTCATGTTGAATATAACTAGTTGTAGAAAGGACTCTATGTATTGAAAAGCACAGGTGCTATATGTACTTAGGTAACCCAAGAAAATACTTAATAAAAACAACCTTTAAAAAAGAAAAGAAAAGAACTACCATTTTATTATGAGATTAATTCTAAGCACACAGTGGAGAAACTAAAAGTTGTAGAACATACACTCTAGAAACCAGAGCAGAAGATACTAACTACTTTTTCAAAAGACATAATTTGATGCACATGCACATACCTCCATATGTGGTGGGAATGCCCCCAACCCTTCTGGACAGCAGTCCTACAAGAATATGCAAAGTAACTAAACAGGTATTAGAACTGGCCCTATTTAACATCTTCCAAGATAATAAGGCCCACTCACACTATAAAGAGCTCATAACCCACCTATGCTCAGCAGCCAGAAGCATCATAGCTAGTCACTGGAGAGACCTGTCAGGAGTGAACATGGACTACTGGTATAGGAAACAGCCTTACCAGAAAAGCTAACCAATAGACTTAAACTGACATGGGGACAAATAAAAGAGGGCACCTTCCCCCCAGTATGGCTCCCCTTTATCACGTACACAAACCAACAAGACAACAAGAATCGACTGACAGCATATGAATCAATATGGCTAACTTGACCCAACAATCCCCTCCACAAATTCACTACAGCCAGCTAAAGACAACCAACCATGTCCTGCCCCACACCTCTCTCACTACCAAAAAAATATAATAAGCGAATAGAAAGAGAACCTACCTAAGTGACACTGACACAAAGCCCCACACTAAGTTAATGAATATAAGTTTTACCACCCCATCCCCTCTCTCCCCCCTTTTCTTCCTCAGCCTTATACAGTGGTACTTATACAGTCAAACAATCCGTTCTGGAGGTCCGTTCCAAAACTAAAGCGTTCCAAAACCAAGGCGTGCTTTCCCATAGAAAGTAATGCAAAACTGATTAATATGTTCCAGACTTTTATAAAACAACCCCTAAAACAGCAATTTAACATGAATTTTACTATCTAACAAGACCATTGATCTATAAAATGAAAGCAGTAATCAATGTACTGTACTATAAAATAAATAAGACAGTATTGTAGATAGTAAAAAATAATTTTTTAAAAAAGTTCTTACCTGCACTGATGATAGTCACTGTTTGGATGGGGGGGCTTTTATCCATTTCCGCAGACACACGATCAATTAATCAGTAGTTGAACTGGGTTCCACACAGTCACAAAAACAGATTAACCGAAAAAGCCTCAAAAACAAAAGCGCAAAATAAATAGCAAAAACAAAAGCACCAAACTTAATCTGTTCCCGAAGTCTGTTTGACTTCCAAAATGTTCGAAAACCAAGGCACACTTCTGAGTGGTGCAGGTGCCCCGGAAACAATAGCCGACAGCCGCATTGGACGTTTGGCTTCCGAAAAATGTTTGAAAACCAGAACACTTCCAGGTTTTTGGTGTTTGAGAACCAAAGTCCCACTGTGCTGTATGCAACACTAATGTCTCACAACTGGTATAATTAATGTGTAGAAAACAACCTTAAAAAAGAGACAATGCACATACTTTTGTAAACCAATAAAATATTTAATAAAAATTATTTAAAAAGAAAAAAAGACTAGAAATTTGACTAGAAAGCCCATGTTTCCTGTCTCTGCTCCCTGGAGCACTTCTCAAATATGAATTGTTTGAAAAAAGGTATTCAAAATGTAATCTGAGTCGTGGTACCATATAAGTCTTTTTCTACTCATACTATACCTGCTACAAAGCCAGGCCACTCCTGGCCACAAGAAGAATGCATGCAGCATGATGTAGCTGAGGATGAAGATTACAAGGCAACTGAATATCTTGCATGTTTGCATGTTTCAAAATTATTCCAACATTAGTAAATGGAGGAATATAGTTCAATCTAGTCTTCACATAATAGGGTATACACTTACTTTTAACCTGTTTGGTTCTAGTCCAGTGCGTGTGTTCCTTTTTCCTATCAGTGAAGCCTTTGTGATAATAAAAAATCATAGAAACACAGAATTGTAGTGTTGGAAGGAATCCTGAGGGTCATCTAGATGGCAAGACATTTTGCTGGTTCCTAGTTTGAGATTCCACCATAAAAAGGCTTTTGCAAGGCAACATGCCTTTCCCCACCCCAGTTACCTATAGATAGTCATATGAGAAGAGGTTTTTCTCATATTCCTAAACTGGCATTTGTCAACAAGAGTAGAGCTGCTGAGCAGGTATTGTGCCTTTCACTAATTATTCTAAAGCTATATGCACTTTATTAACACAAAGCTTTATTTTCATATATATTTTTGCTTCCTCTTTTTGGTGCAGGGCAAATTTGGTAACCTCCCCCCCCCCCCATATTTAAGATTATCCAACAGGCTTGAATCATTTCAACCTATGTTGACATTTCCTAGTATCTCTTCACTAGTAGGTTCGGTAAAGGTAAAGGGACCCCCGACTGTTAGGTGCAGTCGTGGATGACTCTGGGTTTGCGGCACTCATCTTGCTTTACTGGCCTAGGGAGCCGGCATTTGTCCGCAGACAGCTTCCAGGTCATATGGCCAGGATGACTAAGCCGCTTCTGGCAAACAAGAGCAGCAAACAGAAACGCCATTTAGGTACTGCTGGAGCAGTACCTATTTATCTACTTGCACTTTGACGTGCTTTCGAACCGCTAGGTTGGCAGGAGCAGGGACTGAGAAACAGGAGCTCCCCCTGTCGTAGGGATTTGAACTGCCGACCTTCTGATCGGCACGCCCGAGAATCTCAGTGGTTTAGACCACAGTGCCACCTGTGTCCTGTAGGTTCTGTAGGAAATTGCAAATGCTTTTCTAAAGAAATGGGCTAGAGAGCAAACTTCTTTCAAGAAGGTGGCAAGATACAAATTAAGTAAACAGCTTTCAGTATAGATTGTGTTTTATTTAAATATACAAGAAGTAAAGGTAACTGTGTTAAGCCATAAGGAAAAATTTCAGAATCCATAGTAGGTCAATATGTTTATTTAATGAAGATATGCCAAATAGTGTGCATGTTTTCAAGTTCTGTTAGGCAGAAAACTATCCAGGGAACTTTTCTTTATGTATAGAACATCTCTGTTGCAAAAAGTGAATCATCTGATCAGGGAGGCATTATCTTCCTCTCAGATGATAGAATACTTCATAGTTTGCTTTTTAACATTGGTGGTAAGAATTGGCGTAGTGCAAAGTTTTCATGTACAACCTGCCAGCTTGCAAGGTTAGTTAATTTTTGAAGGAAGTCGAAGGTTTTTGCCTGGTGCCTAAAGATATATAATGAAGGTACCAGGCAGACCTCACTGGGGAGAGCATTCCACAAACCAGTACAGTACAGAGCCAGTAGAGAAAAGGCCCATTCTCTGAAACTCATATGGAGGAGGCACACAAAGAAGAGCCTCGGATGATGAACACAGAGTCCGGGGTGGTTTATATGGGGAGAGGCAGTCACCCAGGTATTGTGATCCTGAACTGTTTCCATAACCTTTCATTGCCTACAGACAGCCACCCAATCTTAAACAACTCCTCACCCAGCAGCAACCAGACTTAACATGGACACTGGTACCAGAGCCTGCAATAAACCCAGATGCCAACTTTGTTGCCACATACACCCAGACAACACCATCACTGGACCCAACAAAATCAAACATACCATCTCAGGCCTATTTAATTGCTCATCTTCTAACATTGTGAAGGGAGTGGATAGAGGTTGACTGTCAAAGTATCCATTATTTTTTTAAAGGAAAACGCAGTTCTAATCAATGTGAAAATTAGAATTAAAAACATACTTTGATTAGTTGAGTATTAATGGGGGGGGGCGTTTGATAAGATACATAAGTGCCATTTCACAGTTTGCTTTGATAAAGGGAATGGTTGATAAATGTAGCTTTCAGTAGCGTTATTGGAGAGCCATAATGCATAGTTTATTTTCTGTGCAATATTAAGCCTCCATTTTGGCTTTATTTATTTGCACAGATTTTGGTATTTTTATAGAAATCATTCTTTTTTCACACTAAATGACAATGTATTAAACTTTCTATGTCTTTTCCAGTGGAGTAGAAAGTTTGCTAGGAACATTTCAAAGGCAAACATAATTTCTTTTTAAGAATATCATCTCCCGACACTTGGAAGTAACCCTGTATTTCTGAATTTAGACTGAAAGTATCACTGTGTGTTATCCAGTAGTACTGAACATATAAGAGCAGTGTGCATAACGATGTGGCTACATCCAGCAGTATTTTATAAATACGTGTTTTTGGCTAAGCTTATAACACAACTGTAGATTTCCTAAGGTCTTTCGTAGCAGGAGATGATCTCTTTCCCCCCCAGGTGTGCCTGTGGCCCCAGTGGAAACCAATCAAGGTGCGATTTATGTTCATTAAGTGCTTGTCAAAACTGAAAAATTTTCTAATCAACAGCAATCTAACTGAAGCCTCCTCAGTGGCTGGGAGTGTCGCCTCTGCAGTGTCGGCTACTTGCCTGTTACAACTCTAGGCTAGAAATCCACTGATGATTACATTAGGCTAAGCTTCGAAGTAAATGAACCATATCTTATTTAGGTGCAACTAGCTTCAGTGTAGTCCTGCCCTGCAGGGCACTTTATAGCATTTTATGGCTTTAAAATTAGTGTAGCTTCCCATTTGCTGCAGGGTGCTACATGTTATGCCTTTGAACCCCATAAGCAAAGGGAAGGGGGTCTTTGTTCCCCTCCCTTTATTTTTCCTCTGCATTTTAGCTATTTTATTTTGCATCTTTTCCAGACGGCATTTTGCAATAAAAATGTCTGACTTCCCTCTGTACACAAAAAAGTAGAGTCATCAGCATTTGCCAGTCAGTACATACAATACTCTCAAACAATACTTAGCAATCTAAATAGATTTGCAGGTTGTTAACCAGTTTTCAATGATCTTTTTCAGTTATAAAATAGCGTTTTGAAATAAGATTTGTAATTTGCTGTAATTTGTTGTTTTCCTGTAAAGTATGGTTTGTATGAATTAAATAAATTTTCAGTCTACTAAGACTGAATTAAATTAGTTATTGATAGGGAAACAAAAGCGCAAAGGCATTTCACACAGTTAATTGGATAGAAGTATGACGAGCATATTAAAGACAAAGAATTTAACTTAACTCACTTAATTTCTGCAGAAATTAATATTGCTAATTATCAGAATGGTAAAAGATTGATGTGTTTTGCTTACTTTGATTGGAATAAAGAGGCATTGAACAGTGGTGATAAATAAAATAAGGGATGATTAGGTTAGCAGACATTGGATAGGGTTGTTATAGTTAGTGTACTCTATTATGCCCACATAGATTATAAAGAATTGTTGTCATTGAGTCTTTTTAAAAAGAATGAGATTTTTCATCAAGTAAGCTAAATAAAAGTAGAGAAAATCATTGGCCCTGTGTGATTTCTAAACTCTCCAGCAGGGCACAGTATGAAACAGTGCAAGGTAAATAGGTCCCATGCCAGATCTAGTTAGAAATCAGAAAACCTATTCTGCATGTCCCATAAGACCTTTTGAGCATAACAATTCATGCATATGGTCTATGGTATCTGAACTGCTCAGTCAAGCCCTGATTCTGCAGTGTTCTTAGTAAAGTCTAAGTAAAGCTTTGCCATTAATAATTTCGCATTTTATATCACCTCTGCACCACTATGAATGTACTACTCATACAGGGAGATGAAGTACAGACTGATCCCCAACCAAAGATGTATTTTGCAAATCTTAGTTTAATATTATATTTGTAGAAAAGAGTGCATTCTAAAACCTTTAAGAACTTGTACTGCATGAATACCAGGGATATTTGATAAAAAAAAAGAAGAAACAGTAGAATCTGTCCCCACATCACATTTATTAACTAATACTGGTACTTTCCTCTGCCCCTCATATGTCATGTATTTCTACAAGAAAGAAGATTCCACCTAAACATTAGGAAGAACTTCCTGACAGTAAGAGCTGTTTGACAGTGGAATTTGCTGCCAAGGAGTGTGGTGGAGTCTCCTTCTTTGGAGGTCTTTAAGCAGAGGCTTGACAACCATATGTCAGGAGTGCTCTGATGGTGTTTCCTGCTTGGCAGGGGGTTGGACTCGGGGGCCCTTGTGGTCTCTTCCAACTCTATGATTCTATGATTTCTCCCTTTCCTTTCCTTTCCCTTCTGATTTTGGTTAAACGTGGATCATTGGGAACATAGGCCTTGATACAGAATCAGACCATCGACCCACCTAGCTCAGTCCTGTCTACAATGACTGGATTCCAGCCAGGAGGCTCCTCTTGCCCAACCTGGAGATTGGGCCGGGAATTGAACCGGGAGCCTTCTACATGCCAGGCAGATACTCTGCCACTGAGCTACAGTCTTTCTTTTGCCCATGAAATTAACTCTGGCCAATGTCACCCTTCCTATATTTCCTGGCTTCACACAGCCCATAAAGAATGCTTAACAAGATAGTTTGTGGATAATCTGATAAAAGTGCATGGCAGCCGCCTTATTTACTGCTGTTTAGCGAGAAACAATATAATGTGTAGCAATGTGGGTGGTGGGTATTTTGCTTTTGATATGTCCAAAACTAAAGCAGAAGCTCTAGATGTCAAACATTTGGATTATTTTGAAATACAACGATTCTGCAGGCAGATACCCTTTTCCTAATGGGGCGATCGGGGGGGGGGTGAGAGTCAGGAATTCCTACACCCCTAGTTCTAATCAAGCAGCCTTCTGAAACGATCTATTTGTTTTAATTTTTAATCTAATCTTAATTTAGCATCTTCATGCTTCTTTTCCAAAAACAATGTTGAGATAAAAAAGGCTCACAACACTAACAGTGCAGTAGAAAATAACATATGTATGATCTTATTTAGGTGCAACTAGCTTCAGTGTAGTCCATGGCTTTAAAATTAGTGTAGCTTCCCATTTGCTGCAGAGCGCTTCATGTTATGCCTTTGAATCCCATAAACAAAGGGAAGGGGGTCTTTTATATGGTTATGGTGTTATACTGATACATTTGTCAGCTGGGGTCTCACTCACCCTGGAGGGAACATACACTCCCTTGCAAACAGCAGCACAATCAAGCCAGGATTGCAGACTTTGCAGCTCCAAATGTCTGTTAATGGCATGCAACTGATAAAGAGAGACATCACCTTCTTTTCCAATAAAGAGGAATCTTACTCCAGAATGGATCTGTTTCCGATTTCACCTAACATGCCTGGAGAAGAGGAGGTTAAGGGGTGATATGATAGCCATGTTCAAATATATAAAAGGATGTCACATAGAGGAGGGAGAAAGGTTGTTTTCCGCTGCTCCAGAGAAGCGGACACGGAGCAATGGATCCAAACTACAAGAAAGAAGATTCCACCTAAACATTAGGAAGAACTTCCTGGCAGTAAGAGCTGTTCGACAGTGGAATTTGCTGCCAAGGAGTGTGGTGGAGTCTCCTTCTTTGGAGGTCTTTAAGCAGAGGCTTGACAACCATATGTCAGGAGTGCTCTGATGGTGTTTCCTGCTTGGCAGGGGGTTGGACTCGATGGCCCTTGTGGTCTCTTCCAATTCTATGATTCTATGATTCTATGACTCAGGAAGCATACATGATGGACTCATAGAACCATGTAATTGTAGAGTTTCACTAGTAAGAGGATAGTGCAACTCATCTATGTGAGTTTAGGACTTTTTATTTTAAGAGAAAAGGTGATTTAGAGGAGTCACTTTTTTGCATGGTATTCCAAAAGCTTTTCTTTCTATCTCAATGCTAGAACTTGTGGACATGAAACTGGATGTTGGAAGTTTTACTGCAGACCAAAAAAGTACTTCACACAGCCCATAAAGAGGTGTT